>NC_068922.1:44457500-45900510 GCF_023091745.1 Budorcas taxicolor
GGCATCAACCAGTCCTTTGAGGGCTCGAATAATAGAACAAGAAGGCTGAGGAATGAGCTGAGCTGAGATGGCCATCTTCTCTTGTCCTCACACTAGGGCTCCTGGTTCTCAGGCCTTGAGACTCAAACTGAATCTCACCTCCGGCTTTCCTGGGTCTCTAGTTTGCAGAGGAAGCCTTTCTGGCCTCCGTAATCATGTAACCACCATGGTGTGATCACTCACCTAGAGCCAGACATCCTGGGATGCAAAGCCAAGTGGACCTTAGGAAGCATCACTATGAGCAAAGTTAGTGGAGGTGATGAAATTCCAGTTGAGCTATTTCAAATCCTAAAAGACGATGCTGTGAAAGTGCTGCACTCAATATGCCAACAAACTTGGAAAACGCAGCAGTGGCCACAGGACTGAGAAAGGTCAGTTTTCATTCCAATCTCAAAGAAGGGCAGTGCCAAAGAATGTTCAAACTACCTCACAGTTGCACTCATGTCACACACTAGCAAAGCAGTGCTCAAAATTCTCCAAGCCAGGCTTCAACAGTATGTGAACCGAGAACTTGCAGATGTTCAAGCTGGATTTAGGAAAGGCAGAGGAACCAGAGATCAAATTGCCAATATCTGTTGGATCATCGAAAAAGCAGGGGAGTTCCAAAAACCATCTACTTCTGTTTTATTGACTACACCAACACCTTTGACTGTGTGGATCACAACAAACTGTGGAAAATTCTTCAAGAAATGAGAATACCAGATCACCTTGCCTGCCTCCTGAGAAATCTGTATGCAGGTCAAGAAGCAAAAGTTAGAACCGGACATGGAACAACAGACTGGTTCCAAATTGAGAAAGGAGTATGTCAAGGCTGTATATTGTCACCCTGTTTACTTAACTTCTATGCAGAGTACAGTATGCAAAATGCCAGGCTGGATGACACATAAGCTGGAATCAAGATTGCCAGGAGAAATATCAATAACCTCAGATATGCAGATGACACCACGCGTATGGCAGAAAGCAAAGAGGAACTAAAGAGACTCTTGATGAAAGTGAAAGAAGAGAGTGAAAAAGTTGGCTTAAAATTCAACATTCAAAAAATGAAGATCATGGCATCTAGTCCCATCACTTCTTGGTAAATTGATGGGGAAACAATGGAAACAGTGAGAGACTTTATTTCCTTGGGCTCCGAAATCACTGCAGATGGTGACTGCAGCCATGAAATTAGAAGATGCTTGCTCCTTGGAGAAAAAGCTATGACTAACCTAGACAGCATATTAAAAAGCAGAGACATTACTTTGCCAACAAATGTCCGTCTAGTCAAAGCTATGGTTTTTTCAGTAGTCATGTATGGATGTGAGAGTTGGACCATAAAGAAAGCTGAATGCTGGAGAATTGATGCTTTTGATCTGTGGTGTTGGCAAAGACTCTTGAGCGTCCCTTGGACTGCAAGATCATACCAGTCCATCCTAAAGGAAATCAGTCCTTAATATTCATTGGAAAGGCTGATGCTGAAGCTCCAATACTTTGGCCACCTGATATGAAGAACTGACTCATTAGAAAAGACCCTGATGCTGGGAAGGCCTGAAGGCAGGAGGAGAAGGGGATGACAGAAGATGAGATGGTTGGATGGCATCACCGACTTGATAGACATGAATCTGAGCAGACTCCAGGAGTTGGTGATGGACAGGGAGGCCTGGTGTGCTACAATCCATGGGGTCTCAAAGAGTCGGACACAACTGAGCTACTGAACTGAATCATGTGAGCACATTTCTATAAGATATCTCCAAATGCATAGTTCATATTGGTTCTGTTTCTCTAGAGAACCCTGACTGACACACCCCCACTCCATTGTCATTTCTGTTTTCTCACATGGGCTCTCAGTACTTTGGAGAGGAGCACATCATTTTAGCCATGTGGTATTATTGCCATCAAGCACTGTCTCCTGTTACAGTTTTCATGTACATATTAATACATAGACATTGTTAGGGTCACTAGGTGAGGTCCATCCTCAGTCATCTATTCTAGACGACCATCTGAGGGATGCCTTGCAGCAAACAGCTGAACTCCTGTCCCCTTAGAAGCACAGAGTCAATACCCTTCATATAAATTACCAGAAGTACAACAACAGGCTGCTCCCTGAAATGTGTGCTTTTATGCAAATAAAACCAATAGATGATAAATATAAAAACAGTAGATGATAACAAGAGTAGAAGTGCTTATACATTTTCAAAAGCTTTTAAGTAGATTTTAAGTATCTTCTGGACTGCAGTAAGGGCTTCTCTTATGACTCAGATGGTAAAGAATCTGCCTACAATGCAGGAGACCTGGATTCATTCCCTGGGTCGAGAAGATCCCTTGGAGAAGGGAATGGCTTCCTTCTCCTACATTCTTGCCTGGAGAATTCCATCGACAGAGGAACCTGGTGGTCTGCAGTCCTTGGGGTCGTGGAGAGTCAGACATGACTGAGTAACTTATGTACACATACAAACTGCAGTAAGAAATAAGGTCATTCTGATACTCACAAGTCATTTAACTGGCTCTGAAGTTAAACTATGATTCTGAGGGATTCTCATCTTGGAAACTTATCTATAGTCAGCTGAATGAATTCTTGGCAAAGGAATCTAATGTGAAGGAAAACCTGCATCAAAATCTGTTTTAATTATGTAATAGGGGAAATAGGGCAGGAGTCACAGAAATATTGGTAAAAATCTAGACAAGACACAAAGAATCTTGAATGCCATAATAGAAAGCTTCAATTTTCTTCTGCAAGCAAGGGTGCTATATAGGAGGTTTTAAAACAAGAGGCATGAGATAAACAGATCTTTGGGGTGATGGTGTAAAAGTTAACTGAAATGAGAAATCAGAAGTTTGGGAGCATTTGAGTAGTTACATTGACAAGGGATATATGATGCTTGAATTAGAACTAGGGCAGTGGAAACAGGAATGGCAGAATGAAGTGATGGACAGTCTACAGGTTTGCTGATGTGTTGTAATTAGGATGTCTGGGGAAAGAAGGAAGTAAATGATTACCTGGAGATGTCTGCCTTGGCAGCTCGGTGGTCGGTGATGTTATTAATCACGTCAGACATGCATTGTTGAAGCAGGCTGGAGGGAAATCGGCACACGTGGAATCTGATGTGCCTACGAAGTAATCCACGTGCCCATATCTTGCAGGCAGATGAAAACATGGTCTTGATTTCAGGAAAGTCGTTAGGACTGGCAGTCCAGATGAGCCTCAGAGTCTTAGAAGTTGTTGAAAATGCTCTGAAAAGATGGAGAAAGAGAAGAGAAAAAAGGGGTTTTAGGAGAAGATAGAAGATGACAACTTAGGAGGTGGAGGAAAGATCAGAGAGGTGGGGGGAAAGCCAAGGGAAAGTGGAGAATCAAGGGATGACAGGGGCTCACAATTCAAAACAGGGTAAGAAACTGTGGAGGATGGTGCGCCAAAGAGCTGGCATTGGGCCGGTGATGAGGGTGTGTCTGGGGGTCTTCTGTGGAAGGAGACTGGGTGGAAAGGAGGGGGCTGAGGGGGACTGGAAGGTGAACGAGAGGGCAGGATGGCCCAGTTCTGCTCCCTCCAGCCATCTGTGAAGAAGCACTCAGGGGTGTAGACAGGTGATAAAATAACATTTCATTTGTAAAGTGAGATATTTATGTCCACCTTGAAGGACTTTTGTGAAGCTTAACTAAAGATAGTTTTTATAAAACATGCAGCATAGTATGTGGTATGTAGTAAGTTACCAGTTTCTATTTCTGTTTGTTTTCTTGTTTTTTCTATTTCTGTTATTGTTAGTTATTATAAAATCCAGAGTAAGAGATAAACTTACAGTGCTGTGTAAAGGGGAACACACAAGAAGGGAGGAATAGACAGACTGTACTAAAGAGCTGGGGCTGACTGTTTTGGTGTAAAAGTCCCATGATGAGATGGGGTTACAAAAGTTACAGTCGCTGAACTGTTTTTACAGTCCACTACCCTTCTGATAACAAATGCGTGGGTTTTCCACACCAAGAGCCAGTTGTCCAGCTCTCTGGACACCAACTGGATGTCCTGCAGTTCAACTCAGCACTGAACTACCAGGGTTTAGCCCACATCCCACGGATGATGGGCTCAGTCCCACAGGACTGGTCCACTTCAGATGCACTTCGCAAGCGCTGCCCTTCTGTCCAGTTTGGCTGCAGGGGTTTCTCCAACCCCCTCCTCTCGGGTTCGATAATTTGCCAGAATGGCTCACAGAATTCAGAGAAGTATTTTTTTTAAAAATCTGTATTTTAATTGAAGGAAAATTGCTTTACAATGTTGTGCTGGTCTGTGGTACAATAGCGTGAATCACCCATAATTGCACACACATCCTCTCCTCTTAAACCTCCCTCCCCTCCCCCACCCCACCCATCCAGGTCATCACAGCACCAGGCTGGGCTCCCTGTGTTGAACAGCAGCTTCTCAGCAGCTCTCTGTCCTACACATGGTAGTGTATGTATGTCGATGCTGCTTCCTCCATTCGTCCCACCCTCTCCTTTCCCTACTGTGTCCACAAGTCCTTTCTCTAAGTCTGCATCCCCATTCCTTCCCTATAGATACATTCACCTGTACCGTGTTTTTTAGATTCCATAATATGTGTTAATATACAATATTTGTTTTTCTCTCAGAAAAGTATCTCATTCACTTGCTATCATCAGTTCATTACAGAGGATGCGAGTCAGGAGAGGCCACATGAAGGAGATGTATAGTGGGGAGAACAGGGGACGGAGAGGGATATAGAGCCTTTGGGCCTTCCTGGGCACCCCACTCTCCCAGCACTGCTTTCTGTCTACCACCCAGAGTGCTCCTAGACTTGTCATAGTTGGGTTTTACTGAGATTTTAGTACATAGACATGGCTGATTAAATCACTGAATCTCCAGCCCCCTTTCCTCCCTGGACTCGTCTAGTGGCCTCCAGCCGTCACTCATCTAATTAGCATACAGAAGACACTCTTACCACTCCAGAGAGGATAAGGGTTTTAGGAGCAGTGTCCCAGGAACCACGTATATATTTAACACAGTTATTCATTTGAGAAGGAAAGTTGTGTGTATCTATAAGTACATGTGATGGCATGATTTAGGGGAAAGATGAATTTGAATAAAATAGAAAATGAGGAAAGGCGAGTTTACAAAATTTAGGAAGAAAATAAGCTAGCAGGAAGTCTGAAAAGAGTCATGTTTCTTTGACAAACTGCTGTTTTATTTGAACTGCAACCTGGGATTAAAGTTCATTGATTTTGGGTCCTATAATAGTTAAATGTATGATATATAATGAAATTTGCCTTACATAAAATAAAAACATAGTTATATGTAAGAATGTACAGATTATCCGTATAAAGTGGCTAGTTGCAGCAAATAAAATAACCAGAGAAGAGACATAAACTTGAATGGCTGGACCACCACATCAGTTTCATTTCAGAGACACTTTTTCGGAAGATCCAGTGTTAATCCCGAAAGAACCTGGCTGACCTAGTTTCATCTGGACTCTCGTGTCCCGAGGGTCAACTCTGATACTAGCCATGAGTGGCAGTTCTCTTTCCAGACATGGCATCATGCAGTATCTTTAATAGACATTTGATGCCTCTGTGTGTGTGTGTGTGTGTGTGTGTGTGCGTGCCCATGCAGACTGAGGCTAGTGCCACTGCTGCTGCTGCTGCTAAGTCGCTTCAGTCGTGTCCGACTCTGTGCAACCCCATGGACTGCAGCCTTCCAGGCTCCTCCGTCCCTGGGATTCTCCAGGCAAAACACTGGAGTGGGTTGTTTCCTTCTCTGATGCATGAAAGTGAAAAGTGAAAGGGAAGTCGTTCAGTTGCGTCCGACTCTTAGAGACCCCATGGACTGCAGCCCACCAGGCTCCTCCGTCCTTGGCATTCTCCAGGCAAGAGTACTGGAGTGGGGTGCCCTCGCCTTCTCCGAGGCTCGTGCCACAGACAGGCTTTAATCTCAAAGACTGACTTCCCTGAATCACAGGCAAAACTGGTACCACCTGGCTTTGCATATTCAGGCAATGGATCGCATCAGTATGTTTTTAAGAAGACCTTGGCCCTTTCTTGAGCCTTTTTTCTTGGCTAAGCGTGGATTTCTTTTTAATCACATCTGAAACAGGGTGATTACCTGGGACACAGGCCCCAAGCTGGGCTAGTGTTCTTGCACACCTCACAAAAATCACTCTCGTCAGGATGCGCTATTTTAGAGCAACCTCAGGTTTACTTAGATGCTTTCATGAAGGAACAGGGAAGTCTTCAAGCTCATAAACCATTTAATTAAATTATGTTTGCTGAAGCTATTTTTATCTACACCTCTGCTCCATCTCTGAATTAGGGGGTTCCCTAAAATAGTTCAGCCTGTGAGCTGGTTGTGCCTCAGTGAGAATTTCCTTGTCTGTTAACAGGAAGTGCTGGTAGTTTGTGCCAGGATAATGTGATGTCTAAATTTTTACATTAATTTTTTATTGAGATACAGCATAACATACAGAAAAGTACACCTATCAACAGACCAGTGTATTGTGAATTCTTTCCATTCCCAGCCTTGTTGTTAACCTTTCAGGGATTCTCAAAACACTATTCATTCTAGAAAATAAATTTTCTTTTACACAGCAAATTATTTTATGACTTCCTTCCTTCTTTGCTGAAGAATAGCCAATAATTCAACTCTGGCTTTATAATCTTATAACTTGGCTCCTTCCATCCTTAGAAAGATAACTATCATAACATCACTCAACTCTCATATATCCTGTCTCCCCATCAGTGCATGAAATTGTACATGTCAGCACAAAATAGAAGCTTTCAGTAACAGTGAAGCTGACCGCCTCCTCCAAGAATATAAAAAGAACAGAGGTGTATGGAGTCTGGCTGGCCAGCAGCCAGGGTGAATGAATTGCTATGGACAATTGCTCTTCTCTCTTTTTTCACCCCAGTGACCCAAAGAGTGTGCTTATCTGACTGTCCCAGAAATGGGCTATAACCCTGGGCCTAGGGGGCCTCAGACAGCTGTGTCTGAGGGGGCCTTTGCCTCTTGTGGGACCACCCTTCCCATCCAACTCATCCTCTTTCCTTTGTCGCCTTCCTCCCCTTGAAACTCTTCCCAGGCTCCATGCTCCTGTGGTCTGATGTCCTCTGACCCCCACACTGACATGTCTCTGTACTAGCCTCCAGTCTGACCTGTCCAGAGTTCTCTCCCTGTGATACATAGTAGCAGGCAGTTACCCAGTTATTAGGGTTTTTAATGGTAGAATGCAGAGTTGAAAGCAGAGTTCCAGAGAATAGCAAGAAGAGATAAGAAAGCCTTCCTCAGTGGTCAGTGCAAAGAAATAGAGGGAAATAATAGAATGGGAAAGACTAGAGATCTCTTCGGAGAAGGCAATGGCACCCCATTCCAGTACTCTTGCCTGGAAAAAATCCCATGGACAGAGGAGCCGGGTAGGCTTCAGTCCATGGGGTCGCTAAGAGTCGGACACGACTGAGCGACTTCACTTTGACTTTTCACTTTCATGCATTGGAGAAGGAAATGGCAACCCGCTGCAGTGTTCTTGCCTGGAGAATCCCAGGGACGGGGGAGCCTGGCGGGCTGCCGTCTATGGGGTCGCACAGAGTCGGACACGACTGAAGCGACTTAGCAGAAGCAGCAGCAGCAGCAGAGATCTCTTCAAGAAAATTAGAGATACCAAGGGAACATTTCATGCAAAGATGGGCACAATAAAGGACAGAAATGGTATGGACCTAACAGAAGCAGAAGATATCAAAAAGAGATGGCAAGAATACACAGAAGAAAAAGATTTTAATGACCCAGATAAGCATGATGGTGTGATCACTCACCTAGAGCCAGACATCCTGGAATGTGAAGTCAAATGGGCCTTAGGAAGCATCACTACGAACAAAGCTAGTGGAGGTGATGGAATTCCAGTTGAGCTATTTCAAATCCTAAAAGACGATGCTGTGAAAGTGCTGCACTCAGTATGCCAGCAAATTTGGGAAACTCAGCAGTGGCCATAGGACTGGAAAAGGTCAGTTTTTATTCCAATCCCAAAGAAAGGCAATGCCAAAGAATGCTCAAACTACTGCACGATTGCACTTATCTCACACGCTAGAAAAACAGTGCTCAAAATTCTCCAAGCCAGGCTTTAACAGTACGTGAACCGAGAACTTACAGATGTTCAAGCTGAATTTAGAAACGGCAGAGGAACCAGAGATCAAATTTCCAACATCCGATGGACCATCAAAAAAGCAAGAGAGTTTCAGAAAAACATATATTTCTGCTTTATTGACTATGCCAAAGCCTTTGACTGTGTGGATCACTGTGTGGATCAATAAACTGTGGAAAATTCTGAGAGAGATTGGAATACCAGCTCACCTGACCTGCCTCCTGAGAAATCTGTATGCAGGACATGAAGCAACAGTTAGAACTGGACATGGAACAACAGACTGGTTTCAAATAGGAAAAGGAGTACGTCAAGGCTGTATATTGTCACTGTGCTTAACTTCTATGCAGAGTACATCATGCGAAATGCTGGACTGGAGGAAGCACAAGCTGGAATCAAGATGGCCGTGAGAAATATTAATAACCTCAGATATGCAGATGACACCACACTTATGGCAGAAAGCGAAGAAGAACTAAAGAGCCTCTTGAGGAAAGTGAAAGAGGAGAGTGAAAAAATTGGCTTAAAACTCAACATTCAGAAAACTAAGATCATGGCATCCGGTCCCATCACTTCATGGCAAATAGATGGGGAAACAGTGGAAACAGTGAGAGACTTTATTTTCTTGGGCTCCAAAATCACTGCAGATGGTGACTGCAGCCATGAAATTAAAAGATGCTTGCTCCTTGGAAGAAAAGCTATGACCAACCTAGACAGCATATTAAAAAGCAGAGATATTACTTTGTCAACAAAAGTCTGTCTAGTCAAGGCTATGGTTTTTCCAGTGGTCGTGTGTTGATGTGAGAGTTGGACTATAAAGAAAGCTGAGTGCCGAAGAATTGATGCTTTAGAACTGTGGTGTTGGAGAAGACTCTTGAGAGTCCCTTGGACTGTAAGATCAAACCAGTCAATTCTGAAGGAAATTAGTGCTGAATATTCATTGGAGGGCTGATGTTTCTGCTGAAACTCCAATACTTTGGCCACTTGATGCAAAGAACTGACTCATTTGAAAAGACCCTAGTGCTGGGAAAGATTGAAGGCGGGAGGAGAAGGGAACAACAATGAGATGATTGGATGGCATCACTGACTCAATGGACATGAGTTTGAGCAAGCTCTGGGAGTTGGTGATGGACAGGGAAACCTGGCATGCTGCAGTCCATGGGGTCGCAAAGAGTCAGACACGACTGAGCAACTGAACTGAACTGAATGATAGAAATGTCTTGATGTGTCATTTGCTTTAAACCAGGAGACCTCTCATGAATGAAATATCCAGTGGATTGTTTTGCTAATAAAATGTAAAGTCCTTTCATTATAAGCACTCTTTCTCCAGCTCTGATTATATGCCCAGAACATATAAAATTTAATAGTCTCCTTTAGCAATAGTCATATAACATTGACATTACTATGACAGTTTTCATAAACTTAGTCTCATTAAGTGGCCTGTTCAGGGTGACATGGCATGGCAGTGGGAGTGAAGGGATTAAATCCCAAACATAACTGAGTTCAAAGTCAGAACCACCAGGAGTATTTGAAGTGATCCTTCATCTACACCGGCCCTGAGGTATACCCAAGATCCTGCGTCTACACAGGCCCTGAGGTATACCTGGGGGAGGTGCCTGTGGTCACGCAGTCGGTAATTCTCCCCTCTTGCTCCTGACTGTTCTCTCCCCATTGTTACTGTCACAGTGATCTCAAATGAAAAGGAGAAACTGCACTCATGGAGGCAAAATGGCCAACCACATCACTGTGGCTAGCATGGCAAGAGGACTGTTTTTAAAAAGTGTGAACTCAACAGTAATGAAGGTAAGCATTAGATGGATAAACCGTCTTTTTTTGTATACAGCCTAGAGGGGAACCCCAGAGTCCCAAGTATCAGCGACATCAGTTTTGGCCAAGTGTCACCCTTAAAGGTTCCTGATCACCCACAGAATCAAGTCCCAGTTCCCACCATTGAGTAGAAGGCCCAACTCTGAGTGGTTCATGCCATCTGTTCAGGCTCGTAACAGTCCCTGTATCTTCTTTACTTGATGTTTTGTGTGGTCACTATTTTAGAATATTTAGTATGTTAATTACAACATGAATTTCCAGACCCTTTGGAGACTCTGACTGGAAGTGTCTTCCTATACCTTGTGGGAAACAGTCCTGTTTTAGGGTCCTGAGGGTTCCCAACGTGGCATTGCCCCCTGCAGCATGTGTGGCCCTCTGATGTGTCCCACGTATGGCATCCTCCATGTCCCCATGTCCGACACATGGCATCCTTCACGTCCCTGTGTCTGACATGTGGCCTCCTCCATGTCCCTGTGTCCCACATGTGGCCTCCTTCATGTCCCTGTGTCCCACACGTGGCCTCCTGCATGTCTCTGTGTCCCACATGTGGCCTCCTCCATGTCCCCGTGTCACTGAGCAGAGGCCTCTGCTACCACATGTTCCAGGTGCTTCCTGTGTGCCCTGCATTGCACTCAATTTATCTCACTTAATTCTATTAAATAATGTCCCTAGGACATGTTATCCCTATTTCATAAATCTGAAATTGAGATTTTAGGGGAAAGGCTTAACTTCCTCATGGTTATGTGACTGGTAAGTTCCAAGACCAGGGTTCAGACTCAGGTGGTTCTCACTCTAAAATCCATGGAAATAATTAATAATATTCTCCAACACACAGCTCATCTAATTTAGTGGCTCTGCGGCTATGATGTCAGCAGAGTAACTGCTGATGGATTCCTGAGGTGTCCAAGAGAAGTTCAAGATCTCTTTCACTTCTTTTAAAGTGTTAAGGTTTTCCCTCCTAGGTTGTTGCTGCTGCTGCTGCTGCTAAGTCACTTCAGTTGTGTCCAACTCTGTGCAACCCCATAGATGGCAGCCCACCAGGCTCCCCTGTCCCAGGGATTCTCCAGGCAAGAATGGAGTGGGTTCCTAAATTGTTCCACTGCCAAATTGAGAAAGGAGCCAGTGACCTTGAGCATCTGGGAAAATTGCTCCCACCTGGCATTGGGGGTGTTCAGGTGATGCCCCACCTCAAGTGATCAAGCCTGAACTGCAAGCAGGGTGGCTTTATAATTGAGCTACCTTGTAGCTATAGAAGGGCAGTGTTTAGGGGGAGGACTGTGCACCTGTAGTCGACTTGTAGACACTGAATCCAAGTCCATCTCCTTGTCTGTGTCCTTTGCTGCACTTTGTCTATACAATACATATTTTTCTTGTGTGCACTGAATTGATCCAAGAGGGAATGATGATGGGGCTCTGCTTTCTGGTGGGGAAAGATTAGTCAGAACAAAACAAGATGAGCAAATGTAGGGAATATGGTCGAAGGTGACAAGACCTGAGGGAGGGACCAGCAGGCGGGCGGGCAGGGCTGCTGCGGGTTGGTGGACAGCATGATGGCCTCCGTGCGGGGTGAGGGAGCAGGAGCTGGTGGGGAGCTGGCAGTGGACCCCTTGGAGAGGGCCGGTGCAGAGCATGTCCTACAGAGGAGGTGCCCAGCCAGTGGGCGGAGGCTGGCTTCCTGGAGAGTCCCGGGGTGTGCTGCACATGGAGAGGGTGTGTCTCGGGGCTCTCCCTTAGCATCAGCTGCCAGGGGACTGAAAACCACAGGGTCTGTGGATCCTGCGGATGCCTCCTTTCTTCACTGCTCTTCACAGACGACACAGATGAGGCAGCTTCTGTGAAAGGAGCTGAGTGGCTGCCCTGGGGCACTTGTGTCTGTTCTCTTGTCCTGGCCACGCTGCCTGGGAGGCTGAAGTGGAGAAGCAGCTGGGAGTCAGTGATCATGCTTGAGAGCCAGGCCTGGTTCTAGGGCTCAGTTAGCCCACCTCCAACAAAGCCTGAGCCATAATCTATGATGGAGGACTGTTAGACTCTAGCAGAGGGAGCTTTCTCCAGGTTTACTTTCCTCAAATCTGTAATATGCCTGTGATACGCAATAGTTCTACTGGACACTGGGCCAATCTACCAGTTTATTTGCAGTTTAGCTGGTGAGGTAGATGCTAGTCTTCTTGCCACACCATCTTTAAAATGCTTAAATTATAATTCCTGGGGATTTTTGATCGTATAAAAGTGGGTTTAAATATGCTCATATAGTTGGGTGATTTGTAAGTTCCTATAAGGAAACCAGTTGGCAGTAGTAGTAACTGTGTATTGATTATCACTACATGCTAAGGGCTTGGTATAATTCATCTTATTTAATGCTCATAACAACCCCATATGGCACAGAGGAATGAATTAATTTGCCAAAGTCACAAAGCTGGCAGATGACAGTAATGGATGCCTGTATCTGCTCAGTGTTTTTCTCTATTTCCCTGCTGCTGTCACCTCTTAATCTGGGGAACTGTGTCTCCCTATCCCATGGGACTTCTGACTGAAGTTGCCATCCTGTCACTGTCTCATTCACATCCTTAGAAATGGCTAGCTCTGCATTTCTTCTGGCCATAATGGTTGGTCCTTTGATGAGCAAGTGACGCCAGTCTAGCCAATGAGAAGTTTTCCCTGGGCTTTTATAAATGGCCTTGAGAAAGCTGTGTGTTCTTGCTTATGGAGCTGTCAAGATGAGTGAAGTAAGGCTGCACATGCTGCAGCCACCATCCCACCTCCAAGGCGTGAAGGACACCATCTATTAATACTTCTGCTTCAAGGGAATGCAGCCACATGGAGGAGAAAGGTAGGGAGGAGAGACCCAGAATACTCATTCCCCAAAATACTCAGGCCAGCTTCATCACAGTTATGCAGGGATCGACTCCCTCTTTTGATTAAGCTGACAGTGGATTTCTGTCATTTCCAGTCAGCACACTGGCCTGACTGTGGGCAGAGCTGGGATGTGAACTTCATGGTTTTCTCTGTTGATAGACTCAGCTTTATGGTGAGGGGAAGATTACAAATTAGAGCTAACATTACTGAAGAATTTGTCCCTGTGGATCCAGTTTCAGGACCCACCTCACCCAGACGGTCAGTGTGTCTGGTGGGCTACTGGCCACCTGGATCTCCAGCCCCCTGGCTTTGGGGAGGGAGGACAGTGGTTGACCTGCCATGTGATGTAGCGTAGGAGTCACCAACCCCTGGGTCACAGACCAGGACCTTCCATGCCTGTTAGGAACTGGGCTGCACAGGAGGAGGTAAGTGGTGGGCAAAACCAAAACTATCCCCCTCCCTGGTCCGTGGAAAAGTTCTCTTCGACGAAACCAGTCTCTGGTGCTGAAAAAGTTGAGAACGGCTGATGTGGAAGACTGGCAGAGAGATTGTCTTCCGCTTGTTAAATGGTTATAAGTCAGCCTTGTCCTGCCTTCAACCCTAGCTCAAAATCTTACAAGTTTTCTAACTACATGTAGAAATGAATAGAAGGTTATAAATTGCCTCGTGTCGTTAAGTAAAAGCCCTTTCTTTGTTCACCAAAGACTGAAGAATTTTCTCTGTTACTGTGAGACCTCCTCAAACATACACACATATACAGGCTTGTATGCGCAGAGATACTCATGTGCTGGTAAACAGTCTTAAATTGGGAAAGAATAGCAGTGTGGCATCTTGAAACCTCCTGTGGGTGAGCAGAGATCAGAGACAGCAGGGAAGGGCTAGGTGACGGTCACCTCCTTGTCTTGAATATGTGCCCCAAATCTGACGTGGAGGCCCCTCCAGGTGCTGTACCCCTCCATGCAGGGTATGTGCTCCAGCTACTGCTCTTTCTCCCAAGGCCAGTGTCAGGTGGCAGCTTCCAAACTTTTGTAGGCACGTGGGTCATCACGTGAGTTTATTTAAAATATTTCTGATAGGGTATGTCTGGGATAGGCCCAGGCATTTGTGGTCCTAAGCGAGCCCTTTTGATTCTGATGTGTGTGACCCACTGACTAGCCTTAGTAACCCAGGGCCACAGTGACTGTCTGAGATGCTGGTTCTCTGTTGATGCTGCATTTTTGCTTTCTCCACATATCAAGTGAAAGTGGAATGTTGTAGGCTAACCTCAGACTTTTCTCTTTCTACACTTTTATTTCCATCATTTTCTCCCCCCATCATTTAAGTTCTGAGTTTCATGTTTCCCCAACCTCATCTCCTATTTATATCTTGGAAAAAATTACTGCTAGTAGACAAGCTGATGAGTCACAGGTGGGTAAATGTTCTGGCCTTATTTCCCCCACTGAATTTATTAATATGTCTGGAAGCTTTGGCAGTGGAGACAGAGATGACTACAGAGTTCTGTTCTGTGTGACTAGGTGTTTACAGTCTTGCTTCCTGTTGGCATCAGCAGATGCTTATTCTAATAATGAAGTAAAGAACAAGCCTTCCTGGATATTTTGGTATTTAACTGTGGAAGTGTCAGTGAACAATAATGAAGTATTGATAAAGAAGAGGAACCATTTAGAATTGGATTCTACCATTTTTTCCCCTCTCATTTTTATCAAATTTGTGTTTCAGCTTGTTGTCATAAGGGTAAAGGTTTTTTGTATCATTTCCTTTCTTGTTATTAGGAAATTTTCTTGTTATAATCTGCTTATCAGGGCTGCTTCATTGCTGAATAGTTGATCTGTATTTCTCTATTTCAGATTTTGGCCCTGGTTTTCATGCACGTGTGTGAACAGGAAATGGTCTTTGCAGATGCAGAGGAGCCAAAGATCTCTGCTGATTCCTACCTTATCCTCTGGAGCATTCGTCTAAATTCACAGCAGATGTCTGCATTAGAAAGCAACATCTCTGATTCTCTGTATCTCTGATGCACTTCTTTGAAGTCTGAGTGCTGTCTGGAGTCTGTCCTGTTTTCTGGGAATCCTCAGCATTGAGAATAGTGCCCAGCAAGTGAAAGCTGTGCACTTATTGTCTTCAATACATGTGTAACACTACATGGGCTTTGCATTGAGAGCAAAAATGAAGTCCTGCTAGCTTTCAGAGAGCAAGTAGGCCAGCATACAACAACAAGGGTGGAGGTGTGCAGAGTTCTTAACAAAACACTGGAAGCTGAAAGACAATAGAAAAACACCTTCAAAATCCTGAAGGAAAGTGTTCTTAAGCCTGGAATTCTATACCCAGCCCAACTGTTAATTAAGAACAAGTTTAGAATAAACATACATTCAGACTTCTAAATTCTCAATATTTACCTCTCAACAATCCTTTCTCAAGAAGTACTGAATAATCTACTCCTTCAGACAGGATCATGAATCAAAAGCAGGGGTCCGGATGCATCAGAGAGGGTGGGCTCCCAGGATGTTTGTGACCAGGCAAGAGCATGGTCTGTGTATGTTGGGGCAAGTCAGAAGGCTCTAGTGGTGTTCTTCAGAAAGGCAAAACTGACATGCTGCCTGATACAGCTGAGGTGACGGAGAGAAGATTTAGACAATGAGCAGAATGTTCAGAGTTAAATTTATGGGAAGTACAGATAGCTAAGCAACTGAAAGGGAGATAATTATTTAAAACAGGGACAATAAAATATACTGGAAAGGAAAAAAATCATTATAGTATACTGCTTGCCTCAGCTGTGATTAATGTTTATGTGATGATAGCAGAGCGCTTCTCTGGTGTCTAAGATGGTAAAGAGTCTGCCTGCAATGCAGGAGACCCAGATTTGATCCCTGGGTTGGGAAGATCCTCCTGGATAAGGGAAAAGCAACACACTCCAATATTATTGCCTGGAGAATTCCACGGACAGAGGAGCCTGGCAGGCTACAGTCCATGGAGTCGCAAAGAGTTGGATATGACTGAGTGACTAACATTACTACACTAATGATAGCAGAAACAAAGAATACTGATAGAACCAAAATCAGCTCTATTAGGAGGAATGGGGACAGTTAGGGTGCTGGTAGATGGTTGAACACTGGGTTGAAAGAGAACTACACTCTGTTTTCCAGAATGGCTAGTCCATAGGTTTGCCTACATCTGAGAAGTCAAAAATAGCAATATAACCATTTTATTTAAGAAACAGAAACAAATACACAAAAGAACCAGCCCCCGCCCCCCCCCCCCCCCCCCCCCCCGCCCTGCCCAAATTGAAATTGGTTGCTGTGAGAAATAAGGGAGGATTTGGGGTATTATCCTTTTTCTAGTAAGCTTCATAGACATCCTTATATTTCTGAACCATGAGCAGGTATTTTTCATATGTAAATAAAAACCGTCAAACCAACAAAACATTTGCATCATATGGGCAAGTGTTCAGATAGCACACAATCACCGAGGCCTCTTCAGTGTGCTGCAGTCAGTTCATGAGTCCTGGTGACACCACTGAAAGATGAAGTCCCCAGGTCAGTAGGTGCCTAATATGCTACTGGAGATCAGTGGAGAAATAACTCCAGAAAGAATGAAGGGATGGAGCCAAAGCAAAAACAACAGCCAGTTGTGATGGGACTGGTGATAGAAGCAAGGTTCGATGCTGTAAAGAGCAATATTGCATAGGAACCTGGAATGTCAGGTCCATGAATCAAGGAAAATTGGAAGTGGTCAAACGAGATGGCAAGAGTGAACATTAACATTCTAGGAATCAGCAAACTAAGAGGGACTGGAATGGGTGAATTTAACTCAGATGACCATTATATCTACTACTGTGGGCAGGAATCCCTTAGAAGAAATGGAGTAGCCATCACAGTCACCAAAAGAGTGCAAAATGCAGTACTTGGATGCAGTTTCAAAAACGACAGAATGATCTCTGTTCATTTCCAAGGCAAACCATTCAATATTACGGTAATCCAAGTCTATGCCCTGACCAGTAATGCTGAAGAAGCTGAAGTTGAACAGTTCTATGAAGACCTACAAGACCTTCTACAACTAACACCAAAAAAAAGATGTCCTTTTCATTATAGGGGACTGGAATGCAAAAGTAGGAAGTCAAGAAACACCTGGAGTAACAGGCAAATTTGGCCTTGGAGTACAGAATGAAGCAGGGCAAAGGCTAATAGAGTTTTGTCAAGAGAACAGACCAGTCATAGAAAACACTCTCTTCCAACAACGCAAGAGAAGACTTTACACAAAAACATCACCAGATGGTCGACACCAAAATCAGATTGATTATATTCTTTGCAGCCAAAGATGGAGAAACTCTATACAGTCAGCAAAGACAAGCCTGGGAGCTGACTGTGGCTCAGATCATGAACTCCTTATTGTCAAATTCAGACTTAAATTGAAGAAAGTGGGGAAAACCACTAAACCATTCCGGTATGACCTGAATCAAATCCCTTATGACTGTACAGTGGAAGTGAGAAATAGATTTAAGGGACTAGATCTGATAGACAGAGTGCCTGATGGACTATGGCCAGAGGTTCGTGACATTGTACAAGAGAAGGAATCAAGACCATCCCCAAGAAAAAAAAAAAATGCAAAAAGGTAAAATGGCTGTCTGAGGAGGCCTTACAAATAGCTGTGAAAAAAAGAGAAGTGAAAAGCAAAGGAGAAAAGGGAAGATATACCCATTTGAATGCAGAGTTCCAAAGAATGGCAAGGAGAGATAAGAAAGCCTTCCTCAGCAATTAATGCAAAGAAATAGAGGAAAACAATAGAATGCGAAAGAGTAGAGGTCTCTTCAAGAAAATTAGAGATACCAAGGTAACACTTCATGCAAAGATGGGCTCAATAAAGGACAGAAATGGTAGGGACCTAACAGAAGCAGAAGATATTAAGAAGAGGTGGCAAGAATACACAGAAGAACTGTACAAAAAAGAGCTTCACAACCCAGATAATCATGATAGTGTGATCACTCACCTAGAGCCAGACATCCTGGGATGTGAAGTCAAGTGGGCCTTAGGAAGCATCACTATGAACAAAGCTAGTGGAGGTGATGGAATTCCATTTGAGCTATTTCAAATCCTGAAAGATGATGCTGTGAAAGTGTTGCACTCAATATGTCAGCAAACTTTGAAAACTCAGCAGTGGCCATAGGACTGGAAAAGGTCAGTTTTCATTCCAATCCCAAAGAAAGGCAATGCCAAAGAATGTTCAAACTACCGCACTATTGCACTCATCTCACACACTAGTAAAGTGATGCTTAAAATTCTCCAAGCCAGGCTTCAGCAGTACATGAACCATGAACTTCCAGATGTTCAAGCTGGTTTTAGGAAAGGCAGAGGAACCAGAGATCAAATTGCCAACATCCACCGGATCATGGAAGAAGCAAGAGAGTTCCAGAAAAACATCTATTTCTGCTTTATTGACTATGCCAAAGCCTTTGACTGTGTGGATCACAATAAACTGTGGGAAATTCTGAGAGAGATGGGAATACCAGACCACCTGACCTGCCTCTTGAGAAACCTGTATGCAGGTCAGGAAGCAACAGTTAGAACTGGACATGGAACAACAGACTGGTTCCAAATAGGAAAAGGAGTATGTCAAGGCTATATATTGTCACCCTGTTTACTTAACTTCTATGCAGAGTACATCATGCGAAATGCCAGGCTGGATGACGCATAAGCTGGAATCAAGATTGCTGGGAGAAACATCAATAACCTCAGATATGCAGATGACACCATTCTTATGGCAGAAAGTGAAGAGGAACTAAAAAGCCTCTTGCTGAAAGTGAAAGAGGAGAGTGAAAAAAGAGTTGGCTTAAAGCTCAACATTCAGAAAACTAAGATCATGGCATCCGGTCGCATCACTTCATGGCAAATAGATGGGGAAACAATGGAAACAGTGAAAGACTTTATTTTGGAGTGCTCCAAAATCACTGCAAATGGTGATTGCAGCCATGAAATTAAAAAACACTTACTCCTTGGAAGGAAAGTTATGACCAACCTAGAGAGCATATTAAAAAGCAGAAACATTATTTTGCCAACAAAGGTCCATCTAGTCAAGGCTATGGTTTTTCCAGTGGTCATGTATGGATGTGAGAGGTGGGCCATAAAGAAAGCTGAGTGCTGAAGAATTGATGCTTTTGAACTGTGGTGTTGGAGAAGACTCTTGAGAGTCCCTTGGACTTCAAGGAGATCCAAAGGAGATCAGTCTTGGGTGTTCATTGGAAGGACTGATATTGAAGCTGAAATCCAATCCTTTGGCCACCTGATGCGAAGAGTTGACTCATTTGAAAAGACCCTGATGCTGGGAAAGATTGAGGGCAGAAGGAGAAGGGGACGACAGAGGATGAGATGGTTGGATGGCATCATCAACTCAATGGACATGGGTTTGGGTGGACTTCAGGAGTTGGTGATGGACAGGGATGCCTGGCATGCTACAGTTCATGGGGTTGCAAAGAGTCGGCCATGACTGAACGACTGAACTGAACTGAACTGATGAACATTTTGGTGTATGTATCTTTTCCAGTCAGCGTTTTTGTTTTCTCTGGATATAGACACAGGGGTGGAATTGCTGGTTCACATGATTTTCTATACAACTGAGAAATGAGAATATTATTGTATTTTGGATCTATTTAGTTGTCCAAGGCATAAATAAATGTTTTGCTCATTAGGACTTTGTAAAGAATGTCTGAAGGTCCATAGCGTGATGTTTTGTCATGAGAGAGTCGGACATGACTGAGCTACTAAACCTAACTGACACCATCCCAAAGGGAATCGCCTCGCTTCAGAAAGTGGTACCTGAACGGCTAGGAATAAACCCACCGTTGCTGTAGCTGGGCGAATGTGAAGTCTTTGTACAGCTCCTGCCACCACTGCTGACTCCAGGGACATCTGCCAGGACCTAAAGAGACATCAGTAAGGTTTCAACTGCTTGTATTCCAAGTAATGTACTTAACAAACATCTTTCTGTCTCCCCATGGCCTCAGCCCTTCCTCAGTTCAGTTCAGTTCAGTTCAGTCACTCAGTCGTGTCTGACTCTTTGCGACCCCATGAATCGCAGCACGCCAGGCCTCCCTGTCCATCACCAACGCCCGGAGTTCACTCAAACTCATGTCCATCAAGTCGGTGATGCCATCCAGCCATCTCATCCTCTGTCGTCCCCTTCTCCTCCTGCCCCCAATCCCTACTAGCATCAGAGTCTTTTCCAATGAGTCAACTGTTCGCATGAGGTGGCCAAAGTACTGGAGTTTCAGCTTTAGCATCATTCCTTCCAAAGAAATCCCAGGGTTAATCTCCTTCAGAATGGACTGGTTGGATCTCCTTGCAGTCCAAGGGACTCTCAAGAGTCTTCTCCAACACCACAGTTCAAAAGCATCAATTCTTCGGCGCTCAGGCTTCTTCACAGTCCAACTCTCACATCCATACATGACCACAGGAAAAACCATAGCCTTGACTAGATGGACCTTAGTCAGCAAAGTAATGTCTCTGCTTTTGAATATACAGTCTAGGTTGGTCATAACTTTTCAGCCCTTCCTAAAGCTCCCCAAATCCCATACAAGGATGACTGCAGGCAAGGTCAGCAAGAGAAAGAAGAATGCAGTTGACTCATAAATGTCACACCCTGTGTTGGTGCTGCTGGTGGGCGTTTGGCCACGTAATCATTGAAAGAGCTCTCTCTGGAGCATCACTGAGACAGTCCCAATGAAAACAGCTAAGCGACTGTGCTACAGACACACCGCTGGCTATTCTGTGATACCAGGAAGCCTTGAAGCACGCACATGGGAACAGAATAAATAGGCTTGTCCACCGGTCACAGTTGGAGTACTTTGGTGCTGAGACTCCATCCTGCCTTGGTGTTTGCGAGCTCTTTGGAACCGGAACAGTGTAAGGGAAGATGTTCAGGTTTAGGGTCATATCAGTATCTAACTCCTTTATAACTGGTTCTGTGACAAGTCCTCCATGTTTCATTTACCTCACGTATAAAATAGGAGTAACTGTTTTGTTATAGGATGACTATAAAGGCAAGATGGAACCACTGTTGTTAATTCCTGAGCCCCACATCTTAGTCATCACTGATGACTTGTATAGAGGAGATCTGTAGTGGGCTGCATTCCATGGGGGTCACAAAGAGTCGGACACAACTTAGGGAGTAAACAACAGCAACAGAATATGTCACTTGGCACACAGGAGATTTTCAGTAAAAATCTGGCAAATTAACAACATCCATTGAGTGGATTAACACAGAGCCAGATACTGGGAGATTAGCACTGACCCTCGTCCTTGTTCCTTTCTTCAAGCAGCCTCACTCCTTCCTTCATCCCAGAAGAAACTGAAAAACTCTGACGTTTAATGTTATGTGTGAGTTAATAGCAGAAATTAAATTTGAACTAAAGCTGACAGATTTGGCAAAAAAAAAAGAAAAAAAATATATATATATATGACACTCAGTTAAACTTCAGTTAGATAAATAAATCATATTTGGGACACAACACTAGAAGAATAGTTGTCTATCTGAAATTCAGCTTTAAGAGGGCAGCATGTATTTTATCAGACCGCTCTACTTGGGATGAAAATCCTGGTTTGAGAGCACAGGACTCTTTCCAGTGGATCATGCTGGTCTGGAGAAGTGAGAAGTCTAAGCAGGGGAGCTCGGCAGGAGGGTGGGGAGGGGAGCCCCAGATGTGGGAGTGCATGCAGGAACGTGCCCCCGCTGGGAGGGGAGGAGCATCTGACGCACTTGAAGAGTACACAGTCAGTTGCTAATTCCTGGTCCAGTTGGCAGCCTGCCTGTGATTCTCTCCAGTGTCCTGAAACACAGAGCTCCGAGCCTCCTCGCCCGTCATCTCTGCTTCCTATTCCCTCCAGGGCCTGTTTTATCAGGTTTATGCATTATCTGTCTCATTCCTCATCTGGATTATTTATAGAGAGTGTTGTAGGTTGTATGTTGGTATTTCGCAGATGAGCTAGCAAGACCCAATTCTTCTTAGCTGTTTAAATCTGTGCTTGTTTCCTGGGGAAATGCAAGAATGAGAGTGCAGACCCTGTGAGGTGGCTTCAGAATCAGTCTTTTGGGTGACTCTGGTGAAACTTGGTGGGAAACCACAAAAAAACATCTCTGTGCTTCCCCAGTAACACACGCTGTCCATTCAGTTCAAACCAGCATAGTCATGGTGAAAGGCTCCCCGCCATTCTCAAAATCCCCCATGAAGTGAATGGAGGTGGTGCTCAAGATCCAGGGGTGATTTGCTCTGCTCAGAGACATGCTCGCACTATGGAGCTGCCAGGGGGTGGCTGTAAAACAGGGTTATGCTTGAACTGCAGGTAAGAAAACAAGTTAGTACGGAGCAATCGAAACTTCCCTCCTGCCAGGAAAGATCAGCAGAAACTATGAATAGAAAAAAAAAAAGCACAACTTCAAGGTAAAGAGAATAGTTTCAGCTTAAAGAAAGGCTGATTATTTTCACAAAAACCTCCATAGACCTGGCAGCAATTATTAAAGAAGTAATTACTGAGGATAAGGAAATGGAGATTTCAGATGAATATGCAATGGCAAAAGTTATATTTAATGCAAAGAAGTAAGCAAACAGCAGAAATAATTAAAAGCTGTTAAGGCATATGTCTGTTTGGCTGGCACATATGTTATTAAAAATAAGAGACTCTATAGCCAGTTGCTTCTAAGAATCAGTCTTTGCCACAGACCGTTTCCATGATTAATATGTATGATAATATTTTACACCCATGGATGGAGTGCCTTTCATCGGACACATCAGGGTTTCCACGCTTTGTCTCGCTCTTCAGTAGATAGTACTCACTGTGGAAGTAGCTCACCTCTGGCCTCACTGAAGGCCTTGGGGTTTGGTTCCTTGTTCTAGCCAACGTTAGTAATGTGCAGATGGGCCTCAGGATGCCACGGGCCCCTTCCTGTCATGCTGCTGACTGGACACCTGTCTTCCACCATTGGTTTTTTTGTGGTCCTGGGTGGAGACAGAGGGAGAAACAGTTACTGGTTCAATGGCAATCTGGCCTTAGGTTTGCTTTTCTCTTCTTTTTCATTTGGCTAAAGTTAAGAGCTTCTCCCGTGGTGCTAGTGGTAAAGAACTCACCCACCAAGGCAGGAGACATAAGAGATAGGATTTCAGTCTCTGGGTCAGGAAGATCCCCTGGAGGAAGGCCTGGCAACCCACTCCGGTATCCTAGCCTGGAGAATACCATGGACCGAGGAGCCTGGCAGGCTACAGTCCATGGGGTTGCAAAGAGTCAGACACGATTGAAGTGACTGAGCACACAAGGGAAGTAATATGAAGGGTGCCAGATTAAGTACCAGGGCCTACAGTGTCAACCCTTCAGAACAAAATCATTAAGATTAGGTTTGAGGGCAAATAACAAAAACCTCAAATAACAGTGAGTGCAGTAAGTAGGGTTTGTTTCTGTCTTACAGAGAAGAAGTGGGGGTGGTCCCTCCACCAGGATTGACATGAAGTCACTGTGATGCTCCCCTTTTGTAGGGCTGCCGTATATGGCAGGTGTCTTCTGCTCGGTCACGAAGTTGGCTCATGATCCTCACACTGTCTCTCCCCCCACTGGCTCTCCCCCAGCTGGGAGGGGGAGGGAGGGGAGGGATGCCGCTCCATCTAAGGGGGTCATTGGGACCTTCATGCACTCTCCACCTTGTCCTGTCGGGTGGAGCTTAGCCACCTGGCCACATCTGGCTGGAAGGAGGCTGGAGAATGTGCTCTTTATTTTCTACTTACAGTTTATGAAACAGTCATTTAAAACTCTTCAAAAAAAAAAAAAAAAAAACTCTTCCAAATATACTTGACATCTGTTTCTCTTGAGCTAAAGTTTCTAAAAGTATCTATGAGGGTAATCTTTGAATTGTCCGTGGAGTTAGCATTTTTAATTATTATTTGAGTCATCACAGTCAACCATCACAATCATCATGGCCATTGTTCTGTTTGGGTTTTGTGTGTGTGGATGATAAACTGCCGCATGAATTCTTGACCTTGGTGAGTAAATCAAGAGTCACTGGAGATCAGACAGTCAGTTGGTGTGAGTGGTCATGTGCCATCATCACTCTGTAAAAGCAGGGCGCCGGTGGCCTGTGTACAGAGAAGCGCATGGGAGCCGTGTGGCTGGCAAGTGGGCACCTGCCTCTCTGCCGTCAGAGGGAGGGCGGGGCTCATCGTGACAGTTGCTCCTGGTGGAGTTGGCCTTGAAATGTTAGAGCTCAGAGAAGATCAGTGTTTAGAAATTTAAATTTCTAATTTTATTATGTTTGATATATTTTATTATAGATCTTTGTCAGTGCTACCCAGGACTTCCCACGGGGCTCAGTGTTAAAGAATCTGCCTGCTAATGCACGAGATGCGGGTTTGATCTCTCAGTTCGGAAGATCCCTTGGAGAAAGAAATAGCAACACACTCCAGTATACTTGCCTGGGAAATCCCATGGACAGAGGAGCGTGGCAGGCTACAGTCCATGGGGTCACAAGAGTCAGACACGACTGAGTGACTAAACGGTGACAATTGATACTACCCAGCAGATAGTCCAGAGCAGTGATTCTCCACTTTGCCTGGGTATCAGAATTACTTGGGCAAATCTAGTTTAAATTACAGATTTCTGGGGCCCACCTAAGACCTACTGAATGAAGATTTCTGGCATAGGACCCTAAATCTTCATTTTCCCAAAGCTTCTGAGGAGACTTCTGAGGCAGCCATCCTGATGTTATTCCGTGGACCAGAATTTGGGGAACATTGGTTAAAACTTTTGAGAACGTCCTGCTCAGGGTTTGGAGCATGGGGTCAGAATTCAGGAGGTAAGATTCTTTGGCAGAAGTGGAAATAAGGGCACTTGAATAAACAAGATGTGGTTTAGAAGATCTGTGACTAGGCTTATTTTGTTTTGTTTTTCCCATTGGCTATCTATTTTGCATATGGTAATGTAAGTTTCCATGTTATTCTCTTCATACATTTCACCCCCTCCTCCCCTCTCCCCAGGTCCATATATTTGTTTTATTTTAATTGCTGTGGAAGGTTTTCTTTACAGCAGGCTTATTCCACATGATGCCTCTAGCATAACTGCTTCCCAGTGTCTCAGTGGCTTTCCTTTCCTCTGTGCTCTTCTGCATTCCAGCGCCCACCTCACTACACAGGCGTTTAGCGCTAATGTATTGTAATCAGTATTTTATCAGTATAAAAATCAGTATTTTATCACTGTAATCAGTGTATTTTATCAGTGTACAGTCGAATCATTGGATTTTGACTTGGGAGTGAATTTTGGCATGGAGTTCAGCTGCTTATTTATAAAGTGTGCAGTTACTTCATACCCAAAATCTCAGAAGGTGCTCCTACCATGTCCACCCCATGCCTGACTGACTTGACAGTGTATCATGATTCAAACTTGAAAACTTATACTGAACGAATGGGAAATTTGTGTAAAGTGATCTTATTCTGTTTCCTAAATTAGAATTTATTTAGAATACTGTCCAGAAAGCTTAAGATAGAAATTTTTGCCATCAGCCAGGTTACAGAATTGGCCATTTCATCTTCATCTAGTGATAAGGATCCCTTTACGATCCTCGCCCTGAGGATCAATGCGATCGGAACTGAAGTTGAGGATCAGTGTGATCGGAACAGGAGCGGGGTGTGCGTGCCGTGGAGAATGGAAGCTTAGAGATGTTTAGTAAACTGCACTTCTGCGTCAGGCAGAACGGGACTGTCTGTGTCTAACCAGAGTCCTCTTCGGACATGTTCCTGCTTACAAAAAAGAGGAAGGCAATACTCCACCTTAAACCATCTCTTCTCTTTCTCCCTCAAAGCCCTCTACCTCCTTGTGGTACGTGATCGCCATCTCCCGTGCTTCCAGCATCTCTCTCTTTCTCTGAAGACCGGCTCCTCACCTGGAAAGCATCTTAGCTACCAGCAAGATGCTGATCACTGTTGGACAGTCACCCAAGACTTCCTTGTCAGTTTACCCACAGGTTTCAGGCAGGCACTTTCTATCAACCAGCAGCCCTGTTGCTTGCCTTCTTAGTCTGTAAGATCTTTTGGGTCACGTGAGTCTCCCTTGGTTTGCTCTCTTCTCCAGTCCATGCCCTCTCCATCACTCGGTAATTTTGGAGTGAGGTTCTAGCCTCGCTGTCTCCAGTGTCTTGTGAGCATCCCGGAATCCCAGTCCAGTGCAGTCTGAGCTCTGTCCCCATTAGTCCTCACCCAGACTTCTTCCCTGTGCCCCGAGCCCCTCCCTGTGCTGTTCTTTTCCCGCAGCAGTCTGCTTGTGGACCGCTCCCCCACCGCCTCCCTGTCTGGAATCCCTGGAGCCCTGCTTTTCTGTCTCTCTGTTGCATTTCTGCTCTCTCCTTCACACTCTTTTCTTCTGTTCCAACTCCATATCGTGGTCTTGGGCTCTCTTCTCTCTCCTAACTTCACATTTTTGTAAATAATTTCATTCTATTCTCTCTGTACTGATGGTCTCCAAATCTCTGTCTCCAGCCAGAAACCCTTGACTTTGTTCTTGACAACTCCTTCTACATAAGTAATAAAGCTCTCAGAAATGGTATCTTAACATGGAGCTCTCAGATTGTGTTCCCTGCTCCAAAATCACTTCCACGGTTTTTTTCCATTTTCATTTTCTGAAATAACCAAAGTTTCCATCTTGATTTCACTTCTTTCAACATTTCTCACATCTTCTTTCATACATATTTTTAAGAGGAAAATAAGACTATGTATAATAAAGGTGTTACAAAGTCTAAGCAAAAATTTATGTGAACTGAAGTGGAATTATATGAAAACTTCCAAAACCATTATACTTGGTGACTGAAGTGGAAAAATTATAATGCTGACAATTTGTATCCAATTAAGAGAGTAAAATACTTTCAGTGGTAGCTTATACTTAAAAATAACAGAAGTGGTTGCTTATGCCAACTGGCTATTTCAAGTGAAGAAACCTAGCCATGATCTCCATTTAGATTTTCAGAGGTGAGCTGCATAAAGGGAAGAATCTTGAACTGAACTCTGAATTTAGTTAATTGCTCAAATCGCAGGAAAGCATTGAGCTTTTTAATGGGATATAATTAAGTTTCTTCCTGGAGGTTTGATTGTGCCACTGTGTCAGCACTTTTTAAAAATAATCTGGTTCAAATACCTTTTCCTCTTCTCATTGTAAATGCAAGATAGAATAACAATGAGGGTTGCCTTTTATGTCACCATAAATCGTATTTTGAAATGATAGGATAATGGCCGGGGAAATAAGAGATGTAGAATCATGAACACTTTGGAACAGAAAAGCCTGTGACTGTGATGGCCAACCTGTGGGTTCCTGATAGCTGTAAAGGAATGTGTGTGGGAGAGGAGGGTACATCGTGTTATAAACAGAAGGCCACAGATCCATGTGTCAGATGCATTATCTCACAGATGTGTGTTCCTCTCCTTTATGTCTAAAAGTGCTACAGCATTTAGAGCTGAATTTGGAAATAATATATATTTTTTAATGACATTTACTAAACATTTGCAAAAGATGCAACCACTCATGAGTTGGTTCGTGAGATTTTTTTTTATATCCTCCACAGATTTATTTGTCATTTTATTTTTATTTTTTATTGAAATATAATTGATGTACAGTGTTGTGCTACTTTCCACTGTATAGCAGAGTGACTCACTTCTACACAAAAATACATTATATTTGAAATATTCTTTTCTACTGTGGTTTATCCCAGCAGATTGGGTGCAGTTCCCTATGCTATACAGTAGGACCTTGTTGTTTATCCATTCTAAATATAAAGTTTTATATCTACTAACCTCAAACTTCCAGTCCATTTCTCACTTTCCACCCGCCCCCCCCCCCCCCACCTCCTTTGGCAACCACAGGTCTGTTCTCTGTCTCTGTGACCCACAGATATGTCTGAATTCATGCCTCGTGCCTTAAAGCAGAATAAATTTCAGATGGATCCAAGACATAAATGCAAAATGCAAATAAAGTTATAAGAAGAAACCACAAGAAGATGCTTTAAAAATAATCTTAGGAGGAACACTTTTTAATATGGCATAAAACCAAAAAGCTATGAAAAAAAGTTTTGAATTGTGCTAAAAAAACTATCTACATTTTAAAAACTACCATAGTCAAAACACAGAGGAAGAAACATTTGTGATATATATTACAAAGGACTGTTTTCATCAGTATATGAAGAGCTCCTAAAATCAATAAGAAAGGGCAGGGAACTCAATAGATAAAAGGGCATATTTTATGATCAAATAGTTTAAGGGTAGGGAATACAAAGAGATCTTAAATAGGCGAAAACATACTTGAGCTCACTTAGAAGAGTAGATGTGCAAAAAAAAAAAACAAACCCAACTTCATGGGAACATATTCTCCCATATTCTTAGAGAGCTAAGGCTTAGTGCACATTCTCCTGGCAAACGCATGGAGGAAGCAGAAATCCTCTTACATGGCTAAGAGAGGTATGAATGGCTGCACCTCTTTGGGGTGAAATTTAGCACTAGTATAGAAATTACTAATGTGTATGCCATTTTTTCTAGCATTTCCACTTTCACGAATTTATCAATGGATGTAATCCATGCACCTGTGAAGTAGATTGTTGAGTGGGTCACTTATTGCAGCATCAAAGGTCATAACAAAAGACTGGCAATAGTCTAAATGGCCATCACTAGGTCAGTAGTAAAATAAATTGCAAAAATATATATGGTAGAATACTGTATAGCTATAAAGAATGGCTAGACTCTTTGTGGATATATGAAACTGTCTCTTGGTTTATACTGTTAAGTGGAGGGAAAAAAGAACTCAGTATGCAACTAGCAAACTGTGTTGCTATTTATGCCAGAGAAGAGAAAATAATCTGTCCTTTTGTACATGGAGAGCATGGCTCAGAAACTAAATGAGAATCTGAGAGCATGGGTTACCTCTGGAGAGAGCAGGATGGAGAAAGGGAGTGTGTGCACCATGTGTCCTTACACACATTCACACTCAGAAAGATGGAAGAGCCTTCAGAAGGGCTTGAGAACAGTCTCTGGTCCATTGCTGAGTTTTTCACCCTGATAGTGATCAGTAAGAGTTTGGGAGGTGATGTGGTTTGCTGTGGTTCAGACAGCTCAGTAGCAAGGTCCAGGCAGGCCCTTACACTCAGTCCAGGCTTTGGGTGGAGAGGTGGGGCAGATCCCAGCATGAGGAAACAGCCAAAAAGCCATGATGGAAACCACGGAGATCAGAAAACACAGCATGTCCAGGGATCCGGTAGATGGAAGAACCAGGTAGCATAATGTGTAAAAGAGACGAAAGTGGTGAGGTGAGCCCAGAATGCAGTGAGGGCAGATGTAGGGAGTAGGAGGTGACAAGGACAGGATAACTGGAAGGTTCTGTAGAATCTGGACTCTTTATGTGTAGGCAGTGGGGAACTGATGACGGGCTTTTAACTTACAGCTAATGTGAACACATGTGGTCTTGGATTTGAAGATGCTGCTCTGATTACAGTGTGTGAAATGGGCTGGTGTCAAAAGACCAAAACAGGCACGGTTGAGCCAGAATACTGGTGGAGATGTAATAGTGCATATATACTTTAAAAAGGTGAAGGTTACTGTTTCTGTGCTATATGTGGGTAAATAAGGGCTGACAGCTGCATTAGTCTTAGTAACTGTCCCAATAACATTTAGATTGCGGTATAAACTCTGTGCATCTCTACTAATGTCTTGGTTTGGAAGTATTATTGCTGAAGTTCATCTGAAACCCCACACGCAACTGTTTCCAGTGCCCACCATACCATCAGATTACTTTGTCTCTATGCGAAATGCAACGCTGGATGAAGCGCAAGCTGGAATCAAGATGGCTGGGAGAAATACCAATAACCTCAGATATGCAGTTGAAACCACCCTTATGGCAGAAAGTGAAGAACTAAAGAGCCTTTTGATGAAAGTGAAATGAGGAGAGTGAAAAAGCTGGCTTAAAACTCAACATTCAGAAAACTAAGATCCTGGCATCTCGTCCCATCATTTCATGGCAAATAGATGGGGAAACAATGGAAACAGTGACAGATTTTATTTTGGGGGGCTCCAAAATCACTGCAGGTGGTGATTGCAGCCATGAAATTAAAAGACACTTGCTCCTTGGAAGAAAAGCTATGACCAACCTAGACAGCAGATTAAAAAGCAGAGACATTACTTTGCCAACAAAGGTCCATCCAGTCAAAGCTATGATTTTTCTAGTAGTCATGTATGGATGTGAAAGTTGGACCATAAAGAAAGCTGAGCACCAAAGAATTGGTGATTTTGAACTGTGGTGCTAGAGAAGACTTGAGAGTCCCTTGGACTGCAAGGAGATCAAACCAGTCAATCCTAAAGACAATCAGTCCTGAATATTCATTGGAAGGACTGATGTTGAAGCTGAAACTCCAAGACTTTGGCCACCTGATGTGAAGAACTGACTCACTGGAAAAGACCCGGATGCTGGGAAGGCTTGAAGGCAGGAGCAGAAGGGGACAACAGAGGATGAGATGGTTGGATGGCATCACTGACTCAATGGACATGAGTTACGACTGAGCAACTGAACTGAACTTCTTTATAAATTGTGTGCTGTTGTGATGGTTGATTTTGTGTGTCGAACTGGAGGGTATTAATGGATGAGATTCACATTAAATTGGGGGATGCCGAATAAAGCAGATTGGAGTCCCTGATGTGAGTAGGTTTCACCTAGTTAGTTGAAGGCATGGGTAGAATAAAAGACTGGCCTTCTTAAGCAAGGCAAGTTCTCCAGCAGGCAGCCTTCCAGCCCCCAGGCTTCATGTGCACCATTGGCTCTCCTGAGTCTCCTCCCACTCACCCATGCTGTAGCTTTGGACTTGTCAGCCCCATAGTTCTAGCATCAGTCTTTATAGTAAATCATCTCTTATTGATCCTGTTGGTTATTGGTTCTGTTTCTCTAAAGAACATTGACAAATACAACTGTAACATCTCATAATTTCTGTATTTCTGATAAGTGGATTTTTTTAGATAAATAAAGCTCATTTTTGAAAACATTTAAAAATGCTCTTTAAAGTGGTAACATCAAAACATGCAGAACATGGTATGTGTATATATATATGTATGTATATATTTATATGTATATATATGTCTATACACATACTTTGAACACCCTAAAATATGTTTATTTGCCATTTTGATAACCCCGTTTTTATAACCATTTTGTTGTTGCTTCCATCTTGTTTTATCCTGTGCCCGACTGTTCCTGAGTGGTGCTGAACATTGCACATATAGAAATAATCTCATGGTCCTGAGCGTGGTCATCTTCCTCGTGGGGTGGTTCATTACCGTTTTTGATAGCTGGGTGTCTAGGTGTTCTTGTCAAATGGAGAACAGCTGGACGGGGCTGGCAGTGATGTTCCCAGGCTGCCTTAAGCCCCCAGGCCAGGTGTGTCTCTCTAGCTGATACTTGTGTTAGTGTGCTAGGGCCGCTGTGAAAATGCACCACAAGCTGGGTGGCTTAGAACAGCAGAAACTCAGCATCTCACACGTCCCAGATCCAGGTGCTCGCTGGGTTAGTTCCTTCCGGAGAAGAACCTGTGCCAGGCTCCTTCCTTGCTTCTGTGGTTTGTTGGTGATCTTTGCTGTTCCTTGAATAGGAGTAGCCTCGCCCTGGTCTCTGTCTTCATTTTCACTTGGCATTCTCCCTGTGTGTCTTATCTCTATCCAGGTTTCCCCCTCTCAGAAAGATGTGTTTATTTGTGTTTGACTGCAGAGGGTCTTTGTTCCTGCGCACAGGGTTTCTCTAGTTGTGGTGTGCAGGCTTCTCATTGCCGTGGCCTCGCTTGCTGGGGAGCACCAGCTCTAGAGCACAGGCTCATTAGTTGTGAGGCACCGGCTTAGTTGCCCTAAGGTACGTGGGATCTTCATGGGCCAGGAGTCAAACCCATGTCCCCTGCATTGGCAGGCAGATTCTTAACCAGTGAACGACAAGGGATGCTCTCCCCCTTTAATAAAGAGACATTCATAGTGGATTGGGTCCCCCTAACAACTTCATCTTAATTTGATCAGCTGCAAAGACCCTATTTCCAAATAAAGTCACATCTCAGGCACTGGGGTCAGAACTTCCACATTGCTGGAAATAAAATTCCACTCACAGTCCTTTTTCCTGCACTTTATCCGAAGGAGGGCTGAACACAGCTGAGCTTCCTTGATGGATCCTAATGCTGCATTTTTGTTCTCTGAGTCTGTACATGCTTTTCAATTTTGTTTAGTTTCTCTTAATTCTAAGCTGGTGCCTTGAGAAAAAAAAATCCACCTGGGTGGGTTTCTGCGCTTTCACGTCTTAGCCAACAGGTTCTTATTGCTTTGCCACAAGGTCACTGGAAGAATACAGGATGCTGTCACATAAATGTCAGATGAACACCACAATGATTTTTGGTGTGTGTCTCAAATAGTCAGTGGCACATGCTTGTATCAAAAAGTATTTACTGCTCATTTGGAACCCATATTTTTATTAGTGAAATCAGGTGATCCTACCTAGGGAGATCCGCAATATTTTCACATAAGTTTTATTTAATGCCTGTGTTATTAGTAATATTTAACATGTAGTGTGTCTCATTGTTTGAGGTGGAAGGTGGGTCAGCAACCAGCTGGATGGGCACTGCTTAGAAAAGAACTCTCCCTGCTTTTGACAGAAGTTTTTAACTGGCTTGACCAGACTTGATGGGCCTTTCTCACCCTTGTTATTTTTGTGCCTGACGTGCTAAGAATCCAGAATAAATGTTGCTCAGATGGAGACGAATTAAATGCACTTGATACTGTATACACACTCGTCTAACACTGCTGTTTGTGCTATCTCAGTGAAGAAATGGCTGATCTTGGTGAGGGAGAGGTCACGGTCGATGTCTTAGATCCAACAGAAGAATTCTCCTGGGATGCTCTGGGGCAGTGCGTCTGGTGTGTGTGATTTTGTTTTTCCTAACGTCCTAAGACTTGCACTCATTTAGTCCTTGAAAAATTTTAAAAACAGATTTCCTGGTTTTTCCACTGTGAGCTAGATATCTAACGTTCTCTTTTTGCTGCTTTAAGGAAGAAGTGTAGATCATCAGGCCCTCTTACATTTCCTGCTAGAAGGAGAACTACAGGCACATGTTAGTAATCTTCTTGTGGACCACGCACAGTGTGGATGAAGGCCTGGACAGCCAGGCTGTTTTATTGTTCTGAAGTCATAACGGATTGAGGACACTTTATTGCTGAAAGAATGGAATGATCAGTAGCTTAATTGAGCTGAACATAAACGACACTATTTGAATCTCTTAAAATTTGCAGAGAAACAAATCTCTCCCTTGTTGAATGTTAAGCTGAAACAAATTGTTAGAGAATTTCTGTATGTTCATTTACCCTTACCCTCATACACTTGGTAACACATCAGAAAAAAAAAAAAAAAAAAAAAGAGCCTTACAATTTTTTTAAAAGTCCTCTATAAATAAAATATTCAGCCTGGTACAAAACTTAGGCTAAGTTTCCTTAAATTTTAGCCCTAAGAGACTTTTTGATGGTCCTGAAATACTTAGTAAAATTATATAATCCAATTGGATGGTATAATCTAGCTTTTCTTAAAAACGACTCCCAGATTGCCACATTACCCTTTTATTTAGGACACATTTCAAGCTGTCAAATTAGGTAAATCATCACTGGTATTCTAGGATAGCTTATCTCTTTATTCTTCCCTGAGGTCTTTCAGTGATAAACTCCATTTGTCCCGTCATAGACCTCTAGGCTGTGAAAGACACATGGGACTTCTCCAGGGCCTGCCTTCTTCCAGGGGACAGCAGGGTGTTTATCAGTAAGCTGGGTGCCACTCATGGCCCACCCAGGGACCGGGCTGGCTCTGAGACTTTTGTGCCTGCACCTGCCACCTAGAGAATTGTTACATACTTCTGTGACTTCTTTAAACTCCTTTTTCCTCTGAATGCTAGGGAGTTGGTTTGAGAATCAGCTTTTGGATAACATTTCCCAAGGGGTCAGACTTTGCAGGAGCCCCCCTCTGCGAGTCTCTGTTACCCGCTTTCGTGTAAGGCGTGCACTCACGCTGCACGTTTGCAGGGTTTGGTGGCGTTTTCCCCGTGCCCCAAGGTGCCATTCGAAGGTTGAGTCTGGAAGCCGCGACGCCACGACCTCTCTTGCTGGACCGGGCCTCCTCAGGGACCTGTGCTTCCTGTGCCGGTGGGACAGCCGTTCCTGCCCGTCAGCCCCAGGGACTGCGCTTTCTAACCTGCACTGAGTTCCTGTAACTAGGATTACAAGTTACAGGCGCAGGAGAGGGGAAGGAACGTTAAAAAAAAATGAAGGTTGATTGTTTACAAGTGCTAATAAAGTTTACCTCATCTCTACTTTAAAAAAAAAAGTAAACAATGACTGATTGTTACCCTCAAGTTAAACTTTCATTGTCTCTGTCACTTCACGCCACTTGTACTGTGAATTCTGAATTTCAGCTTTGTCCTGTAGCACATGGCATTGCTGGCCATTGGTTCTCTTGCAGTCAGTCTGTTACAGACAAGGAAACGAAGAGTGTCTTCAATGTACTCTTTGTTGATTCTTCTAAGAGCGAGCTCACAGTCATGGGATTATACGGTCTCTTGTAACCTTTCCCCTGTCCTTCTATTTACAGTGCATGCATTTTGCCAAGCCTGGGTCAAGAACTATGTCAGAAATTCAAGCAATGCGGCAGGGTTGGATTCCTGAACACAGATTATTTCTCCTCGGCTTTGGTTTCGTAACTGTCATGTCCTCATGAATTGAAGGTTTATGCTTCTATTTTGAACCAATCTGTCAGACTCATTAGCATTCCCGGCCGCTTGCCCTACATAGTTGGAGCCGCTTCCCTCTTTAGGTGTGAGGGCAGCTGCTGTGGAAAATATTCAAATTAAGCTGGTGACCTTGTTAGCAAGGAACCCATGAGCACAGTTACCTCTGTCGGCACTGTAATCTATAAAAATATAATTTGGCTGCAGAGCTAGTAAAATGGGTTAACAATTATTTTTATTGTCTGGGCTGTTTTGTTGTTTCATTCTGTATTTGTTATTCAGATCACCATAATAAGAACAAGGCATTTTACCGTTCTCATTACAAGCCATGTAATGTCTAACCCAAGCAGACAGGTAAAAGAAAAATTAGAGTGAAGGAAATGATTATTGCAGGAGCTTTCTTTTACAAGTGAAATAAGCACGGATGGAAGAGCCACTTCCACAGAGGCCACATTGGGCCAGGCCCCTGCCATTCCCTCTGCTCATTCCCAACAGTGTGACCTGTCTAGGGGTCCTGGGCTAAATTAAGTGTTCTGGATCGGACGCACTGATCTTGTTCCTTTCTGGCTCTAAACATCCTCTTCAGTCCGGGTTAGCCTCTGGAGAGCAGCTGACTCCTGTCCAGCATGGAGCTCCTGCACAGCCTGGTCCCGCTCTGATCCTCCTAACCTCCTGTTCTGTGCAGGGGTGTCCCAGCCTGCCTGAGACACTCACCTTCCCTGGCCTCTGGCCTTGACTAGGGTGTCACCTACACTGGGGTACCTCCTCCAGCCTCCTCGCCTCCTGCTGACCGTGCCTCAGAGGCTCTTTCTGTGAGGGAGGCGTTCTCTCCATCCACATCTAAGTGTCCTTGTCCCCTTGCAGAGCACCTCGTAGGGAGCACGCACCATAGATGAGCTGTTGTGGGTTCCTATGCCTTGTTCAGGCTGGCATGGAGGTGTGGCCAGTGTCTGCCCTGTCTGCTTTGGCTCCAGGGTCATATGCAGCTGACCTGGGGGTGCTGACCATCTCCATTGCACTGCCTGCCAGCCCCTTACCTACTGCTGCCCGCACCCCGCTCCTGGTTTTCCCACTCCTCCTCACCCCACCCTGCCAAGGGCACCCATGGCGGTACGCTGATGGCACGGCCTGGTTCCTCTGGTGCCCCGGTGTCGCTTCTCCTCTGCTTGGCAGAGAGGACCTCAGCCACTTGCTCCTGGAGATGAGAGGATGCAGCCACGTGCTGCTTCAAAGACGGGGCTCAGAAAATGACTTCTCTACATGTCTCTAGGCCACCTGATTTTCGGTTTATTTGGACAACATTGGTTTATAACATTCTGTAAGTTTCTTGCGTAAACCTTGTATTTTGACCTGACTTGTGTATACACTGCAGAGACTACCTGTTTTTAAATCTACTCCTCAGTGTGAGGAATAGTAATGTAATTTTATTTGTTTTAAATGTGCACAGATACTCATGGGAAATAACCCTTTAGACTACTGGTTTGGTGCTTTTCCAAGTCATTGCAAACTACCTTTTTTGTTTTTTTCAGATTTACAGTGTGCTGAAAACAAAGTTTAAAAAGGGCAGATGAACAGGGTAGATTCTAAGAAGAAAAATAGGGAATTTGAAGCCATACGTTTATCAGGGAGCGTGGCACTGTGGTCTTTGTTCTTGGCTAGATTCCTGCTGCAGCTGCCTCTGCGGCGTCTCACTGACCCATCAAGTTTCTCTGTCCGTCCCGGCCAGTTTCCAGGTCTCTGTGCATTCCTGGCAGAGACAGGGGAGCCTGGTTTTCTACCCTTTGCTTCACTGCTGTGTCTCAGCCGTCTCGTTTGCTCCCCTGTGGCTCTCTCTGCTGCTTGTTTCACTCCCAGAAATCCCAGACTGCTGTTGTATAAATCCGTCCTCCAGGGTGCACGTCAGGGTGGTCCCTGTCATTGTCACTCTCCTTCTCGTAGAGTGTGTGAGCACACGTGTATGTGTGCGAGCATGTGGCTGCCTGTGTGTGCGTGTATGCCCCAGCACACGCAGCCACCCTTGTGCATTCTGGGTCAGTAAAGACAGGTGGCTGGGTTCTGTGGCAGGACTTGTGCAAAGCTATTAGGTGAGTGTGTGACATGTAATAAATATTTTAAAAAGAAGCAGGGAGGAGGGTAGTGGTTTTATTAGTGCTAGAAAGTAGTAAGAAAGAAACAAATATTCCTATATTCGAAGTGACCTTTTGAAAGCAGTTTTTGAATGTTTAGTTTTTACTCATTTTGACCTTAAAATTTTAATCTAAGGAGCATTTCTCAAGCATGTCCACCTGATGTAAATAAACTGTTACTAAAAACTAAGGAGATGTTTAAGAATAGGCTCAGTGACAGAAAATGTTTGTGACATGCTGGCTTAAACATGCTTAGGGTGGGTTCCTTCCACCTTGGCGGGGCTTTTCATCTGCTGAATTGGTTTGTGACTTTCTAAGGGGAGGGGGCCTACATTATTGGCTGTAGTCCATAATTATTTTGCTACAGAATACCTTCCTAGGATAGTGATTTTTTTGAAAAGTAACTGGGGGAAATTTGAGCCTCCAGAACCCAGAGTGTGGAGAGTGTGGGTTCTGGAGGCTACCAAGAGTGTGAAAGAACTTGGAGAAAGGACAGGCACAATCTTTTCTTCCCTCTGTGCTCAGAACCCATCTGCCTGATAGCTCAGTTGTTTTTGTGTCCAGGACTTTTTCTAGCCCTTTCCTCTAAATCTCCTGAGGATGTTGTCAGCCCACATGGGGCACTATCTGAATTACAACTCCTTTTGTTGTTTAAGTTCATCAGAGATCAATGGACCAATGGTTTCATAATTCCCTCATTTACTCCCATTTTATGGAGAATTAAAATGGGATATACAAACTTGCAATAAAACCAACACAATTTATGATCGCTTTCCTATAAGAGCTGTGAAAAGATGATGATAAGTCAAAACATTTTCCTCCCATTTGTGGCACTTGCCAGCAGAGGGAAGCCATAATGATTCAAGGCCACCCTCACCTGGTCTTAATGACATCTTGTAGTGAAATTAATTTACTTTAAAAATTCCTGTTGCCATAACAACCTGGTGCAGCTGTTCGTGTGACTTAATGAGATTCTAGAAGAAAAACCTCAATAGAGAGAAGGCAGAACAAATGGAGGTGAACCGTCCTTAAGTGCTGTGAGTAGACATGAGTCAGTAGCTGAAGGGGGTGCTTGCTGAGGAGGAAGAGGCAGGCGTCTTTGTTTCTGCCTTCATCTCTTTGCTCTTTAATCCCGAGATAGTAGTTGTTCTTTCTCTTCTCCTTGTTTAAGGAGTTTCCTTCAGTTCAGTTCAGTTCAGTCGCTCAGTCGTGTCCGACTCTTTGCAACCCCATGAATCGCAGCACGCCAGGCCTCCCTGTCCATCACCAACTCTCAGAGTTCACTCAAACTTACGTCCATTGAGTCGGTGATGCAATCCAGCCATCTCATCCTCGGTCGTCCCCTTCTCCTCCTGCCCCCAATCCCTCCCAGCATCAGAGTCTTTTCCAATGAGTCAGCTCTTCGCATGAGGTGGCCAAGGTACTGGAGTTTCAGCTTTAGCATCATTCCTTCCAAAGAAATCCCAGGGCTGATCTCCTTTAGAATGGACTGGTTGGAGTTTCCTTAGGAAGCTGTAAAATACTCCTGTGGGTTCCAATAGGCTGAAATGAAATGGAGGTTATTCTGATTTAAAAATAGTAATAAGTAAAGATTTCTTTATTTAAAATATTTATTTTCATGCAGCCCAATAGTGTGGTGAAAATCTGTCATATTTGGAATAGAAAATATCCACACAAATTTCACTTACATTCAATTCAATTCACTCGTTCAGTCATGTTCGACTCTTTGCGACCCCATGGACTGCAGCATGCCAGCAAATGCTTTTCTTCTTTGCACGGAGGCTAGCAGGCAAATTAACTGAATTTATACCCCAAGAAAACTCATTCTGAGGTTGATGGGACAGTTAATTTTTCCTGCAGTCACAGGCCTACCATGACCTATATTCTAAAAGGTCCTAAGTAAATGCATTAACAGAAAACTCTTTTAATGATTAAAGACATAACTGACTGATCTAAAGCAAAAGAATAACACCAGTTAACACGAATCTATGGCTCCTATGTGCCGGACACTGTGCTCATGCATCTGGTACTCAGTTGACTTCTTCCAACAGCCGTGAGAGGGGATGTTCTTTTACTTTCCCCACTTCATTGATGATGCAACCAGATACAGGGAAGTTATATCAACCTCCAATCACAGGACTGAAATAAATGGTGGGTCAGGGATGGAAGCCAGGATGTTCAGTGGTATTCTGTCCCCTGAGCTCAAGTTCAGTTCAGTTCAGTCTCTCAGTTGTGTCTGACTCTTTGCAACCCCATGGACTGCAGCACGCCAGGCTTCCCTGTCTATTACCAACTCATGGAGTTTACTCAGACTTATGTCCATTGAGTCAGTGATGCCATCCAACCATCTCATCTTATGTCATCCCCTTCTCCTCCCACCTTCAATATTTCCCAATATCAGGGTATTTTCAAATGAGTCTGTTCTTCATATCAGGTGGCCAAAGTATTAGAGTTTCAGCTTCAGCATTATTTCTTCCAGTGAAGATTCAGGACTGATTTCCTTCAGAATTGACTGGTTTGATCTCCTTGCAGTCCAAGGGACTCTCAAGAGTCTTCTCCAACACCATAGTTCAAAAGTGTCAAATCTTCGGCACTCAGCTTTCTTTATGGTCCAACTAACATCCATACATGACTACTGGAAAAACCATAACTTTGACTAGATGGACCTTTGTCAGCAGAGTAATGTCTCTGCTTTTTAATATGCTGTCTAGGTTCGTCATTCTTTTCTTCCAAGGAGCAAGCGTCTTTTAATTTCATGGCTGCAGTCACCATCTGCAGTGATTTTGGAGCCCCCCAAAATAAAGTCTTTCACTGTTTCCATTCTTTCCCCATCTATTTACCATGAAGTGATGGAACCAGATTCCAAAATCTTAGTTTTCTGAATGTTGAGTTTTAAGCCAGCTTTTTCACTCTCCTCTTTGACTTTCATCAAGAGGCTCTTCAGTTCTTCACTTTCTGCCATAAGGGTGGTGTCATCTGCATATCTGAGGGTATTGGTATTTCTCCTGGCAATCTTGATTCCAGCTGGTGCTTCATCCAGTCTGGCATTTCTCATGATGTACTCTGCATAGAAGTTAAATTAGCAGGGTGAAAATATATAGCCTTGATGTACTCCTTTCCTGATTTGGAACCAGTCCATGTCCTAACAGTTCTAACTGTTGCTTTTTGACCTGCATACATATTTCTCAGGAGGCAGGTCAGGTCTCTTTCAGAATTTTCCACAGGTTGTTGTGATCCACACAGTCCAAGGCTTTGGTGTAGTCAATAAAGCAGAAGTAGATATTTTCTGAAACTCTCTTGCTTTTTTGATGATCCATCAATGTTGGCAATTTGATCTCTGGTTCCTCTGTCTTTTCTAAATCCAGCTGGAACATCTGGAAGTTCATGGTTCATGTACTGTTGAAGCCTGGCTTGGAGAATTTTGTGCATTACTTTGCTAGCATGTGAGATGAGGACAATTGTGCGGTAGTCTGAGCATTCTTGGAGAAGGCAATGGCACCCCACTCCACTACTCTTGCCTGGAAAATCCCATGGATGGAGGAGCCTGGTAGGCTGCAGTCCATGGGGTCGCTAAGAGTTGGACATGACTGAGCGACTTCACTTTCACTTTTCACTTTCATGCATTGGAGAAGGAAATGGCAACCCACTCCAGTGTTCTTGCCTGGAGAATCCCAGAGACAGCGGAGCCTGTTGGGCTGCCATCTATGGGGTCGCACAGAGTCAGGCATGACTGAAGCGACTTAGCAGCAGCAGCAGTTGAGCATTCTTTGGCATAGCCTTTCTTTGGGATTGGAATGAAAACTGACCTTTTCCAGTCCTGTGGCCACTGAGTTTTCCAAACTTGCTGGCATATTGAGTGTAACACTTTCACAGCATCATCTTTTAGGATTTGAAATAGCTCAACTGGAATTCCATCACCTCCACTAGCTTTGTTCGTAGTGATGCTTCCTAAGGCCCACTTGACTTCACATCCCAAGATGTCTGGCTCTAGGTGAGTTGATGATCACACCATCGTGATTATCTGGGTCATGAAGATCTTTTTTGTATAGTTCTTCTGTGTATGCTTGCCACTTCTTCTTAATATCTTCTGTTTCTGTTAGGTCCATACCATTTCTGTCTTTTATTGTGCCCATCTTTGCAAGAAATGTTCCCTTGGTATCTCTAATTTTCTTGTGAGATTTCTAGTCTTTCCCATTCTATTATTTTCCTCTATTTCTTTGCACTGATCACTGAGGAAGGCTTTCTTATCCTCTCCTTGCTATTCTTTGGAACTCTGCATTCAAATGGGTTTATCTTTCCTTTTCTCCTTTGCCTTTAGCTTCTCTTCTTTTCTCAACTATGTAAGGCTTCCTCAGACAACCATTTTTCTTTTTAACATTTCTTTTTATTGGGGATCGTCTTGATTCCTTTCTTCTGTACAGTGTCACAAATCTCCATCAGGCACTCTGTCTATCAGATCTAGTCCCTTAAATCTATTTCTCACTTCCACTGTATACTCATAAGGGATTTGATTTAGGTCATACCTGAATGGTCTAGTGGTTTTCACTACTTTCTTCAATTTCAGTCTGAATTTGGCAATAAGGAGTTCATGATCTGAGCCACAGTCAGCTCCCAGTCTTGTTTTTGCTGACTGTATAGAGCTTCTCCATCTTTGGCTGCAAAGAATGCAATCAGTCTGATTTTGGTGTTGACCATTTGGTGATGTCCATGTGTAGAGTCTTCTCTTGTGTTGTTGGAAGAGGGTATTTCCTATGACCAGTACGTTCTCTTGGCAAACTCTGTTAACTTTTGACCTGCTTCGTTTTGTACTCGAAGGCCAAATTTGCCTGTTACTCCAGGTATCTCTTGATTTCCTACTTTTGCATTTCAGTCCCCTATAATGAAAAGGACATCTTTTGGGGTGTTAGTTCTAGAAGATCTTGTATGTCTTCATAGAACTGTTCAGTTTCAACTTCTTTACAATTACATCTGTATGTCGGGACATACAGTTGGATTACTGTGATATTGAATGGTTTGCCTTGGAAACACACAGAGATCATTCTGTCGTTTTTGAGATTGGATGTAAGTACTGCATTTTAGACTCTTTTGTTGACTATGAGGGCTACTCCATTTCTTCTAAGGGATTCTTGCACACAGTAGTACATCACTTAGATTAGTCTTATATTGTTTTTTGAAACTTGTAAGCTGCCCTAAAATATTACTGATCAGTTGAAGACCTCAGTTTGAGTCAATCTTGTATTGGGCCACACAAACTTTACTTCTCTTTAGAGTTCTACAACCCAGTCTTCCAACAAGGAATCAAAAATTGATCTTTAAACATGGCCAGAATACCGAACTAGTTTTTTAAAAGCTATCAAAAAGATAAGTCAGTGGTAGTGACCTAAATATTCTTTTGTGTCTAAGTCTGATATGCCTTTATAATTTCTAAATAAATAGAAATGTAACACATGTTAGCTGTTGGAAATTTGGATAAGAGAGAGAAAAAATGGCAAAGAAACAAAAATCTTACATAATCTCATTGTACAAAGAAATCACATTTTATATGATGGGTCATTGTGAAATATAACCTACCTTTTCAACTTAATAATTAAATATTTTTCCATAATATATCTTGTAATGGTGCTTTTAAATTGTTATGCTGGAGAAGGCTCCTGACAGTCCCTTGGACTAAAAGGAAATCAAAGCAGTCAGTCCTAAAGGAAATCAGTCCTGAAGATTCATTGGAAGGACTGATGTTGAAGCTGAAACTCCAATACTTTGGCCACCTGATGAGAAGAAATGACTCATTGAAAAAGACCCTGATGCTGGGAAAGATTGAAGGCAGGAGGAGAAGGAGATGACAGAGGGTGAGATAGTTGAATGGCATCACTGACTACATGGACATGAGTTTGAGCAAGCTCTGTGAGTTGGTGATGGACAGGGAGGCCTGGATTACTTCAGTCTGTGGGGTCACAAAGAATTGGACATGGCTTAACAACTTAACAACAGCAGCAATAACGGTGGTCCAGGTTTCATTATTATTGTATAATACATATTTTAGTCAGCCTCCTTGATCATTTAGATTATATCCATGCTTTGCTTTTACAAATATTTCTGTATATGCCCACATACTTTCAGTGAATCTCTGTTCCTTAAGCTAATTTCCTAGGGATAGAATTCCTGGGTCAATGCCCATGAGTATACTAGTTCTTCTGATACACCTTGCAAATTCCGTATGCAAAGGCTGTACCAGTTTACTCTTCCAGCAGCCAGAAACACCCTGCTTACACCCAGGCTGGATATTGTCAGTACAGATGCTTTTCTCTTACAAGCCCAGGAGAAGGGCCAGAGTCCAGAACACTGACATGGCCAACTTCTGGGGAGGACGTGTGGCAGCAGGCACGCTCATCCCACGGTGGTGGGACCCTCGCATGGTGCAGCCCCTCCCCTGTGGGAGAGTCTGAACACTGTCCCCATACTCTCCGGCAGTCGCAGTCTTTGGTAGTTACCCAGAGGAGCCAGCAACTTATGTCCCCGGAAAACCAGGATGTGGAGGATTACAAATGCTTTTATCCTAACTGCCCAAACTCGGAGCAGCTAGGATGTCCTTTAAAGTAACCAACCACTGGGCCTCATTCTGCTCAGAATTTTAAAAACAAAACTACAGCAATTAGAGGTCAACTCTAAACTTACTGAACAAAGGAAAAGATTTGCCTGTATGTATTAAGAAGTAGATTTAAGACAGAGATACCAGTATCTCCAGTGTGGTCTCAGGATGTGAGTTCTTCAGAATGTTCAGAAAAGGAAGAAGACAAAGTGATACTGGGCTAAAAACAAAGCAAAAGGAATGATGTGGGCAGGGCTTTCACACCACGGCTGCCCCCCGCCACCAGTCCCATGAGGACCTTGTAGCTTGTGAGAGCCCTTGGTGTGTTTGACCACGAGGCCACTTTTCAAGGAGGATCTCATGGGACATAGCGTTCTACTGAAAGGACTTTGGGGAGAAGTGCGAGGCAGTGTCCGTGAAGAGTGTGGGGACATGAGTCCTGATCCCAACCGCCTTGAGCATCACCATTGTCACTCCGACCTCCTCCTCTGGGTGAGGCTGGACAAGGACGACAGGGTCCCTGCAGGTGCTGGCCCTATCCAGCTTACTCCCCCAGGAGTCCCTGGCCCTGTCCTGTTACAGACACATTGAGAAGATGTTTGCAGCACTGCGGTAGTAGAGTATCACTTCACGTATCAATGTTCGGTTCTCGCCGCTCATGGTGGTCACCCTTCACGTGCTGGGGTTTTGAGCGGTGTTACCAGTTGGACAGTGCATTAGTGACCCACCTTAGATCAGCAGTGTGTTCTTACTGTGTTGGTCCTGGTTTACTGTTTTCCTATTAATGACCATTCACTCAGGAGGAAAGTGTCGCACATAGCTTATGTATTTAATACATTCTGTGTTTCACCCAAAGTTTTCAAGTTGTTGAGTGTGCATAGAAATTAGTTAATGGTTACTGAAACCCCCTAACCCCCAACCCCCATTTCATTTTTTAAAATACCTCATGTAGCTCACTACATGTCATTAGACTGAAAAGCAATCTCTTTTTTCTGATAATCTTCTCTGTAGTGTCTTACCTGTTTTATGTACAGAGTGGAAGTTGGGGCAGATTGCTTCCCTCATGCCAAATCTAAGGAGACCTAAGGAATGTCGTGATTTGGGGCTGGAAGTGGTTCTCCCACTGGGGGAATGGAGACTGCAAATAAAAGTTAAACTTAATGATAGAGAAATAAAAGACATTTATCTTGCCCCTGAATTCTGTGGCATGATACTTGTGCTTGCTGTGCTGGAGGCCACTTAGGGTCTCTCAGATTCTTTGTGGGGTGCGTGCCTCTCCTTAGCTGATGAAAACCCTAGACTAGAGTTAGAGCAACATTCAGGCAATGTCCATGACCCCAGGGCTCAGCTGGGGACACCAAAGAAAGCTGAGGAGCTCATTTCCTGAGCTGGGTTTAAAAAATACTGCTGAGGGTGATGAAGAGGGCAGACTGCTATGTCTAAGGTAAGTAAGCTGCAGGATGCACTGGACAGCGCAGGGAATAGTGCCAGTAGTTTATAATAATTGTAAACGGAGTCTAAGCCATAAACATTTTAAATCACTATGTTGTACACCTGAAACTAACATAATATTGTATATAAAAATGTACCTCAGTAAAAATTATTGCTGAATGCTTTGAATTTCTAGGAGGGTTGATGGATATCCTGCCGAGACATGACCTCCTTGCATTACACTAGAGAGTATTCTCTGCTGCTGTTGTTATTGCTCAGGGGTTTCCTCGCAAGGAGAGCATGACTCCAGAGCCCCCCCGAGCAGAGGGGCCTGCCGTCAGCTGTCTTCCCTAGAAGGGGTGGCCTGGGCACCTGCTCCTGGGAAGGACCTGGGTCAGCACAGCATGGCAGGGTGGCACAGAGCCCAGGGCACAGGGGCCCTTCCCTTTGTGCATCTCCAAGAGAGTGAGGACTTTCCCAGGAGAAGGTTACCCACAGAGACCCACTGTGTGTGTGCCATGGAAGTCTGGAGGGGGGCCCTCCATGCTGCAGAGAGACCCACCAGAGCTCATCGATCCAGGCTCAGCTGAGACGCCCTGTCTTCGCAGATGACTCAGTCACGGACAAGAGGGAGAGTCTGCAGGGCAGTGAGGACACCTCGCTGGGGTCGAGGGTCCATGCTATAACCCAAACCTGTCCTTTCTGACTTTGAGCACAAAGAGTGGGCTCCTGGGTGAGTATGGAGGGCTGGGAGCTCCAGGGAGGTGGGACACTCCTTTTGCCCTGAGGGGAAGTGGAATGAGCCCAGCGTGGCGTGGGGGGACCAACACGGGGGGACCAGCATGAGTCTGGTTACCTTCAGCGGCCAGGAGCCCCTGACAGAGCTCTGTCCCACAGCCTGTGGTGTCCTGAGTGCCAGCACGGCCATCTGAGAACCACCTCCCAGCGTCTTAGAGTGTGGGAACTGGTGTGCAGTCTTAGGGGACATGAAGATTTATGGGGAAGAAGTGTGACCCAGTTCAGGTTCCACTGGCCATTCAGTGGGCACTGACCTCAGGGAAGTAAGATCTTGACTTCTGACTTTAAAACGTCAGGATCAGTTCCAAGAGTCAGATTATGGTCAGGTGTGGACGTGGATGTGAACATGGTCTTAGGGAGATTAAAAGGGTGCCCTTAGAAACTCCGGAAGAACGGGCTGCTGGAGAGTCCACAGGGCTTAGGGAATGTGCGTGCGGCTTTGTAAACAATGCATCTTTGCTGGTGCATTGTGTTTAGTGTGAATTTACTGCACTGGTGATAGCTGTCAGGGGCTGAACACGACCTGGATTCCCAGAGTAAAGATAAAGGGCATCACCGAGGGTAATCCCTGGAAGTATCCTCTTGATTTACTAATTCTGTTATTAAAGGGAGATTTCTTCGTGGTAGCCTACTCATCTGTGTTGTTATCCCTTAAAGAATATTAGTAAGATATAATAAAGTAGACATGAAAAAACCTTGAAGCTCCATGGCATTTGAGTAAAATATAAGTATTTGGTTATTAACAGCTGGTTTCCATCAGTTAAGGAGCTAAAAACTTCTTGCTCTCAAGAAAAAAGCAGAGAAGGTGGGAAGATGGAAGGGCTTGGACTTGATGTCATGGTTGTGTTCCAGAGACGGGGCTTCACCTGCCTCCCTCACACCCCGTGTGGGACCACGTCTAGGGTGGGGTTCCTCAAGGAGAGCTGGTGTTTTACCCTTGTTGTACCCAACAAAGTACAGGGAGCCATCAGTATTCCCTTGCGGTCTAGGAGAAACAGGCAAATGTTTGTAAAGGGAAGAGTGCGTTTGCCATGATGAGGACAACAGTCTGTGTGACCCAGTGGCTGGAGACAGAACAGAGCTGGGCTTTTTGCAGCGTGTTGGAATGGATGGGAAACCTCATCCAAAACCAGATTCCTCCCTCCCTCCTCCAGAATTTGCTGTTCCGTGCATCCCTGAAACGTAGACATTGGCTACGTTCCTGAATCCAGCTAACATTGGCTGAAATCATCCGAATTGGCCGAGATTAAGTTTCTATCACTTGTTGGAAACGAATCTCAATAAAAGGAACTACATTGACTATCAGGCTTGTGTTTGAAAATTCATACGTGGAAAAGCCTAGCTGAAGAGTAAATACTTCAGAGCTCTTGCATCCCAGAGATTTGTTGGCATACACCATGGTTTTATAATAGATACGACCTCTTTCCTTAAAATCTTCAAGCTGTATGCTTGTTAGAGTACTCTGGATTAGAAGGAAGGAGGGAATTCTTAAAGAGGGTGCCTGAAACATTTGGGTGGATTTTAAGAACAATAATGTATCCTGTGTTTTTAACTTTTTATTTTGTGTTGGAGTATAACTTGATTAACAACCAATGTTGTGATACTTGCAGGTGAATAGGGAAGGGACTCGGCCATATGTACAAATGTATCCGTTCTCCCCCAAACTCCCCTCCCCTCCAGGCTGCCACCTAACATTTACCAGAGTTTCCTGTTCTATATAGTAGGTCCTTGTTGATTATCCATTTAGAATATAGCAGCATGTACATGACCTTCCCAAACTCCCTAACTATCCCTTCCCCCATTCTCCCCCTTCTCCCAGAAACCATAAATTTGTTCTCCAAACCAGTGAATCTGATTCTGTTTTGCACGTTCATTTGTATCATTTCTTTTTAGATTTCACATATAAGGGATGTCATGTGATATTTCTCCTCTCTCTGACTTACTTTATGGTGGTTTTTGAGACCTGGAAGTTGCCAGAGTTCATGCTCCGAAGGGATGCCTACCTCTTAAACATCATCCAAAGGCAGTGCTGGTCCTGAATGTGAAGAAAGTGGCCAGGTGGTCACCCAAGGTCCAGGTGGTCATCCAAGGCCCTGGCTTTCCTCTTCTGCTCTCCTTGCTCAGCCACTGGTGGAGCAGCGTTGCACCCCCACCCTCCCAGGGGCAGTGCTTCCTCCTGTACTGTGTTCAGACAGAGGCAGGGGACCATGGCAGGTGCTTGGACTTCTGCAACCAGACATAATGGATCTAAGTCTTGGCTGTATGTCGTTCTTTCTTCTCTAATTGCTGTCGTTTTTCCTACTGAAGACAGCCTATGAAAATATTTTTATATTGTAGTGTGTATTGTCCACCAAAGGTCTGATTTATTCTACTATGGCAATAAGAAGTTCAAAACAAGTTCTATTCCTAAACTAGAGTTTAGCGTTTACTCATGTTTTTCTTTCTCTGGAACTTGGGACTATTATAAAGCAACTTGGCACTTCACATTTCAAAACAGATTGGGGTATATTTTGATTCATTAACATAGAGCAGAATTTTAGGAAAAGAGATGTATTATAAACTGTGATGTTCTTTTTATCATAAAACAAACCACATTTTCAGCTTGGAAAGTGTTTAAATGGAACATAGTTATTGTGAGTTCCCTAACGTTGCATTGTACTGGAGGTAAGTTTGGATTGGCTCCATTTGCTGGAGATATAATGCATGATCTGCACAATATAGAGCTTGGAAACGTCCGGAGGAGAGGATGCTTGCATTTCTACCAGCGATTTCAGGCTGATGCTGCTTGTTGCAGTTATGGTATATCCTACTGTTTCATTTAATATTTTCCAGAGCTTTCTCTGTAAAAAATAAACCAACCCAAGTTTACCCATCCTGACTTATAATCACTGGTCATTTACGCAGGAAATACAGATACAGCCTCTGACTCATTATCAGTGCTTATGAAAAATGACACCGTTGAACAGAGAAATACTCTTTTTCAGGACGAACTGGCAAAGAGCCTTTTCCTGCTTAATAATCTGTTTTCATCTCTCCTCTATTGAAGCATAGTTTAGATTCAAAGGGAAAATATCAAGATGTGAGAATATTATCATCCTTTCATTTTATTCAGCTGGTGTCTTTGTCATCTACACGAATAGAATTTTTCAGAAATGTTCTCAGCTTGTACCCAGTGCTGATCTGCTGGCTCCACTGACAGTGTGTTCCTGCCCTTCTGGCATAATTCTGTCATGAGAGAGACAGTTACAGCAGTTCCTCTTTAACTCTGTCAGCTCCTGCCTTCTCAGCCGTTCCCTCAGAAATGGTTTCAGAGTGAAATCCCCACACCCAGAGAACCACCACACTCTTGCAAGGTCCCTTTCTTTGTAATCTGGATAACTGGTGAAGTTTTTTAAAAACCCCTTTGATCTGGAAGAAGATGGGTCTGTGTAATCAAGTGGAAGATGGCTCTTAGCATATCTTTCCAGCCAACCTTTAGCACACTGTCAGAAAAGGTATTACCAGGCATATTGTCATGGTGACAGAAATACTAAGCTCACGGTGGGAGAAAAAGGTTGAGTGTAACTTTAGGATGGCTTGATTGCATGTGTATATAATACCGATAAGAATATAAAAGCATATAGAACAAGAAGTTATCTTTATATAAAGCTTTATATATTATATATAAAATTATCTATAAGATGATATATAATTACTATAAATTATATACAAATATATAAAACTTGTTTTATATATAACTGTTTTTAATAAGAGCCTTAGGGTAAATGAGCGTTAACTTTTTAAGTTTAATAAAAAACAAATACATTTAAGTCCAAATTTGTGATTGCTGTAGCTTTTTAATTTAAAATGGCTCTTTCTCTAATCTAGTTTTCTGGGAATTTATTGTGCTTTTATCTCTGGCCTCCAACTCATCCAAGTGATTACTGTAATTGTTCATTCTGGTGAGCAGCTAGCCCTGACTTTGCAGTTTCTTAATCCTCTCTTCTTCTTCTATGCATTTCTTCACCTCAACCACCTGAAATTATACAGATCTCTACCATTAACATTGGAGAAGGAAATGGCAACCCACTCCAGTACTCTTGCCTGGAGAATCCCATGGAGGGAGGAGCCTGGTAGGCTACTAGTCCATGGGGTCGCAAAGAGTCGGACACGACTGGGCGACTTCACTTCACTTCACTTCACCCTTAACATATAGCTTGAAAGGCATGCCGGAAGCTTTTAGTTGGGTTGCTCACTTATTTAAGTAATTAATTCTGTTGTGCTGTGTCTCTTTCTTCCCTTGAATCCCACCGTGTCTCTGTAAATGTTAACACTGAGGCACAATTGAACTCATCTTCTAGTACCATCCTGAGATGGCAGAGACAGATCCATCAAAAAAGGTGAAGGGTGTTTAGGTGAAATGGGTTTATATATTTCCCTTTTGTGTATTTGCCAGAGTTTAAGCAACAGCTGATTTAAGAACTGAGGTAAATTTTTATAAGACATATTACTCCATAGTCACAAAAAATAGAAAATATCAAATGCTCTGAAAGAATCAAATGGAGTATACCGCAGAAGCTTATAGAATGAGATTTGGAGAGAATTCTATCACTCTTGATTCTAAACCAACTTCTAAGTATTAATATTAGAGGGTGTTTTTAAAGTGCTTTAATGAACAAAGTTGATGTGTTTGCCTTGCTATGAAAAGATTTACCTGACATGTTTTTAAATTGAAGTTAAATTTTATATACAGTGACATGTGTGGATGTTAAATGTATAATTCCATGTATTTTGGTGAATATGTATGCCTGTGACTAGTAACCCAGTCAAGACACAGGATATTTCCATCATCCCAGAATCTCATTCCCTGTTCCCTTCCAGTGAATTTCCACCCTCTACTAGCAGTGATTGTTTTGATTTATATCATCAGAATTCATTTTGTCTGTTCTTGAAGTTCCTATAAATGAGATCATACAGAACATTTCCGTTTGTGTCCAGCATCTTAGATCAACATATTTTTGTGATTTATCTATGGTGTTGCATATATCAGCAATTCATTCTTTTTATTGCTGATCAGTGTTCCATGATATGATTACAACAGTTCATCTGTCTGCCTGTTGATGAAAATTTGGATTGTTCTCAGCTTGAAGCTATTATGAATAAAGATGTTATAAACAGTCTTGTACCAGTGTTTTGCAGACTTTTGTTTTCATTTCTCTTGAACAAATACCAATACCTATAAATGAAATTTCAGAATCACAGGGTAAGTATGTGCCCAACTTTGTAAGAAACTGCTGGTTTTCCAGAATAGTCATACCATTTTACATGCTCAACATTATTGCATCTCTCTGATGGCTAGTTATGTGGAATGCCTTTTAATGAGTTTATTGGACACTTACCTGAGTTTTTCAGGCCCTTTGCTCTTTCTGTGTGTGTGGTACTTTTATTGCTAGTGGATTGAAGTCTTTTTGAAGATATGTGTATTGTGCTATATTCTTCCAATCTTTGGTTTGCTTTTTCAGTTTCTTAACTTTTGATGCATCAAAGTCTTAATTTTGATGAGGTTCATTTTATTTTTTTTCCCTTTACAGTGGTACTTTTTGTATCCTATGTATGAAATCCTTGCCTACCCTGAAGTTGTGAGTATGTTCTCTTGGGTTTTCTTCCAGAAGCTTTATGATTTCAGCTTATAATGCTTTTCTTTTACCGTGTGAGGTAGCATCTGAGGTTCATCTCTCCCATGATCGTGTTGGTCAAGATCTTCAGCACTGTTGGTTGAAAGACTTCGCTTTTCACACTGCGCTATCCAGGCTCCCTGGTGAGGGTCTGTTTCTAGAATTTCTGTTATGTTATGGTAATCCGCTTTTTATCCTTATGCTGGTACCACACTGCATTGATTATGGTGGCTTCATAAGTGTTGAAATCAGGTAGTTTAAGTCTTGCAAATTTGTTTTTCAGAAAAATACATTCTACTTGAAAGATCAGTAATTACTTTGGCATAAAGAAAAAACATCTGAGTATGTCATTCTTTCCTGGTGGGCAAAGCAAGGAATGTGGTTTCTCCTTTGGAGATAGCTGTTGTTACTGGAATGGGGGAGAATCTGTACTTTATGTCTTGTTGAAGATATGCATTATTGTTTTAAATTAACTCAGGAATTACTTGCATTCTGAAGTGTGTTCATGGTGAGATAGAATCTTCTTTCTTTAATATTTGAAATTTCAAAAGCATGTTTCTCCAAACAAGCTTAGCAGTTTGCCACTGGATGGTGGAGTCAGTGGAAACAGGAAGTCAAATTGCGATGGCTTGCTGGGTTGGTGCAGTGGCATGTCCTCCCCACAAGAGCATCTTACTGGCTTGGAGCAGGGTAGTGAGCATGTTCTAGGCAGTGCAGGTGGCATATGCCTGTGATGTTTCAAAGTCCACTTTTTTTTTTTTAAACCATAAAAGAAAGTGAAATTCACTCAGTCATGTCCGATTCTTTGCAACCCCATGGACTATACAGTCCATGGAATTTTCCAGACAAGAATACTGGAGTGGGTAGCCTATACCTTCTCCAGGGGATCTTCCCAACCCAGGGATTAAACCCAGGTCTCCTGCATTGCAGGCAGATTCTTTACCAACTGAGCTATCAGGGAATCCCATATTATTCCTTTAATTTACCTTTTTGATCTTGTTATCCTTTTAATTAAAAAACAAAAGGCTTCCCTTGTATTGGTTCCTGGGACTTGAGAGGCAGAATGCTGTTACTGCCGGCACCTGAGTCTTTATGTGGAGGTTGAGTAGAGCTGAGCAGTGGAGGCCTTCACTACCTCAGCGCGGCCTGTGGATCTGAGCTGAGTGCAGTGGCCAGCAGGGAGGCTGGCCAGGCGTCTCCCAGCCCAGTCCACCTCGCATCCTCGGTATTGCCAGCAACAACCCCGCGTATCTTTGCTCACAATCTGCCTAAATTTATTACAGGTCAGGGGACTGCCACTCACTTTGTGAGCCTGAATTTGACTTTCAAAGCCTCCCTTGAGGCATTTTCAGGGTGTGATCACATAGGTCCTGTGGACAGTCACACGGTGACATCCTGAGGACACAGACTGGGATAGATAGTCCTCGGTGGGAAACAATGATATCTTGACTGAAAGCCTAGAGAAATAACCATGTATATCAACGACCTAGGGAACCAGTTTCCCCAAAAGCTACAGAGTCTTTCTCATCCCAACAGCTGATATCGCCCTTGAATCGCAGCCCCCAGCAGCCATGTAGGAATGTCTTCATGTCTCCAAGTCTGTGACCAGCTCAGCTCCTTTTAAGAAAGACCAGTGTCCTATTTCCATGGGAGCCAGACCACCCGCTGATGGACAGGATCTCAGCTTCTCTCTGACTTCGGTGCTTGGTTCCAGTAAGACTCCGTCATCTCCCTCACCTCAGTCTCCTCCTCTCTGCACAGGTGTCCCCCCTGCTCTAGCCCGTCTGCCACTGAAGCACTGTGCTCCCTTGACTAACCCCTCTCCGTGTTGCTCGTCTGGGCAGAGCTCTTGGAAGAGCTTCCAGGCTGCGTCACCAAGGCCCCTTTCCCTCCTGACCTTGTCTTCCAGCCTTCTCTTTGCTTCCCCCGCACATTCTCATGGCCACGATGCCAGTGGCTTCCAGCTCCACCTGTGCGCCTACAATAGTCACATTCATACCCCTCTCCAAGGAATTAGTCTGGATTCTCACCTGAGATTGAAAACTCCTTGTATTATACTTTACAATCTTGCACTTAGATTTCCCCACATTGTCTACCATTATACTGTGTTTAAAACAAAGGCCAGTATGCCTTCATTAAAATAAAAATATATGAATGCTCTTTTTTTTTTTTTTAATGACTTTCCTCTAAGTCTGCAGGACTGTCTTGAACACATAATTACAATTTAGGGAAAATGATTTCAGATATTAAAAGCCCCATGTCTTTTCCCATTGTTTCTAAATTCAGACCCAGTGGCTTCCTGAAGGTGAAGCGTTTGGGACAACTGCACATACCCAGCCTTATACATCCAAGGTTCACGAGGGGAGGTCTTCTCTAATCAGCCCCCTCAGGCATCTCATCTGGGCCACAGTTGTTTATTGGGTTTTTAACTGGATGTTAGTCATGTCTTTAAAAATATACGAAACTGCTTTCACGTTTAATAATTTTATGAGCACCACAGAAAGGATTAGTTGGGATTTACGAATCTGGAATTATCCCATGGACTCTATAATTTGTTTGTGATTATATATTTATGTGTATTTAACAAGTTAGCACTGTGAAGTGAAATGAAAGTCACTCAGTCATGTCCAACTCTTTGTGACCCATGGACTGTACAGTCCATGGAATTCTCTAGGCTGGAATACTGGAGTGGGTAGCCTTTCCTTTCTCCAGGGGATCTTCCCAACCCAGGGATCGAACCCAGTCTCCTGCATTGCAAGTGGATTCTTTACCAGTTGAGCCACAATATTTAAGCCCCACACCATATTTTGAAATTATTGTTATTTGCTAACAATTTTTTAGAATAAATAATTTAAGTTGTTGTTATTTGAATTATTTGTTAACAACTAAGAAGTAGAGTATTTCTCCCAAAATGAGGATTTCTGGTTTCTAGTGAAGAACCAGGCAATCTCAGTTGGTATTTCCTTCCCCAGAGCAGTAATCCAGAGGTGCTGAGCACCCCGTGTTCCTCCATCAGGTTGGCAGGAGTCCCAGGCTTGCTTCCCATCTTTGCTAGGAGACCACCAGCTGTGAGGCTGGTTTTCCTTTTCCTCTTGAGCCCTCTTGGCCCTTGAATTGGTGAATTCTGGCTCCTGCAAAGTGTTCTGTGCCAGTGCCAATGTACCACTGCTCAGTCTTGCCTGCCGACACGTAACAGACAGTGAATGATGGAGAGGTGTGTCCCGTCCCTGCAGGTCTGTTCCTTCTTGTCCTGTGAAGGGTCCAAACTCAGAGAAGGTCACCCGCTCTGTTCTGTGTGCCACCAAGGGCTGCTTCTCTTGGCAGCATTAGCCGAGTGTGGTTTCAGGTTTTCTGAGAGGGGGAAGCTTGTGTAGCGTATCTTAGCTTTGGGCAGGAAGAGAGCACCCTTCATTTGGGAGGTTGAGTGCTCCTGAGAATGTCCTCCCTCCCTGCAGGAGGCACGCCCGTGCTGCACTCTCAGGAGTCCCCTGTGCTTCCCTGTGTCAGGTCGTGTGCATCTGTGAGTGAGGAACAAATGGTGTGCTTACTCCAAATGAAATTACCTGGTGGTCTCCATCTCTCCTCCTCTCTGTTACAAATTTGACCCCATGAGAGGTGAAGAGATGTGATACGTTTTTATTTCAGTTATGTTTTTAGTCATTATGGCTTCCTGCTCTTCAATTCTATACTGTTGTATTCCAGAATGTAAAAATATTGTGACTACCACCACTGGTGAACAGAAACATTTCAACTTTTTCTTTCTATGAAAGGTTTGAATTCATTTTGAATTTGTCAGACCTGCAAACATTTTGAAGATAGTAAAACAAGAACATTCTTCCCTCCCCTGACCTTGTTCACTTAAAGTGCTTGTGCATGGTTGTTTTGAGTGTCTTTGAGATGCAGAATTAAGGTTTTTACAGTTCTGTCACTGTAATAGTATTATTTTCCAGGAAAAATACAGTGTTTTTGGCTTCTGGATATGGCCATTTAATATTCCATGGCCTGGAAGCCAGTTTTTATCAGTCTCAGTTCTGATGGCCGATTAAGGTCCATATCTACCATTATTTAGGGTTTTCTTAAGTGCTGGCTGATGTGAGAGTAGAATGCTTAGATTCCCTAGCAGGAAAGAATTATAGGCTGTTTTAATATTATCAGCAAACATGCCTCTGAATATTTAGCCTTCAGACAGCAGAAGCTCTGTGAGAAAAACATGACCACACTTGGAAATAGATCCTGTTACTGTAATGGTGTCAATCTGTCTTTTCATTAATAACTCAGTCAAGAGCATGTTTCCTTTGTAAGCATTCCAGATGGATTCCACAGAAGAATACCAGGTTGATTCAACAGCAGTGTCGTAGGAAGACCGAGTAGCATACGCTGACTCCCCTTCTCTCACCCAGGAGGCCGCCAGCCCTGGAACTGGTCAAACTCCTCTCCAAGGGAATCTCTGCACCATGGGGATCTTCTCAGCCAGGGGCGTGTGATAGGACTAAAAAACCCACAAAAACTATTAAGTGCTGTGTTCTCTTTCCTTCCTCCTACCCCTCAACTCCCTGGTTTATAATTACTCAGTAAATTCCAGTGATTTGTAGCTTCATAAAAACAAAAGTACTTCTCCTGGAGTCAGTTCAGTCCGCTTGTGGGTGTGACTGTGACTCCCAGGATGGAGGATGCTGGCCCCTGGGCAGAAGCTGGCAGAATTTTCAGAGACCGCATGTCTTGGGTTACGCTTCTTGGCCACAGACTGCAATTCCAGGTCTATAAGGGGTCTTTACATCATCTTATCTGATTATTTTGGATTTCCTTCCTTTTGCTTTCCATCCAGAAAGACGGACTTTGTGTGTGCCTCAGCTTGTCCCAGTATGAGTTCCCTTCACTGTGACCGCAAGGGCCAGGCCTGTCCTAGAGATGCTGTGATAAGGCATCCTTCCTGGCTGCATCTCTTGAGGTGGACTAGCTAATGCAGAAACAGCAGGTCCATGCTGAGACCCAGCTGGTGTCCACTCCAGCCGGTGGTGACTATCTAGGCGTGGGCCTTGAGATGCTCTTCCAGCTGCTTCGAGGCCTCTCCTCCACGCCTGCCTGCCTGGTGGTACTGGGGGAGGGAGGAGGTGGACCAGGGCTTCTCCCGCCTGCAGCCAGGGAGAGTCACACAGCTCTGCACATATTTCATCCTCAGCACTGGTCACAGGGCCTCTGGACTGTGCAAGCCGAGAACTCTGTCCTGTGTGTACCCAGGAGGAGAGGCTGCGGATTGAGGCCTGGTGAAGGCACGGTGCTATGTGTGTGTTTGGGAGGAGGGCACTGCAGAGGCACGCCCCAGCGCACTCACCCTAGCCCCGAGCAGTGCAGCTCCCAGTGACTGCTTCTCTACAAGCCCAGCCAACAACAGATGCTTTCGGTTTGCCAACATTCCACATAAACTAGTGAATAGAGCCACTTAATAAGAACTGAGGATTTAAACACTCTTTTAAAATACCAATTTGGTTTTCAGTTATGTAATATGTAACCTTGCACAGACCTTATTGCAGGTTAAAGTTGAAAGTGGAGGTAGAAAACCATCACGTATTTTTGGTCTGGTCACTGGTAAGTCTCCCAGCATAGACAGGCTCGTGGGCTGATCTGCAGGCAGCCAGTGGTGTGGCCTTACTCACACCACCAACTTTTCCTTTTTGCTCTTCTCCTCGTTTGTTTTCTGAGCATAAAATTTTGTGTTAATTTGAAATTACTGACAATATTAAGAGGATAAAAAGATGATGGACTTCCTTGGTGGCTCAGAGGGTAAAGCATCTGCCTGCAATGTGGGAGACCTGGGTTCGATACCCAAGTCAGGAAGATCCCCTGGAGAAGGAAATGGGAACCCACTCCAGTACTCCTGCCTGGAAAATTCCATGGACAGAGGAGCCTGGTAGGTTACAGTCCATGGGATCACCATGAGTCACACATGACTGAGCAACTTCACTTTAAAAAGATGAAATACTCAATAGCTTTAGCTTGCTTCTCTCTATTCAGGTATGTTTGTATGCCTGTATATATATACATACGTGTATATTTAAACAAACTTGAGACTGATTTATGTTGTCTTGTCTTACATGTTTTATTTAACATAATAATATCAAAATTATATTTCCGTCCATTGACCGTTTCTTGAAAACATGATGAAAGTGAAAGTGTTACTTGCTCAGTCTTATCTGACTCTTTGTGACCTCATGGACTATAGCCCATCAGGCTTCTCTGTCCATGGGATTCTCCAGGCAAGCATACTGGAGTGGGTTGCCATTTCCTTCTCCAGGGAATCTTCCCAACCCAGGGATCAAACCTAGGTCTTCTGCATTGCAGGCAGATTCTTTACCATCTGAGCCACCAAGGATTAGGGTTGAATCCCATGTAGTTAATTAATAACACTGTGTTACTGATTCTTTCAGTGAGGTAAGGAATACGGTTTTATAAAGGAAAGAAATGAAATACGAATTTCAACCATATTTGTTATTTTCATTTTACTAGAGGAACAAAAGACTGTTTTGCAAAATTGTCATTACAAGTTACATTTAATGAAATTTTCACTAAAGTTGACATAACTTGGTTGAAATTTTAATAGCTGTAGACAGTTTTTCTACAAAATATCTTCAAAACTTCTTTGAAAGGCCAATTTTCACTTTTTAAAAAGCTGAAACATTCCTTTTGGGGGAGAAATGGAAAACATTGTCAATCTTCGTATATTAAAACCTGGGCTTGACGTTATTTTTCCTCAGAGCAGATCAGTCAGATTTCTGCTGCAAGGCCTGCTCTTGGCCTGGGAGCCCAGCCTCCAAGGAGCCCCGCTCACTGACGGCATGCAGACCTGAGCCGAGCTCTGCACCCTTCCAGTCCCACCGGGAGCCTGGGGTCCTCGTTCCTGGGACCTCACAGACCACCCTCTCCCCAACCCCTACTGGAGCAGCCCTCAGCTTCTGTTCCAAGAGAACCTTGTTTTGCTCCCCAGAACACTCACAGACACACACACACAGAGCACAGGCACATGCGCACACAGGAGCATGCACACATGCACACACAGGCACAGACACAGGCAGAGGAACGTGTGCACACACATGCAGCCACATGGACACACATGTGTACACCCCCACGCAGAGGCATGCACTCTTAGGCACATGCAGCTAAGACTGCTCAGGGCACTTCTCCCACATCCAAGGGAGCTATGTGATGGGCTCTCGGAGTTGGAATTCAGAATTAGTATCAATACAGAGATAATGTGGTGAGTGATCAGTTCTGTAAAGCCATTTGGGCTTCGCTGCTTTGAACACTTAGAGTACCTTAGTGAGCAGTTTGTCATTGTATGAACCTTGGAATTCATAGTGACAAGGCTAAGGACTTGGCAGCATGGTGGCCATCCATGTTCTTCTAAGAGCAGAGCTCTCAGTGTAGAGAGCCCCTCACGTACTGAGGGCTTTAAAGGCTCAGATTCTGCTGCAGGATGTGTTAGAGTACCCAGTCCTCTTTAAGGGAGGGGATAGATGAGAAGTGGGTGGGAGTTTAGCTCACACCCCTTTAAATCACTACTGCTGCCATCCAGCTCAGTAGAGCTTCTCGGTTTACAAGTGGGTCACTCAGCCAGGTCACTTGGCCTCTCTGGCCCTTGTTTTCTCAACCTGAAATGGGAACTATATGAAAATCCACCCAGCAGGATTGGAACGGTGAGAGCACACAGTCTATCTGGAAGGTCTTGGGAAGCTGAAATGCCCACAGGGAAGGAGACGGCTCCACCTCCGTGTGGCTGTGCACCTCCCCTGTTTCCTCTACAACGTCCTCTTGTGAAGAGCTGCAGAGGAAGAGCTGTCTGTCGGAGCACCATTTATAATGGACTCACAGGCCATAAAAACACTGAGCTGGATTCTCATGCCCTGCCCAAGCCCTTGTCCTTAGCTGGACTTCTGTGTCTGCAGGGAGATGTCTGGCTGACCTCAAAGAGCCCTTCAGTATTTGCAGAGGCTGTTAGTGCTCATGGTGACTGCAGCCATGAAATAAAAAGATGATCGCTTCTTGGCAGGAAAGCTATGAGAAACCTGGACAGTGTTAAAAAGCGGAGACATCACTTTGCCAACAAACTCAGTATAGTCAAGGCTGTGGTCTTTCCAGCAGTCATGTATGGATGTGAGAGCTGGATCATAAAGAAGGCAGAGCACCAAAGCACTGATGTGTTGGAACTTTGGTGTTGGAGAAGACTCTTGGGAGTCCCTTGGACAGCAAGGAGATCAAACCAGTCAACGTTAAAGGAAATCGACCCTAACTACTCATTGGAAGGACTAATGCTGAAGCTGAAGCTCCAATACTTTGGGCACTTGATGCCAATGGCAAACTCATCAGAAAAGACCCTGATGCTGGAAAATATTGAAGGTAGAAAGAGAAGAGGGCAACAGAGGATGAAATGGTTGGATGGCATCACTGATTCAATGGACATGAACTTGGGCAAACTCTGGGAGATGGGGAGGGACAGGGAAGCCTGGTGGGCTGCAAGTCCATGGGGTCACAAAGAGTCTGACATGACTTGGAAACTGAACAACAACAATGTTAGTGCTGATCTTCAGAGGTGGTTGCTGTCATTTGATGAGAAGGTGGGCATGCCTGAATGCCCAAGTAGCTGAGACCAAGGCCTCCTGATGCACACTAACTACTTCTTCAGTTTAGGTTTCCCAGTCAAGACACTGTACCCATCGCAAGAGTTTGGTGGCTGATTAACAAGATCCCTGTGACGCCCTAAGGTGGGGTCCATTGCTCCATCCAAATCTTTGTGCTTTGCTAAGGCTTCTGGAGACTAGGCAATTGCAAACTGCAGTGAGGGCTTCTACAGGTGGCTTCCCCACTGGCCCCCAGGTCCTGTCACCCCAGGACTCTGTAGTCTGGAAGAGAAGCAGGCTCCCCTGAAGTTGGAATGCTCATGCTGCGTTTCACACAATTTTGTATAGTAACAGTAACAATAACAGCCAGAATTTACTGATTACCTCTCATGGGCCAAGCCCTGCCTCTAATAAGTTCTTTGCAGGCAAGATGATTCATTGTTACCAAAGCTCTGTAAGTCTTATTTACTGTATTTTTTACCTGCCTTTTACAGATGTGAAAGCTAAGACTGAAGTTTAGAGAAATAAAGCAACTTCCTAGAAGTTGTATTTATAAATACAGATTCATGTGAATAAGATGCTTAGGTGACTTTATTTTTAAGACAAATGGTAAATTATTTGCCTAAAAGAGACTAATTTGAATTATTTACCTGTTCACGTGTTCCTTTTGTTTATTGTCTGCACGGAGACCTGAATTCCTTCGGTAGAGGTCCTGAGTGGGGCAGTCAGCACTTTGACCTGTATCCCATCCTGCAGAAAAGCAGGCGAGGGGTAGGGACAGGGGAAGGGGGTGTGGGGGTGTTGAGGGCAGGGGCTCACTTTGTACTTGGGGGCAGCCTCCCAGAGTTACACCCACCCACAGGTTTCCGGAAGCCAAAGGAGCAGAAGTCAGGCGGGAGATGGTGCCCCAGGAGCACCAGGCCTCCTACCTCTTCTGTGGCTTCCCCCTCTCTCATCTTCTTCCTTCTTCCTCCCAGCAGAGACAGCTGTTGCTGAAATGAGTGAGAACTTGTAGACTGTTTCTGTATGACAATAAGGCAATGAGTGTTAAACTCTTAAGTAAAACAGGTTCACACCCTTTGAATCAGAATTTCCACCTCATTCTGCTTCAGAAAACAAAACAGGCAAAGAAATACATTCAGACGTGTTCGTTCATCATGACACTGCTTATACAAGTACAGAATATTAAAAGATGTAAAGTGGCTTAATACAGCACAAACCTGTCATTCTGCAGTCCCGTGGGTTCAGAGTCTGTCACCACTCTTAAACTGTCTTAAACTCAAGGTGGCTCCTCTCTGGAGGTTGGGGGACCACCTGTATCTTTGCCTTGTACATTTTCTCAAGGTCACCACGTTCGGCAGCTCATGGCTGCTTCCTCTGTCTTCAGAACTGGCCTCTCTTCATTTTCCTTCATTCACTTTTATCTGGACACAGTTGGGAAAAAGTCTCTTACTTTTAGGACTCATGTGATTATCTCAGTGCTAACTCAGATAATCAGGGTAATCTCCCATTTCAGGTTCACATCTGCAAGTTCCAGTGGTTAGGAAGTAGGTATTTGGGGGAACCAACATGTTGCTTTCCAGACAGACATGGTCTTTTATTGAGTTCACTTTATTATGCTGTTGATAGTTGGAATTAGTTCTTACTATGGTTTTATAATTCCCATGCTTTTCCGCAGCTTAAAAAAAAAAAAAAATTGGTCTCCTTTCCTAATTGGTGTTGAAGTGAATTAATTCTCCTTTACCTTTCTACCATTTATGTTAATATGGTGGTTGCACTTCAGTTTTTAGCTTGTTTCCTTTTTTTTGATGGATATGTCTAAAGTTAATTTCTCCTTCAACAAGACCATCATGTGCTTTAACTTTCCCTCAGATATTACTTGTCCCATCTCTGTATTGTTATTGTTTCAGGTTTCAGCGGAACTTGTTTTTCTAACACAAGTCATCATCACCGCCATCATCGCTGTCACCATCATAATCCCTTTATTTCTTGACAATAAACAGATTCTACTGTGCCTGTTCATGACTTTATTGCTCACTCCTGGCCCTTCCATCCTCTCTTTCCTGTGAGTTGTTTTTTCCCTATTGAAGAATATGCTTTATTTTTTTATAAGGAGCTGTAGGTAGTAAACTGTCTTATCCTTGAATGTCTGAAAATATTTGCATTTCCCAGAAGAATTCCAGGTTTGCAGTTCCTTTCCCTGAGTGCTTGAAAGTACCTGCTCCCCTCTGGCTTCTGAATCCTTTGCCACTGATAAGAAATCAAGTGTCACATATTTTGCAGTGTTTTTATATGTTTATTTTGGTAGAAAATCTTTCCTTTTCCCATTATATATTCTAAACTTTAGTCTTTCTATCCTTAGTACATTGTAGGTTCACAGTGGTGAATGCAGCTGTGCATTTTATGTTTTTATAAGCACTAGATGTGATTATAACAGTTCCGTTAGACTGCTCATTCGTTTCTTCAATCCTGAATATTTTTGAGTTATTATCAGTTTAAGCATTTCCCCCTCCTATATTTGCTGGGTTTTCTTCAACTAAAAGTTTCTCAACCTATCTTTAACATCCTTTAACAATTCTATATATTTTCCATTTATTCATCTCTCTGAGCTGTGTTCTGGCTTATCCCTTCAGTTGTGTCCAGCTGGCTGTTCTTCACATCTATTGAACCATAATAAAAATATGCATATCTATCTATCTATATGTCATTAGTTTCCAGAATTTGCACTCGATTCTTTTCCATTGTTACTTCTCCTTGCTGTTGTTTTATGAATGTCCATTATCACCTGAATATTTTGTACATACTTGTTTGAATATCCTTTTCAGTTTCTCAATGGACTTGTATTATTCAGCTTTTGTTTTGTTTAAAACGGAAAGTTCATTTGTTCTTTATTCAGCTTTAATGCGTCTGCGGTTCCTGACCATGGCTGTGGAGCTCTTTGCCATCTGCTTTGCCATCTTGGTTAAGCACTCTTTTGTGTGAATATATTCCCCCACACTAGTGACCCTCCTGCCCAGACAGGCATGAGGTTTTCTCTGCCCACTGGGAATATGGCCCTGAGTCAACCTTGCTAGCGGCTCAGGATTTCCACCTGCATGGATGTAGCATTTCCAAATCCTGGGTCTATTCCTTAGTGCCTTTGCTTCCTCCTTCATCCAGAGGCACGTGGCTTTGGCCACAGTCTTGAGATGGCTGGGCAGAGACAGTTCACCTTCTGTCACGAGTAAAGATTAAGGTCTTAATCAGGAGCTGTCATTCAGAAGTTCAACTGCAACTCCTTGCCAGACCTGGGCGTTGTGCAAAGGAATCGAAACCCCAGCCCTGAATGTTCACTTATGGTTCCAGTTTACAGTGAGACATGTCCCTCTGTTTCTGTCCACAGAAACCAACCACTGGCTTTTGAGTGCAGCTGTGTCTTTCTAAGAACTATCTATCTTTGCATATATTCTCTATACATACTGTATATAATTACAGCTCGTATAAAAAGATGTTGCTGCTGCTGCTAAGTCACTTCAGTCGTGTCCAACTCTGTGCGACCTCAGAGATGGCAGCCCACCAGGCTCCCCCGTCCCTGGGATCCTCCAGGCAAGAGTACTGGAGTGGGGTGCCATTGCCTTAGGTATATTCAATGACTATTAAGTAAAACCAAAAAACTAAAAGCAATATATTACAATAGCAATACAAGCTAGCTTTTATTAAGTAATCACAGTGTTGTCATCCTCTTAGCACTTCATATAAATTGATTCACACAGTCCTCCAGATGATCCCATGGATTGTGTGCTGATATTCTCCCCATGTTACAAATGAGAAGATGGAGGTGCGGGGATGAAGTACCCACCCTGGGAAGCACAGTGAGAAAGTAGCAGAGTTTTCTTCTTACCAACATTATTCAGTTTGCTACAGCTCATGAGTGTGTGGAGGGTGGACACCAATCTGTGAAGAGACTCATTCTGGGTGGTGGGAATATGTATTTGCTTTATTTTCCTATTTTAGTTTCTCTGAATTTTAAAAGATTCTTGCAGTGAACCTATAACACGTTTGTAATGACAAAAAACAGTAACTACAGTTTTTCTTAATATGCTTTTTAAATGCAAATGATGCCTCTTCTCTCAGGAGCACTTTCATTGTTTGACAGCATTGGCCAGAGATAAAGTAGGCAAGGACCAAATTACCTGCTGGATGGGTGGGAAGACTGACAGCAGGGAGTGGGCAGTGCTCCAAGATGTGGAGGAAGGTACACAGTGCGTGTGGGACCTGTTTGCTCTCTCTGCTGTGACTCTAGAGCGGGTCCGACTGCAGACTCACTCTCATTCCTCAGTGCTTCTGGCTTCCACACTTGATTTGCTGCACCTACTCCCAGGTATGGGTAACTAACCTCCTTTCTGTGTATTTTAGCTGCAGCATTCAGTTTCTATGGCAATGGATGCTATCTGACATGTAGAAAAAGGCCACTCTGTATCCTTGATAGATGCAACATTTCTCATTCTTGTGCTCCCTACACTCATCAAAGGACCATAATCTCTTGTCTGCAAGTTGACACTAAGAGGACGAGGAAGGAGCTGTGTGTGAAAAGCCGCAGAGGAGTATGCGATCATTCAGGGTAGAGGCTGGGGGATTGCTGAGTCCTTGGAAGGAGGGTAGAATGTCAAAGACGACACGTCTCTGGAAGAGTCTGGACCCCAGTGGCTGGTGCTGGGTGGGAAAGGACCACTCACTGCACCTGTGAGTCCACCCAGCTGCTGGTGCTCTCCCAGGGACAAGCAGACAGGGTGCCTGGGAGCCCGGGGATGGGACTTGGGTGCCGCGGAGGAGTGTCCAGTGGGATGACCATGCTCCCAGTGGCCTCCTCAGATGCCTTCACACCTCTCAGTCCTCTCAGTACATCTGTGGTTTGTTATGGGATTTAGGGAGCAGGGAGTCAGAAGAAAGGCAGTGCAAGTATTTGCAGAAAGAGCACTAAACAGTGACCTTTGTCTGTGTTTCTTCTGGAACTTCCAGAGCTGAGCTGTCTCTGCTCATTTGCACCTGGAAAGCCCTGAACCAGGAGAGGGTGGGAGAATTTCTAGAGACTTAGCCATCAGTTGGTGATAAAATGTTGAATAATTCTCACACCAGATTCTTGGTGGTCACTCTAGTTATGCTCCAGAGAGTGTGTTACTGACAAAGCAGTGTCATATACATGAAACGACATAGCCTATGAATTTAGAATAAAAGGTCACCAATTACATTTAAATAGTCTCACTCTGAGTTTTGTTTCTTCAACCAGCAGTCGCTTTCTCTCCTCTACATTCCCTCTCTGCAGGCCTCCTACAAGACGTTTTAACAAAAATTTTGTGCTAGAAGTTACACTGTCTGTTCTTCCAAAGTAGGCAGTGGCCTGCATTGTTATCAGAAATAAAAGTACCTCCAAAATAATCATGTGTATACCTTTCCTCCTTTAAATGCTATCCATCAGAGAGAAAATAAGCATGTGTTCCCCAAGCCTTGAAAAAGAAAAGGAGAATTTACTCTGGTTTTCTGAGAACCCTTTTTTAAGAAAACCGTTCTTTCCTTAATCAAAACATGGGATTTCAATGTCATGATCTTGATTCATATCAAACTGACACAAGTTTATGAATTTTATGGCAGTAATTTGTGGGTTACATAGGGATGTGTGCCAAAGAGAAATAGCATTTCTGTTAAAAAGCAACAGGCTTCCGTAATTCTTGATGACAACTACCTGTCAAGGGGACAAAGAGAAATAAAATAATAAGCTTAGAAATGTCACAGATTACTACATCATAGCTCTTAAGTGTGTGATGAATTGTAATTATGCCTGAAATCTGGGCTGCTTGCAAGACACACAAATAAAATATTTCAATTCATCAGTTTTTAAATAGTTCTTACTACTCTTTTCCAAAGGAGCATTGCAGTCTGTCAGATTTACCTAAGACAACTCAGAAGTTGATTTGTTATGTGGCTATAAATGGTTTTTACAGCTGTCATAAACTCAGAAACATTATATGCTAGATACTGTAACAGCAAGGATTCTAATTAAGGTGTTCCATGACTGATTTTAAATCAGTGTCAGTCTCTATCTCATTACTTGTTCTTTGATTTTTTTTCTCTGAGAAAAGAAGTACATGTGACATTTCAATCAGGTGTATCTTCAAAATAAAAGTACACTGTACAGAACACAAATAATTTTAGAGGCGATTAAAAGGAATTTCAACATTACTTACAAAAATGGCTTGAACGGAAAATGTAAAGTGAGCTGTATGGAGGCATTTGAGCACTATTTTTGTATCTGTAATATTTTGGCATCAGCATTGGAACTTTGCTAGATCATCATTTGCGATGGTAATTGGTGAGCCTGTCTTGGACTCTACAGAAGGCATTTTGTAATCTCAAGTATGGTGCAGACTTTTGTTTTTAAAGTAGTTTATTGTGAGTTTTGTTTAGAGTCAGAATCAGAGGAGGTTAGGCGTTAGGTGTGTCTCCAAGAGCTTGTGCCCCTTCTCCCTTCAGAGTGCCCCGGGTAACAACCAGGCAGCCAGAGCGTAAATGTTTGCCATGATGTGGATTCATGAGGGGCTCAGTTCTCTTTTCTTTAAAAGAGGTTCTTATTTATATTCATCCAAGCAAGTTGGCTTTTGTGCTGACACGCTGTTGGGAGCGGCACCTGCGGCCTGACTCCTGACACCTCTTAGCCCCTCACTTGGCGGGGACACCACCACCCCCCTGCCCCGTGTCCTGGAGCCCAGCATGAGGATACGTCGGGAGACCAAGTCGGGCGCAGTTGTGCGGGCTCTCCTCAGGCTCTGGCTGTAGATCTCCCTCTCCTTGTCCAGGAGGGCAGTGGGCTGCAGGGCCCGCTGGTGGCACTCCTGCTGCTGGTGGCCAGCTCTCCCTGGGGCTCCCCAGCCCCCTGACACTTGCTGTCTCTGCCTCCCATGGGCCAAGGCCACTGCTTCCCTGCAGTCACTGCTCAGGGTGAGTCTTTCTGCCTTGGAGACCTTCTGCAGGGTGAAGTGAGTGATTTTTACCCCAGAGACCCCAAAAGGAAAGAAAAATAGATTCACACATGTTGCTGCTGCTGCTACTAAGTCACTTCAGTCATGTCCGACTCTGTGTGACCCCATAGACGGCAGCCCACCAGGCTCCACCGTCCCTGGGATTCTCCAGGGAAGAACACTGGAGTAGATTGCCATTTCCTCCTCCAATGCATGAAAGTGAAAAGTGAAAGTAAAGTCGCTCAGTCTTGTCCGACTCTTTGCAACCCCATGGACTGCAGCCCACCAGGCTCCTCCGTCCATGGGATTTTCCAGGCAAGAGTACTGGAGTGGGTTGCTATTGCCTTCTCCTACACGTGTTGCTGAATTCAACTAGAAATGAATGCAGCGTTCTTCATTTTATTCTTCCCTCCAGGGTAATAAACGTCTCACCTCATATTCAGTCACGTGACTTCATCTTGTATCTTTTGTCAGAAAGAATTTGAAAGACAGATGTGGTGAGTGGCTATTCATATTCATTTTATAAAATGAGTATATGCATTTATGGATGGACTGTATGGAGTAAAAATGGCCATTCCTCTGGGAATAAGGAAAATTAGACTCCAGTCCAGACATTGCTACTAACTTCGTGAATGACCCTGCATAGGTCACAGAATTTTCACATCCGAGTTCACTTGTTGATAAAATGACAAGGATGGCATTAAAGGGTGATCATTTTTCACCTTCAGCACCCTTTGATTCTACTTTCTTCCTCAGTTTATTGGATGTGGAACATCCTTGGACTGGGTAGCCATTCCCTTCTCTGGGGGATCTTCCTGATCCAGGGATGGAACCTGGGTCTCCCGCATTGCAGGCAGATTCTTTACCATCTGAGCCACTAGGGAAGCCCCTTCTAGATGCCTCAAAGGCATAAAAATGGAAGAGGGGGTGGAAACTGTTGAGCTTACAGTGTAATGGGAGGAAGGAAACGTGCGCACATCAGAAACACAGCAGAGGGAGAGAAGAGTTTAGTTAGAGGCTGACAGCTGTGCCTTAGCTGCAGAGATGTGACAGGGACAGAAACAGGAGCCCGAGGGAGTAGGCTGAGGGGACAGGAGGACAGAAAATGATGCGGGCTGAGAATGGTATCAGTTAGTCTGAGACACCTGTCGTTCTCCATCGAAGCCCCATAATCACTTTACCAGCATCGCATTACCCTCTGTGTGGAGCACTGGCTTCCCTAGATCATCAGCGTTTGGGCCTCAACCCAGATGGATCCAGGTGGAGCTGCTACTGATAGAACCTCTGCACGGGTGTGGTGAGCGCCCTCTGAGCTAAAGGCAGTGCAGGCAGTGGCCAGCTCTGCTTGCTCGCTTGTCCCTCCCAAATCGGGAGGGAGGAGACCCTCACACTTGGGACCTGGAGCCGCCAGGGGTCTGGAGGCCTCAACATGAAGCATCTCTGCTGTCCCTATGTTAGACATGTGCCCCTACTTTGTGCTACCTTTTCAGAGTGTCTCAATGTTTAGGTGACAATTTAAAGTCCCTTTGAATGCTGGGGTTGTCTAGCCTGTGCCCTTGGGCTTCTTTACTGGTCAGAAAGTTGTCACTCTGCAGACCTGCACAGGCCATCTGCCCTGCTGGCACATGCTGGAAAGACACTGAAAATTAGTGCGTGTGACTTTGCATTATTTTATTTCCCCTTGTGTTCCTGTGCTTCTTTGACTCATCCTTAGAGATCTCTCTCTGCCATGTTGCTCCTTGTTGCTGAGTGTCCTGTGATTTGGCCCAATCTGATGAGCTTATCTGAGGTTCCTTCTGAAGAGGCCGTTTGTTTGGGAAGTCTTCAGCACTTCCCCTACTCATACTCTTTCCTGTCTCATTCAGGATGTAGCTTTTTATGAGAGATGGGTCAACTGCAGTCTCCCTGTCTCCTTCCAATTTATTTTCTTTCTTCAAATGATAATTGAGTGCTTGATATATATAAAGGACTTAGTACAACTAGAAAGTATACAAAAGCATTTGAAACACCAAACTGCATCCTCAAAGAACAGAAGATTTCATATGATAGATAACATAAATAAATGCAAGTTGATAAGTGGTACGTGATATCTGTTCTCTAAAGATTCCCCTGAAGGACCATCAGTCTTCTCTAAATACTGTTCCGTCTTCTGTAGTTTGAGCCTTTTGTGGAGACTCAACATCTAGCTGGTTTGTGTTTTCTTGATCAAACCCATCTTTAACTGAGAAAATTTTTTACATTACTAGAGAATGTAAGATCATGTCATTGAAGTGATGCAGGCAATTTAGAAAGGGACACTCCAAACTATTTTTACTAATGATAGTCTTCAGAATAAGTTTATAACTTTCTGAGTGGATTTTGAAGAAAATAATACCATTCTATATGTATAAGTCTTTGTAAGTTGAAAGGATAGTTTATTTGAACATTATTATGCAGAAGAAAATAAAGAAAGGGAGGAATAAAGGGAAAGAGAGAAACACAGAGAGTTAAGGGTCAAAATTAGGAAGTTGAAATATAATGATACTTTAGACAAAAATATTTCATCCATTGTTTTCCTGGGAAACGTCTTTTAAATCTGATCATGCAGCATTTTTATTCTGGAAAGTGGGAGTTATTTTTTTTACTCTCAGGAAACGTATATGTTGAACTCTCACAGAGCTGCTTATTTGTGAATCAGCCAGATTCAGTCCAGAGACTGATATGCAGAAGACAGTGTCAGTGCATCTGAGAAGCTGCTGGGAACTTCCCAGGGTTCATGGTGGGAGCAGACCTCTGCAATGGAAGAGCTTTCATAGATTTAGAGAAATTTTGAGGGGTACAGGTTAGACAGGGGCCTTTATGTTCTCACTGGGGTGCTCTGCCCACAGAATGTTGTGTTGTTATGGCAGGTGGGTGTAAAGCTGAATGTCGGCCTGCACACGGATCCTTGCAGTGGGAGTCAGACATGCCCCACGGGAGAACAAGGAAAGCACAGATCTACTGCCATGTCTGCGCTGTGCAGACACAACTGACAGGAGACACTGAGACCCCTTGAAGGCCAGCGCTGTCCTGGATGCAGTGGAGGTGGAAGGAAACAAGAGATGGAGATTTGGATTATCAGTACCTTGCGAGACATACGTGGACTAAATAATAATTCACCACAGTTGGTGAAGAAGTGCTGCATGTGTGCTATGCTTAGTCGCTCAGTCACGTCCGACTCTTTGTGACCCCATGGACTGTACAATCCATGGAATTCTTCAGGCCAGAATCCTGGAGTGGGTTGCCATGCCCTCCTCCAGGGGATCAAACCCAGGTCTTCTGCCTTGCAGGCAGATTCTTTACCCTCTGAGCCACCAGGCAAGCCCCAGAAAGCGGCTGTGCATAGGAGAGAGGAATGCTGGTGAGCTGCATGCCAGGCTGTGATGAGTGAGATCAAAGAAGAGAGCCCATGAGTGGGTGCCTGCTGCGGTCGGTTAGGGTGTGGGCGAACGGAGAAGAGAGGGGGACAGGAAAAGAGGCAGAGTGGCTCTGCTGGTGACCAGGCCAGGCCAGGGACTGCAGGCCGTCAGTGGGCAACGGGTGTCTCTGCAGAGACCCTGTTGTGAGGGTCTTTGATGACTGAACCAAGGAACTTGGGATTTTTCTGTTAACAGTGGGAAGCTCTAAGGAATCATTCTTCAGAATTTTAAAGGGACTATTTTCTAATTATTATTTTTTGTTGCTCTCACTGAGGTTTACTCCTTGTCAGAAATTTTTGATCTGGAGAAACATTTTTAAGAAAAAACCAGTGTGGTCCTATATGAAGAAAGAGTGAGTGAGAAGAAAAACCAGATGTATCAAGACTGAGTGACAGACGAGACATACACCAAGGAGGTCTGACCTCCTGTTAGGGTTGTGAGAATAGACACAGACCTGAGTGTTTCAAAAGACAAGTAAATAGCTGGAGGAGATGAAAGAGAAAGGAGAAAATGGATTCTGAGGTTTGACCTCAGAGGAAGGACTTACTAGGTGTGGATGGAGTCAAGTTCAGAAAGAATCCCCAGGCCGCAAACCCACCTGCTCCTGTAATGTGGTCTAGCACAGTCCTGTGAGAGTATAATGTGAGCTGCGTCTCAAGTTTTCAGTTTTCTAGTAGGCACATCAAAGATAAAAAAGAGAATAACTTTATATTAATAATATTTTATTAATCCAACATTGGAGAAGGCAATGGCACCCCACTCCAGTACTCTTGCCTGGAAAATCCCATGGACGGAGAAGCCTGGTGGGCTACAGTCCATGGGGTTGCTAAGAGTCGGACACGACTGAGCGACTTCACTTTCACTTTTCACTTTCATGCATTGGAGAAGGAAATGGCAACCCACTCCAGTGTTCTTGCCTGGAGAATCCCAGGGACGGGGGAGCCTGGTGGGCTGCCATCTATGGAGTCGCACAGTCAGACACAACTGAAGCAACTTAGCAGCTTAGCAGCAATCCAACATAGTTTGGATTAATATTTTATTACATAAAATATTAATATTAATATTTAATCCAATCCAAAATTTTTTTATAGCCAGTCATCTTATATGTAGTCAGTGTAAACAATTATTAATGAGATAGTTTACATTCCTTTTTTTTTTTCATACAAAGTCTCTGGATTCTGGTGTCCATTGCACACTGACAGCAAATCTCAGTCCAAGCGCTCAGTAACCCTATGAAGCAGGGGCTGCCCTGTCTTGGAAGGTGTGGCTCTAGACTTTGAACTAATGGTATCAGAGTGAGTTAGCAGCACCTACATAGGTGCCTGGGCACTCCTGTGCTAGGTGCTTCATGGTTAGAATTAAGTAGATGGTGCTCGTGCAAAGCATTGCCACATTGGACCCTTTATTCGCAAGAAGTCCTAAGAACAAGAGATCCAAGAAAGCATTTCTAGAACTTTCTTTAAAGGAATTCTTGACCATGTGCAGATTCATGGCTGCTCACTTCTCAAAATATCCTTTGAAAGAAGATATTTGGAGGATTTCCTGAAATGTAGTAATCCTTTTGTCCGTTCAGAGGTCATCAAATAAAAGTGCTTTGACCCAAATGTAGCCTATAGCCCGCAGCTGACTTCTGCTTGGATAGCCTGGCATCATAAACAAAACTCCAGATGAAGCAGTGCATCGAGCATCTGCGGGCAAAGCATGCCCCTCCATGTGCCACATCCAGCACCTCCACGAGTGCCCATGGCCTGCCTCTGCCTGCATCTCCACTCCAAGGGCTCAACATGGAGGCCCGCGTAGAAGCCAGATGAACAGGCAGCAGACAAGCTGGCCCAGCACTTGGCTCAGGGAACTGCCCTTTGCCTTTAACCTATCACCTGGGGTTTTTATGCTCGCCCCTGCTGGTGACATTTCTTCACCCTACCCTGACTCTCTCTGCAGCTCAGCAGAGATTCTCTCTGTCTTGTTCCTCAATAGCTGGGCTTCTCCAGAGCAGCACGTCAGGATGCTGAATCACTTCCTCCCCCGTTTACATCTACAAGGGCTGCCAGAGAACTGATGGCCAGATTCTTATCCCACATCTGCTGATGAGTAGATGAGACATGAATGCAGTTCTTTGCTGTTAAACTCACTCTTGGCTATAGCTTATCTTTTCTCGATTCACATTTCCATAGAAATTTCGTTAGATAATCATTTAATCTTTGTTTTGCTATTCCACTTCTGTTTATGGTGGAGGTTCCATCTGTCATCTGTTTTCTTTTTGCATACTCAGTTGCTCAGTCTTGTCTGACTCTTTGCAACACCATGGACTATAGCCCACTAGGCTTCTCTGTCCTTGGGAATTCTCCAGGCAAGAGTACTTGAGTGGGTTGCCATGCCCTCTTCCAGGGGATCTTTCTCACCCTGGGGATGAACCAGGTCTCTGGCATCTCCTGCAGTGGCCGGCAGATTCTTTATCACTGAGCTACCTGGGAAGCCCCATATCTATAAGTGCGTACTAAGTTGCTCAGTCATGTCTGACTCTTTGCAACCCCTTGGACTGTAGACCCCTGGCTCCTCTGTCCGTAGGATTCTCCAGGCAAGAATACCGGGGATACATCTGTCTATCACCTGTCTGTCTCAACACACCTGCCCACATTTCTCCAGTACCTCTGCCCACTCCATTGATTTGTTTCTCAGGCAGCTTCCATATTCTTCACTTGCCTGAAGCTGAGCCACAACTAATTGCTCAGAGTTGACCACCTGACTCACTGCTGGGCCAGTGTGTCTTTTCACAACAAGTTTTTGGATTTGGGACTCAAATCAGTACCTCACTACTGACCAAATTTATAATAGTGACACTCAGGTAATAATAATAGTAACAGAATGGTATAAGCAATAGTAACACTTAGACTTTATTTTCTTGGGCTCCAAAATCACTGCAGATAATGACTGCACCCATGAAATTAAAAGACGCTTGCTCCTTGGAAGAAAAGCTATGACCAACCTAGACAGCATATTAAAAAGCAAAGACATTCATTACTTTGCCGACAAAGGTCCATCTAGTCAAAGCTATGGTTTTTCCAGTAGTCATGTATGGATGTAAGAGTTGGACCATAAAGAAGGCTGAGCATCAAAGAATTGATGCTTTTGAACTGTGGTGTTGGAGAAGACTCTTGAGAGAGTCCCTTGGACAGCAAGAAGAGCAAACCAGTAATCCTAAAGAAAATCAGTCCTGAATGTTCATTGGAAGGACTGATGCTGAAGCTGAAGCGAAGGGCCGACTCATTGGAGAAGACCCTGATGCTGGGAAAGACGGAAGGCAGGAGAAGGGGACAACAGAGAACCAAATGGTTGGATGGCATCACTGACTCAATGGACATGAGTCTGAGCAGGTTCCAGGAGATGGTGAAGGACAAGGAAGCCTGGCGTGCTGCAGTCCATGGGGTCACAAAGAGACAGGACTGAGCGACTGAACAGCAACACAGAATAGTAACGCAGGCACAGTAATAAAGATGGCGACACTAGAATAGTAACATGAGGACCGTGATAGTAACGATAGCATAGTAACCTAAGGACAGTGTAGTGATGCCCGAGGCTGGTCAGCAGCCATGCGGAAGCACCGTCCTGGAGAAAGAACGAATGTGAACAGTGGCGGAGGGGCAGGGGAGGGGGTCAGGATGAAGACTGACGAGAGTGGGAAGGAGTCCAAATGTCCTTCCAAGTCTTAGGTCTGCCTGCTTGAGTCTTACCTCAGCCTCAGTTGGGTGACATTTGGCTGTTAAGTTTGTTCTGGGCTCTGTGAGATGCCCAGTGTCTTTTCCAGTAAAGGCATCTTTAAAGATAGTTACAGGTAAAGAAGGTCTCTGGAGCTTACAACTTCAACATGATGACCAACAACTAACACTGTATTTTTAAAGACAATTTAGGAAACAGGTTTTGTTTTAAATGGATTCTTATGAGAAGTAAGAACAAATAGATCTATAAATATACTTATTTTGGAGTTTGTCAAGAGTAAAGCAGGAAGGACTCAAAGCCTGTCATTATCTTTGAGTCAATGTGTGCTATGGATGAATCAAACCAATTGTAGAATTTGGTGGATGTAGTCAGTCCTGAAACATTAAAAATAATGTATAAATGAGGTTCCTGTTGTTGTGAAACAGATCACTGGAATGAAAATCCTTTTCAGCATGGTCAAAGTTGATCTGGAATAGGTTTTACTTCTGTATTTTTAAAGACGCTTATTGTCTGAGGCCACTATACGTAGGAAGGAATTGTGTATACTGATTCCTTAGGAAGGAACTGTGTTGGAATGCATTTGTGGCTGGTCTCCTAGTAACTTTTGACACAGTCAGTTTTCCCCTCAAACTTTTTTATTAAAAAATTTTAAAAATTTTAAATTGAATAATTATTTTCTGTTGCTCTAGATCTTGTTACTGTGCGTGGGCTTCCCCTAGTTGTGGTGAGCAGGGGGTGCTTTCTAGTTGTGGTGTGCGGGCTCCTCATTGCAGTGGCTTCTGTTACTGTGGAGCACAAGCTCCAGGGCATGAGGCTTCAGTAGTTGCAGCTCATGGGCTGTGGAGCACAGGCTCAATAGTTTCGGTGCACGGGCTTAGTACGACGTTAGCTGCCCCACAGCCTGTGGGATCCTCCTAGGCCTGGAATTGAATCCTTGACTTCCCTGGTGGCTCAGACGGTAAAGCGTCTGCCTACAATGCGGGAGACCTGGGTTCAATCCCTGGGTCGGGAAGCTCTCCTGGAGAAGGAAATGGCAACCCACTCCAGTATTCTTGCCTGGAAAATTCCATGGACAGAGAACCCTGGTAGTCTACAGTCCATGGGGTCGCAAAGAGTCAGACACGACTGAGCAACTTCACCTTCCCCTGAACTAGCAGGCAGACTCTTAACCACTGGACCACCAGGGAAGCCCTCCCCAGTGACTTTTGAACTGACTGTGTGTTCTTCATTGACTGAGGCCCAGATGAAGCAATGGGGTGGCGTTTAGAGGGCTCCCTCATTTGTGCTCAGTTTCATCCAGCATCCATCTCTTTGCATCCCCATGGACTGTAGCCCGCCAGGTTCCTCTTTCCATGGGATTCTCCAAACAAGAATACTGGAGTGGGTTGACGTTTCCGTCTTCAGAGGGTCTTCCTGACCCAGGGATCGAACCTGCATCTCTCGCATCTCCCGCATGGGCAGGCAGGTTCTTTACCACTGCGGCACCTGGGAAACCAGCGCTAGGTCAAAAAGCGAACTAATCTTTGGCCATTAAAACATAGTTATTACAGTGAGATTCTCTCATTGTGAATAGCACATAAGAATAGAAATGGGTAACATAGCAGATGTATACCCAAAATACTTCATATTTGTACTTAATCAGGACAGAATTCACTGAATGGAAATGTAGAGAGAATTGGGCAGGTTGATTAACCTGTATATTGAGTAAACTGTACAAATTAATAAATTGTTATCTCTTTCAAATTCAAATTTGTGTTAGTTGAATGAAAATATACAGCTTCATTATATAATTTTACTGTATAATTTTTAATTATGAAGTAAAATACATAATTACAATTTTTATATACCACCAAGGAAATAGCGGTCACTGCATTGAATAATATTAAACCTTATGTTCATTTTTCATCTTTTCTTAATTTATCACTCTATTACACCCATGGCATAGACTGTTCACAAAATTTAGAATTAAATTTAGCTTCACAGTTCTATGGCTCTTTCATACATCTCCTTTTCAGTACTGTGCTACTAGAGAAAGGTGGAGTACCAGGGAGATCCCAGAAAAACGATGATCATCAGATTGAAGAGGAAACGCTGAAGCATCCATAATAATAAAAAAATCTATAAAACTGTACTGCATTCTTATGAATTTTGAGATGTACTTTGATTTCCTATTTTCAATTATATTCCCAAAGGCTTCTCTTTCATGTGTTCAATAAAGTTAAAAATTTATGAAAACATTTCCTCTTATTCTTATTCACCAGGCTCTCCCCTAATGATCTGGTACTTTCTGATGTGTGTGAGTGTATAATAGTAATTGAATGAAAATTTAAAAGTGGAGGCAAAGCATTACTTTTTATAATTTGTATATGCCAAATAACAAAGCTCAGTCACAAAATGAACTTGATGTCTCACTAATAATTTAATTGCTTTGACCTTTCCTTTTCAATATTTTGTGGACAAAATCTTTAAAAAAATATTGGTAATGCATTGAGGTTAACTCTATTTAGACATGTTTTTTCCATCTGATTCTGGTCTACTGTCTTATATTACACATTTTCTGAATTTACATTCCTACCCAAGTCTGTACTACCATACTCTGAAAAGATATATTTTTCTTTAAATACTCCCTCTTCCAGAACTACCAGCTTACCCTGGAATTTTTGTCTTCAGCAAAACTACTGAACCAATTAAAAAATAACTGCATGAGAAACAGATGTCAGGTTAGAATCAGAGATGATCTTGCTTCATCCTTGACAGATTTTTTTTTTCTTCTGAGTCAAAAGAAATATTGTCTTTTTTTTACTTCATTTATTTATTTTTATTGAAGTGTGTGTGTGTATATATATATATATATATGTATACACACACACACACTCTCTTTAATTTTCTTTTCCACTTTATTTATTTTTGGAGGCTAATTACTTTACAATATTGTATTGGTTTTGTCATACGTTGACATGAATCCACCACAGGTGTACATGTATTTCCCATCCTGAACCCCCCTCCCACCTCCCTCCCCATCCCAGCCCTCTGGGTCATCCCAGTGCACCAGCCCTGAGCACCCTGTCTCATGCATCGATCCTGGACTGGTGATCCATTTCACATATGATAATATACATGTTTCAGTGCCATTCTTTCAAACCATCCCACCTTTGCCCTCTCCCACAGAGCCCAAAAGACTGTTCTATACATCTGTGTTTCTTTTGCTGTCTCGCATACAGGGTATCATTACCATCTTTCTAAATTCCATATATATGCATTAGTATACTGTATTGGTATTTTTCTTTCTGGCTTACTTCACTCTGTATAATAGGCTCCAGTTTCATCCACCTCATTAGAACTGATTCAAATGTATTCTTTTTAATGGCAGAGTAATACTCCATTGTGTACATGTATCACAGCTTTCTTATCCATTCGTCTGCTGATGGACATCTAGGTTGCTTCCATGTCCTGGCTATTATAAACAGTGCTGTGATGAACATTGGGGTACACGTGTCTCTTTCAATTCTGGTTTCCTTGGTGTGTATGCCTTTTAACTAATGAATAGCAGCTATCTTGCAGATTTTTCATCTTCAGTAACTGGGTTAAAATAACATATTAAATACACATGTCATATTCTTCATAACCTTTCCTCAAGTTTCTCAAGGAATGATAGATATGCACTTTGAATTTTAATAAATATTGGTTGAACCCCCCTGGTAGGTAGGATTTCTTATTGAAATTGAATCTGTGAAATGTGTATTCCCTGTGTGTGCCCATGAAAAATTAGATTCTAATAGTTGCAGGTGTTTACAAAAAACAGCATTTTATAAGCACTTTATTTACGACACTTTGACTATTTCTCTTTCCACTACTAGGCATGAATTTTGTGGTCCAAAACCACTTTATACTGATGAACAAAATTTCTGTCATTGAGTGGTATTAACAAATATTTGATGATTCAACAAAATGAGCGGATCTTTACACTAGTTACTTTTCTTACTAAATGGCCTGGAAGATCTAAACTTTCTGAAAAATTGCCATAATGCATCTTATATGCCTTGTCATCAGACCCCTTTTAAATTATCTTTCACTTTGAGCCCCACTGCACCCTTTATTTCATTCAATATCCTATTTCTTTGTTTTTTCAAAAGCTAAGCTGATAATGAACATGACAGTGTAAGTTATGGCTACAGCCTGGGTAATTCTTTGAATTTGATTGTTATTTGGATTCCAGGATTTGGTGAGCACGACATTGGAGAAAGAGGAGAGAGACAGGGTTAGCCAGACTCTGACGTGCATTTAGAGGAGCTGACAGGTCTGAGTGCCTGTCCCTGCATAGTCTTGCACTAGAATGGTAACTGTTTTGGAGAGGAGCCTGTTATTTGTTGGCTCATCCATTCATGGGAAACCACTGACTCTACCAGAAATATATGAAAAGCTACTTCGGGAATCTTTTCTTCTTTAATCTAGGTATGATTAATATCAGCATGTTCATCTTTTGTGAACAACTATTTAAACTGATCACTCACTTATATTTAGATTGAAATAATTATGAAGTTTCACAGTTCACAGAGGACTTGCAAATTTTTTATATCATTTTGCTTTCTCAAAAACTTGATGATAGTCAAGAAAGTCAGGAATTATTGCCCCTTTTGCAAAAGGAGGAGGTTGAGAGATATTAAAACTGCTAGAAAAGTGGTAATTCAGAATAGACCATGGTCTCCTGAACACAAGTCTCAGATACTTTCTCCTAAGAGTAACTTTGTCTAAGTTGAGTCCTCAGGCACCAGGTGACCAGTTTGTGAAGAAAACAAAGCCAGTGAACCACATGATGAGAACCTAAGGCAGAGACTGAAAGTTGTGCAGGGGCTTCACTCCTAGCCCTGGAAAATGACTGATGAAACAGTATGGCTCTCTTCTTCTCAGACCATTGCGTTTTCTCCAGCAGATGTGATGGAGACTTTGGCTTAGCAACCAGGATGGCTCAGGGCATTGGTGGCCTGACCATGAACATGGCAAGCTGCAGGTGAGCCTACAGCAGGCCCTTAAGAAGAACTCAGAGATGGAGCTACGGTCTCCACTGGAAATGTGTACCAGGGAGCCTAAGTATCTGGTGTCCAGAGGAAGAATGGTTGCTAAGATGACCACATTCCTAAAAAAAGATTGAAAAACTCTTACAACTCCAAGTTGATTAATCTCAGTTCCATCCAGGTGAAACTGATGAAAACCGAAATAAGGGTTAGGCTTACTGAGGAGAAGACAAACCCTATCGGCAGTTAAAGGCAAAATGTCTTCCATAACATAATATCTTGCAAATGAATCAAAACTGGGGGGAGCTTACATACAGATACAGTCAAAAGAAAGGACATAATTTCCTTACATCTTCCTTCTGTAGTTTATTTTGATCTTCAGGTAAAACCTCTTACCTTGATATTCTCCACAGCACATATGTCTTACTTTGTACACAGTAGGTGCTTAGTAACTATTTTATCTTTAAGCTTTTTATGTGAAAGCTCGTATTTTAAGATGACTTGAGGGGCGTATATGCTTGAGGGGAAGGTTGTCATAGACTTGGTGACAAGTGCATCAGTTGTGCCGAAGGAACAGGTGGAGATACAGGAAAAGTGAGGTTCATCTCTGGTTGGGATATGAAGAAAAGAATTTTCTAGGAGATGGTGAATCAATGAGTTAAATATATTTAACAAATTATCTGATATAAGAATGTTCTTCTAGTTCAGATTCTGTCACCAACAGTCTTTTAAACTCAGTGAGAAAGTCTAATTCACTGGTGTGTGAATGTCATCATTTAGAAAGTCAAGAGTTAGCAGGCTGTGCAGTGGTCCTAGCCTCATTCCCCTGATGACTAGACACAGCCTGGGGGAATCTGGAATTCCATCGCATCTGTAACGTCTTACCAGCTAACTTTCTCTTTCCTTGATCATTTTAAAATTGTTCTTAGAGGCTGCTCTCCCCGACCCTCTCCCGTCCTCTCGTGGGCTTGGGCTTGTTTGGGCACAAGGATCTGCACCTCAGGTAAGGGGGTGTCACCTGCTGGCATTGGAGCACATCTGAACATATCTCACTTCTGGTGGGAGCAGAGGGGTGATGGCCCCTGGGAGCCCTATGCTAGGCATGCCCTCCAGGAACAGAGCCACTTCTCATGCAGGGTGTGATTTGAGGGCTTACTCCCTGACTCTTATGAAAAGCATAGACTGTGAGCAAAAGTTGAAGAGTGAGAGCCTCCGAAACGTCAGGGCACAAGTAACTGATTTGGAACCCTTCAGATGACTATAACACAAAGGGGAGAAAATTTTCCCCACTACTTGGTCAGCAATCAACTTGTAATTTAGCTTTGCCAGATCTCTCATGTTTTGCAAAAGAGCAGCTTCAGCTAAAGGGAAATGACGCCTCTGTGCTCATGAACGAGTTCCCTCCCAAGACCCTCAGAAGGTGAAGATGCCGTAACTCCCATGTGAGCCAGGAGGAGCAAGACTCTGGATTTGAGGCTCCTGTTATGGAAGTCCCTGAAAGGACTCCGGGGTCAGATAAAACACACATGTCGTGTTCATGTTATTTCCATCCCTCACATTAACTCTCAAGGCCTAGAATTGTGTTCTTTGTGTATGGCAGATGATAGTAATTAAAAAAATTCGAGACCATTTCTTCTAACTCTGATTATAAATACACTGATAGCTTTAATCTGAAAGATAAAGCTATCAGGAGCTAGTTTTTCTCACCAGAATGAGTAGAAAAAAAAAAAAAAATGGCCCATACCTTTGATGTGGTCAGGTGGAGGGAAGGTTCTTGGAAGAAGCACTCTGAATTGTGGTCTTGGAGCTACATGAGTCATTTGTTTGTCCTCCACACTATCAGGAAATCGGTCCAACGTGCTGCAGCTTCAGGGGAGAAGGCCCACAGTTCTTAGAATGATGAGATCTAGTGTTTCAAAATAGAAGCACATTTTCTTACTCTTCAAACACACAAGTCTGGCTACAGAGTACTGTGTGTACAGTGAGTTCTCCTCTTGATTATACAAATAAATAGGTAGACGGATAGCAGAGGATTGATGGGAAAGGGAGCAGATATCAGGACAGAGTGGACAGAGTGTCTTCAGTCTAAGTAGGAAAAATCAGGTCTCTTTTGTCTGGAAAGAGGCGAAGGCTGAGGTGAAGATATGATCAAAGTTCATAAATTTTGTGAAAGCCTCTGCTGACGTTATCAGGGACCCGTTAACCCGACTCCAGGACTTCTGAACCACAGGGGAGTCTTTGAAGTTTCAGCAGGGTAGTTTTAGGGTAGAGAAAAAGAAGTACTTTAGTACAGGGAGAAGAAAATTAATGGAAGTTTTGTGAAGTGACAGGGTGAAAATGCTGTATAAACATTTCCAGGGGGAGTAATAGCTCCAAATAAGGTTGACTGAGGGAAGCTTGGGGGAGGCCGGGCATGCAAAACTGTGTGAGTTCATAGAGAGCAGCCATATTCTTCAAGACTTCCTCTTAACTTCTCTTTCTGAATCATAATATACATGGAGAGAAGACTACTTATTTTAAGATGCTCATAGTCATTAATGGGTTTTCATGGTCAGAGATTGAAGGCAGGAGGAGAATGGGACGACAGAGGATGAGATAGCTGGCAGGCATCACTGACTCGATGGACATGAGTTTGAGTAAAGTCCGGGAGTTGGTGATGGACAGGGAGGCCTGGCGTGCTGCAGTCCATGGGGTCACAAAGAGTCAGACACGACTGAGTGACTGAACTGAACTGAACTGTACAGAGTCAGTGTAAAAGTACTGACGGCCCTCCATCATGCCCAGTTGGACTGCAGTGTCTGGAACTCCTTCTCCTGAAAGAGAACAGTGCTGTCCAATAGGGGTCAGTGGGATTTCTGTTTCCGTAGGAAACATGGGTCTTCTGACCTTCAGCTGTAACTCCTTGGACACTGACACGATCAAACCTACCCCTCCCCCTCGGGGAAGGGGGCAGACAAATTCTTGTTTCCACTGCATTTTCTCTTTAGGTGTTTTATTTTGGGTGGTGATGTCCCCCCAGCCTGGGCCCACTGCCTTTGTTCCCTGGCCTTGCCCCCGCTGGTGCTGAATTGGGGACTGCGACCCCGCCGTGATGTCACTGTTCAGGCAGCCACAGCGCATGGCCCTGTCTTCAGGAGCAGAACAATGATGCCATTTTCCTCTCAAGCTAGAAGATCTTTTTTTTTTTTTCAAAGAAAAATAAAGTGCTTGAGGCCTCGCCTGTTTTTTGCTGCAGTTTCTCCTCCCCCCAGTGGTGTCTGGTTTGTTCCAGCCCCGCAGAGGTGTCGCCGGGTACTTACAGGGATGCCTGCACCCATGGGTAAGACACCAGACACTTACCAAGGCTGCTGCGCTCTTGAATGCTGGTCTTCAAGGCATCTGTCTATGAGGCATCACTTATCTACCTGCAGCTTCTGTTCATGTGAATGAAAACAATGACCTTTTCCGATGATCCTTTAGCTAAAGGCAGAAGCACTGAAGCCATGGGAGGACATGGGTTATTGGTGCAACTGAAAAATGTTTGCAGTGAAAGGTCCTGGCAGAACAAAAGGAGAAATTGTTTTTGCCTGAGAAGAAAATAGGGACTTTCTTTCAGACTTCCTCTGCTCAGCATGTGACTGACATCACAACGTGGTGTCCGTGGCCTCCACAGCGGCTCCTGAAGCCACCCCTGTGGGTCAGCCCATCACTGGTACGTGTTCGGGGGTGGGGAGCAGACAGGAGGACCCATAGCCTCATGGCTTGTGACATGAACTCAGTGTTCCGCTCTTACCAGCTTGACCTAGAATAGTTCCTTAACAAAGGGGCCCCACAGACTACATAGCTTGCCTTGGCCCTTAGTGCTTTCCTACCATCTCTAACACTCACCACTGAATTCTCAAAATTCCTTCCCGTGACTCTAGGAGATCACTTTGTTCTCTGCTTAAAATGTGAAGATGTATGTTTCTATGCATAAGCACATGTGCGTGTATGTGTGTGTTTAAAGAGGGACGTGTGAATCAGAAAAAAACTTTCACTGTTTTTTTCACAAAATTATATCTAATTTTGAATTAGATATAAAATAACAGAAAAGCTCCTGAATCAATTTCACACCCATTCATAGGTGTGTTTGTTCCATTTGTTCCAGTAATTTAATATCCGTCACCTTCATCTAGAACATGATGTTCTTAGATGACATTTCAGTTCATTTAATTAGCACTTAATACAGTTGGATGATCCCTATTCTTTAGAAGTGCTGCATCAGAATGGGGGTCCTTTTCTAGTAGTATTAATATCGCATCTCTGACCTCTTGTATCTGTAAGCTCACTGTTCTAGAAATCATAAAATTTGATAAATTTACTTTAGAAAGGTTCCTTTAAGTTTTTTAAAAATCTTGTGTATCAAGCCATTGATAATGCAGTGTCTGTTTCAGTTGGTCACTTATTTTTTCTGGCTCCTGATCATAAGGGACACTGGATTTGGAGCCCGCATAATAATAAGTTACATATATGGGCTTCCCTGGTACCTCAGCTGATAAGGAATCTGCCTGCAATGCAGAAGACTTGGGTTCGATCCCTGAGTTGGGAAGGTCCCCTGGAGAAGGGAAAGTCTACCCTCTCCAGTATTCTAGCCTGGAGAATTCCAGAGGCTGTATAGTCCATGGGGTTGCAAAGAGTCAGATACGACTGAGCACTTTTCCGTTCACATATATAATTAGAAGACAGAGGACAGCTGGAGAGTGAACGTTCCCACAGCATCTGTCTGAGCGCTGGCCACATGAGATGGACTGAGGAGCTTGAGACTGAGCCTCCTCTTCATGTTTATCCAGCAGCTCTAGGGGCAGCTTTTCAGCACCCCAGAACAGGGTCAGCAGGCTTTTTCTGCCTAACACCAGCTTGTAGACAGCTTTGGCGCTATGAACTCTGATGTCTCTGTTACAGCTACTCATCTCTGGTTGCTGCACAAAAGCAGCCTGGGCTGTACGGAAACTGAGTTCTAGTAGAAAAGTAAAGCAGGCAGGGAGGCAGGCCTGGCCCACGGGCTGTGACCTGTAGACCCTTGGCCCACAAACACCCTCCATATCCACTGTGACTCACCCTCAGCAGACAAGCTGGCTCTATACCGGCCAGACACAGAAGGAGCCTCTTCATGCTCCGTCCCAGCATCAGAGAAGGACCTTAAAGAAGGTCCATGCAGGAAGTAAATGGATAATAAGGCTCAGTAATAGTCCTTGCTGAGGCATGTGTGTTTTGTGAGGGATGGAGTCAGAGGGCTTGAGGAGGACGCACACAGATGTGCTCTGGTTTGACTAAAAACAAAGAACGGAGCCCCGAGTTTGTGGGCAGCAGTGGGGACGGGGCTACAGAGGCTTCTAAGTGCCTTGGTCCACAGGCCAATCCATCTCCATCTCACTAAAGACACACCAGTTACCTCCCCAGGGAATGGAAAGCATTCCCACAAGGGATTCTCTGGACAGACACAAGTCCACCAGCTGGTGTATTAAACTAGAGTCAGCAGGATGCAACACAGAAAGCAGCTTCCATCTCTTGCACTGTCCCTCTCTTGGTGCTTTCATTCCCAGTGGGTGAGAGTTCTGGAGGTTCCAGGACTTCTTTGTGCTTTCAGGGACATGAATATAGGCTGATGTGTTAATGAGGGTTCTCCAGAGAAACAGTCCTATGTGTGTGTGTATGTGTGTGTGTGTGTGAGTGAGTGAGTGTGTGTGTGTGTGTATGGGGGGAGGGAGGTATTTAATACAGGGATTGGCTTACATAGTTACAGTTGCAGAGGCCCATCTGTCACCTGCAAGCTGGAGAACCAGGGAGGGCCTTGGCGTTGCTCAGTCTGAGACCGAAGGCCCAGGAACCAGAAGCACCAAAGTCTAAGGGCCGGAGGAGAGGCGCGTCCCAGCTCAGGCTGTGTGTCCTTCTGTTGTTCTGCTCAGGCCCCAGCGGCCTGAGTAGTGCCCACTCGATCTAATGAAGGGGGTCATTCACATGCTACTCTCTCCCAGCAACTCCTCACGGGCCCACCTAGAAATCAAGTTTTATCAACTGTCTGGGCAGCCTTTAGCCCAGTCAGCTCTACAACATACAACCAACCACCACAGTACATCGTTATATATGTATGTATGTGTATATGTGTGTATGTAACACTGAAATGTATATATGTGTATATGTTTATATATACACAAAGAATGGCAAACTAAGAAGATAATTTTTTCCTATGGTGAGATCACTTTCCAGTTACTATGAAGAACATGCTAATACGTTACACGATTGATATCCTCTAGCACAGAGAAGCTAACTCAGTAGGATACCGATGCCAACCAAGCTCTAATATTTGGAAATGCTTCCTGTGGAGTTTTGTGGGAGCCTCTCGTAGGGCATCACATTGTGTGTTAGAGCTACATTTCCTAAAGGTGTGGGTGCTGAAGACCATATTCAAAATAACAGTGACAGAAGTCCATGATCCGAAAGTGTGAGAAAGCCTGGGTTTAGCACAGTTAAGCAGATTTCCTTTCTGCAGGGAATCTCTGAGCCTTAGTATACTAAAGATGGCTTAGTCTCCCTCCAGAGAGAATAAGTGGGGCTTCCCACTGCTGATAAAATGGAACTTTCTGTCATGAGACTGCATCTGTTTGGGGAGTGGACGCTTAGATTCCTGGTGGTAGAATGTGTTGAGTATGTGTCACCCAGGCCACGTCCTGTTGAGGACAGCTCTGTATCACTTTCCTGTGTGTGGATGCCCTGAATCGGGAGTGCTCACTATGAACTGCACAGTTTGCAGCTTGATGCATGTTAAGGACTCTCCATGATGCTGCGCTGACTAGATATGCAAGCGGATGAATTAGCTCCATTTCATTGGAATCCGGACAGTTGACATTCCTCAACGATGTCAAGTCTCGGCTAGTTCTGATGCCAGTGACATCTAGAACCAGCTTCACACTTACGTATTTATTAGTAATGTTGAAAATCCTCTTTGAGTGGGTAATACTTTAATTTTGGCATTTATATTTCATTCAGTCTTCTAATGTCTTGAAATATTATTGTTTCTCAAGGACATAGCTTTCTGGTCTCTGCTCTGCAGAGTTTTGGGTGGAGAAAATGGAAAATAATTATTGATATTATTTGTGTTTTATCCTTGTCTGTATATTGGGTGGTGTCTTCACGTTTTATCTATGTGTGGTATGTTGGGAAGCACACTTCTGATCGTGGTCACCTACCAGACACTTCCCTTTCATATCTAGGCTTCTCTCCAGCACAGGAAGTGTTCGTCGCATTCTGTAAACACCTCTGTCCTCTGACATCCTGTGTGTCAGCTACTGGACACCTGCAGCCTTGGATGCCCCTGTAGTACATGGCAACCTCTCATTTAACACTTGTTGCAGGTAATTGGATGCTTGTACTGGTGGAAGTTCCACTTACTAGAGCTAGATTTTTTTGTTGGATGTTTCTAGAAATGGAGTTCTACAGTTCAATTGAGTATAGCTGGGCATGAGTTTTCTGGTTTAGTATTTCTCAAACTTGGGTTATATACATATGCATTTAAAGAAAAATGAGTTCTCATGGACTCACCGTGTTGATTTAAACAGCTTATAGTATTATAAAAGTATATACAAGCTCTAATCCTAGGTATAAATACTTTATGCTTATAAATCCAGTAAAACAAGAACACGTATATTTATACATAAATACAAGATTTAAAACCAATAAAATTCAAATTAACATAACTTAATATGGCAAATTCAGTTTTGCTGTTCAGAAACTTCCATTCCAGATGTAAGTATGATATAAGTTTGTCCACCAGCGCTGCTGTGTATGCAAGTCTCCCACCGCTTTTCTGTATTTAAACTTCTCGAGGCTTTTAGCCCCTGGGTCGTTCCAGTACTGTCAGATCGTCTTGATCTTACCTGGTGGAAGCAACATTTAGGCATTAAGTATACTTCTGCAGTTGAAGCATTATGCCACAGCAATAGTTATTACCCCATTTGGGTGTCAAGTTCAGTACAGTGTATGCTCGAAAACCCAGAAGCCATATTTAGTCATAGGTGCTTTGAGACGACCACATGAGACACTTTTATTATTAACACTGTCAACAAGATGAAATCAAAGTCTTCAAAATTCATGCTGTTAAAATAATTTACTGAAAACACACACTAGTTTGAAAATTATTGTTGAAGTTGGAGGTCTTTGCATTCTTCCCAAGCAGTTTTGCCAAAGCAGATTTTAGAGTGTAAAATCTTCAACTTAAAATAAGATTAACAATTCAGTTAGTCAGAGCACACTACTCCTTGGCCACAATGATTAACTGTGGTATTTCTGTGGTTGTTTTAATATATATTCAGCACTCGCCAAGTCTGTCAACAAAGAATGATTTTATTGTGTTCCCATTGAATAACATTTTTAAAAATTTTTCTAAATAATCAGTTTTTGCTTATCATCTATGACCAAAAGTCAATTCTGTTGACCTTGCAAGGTGACTGTGAGTCAAACAAATATGAAATGAGATCATGTATGCAGAACACTTGGTACTCCACTCAGCGCCCAGTCAGGAGCCCAGCAGTCAGTTTCTCCATGTCTTCCACGAGGAGTGTCTCCGCTCTTACCACCACACCACTGGGTCCTTCTTCTTCTGTAACAGATCCTTCCTGACCCTGCAGAGTTAACTTATCCCATGCCACTGCCTTTATTCTGTGAACTGTTGACACTAACAGGATCCTTTTCAAGAGATCCTCCTCTTACCAAGAGAAGAGAGAGCTCTGGGACCCGGGAGCTCCAGGTGGCCTCCATGCTGAAGAGCAAGTCCTTGAGGAAGTCAAGTCATTGCTCTAGGAGTGAGTACTCCTCTCCTTAGGGTTAAGAGGATTTCTTGCTGTTGCTAATGTATACTCAGAACTTGACAGAACTTAGCAGGGGAGACATTATGGATAAATACAAAGCATCATTCTGCATATCTCATTGAGCTCTCCTCATTTCAGTGCTTACAACATGGCAGGAAAAAGGAATAGCACACCCCGGATGGCTGCCAGCCATCTTGGGGGATATGTTTGTGAGTAGACTCAACCTACTGTGGACTCCCAGGCTGGCTTGAAGAGCACAGAGCTGAAATTATATCTAGGTAGTGAAGTGAAGTGAAAGTCACTCAGTCATGTCCGACTCTTTGGGACCCCTTGGACTGTAGTCCATAGGATTCTCAAGGCCAGAATACTGGAGTGGGTAGCCTTTCCCTTCTCCAGGAGGATCTTCCCAAGCTAGGGAGCAAACCCAGGTCTCCCACATTGCAGGCAGGTTCTTTTACCAGCTGAGCCACAAGGGCAGGGTTAGTCTTAAAACATGTCTTAGAGTTCACAGTCTAAAAGTCAACATGTTACTTAATGGGCAACACTGATGTCTTCCCTGCCAGTTTCAGAAACAAGGTGATGAAGCCTTTCAGTAAAATGGGAAGATAAACCAAACACTAAAGATAAATAATCCATAGTCGAGGGAAGACACAGACATGGGACCAGGGAAGAACGACTTCCCTGAATATATCCTTTTTTGTAAATTTGATTTTAGTACTCTGTATATTTTTATATAAGACAGAATTAAACCAAAATCTAAAAAGTACTCCAAAATACTGAAAATAAAAAAAAAAATTAGTGACCCTCACTATATATGAAGGTGGTCACTAACTGGCAAATAGAATACTATTTTGAGTAACTTCAGCCCAATGATTTAACTATACAATGCCAATAGTGCTGCTTTGGACAAAAAGAACAGAAAGAGGTCTTGAACTCTTCAGTAATCATAGTATCAGTGATAATATTGGTATTTGTGAAAACTTTTATATAGTCATAGGTAACATCAATAATGTTAATGTCTTTAGAAACCAGAATCTTAGTGCGAAGGAAAAAGTTGATACAGATTAAGAAACTAAAAACTTTATAAATTTGAATTAATCATGTCAGCGTACTGTTTTGTTATTTTTATTGAAATACAATTGATTTAAAATATGATATTATATCAATTTTGAGTGTACAGCATAGTGATATAGGATTATAGATTAGACTTCATTAAAAATTATTTCAAATTAATGGCTGTAGTTCCCTGTGCTGCACAATCTTTGTTGCTTATCTATTCTGTTCTTAGAAGTTTGATTCTCTTAATCCCATACCTCTCTCTTGCCTCTGCCCCTTCACTCTTGCTACAGGTAAGCACTGGTTTTTTCTCTGTGTCTGAGACTCTGTTTCTGTCTTGCTATATACATTTGTTTGTTTTTAAAATAGTCCTGCTATAAACATTGGAATAGATGTATCTTTTCAAGTTACAGTTTCATTTTCTCTGGATATATACTCAGGAATGGAATTGCTAGATCATATGGTAGTTCTATTTTCAGCTTTTTGAACAACCTCCATACTGTTTTCCATAAAGGCTACACCAGTTACATTCTCACCATAGGGTACAAGGATTCCCTTTTCTCCACATGCTCACCAACATTTGTCATTTGTAGACTTTCTAATGTCAGACTTTTTGTCTGACAGATGTGACAGACAAAAAATTAAGGAATTTTATGGTATCTGGTTTTACATTAAGGTGTTTAATCCATTTTGAATTTATTTTTCATATGGTGTGAGGAAATGTCCTAATCTCATTCTTATTCATGTAGCTGTCCATCTTTCCCAGCACTACTTATTGAAGAGACTGTCTTTTCTCCTTTGTGCATTCTTGTCTCCTTCATCATGATTAATTAATCATAGGTTCATGGGTTTATTTCTGTGTTCTCTATTTTGTTCTGTTGATTTTTGTGTCTGCTTTTGTGCCAGTAACATGCTCTTTTGATTACTGAAGCTTTGTAGTATAGTTCAAAGCCAGGGACAGTGATACTTCCAGCTTTGTTCTCCTTTTCTCAAGATTGCTTTGGCAATTCAGGATCTTTTGTGGCTGCATAACTTTTAGGATTATTTGTTCCAGTTCTGTGAAAAATATATAGGGTTTTTGATAGGGATTACATTCAATCTCTAGATTGCATTCGGTGGTTATGGCCGTTTTAGAAGTAACTAGTAAACACTCCAGTCTAAGAGCTCGGATATCTTCCCATCCCTTTGTGTCATCTTCAGTTGCCTTCATTATCATGTTTTATAGTCTCTATAGCAGATATTTTTAAGCTCTTTAGTAAAGTTTATTACTAGGTATTTTATCCTTTTTGATGACATTTTAAGTGAGATTTTTTTCTTTATGATAGTTCATTATTAGTTTATAGAAGAGCAGCACATTTCTGTATGTTAGTGTTGTATCCACAACTTTGCTGAATTAACTAGTTTTAATAGCTTTGTTGATGGTGATCTAAGGTTTTCTATATATAGCATTGTGTCATCTGAAAATAGTGACAGTTTTACTTCAAATGCCTATCACTTATTTATTATTTTTTTCCTGATTGCTGGGGCTAAGACTTCCAATATTGTATTAAATAGAAGCGGTGAGAGTCTGCATCCTTACCTTGTTCCTGAATTTCGAGGAAAGACTTTCAACATTTTACCTTAGAGTATGATATTAGCTGTGGCCATCCCACATTGAAGGTCAGGAAGGGTGGCGGTAAGGAGATACCCCTCGTCCAAGGTAAGGAGCAGTGGTTGTGCTTTGCTGGAGCAGCCGTGAAGAGATACCCCACGCCCAAGGTAAGAGAAACCTAGGTAAGATGGTAGGTGTTGCAAGAGGGCATCAGAGGGCAGACACACTGAAACCATACTCACAGAAAACTAGTCAATCTAATCACACTGGGACCACAGCCTTGTCTAACTCAATGAAACCAAGCCATGCCCACAGGGCAACCTAAGACGGGCAGGTCATGGTGGAGAGGTCTGACAGAATGTGGTCCACTGGAGAAGGGAATGGCAAACAACTTCAGTATTCTTGCCTTGAGAACCCCATGAACAGTATGAAAAGGCAAAATGATAGGATACCAAAAGAGGAACTCCCCAGGTCATTAGGTGCCCAATATGCTACTGGAGATCAGTGGAGAAATAACTCCAGAAAGAATGAAGGGATGAAGCCAAAGCAAAAACAATATCCAGCTGTGGATGTGACTGGTGATAGAAGCAAGGTCCGATGCTGTAAAGAGCAATATTGCATAGGAACCTGGAATGTCAGGTCCATGAATCAAGGCAAATTGGATGTGGTCAAACAAGAGACGGCAAGAGTGAACATCGACATTCTAGGAATCAGCGAACTACAACAGACTGGAATGGGTGAATTTAACTCAGATGACCATTATGTCTACTACTGCAGACAGGAATCCCTCAGAAGAAATGGAGTAGCCATCATGGTCAACAAAAGAGTCCGAAATGCAGTACTTGGATGCAATCTCAAAAACGACAGAATGATCTCTGTTCATCTCCAAGGCAAACCATTCATATCACAGTTATCCAAGTCTATGACCCAACCAGTAACACTGAAGAAGCTGAATTGAACGGTTTTATGAAGACCTACAAGACCTTTTAGAACTAACACCCCCAGAAGATGTTCTTTTCATTAAAGGGGACTGAAATGCAAAAGTAGGAAGTCAAGAAACACTTGGAGTAACAGGCAAATTTGGCCTTGGAATGTGGAATGAAGCAGGGCAAAGACTAATAGAGTTTTGCCAAGAAGATGCACTGGTCATAGCAAACACCCTCTTCCAACAACACAAGAGAAGACTCTACACATTGACATCACCAGATGGTCAACACCGAAATCAGATTGATTATATTCTTTGAAGCCAAAGATGGAGAAGCTCTATACAGTCAACAAAAACAAGACCAGGAGCTGACTGTGGCTCAGATCATGAACTCCTTATTACCAAATTCAGACTCAAATTGAAGAAAGTAGGGAAAACTGCTAGACCATTCAGGTATGACCTAAATCAAATCCCTTATGATTATACAGTGGAAGTGAGAAATAGATTTAAGGGCCTAGATCTGATAGATAGAGTGCCTGATGAACTGTGGAATGAGGTTCATGACATTGTACAGGAAACAGGGATCAAGACCATCCCCATGGAAAAGAAATGCGAAAAAGCAAAATGGCTGTCTGGGGAGGCCTTACAAATAGCGGTGAAAAGAAGAGAAGCGAAAAGCAAAGGAGAAAAGGAAAGATATAAGCATCTGAATGCAGAGTTCCAAAGACTAGCAAGAAGAGATAAGAGAGCCTTCTTCAGCGATCAATGCAAAGAAATAGAGGAAAACAACAGAATGGGAAAGACTAGAGATCTCTTCAAGAAAATTAGAGATACCAAGGTAACACTTCATGCAAAGATGGGCTCAATAAAGGACAGAAATGGTCTGGACTTAACAGAAGCAGAAGATATTAAGAAGAGGTGGCAAGAATACACAGAAGAACTGTACAAAAAAGATCTTCACGACCCAGATAATCACGATGGTGTGATCACTCACCTAGAGCCAGACATCCTGGAATGTGCAGTCAAGTGGGCCTTAGAAAGCATCACTACGAACAAAGCTAGTGGAGGTGATGGAATTCAAGTTGAGCTGTTTCAAATCCTGAAAGATGATGCTGTGAAAGTGCTGCACTCAATATGCCAGCAAGTTTGGAAAACTCAGCAGTGGCCACAGGACTGGAAAAGGTCAGTTTTCATTCCAATCCCAAAGAAAGGCAATGCCAAAGAATGCTCAAACTACCGCACAATTGCACTCATCTCACATGCTAGTAAAGTAATGCTCAAAATTCTCCAAGCCAGGCTTCAGCAATATGTGAACTGTGAACTTTTTGATGTTCAAGCTGGTTTTAGAAAAGGCAGAGGAACCAGAGATCAAATTGCCAACATACGCTGGATCATGGAAAAAGCAAAAGAGTTCCAGAAAAACATCTATTTCTGCTTTATTGACTATGCCAAAGCCTTTGACTGTGTGGATCACAAGAAATTGTGGAAAATTCTGAAAGAGATGGGAATACCAGACCACCTAACCTGACTCTTGAGAAATCTGTATGCAGGTCAGGAAGCAGCAGTTAGAACTGGACATGGAACAACAGACTGGTTCCAAATAGGAAAAGGAGTACTTCAAGGCTGTATATTGTCACCCTGCTTATTTAACTTCTATGCAGAGTACATCATGAGAAACGCTGGACTGGAAGAAACACAAGCTGGAATCAAGATTGCTGGGAGAAATATCAATAACCTCAGATATGCAGATGACACCACCCTTATGGCAGAAAGTGAAGAGGAACTAAAAAGCCTCTTGATGAAAGTGAAAGTGGAGAGTGAAAATGTTGGCCTAAAGCTGAACATTCAGAAAACAACGATCATGGCATCCGGTCCCATCACTTCATGGGTAATAGATGGGGAAACAGTGGAAACAGTGTCAGACTTTATATTTTTGGGCTCCAAAATCACTGCAGATGGTGACTGCAGCCATGAAATTAAAAGACGCTTACTCCTTAGAAGAAAAGTTATGACCAACCTAGATAGTATTTTCAAAAGCAGAGACATTACTTTGCTGACTAAGGTCCGTCTAGTCAAGGCTATGGTTTTTCCTGTGGTCATGTATGGATATGAGAGTTGGACTGTGAAGAAGGCTGAGTGCCGAAGAATCGATGCTTTTGAACTGTGGTGTTGGAGAAGACTCTGGAGAGTCCCTTGGACTGCAAGGAGATCCAACCAGTCCATTCTGAAGGAGATCAGCCCTGGGATTTCTTTGGAAGGAATGATGCCAAAGCGGAAACTCCAGTACTTTGGCCACCTCATGCGAAGTATTGACTCATTGGAAAAGACTCTGATGCTGGGAGGGATTGGGGGCAGGAGGAGAAGGGGATGACAGAGGATGAGATGGCTGGATGGCATCACTGACACGATGGATGTGAGTCTGAGTGAACTCCGGGAGTTGGTGATGGACAGGGAGGCCTGGCGTGCTGCGATTCATGGGGTCACAAAGAGTCGGACACGACTGAGCGACTGAACTGAACTGAACATCATAAATGCCCTTTACTATGTTGAGATATATTCCCTCTATACCACCTTTGATGAGAGGTTTTATCATGAACTGATGGTGAATTTTGCCAAATGACTCTTCTTGTGTGGGTCTGTTGAGATGATCATGTGGTTTTTATCCTTTTTTTGTTGTTAGTATAGTGTACCACATTGATTTGTGAATATTAAGTCATCCTTGCTTTCCTGGAATAAAGCCCACTCGAGTATTGTGGTATATAATCCTTTTTATATATTATTGGATTCAGTTTGCTAATACTTTGTTGAGAATCGTTGTACCTATATTCATATTGGCCTATAATTTTCTTTTTTGTAGTGTCTTTTCTGGTTTTGATATCAGGGTAATGGTGGCCTCATAGAATGAATTTGGGAGTGCTCTGTCCTCTTTAATTTTTTTGGAACAATTTGAAAAGGATACATGTTGGCTCTTCTTTATATGTTTGGGACCCTAATTACGATTCTAAATAATTTCCCATTAAAAGGATCCAGCGCTCCCTGGAGAAAATGCCGATTCCAGGTGTGGGACAGGAAACAAATAATCTTGATGACCAGCTTGTTGTTCCAGAAAGTGAGAACACTAGCAGAATCATGACAGAAAGGATCAGAAGCCAACTTTAAAGGATTCCCATAGCCACACTGAGACAGTTAAGCATCAAAGAAGTAATAACTGTGGTTTATTGCAACACAGTGTTGCCAAAATCCATTAGGTTATGGTGATCCTACAACTGAAAACAGAACCGAAATGAAAAATGAAAAGTATCTTTACTACATGTTTAAGACTAAATGACTATTCTGAAAACTGGTAAATATAGGGAACAAAACATGTATTTGTTCCACTTTACCTATATGAATTCTGCCTCTGCGTAAAAAAGAAAAAAAGTTGTTCAGCAAAGTTCTTTATAGTAGAAATTGAATCAACAGAGGAAAGAATCATAGAGCTAGAATATCACAATTTTGCAATTGCTAATGACACAAAAATAAAGGTGATCGTCATTAATGCTGCCAAAACCACTGGGTGAAGAGCTGAAAGAGAGCTTGATAATGCTGTGCTGAGGGCTTGGCCATCCTCGCACCAAAGAGAAACAACCAGAATCCTGGACATTGCCTGTGGTACACTCCACCCACAGACAACTCCCGTCCTCAGACCAACCTCAGTCTAATTAATCCTCTGCATCAGTGCTGTTCAGTAAGAGCCAGGTTAGAATTTTATGTTTTCTAGTAAACACATTTAAAAGATAAGAAATAGGTAAGAACTAATTTTAACAATATATGTTATTTAATTCGGTGTATCCAAAATATCATAATTTCATAACATTATCTATGTAAAAAATGTTGACAAGAGTTTTAAAATTTTTTTCTACTCTGCCTTTGAAATGCTGTGTATATTTTACACTTGCAAGTCTGTGTTACTTTTGCGGCTGAATTTTCATTGGAAAAACTTTATCTGTATTTAGATTTTACAAAATTTACAGTTAAAATGTAGGCTCACTTTCCAAGCTGTTCCAATCATACTTGAAATCTTTCCAGTAGCAAGAGTATCAGTTTTTAAATTTACATTAATTTAAATAAATTAAAGGTTGGTTTCCTTAGTCACAGGAGCCACAGTTGAAATGCTCTATAGCCATGTGTGCTGATGGCCACTCTGTTGGACAGCACAGATGTAGGTCTGTGTCCCAGACTGCAGGGACACACAAGAGACAGGGGCCAAGAGTCAGACAACATAACAGGTATGCAGTCGCCAAGACCCAGATTGGGGCAAGCTCTGCAGGGGAAGGAGTCTGGCTAATTGCAAGTTACAAAAATAAAAGGCGAGAGAACCTCAGGGTAAGGAGATTTAAAAGACTTGTCAACCAAACGTAGTGCTTAGAATGGGTTTGGATCCAGATTTAAACAAGCCAACCAAATATATACATATGCCTGTATACACGCAGACTTAAAATTAGGTAATTTGAATTGCATATTTATATGTACCTATTTACTTTTAATAGAATTGAGTTATTGCTAATTATTGTTATTGACCATGAGATTGTGGCTGCATTTTATCTTATTTATTTTAAAATTAATTCTGTATTTTTGGCTGCACTGACGTTTCTCTAGTTGTGGCAGGCAGGGGCTACTCTCTAGCTGTGCAGGCTTCTCATTGCAGTGGCTTCTCTGTTGCAGAGCAGGGTGCTCTAGGCATGCAGGCTTCACTAACTGCAGCTCACAGGCCGTGTTGCCCCGCAGCACATAGAATCTTCCCAGACCAGGGATCAAACCCATGTTCCCTGCATTTGGCAGGCAGATTCTTAGCCACTGGATCACCAGGGAAGTCCCCAGTTGTATTTTAAGAGAGAGCCTACTTGCCAGAGACACAGACTATTTACAGATGAAATGGTAGAAAGTTTGAGATTTCCCTCGAAATAATCCTGTGGAAAGGACAAAGATCGAGTGGGACTTTTAGGCGTCACATGTCTGCATGTGTTCATAATTACTGAAATTAGGTGATGGGGACGTGGGGGTCTAATATAAACTCAACAGCATAGTAAGTAATGTTAAGAATGCTGACAGTTTAGTCAATATAATAATGGTATGCAATGGCAGTTTTTAAAAATTATTGTCCTTGATTAATCTGAAATCATATGAAGTCTTAGATTTGGCTTTAAATATCCCAGAAAAGGTATTGAGGTTGCAGCAGACAGGAAGGAGGGAGACACAGAACCCACGAGCCTGTGCAGGAGGCTCTAGTTGCTGTCTCCACAATCCCCACTCGGGTGTCACTGGCCTCCCCAGGAAGCCTGGGGCCATGTTCCAACATCCCAAGGAGAGAACCTGCACCACTGTGGGCAGAGGACTTGAGATGAACATGCTCATGGCCAGCTCAGCGACTGCATGAGATCGAGTCCTTGGCACCCCTCAGCAGCAGTCAAAGCTCAGGGCTCTGTTTCCCGGTTTGGTTTTGTTCTCTGAAAATCTGAACAGACTCTGCCTGTGTGTTCTTCACTGAGGCTGGCCAAGTCATCCTGAGGATGGACCGGGAAGAATGGTTTGAAAAGTTTCCTCTCCCACTTTAATCCTCTGTAAAAGGCCACACCTGGATTTGTTTATTGTTATTATGTGTGGAGATCATTAAATCCGAGCGGATTAATGTTGATTATGGCCTGGGTCATTCCAGAAATCTTGACCTCATCTAGGACTTCACCTGCCATCCATTTGAATTACTCCCACTTATGTCAGCACTATTTTAAGGGGATCAATGAAGGCTTATGAAGAAAAAAAGCCTTGTCATCTACTCCCAAATGAGCTCAATCAAGGTGGTGGAGCGAATTCTGACACTTTTTATGTAGCGTCATTTCTTATGCTGGTGTTGATTAGGACAGAAAGGTGTGCCCTCCCTAGTGAGCTCAGTAGATATGTCTCAACAAACAGACACGATTGTCAGGATCGGATGCCAGGGCATATTTCTTACAGAAACATGAGCAGGCCCCAGCTCGGGACAAGAGTACAAATATTAAGCTAGAAAAACTCGCTATATAAACGCAGGTCTCTGTTTCTATGTAAACCTGAGAGAGGCCTGTCTGGTCTTCCTTCCTGTCCTGTGTCCACTGGGGCTGTCCCTCTGGATGGGTGTGGGAGGAGCAGCCTGGCCCCTGGATCCTGTACATTTGCATTTCCTGACCTGGCTTTTTTGTTCCTGAAACTCCCCTTGCGGGCAGTGCCCTCTGGAAGGCAGTGGAGTTGAGAGGGCACAGAGTCAGTTTAAGGCATTTTGCTGTGGCCCCACCACTCGCGTGATGTACAGGCCACTCTGTCCCCGGAACTCTGAGACCAGAGCCCGCGGTGAGCTCTCTGCTCTCACGCAGCCGGCGCTCTGCCAGCCTCCTCGATACTCACCCACTGTGATAATGCTTGGTCCTGCTTCTCCCTTCTAGACATGCTCTGAGTCTTCGCAAGCAGAGGGCTAATCCATGAAGCTAATTCAGCACAGGACACAGGAAGTCGGCAATAGACTTCTGTGTGTTTGAATAATTTCTCATTAATATTACCTCAGTGGATAATTTAGACATTGTAGTAGGCCACTGCGGGAGAGAACTGAGAGCAGAGGGGTCTTTCAGAAGTCCACCTAGATGTACCATTTTGGGTGAAATCCAACTTACTGTAAAGCAGGCCCTGTGGCAAAAAGTGCACAGAGGACTGTGGTAGAAAGAGCTTACATTTAGAGCATGGTCTCCTTTCCTGCAGGCTTCCCTTGTGGCTCAGCTAGTAAAGAATTCACCTGCAATGCCAGGAGACCTGGGTTCGATCTCTGGGTTGGGAAGATCCCCTAGAGAAGGGAACAGCTACCCACTCCAGTATGCTGGCCTGGAGAATTCCATGGACTGCACAGCCCATGAGGTCGCAAAAAGTCGGACATGACTAAGCCACCTTCACTTTTACTTTCTTTCTCTCCTTTCCTCCTCTCAGCGCTTTTTATCTGGGCGAGCTGCTTGAGGGCAAGCAAGGCTTGGACGGAACCACTTGATGGACCATCTGTATTTTCATTCCCTTCCTACCATGATGGTCAGCCTTGGGGACAGGTGGATGGAGGGTGTGACAGGCAGTGGTCCAGGACTAGAGAGCAGACACTGGCAGCATCCTGAGTGTCCACCTCACTCTTGCTCCCTCGTGGCACCCACTGAGCCTCCTTCAGAATTTGGTCCAGGGTGAGGCAGATCTCTCCTACTTGCAGCACACGGGGTCTTCCTTGACATGCCCCCCAAGCAGCCACTCATTTTATGTGGCACCACTGTGGACCTTTAGTAAGGATGGCACCTTCTCTGCTCATCATTTTGGCAGCCTCTGCAGATACCAGTCACCCCTGCATCCACCGACCTCGGCCTGTTTTCCTAAATAATCCCTAGTTTGCCTTATCTGTTTAGAACCTGGGATCCTTTCCAGTGAGTGGAAGGATGACGTGGTGTCCATACTGTCACAGTTCCTGGTGCCATCTGTACATCACACATGAACCAAAACAGGGGTTCACAATGCTCGGTGCTCTGAAGAGAAGGAAGGAGTCTGCTGTTGAGGCGTGAACTGTGAAGGAATTGAAACATGTATAATATCATATATGAAACAAATTGCCAGTCCATGTTTGATGCATGATACTGGATGCTTGAGGCTGGTGAACTGGGACAACCCAGAGAGATGGTACGGGGAGGGAGGTGGGAAGGGGGTTCAGGATGGGGAACACATGTGTGCCTGTGGCGGATTCATGTTGATGTATGGCAAAACCAATACAATATTGTAAAGTAATTAACCTCCAATTAAAATAAATAAATTTATATTTTAAAAAAAGAGTTCATCCACTAGCACATTCTCTGGAGGATAACAGCGGTTGGGTATGATGCCAGGGCACCTCCGATCAGTGTGGGCTGCGATCTGCCCAGCCAGAGCAGAGGGCTTGCCTGCCTCTGGTTCCTGGGCAGGCGTTTGCCTCACCATGCATCGTGTGTGCTTCCCATCTGTGAAACTCCCTGAACAAAGGAAGCAGACGCCCTCACACTTCAGTCTTGAATAGCAGTATTACTTTATGTAGGGGAGGAGACGAGCGCTTCCATGTCGGCAAAACCAGTCACACACGGTGGGTCCTGGGCCAGCACGCAGGCAAGAGCAGTGCCACCAACAGGAGGGTCTTGGAGATGGTGCGCGTGGTGGCAGCTGGCCCTGCCTTGTTGTCACTCCTGGGCCCTCAGGGCGGCAGTAGGGTTCTCCACGGTGGCTCCCAGAAATGCAAATATGTCTCATTCATGTGAGACTGTGGCTGCCATCTCCAGAATTAGGCAGTTAGCCCATCTGGGAATAAATTTGAAGGCATTATGAATGTTTTTGCATAACTTCTTCCTGGAATCGCCATCCTTCTAAGTTTGTGTATTCAGAAACAATGGGGACATTTTTAGGATGCCTGCGGCACCCAGACAGCCAAGCTCCCTGGTGGAATTATAATAACCAAGAGATAAGAGCTGGCCCCCATGTCCGGCCACAAATGCAGAGCAGCACACCATGTAGGGTCACGCTCCCAAAGAAGTGAATTTAGAAACTGAGATCATGAGAGTCTGCAACAGCTGACGCTCATTCACAGGCTTCCTTTCAGATGGAGTGACCCCTCTGATAGTTGTGGCATTGCTCTCCATGACCTCGCTGGCCCATTAGGCCCTGCAGCACCTGAGCAAGGCCTCGACTGCTGCTGGACCCACACTGGCTCCCGACTCATCCCCGTCGTCGACCTGAGAAGGGTCTTGCGGAGTCACTCAGACACCCTCACCAGCCGGTTTTATCTGACCCTCACACCGGTGTGCAAAGAGCTGAAGCAGGTGGCCTCAGAGCTGCTCCCCAACATGGGAAATGCACCCAGGTGGAGCCGACTGCAATCATGTCCGTCTCTAATGAAGCGAAAACACAGGGAAATTACCTTTGCACACACAGACGTTGCTTCCTTCTCTGGGTTTCCATTCACTTTCACACCAGCTATGGGCAACCACAGTGAGAGCCCACATGTGGGCAGCTTGGTCACCGGTCACCAGCCAGAGGGCTCACAGCTGACATCGGCCTGTGCCACATGCAGGTGCAGGTCGGCAGGTGGGGCTGGCCTGGGACTCTGCATCTCTCACCTGCTCGGGGAGAGGCAGGTGCTGCCGCAGCTCTCATGGAGGAGCTGAGCTCACGGGGGTCTGGCTCCGTCTGCAGCCTCCCTGGACCTGTGCCCAGGAGGCAGAGCAGGCAGGGAAGACAGGTGGACCCTACCCCACATGGCTCCAGCAGGTACCAGCAGTCACTGGTTCACGTGTCCTCGTCAGCCAGGTGGCTGATGATAAATGCAGGAGCTGAGTGCTCAGGTGAGGGTGATCACGGAAAGCCCCCAGCCAGACAGAAGGGGGACCCTGAGCAGAGGACTCTGGTCTGTGGGCCACAGCCAGCACCCCTCAGCAGGCCCAGCCTCTTACTTAGCTTTCATCTTTTATCCCTTCTGGTGGTTCAGTGGCATTGAAGAGAGGCTCATTCATTTTTCTTTTCTTTCTTTTTTAAAACATTTTTGGGTGGGATTTATGTGCACAGTCTCCTTAGTTTGGAAATTCTGAGAATGATCTTATTTTTTTCAGATTCCACATCTTCTCCATTTAATCCATCTGTTACAGTACAGTCTAATGGCTCTAACCATGGCAGTGATGACAAAAAATACCAGTAATGGAACTTGGTGAGATACAGCATATCAGAGGTACCAGCTGCTTTTTCTCGATTTTTCTGTTTTAATCCTCATACTACTCTAGGAGGATTTAGCACTAGTTCCACTCTGCATTCCAGGACAGAGTCCAAACCAAACATGGCATTTTCTGAGAATCTTGGATTTCTCATCCCGTGGACCAAATAAGTAGGCTGACATTTTAAAATAGGTTTAGCCCCAAACTGTTTGAGTTGCACAATAAATGAGAACGCAGTGTGCAGGGTTCTGGCAACTTGGAAGCCCTTAGCTACAGGCAAGACCAGGGAAGGCGATGCGGCCACAGGGTTCATCCTCCCCACAGAGGGTAGTTTGGAAGCTCCTCTGGTGTGTCTGACTGGGCTGACCGGCCACACAGAGGGAGGGGTGCTCTGTCCGCAGCAGTGTGGTGAAGCTGCGCTGAGGGGGGGACTTGGATCTGGATCTGAACTAGTAAGCAGAACTAGTAAATATTCATTGGAAGGACTGATGCAAAAGCTGAAACTCCAATACTTTGGCATCCTGATGTGAAAAACTGACTCACTGGAAAAGACCCTGATGCTGGGAAAGATTGTAGGCAGGAGGAGAAGGGGACGACAGAGGATGAGATGGTTGGATGGCATCACCGACTCAATGGACATGAATTTGAGTAAACTCCGGGAGTTAGTGATGGACAAGGAAGCCTGGCGTGCTGAGGTCCACGGGGTCCCAAAAAGTCGAACACGACTGAGCGACTGAACTGAACAGAGCACTCCTCTGTCTGCTGAGGTGTGGTGAAGCTGCCCCGGGAACTTGGATCTGAGTCTGAAGTAGTAAACAGAGACTCTGGACTCCCCTCAGCACACCCCTGCCCTGTGTCCCCGTGGCCCTCAAGTCTGTCTGGGTCCAGGTGGCCTCTCCTTGCCATCCCCCCTTCTGCCAGCACCCTGTGTTTGCCCAGAATGTCGTTATGCTTTAGTATGTGAGCCCCATGGGAGAGTTGCCCTAATCAATCCAACTGCCAGCCTCGGGCTGCTCTTCTGACCTGGTAGAGACCAAGAGGGCACCTGAGTTCTTCTTTGCAGGGATCAGGCAGTGTGGCTGGGATGGAGATTAGCTTCTTACCATGTCTACCCCTGTGATACCCAGTGGTCGTGCATGGCTATTTCAATTTGAACGAAAAAAAAAAAAAAATCAAAGCAGGTAAAATTTGTTAGCTCTGTTGCATTATAGTATTCCACTTTGTGTTAGTACTTAAAGTTATTGTTTTATTCATTAAACATAGCTTTAATCTATGAAACTGACTTCTGAGACTAGCTACTATCACCTGGTTGGAATTCTGATTACCTTTTCTAGCTAGGAGATGGAAAAATAAAGCAACACAGTTTTCTTACCTCCATTACCCCAAAGTACAAAAAGCAGCAAGCAAGATATTAATATTTGTGGGGTTTTTTTAAAGATCAAAATCCCTGTAAAAGGAATATGCACAATAAAATGTTTAAACCCTATTTTCGTTAGTTTGTCAGGTGACTAAATAGAAAAATTACTGTAGTGACTTAGGTTTATAGAAAAGAAATCAAAATAGAGCAACCTCTCATGCAGTTACACAGAACATATTAGAAGGCTGTTGACTTTATAATTTGAGCTTCCCTGGTGGCTCAGAGGTTAAAGCGTCTGTCTGGAATGCAGGAGACCCTGGGTTCGATCCCTGAGTCGGGAAGATCCCCTGGAGAAGGAAATGGCAGCCCACTCCAGTACTCTTGCTTGGAGAATCCCATGGAGGAGGAGCCTGGTGGGCTACAGTCCATGGGGTCGCAAAGAGTCAGACACGACTGAGCGACTTCATTCACTCGCTCACTCACAACTTTATAATTTTACTCCAGTTAGAGATTCTGAATGAAGTTTACAATGTATAAGCATTGACGAGTTACTGAAAACAAGTCTGAAATGTAATGATTTCTCCATACCTACCTAAGCATGGACTAAAGCCCCCACCTGCACCCCAGTAGGAGTTGGGGGAAAACGTACCAGTCAATGTGGATAGCCACAGGTGGCCAGTGGCTTGCGTGCAGGACAGCGCAGATAGTTGCACTGGGCTGGACGTGTGAGGCAGCCGTGGGGAAACACAAATTTCCAAAGAAGATAAAGAAAAAAAGAAAAATATGAGTACGTGATGAAGAGAGCCGGCCCTACTATATCTACAGGAAATAGAATCCTGCAGTACTGGTAGAAGAGAAAATATTTTAATCACTGGAAAAGATTAGCTTTCCTAGAAGCAAATACTAATAGAGAAACTTAATGATGACAAGGAAGGTGATTAATTCAATAAATGATGTTGAAAAACGTGTAGACTTAGTTGGGGGAAAGTCAGTGAAGATCCTTAATTCACAACTTACATAAAAATAAGTTGAAGAAGAGTTTAATGAAATTTTTAGAAAGTCATAACACTAAAAATAGCAATTTTAAAAAATTGAGGAACATTTAATTATGACAAGAAGAAAAGGGGACTTTCCAGGAAGACCGCCAATGGACGACACTCAAAGCAGGATCCGAACGGATCCTCGACTGTTCAGGGTCAGCAGCTGCATTGCGCCCTCCCCACTGGTCCCTGCCTCCGTGGGTCTGGCCCTGGCTGGTCCCACGGCTTTCGCAGCCCAGCCCCGCAGCACTCCTGGCCCACCAGGTGCAGTCCATGTGCCCTCCTTGCTCTCATACGCTTGGATGAAGCACAGAGCTCCAGTGCGCCAAACAGTAAATAACTGTTGTGAAATAACTAAGGTAGATAAGAAACTAGGGAACTATGTACCTCAAGGATTACAGGCAGGCTGTTTCCAATAGGGAAATACCCGGAGGGCCCCTCACAGAACAAGAAAAGCTAAGACTGAAAAGCGAAGGGGAATTCCTCAGCCTCTGTAGTAACAAGAAAAAATTCACATCCTTAAAACATTGAGGTATTACTTTTTGCCTGACAAATTTACAACCTTTTTCTTTTCTTTTAATTTTCTTTTATTTCTTTTAATAAAATCCTCATTTCTGCTAGAATTCCAGGCAGACAATCTCATTTGCTCCTGGTCAGAATTCGCAGAAAGAGTTTCTCAATTTGTAACATTGAAACTTAAAATATTACATGTGCCCCTAGAACTGGTAAGTTTATTCCTAGGAATATATCTTTACTTATCAGTAAAATCTATGTGCAATGAGGTTCCCTCTAGTTACATAGAACTGTTGACATCAGAAATAGTCAAGACTCAGAGCAAGACTAAATAATTTAGGTACATTATTAAGATAAAGCATTATGTAGTCACTAAACATAATAATTTTGAGGAATTTTAAATTACTTGGAAATACTCGGTGGAAGCAGTATATCACATTGCATAGTCAGGCTGCTCCCCATGATGCATATTAAACACTTATTTGACTTTACAGAGGGGATTGTTCACTCACATCGCCATAGCAATAAAGAGGGCACACAGTCCACCCTCAAAATAACCGTCACACTACCACTAAGTTTGATCAACACAGTTCAGTTCAGTTCAGCCGCTCAGTCGTGTCCAACTTTTTGCGATCCCATGGACAGCAGCATGCCAGGCCTCCCTGTCCATCACTAACTCCCAGAGCTTACTTGTACTCATGTCCATCGAGTCTGTGATGCCCTCCAACCATCTCATCCTCTGTCGTCCCCTTCTCCTCCTGCCTACAATCTTTCCCAGCAGCAGGGTCTTTTCAAATGAGTCAGTTCTTCACATCAGGTGGCCAAAGCATTGGAGTTTCAGCTTTAGCATCAGTCTTTCCAATGAATATTCAGGACTGATTTCCCAAATAAGTCCTATTTCCTTCTATGTATTTTGTTCATATTTGCCAACCTTTTCCAAAGGACCAGTCACCAGTTTTCTCACAAATGTCAATATTTTTACAAAGAGATTTTTACACAGATTTTTACAAAGTGGTTTCAGGGATGGAGTGACTGAGACCTATGACAGTCCCCACAGTTGCATCCTGCTGCTCCATAGGCGTGAGAGAGAGCAGAGAGGCTGGAATGTGCAGTCTCCACTGAGTAGGAGGCAAGCCGTACACCCTGACTGTGGCCTGAGAGAAGGCCTTCCGAGAGGAGGGGTCTTCCACGTGAGGCGTTTGTGGAGATTTCGATGCAGAGGCAGAGGTCAGTTAGAAAAAGATAAAATGGGTGTAATTAATTCAAGATAGTAACTCACACAACAAACCTCATCTAACGCCTTTTCTACATTTGAAGTGTCGCGTCAGATGTCAAGTCTGCTCAGCCATGCATCCTTGATTCAAGAGAAGCCAGGGTGCAGATGGAGGTTTTGGAAAACCTGGTTTGTTCAGCTAGTGTTAGCCCAGGGCCCAGGGAGTGTAAGGCTCACCAGCTCCTGACCAGTCAAGGAGAGAGTGGCGACACACCAGACACAGAATGATTAGAGTGGGTCCTGGGTGAGACCTCATATGTGCCCAGTCCCTTTGTGCAAGCTAAGAGAGAAGCAATAAAACAGCCTGCATGAAGTTCCAATGACAGGATGAGACTGTGTGGCTCAGAGGGGTCAGTCCCATCTCTCAACTGAATCCTCCTTCCCAGAGATTTGGAAAGGAATACACATCTGCCTGCATTGCTGGGAGCTGAGCTGAGTCCCCCCCCCCCCCCCCCCACCCTGCACCAAGCTCACATGTTGAGGATCTGACCCCCAGGGGCTCAGAATGTGACTGTATCTGGAGATAGGGGTCTTTTCCAGGTGGCGCTAATGGTAAAGAATCCACCTGCCAAAGCAGGAGACACAAGAGTCACAGGTTCGATCCCTGGATCAGGAAGATCTCCTGGAGAAGGAAATGGCAATCCACTCCAGTATTCTTGCCTGGGAAATCCCATGGACAGAGGAGCCTGGCAGGCTGCAGTCCATGGGGTCACAAAGAGTTGTACACGATTAAGCATGTGCACATACAAACAGGTCATTAAGTTAAAATAAATTCATGGGGTGGGCCCTTTAGGACTGGTGTCCTTGTAAGAAGAGATGAGGACACAGGCCAGAGATAGGACTGTGTGAGGGACACACATGGCATCCATTTGCCCAGGAGAGAGGCCTCAGGAGGAACCAGCCCCATGACATGGTGATCTCAGCCTCCAGCCTGCAGGACTGGGGGAAAATTGGTTTCTCTGTTTGACCACCCTCGTCTGGGGCAGGTTGTTACGGCCACCCTAGGAGTCAGCTTGTCATTTAGCACTGCTCTTCAAATGAAGGTCCACTCTGATTCCGCAAACTCTCTTTCCTTTTGTGCCATCATTGCCAATAAGACATCTCCGACATCTGACTTAACCCTGGACCCGGAAGGTCAAGTGTGTGGTTTTCCTGTTTGTGTATGAGCTTCGTGTCTATTTTGTGTGTCCAAAACAGAAGAACTGTGGCATAGCAATTTGATTTCTCCTCTCTCTCCATGGTCAATTTCAGATTCCACACCACTGAATTTAAGGGACTGAGCCCAGGTCTGGGTACTGTGGTTGCTGTGGTCTCTCCACAGCGGGTGGGCCCTGGGTCAGTGAGCTTTTGACCAGCTCTCTCTGTCAAAGTCTGACCATTTACTGGGAAACAGATTGCAATGTGTCAGAGGATGTTGGTATCTTCTGACTTGAGTTTCAAAATACTACTTCGAAGAGAACATGTCTTTTCCTCAGATTCATAAAGGACCTATGACTGCCAAAATGCTTGAAAACTACCAGGAAGCTTTCAGCTCTACCATCTACTGTGTTCTCTCTCTCTCTCTCTTTTTTTTTTTTTTCCTACTCAGATCCCACCTCCTGGTGCCAGGGACAGTGAAACTGGAAGAAGTAAGTGGCACTGACTGTATGCCTAGTCTGGGATTTCTGGGTGAATGAAGGGTCCTAAGAGATGGTCAGCGTGGGCTGAGCTTCTGGTCCCCAGCACCTGTGTGTGCGTTGGCGTTCCATTTTCCTAGGAGGGCGGTGGTGGAGGGGGCATCCACAGCTCTCCTAGGAGGGCCTCCACAGCTTTCATCTGCAGGAATCACCCCTTTGGTCAACAAGTGTGACTCACTGCAGCTCTGACACCAATACCTCCAATGAAGGCCAGTGAACGGCAAGCAGGGTGAATGCTTTAAGTATAGTCCAGAAAGTTCTGGCTGCTGTGGAAAAATAGCAGTGCCGTGAGGTCAGAGAAGTAGATATAAGAAACACAGGTTCAGTCCTGAGGTCGGGAAGTTCCCCTGGAGGAGGGCATGGCAACCCATTCCAGCATTCTCGCCTGGAGAGTCCCATGGACAGAGGAGCCTGGCGGGCTACGGTCCAGGGGGTCACAAAGAGTCAGACACGACTGAGTGACTTAGCATAGCACACGTAGGTCACAACAGTAGAACACAGATCCGACTGACGCAGCGAACAAGCAAGTGAGGGAAAGCAGTGGGGGCTGGGCTGCCGTGGAGCCCCGGCTCCACATGCCCTAGAGCATCATGCCCTGCCCACACAGTTATAGACCCTCTGAAACTTTTCATTAAGAACTCACACAGCCTTTGATACAAAGGGCCCTGACCTAACTTCCCCGTGGATTCAGAAGGTCAGGGATTGAGGTGCAGAAATCCAGGTGCTGCAAAACTCATGTTCTGAGTGATGCACTGGGTTCACAGGAGCGGGAGACGGGCATTTTAGATAACAGGGAGAGTGAAATGCTTATGCATGGGCCTGGCATTAACTGCTCATGCCTCAAGGGTTTTTCAAGTGTAATTTGGTCATAATTATACTTGCAACTCAAGTATAATTTGGTTGCTAAAAAGAAAAACATCTCACTTTTTTATGTTAGCTGTCTAAACCCAAGTCTGTTTCTTTCTCCAAAGAGAAAATAATGCTCAAAAATGATGCAGTTTCTCCTAAAATATGGTGTTATTTAATCAGCCCCATTCCCATGAAGATCCAGTGACCTGATCAACAAACATATGTTGAAAAACTGGCTGAACATACACAAAAACTGTATCTGTGATGGAAAATAACAATAAATGTGGAAAGTAGTGCCCTTGTTTTGGTGTCACTGTGTAATAATCATCGTAATAATCATCACGTAATAATCATTGCGACCTTCTTTATTTACACTTTACACTCCAATGAGATAACAGAGTTGCATGCTCACAGTCCTGGCCTGAGCTTTAGACCTGCCGAGAGACCTGAGGACCACCCAGATCACAGCCCTCAGAATCCAGGCCAGGTGCCCACAGAGTGAGTGTGAACCGCCTCAGGACACACGTGCAACAGCAGCAAGCACGTCGACACAAAATTGCCCATGTGGGAGTACTTTGAGGCTAGAGGTCCATGGGCCCTGTCTCCAGCCTACACTTACCAGCTGAGAGGTCTTTGGAAACTGGCTGTCCTCATGCCTCAGTTGCCTCCTCTCTAACAGGGCAAATGATATATCTCTGAGTGCTGAGAGGATTTTATGAATCAGTGTGTATGAAGGGCTCTGTTGTTTCTGGAATCTAGCAAGCCTCCAGTTGGAGAGAATATGCAGAAACAGAGTTTGCTGCAGCCGTGGAGACAAGTAGTCAAGAATGGGGGAGGTTGGTGGGGGAAATAGCCTAGAGATATGTGGAGCACAAGGGGACTGATAGTTGAGGAAACCAAAGCAAAACTGCATATTTAAGATGCTGTTTCTGGAAACTAAGCAAGTGTCTGTTTCAAGATGATTGTAATTCTTACCTTAGAATAGCCCCAGAAAAGAGGACTCTTCTGTAATAGAAAAACTTTACCTTAAGAGTATCCCACCTTCCTGGTGGGAGGACCCAGATATATTTTATATCCCATATATCTGAATAGATCTATTCTTAGAAGATGCTTGCTCCTTGGAAGAAAAGCTATGACAAACCTAGACAGTGTATTAAAAAGCAGAGACATCACTTTGCTGACAAAGGTCCCTATAGTCAATGCTATGGTTTTTCAGTGGTCATGTATAGGTGTGAAAGTTGGACCCTAGAGAAGGCTGAGTGCTAAAAAATTGATGCTTTCAAATTGTGATGTGAGAGTCCCTTGGACTGCAGGGATATCAAACCAGTAATCCTAAAGGAAATTAACATTGAATATTCATTGGAAAAATTGATGCTGAAACTGAAGCTCCAATACTTTAGCCACTTGATGCAAAGAGTCAACTCTGGAAAAGACCCTAGTGCTGGGAAACACAGAAGGCAAAAGGAGAAAGAGGGTGGCAGAGGATGAGACGGGTTGGATGGCATCACCAGCTGAATGGACATGAGTTTGAGCAAGCTCCAAGTGATAGTGAAGGACAGCGAGGCCTGGCATGCTCCAGACTACGGGGTTGAACACAGCTGGGCACAACTTAGCAACTGAATAACAACAGAATGCCTGTTCTTAGGTGTGACAGATACAGTAGAAGTGTTGGAAATGGTGGTGATAGTTGGGAAAGTCTTGGAAGAGAGAAAATTTTAATGAAGTCTTGAAATGCAGGTAAAATATTGGAAAGTAATTTGAAAAGGTGTATGGTCAGAAATCAGAATACTGAATCTAGGCAGTACTTGGAGTTAAATTATAGAAATACCAAAGAGGTGGCAGTCCCAAAATTGAGAATCAAGTTAAATAATCCAGTATTGGAAATGCAAATTTAAAAATACTATACTCAACTGACATGGAAGCATGATATTTTTAAGGATTTAATTTTTTTTCCCTGGGTTCTATTTTGGGTCTAGCCATGATATTCCTGACATAAATTTGACACTTCTCTTTGTGACTAAGAAAAGTGGGAGAATTTTAACCAAGAGAATTCAGTCCTGATGCTTCAATCTGCCAATTTGAAGTGATCTTGGTAGTAGCTTGAAAGCATATTAAGTTACAGAGATGCAATTACACATGGATTAAGGTTAGGAATTCCAGACTCAAAATATTGTTATTGTTTTTATTGTTATTGCTCCATTGTTGTGGAACTACACTTGTCTTGTATTTTATTTCATTTCTGGGAATGCTTTTAGTTCTTAGAATTTCTGTGTTTTCAGCAAAAGTCAATTCATTTATTACAACTATCTCTGGGGGCTCTTGAGAGAGCAAGAAAATGTGCATTATCTTAACTGGTGGTTATAAAGTTATATTTTTTTAATTTTAGAGCAATTTTAGGCTTACAAAACAACTGAGAGGAAGGTCCAGAGATTCCTATATACCCCATGTCCCCACTCATGCAAGCAGCAGGCTGGGTCTCAGCAGCAGGCTGAGGACAGAAGGTCTGGGATGCTCATCTCAGGAAGACAGGACATGGTGTGGTGGGAAGGGCATGGACTTCCTCCCCTCAGGCTGCCGTGATGGAACACCAAAGACCAAGCAGAAACCCAGGAGAGACCAGGCAGAGACCCGGAAGAGACCTGGCTGCTCATGAACAACAGACACTGATTCCTCACGGCTCTGGAGGCTGCATGTCCAAGACGAGGGTGCCAGCAGAGTCTCTGCAGTGAGGACCTGTTTCCTGGTGCACAGACGGCATCTTCTCACTGTGTCCTCACCTGGAGGAAGGGGTGAGAGAGCTCTCTGGGGTCTCCTTCACAAGGACCCTGACTCCACCATGGAGGCTCCGTCCTCATGACCTCATCACCTCACAGAGGAGCCCCTCCTGACACCATCATGTCGGGCGTTAGGTTTCAACGTATGAGTTTGAGAGTGGCTCAGACAGTCTGTAGCAGAAAAGTACTAAGGGAGCATTAAGGTGCGCTCCATGGGCTCCTGAAGCAGAGAAAAGACAGAGACCCCTGGCCATCCTGGGGGAGAGGGTGGCCCGGCTGTCGTGGAGCCTGTTCAGAATGAGGTGATGCCCCCAGGATGGCCAGGGACAGGCACCAGGGAGGCCTGCACGCATGTGGCACCAGCCGTGAGGGGGCCAGCAAACCCTGACCTCCTGGTTCCCGCAGATCCACAACCCACCTTCTCAGTCAAGAGTACTTTCACCAAACCGGTTTTTACTAGATTTGAGCTGTGCCCTTACTGTGGTCTGACCTCTGAGGTCAGGGTGAGCCAGGGGGAATGCTCTTCTTGAGAACTGGGCCCAAACACTAAGAGGTAAAAAGAGTAGCAGCCTTGGGCCCCTCGGGACAGTCCAGAGCTTCTACACACAGAGCTAGTACCTGGGCCAGTGCTGGGGGCCTGTGACTGCCGCTGATGAGGCAGGGCGCCTTCGGGGGCTTCAAAGAGCCACACAGACCGAGTGTTCTGAAGGTGACCTCGGGCTATTCCCGGTTCTTCGAACACTCTCTGGGCACCCCTGCTTGGAACAACGGTCAGCTTTAGAGCAGTTCCCTGTGGCTATTTCAGAGCTGGTTGGTGAGTCAGGCTTCTAGAATCTAGTTAGTAATAGTGCCATGCTCTGAACAAGAGCTTTCCAGTGTTTTTCACATCAAAGCAGTGGAAAGGAAAACAGTTACATATCCCATGGCTCATTGGGCTGGGCTGTACGTAGCAGGGCATCAGCACCTGCACACACCTGAGACCGGTCCCCCGAGACAGCTGCATGGACTCAGTCTTCACAGCTGACCTTCGAGCAGGGTCTGATCATGTCCCCTACCCACTCTCAAAGTATCCTACCATGTTTCATTTTAAGCCTTTTTTACAAGTCTTCTTTAGGCCAGTTTTCAAAGAAGAACCAATGCATACATTAAAAATAAAATAGTCACAAACTAAAATTCAATATAAAAAAGTTATAAAAAGTTATAAAAAAGTTGTAAATATAAAAAAAGTTATGTGCAAAATGTGTGCAGAACAAATAGGGTAGAAAATTCCTGACTTTCCCGTTTCCCCATGTCTGGGTCCTCAGTGGTATGACAGAGAGAAGCAGATTCTATGTCGACCCCTTGTCTTAGTGGTGTTCTCCCCCTTCTGTCTTTTATGTTAGTGGAGAAGTGACCCCAGCAGAAGCTGTCATCCAGTTAGACCATGATAACCTGAACCGCTGAGGTGGCTCCACACGTCGAGGAGCTTCCACAAGCCAAGGAGCTCAGGACAGGCACGTGCAGCCTCCATGCTGTTCACACTGAGGACGTGGATGGTGAGCATCACAGCTGGGCGGCAGCGAACGTCAAGAGACCTGCAGGATGGAGGCCCCGCTACTGTGAGTCTGCTTGTCTGGTGTCCGGTAGATCCTGTCTTCCTATCAGAAGGAGCCGCTGAGCTAGGAAGGAATGACAGGATGCTCTCTTTTCTACATTTTACCGTGTGTCACAGTGAAGCTAGGCATGACTCTCCCACCTATGACTGTTTCTGCTGGGGCAGTTTAGTGCCTACTAGTAGGTTCAAGTCCTTGTGCTGTGTCTCGCCTCTCCCAAACCTCCTGGGCTCCTGCAGAGGTTAGGTTTATATTTCAGTAAATTAGCAGTAATGCTTTTCATAGTTGTTTTGGCCAGTCCACTAATTTAGGAATTCTGAGGTAGAGGTTGCTACTTACTGAGCTTGAGATCTTGGTTTTCCTCAAGGTGGAGCCCAAATGGAGGACGTGGTTTTTCTTTATTTGTGACTCTTTGTCTTGACTACATAATGAGAATATTTTGAGTAAAAGCGTTAGAGACTAGTCCACGGGACTGGTTGATCTGTGAGTCTTTGTTACTCCCCATGTGAGTAGTTTCACTTTCCAAATGTATGGGTCATGTAGCATGTCCAGGCTGGTGACTGGCTAGGGCGTGCAAGGAAGAATGACACACAGGCCTGTCCTGGGTGAGCTCGCGGAGCAATGAGGAATATGCAGCCCAAATCTCTTGGGTGGATTTCCAGTAAATTATGTGAGTAGAGTTCTACTCTGATACATTAGTCAGAATGGTTAGCATTGTGTAGACTTCGCTCTTTCCTCTATTTTTAAATTTCTGAATCTGTGAAGTTCTGAATGAAGCATGAAGGATGAACAGGAAGAAGTAGATTAAGGGGACCAGAGAGAGCGGCAGGCGCCTACAGGCATGTATACCTACAGCATACACGGGGAAGGAGTTGGCAGCCCAACCACATGCCACTTCCAGGAACAGCAAAAGACACAGAGTTTTCACTTTTGATTGTGTGGTTAGTGAGTCTTAAGACTTAAAAAGAAAGTATGCATTTTGCAACTTTAAATAATTAATAAGACTGCAGATTAAGATTTCAAAACACCCAGCCACAATAAATGTAACTACTGGGCTAGGGGATCTGTTGGGTTTTTACATCAGTCTGAGTCTTTGTGAAGAGAACCCAGGCTCTGGAAAGTGTAACCCACGTCTCACTGGACCATTGCAGCCAGAGAACCATTGAGTGGGCACACTTCGGGAGCTCCTTACCCGTGGCCATCGGGGTTCTCTCATCCTTGACCAGTAATAGACATACAGCTTTTGAAGTCTCTCATGTTCTTCTGTCTGAAGTGTGAAACCTCCATCAGTGGAAGCTGGCCAGCACCATTGCCCAGAACTTCCCAGGTCCCACTGGAGGCCGGACCTTGACGACCAAGGCGTGTTGCGGTTCTCTCTTCCTCGCTTTTACTCACCTGCCTGGGGGTGCGCTCTTCCCTCCGCTTCCCCTGTGCCGTCTGTTCCTAGCCGGTTTTCCTCTCTGACACGCTGCCAAGAATGAGAAGGGAAGTCTTGGAGAGCAGGGAAAAGAGGGATGGAGGAGAGGCCTGTCATGATGATCCAGGGAGCCCAAACTCCTCTGTAAGTAAAAAAATGCCTCTGAGAAATGTCTCCGAGAAGATCAGCTGAACAAGACAGGAATGCAGGTGAGGTTGAGGGCATGCTGTGTGCTTCCCGTGGCAGGAGTTCATGAGCCTGTTGCCAAAAATGTAGATGGGAGAGGATGTCAGTCAGCCAAGGACACTCAGCCAGGGGAAGCCAGTGCTCTCTGCAAACAGCAAGGACTATCCCAGCTTCGAAACTCAGGTGTGGAGGACCGTGATCACCAAGCACAACTGAGCAGGACTCAGAGGTATGGCAGGGGCCGCCCTGGTTGGAATGGGAACCGCGAGTGGGGGGAAGCATTTGAAATCCTACAACCCGGTCATCCAGAAGCTCCAAGTGCCGCTTCAGTGGTTGTTCTGGGACCCAGTCAAACCTCAGCGGAACAGTAGGACAGTGTGTCCACTAAGGAGCATCATCATCCACTGGCCAAAGTGGACATGGCTGCAGACCATCTCCTTTCAACATTCACTCCAGTCTGAGAGGAGGAACAGCCAGCGTAATTCACAGAGTGCTGAATAACCGGTTCACCATTGCAAGACATTTCCTTTCCATGCTCAGGTCACAAGTAAGCAGATCACTCTTTTGTTCAGATGTGGATCATGGATCTTTTTTCTACATAACAACTGAAATTCTGCTGGAAATAACGAAAGGGCAACACGTCCCAACCAGAATTTTAAACCTCCTGATGCAAATGATGCAAATAAATCATACATCTTAGACATTGCAAATGAGTCGCTACTGTTACAAAAGCATTAATATTATTATAAGTATCTGTTAAAAGATGAGCATCAATTTATTCCAGTAGTAAATCCAAGATTTACTTAGATCTTCACAAGATCAATCGTACCGCTTTCCAAGAGGAGTGAGTATTAAAAGAGTTGATAGTTCATACAGCAACCGCAAGGATTAGAATAGCTTACCAATACACATCAAAGACTTACCTACCTTAAGCTTCTACAAAAGAATAAGTTATTTTTTTCACAGTGGTACATACTATGCATGCATAAATAAAGTTAAACCCAGAAAAGATGGGTGCAAACAGAGCTGATACGGAATTGGGGAAGAGCTTGGTTATTTCGTTTCATAATTCTGAGATGTAATGCATGCAGGAATATTTGAGAAAGAAACTGTCCAGATGGAAAGCTGAGTAGCTTTAGAGATTGTGTAAAGGAGATAACTGAGCAGAGGGGGCAGAGGCAGCCACCCTGGGGGTGTTCGAGGAGAAGAAACTGCAGGTGGTCTCCACAGTTGGGAGAGCACTGCCTGCCCTCCTGTCTGTGGGAACAGAATGGAGCAGAACCAGGATGCCTCGGGCTGATGTTGCCTCTAACAAGAGTCAAAGCTGTGGCCAGACCCTCAGAAGAAATGGAAAGTTGCAGACATTTCACACCTGTTTCCCCCTCCTGGTCACCATGTTTCTGGCAGAGATTCTTATGTGAATGAAGGAGAATAAGCTTATGTGCAGGGATGTGTCTTCAGTCCCAGGAAGCATTGTATCTTATGTACCCTGGGTGCCCAGTAGCAACTCTCAACAAGGCAGCATCAGTTCAAGAACGAGCTTTCATGGTGAAGGCTCTGCACCCAGTAAAGTGAAGGCCCAAGGGTATGAGACGTGAAAAGAGACAGCGCGGAACCTAGTGGCACTCTTCACAGGTTTTAAGGGTGCAGGATGGAAGTGGCATCTACTTTAAACTGTAAGAGAGCCAGACCCTGCGAGGCCTTCCCTTGTCCTTCGCCTGCCTCTTGTCTGTAGAAAAACTTTAGTCAAAGAATAAATTAAATGAGAGAAGTGAGAAAAGGCAGAAAAAAAGGAAAACAGACAAGCAAAACAAATGATCATAATTTAACTATTAAACCAAGTCAAGGACCTCTAATTCCTTCTCAAAGGCTATAGGTAATATTCTGAGCCATACATATCCTTTGAGCTGTTTTCAGGTGGAGAGAGTTAACCCCAAGATGACCAGACTGTAGCCATTACTTAAGCTGCTCCATCTTACACAATTCCAAGGACTGACCTCATGGAAATGGAAACAAGCTACCCCTGGAACTGGAGACCAACTGTACTTACAACAATCAGGATGATGCTTGTCAGACTACCCTGGGACCAGTTTCAATATGATTGTTGCAGCTGACCTCCCTGCTCTGCTCCCTGCCCCCACTTGTCCACCCCTGAAAATTCCTTTTAGAGCTCTTGCCCTCTGATCAACAGCAGACAGTTGGTTCTTTGGAACCCAAGTTCACCATCCCCCCAGGTTGCCAGCCTCCTGAATAAACCAATCTTCCCTTTCCTACCAGTACTTGTCTCTTGAATACTAGCTTTCAAGTTGTGGGCCACCAAACCTGAGTTGGGTAAGAAAATCACCGACAGGAGGTCTAGAACCGAGTTGGAAGCTCCTTAGAAGCAGAGCCCCACACACTGTAAACAGACTTTTAACCATCAAAACACCCGGCATCCTGGAAGCCTTGAGCTTCCCTCCAAACTGAAAACGAGTGACTTTGTGAACAGCTTCTCAGACCCTGTCCCCAGGCAATAGGACTTGCCCGAAAGCCTAGTAAAGAAGAGTTATGTTTACATGACACATAAACATTGGTACACGCATCAGACTCTTGTTGAGAAAGTAAACTAATTAGACTGTTGTCACATAGCCTGAACATTAATTGAATTTGGAGGCCTTTGCCACTAATACGTAATAACAGATGGTAAAGAGTGATAGACCTCTCAAATGGCAGCTTTAAGACCTAAGAGAATATATCATAGAATTGATGAACCTAGTACTTCCGCTTCTGACACATCACTACAACATCCTCCCTTCTCCTCTTGACTGATCATCCACTTGTCCACGGTAGCTGAAGGACTGTGTGGCCTTTGGGGATGGAGCTCAGATTTAGCACATTTTCTTCCGTGAGGGCATAAGACACATGGAAGTCTCTAGAATCTGTCGCTTGACCTCTTATGGCCAGAGAACATGGGTCTATGTTAACTTCCATGGAGAACCTGGAGTTAGATCCAGGAAGTATTGTGTGACCATGAGATTTTTAATCACTTAGCTGTAACAGTTGGTTCTTTTTAACCTGCTGTTATCTTAGAATCCATAGGGAAAAGAAGTTAGAAAGTGTCTAAGAGCTGATAAAATTTCAGCAGGAAGTATGTGGAAAGGATCAGTGAGCAAAGTGATACATTTGAACCTGGATCAGTTACTGGCTAAGGAATGTATTACACTCTTGGCACCGCCTTGGGGATGTTTCTCCTCCTCTGTTCTCATCCCGTTTGTTTTCCTTTAGAGGAGGAGCGATTAGTTCGGGGTCACTGCTTAGAAGCTGTCATCATCTAGGTAACTCATTTCTGTGAGTGCTGTCCTCATTCCCAGTGGATGTGAATCACTTGCACTGTGGCTTGTGTCCTGCTCAGGTGAGCCGCTGGCTGTAGCTCCCCTTTGGGAAAACTCGCTGGTCTGCCACCCAGTCTTCCTTCCCGACTTTTGCCTACAGCTTCCTACAAATAGAATGTCCTCGTTCAGTATGTCAGTTGGATCAATCGATGAGGTGAATAAATCATCTGTATTCAGAACAAAAGAAATAATGTATGCAAAGAAAAGCCAAAAATGCAAATTAAGGAAAACATGCATTTTGCTGGCTTTCTTTGGTAATCTACTTGCATGTGTTAAAAATAAAATAGCACACCAAAGGAAAAAGAGATAATTCAGGGAAATAAATGTTTCAAGCGAAAAAGCAAACAAACCAGGGTTTAAGTGTGTCTTCACATTTGGACTTGAAAGCTCTCAGTTTCTCAGGATTGACAGGATGTAGCATCTTTTTCTATTGAAGTATAGCTGACCTGAAGAGCTGACTCATTGGAAAAGACCCTGACACTGGGAAAGATGGAAGGCAGAAGGAGAGGGGAACGACAGAGGATGAGATGGTTGGATGACATCACCAACTCAATGTACATGAGTTTGAGCAAGTTCTGGGAGATGATGAAGGACAGGGAAGCCTGACATGCTGCAGTCTGTGGGGCTGCAAAAATCAGACACGACTGAGCAACTGAAAAACAACAAATAGCTGATTTACTATAGTGTATTAATTTCATAACTTCTTTTTAACTATGGGAAAACCCACCACCAGGAAACCCAATGTGAGGTGATAGATCCCTCCTTACTAATTCTAACAGGGAACCGAATGGTACCCCAAAGGCATGGAAATACCCCAGAACTGCTCACATGCACACACATCGTCATACTAGTCACACTTCACTGGAGAGGTTTTCCTGGAATATCTGTTCTTTGAAAATTGCCTTGTTTCCCTCTTGTGAATGCAAGATGAAGGCAAAGCTCTTGTGATATCATGCTGCATTTGTCTGTAGCCTTCTTATACCCCAACCTTATGGAAAAACAGTTTGAGCAGGGAAGTCAAGTCATATTTTGTTTCCATTTATCATTTATGCCCCCAACTGTTTCTCACATGGGTGTGAAGTTCCAATGATACTGGTCAGTTGAGCAACTGGAAACTAAATTATTGAATAGTCTTTTGAAAGCTAGAAGAACTTCTTTATACTATTTTCTTTTTTTTCTCTGACTTTCTCATTTTTAGTGTTTTTTTATGACATTTCAATTTTTTTACCTAAATAGCAGCATTAACTCTCTTATGATTCCCAAAATATTATAAACTGACAGTTCTTTCATGTGGCATTATGCTGGGCTCAGATGACAGAAGCCACGTATGGAACACCCGGCCTTGTTCCATACGAGAGGCCACTCTCTCCCTGTTGGGCGGGGAAGCCATGGGTCTGCAGTGGAGCCAGGAGGCACTGCGGACTTATAACAGGAGGAAGTTAGTGGTAATGATGAACACAGGGGTATTTTTGTGCTGTTGGAGGACAGGATCATTTTGAGAAAAGCTAATGGTTGGGGGAGATAAAGAAATAGAAATGTTAGAAGCGTTTTAAGGGATAAAAATGGGGCTTGCGGCTTGCACAATACTCAGTTTGCATCAATTAACAAGAACTGGGTAGAGACAGAAGAAAGGAAAGACATTTGAGACTGGATAAGGCAAAGATTGATCTCAAAAGCAAAAAGCCAGCTTTAAAAAGGCTTTAGAAGTCATGATGGAGTTAACGCTTCTTTTTTTGACTTTGAAACATTCATTTTACTCCAGGGAAATTAGAAATTTCTTAGAAATGGACTTTACTGGAGCAACGATATGGAAAAATATCTTCACCACAAATAAGTCCACTGTAGAAACTGCTTGGTTCCTCAAGCAGTGGAGCCACTGATGCAGAGTGCTTTTGACTCATCCTTGGAAGGGGTGTTTTCTGTTTGGCTGTGAAGCTGGCACGATATTTTTAGAAATAGTAAAGCTCATGGAGTTTTCATGGAATGTCTTCAGTTCAGTGGAATGTCTTCAGTTCAGTTCAGTCGCTCAGTCGTGTCCAGCTCTTTCCAACAACATGAATCGCAGCACGCCAGGCCTCCCTGTCCATCACCAACTCCCAGAGTTTACCCAAACTCTTGTCCATCGAGTCGGTGATGCCATTCAGCCATCTCATCCTCTGTCATCCCCTTCTCCTCCTGCCTCCAATCCCTCCCAGCATCAGGGTCTTTGCCAATGAGTCAACTCGTCACATCAGGTGGCCAAAGTATTGGAGTTTCAGCTTCAACATCAGTCCTGCCAGTGAACACCCAGGTCTGATCTCCTTTAGGATGGACTGGTTGGATCTCCTTGCAGTCCAAAGGACTCTCAAGAGTCTTCTCCAACACCACAGTTCAAAAGCATCAATTCTTCAGCACTCAGCTTTCTTCACAGTCCAACTCTCACATCCATACATGACCACTGGAAAAACCATAGCCTTGACTAGGTGGACCTTTGTTGGCAAAGTAATGTCTCTGCTTTTGAATATGCTATCTAGGTTGGTCATAACTTTCCTTCCAAGGAGTAAGCGTCTTTTAATTTCATCAATGGCTGCAATCACCATCTGCAGTGATTTTGGAGCCCAGAAAAATAAAGTCAACCACTGTTTCCACTGTTTCCCCATCTATTTGCCATGAAGTGATGGGACCAGAGGCCATGATCCTCATTTTCTGAATGTTGAGCTTTAAGCCAACTTCTTCACTCTCCTCTTTCACTTTCATCAAGAGCCTTTTTAGTTCCTCTTCACTTTCTGCCATAAGGGTGGTGTCATCTGCATATCTGAGGTTATTGATATTTCTCCTGGCAATCTTGATTCCAGCCTGTGCTTCTTCCAGCCCAGCATTTCTCATGATGTACTCTGCATGTAAGTTAAATAAGCAGGGTGACAATATACAGCCTTGATGAATGTCTTCAGCAGATGACATTTTTAGGGGTGTGTAGAAGTGACCGTTCTGGACTGCAGGCTTGAGCTTCTGTCCTGCTCTCCTCGGGGTAGGCCTGGGGTGTGGCTCCACTGCCCCAGGAGGCTCTGGCACAGGGTGGAAATTCTCCTGTGGCAGCCCACTCCCAGCCCAGGAACACATGGTTCTCCAGGAACACGTGGTTCCCTGGAGAATAGCATGTTGGAATTTCAGAGCTGGGGAGGACTTCTGTGTCCATTCTCACGTGTTCCAGTCCCCAGTGAACCGGTGGAGGTGAGGCCTGGAGTCCAGTGAGCCTGCCCTGGTGAGCCTGGAGTGGCAGTGGGCCCGCGCCTGGATTCGCTGTGTTCCCCACGTCCCCCCATTCCCCCCCAGGGCCTTTTATTCCACCAGAGGGAGTAAGGTGAGGCACCACCAGGGTGGGGAAAGCTCTTGCTCTTTACAAGAGCAGTATACAATTCGCTGAAGCTGGCCGTGGCTTCCTGGGAAGGGCGTGGCCTGCTCACCCCACCTCTCTCCTCTCTGAGTGATTCAGCTCTTCTGTGGAATTGGTGGAGGGAGGGCCTCCCTTCCGTGGAAGAACCAGATATGGCCAGACCTCAGCAGGCCTCACCATTCCAGGGCCTCTCCCACCCCCAACCCCAGCTCCTTCCCTCTCTCCCATCTGTGACTCGTGATCACACACCACATTTGGCCCCAAATGACATGTGGCCCTCGGCGTCCTCCCAAGTCTAGCACAGCAACCAAAAGGCAGTAAGACAGCAAGCAAAGCCCACATGCAAAATCCATCTTTCTTTCTTATAACAGAGAGTCTTATTTCTTTTTTAAATTGAAGTATAGCTGATGTACAGTATTATAATACTTTCAGGTGTACAACATAGTGATTCAAAATTTTTATAGATTATACACCATTTAAAGTTATTGCAACATAATGGCTATAGTCCCTGCGTTGTAAAAGATATCCTTGTTGCTTACTTATTTTATACACATGGTTTTTCTCTCTTAGCCCCCTATCCTTTCTTGCCCCCGCTTCCTTCTTCCCAATGGTAGGCACTAGTTTCTTCTCTATATTTGTGAATTGGCTTCTGTCTTGTTATATACATCTGCTTGTTTTATTTCTTAGATTCCACACATGAATGACAAAGTATCTGTCTGTATCAGACTTATTTCACTAAGCACAATACTCTAGCTCCATTTACATTGTTGCAAATGGCAAAATTTTGTTCTTTTTATGGTTGAGTAGTATTCCATGTGTATGTATACACACACACACACACACACACACACACACACACACACACATCTTCTTTTTCCATTCATCTGTTGATAGACACTTAAGTTGCTTCCATGCCTTGGCTGTTTGAATTCCTCTTTGCCAAATTCAGACTGAAAGTGAAGCAAGTGGAGAAAACCACTAGACCATTCAGATATGACCTAAATCAAATCCCTTATGACTATACAGTGGAAGTGAGAAATAGATTTAAGGGACTAGATCTGATAGATAGAGTGCCTGATGAACTATGGATGGAGGTTCCTAACATTGTACAGGAAACAGGAATCAAGACCATCCCCAAGAAAAAGAAATGCAAAAAAAGCAAAATGGCTGTCTGAGGAGGCCTTACAAATAGCTATGAAAAGGGAAGTGAAAAGCAAAGGAAAAAAGGAAAGACATAAGCATCTAAATGCAGAGTTCCAAAGAATAGCTAAGAGAGATAAGAAAACCCTCCTCAGTGATCAATGCAAAGAAATAGGAGGAAACAATAGAATGGGAAGACTAGAGATCTCTTCAAGAAAATTAGAGATACCAAGGTAACATTTCATGCAAAGAAGGGCTCGATAAAGGACAGAAATGGTATGGACCTAACAAAAGCAGAAGATATTAAGAGGTGGCAAGAATACACAGAAGAACGGTACAAAAAAGATCTTCACGACCCAGATAATCACGATGGTGTGATCACTCATCTAGAGCCAGATATCCTGGGATGTGAAGTCAAGTGAGCCTTAGGAAGCATCACTAAGAACAAAACTAGAGAAGGGGATGAAATTCCAGTTGAGCTATTTCAAATCCTGAAAGACGATGCTGTGAAAGTGCTGAGCTCAATATGCCAGCATTTTGGAAAACTCAGCAGTGACCACAGGACTGGAAAAGGTCAGTTTTCATTCCAATCCCAAAGGCAATGGCAAAGAATGTTCAAACTACTACACAATTGCACTCATCTCACACGCTAGTAAAGTGATGCTTAAAATTCTCCAAGCCAGGCTCCAGCAATACATGAACCATGAACTTCCAGATGTTCAGGCTGGTTTTAGAAAAAGTAGAGGAACCAGAGATCAAATTGCCAACATCCATTGGATCATCGAAAAAGCAAGAGAATTCCAGAAAAACATCTATTTCTGCTTTATTGATTATGCCAAAGCCTTTTACTGTGTGGATTACAATAAACTATGGAAAATTCTGAAAGAGATGGGAATACCAGACCGCCTGACCTGCCTCTTAAGAAACCTATATGCAGGTCAGGAACCAACAGTTAGAACTGGGCATGGAACAACAGACTGGTTCCAAATAGGAAAAGGAGTAGGACAAGGCTGTATTTGTCACCCTGCTTATTTAACTTACATGCAGAGTACATCATGAGAAATGCTGGGCTGGAAGAAGCACAGGCTGGAATCAAGATTGCCAGGAGAAATATCAATAACCTCAGATATGCAGATGACACCACCCTTATGGCAGAAAGTGAAGAGGAACTAAAAAGGCTCTTGATGAAAGTGAAAGAGGAGAGTGAAGAAGTTGGCTTAAAGCTCAACATTCAGAAAATGAGGATCATGGCATCTGGTCCCATCACTTCATGGCAAATAGATGGAGAAACAGTGGAAACAGTGGTTGACTTTATTTTTCTGGGCTCCAAAATCACTGCAGATGGTGATTGCAGCCATTGATGAAATTAAAAGACGCTTACTCCTTGGAAGGAAAGTTATGACCAACCTAGATAGCGTATTCAAAAGCAGAGACATTACTTTGCCAACAAAGGTCTATCTAGTCAAGGCTATGGTTTTTCCAGTGGTCATGTATGGATGTGAGAGTTGGACTGTGAAGAAAGCTGAGTGCTGAAGAATTGATGCTTTTGAACTGTGGTGTTGGAGAAGACTCTTGAGAGTCCTTTGGACTGCAAGGAGATCCAACCAGTCCATCCTAAAGGAGATCAGACCTGGGTGTTCATTGGCAGGACTGATGTTGAAGCTGACTCATTGGCAAAGACCCTGATGCTGGGAGGGATTGGAGGCAGGAGGAGAAGGGGATGACAGAGGATGAGATGGCTGAATGTCATCACCGACTCAATGGACATGGCTTTGGGTGGACTCCAGGAATTGGTGATGGACAGGGAGGCCTGGCGTGCTTCAATTCATGGGGTTGGAATGAGTTGACATGACTGAGCAACTGAACTGAACTGAGCTGATGAACATTGGGGTGCATGTATCTTTTCCAATCAGTGTTTTTGTTTTCTTTGGATATATACTCAGGAGTGGAATTGCTGGTTCACGTGATTTTCTACACAACTGAGAAATGAGCATATTATTGTATCTTGGATCTGTTTAGTTGTCCAAGGGATTAATAAATGTTTTGCTCATTAGGACTTTGTAAAGAATGTCTGAAGGTCCATAGTATGATGTTTTGTCATGAGAGCTATAAAACAAAGAATGTGAGATTCCAAATTTCTTAACATGAGGCCTATAGCATGACCCACCCAGACCAGCTCCCATGTGGAGCTGGAGCTGATAGTCATGTCTGAGTCCTGAGTAAATGTGGAGATGAGAGACAGCCACCCATCCATCTGTCTGGTCCTAGGCTCTCAGGTGGTGGATTGGATATGTTTTTAGCAATTATCCTCAGAATTCAGGATTTTGGAAATTGAGAAACTAGATCAACATGTTTTAGTTTTGCTTCTGGAATGTTGACTCAGAAAAAAAAAAATCATTCTCAGTGAAAAACATTGTCTTGTGCTGTTTCCTGATCCACCTGCGGGGTGGGGGCTCCCTCATTTATAGCCCACCAGTCACTGATTTCTCAGCCCCCGGGGGGAGCGCCACTATAGTGCAGAGCTCAGCTCTGTACACAGCAGCTTGAAGCGTGCATCCAGTCTGTGGCACCGAGTTCTCAGGGGTGCCCGGACTCGTTCTCCAGGAGGTCTCATCTAGAACTCATGCTGAATCCCTGGGGAACCTGGAGTCGGGTTGCTAACATCTGCTGTGTTGAGAGGTGGTGTTTAAGTTGACAGTCACAGTGTATTTATCAACCTGGGGTGCAGCGGGAGGGTAAGGTACCCCTCGAGTAGGGACTGTGGCAGCCAGGACTTTGGCTCGCTCCCCTTCTCCCCCCATGTTCATCCTCTCGGTGATGGGGCACCGTCTCCACGGTGAAGCTTCTCTCTATATGGACAACCCACAGTGGCTGCTTCGGTCCTGGGTCTGTCCTGTATTCCAGATGGTACAGCACACCACCTGTTCAGCGCTCCCACTTAGCTGGTCTGCTGGCATCTCAGAATCAGTACGTCTGAAACTCACTAATGCTTTTCTCCTGCCAAACCCCTCTTGGTTCAGCACTCATGTCTGTCTGTAGCAGTCCTTCTTCCAGTTGCTCAGGACAGAAACTTGGAGCCCCCTTACCACATTTCTCATGTCACGCTTTCGATGCTCCAGCAAACCCTGATACATACCCACATCTGACCACTTCTCACTGTCACCTGACAACACAGACATGAGCAGTCTAGGTTTCTGATCCAGATTATCACAGTTGTCCTGGCAGGTCTCTGTGCTCTCTGTTACAGTCTGTTCTTGACGTGGCAATCAGAGTCTTTAGGTTGAAAATACAAGTCACCACATAGCTCAGTAGCTCCCATTTCACTGAGTCGAGTGAAGTTCTGCCCACAGCGCCCAGCGTTCTCTGGTGCCTGTTCCCTCTTGGCTTGTGACTCTGTCTGTTTGTGGTCACTCTGCATTCTGGCCAGATGCCATCTCACCCTGAGCCCTCTGTGTCGGACCCTCAGGCCTTCCCTCCTGGCCCTGCGCTCCTTCCCCTCTTCCTACACCCTCCCCGTGACAGTGTGATTGACGGGTATGCACGCCTGTGTGAGGAGTGCCTCACCCATCAGCATGAAGATCGTCCCTTTTCATTCGCTGGGGTATCTCAAGTGCCAGGAACAGAGATGGCAGATAGTGGGTGCACGTTCATGTGTGTGAATGCATACATGTGCCTGTGTGATCACAAGGACCCTGAGGGGCTGGAATTCTATCTCCATACAAGCACATCACTTCTGGCAGAGCCCACCCTCACCCTTACATCTCCCACTTTACCTGTGATCCAGACCTTGTGCCCCTTTTAAAGATAATGACCAGCTTGAGTACAGGCATCATGTTTTCCTCTCCTGCGAGCTCCCCATTTTCCTGATGACCAGGAATGTCTCCAAGTTCAAAATCCACAGTCAAAGATACTTATTATCCCCACATTTTATTAATAATTCACGTTGTGAAACATTCTAAAGAGTGCTGCAGTGCCGCTGGAATCATGCCTTTCCCCAGACCAAGATGCAAGTGTCCTGACCTTTGACGGTCTTCACCCTACAACCCATGCAGACTACAAAACAGGTCTAGAAGGTGTTTTGCTGGAGTTGTGGGTTTTTCTTGAGTTCTTGGCCCCTTTGGGTGTTGTAGCAAATGCGTACACCATGGCCCCAAGATAGGAGCCAGCTCTAAAGAAACCACTTCTGGAGACTGGGGTGCCTGGCATCCCATGGTCTGGCTCTGGCCTGTGAACAGCAGGAGGCTATAAGTTTTCCCCCTGTGGCCCCCACTGCAGCATGACACAGGACTCGAGAACTCCACCTGGGGACATGCGCCCTGCTTCACTGCAGTGGGAGGCTGTTCCGATGGGAGGCGAGGCAGCAATGCCGTCTGTGTGTCTCCTCCACCTGGTGCAGGGAGTGGAAACCAGCACTGAAGGGATGTGACTCAGGGGCGGCCTCAGGTGACAGCTCGTAATTCTTGTACATGAGAGGGTTTTCTAAAGTGAGGATGTGGGTGGGTTTCCCACCATGTTTTCATAACCCACATGGAATTCTCCTGTTGTTCGATGTGGTTCCTTCCCATCATAGATAACTGAGCACAGTGTCGTAGGCGAGAGGGAAGATGCTTCTTTATGGGCAGTAGGGCAGCACTTTCCTCCTTTTCATCCGTCTCCCTGGAGCCCTGAAGTATGACTCTTCACAGCGCAGTGTTGTCTCCATGGCACGATATTTCTCAGGAAGGATGTTCAGCACTGGTCAGCCTGTGCCGAAGTCACCATGTAAGTACAGTGTCCACACGGTTTGTGCTTGTGGACATGGGTCCTCTGCAGGAAAGCTCTGTTTACAGGACACCTCATCATGTGGGCATGCAGTGTCTAACACAAACACGCAATGAAAAGAAATGCAGTTCAGTTACAAAGAAGATCACATATGCTGAGCTCGTTTATTTAGAAGATTAGCTACATAAGTGGCGCCATGTTCTCTCTGTTTATATGGTTTCATAGATAAATGCAATGCCCAGAATAGCTCCAAGTGCCTAACAGGGTATGAGAATATCTTCTATTCCAGAGACGTTTTTCATGGGAAAATGAAGGATTAATTTGTGTCAGAAATAATAACCGTATTGGGTGTACTTGATTGAATTATTAGAAGCAAGTGCATTTTGAGTTGATTTAAATGTTTTCTCCATCACTTTGCTATCTGTAATGAGACTAAACTTTTGACTTTGTCTCCTATCTGGAGCAGAATTTTCAGGAAGGAAGGAGATTTTGCAAGCAGGTGGTCGATTGAACTCCCTCTTTCACCATCATCCTAGAGTGACTGTTTTTTTCTCATATGTACAGACCTGCTCAGAGCTGGGTCAGGCTCTTGTTCAGCCTCAGTGCCCCTTCATGCTGTGGGCTTTCATCCTTCTATTCTTGTCTGGCCCCTGTTGTTTACTGGCTGTGTGGCCTTGGGCCTCTGTTTCCTCATCAATCAGATGAAAGAGTTCAAGTAGATCATCTTTGAGCCCTCCTCCAGTTCTGAGATAAAGCATCCCTAAGACTCACAGAGAGCTTTGTTGAGCCAGAGCCCCCTAGTGTAATAGAAGTGTCTGATCCAACAAAAAGTGACAGAATTCAGCGTGGAATGCATTTCATGCTTTGTTCTGCTTGTCAATCTATCACTTAATCAGCGGTCTTGTGTGTTTGCAGTGACTCAGACACTGTTTCTTCTCCATCCAGGTGTGCCCTCTCCAGCTGTGTGATGTGTCAGTTGCATGGCCCCTGAGGCAGCCCTGCCTCCCCACTGGGTCCCCTCGGCTCCTAGGTGGTTTAGAAAGCGCTCTTGGTCCCCTCCCACAACATCTGTCCACTCCTCTTGCAAAATGAGAGTGCTGCACAGGTCCCTCAGCATTCAGGATGACAGTCAGTCCCTTGCAGTGTTAGCCTTTCTCACGTTCATCGTGTGCAGCTACTGGCATTGGGTGTGGTTCTTCATTCTGCACACCATCTTCCAACACAGGCTCTGAGAGAGTGGACGTCTCACCTGCCAAGTAGCATCTGCCTCCAAGTTTGGTCGAAGTCAAGTGTTGGTTGACTGGTTGGTAAAGCAGTAGTCACAGGATCTTGGATGGGAACAGGGTCAGCAGTACTGGAGACAGACAAGCAGGATGAGCCTTTCAGCAGAGGGGACCTCCTCGGAGTTAGAGGTTGATCTGCTGTTGGCACATTTTCCATGATTCAAGGCTTGGTTTTCAGCCACACTGACCCAGAATGATAACATTACAACATAGTAAAGATTTCTAACTCTGGATCCATCTCAGAAAAAGAAGCCCCGTTAAGTGATGTGGAGACTTATCAGGGACTAGGAGTTACAGCTGCTGGACATTGATTGGCAGCTGGCAGTGGCACAGGGTTCTGCATAGGTGCTCTTTGCAGGGGGCTTCACACAGACTAGCACTGAAAATGGAGGACTGGTGAAGCTAGATCTCCACACCAAAGGAAAGGAAAAAGGAGGAGAGAGACAGAGTGACAGTTAGAGCCTCTTTCATAGCCACCCACCCGCGTACACAGGGTAATAATACCACAGGGTTAAGATACGTGGTTGGGACCGGTCAGAATCAGGGATGGAGTGACCGCCTGAAAGAGGGTCATCTTTAGTCTTCTGACAGAACTTACTCAAAGCAAAAGGCAGTAGGAAATGGGCATGCACTCCACAGACGTGTGCTGTTGCAATGCCTGCCTTGCTTTCTACCTCAGGACACTTTATCACTCCTCAGAGTCAACTAACATGCACAGGCTGTGGCCCCCAGCTGGCCTCCCCACCTTTCAGGTTCATCCACATCTAATCTCTCTCACACATGAGCTTCTCCTCACCCTGATGCCATCCCACCAAGGCAATAGGAACCCGGGGATATCTTCACATTTCCCACCAAAGCCCAGATCCCCTGACCCAAGTCCTGGACCTTGACGGTCTGGCCCCACGCCACGGGTTCAGGTAGATATCCCCACAAACCCCTGTGAATGTTAGGCTCCTAATCTCTTCATCGTTTGTTAAAAATGCTTTCATTTTAATGCCTCTGTCCTTTCTGTTTACCTTCGAAGCCCTTTTGCTGCTTATGACCTCAAGGAGGATGTTTCCCATAATTGAAGAAAGAACAACAAAGCTGTGGCCTCACCATCCTGCATCGCACATCTGCTGCTCCCTTACTAGAGTATCAGATGATGCACAAACAACTGTCTTCAGAGTGCTCCTGAAGCAAAGGAATAACAATAGCAGATCACTGTAAAGTGCCCCAGCAGATAAAAAAGTGCCCCAGCAGATAAAAAAGTGCCCCAGCAGATAAAAGTAGCTGCGTCCAGAAATAATCGCTCCTGATAGGGTCCTGAACAATATACATGTATATTTAGGGAAGGAAATCAGTCAAGGACATTCCTCTCTGACCCATCAGTAAGATGTAATGGCTTTGGTCCTAAAGAAGCTCTTCATCCTTTCATCTCAATTAGCAACCACAGTAGCCCAGGCAGAGACAACAAAGGCTCCTTTCAGAAGGCCAGGGCTGAGGGCAGAAGGTAGACTGATAATTGGACGCCTCTCCGTGGCAGAAGCTGCATGGATGGAGAAGGGGAACCAGCCGGCGGCTGCTGGTCGGCGCACAAGGGCAGTGTCTGTCTGCAGTGCTTCCTTTCGCCTGAACCCTGTAGCCAGTTTTATCATCTGCGGTCAGCAGTCCAAACACGTTTGATCTTTCTCGCCCACTCTTCATAGAGCACTTTGTTCCTTCCCTCCTGAAATCTGATTAGTGATCTGCTCTTAGGAAAGATGGAGGTTGTGAACATGTTTTATTTGTGGGTGAGTCACCTCTTCAGGCCTCTTTCTTTTGAAAATGAGTCTGTTCTTGGCACAATAGAGACTCCAGCTCCTGGTCTGCAAACTCCTGGCTGTATTACTTCTTACTGCTAAGGGATTTTTCTAAGTGGTAATAATGATAGTAATACATTCAGTTGTTGCATCAGGCGGAATGCAACGTAAACATTAACATAGTTGTAAGACACAGCCAGGCAGGTGTGGACGCAAGGGTGGTAGGTCCAGAGTAAAGTCGAGAAATAGTGTAACTGCAGGAGGCTGCATCCTTGGTGGGTGCCAGATCTCCCCCTCCTCACCGTGAGCAGCTTCGGGGCAGACAGGAAACTCGTCAGTTAGGAAGGTGGACTGAGGTGAGGAGGCCGTGAGGAGGCCTCCATTTTCACAGGAGCGCATCCTACAGCCAGTAAGCAGACTGCCCATGAGCACACAGCCGCCTGCTCCTAGCTTTCCGGATGGTTCTGTGACGAGCACTGGTGTCAGAACAGCACACCTGCCGTGGCACTGGGATCCCATGTGGGCATCCACTCTTGTCGTGGGTGCTTAGAGCCCAGGGTTCAGCTGCACTTTCATGTTTACATCTCCCTGGATGTCCTTGGCAGGTAGAGCGGCAGGAAACTTAACTGGTTTCACTGTAAGTTGTTTTCAAGTTCAGCCACATGTAAACTACTCACAAGGTAAACACAGGCTCTGAGTCCCGGGTCCTCAGTACAGTGGAGGGTAACTGGTCTGGGAGACGAAGCCCAGCGCCTGCGTTGGGCCGGCACAAGCTCCTGGTGTGAGCTGCCCGAGCGGCTTCTCCTCGCTTCCCCAGAGGGAGAGTCAGTAGCTGAGGCCTACTCCCTCGGGCCTTTTCGGAGCTCGCAGTCTGCAGTCGTTTTTTTTGTTTGTTTTTTTCTGAGCAGTTAACAAAGGATGATTGAATGGGTGCTGTCTTGCTTGATAGGAACTTAAGTTTGGGGGGAAAACCGAAAGCTAAATAGAAAGCGACAGCTGCCTGTGCTGTTTCCCATGCTGTTTTCCTGGTTGTTTCTTTGTGTGCAGCTTTTGCCGTGTGATAACGCAGTGTGCCTTCCTGTGAAGGTCCAGGGCAGAAGCACACGCCACCTCCGGGCTCACTGCTGACACCTGGGCTGCAGGAGCAACCTTGAGGCACTGAACATGCTGGCCATTTTCCAGGGCCCTGCCCACAGCATTTCACAAGTGGATGGTTTGTAGAGTCCTTTCTCTCCAGTTTTCTTGGAAGGAACTGTCTCACATTTGTGACCTCTCCATCATTAAACCAAACCCCATGGCCGTTGTCCCTGCTGCACTTCTCTGTAGTGCCTCGTCCCGACAGCTGTGTCGCCGGCATCTCCTGAACCACGTGTCACGTAAAAGTGGCGCCAGTCCTGAGCTATCTACGTCATTTGTCTTACTTCCCTTTTCAGATTTAATCCTACGAATTTATTCTGCCCTTTCACAAATAGGCATATATATTATGTGCATTCAATTTGCTGTTAATGCTGTGTCAGACTGAACAAAGATACACACTCATACACAGAACTTTGAGCAAATAGGAAGCGTTTTAGATAAGGTAGAGTATGTGCTTCATGTCAGGAAAATGAATCCTTTTCTGCCTTAACTATGTGAGAGGATCCCGCCAGCACAGTGTGTGCTTCCTGTGCTGATTTGTTTTCAGTCTCCAGTGATGGATCCCTGCTACATTCCCCGTTTTGTCTCCTAGTTCTCTGGCTGCCCTCGGGCCTGCGCTGAGGGATGTGCGGGCACCCAGGGCAGCTCAGCGCTGACCCAGAAGTGGTTTCCTCTCCCTGGCAGTGTCATGGAAAAGCCGTTGCCGTGGCTGCCATCAGCCTGCTCAGGCTACTTTCCAGTCCTTCAGTTGGCCAAAAAGTCACTTGTGAAGAGGAATAGCTTCTTATTGATAATCCTCAGCAGAATCAGTAGCTCTGTTTTACAGAAGAATAGGGGAGCAGTCAGGACAGTCGTCTGACCAACCAGTGTTAAGAATTGTTGACAACCCTGCTGCAATAACCCTGTGTTTTTTTCCTGTTTCTGGCCTAACAAGCCCAGTGGATTAAAGCAGCACAAACTTTTTATCTGCCATTCTGGAGGTCAGAGTATGGCCTGGGTCTCTCAGCTGAGGTCAGCCGAGCTCGTTCCTTTCTGGAGACCCCAAAGGAGAGCCTGCTTCCTTGCCTTTTCCAACTTCCTGAAGCCCCTGTGTTCTCTTGGCTCTTGGCCCTATTCCTCCACCTTTGAAGCCAGCAGTGCTGGGCTGAGTCCCCCTCATGCAGGCTTCTCTCTGTTTCTTCCTCTTCTGTCTCCTCTTCGAGATATAAGGACCCTGTGATTACATTGGGCTCACTGGGATAAGCCAGGGTAGCCCGGCATTATAACATCCTGCACTTAATCACCACTCTGAAGTCCCTTCAGCTGTGTAAAACAGAACATTCGCAGATTCTGGAGATCAGGAGATGGACATGTCTATGGGTCATTACTCAGCAGACCACAGACCACCCTCTAGTCTCAGATGCATGTCCCTCTCATGCAGAATATATTCACCCCATCCCAAAGTCCCTAAAAGTCTCGATCCATTATAGCATAAACTCAAGTCCAAAGTACAGTGTTCAGCATCCCTGGTGGCTTAGATGGTAAAGAATCTGCCTGCCAAAGCAGGAGACCTGGGTTCAATCTCTGGGTTGGGGACATCCCCTGGAGGAGGGCATGGCAACTCACTCTAGTATTCTTGCCTGGAGAATTCCATAGACAGAGGAGCCTGGAGGCTTATAGTCCATGGGGTCACAAAGAGTCAGATGTGACTGAATGACTAAGCACACACCTCAGTTCAAAAGTCCCAGATCTCATCATCTAAATCAACTGAGTCAGGTATGGGGGAGACTCAGGGTATGCTCTAGCCTACGCTGAAATTCTCCTCCATCTCTGAGCTTGGGACACTCAAGAAACAAGTTATCCGCTCCCAAAATACAGTGGTGGGACAGCCACAAGAAAACAGTTACAGATATGTTCAAAAAGGGAAACAGGAAAGGAAAGAAGGAGTTCCCATGAGACCTAAGTAATTCCTGAATACGGGCAGACCTCCTTGGGGTTATGAATAGAGTCACCTTCTGTGTTCTGAGGCGATACCCCTCCTGCGCCTCAGCTCTGCCCTCAGAGGCACCTTCCCCTCAGAGATTCCTTTGAGATGCCTTCGCCCTTAGAGACTCCTTCTCCCTCAGAGACGCCTTCCCCTCAGAAACGCCTTCTCCCCAGAGGCACCTTCCTCCCTCAGAGCCGCCTTCCCTGCAGAGACGCCTTCCCCCCTCAAAGACACCTTCCCCCTCAGAGACGCCTTCCCCTCAGAAATGCCTTCCCTCTCAGAGACGCCTTCTCCACAGAGACACCTTCCTACCTCAGAGATGACTTCCCCCCTCAGAGCCGCCTTCCCCCCAGAGACACCTTCCCCCCTCAGAGATGCCTTCCCCTCAGAGATGCCTTCCCCTCAGAAACGCCTTCCCCCATCATGGACACCTTCCCCCCTCAGAGACACTTCCCTCCCCCCCCACCTCCGCACAGAGATGCTTTCTCCCCTCAGAGATGCCTTCCCCTTCAGATACACCTTCCCCTTAAAGACTCCCTCCCCTCAGAGATGCCGTCCCCCCTCAGAGACACCTTCCCCCCTCAGAGATGCCTTCCCCTCAGAGATGCCTTCCCCTCAAAGACACCTTCCCTGTTCAGAGACATCTTCCCCTCTCAGAGATGCCTTCCCCTCAGAGACACATTCCCCAGAAATAGGGATCAAGATCAGAGGGGTGTGCATGTCCACTGTGCCTACCCAGTCCTCAGAAAACACCTTCCCCCAAAATAGGGATGGAGACCGTGGAGCACTGAGTGTGTCCGCTGCGCCCACCTCATCCAGAATGCCCCCTCCTGCATCTTCACTAGGTCGCATCTGGGCTATTCCAGTTCAGATCCGGAATGCTCAGGTCAGCTGTGGGTCAAAACCCACAAAGAGTGTGGAGAGAATTTTCTGCAGGTCTTCGAGGCTGAAAAGTGTTTCTGCTTTTAGTTCCAGTTCTGTCCCCTCAAGATCTGGAGACATCTTGGGCGACATTTCCTACAAAATCAGGCACATGTTTGTAGAGAACGTTTATCTAAAAGTTACTCCTGTAAAGTTTCAGTTCAGTTCAGTTAAGTCGCTCAGTCATGTCTGACTCTTTGCGACCCCATGGGACTGCAGCACACCAGGCTTCCCTGTCCATCACCAACTCTCAGAGCTTACTCAAAGTCATGTCCATCGCGTCAGTGATGCCATGCAACCATCTCATCCTCTGTCGTCCCCTTCTCTTCCTGCCTTCAGTGTTTCCCAGCATCAGGGTCTTTTCCAATGAGTCAGTTCTTCGCATCAGGTGACAATGTATTGTCAAATTTAGTACTTTCTTAAAGTGAAAAATCTACTAGACATCAGAGAGCACATCATGCTTGTCTAAAAGAAAATTAAGTTCCTCTCTGCTCTGCTCATCTGATTTAACGGTTTAGCCAAATAGATCGTAACATGTTCCCGTGTTATGCTGGCTTTGAATCTCAGGTCTCATGTCAGTCATATAAGAAGAGCATAGCTTCCTGTTTAGACCTGGAGACGCAGATGCAGAAACAGAAGAGTAGGCATTAAAGCCAAATTCAAAATGTAGTTTATAATCTCACCTGTCTTAATCACTATAAAGTTAATTTTTTTCATGTCCAGGCAGCCTGACAACATGGGAAGGATTCACATATATAAGAACAGAGACTGTGTGAGCTGGGATTTGAGCTCAAGAGGGTGAGCTCACGAGAGGTTAGGAGCAGTGCCACGAATATGGCCACACAGATGCTGACAAGCGTTCTCAGCTCCCAAATAAATATCAAGACTTTTTTGCAATCTTAAAACATTATCAGTGGATGGGATTGTAAAGATTATGTGGTCTAATTCACTAATTTCACAGAAGAGAAAGCAGAGGCTTGGTGAGATTAAGAAGACGTGCCCAAGGATGGGCAGCTATTCATGGCAGGGCCAGGACCAGGGCTCAGCTTTCCCTCAGTGCATCATTTCTCTGCCTCTGTGCATGAAGGACAGTGGGGAATCCTAGGACCTTCCCGTACATGCGGGGTTTTGCCCATGGTGTGCGTGTATGCTCAGTCATGTGCTACTCTTTGCAACCGCATGGACTGTAGCCCACCAGTCTCCTGTGACCATGGGATTCTCCAGGCAAGAATACTGGAGTGGGTTGCCATTGCCTCCTCCAGGGGATCTTCCTGACTCAGACATCAAACCCATGTCTCTTGAGTCTCTCTAATGGATTTATAGAAAGAATATGGAGAGAATTCTCTGAAGGTCTTTGAGGCTGGAAAGGCTGGAAAACTGTCATATTTTCCAGGAACTCCTAAACACACACACACACACACCTCAACACTGCTCGGTGATTCCCACACCTTGTGTGTCCAGGAATCAGGAATTTCACGTAGAGTAGACACACACTCCGTGGTTAGCCTGGAGCACCCCAGGCTGGCTTCTCAGGCGTTCTCCCCACCCAGCCTTCAGCAAGGGTGCACCTGGGGCCAAGAGATGGGTTGATAGGTATACCCACCAGGTGACACTTCAGTTCTGTGACAGCTGAGCCTTCACCTCCATCACAACATACTCCATCACAGGCAGACTGCAGCAGGTTACACGTGTACCAGTACTGAGCACACATTCTACCGGTATTTGGGGCATATTTTGTGTATTGTGTCTAGTGCCTTATAAACATTACCTTATCCAGTCCTTACAGCTGTCAACAAGTGACACCAGTATTTGATCTTGTTCGGCTTAGAGAGGTGAAGTGATTGTCTGGGGAATGATGGACCCAGAATCCAACAGAGAACGTGTAGGAAGGGGTCAGCAAAGCTAATCTAACCTACACCCTCCGACAGCCCTCCTACTGGCACAACAACAGCAGACCAGAGATGGCTGTCAAGACTGTGCCTGAACTCATGTTGGCTCAAGCTGAAACGTGCATCCAGAGAGGCTAAACAGCTGGCCCATCACCCCATGATCTCTCTGGGATCCAGAGAGGGAGCTGGGCCCAAATGATCTGCAGGTCCCTTGGACTAAAGCATCATCTAGTGATAATAAGCCTTCATCATTCAAGCTCTGATTGCTGGGAACAGTGGCAGTGACCCCCACCACTCAAGGCAGGGCCCTCCAGCAGGCTGCCCTCCCCCAGCACAGACATCCACACTGAGACGAGTGTCTCCTTCCATCCATGGCTAGCAGGACGAAATGGCACATTCTGTTTTCACAGTGGGCTGCTAGCACATATCAGCAGTTATCAAGGATTTGAAAACCTGTGGAACCCGCAGTAACTTGCTAGCAGGATTTACTCACCCGGGTGATCTGGGTGACAGAGGTTACAGAGTCATGCGAATTCCAAATGCCATTTCAAAGCCAGCCAGGGGGAGAATAAGCAGATTTGTGTTTATGATAATGACATTTAAAAGTCTAAAATTATAGGGTTGTTTACAGAGATGGACTTATTATAAAATAATTGCATCCAACTTTGCAAAAACATAAAAGAACATCATTTTGTTGTGGACGGTTGAAAGGAAAGGTTTTCTTAAAAGAATAGAGAAAATAAGACTCAGTTTCAAATAAAAAAACTTCAAAGGAAATTCATGGAATCTTAAAAAGAGAATCTCACTCAAAGAATTCTCTAGAATTTCCTAAATTTAAAAGCATTGTTTTTCTTTAGACATCTAATTTAGATTACATAGCAAACCCTATAATAAACCTCCCACAAAGAAATAATAGTAGACTGCATGCATTATAGATGTTCAGGGTTTGCTCCATTTAAATACAATTACTGACCTTCTACTAGCAGTCAGGATGCCAACGTTCCATGGCAACCGCAAAAGAAAGGTCACAGTCCTATTTTCCAAGCGATTTTTGGCCCTTAGCAGGGAATTCACTATTATTCTTGGAGGCTGTGCCACCTGGGAAACAAAGGGGAATGATCACATTTCACCTGGGGAAACACATATCACGTGTTTTCTCTTTCTAGTCACAGACAGCTTGCACCTAAGCAGTGGCTGCTGTCCCTATGAGATGCATTCAGTCACCATTTAAGCATCAGGCTGTCCACAGAGGATGTTCCCATGGATCTTTGAGGTGTCTGTTGGTCTTTGAGGTGTCTGACAGCCATTAATCCCAGAGGCAGTCTTTGGAGAGATGTTTAAAAGTTTTAATTCTGGGATCAGCAGGACCAGAGTGTGACAGTGAGGTCAGCCTGTTTCAACTGGAAACAGCCCATCTTGGCCCCTCTCAGCTGTGGGGAGCTGCTGGGGATCCCAGATTCACAGGCGTCCAGTCAGCTCCAGAGACGGTATGAGCAGCCAGTGAGCAAGGCTGTCCCTGTTACTGTTGCACACTTATCTTAATCATCTCAGGAGTTTGTGGAAGTTAATGTCTTTCCTAATTGTGAGCAGGTGGTGCAAAGCATTTTAAAATATAAAATATGGATGCATTATTTTAACCATTTCCCCTTGGCCTCATATAGCTTGAAACAGATATTGTTTCATGGATTTTGATGCTGACTGAGATTTATTACCAAGTTTTATATAGCACAAGAATAATGAATATGATTATACCATTGATACATATATACATAATATGTATGGCCCTTAGGAAGCATTACTGTGAACAAAGCTAGTGGAGGTGACAGAATTCCAGCTGAGCTGCTTAAAATCCTAAAAGATGATACTCTTAAAGTGCTGCACTCAATATGCCAGCAAATTTGGAAAATTCAGGAGTGGCCCCAGGGCTGGAAAAGTTCAGTTTTCATTCCAGTTCCAAAGAAGGGTAATGTCAGAGAATGTTTAAACTACCTTATGATTGTGCTCATTTCACATGCTAGCAAGATTATGCTCAAAATCCTTCAAGCTAGGCTTCAGCAGTACATGAACTGAGAACTTCCAGAGGTATAAGCTGGATTTTGAAAAGGCAGAGGGACCAGAGATTAAACTACCAGCATTCACCGGATCATGGAGAAAGCAAAGGAGTTCCAGAAAAACATCTACTTCTGCTCATTGAATATGCGAAAGCCTTTGACTATGTGGATCACAACAAGCTTGAAAATTCTTAAAGAGGTTGGATTACCAAACCATTTCACTTGTCTCCTGAGAAACCTATATGCGGGGCAAGAAGCAACAGTTAGAACCAGAAACGGAAAAACTGACTGGCTTAAAGTTGGAAAAGGGGTACAACAAGGCTTTATATTGTCATCCTGCATGTTTAACTTACATGCAGAGTACATCATGTGAAATGCCAGGCTGGCTGAATCACAAGCTAGAAACAAGATTGCTGGGAGAAATATCAACAACCTCAGATATGCAGATGATACCACTCTAATGGCACAAAGTGAAAATAAATTAAAAGAGACTTTTGATGAGGGTGAAAGAGAAGAGTGAAAAGACTGGCTTGAAACTCAACATTCAGGAAACTAAGATCACAGAAAGCCAGTCCCATCACTTCATGGTGAATGGAAGGGGGAAAAGTGGAAGCACTGACAGATTTTATTTTCTTGGGCTCCAAAATCACTGTAGCCATGAAATTAAAAGACACTTGCTCCTTGGAAGGAAGACTATGACAAACTTAGTGTATTAAAAAGCAGAGACATCACCTTGCTGACAAAGGTCTATATAGTCACAGCTATGGTTTTTCCAGCAGTCATGTACAGATGTGAGAGTTGGACCATAAAGAAGACTGAGTGCCGAATAACTGTTGCTTTCGAATTGTGGCGCTAGAGAAGACTCTTGAGAGTATCTTGGACTGCAAAGACATCAAACTACTCAATCCTAAAGGAAATCAACTTGGAATATTCATTGGAAGAAGTGATGCTGAAGCTGAAGTTCCAATATTTTGGACACCTGATGTGAAGAGCCAACTTATTGGAAAAGACCCTGATGCTGGGAAGGATTGAGGACAGGAGGAGAAGGGGGTGGCAGGGAATGGCATCACTGACTCAGTGAACATGAATTTAAACAAACTCCAGGAGACAGTGAAGGACAGAGAAGCCTGGCATGCTGCAGTCCATGGGATCACAAAGAGTTGGACACAGCTCAGCTACTGAACAACAACATATATGTATTTGTAGGTGAATTTAGTCATTTTAAAGATTTCAGCAAAATACATTGATGTTGGATTCTCCAACATCATGTGTTCTGAAAAATAACTCTATTATGTCAACAAAACTACAGTATCAAAAGATATCATTTTAGCAAATATGGGACTGATGATATAAGTCTTTTGTAGGTTAAAAATCATGTCATTCATAGTAGTTTAACTGAAGAATCTTCAAATTCAACAGCTATTTCAGTCCTTTGGGGTTAAGGATTCCCTTTAATCAATGTTTCATTTTCTCTATAGAATCTTTTTTTAAGAAGTAGAACAAAGAACCAGTTTCTCTGATTAATGGTATCAGGTATAAAATTTTCAATTACTTGAGGACTTGGAAAGGGCACAGAGGAACCTTGGCCTTTTGGTGCTTTCCCTGGAAGCTGTGGAAAGAGAAGTCAGACCTCACTGACAGTATGCTAAGTTAGGATTTTCATAAAATTTTTTCTATTTTGAAAGCCCATAATATGTATTAATAACATCTTGCTTATGTTGAATTCTCAAAAAGATACCATAAAAAAATCTATGCCCATTCACCCCATTTAGATCTCTGCTAAACAGTCCTCCTCTCCTTTGTTCCCTAAGGGCCAAAGTCACAGCATCTCAAGGATCTGGGCAAATAAATTCTTTTTCTCAATATCTTCTTGACTACATGAAAGAGAAAAATCGGTGTTAATGAAAGACAAAGAAAAATCTTATTTTCTAAGTGATCTGTCACGTCAAATGAAGTACTTCTAAAAAAATAAAGGCTCTTTGAAAACATAGATTTTCTGCAGTTCTCAAGAATAAAAAATATTACATAGTATGTACATATGCGTACACTGCCTCCTTTTAATGGTGGCATGGCACTGTCTTCCCATGTTTTCCTTGCCAGCTAGCCAGCACTCTCTTTTGTTTTATCATTCAAGGCCTAGCCCTGATTTCTGATGTCACATGACAGTGTTGCTATGGAAACAGTGGCTTTGTGTGTCCCTGAGGGAACAAAGGGTCATTTCCATTTGAGGACTTCAGAGTAGGCTTGGTTCCCTGTTGGTAAATGATTGTGGTAACCAGCATATTAAGTGTTATCGGCAAAATTCCGTTCATAGTTTACATGTCCTCTTTCCAGCAAACCGCTTTTTCAGTCCATGTTATTACAGCAACCTTGGGACAAAGGCTAGAACAGAAATGAAGCTTTCCTGGGTTGAGAAGGACCACCAGTCAAAAGCAAGTAGCAGAGTTTAGAATCACGGCTTTTACCTTCTCAATCCCAAGTCACAGCTGTTTTCAGGAGATTTCAGACTCTGCTGTCATTTTATTTTAAATCTCGGCTCCCATATGACGGATCTTAAAGTGACTGAAAAGGCAGCCAGACAGCCCTCAGCTTCCCCAGCTCCTGCCTGGGACCAGCTCAGGTACCTGGTCTACGTGCGTAGACAGCCTTAGTAAAAACTCCAGAAAAACTCAAGCTCTGTTGAAAAAAATTAAGCAGCATTATGGTGATTAAAGTTACAGCCACTACATCAAATCAGTACTTCCACATAACCATGTAATTGTTTACAGATGTATTTATTTAGTACATTTCCTTTACTAATGTATTTATTTAGTACATTTTAGTCTTAAAATATTTTAGCTTTTTTCTTACATACAACATTCACGTTGTAAAATATACAGATTATAAGTGTATGGTTTGTTACATTTTTTTAAGAAATGAGCATATGCAGATAACCACCACCCTGGTCAAGTCATAGAACTTTACCAACACCCAGAACTTTCAAATCATAGCTTTTCTGGAGGTGACCACTGTTCTCACGACTGCCATTACAAATTTATTTTACCAGCTTTGTATTTCATTTAATTCGAATCATACATACTTGTGATGGGTGTGCATACATAGTTTGTTCTTTTTCATAGCTTTAGGAATTTCATTGTATCAGTGTAACTCAAATTATTTATCATTATGTTGTTAAAGGATTGGTGCTGTTTCCTTTTGGGGGCTATTGTGAGTAAAGCCACTATAGACATTCTCATAAATATCTGTTTGTGGATTTCTGCACTGTTCTCTTGGATAACGTTGTTAAACTCGCTTACCTATCCTCATAGTTTATCTGCATAATCTAGTGACTCTGTCCACACAGTCATGCTGTCTATGCAGAATGACAGTTTTCTTTCTTTTCCAGATCTCAGGATCTTTATTTATTTCACTTGCTTGTCGTATTGCACTGGACCAGAGCTCCAGTTTACTACTGAATAGAAAGTGTTAAACTGAACTCTCAGTCAAACGTATGAAGTTCTCAAAATGCTTCTTTTTTTTCTCAAGTATAATGTTTTCTGGGGGTTTTGGTAGACATCCTTTATTATATAGGGGATTGCCCTGCTAGTGTGCTAAGAGTTTTATTATGAATGTGTACTGAAAATATAGACAGCTTACTCTGCATCTTTTGAGAATCTCTTGTGATTTTTCTACTTTGATACGGTAAGTCACATTGTTTCAATTTTCAGTTTTAAATCAAACATACATCCATAGAATAAAGCCAGCATGGTTGTGGTGTATTACCCTTTTCATACTTCATTGGTTTGGTTTGTTATTACTTGTCCAGCATTTTTGTGCCTCTGTTTATGAGAGTGATTTGCTTCTGATTTTCCTATCTTATAGTGCCCTTGCTACATGTTGACTTTAAAGTTATGCTGGCCTCAGAGAAAGAGGCTGGAAATGCTCACATTTTACTGTTTTCTGGTTGACTTTGTGTGAGTTCTTCCTTAAGTATTTTTAGTGATTTAATGGTGCAGTTCTTTGAGACTTGAATTTTTCTATTGAGGATGTTTTAAATTGTAGATTCAACTCCACTGAGAAATAGAATTATAAAGATAGCTGTTTCTTCTTGTTTTTGTTCTGGAAAATTGTTTTTTAAAAATGTCTTCATGCCATCTTTAATTTCAAAATTATTTGCAAAGCCTAGTTCATAATAACCTGTGTTTCTCTTTCCCCAGAACTGTGACTATGTTACCTTACGTGGGAAAAGGAAGTTTCTTGATGTTTCTCGATGATGTTAAGGACCTTGAGACGGAGAGGTTATTCTGGATCATGTGGGTGAACCCAGCGTTGGCACAGCAGCCTTTTAAGTGGGAGAGGGAGGCAGGAGGGTTTGAGTTAGAGGAGAAGCAGAGCAGATACACCTGTGGGACACAGTGCCTGTAGAGGCCGGAACAGGCCAGGACACAGACACCCCAAGAGTCTCGAGGAGGAGCACGTGCAGCCCCTCCCCCTTCCACTCCTTAAGACCCCCTGCACCTTCAGATGTCAGACCCATGCTTTCAGCACCTGGTATGTGGCAACTCATTGCATCAGCAACAGGGAATGATACAACCTGCGCTTATTTTTCATGTCTTTAAGTTCAGCAATGATGCCTCCATCTTTTCACTCCTGATATTATGCACTTAGACTTTTTCCACTTTTTTTTCAATCCGTTTTGCAGTTTTGTCTTTGCTGCTGCTGCTCAGTCGCTTCAGTCGTGTCCAACTCTGTGCGGCCCCATAGACGTCAGCCCACCAGGCTCCCCCGTCCCTGGGATTCTCCAGGCAAGAACACTGGAGTGGGTTGCCATTTCCTTCTCCAGTGCATGAAAGTGAAAAGTGAAAGGGAAGTCGCTCAGTCGTGTCCCACTCTTAGCGACCCCATGCACTGCAGCCCACCAGGCTCCTCCGTCTCTGGGATTTTCCAGGCAGGAGTACTGGAGTGGGGTGCCATTGCCTTCTCCGAGTTTCGTCTCTCTTGTCGGTTAATTCAAAGAACCACGTGTGGCATTTACCGATTTCCCCTACTACTTCCTTTTCATTTCCTCGATAACTTCTCTCATCTTGAGTAACTCCTTCCCTCTGTCTCATCTTAGATGGGTTTTGTGTTTCTGTTTTCTAAAGTAGCTTACTTCGTTCTTTAATTTCCAGTCCATTTGTACATCCGAAGAAGCATCCCAGAAAAGTCCTCAAAGTGTAAGAACTCCTGGTGCCCCTGGTACACAGCAGCCTTAAACAGGAGAGAACCTGAATGCTGACCAGTAGCCTTGCGGATTAAAGAGCTTGACTTTTGTCCTGAGAGACAGTGGGAAGGGTAGGTGAGGGGTTGGCAGGTTTCCAGCATGTGGATGACATCATCAGCAGGTGCATTTGAATGTCCCTCTTGTTGGCACAGGGTGGGGCTGCCTTGGGGGGGCCAGAGCAGCCTGGGTGAGTCAGAGTCAAGGAGACCGCTCTCAGCAGCCTGGGGCCTGGCACACAGCAGAGGGCTTGACAAGGAGGGACGGGTGCCCGCCACACTGTTAGTGTTGAGGGAGGACCTGTGCTTTAGCGTGGCCAGTCTGGGGCGACCTGAGGCCGAGTCACCTGTCCACCCACCTTGCGTTTCCCCTGCCTCCGGGTCACCACACACCCTTGACAGAGCTCCTCTTGGAACCTTCTCCTGGGTGACAGGACGGCTCTCTTGGCCTCTGCTTCCCTGGCGTGTCCCTCTCTATCTTTCCAGTGGCTTCTTCTCACCTTGACCTCCAGTCCTGACTTTTCAGAAGTTGATTCTGCACCTTCTCTGTGTCTTTGTCTCCACTCCCTCCCTGAGTGTATCCATCTCCATCACCTTAAGTTTCCTGCTCATGCTAGTGACTTGTAAATATGTGTGTCTGGTCCCGCTGACTTCCTTCAGCTCCAGATTCTCACATTCCCCTACCCGCAACACACCATCTCCAAATGGTTAAACTAAAATGTCCTGAGATCATTGCCTGCCTTGGGTAGAAGGGGAGACCACCTCTCAGCCCCGTGTCTACCTCGTCTGTTTCTTTCACATTTTTAGCTCCTTGAGTCAGATCATCATCTCTCGAGTTACTTAAACCAAACTTGGGTTCACTTTCTCCTTTCTTGAGAAGGAAAAGGAAAAAAGCAAAGGAAAGAACTTCTCGCCGAGGTCAAGGTGAACCTTGTAAGACCTGGTCGTTCCCACCCCCATCTCATAGGCTACGTCCTGCCGCCCAGGGTCTATGCGATCAGCTCCAGACTCTCAGGCCCACTCTGCTCCCAGACGAGGCCCCCTGCCTCTCTCCAGCCTTGGGCTGTGACTCTGCTCCCAGGCGAGGCCCCCTGCCTCTCTCCAGCCTTGGGCTGTGACGTGACTGGGAGACTGCCTGGGAGACTCCCTTCTCATCCTCCTCGTGGACAGCATCTTCCAGAAAGGCCCTCCCTGGCCCTTGTTTCCAGAATCCTCCCTGCCCTGCCTTGTGCACCTTGGGACAAAGCCACTTTCTCCCAGACCAACCCTGTAGGGTCCTGCGCCCTCTGTGGGGTTGAGACCTCCGTGGGGGCAGGGACCACACCCTTTGTCCTCACCCAGAATAGGATGGGATGAGGGCACCTGGGAGGGGTGTTCAGAGACAAGAGTGGTTCTTGCTGGGTTATGGGATGCAGACATTTTTACTTCCTCATTATACTTTATACAGAAACCTGTACCTGTGTTCATCACATATTACCTTTATAATCAGGAAAAGAAAACCAACAATAAAAAAGACACACAGAAGATGCACTTCTGATGTGGACTGTTGTCAGGAGAAGCTCGATTCTGAGCGACGGTGCTTAAAGGGCTCACCAGTGCCTGACTGGGGAGCCGCAGCCATCCTGCTTCCTCCGTACCCAAGCACCGTGTTTAGTCCGTGTGGCTCTGGGTTCTTAGTGAGACCATCAGAGGATCGGCCCGCAGACCGCACAGGGTTGACGTGAAGGGAGGACCCACACTGCTGGCTTTTAATCTTGCGTCTCAGTCAGCATTTTCATTTCTGATACTTGATCCTTTTTTTCTCTCATCTTTCCTTGATTTTCAGAAAGGGTTGTGGGTTTTTTATTTTAGCATCTATCACAAGAGACTTAATGGGGTAAAGGGCATCTGATGTAAAGGGGTTGAATGGAATTGTGTTTCTGTCCATGGGGTGTAAGGTTTTTCTTGAGCAAACTCCCCACTGATGTCCTCAAATAGCAGAGGGTAAGTGTGGTTGAGCGTGTCTTCAGTCCAAACACATTCGTTCGGTGGATTCATGTGAGTCTCTGCTGCGCTGTTGGTTTGTTTCCGAGCAATCGGCAGTTCCCCACATGTCGGGGTGAAGCATGTCTCCGAGCTGAAGAAGCCCGACCATCCACCACCAGGAGTTACTGCACACGGACTCAGGGTGAACGGTTGGATGGTCTCATTTCACAGAAAGGAAGTGGGACCCCAAAGGTGAGCTCCTGGACCCCCAAGCCCACAGCCCCTCCTCCTTCCTTCCTACCTCCCTCCATCCCCGACCCTCTCCCTCAGGCTTCAGCTCCTAAAGAAAGGAGGAAAGAAATAAAAACAAACCAAACCAGTGTGATGACCCCCTGTGAGCCCAGCACACCTGGCTTTAGCACTGCCCTGCAGATAAGGCCTGTTCACTTTCCCCTGTGCAGAGGAAACACAGCTGCCCCCAAAGACAGGAAATCTCCTTCCCTGCTCCGCTGGTTGCCTGTTGGGGACTCTGCCAGGCTGTATTAAGAACACCCCTCCTGCAGCACCCCTCCATCCGTTCACCGCTTCCTCAACCTGGAAAACCCGCATGGCTCAAAATCATGGATATCGCTTCACCCACAGCCTTCTTATAGCTTGAAAACGTGCATTTACTGGGCAATATCCTGATAAATCCCAGAGTTAATACTTAGAATGTGTATTTTACTTAGCAAAACAGAGCAAGATGGTGATAATCCAGTCAAGGCCAGAGAGAACAATCCAGTTTGGCCATATGTGCACCAGTTGAAACCCACCGTTTCTCTGATGTCCACGCACTTCTGACAGGAAAGAAGACAGTTCGCACTGTGCACAGTCACTGGAAGAAGTCTAGACGGAGTGGTGCTGAGGAAGGAGCACGAGGGCTGTGGAAAACACGGCCCCCTGGACCGGCCAGCCACCTGATTTGCTGTCTGTGTGACAGGGGACAGAGCACAGCACCGCTGTCACTCCTTGCCCATCGATGTGGTCCCCTTTCCAGTGTTAACAGCAGTGGGGGCACTAGTGCTTATCCATTGTTCTATCATCCACGCTTTGCGACATGAGTCTTGAAAAGTCTGAGCTTTGAAGCCGATTATTTCATGAGGCAGAAGACTCACCACGTGGCCTTGTATTACTGCCTCTTCCGTGGTAGGCATGCTCCGCGGGGCAGTCCAGTCCCTAGCAAGAACACAGACATTCAGGTTGACCGGAAAGGTTAGCCTCTCCCCTGTGTATGCACAAGCTGTAATGGCAGGCTTGGTGAGAAAAGTGTTAAGGGGTGGAGGCACCAGAGACGCTGTAACCTGAGGCAAGTCACTTCTCCAAGCTTTAATTTACTCACATGAAAATGAGGGTAATGATACCTGTCCTGACATCGTCATTGTTATAAGACCAAATGAGATGTTTTGTGTGAAAGCACTTTGAAAATTCTAAATCACAGCTGACTGTGAGATAACTGTTTAATTCCACTGCAGTGATTTCCATTCATGGAATTTGGTACAGAAAATAACTTTTCCAAAAGAAATCAATCAAGAAAGAATTAGTACTTGCAGTCTACTCATGTGGTGTTTGTATTCTGTTCCCAGTAGAAGTTACTTGAAAATTATTTGTATAAAGTTTGCTTGCATTATATTCCTAGAAACAATATTTGGGTTTCAGAACAACAGAGGTCCGCTCTGGCTGTAACATGATAACCATGTTTCCAGGAAAGCTTATACTGTTAAAGATTCTTTTATAAACTGTTGTTTCAGTGGGGTATAGAGGGTAGCTTGTATCAGGCTTCTGATTGCAAAGTTGCTTTTGTCAGAAGACATTCTGGTCATCTGAGGTTTCAGTCACTGTGGATGTGTAATTTCAATCCAAGCATCATCAAGCAAATCCCACATTCGATGACACTGGTGCCTTATTCGTGCCTTTCTTTTATTCTCAGCACCTGTGAGATCACTCACGTGGTTCTTCTTACAAGTCTTAAGTAATCATGTCATTCATCGTTATGATGCTGAAAGCACAGGGCCATCGCCCAGACCATGAAAATTAGTGACAACAAGTTTCTGTCTCCTAATGCAAGTTCTGATCCAAGAATAATGCACCTCTTTTTATTTCCAATTAAAATAATACAAGCTCTTTCTATAGAAATGAGGTCGGTCATGTACTTTTATTACACTTTTTAAATAAACTTAGACTTGGGGGTATTCATCAGCTTCTGGCTATGGAAGGCACGAGAAGCCTAAGTGCCCGGCAGCTGCTGGGGTCTCGCCCTTCCTCTCTGAAAGCCCAGCTCCGATGTGAGAGGAGTCCCTGGCTCTGTGCACAGTCTCTCAGCCCCCAGAGAGCGCAATTCAAACACGGGCCCCGTGTTGTCTGTGCCCTCCCCGTCATGGCCTTCAGTGCCCTACTCCTGAGTGAGCTTCCCCTTTTCAGGCTGAAGGCTCCGTCTGCTTGATGAGGGGAGTGGGGGCAAGTGGAGGGTGTCCCTTTCTCACTCCTCCTGGCCTAACCCACGGGCCTCGGCCCCCGGCTCTGTCTACACTTGCAGCCCTGCTCCCCCCTTCGCTTGGCCTCTGCCAGCTCTCCTCCTTTCCCGGGGTCATCATCACCACGCCTTTCTGAGTCCTTGTGTCCTCGAGAAGCCATCTCAGTCCCAGGAGATACCCCCTCCTCTGTCCTCATCAAAGCCTCCCATGGCCGTATTGCTCGTGTCTCAACTCAGCAGCTCAGATTGAGGAGTGGCAGCAGTGGACAGTGTTTGTGTCCCCCACCCCCACCCCCACAAACTCATACGTGGAAACCTAGCCCCCACGATGGGATCAGCCACCGTATATGAGGGATGCCAGGGGGCTCCCTCACACCCGTCCTCCTGTGAGGACGCTGTTTGTGAACCAGGAAGTGGGGTCTCACGGGATGCCAGACCTCCTGATGCTCTGGTCTTGGATTCAGCCTCCAGGACTGCGAGCAGCGAATGTTTGTGAGCCTCACCGTCCACGCTGCTTTGTAATAGCCACCCCTCCCTGCCCCCCCACCGCCGCCCGCCACCGCCATGGACTCGGGCAGCGGGTGCTGGGGGGAGACCTCCTGGCTCTGGCTCCCAGCTCAGCCACATGACCTTGAAAATCCCTTCATTCCTCGGTGCCTGAGTCTTCCTCTTTAAACTGGGCTTAGTTAGAATGCCTCCCTCATAGACTCATGCTGAGGATTAAGGAGATAACCAAAATCTGTGAATAGAACTTCTCACAGACTATGCACTCAGTAAACGTCAGCTGTCGTCATCATTGAAGCAGGGCAGGTGCCCTTAGCAGCAGGCCACAGCAATCCTAACTGCTTCACCCCTGCCGGGTGCATGCTTCCTGCCTGGCCCTGGAGCTCCTGACAGCTCCCTTAGGTCAGAACTGTCAGCCTGTCACCCTGAGTTCTGCCAGAATGAAGTCTCCACCTTCACAGAACAAGCCTGTATCCCTTTGAGCCCAGGATTCTCCCGTCATGTCTGTACTTCAGAAACAGGTCACCTTGCAGCAAGGCTGGTGTGTCTCTCTCGCCAGGCCTCCTTTCTGCCACGTTCAGCAGCTTCAAGGATGGAAAGGTCTGTCTTCGGGGGCGGCAGTCCTGGAGCAGACCGGGTCTGTCAGCGCAGTGCCGTGAGGAGCTCCCACCCCCCACCCCCATCCCCAGGGGCTGCGCGTCCATGGGCGTGTTCCTGCCAGTGTCTTCCTGACAGTCCTCTCTGGCATGTCCCTGCAAAGGCATTGTTTGGGAAGGAAGAGCCCCCTTCCCGGCTCCCTTCAAAAGCCTCACACGTCCTGCTTGGCAATGTACCAGTTTAAAAATAGACTTTCCCCTTTCTCTGTGCCTGAGGATGACCTGGGTCAGCCCAGGAGTGTGGTTGTCGTGTGGAAGAAACACTGGGTGCTGCCCTGGGGAGCCGTGGCTTCGGCTCACCTGAAAGTCAGAGCGGGATAAAAGGAACAATCCTTGACCCCCAGTCAACAGTCCTCCTCCCAGATCTGATGCGATGCTGAAGCAGCCTGGGAAACCCCACTGTTGCCATGGAGACAGGAGCCTGGTGCCTCCGAGCTGCCACCGGCCCTCCTCCTCCTCCTTTCCAGGCCACGAGGTCCTCAACTGACAGCGTCAGGCCGGCCCCACCTTGGTGCCAGACAGCAGGGGTTGACTTTGGTTTTGCTCTTTGCTTACTTTCTTCTTTTTTTGTCAACTACAGGGAAATTGGTTTAACTGTATACCTATTGAGAAACACATACAACCCAAGTCCCTGACCTGGCAGACCATACAAGCTTGAGCTGGTTATAAAGCTATGGGCAATGAGCATGCGAATGCAATGGGTCACGGGTGGCCCCCTGTGGCCTTCTCAGCTGCTGAACCCTCATCTCACAGGTGGTGGGATTTTGAGTCCATTGACACTGTGAAGTGTAACTGGGTGACCCAGTTACAGAAACGTCTGCGATCAATTATTTCTGCTGATCTGATGGCAAAAATAAATAAAAGGCTCCAAGAACCTCCCTGGACCATGGTTAGATGGTGTGTAGGAAACCACCCTCAGCTGCAGGCGAAGTCAGGGACACACTACTTGAAGATGAGCAAACGCATCTCTCTAATAAGCGCCCTGATCTCATGCCCCGCTTGTCAGAGTTGTTTTTATAAAGACTATTTTTCAGAGTAGTTTACAGTTCACAGCAGAGTTGGTGGAAAGGTACAGAGATTTCCTGTGACCCCCACGTGCACAGCCCCTCACTATCAACATCCCCCATCAAGTGGTCCATCTGTTGTCATGGATGGAGCTCACAGACACGTCATCCTCACCCAGAGTCCACAGTTGACATTAGGGTCCATTCTGAGTGTTGTGCATTCTGTGGGTTTGGACAAACGTAGAGTGACATGTATGGTACAGAGTCGTTTCGTGTGTGCGTACTCAGTCATGTCTGACTCTCTGCGACTCTATGGACTGTAACCCGCCAGGCTTAACTGTCGATGGGATACTGGAGTGGGTTGTCACTTCCTGCTCCAGGGAATCTTCCTGACCCAAGGATCAAATCCATGTCTCCTGTGTCTCCTGCATTGGCAGGCAGATTCTTGACCACTGAGCCACCTGGAAGGCCCTTCACTGCCCTGAAAAGCTCTGTACTCCTGTGCAGCCCCCAGCCCCCAGCAACCACTGAGCTTTTTACTCTGTCCACAGTTTTGCCTTTTCTAGAATCTCTTGTCACTGGAATTGTAAAGAGTGTAGACTTTTCATATTAGCTTCTTTCACTTAGTAGTGTGCATTTGTTTCCCTCATATCTTTTCATAATTTGGTGGCTCATTTTTTTAATCACTGAATAATATTCCATTCTGATGGACCACAACTTATGTATCTATTCACCTAATGAAGGAAGTCTTGGCCAAGCTTCCAGGTTTTCGCAGTTGTGAATAAAACTGCTATAAATATCCAAGTGCAGGTTTTTTATGTGAACATAGTCACGATATTTAAATAAATACCAAGGAGCTTGATTGCTGGATTGTATGATAAGAGTATGTTTAGTTTTGTAAGAAACTGCTTCTCTGTCTTACAAAGAGGCTGTACCCTTTCACATCCCCACTGGCGAGGGAGAAGACTTTCTGTTGTTCTGCATATAGTTGTTTTTGGTTGATTGGTTGGTTTTTACCATCTGTCCATTTGCTTTTCTTAAAATATGCCTGAACAGAACTCATTTCCATCAGACTCATACAGAGAACTTCTAAACCTCAAGCTCATTGCTCAGTCAGAAGTCCTTCTCTCCTAGGAAAAACACTGCGCATCTCTCCAGGAAATAAACCTGTGAGGCGTGGTGGGTATGGGGGCCACCCTGAGAGCCGAATCTATTGTTTATGATGTCTGCGTTTACAACATTCTCAAATAAAGATTTGATATCATTATAGTCAGGGCATTTTAAAATAGAAAGGTGTCTTTGTGTTCACCAGACAACTCAGCTAAATGTTATGTTAAAAGAAAGGTGATAAACAATAGTTTGTGGAAAGCAATATATTTTTAAGAATCCAATCTGAAATTTTCCCTGTCTTCATTTGGACAGGGGCCCGTTTGGTCAGGGATCCAATGTTAGCTTGATGAGGAACTGTAATCGAATCCTGCAGTAAGAACCTCACTTACTTACGGTAACCTCACTTACCCTGCCACTTCAGGGCCCCAACTCTGCTTTAGCTCAGAAAAAATGAGACTGGACTCTCCTGGTTCCACCATCCCCTGATGGCTGTATGCTTGCCAGAGAGAGTCCTCATCACGCGAAAAGAGCAGGGATGAGTAAATGCAAATAGACTGGGAAACGCGTGGGCTCTGGCTTATGCTGAAACAGAAGAGCAGCTTTTTATTTGCTATGTTCAGATGGCACCGGGTGAGAATTCAGGGTTCATCTCTAGCTGCACCGCAGCCCGACTGGGACATGCACACCCATGTTGTCCGTGTCTCCAGGGCAGCCACAAGCCAGTGTTCCAGCAAGAAAGGGGGCTCCTGGTGTCCTGAGCCGCCTCCAAGATGCGGCCATGAGAGGACAGCTATCACCAGGGCCCCTCCTCCCATCTGTGGGTCACAGGGGCGCAGGCACGCACTGTGGGGGCTTTGCTGATGAGCTCAGACCAGGCCATGGGGACACGCCCGTGGGAAGTGGCCGTGACTCATGCAGGCAGGCGATTCCCCACCTGGTCTCTGCCTTGCACGGGGCAGGACGCAAAATGCTACTTACTCAGAAATGTAAAGAGTGAAATAGACATGAAGAGCACAGACACAGAGAATTGGGCCTGATGATGAGAACAAGAGGAGCTCCGAGGACTGGGACGTGTGAAATTGTCCCCACGTTCAGTGTGGGCGCACACGTCCAGAATCTCAGGAGAGTGAGCAGGCAGCCCCATGCCGAGCCCCCCCAGCAAGTCCACAGAAATTCCACCTGATCCTCTACCTTAAACCCTTCCGTTCTTCCTGATTTCAGAGAGACAGGATGTTATGTTCTCTATGCAATGCAATAGAAGAGATACTAACAAGGGAGTCATGTCTCAAATAACAGTCTGACAAGGTTTTGAAAGAAGTTGAATGGAGTAAAAATAAGGGATTCAGAAGGATGGTAAGGGAGGCAATGCCCTGCCACTGGGCACTTTCTCTGCAAATAATTCAGTTTTTTCCTTTGTTAACAGGGATCTACTTAGAAGGTCCTGCACTGCCTATGTCTGTTTCTATTGTTGGCTCCTGACAGAAAGGCACACTTTCCACACAATATGAAAATATGAAATTACAATGTTGTTATCTTTATATACATGTTCTCCCATGCCCTGTAGGTGGAAACACTTTTCTATTCAAGTCATGTTTACAGCTCACTGATTTATGACATCTTCCTAATTTGCACTCGATTTCTTACCAAAAAGGGTTTAAAAGGACTGAGCAGAGCCCAAAAGGCAGAAGCAAATAGCAACTGCCTAATTGAAAGTGGTTGGATCAGACTGGGAGTGAAGCCGGGCATGGTAAAGGTAGAAGCAGAGAAATCACAAGAATAGGAAACAAGAGCGTCCTCGGCACAAATAGACTTGTGAGAAGCTAATTGCCGGAGACTTCATAGTGCCCGAAATAAACCCAGGGAGACTGCATGATCCTCCATCGTGCATAAAAGCTTGACATTTGTGATAAAATACTCCACATATAGCGGGAAGATTGGAGCCCGTCTTCGGGGCTCAGTTCTTTAAATCACAGCAGATAGCTCGCCGGAATTGTGGGATCACACTGAGGGGGTGTTGAGAGGCAGAAAGGAAACAAAAATAGACACTGCTCTGCCGTGAGGAGCGTGCGTCCCAGAAGGTGGCTTTTGAGCTGCTCGGGGCGGTGGTGACAACAGCTGAGTCTCTTCTCAGATACAGAAATGGTGGCCAAGACATTGAGGGGTTCGGTCAATCCAGCCTTTTCCTGGAGGAAAAACTCAGAACTTGTATTTAATGCCACACAGCCTCTCCAGGATAGAAGAGAGGCTGCTATTTGCAATTATCACAAATGATTGTTTATTACTCAGGAGTTTGAAGGAGACTGTGTAGAGATTACATTCCAAAGGCTTGATCACTGAAAATGCTGGGGTTGGAACTGTAATTACCAGGGTCCTCGGAGCTGTGGCACCTCCTTGGGGATCATTTGCATAAACTCATTGCCTGAGGCAGTTCCTGAGAACAACTGTGCCCTCATTGTCCTGCTGCAGGAGGGTCGAAGGCTTCCTAGGTTAAGATTTTGTCCAAATCCTTGCTCACCAGCCTTTGAGTGGCAGAAACTTTATAGAAATAAGCACGTAGTATTATTTCCCTGTTCTCATCAAATATCTGGGATGAACACAAGTGCCTTTTCTTACTCTTCATGGGGTTCTCGAGGCAAGAACACCAAAGTGGTTTCCATTCCCATCTCCAGTGGACCACATTTTGTCAGAACTCTCCACGATGACCTGTCCATCTTGAGTGGCCCTGAACAAAATTAAAAGACATTTATTCCTTGGAAGGAAAGCTAATACAAACCTGGACAGTGTATTAAAAGGCAGAGACATCACTTGACTGACAGAGGTGTGTATAGTCAAAGCTATGGTCTTTCCAGTAGTCATGTATGGATGTGAGAGTTGGACCATAAAGAAAGCTGAGTGCCGAAGAATTGATGCTTTTGAACTGTGGTGTTGGAGAAGACTCTTGAGAGTCCCTTGGACAGCAAGGAGATCAAACCAGTCAATCCTAAAGGAAATCAACCCTGAATATTCACTGGAAGGACTGATGCTAAAGCTCCAAGACTTTAGCCACCTGATGTGAAGAACTGACTCATTGGAAAAGACCCTGATGCTGGGAAAGATTGAAGGTGGGAGGAGAAGAAGGCGGCAGAGGATGAGATGGTTGGATGGCATCACCAACTAAACGGACAAGAGTTTGAGCAAATTCCATAAGATAGTGAAGGACAGGGAAACCTGGCGGGCTGCAGTCTTCTGGGGTCACAAGGAGTCGGACACGACTTTGATCTGAACAACAACAAATCAGGAGCACCAGTGGAGGCTCTGAGCCCAGGGACTCTAAGCCAGTGGCTTCAGTTAGACGTTGACTGTGGTGATCATGGGAACTCATGTTACTGGAAGCCAGAAGATGGAGGAAACCAGAGGCTGGAGTTGGGAGTCCGAAAATCCAGAGTTGGTGTCCCCACTGCCTGTTGTGAAGGTCTCATGAAATAGTGGCTGACTCTGCAGGCAGCACTCTGGGTCTAGAGGGCAGGCCCGCTGGAACCTTTGGCAGTAGAGCGTGCAGGGGAGGGGCTGGAGAGGAAAGTCAGAGAAGGGATGGGCAGCCCCAGTGGCGAAGGTGGAACTAGGTCCCAGTTTGCCCAGGACACACTGCCTTACTGTTCACTCCGTCCTCCCACGTCGCTCATGCTGCAGACTGGAAGAGGGTCTGTGTCAGCAGAGCAGCCCAGTGAGGGGAAGACACACTTTCAGAAAGGAGCTGGAGCCAAGGGGGCAGTGGGGAACTGCCCCTTCACCTGAAGAGCTGTTAGCAAGGCAGTCAGCCCCCTGCAAAATTCTCCCCAGGGCTCGACGGCACCAGGGATGAAGGTGCTCCAGAGTGATTGTGGGCTTTCCTTCTCTACCTGAGAATGAGGCACACATGGCATGGGGACAGCTTGCCCAGTGTCACAGCTCCCTGTTGCAAATCCTGTCCCCCACCGCCCACACACACACAGCATTCAAACTGACTTTTCCTGTATCTCAACCAACCCCTCCCCCATGCTGAAAAAAGACCAATAATTCTTTACATTGATTTGACTTATGTTAATAATTGTTTGCTTGACAGTCAATTTGACTGCTAACCTCAAGGCTCACAAGCAAGGAACCCCCAGCTCGCCCATCACAGATGAGCCATGGAACCTCCAGAGCCTCGAGATTCACCTCGCCTTTCTCCTCTGATTGCTTGGCTCAGGGCAGTTTTCGGTGACTTCAGCGGCTCTGCAACAGATTACGCACCCGTAAATTCACTGCACAAATACCCCACGACTAAGGACAGTACAGGTTGTTTCCTGAGCAAGTGCTGACTCAGGTGTTTATCAGTCAAGAACAGGAAAACAGCAGTGCAGCCACACATGCCCTCCTTGATGATGTTGTGTGACTCTGTTAAAAGGGGACCCTAAAACACTCAGGGACTTAGCTTAAAGGGAGCATAACCCATTGAGTGGAGAAGGCGATGGCACCCCACTCCAGTACTCTTGCCTGGAAAATCCCATGGACAGGGGAGCCTGGTAGGCTGCAGTTCATGGGGTCACTGAGTCGGACACGACTGAGCGACTTCACTTTCACTTCTCACTTTCATGCATTGGAGAAGGAAATGGCAACCCACTCCTGTGTTCTTGCCTCGAGAATCCCAGGGACGGGGGAGCCTGGCGGGCTGCCATCTATGGGGCCGCACAGAGTCGGACACGACTGACTCGACTTAGCAGCAGCCCACTGAGGGTGTCCTTCCCGCTCATGACTGGGGCATGCGGTGTGCCAGTTGCTCAGTTGTGTCCAACTCTTTGTGACCCCGTGGACTGCAGCCTGCCAGGCTCCTCCATCCATGGGATTTTCTGGGCAAGAGTAACAGTCTCAAATTCTGCACTGTAATATCCTGTAAGACTCCTCTTACATCAGTGTTCAATTCTTGCCTGATCATTCATGGCAGGCTTTTCAGGTTCCTGAGCACAGTGGTCTCTTACCAACTCGGTGCAGGAACAGGCAGGTTGAGGCAGGTTATTGCTCTCGAAGACAAGACCTTGGCACACTTCTCTGACACTGTGTGAACATACCTAGGAGGCAGCTGGCCATGAGCACAGTGTTCTTCCACATCTTGGTGCCACGGAGGCATGCACTGGCGTTCCATCCCTATTTTTCTGCTGTTGTGAACTCCAAGGCATAGATGGACACAGTCCCTGGTTCTTCTCCTGGGCAGAGCTGCTGGGCAAGGAGAACAGGCTTCTGCACATGGGGCAAGTGGCCGTCACTTTCCTCCTCTGCTCTTTGGGAGCTAACAGACTTGTCCTTGACCTTCTCTCCCATCAGATTCCTCAAGGGAGGGGCTGACATGTATAATCTTCTCCCAGGAGCAGAGGGGTGAAAAATAAAGGCACTTGTTCCATGCTTCATGTAATTTCCCTCATTTTTGCCTCAAACCTGCTCCCTTGGGAATCTCACAGCTGTTCAGATGAATGTTCATATTCTTATCCAGTTCCATCATTACAGACATTCTTGTTCATTCTTTCTTTCCTCTATGTTTGGATTGGCTGTTATTGGCTGAATTGCACCCTCCCTTCCCCCAGTTCATATGTGAAGGCCTCACCCTCGAACTTCAGAGTGTATTTCTGTTCCGGAACAGGACCTTTAAAGCAGTGATTAAGTTAAAGTGAGGTCAGGCGGTGGGGCCAAGATCCAGCACTACAGGTGCCCTTGTGAGAAGAGACCAAGACGCAGACACCCACAGAGTGACGGCCTTGTGAGGACGCAGGGAGAGGGTGATGTGGGCAGGCCAAGGAGAGTGGCCTCGAAAGACATCGCCCCTGACCCCTGGTTCTCAGACGTCGGCCAGCAGGACCATGGACAGTGAGTGTCTGTGGTTTGCAAGCCCCCAGGCTGCAGTGTTGTTTGGCAGCCCCAGCAGAGGAATGCCAGACATAGTGAGGGATTGTGGAAACAAGAAATAAATCAAACAGCGGAAGCTCCCTCCCCACCCCCAACCCCCAGGTGGGGACACAGCAGAAGGCAGCCTCCCGTGAACCAGGAAGCAGGTCCACATCAGACGTGAAACCTGCCAGAACCTTGGCCCCAGGCTCCAGCCTCCAGAATCTGAGAAATCGGCTCGTTGTTTGTCAGCACCCAGCTGGCGGTGTCTGCGGTGGCCACCAGGATGGACTAAGACAGCTGCTCCTCTGAATTTGTTCTATATTTCACAGCGTTCATGAGAGAGATCTTGAGAGTGAGGTCCCCATTTGGTGTCTGCCCAGTGCTTCCTGCCCCGGTTATGAGTAGAAAGGCTGTGCTCAGGGCCCTCGAGCAGGCAGCAGGGTCCATCGAGTCAGTGTTCTGACAAAGCCTGGCCCCTGCATTCCTCCCGACTGCCCTGGGGACGAGACTGCATTGGGGACAAGAGGCTGAAGTCCCTGGCACTGCCACAGTGCTGATGCCTGGCTCTGCCCAAAGCCCTGAGGGGACTGGTCTGGGGAAGGCCTGGGCATCGGATGCTGGAACCCAGCCCAGGAAACTCAGGACACACAGCTGTGGTGCCGAGCTTCAGCTCAGGACCACCCCCTGAATGAAGCCATCTGCCTAATGAGGTCTCCCGTCTCATCCAACAGTTGGGCTTTGGTGCATGCCGGGCTGCTGAGCTGATGTCACATCAGAGCCTGCAGTGTGGATGGCTCTGGAGTCATGGGGTTTGAAGTGAGAACAGAGCACGTGCATGAAGCCTCCATGGTTGGAGTTTGTCTCCAGAGGGAGCCCGGCGCTCCGGGGAACTGCTCTGCACCAGAGGCTCACAGATGGCACTTGTTCTGCGACACTGCCTTGATACCCTGCTTCACGCCTCAGGCCCCAAAGCCCAGCAGCTTTGCAGAGCTGCCTTGTCCTGGGGCTCAGACCACCTCAAGGCCTTGCTCTTCCATTGGAAGACCTTGTGAGCACAGTGGATTCTGGAGGAGTCGAAGGAACAAAGTCATGTTCAAACCGTTTGTCTTCAGCGGCTCCTAACAGCTTACCCACAAGGCTTCTTGATCCTCAGAGGCCACTCATGTGACTGGGAACCCCTCCCCGACAGGACACACAGATTCTCACCCACATGACTCTGTCCCCTGCCCCGCAGTCCCCTTGCCACCGCTCTCCTCCACTGACCTCAGGTAAGCCCTTCCCGTGTAAGCTGTGCTGGCTGTGTTCAGGGCCTTGCCCGAGTGTCCCAGGGGCCGCAGTCACCCCCTTTTTTCCTTCCAGCTGCTTGCTCAGCCAGCCAGCAGCATCTGTGAGACCCACAGGATTGTGGGGCTCCACTCATTTCCTGGCCCCCGGACTCTTTCCATAAAGTCCCAGATACTCAACAACTCGCATCTGCCTCTGCCTTTCCTAGTCGTGATCTGTAGGTCATCCATTCATCTTGACTCCGGGGAGTCAGGTGGTCTTAAGCTTGGACTGATGTCATTTGTCTATCCCTTAACTTTGACCATTTCAGTGGAATACTGGCTTATCGAGCCCTCGACATTATGTAGCCAAGTAACCCCTCAAAGCCCACTTGCCTGTTGAAGCTCTCTCAGGCTATTTGGAAAGACACTGAGCCTGACACAGACACGCGGCTCCCACTGCCCCATGCTCCCTCACCTTCCAGGCCTACAACGGGTCCCCCGTGAGCCTTCTTGTTCCCATGTTCAGTCATTGAATGATCTGTAGCAACACCCTCAGCAGGACTTCATTCTGAGGCTTGGCGCTCACGTTCACCCCTCCACACTTCATGTGGTACAAAGCTGGAGCGTATGTCAGAGCTTCTGCTGGGATTCAACCCGAGTTAGAGACAGGCTCAGTGGAAGGCTGTCTGCAGCAGCAGAGTGAAGAGCCCTGGAGGGGACGGCAAGGGGAGACAGTGAGCCCAGCTTGGCTGTGGGGAAGGGCTGCCCTGGCCAGAGCTCAGCCCACACCCCCTGCTTCCAGGACAGGACAGGGACGAAGACCACAGTGTGGAGGCTAGACGAGGGGTGGGTAGGCCAATGGGAAAGGCCACACAACCGAGGCCACACACAGTCTAGTCAACTGACAGGGCACACGGCAGTGGACCGGGGAGACCACCGAGCCTTGAGTGGACGGCAGGAGCCATCCTGAAATGAAAGTTTGAGGGTCATCGGTCTCTGAATCTCCACCTCTCTCACCATGCCTGGCGCCGCTCAGGTACTTGGCCCACTGGTTAGTTAATTAGACATGTGACATGTTTTAGTGAAAACACATCTGTCGGCTGCCTGTGGAGGTTTCCTAAGGAAGCAAGCAGAAGCTGATGGCCAGGCAGCACAGGGACTTGAGATGAAGCAGGGGGCAGAGGGCTGTCCACACGCCCCTCTTTCATGGAGGCACAAGGCATCCAGGGTGATCAGATTGATAACGGTCATCTTGCAGATGGCAGCGGAGTTTATGAGACCACAGGCTGCCAGAGGCAGGCGTTCATTCCTCTCCTCCCCAGGTCAGTGCATCCGCTGTCCTTAGTCTCCTGTTCCTGAATATTAAGTCAGGAGGCTCACTCGCTGAGTCCTGGACTCTCCGCCTGTATGGGAACTGTCAGTGAAATGTCTGCTTAGAGTTTGAGAATCGTTTGATTTGAAGGCAAGCAGACACATGGTCACATATGTATGTGTGTGTATATATATGTATATATATAAATATATATATATATATATATATATATGTTGACTTTAATCCTCAGGCCCCCTCATAAAACTTCTGATTAAACCTCCCATGTACCACGCCTTTGAAACATTGTTTATGAAATAGTTACATTGGGCAATGTGAATAGGGTTTCTCTCATACTATAAGCCATATGACGTACTGATGTTTTTTGTTCATCTACTTCCACCATCCCCACCTCCTCTCTCTACCTGAAAAATACAAGCTTCAGGAAAACAGGGCTGTTTGACTCCTGAATATAATGACGCATCCGAAGAGCTGGATCAGCGGCTGACTCCCAGTGGGTGAGCAACAGGCGCACGTTGTGCAAGTGAGAGAGCTCCGGTGCCTGCTCCACAGGAGAAGTGGAGGGGACCAGCTGTGAGCAGCACACAGCCCCCTTCTCAGGTCTGCCTTCCGGGGTACCAGGGCCCACGCCACCGCTCCCTACTTTCGGCCAGAGGAGCGAGGGTGAAGGAGGGGCCAGAGGGAGGGGAAGGGAGGCTGCTGCGGTGAGGGGTGGTGGAACTCGCAGCCCCGGTGGGAAGGGCTCCCGGCTCCATGGTGCGGGGCTGAGGCCCGCCGGCCCTCTGTGTGCAGCTCGTGCTCCCTCCCTCCATGCTCCCTAAACCTGGCCTGCTCAAGGCGTGGGTTCTGCTGTTTCTCTCCCCTGTCGGCCCTTTCTTCCCTCCCCTGCTTCCTCTTTACCCAGCAAACTCTTACTCATTCTTCAAAGCCCATCAGCTATGAGGGTCTCCCTGCTTCCTGCTCATGTAGGAGCCCCCCTCTACCCCTGGCAATGATGATATACTGCTTAGGCTTCTGAGGACATGGTGTTCCCCGGGCACTGTCGTCAGGACCCTGGAGCATAGGGACGCCCGCGTACTGGCTCAGTGCACAACCAGTCTGTTCTTGCAGTGTCTCACCCGCTGAGAGGGAGAGTCCAGTGCCCGTCTCTCTGCACCTTCAGGCCTGGGGCAGTGCCGGGCACTTGGTGGGTGTGGGTTCGTGTTTGTGCCACAGTAGGATAATCATTCTCTTCAGCTCTGAGGTCTCTCTTCCCCCATTAGTCTCTCAGCCTCACACTGCCTGTTACATTATTTTTATTATTTTCACACCAAGGTTACAACAGTAAAATTCTCATTGGTTTGGGCGTTTGACAGGAGCATTGAGTGGAAAATGTAATGTTTAGCCTAAAGGGAATGCTGGGTTTGAAGGGAGTACCTCTTTTCAAACTCTGGATTTTCGGTGTAGTTGGCTCTCCTAAGGGGCTTCAGCTGGGAAGCTGGAGAGGGTGCAGCGGTCGCCGCAGGTTAGATGTAACTGTTGCGCTCTGCCCTCACTCCGCAGCCCCGGAGACCACGCTCAGTCAGGGTGCGTCCTGTGCCCTCACGGGACCGCGGCTGGGGTTCCGGTCAGAAGGGAGAGAAGGTGGGTGAGCTTGCCCCAAACACCGTGGGGGACGGACACACAGGAGTTCCACTTTCACTGATGACCAAGACGACAGCGGCAGTGACCGTCAACAGAGTCCTGACTTCTGCAAAGCGCAGTTCTAGGTTCTTAGTAATATATATAGACTCAGTGATTCTTCCCAACAACCTTACATGACAAAGAGCCTCATCTCCATTTTACACTTGGAGAAACTGAGGAACAGAAAGACAGTGGAACTTGCTGAAGGTCACAGCTGGTAGTAAAAGATGAAAGAGCAAAAGGAAGACACTGTGCGCGCACACACACACACATACACAGAAGAGGATGTAAGGTTAAAATCTATACATGATATAGAAAAAGAAAACAGGATAAAATATTTTAAATATTGACTTTTATTAGAACTAGAGAATTTGGAAATATAACTAGGACAGGGTGATGATCCTGTCTTTAGTGAAAATTTTGACATTTTATTCATCATGAATGTTTTTGCAATAATTTTGATTTTTTTTACCCGCAATAAACTATTATTTACCGGGACTACTGAGTTGCTTGCCACGTCTTTAAATTTTATGCTTGAAGCAATTATGTCCAGTCTAGCCAGACCAGGTGGGAAGATTTTAGACCTCAGAGTGTGAGCACAACCTTCCGATGTAGTGATTCGTGGATGGAGAGCATAGTCACCCAACACGGGACAAGACTCCTGAGGGAGAAAGACCCAAATCCTAGAGCCAAGTGCTGGACAGGCCAGCAGTGACCCTTAGACCTCTTAGACACCTGTGTCAACTTCTGTAATTCTAGGAATGTGTTTCCTTTTCTTACAGCTGTGAGTAAAGGAAAAATGGCCTCTAATCAAATCTGAAAATCTCTTTGGGAGCAGAACTAAAACAAAATATTGACTCAAGAGGAAAAATTTTAAATCACAGTTTTGTGAAATCAGTCTTAAACCATAATTCTCCTGGTTTTCCTTACAAGTTGCTTATTAATTCTTAATAAGAAGATTCGCATTTGATCAAAGTATGATGCTGTCACGTGATCCTTCAGCAAGTTGCAGCAATGATGTCAGAGATCTCTGACCACAGATCACCATAACAAATATAGTGATAACTTAAATGTTTGAAGTGTTGTGAGGATTACAGAAACGTGACAGAGATACAGGTCGAGCAAAGGCTGTCGGGAAAATGGCCCCACAGGCTTGCTGGAGGAGGGGTGCATCAGCAGTGCTTGGGGAGGCTATGGGAGCCCCAAGAGAGGGTCTTGCTCACCCTCCATGAGGGAGAGCCAGGTCCTCCACTGAGTCACAGGGTTTAATGCCATCCAGAGAGCTGAGGGCATGGAGGACCCTGAATGCAGTAGATTCCAGAAAGTGGGAAGCTGTGCCCCAGTGGGCGGCATGTCCCTGCACTGCAGGGGGGCCTTGGTGGCCAAGCGGACTGGCCTGCTGGGTGAGCCCAGCCCAGCTGTGCCCCCTAGCCATGGCCCTGCCCCACACCCCACACCTCAGGGAGAGGGAGCAGGGGTCTCCACACCCTCCCTGCCACAGAAAGCAATGGGAAGAATGCCAGAGGTGATAGTCTGGGGTCTCCCTGCAGAGAGGCACAGAAGAACGTGCCACAGTGTTGGGAATTGTCCGTGTGCTGTCTGAGCTATGGTTGCCGGTGTCGCAGTCATGGTCCTTCACTGCACGGCACTGCCGTAACTTACTCATCAGTAACAATGAAGCCTTAGGTAAAAGAACATCTGTAAAAGTACAAGTAAGTTTTTCAAGTTACTTAGTAATAATCCATTAGCTGCTTATGATATATTATTTTGTAACTTAATTTTACTTACCACATTTTACACTTACTAGAGTGGACAAGGTGCTAAGTCGCTTCAGTCATGTCTGACTCTTTGCGACCCCATTGACTGTAGCCCACCAGGCTCTTCTGCCCATGGGATTCTCCAGGCAGGAATACTGGAGTGGGTTGCCATGCCCTTCTACAGGGAGAATAGAAGAAGGAAGCTTTAATTTACCACAATTTTTTTTTTCTTTTAAAAATGAGAAGTTTTCATTTTCCAGGTGTACTAGTAAGATTTCACTTTCCCATTAATTTCTCAGTTTCACCCTCTGATGCACAAAAAAGTCCATCATTTTTATTTATCTTTTATTTGTAACTTTGTCTCAATATCCTGTCCTTAAACTCAAACCTGAGCTCCCGTAAATAAAAGGCTGGTGGGGAAGAGAGTTAATCTTCAAAGAGCTGTCACGGAAGTCATTGGGTGAGATAGAAGGATGTGTCTGTATGCACTCTGAGTCACACAGAAATTCAATGCTCTAATGAGAAACAGTCCAGTGAAGAGAGCAAGCTGTTGGAAGCGGGTGAATACACGTATTAAGCAACGTTCCAATGAGACAGAACACGAGGTCCCTCGCTGTACGACAGAGCGCTTAGTGCATTTGAATTTCAGGTGGGAAGGACTCTGCCAGAGAGGCTTTTTTTAAATTCAGTATGTCGTTTTAATTAAATTACAATTCTGAATTAGACATAAATCACCCAGACCCATTCGGTTTTCATTTTCGGCACAAAGATCCTATCACCTTCAGCGTTTCATTCAGAGCTAATTAAATATGGATTTATGGCTCCCGGCGCCTTGACGCTGAGGAGGCTTCCCGGGTGTGTGAAGCCACTGAGGGGGCAGGTTCTGAGGCCGGGCCCCAAATGTCAGCCTTGCAGCAGTGCTCTGCTTCTGAGAGCTGGGTGTGTTTTCTGGGTGTGTGACGAGCCTCCTCGCCCTCTCGGTGTGGTGTTTCCGTCTCTGGAAACAGTGGAAATCCCTGTCTCCCCAGCTCTGTTTTACGCAGCGCCGCTCTGACTTCCAGAGCAGGCCTGGCGGCCCTCTGCAGGGAGTGTCAGCTCAGCCTGAGGACACACGGCTTCCAGTCAGACCCCACTCCCAGCAGAGGTTTGCTGCTGAGGACTTTCCTTCCTGATGGTGGGCTAGTAAATCTATTTAGGAGTTTATGGTCCCTCACAAACCCAAACACCAGCTTCATCTCCTAGTGACCGTGTTGTCCTGGCATGGCCTTGCTGCGTGTCTGTTGAACACTTTCAGATGGGAGAGCGGAAATAGACCAAGTGAAAGCAACTGAATTCTTTCCATATCAAAGAGAAGCCATTTGAAGAGATAGAAAAAAACACCCTTCTGAAAGTGAGGATCCAGGGGAGCAAGAAGCAAAGTGCTGTTTTTAATCATGACTGGAAATTAAGTGCAGCAAACCATTCGTTGAGAAGGATGTTGGCATGTGCCTCGACAGCAACACGGTGGTGCTGAGACACATGGAGAGATTTTGTGTAGAAACCGCACCCGGGCAGGCTCCCGGCATCCTCTGGCCCCTTAGCGCTGTGGAAGGATTGCAGGACGCCTGTAAGCAAAGCATGTTTGGAGTTTTGCTTTAATGACTAAGAACATAATTTTAAATGTTTTGATGAGAAAAGAGACTTGGTGGAGAATCCGTTGGAAAGGAGGGAAGTCACGATGTGAGGCACGTAATGTGGCATGGAAAATTTTAGTGAGAACAGAGGTGACAGGGACGGGGGCCCAGATTCCCCCGGGAAGGCCTCCTGTGGACAGGACCCTGCTGTCGGTCAGTGGCATTTAGTGGTGAGTTGTCCTGGGCCCTGGTCACGTTGTTTTGTCCCTTGATTCTGAGATAGAGCATTTCTAAAATGCAGGTGTTAACTGTTTCACACACACACAGAGCCCCCAAATTTTTTGTTGCTTAGTAAAAGAAAAAAAGATTCCCTTTGAAACTTGATTCTACCTTGAACCAGAAAAACATCTACTAATACCTCCTAGGACCTCTTACTGCTTGAGCCCCAGGGTCCCCGTCCTGGGGCTAGGGGGCAGGAAGCCCTCCCTCCGGCCTCACTGAGTGAGCTCTGCCGGAACGGGTCCAGTGTACAGGGAGTACCTAACTCCCAGGGGTAGGGGTGGGGGGCTGTCACGGCTGGTGCCTACTGCCAGGCCCTCACCGCACACCCGTGACTGGCCTCCGCCTTTCCACACGTGCAGGTGCTGCTCTGTAGGCTTCTGACCTCTTCATCCTGTCCTGGAAGCTGCAGCAGTCACTCTGAGGGGCCATGGCCTTGAGTCCCCATTGACACAGCAGGAAAGATGGAAACCCCGCCCGCTTGGGCTGGCCAGCCAGCTGTCCCTGTCCAAACCTGAATCGCATTCGGCCCACACCCACTTTTCAAGGTGGTATCCAGGGTGGGAAAGGTCAACTTTGCCTCTTGGGTTTTTTTTTTTGGGGGGGGGGGAGGGGGTGCTAGAGACAAGTACTTCCTCACGTTGGGGTCACTGCTACAGAAAGCCTCTGTGTCTTTGTCTCTCAGTGTTGGAGGTGGTGGTGTGCCTCCCTTCTCTGCCCACGTTGTGCTCTGAGCCAAATGCTTCCAAGAGGGGAAAGACATTGGCAGGCTTGGCAAAGGCCAGCACTTCCAGCCTGAGAGGCGAGTGTGGGCACTGGCAGCTGGGGCTTAGACACTGCTAGACCCAATTCTGTCCAAGACGGGACAGCCCAGTACCTGTGGGAGCTGAAGCAGAACCCTCACTCTGCCTCCTGGCCCCACTGGGAGAGCTGGCTCAGCACTATCAGAAATCCTCTGTCTGTCCAGTCCCAGACTCCTTAGAGCTTTTTTGGCTGTTTGCAGCAGCATGGTGAGTCATGCATTTCACGAGCGTTTTTAAGAAGGGGGAACACCTACCCACTTGAAATGTGACTCTCGAATGAAAAGGGACTGTGTCAAAATACCAAGCAACTTCTCCCTCATGGGTTCCTTTCTTCCTGAGTGAGTCTCTTTTGAAGACTAGTTTTAACTGTTTGAAGCCTGAAATCCAACCTTGTCAAGCAAGAAGCTAAACTCTCTTTGGGCTTGCCCGTGGGCAAGCAAACCACCTCCTCCCCTAATCTAAGGATCAGGTCCCAGGCCAAAGAAACACAACCTGCTTTGCAGATTTAGATAGAAATATGCTGAACCTGAGCTTTAAAAAAGAAAGAAAGAGAAGGAAAAACAAAAACAAAAAACTGGCTGGGTCTGTACCCTGTGATGTGCTGGCTGCAAGGGGAAGGAATTGTCACTTTTAGCCCCAGACCCCGACACCTGCAGCAGCGCTTGTGCACCAGAGCGTCCCCCTTTGGGTCTGAGTCTTCCCACAACCACCCATGGCTCCTAGAGCATGTGGAGGGAGTTGTGTCATGTGTTTTTCCCTCACAGAGAACCGTCCTCGGATCCCGAGGGCATGTGTCCCCCTTGGGCTCTCCCGGGTGACCCTGAGTCAGATGCAAGAGCCAGTTCGCTCTTGCATCTGCCGGAGGCTGAGAAGTTTCTCTCAAGAAGGAGGAGCAGAGTCCAGTCAGATATGGTCCGGGCTGTTTGGGCTTCGATGATTCAGCTCTGTTTTGTGGATTTCCCAAGATGCTTTCTGAAACTCTGTTGGAAATATCTGTGTGATCTTGTAACAAATTAAACAAAAGACAAACCACCAAATGCCTGCCTGTTTGAATAGCATAACCACAAAGACTCTGATTCACCAGGCCCTGCTGTGGCAGGGAGGAGGCAGGGGAGACCATTGGTTAAATTCTAACTTCCTCAAACCCCAGCTTGCCGCAGCCCTCCTGGGGGCTTGTTGGAAGCCAGAGGGAGGGTTGGTTACATTTTTAATAGCCATCAGGGCCACTCTACTATGGCTTCTTATTCAGCCGCCTCCTCAGCTGAATACCAGCTGTGTACCTGGACACATTGTCTGGCCAGCTTCAGTTTTCAACATATTGGGGGTTGGAGGGATGTGTGCTTGTGGTTTTTTTTTTTTTAATTTTGCTTTAATTTTAGGAGCCAAACGGCATTTTATATACTTTTTCCTTAACAATTAAAAGATGATTCCCACATTCTGTCATTGCCTGCCTTGTTCCTGGCAGCACACACCCACGTTTCCTCGCCGGCTTACTCACAGAGATCAACAATATGTGCTGAGTCTGGTTTCCACCAGCCAGGCTTTCCCCAGCACACGTCCTGCAGATGGAATCTCCAGCACACCCACTCACCGGGCCCTCTGGGTGACAGAGACACCCGTGTTGGGTGTTTTCCTCGGGCTGCAGAGAAGGGACGCTCCATGCTCACTCTGATCTCCCAAAGAGCCATGACAATAAAGACACCCCAGTTTCCAAGATACACAGTCCTGCCCAACCCAGCAGTGTGGTTTATCCAGCCGTCACGCCCAAGACAGATGTGCTCTTCACATACACTACTTCCTTTTCTGCACAGTTCCTTCTCCCCACTGGGGAGGTGATTCCCCAGTGTCTGGGAGATGTTCTGACCTGCAAGATGGCCTGTGAAACCTGTAATTCTGCAAAGGAACCACAATGACAACATTCTTTGCTTGTTCTTCTGAATGTTGTTTTGTTTCTGCTCTTGATGTCACTATTCCTCTTCGGGAACAGGAATTTCAGCCTTTAGAGAATTCCCAAGTTAGAAGGCATGCACAATCTTGGAAAACTTCAGCACACACACCAAGAGAGGTGGGGTGCCATGTGTTTTGCCAAAAACCATCTAGAATTTCCTGTTTTCCGAGTTGAGGGTGTAACTTTACCTTTTTGGGTCAAGTTTTCCATGTTCCTGGGAATCAGAAGCTTTCTATTTCTGACTTCTCTAAAGATTTATGAAAGTTATTTAATGGGCTTCTTATTAAAAAAAAAAAAAAAAGTAGCTGTTTGTGGCTCAGACAGTAAAGAATTTGCCTGCAATGCAGGAGACCCAGGTTCGATCCCTGGGGCAGGAAGATCTCCTGGAAAAGGGAAAGGCAACCCACTCCAGTATGTCTGCCTGGAGAATCCCATGGACAGAGGAGCCTGGTGGGCTACAGTCCATGGGGTCTCAAAGAGTCGGACATGACTAAGCAATTAACACACTGTAACTTTATAAAAGCTATGCAGTCCTTATCCCCCCTTTTTAAAAAACTTGAATTACAGTTGATTTACATACAATATTGTATGTTTTAGGTATATAACATAGTGTTTCACAACTTTTAAAGGTTATATTCCTTTTCTAGTTATTATCAAATCTTACTTATATTCCCTGTGCTGTACAATATATCTTTGTGGCTTATTTATTTTATAGATAGTAGTTTGTGTCTCTTATTCTCCTATCCGATTTTCCCCCCTCCCCTTCCCTCACGCATGCATGCCTGCTAAGTTGCTTCAGTCATGTCCGACTCTGCAACTCTGTGGACTGTAGCCCGCCAGGCTCCTCTGTCCGTGGGATTCTCCGGGGAAGAACACTGGAGTGGGTTGCCATGCCCTCCTCCAGGGGATCTTCCCGGCCGAGGGATGAATCCACATCTCCCGCAGCTCCTGCATCACAGGCAGGTTCTTTACTGCTGAGCCGCTGGGGAAGCCCCCCTCCCGCCTCTCCCCACTGGTGACCACTGGCTTGTTCTCTGCGCCTGAGTTTTTTCTTTTTTATTATGTTCACTAGTTTATTTTTAAATTCCACATATTAGTGATATATAGTGTTTATCTTTCTGTGTGTCTTCTTTCACTTAGCATAATATCCTCCAAGTTCATCCGTGTTGTTGCAAATGGAAGAATTTTCATTCCTTTTTATGGCTGAGTAGTATTCCATCATGTATATATACTACATATTCTTTATGCATTAGTTTGTTGATAGACATTTAAATTGCGTCTGCATTTTGGCTGCTTCATTAATAAATAATGCTGCTATGAACATTGGGGTGCATATATCTGTTTGAATTACTGTTTCCCTTTACTTTGGATATATACCCATGAGTGGAATTGCAGGATGGTAGGGTAGGTCTATTTTTACTTTTTCACGGAATCTCCATACTGTTCTCCAGAGTGGCTGCACCAGTATACATTCCCACCAACAGAGTAGGAGGGTTCCCTTTTCTCACACCCTCTCCAGCATTTGTTATTTGTAGACTTTTAATGACAGCCATTCTGGCAAGTGTGAAGTGATATCTCATTGTGTTTTCTAAATTGTATTTAATTACTTTTACCTGTGTTGGGTTTTGTTGCTGCAAGAGGGCTTTCTCTAGTTGTGGCGAGCAGGGGCTCCTCTTGCGGTGTGCAAGCTTCTCATTGTGGTGGCTTCTCTAGAGCATGGGCTCTAGGGTGCCCAGGTGTTAGTAGTCGTGGTGCACAGGTTTGGTTGCCCCAAGGCATGTGGAATCTTCCCAGACCAGGGATTGAACTCATGTCCCCTGCTTTGGCAAGTGGATTCTTAACTACTGGACCATCAGGGAAGTCTTCATTGTGGCTTTGGTTTGCGTTTCTCTAGTAACTAATGATGTTGAGCATCTTTTCATGTGCCTGTTGGCCACCTGTATGTCTTCTCTGCAATAATGTCTATTCCAATCTTCTGCCCATTTAAAAATCAGGTTATTTTGTTGATACTGAGTTGTATGAGCTGTTTACATATATTAAGAAAATAACAGGAGCAGAAGAGATTAAGAAGAGGTGCTAGAATGCACAGAAGACTGTAAAAAGAAGGTTTTAATGACCCAGATAACCACAAAGTGTGGTCACTCACCTAGAGCCCAGACATCCTGGAGTGTGAAGTCAAGTGGGCTTTAGGAAGCATTACTAGGAACAAAGCTAGTGAAGGTGATGGAAATTCCACCTGAGCTATTTCACATCCTAAAAGATGATGCTCTTGAAGTGCTGCACTCAATATGCCAGCAAAGTTGGAAAACTCAGCAGTGGCCACAAGACTAGAAAACATCAGTTTTCATTCCAATCCCAAAGAAGGGAAATGCCAAAGAATGTTCAAACTACCACACAATTGTGCTTATTTTACATGCTAGCAAGTAATGCTCCAAATCTTTCAAGTGAGGCTTCAATAGCATATGAACTGAGAATTTACAAATGTTCAAGCTTGATTTAGAAAAGGCAGAGATCAAATTACCAACACCCATTGAATCATAGAGAAAGCAAAGGAATTCCAGAAAAATATCTACTTCTGCTTCACTGACTATGCTAAAACCTTTGACTGTGTAGATCACAAAAAAATTGTGGAAAATTCTTCAAGAGATGGGAATACCAGACTGCCTTACCTGCCTCCTGAGAAATCTGTATGCAGGTCAAGAAGCAACAGTTATAACTGGACATGGAACAATGAACTGGTTCAAAATTGGGAAAGGAGTACATCAAAGCTGTATATTGTCACCCTGCTTATTTAACTTATATGCAGAGTACATCATGCGAAATGCTGGACTGGATGAGTTACACGCTGGAATCAAGATTGCCAGTAGACATATCAACAATCTCAGATATGCAGATGATACCATCCTAATGGCAGAAAGTGAAGAGGATAAAGAGCCTCTTGATGAAGGTTGAAGAGGAGAGTGGAAAGGCTGGCTTAAAACTCAGCATTCAAATAATTAAGATCATGGCATCCAGTCCCATTACTTCATGGCAAATAGATGGGGAAACAATGGAAACAGTGACAGACTTTATTTTCTTGGGCACCAAAATCACTGCAGACAGTAACTGCAGCCATGGAATTAAAAGACTCTTGCTCCTTGGAAGAAAACCTGTGACAAACCTAGACAGCGTATTAAGAAGCAGAGACCTGACTTTTCTGACAAAGGTCCATATAGTCAAAGCTATGGTTTTTCCAGTAGTCATGTATGGATGTGAAAGTTGGACCATAAAGAAGGCTGAGTGCTAAAGACTTGATGCTTTCAAATCATGATGCTGGAGAAGACTCTTGAGAGTCCCTTGGACTGCAAGGAGATCAAATCAGTCAATCCTAAAGGAAATTAGTCCTGAATATTCTTGGAAGGACTGATGCTGAAGCTGAAGCTCCAATACTTTGGCCACCTGATTCATAAAGCCAACTCACTGGAAGACCCTGATGCTGGGAAAGACTGAGGGCAGGAGGAGAATGGGACAACAGAAGATGAGATGGTTGGATGGCATCATCAACTCCATGGACATGAGTTTGAGCAAACTCCGGGAGATAGTGAAGGACAGGGAAGCCTGGTGTGCTGCAGTCCATGGAGTTGCAGAGTCCGACATGACTAAGTGACTAAACAACACAGGCAAATGGGTATTATTGATCAGTATCTCTTCAGGATGTTGAACCTGGGCTCAGAGAGGTCAGACATGCCCCGGTGTGTAACCAAGGTCCCACCCTCTGGCTAGAAGAGGTAAGTGTCCTGTTGCCACCGGTCAGAGGGCAACACCCAGTTCCCTGGAGGATGTTCTCCTGGAGCTGGAGCTCTTTGAAGCAGCACTTGTGTGTTTGTTTGTATCCATAATTGTGGTAAATTATGCCAGATTATGTGAAATAAAGAGGAATTCAGCTGAGATATGATGGGCCTGGCTGGGCCTTTGGGAAGGAGGCCCTGCACCTCTTTGCTGAGTGGTACTGCCCATGAGGGCAGGACGCGATGGCCTTAGGGCCACTTCCCTCCCTGAGTTCCTATGAAGTCACTGTTTCTGGCCTTACAGTGACAGATGGCAAATTCACAGTGATAATAGTAGTAAAATAATGATGATGGAGAAAGCAGAGGTCCCCACTGGAGTTGCTAAGGTGACACAAATGTCCCAGAGCCGGTGTTGAATGACGTGGTTCCTTTGGCCCATTTTCATACATTCCTGTTACACTTGTTAGTAAATCCCTTTCCCAAAGTGGGTGTTGTTGTGTCCTGCACTGTTGTTGCGGCAGAGAAGAAAGCTCTGATCTGCAGCAGGCAGGGAGCCCTCCCTGCAGGAGGGAACAGGCCCCACAGCCTCTGCATCACAGAGGAATCATGTGGCTGTTGAGCTGAGCCTCAGAGCCAGCAGCCAAGGAAGCTCCCTGTAAAGAGGCTTCCTGGCTGAGTCCACTGTCAGCAATGGGAAACAGCCCCCGAACGTTATTGCAAAATCCTATCTTAGTCTGCCCTCCCCACTCTGGGAACCTTAGATTTAACTCTGGAAAGCTCCAACCCTTTGATCTCCTCTCAGAGTGGGCGGGCTTAGCCTCCAAGCAGAAGCTCCCATTCCAAGGTAATGTTTTAAGTCAAGTATGCTAAGCATCCTCGCTGATAAGTGGGAAGCCACGGCTCATCTCCTGAGGTTTCTGCATCTACAGGAAGGTGGGATGAAGGGGCGACAAACACTGTTGGGGGCTTCCCCAGGGAGCTCGGAGAGGACTTGTTGTGAAGCAGCAGGAGGTGCTGCCCTCTGGTGCAGCCAGCCTACTCGCTGGTGGGCTCGAACCCTAACTAGCATCTCCCAGGCCCTGTGTGAGAGCCCATCAACAGGGAACAGCCCGCAGCAGCATGAGCCCAGCTTTTACTGTGCTTTTCACAGTGCAGCCTCTTCACCGCTCACCTCTTTGCTGGGATGGCAGACCACCCTGTTCTCCTGGGCTTCAGGGGAGGGAGTTCTGTGCTAGAGTTGGCTGCCTGGGAACGGGGAGCAGGAGGCAGGGGCAGAGGTGACCTCCTCATATTGGGAGTGCCCTTGGCTGTGGCGCCCTGGCTGTGCCCTTGAAGGACGCCAGGCTGGTGCCACCCAAGGAGCCTCGCGGCGGCACACAGTGATATTCCAGGCCCAGCGGGTCTCCTCCAGGAGGTGTGGGAGGAGCGGTTCTGAGCCCCTGCTGGAACCTGCCCATAGGCAGCTCTTTGCTCCCCATGTGATGACGCAGTGAGTCACCCGTCCAGCTCTGAAAGGCTAACCCCGTTCTCCATGCGGATGTGACTCAGGTCAGGAGTCTGTGCCCCTCTGAGAAAAGTGTGCTTAGGGACGCACGCCCTCCGCAGTGGCCCTCACTGAGAAAGCCGTGGCGTCTCCAGGGTTGGTAGCTCCAGCCCCTGCGCCTGTGCAGGGCTGCACCAGCCTCAGCCCTCCACACCCCAGGGCTTTGCCCTTGGGGCTAGTGATGATCCACGTCGTCTAGGGAGAACAGTGAACTGGAAAAAGGAGTCGTAATTGAATCCAGTTTTTACAACTGTGTTCTATTAACAAGGTTAAGAAAAGTATGATTCATTGAGTCATCTGTCTGGGAAGTCTTTGTGTTCTTCACACTTGTTTCATGGTTCGGTTACATCCTATGGAGCCAGTGCCTGACCCGGCTCGAAGTCCCGGCTCTATGTCAGGCAGCCTTCTGCTGTCCTTCTCCTTCACTTCCAGAACCTGTGCCTAGGCTCTGCTAGCCTGAGGGCCTGCTGTGGGGCCAGAGAAAGGAGGGAGGGAAAAAGAAGAGAGGCAGAGAGGGAAGGAGAGTGTGGGGTGCAGGGCAAGGGGGGAGGCGGGTGGGAAGCAGCTCTACCACTTCCTACCTATTTGACCAAATTATACAGCTTCTCTCTCTAGTCTCAGTCTCTTCATGGGTGAAATGAAAACTGTAGCAGTGTCTTCTTATATATGTGATACGATATATGATCCCATAATATGACTGTTGCTGTTCAGTCGTTAAGTCATGTCTGACTCTTTGCGACCCCGTGAACTGCAGTATGCCAGGCCTAACATGATATATGACATAATATATGGTGACTTATGATCTGTATGATATGATATTCAACATATGTAATTCTAGCCTCCTGACTGGCACACAACAATCTTAACCATTGTTTCTGTTCATATTAGCAAAAATGATAAATAGTATAATTGCTAATAATGTCTCACAATACATACTTCCAAATGAATAATTTTTTAACAGTACACTCTTGCAGCAACTAAAAAAAAAAGAACCCAGTGTCCACAGGTGAACTTTTAACAGAACAAGAGAGACAGGTAGTTGTAGAAAGCATCTTGATTGAGGAAGACTTCTTTTTAGCATCCCGCAACCCCAGGCAGATATAAGCTCAACCTTGAAGAGGAAGATACATTAAACCATTCAAATACGCTGCACTTCCCAGCTCCAGCCAAGAGGTGATAAGACAAAATTTTATGTTATCAACTAAAATGGAATTCTGAGATTAGGATGTCTCCCTGGAACTTGGCGCCAGACAGTGATTCAGTGAGGGCTTCGTATATGTTAAATGACAATGATAAGATTTAGATTCCCACCATAAAGCTTTCCTAGAATAACAGAGCCTAGATTTGTTTTCTTTATTCCTTCCCATCATCATTACTGTGGTTTTTAATCACCGGATATGATGGTCTGACGGCTTCAAATATCTCCTAGTTGTCTAGGAGGTTTGGTGCGTTCTGCATGCCTGGTGTCCTGACCTCACCATCGCCCATTAGGGATCTCTTTGCAGATGCAGGATCAGTCCTTCTGAACAAGTCCTCTGCTGCTGCTTCTCACCTGCCTGCTGTTTCAGTTTAAGCCTTGCAACGAGAAGTGTTCTGCACAATCCAACGAGAGACGCCATCTGTATTACAAGGAAATGGATGACTTGAAGTTTATGCAAAGAAAGAAACCTTAGGTGTTGGTTACTGACCCTGTCATTGAATGAGGGTAACTTTGTCTTTTAGGATCAAGGATAATTAGCTTGTTTCTTCCTTTCAAACAGAGATGTCATTTAGCTGGGAGGTTCCACCATTTCTCAGAAGTGCACCCCAAAGATGCTTCAATCCAGGTGTCACAATGAAGTCCTAGAACCTGAAGCCCATCGTGGGCTCCACTGCAGCTCTTGACTAAAATTTCCAATTTCACAGCCTGAAGCACAAGCCTACAAGTGAACATTCTCCACCAAATGCCATCTGTTAGCCTCTTTCATCCAAGCCGATTTTTTTCAATTTTAATAATGCCACCATGAAGAGCAGTCAGTTATACAGAGGCTGTTTACAGTGTCTGTGAGATGTCCACAGTCTTCCAATAATACACCCATCCTGAGCCACTGGGAGTCCTGTGGACAGCAGCAGTTAATGGTAGTCCCTCCCGTAAACTCCCTTCAGTAAACCTCAGACCCCCTTCTCGTGGCTCCCATGGGAATATGCTCTTAACATCTTCCCCGGGTTCTGTGCCCATCCCTCCAGGAGTGCAAGCTTAATCGCAGGGCACCTTGTTTTGGGGAGCGTCCTGTTTGTCTATTGTTAGAACAAAAACAGTGCCGCATATTTTGGCCACTTGAAAAGAATCACTGCTTCTCTTCCAAGGGTCGGGGAGGTGGTGAGAAAGTCTGATGTGAAAGTCATACCACCGCTTCCTGGAGATGGCATTCTCAAGCCTTGAGTCATCGCTCCGTTCACCCTTTGTAGCCAAGTGGCTACTTCCTTTCATTAAAAGCCGGAGAGGACTAGAACTTACTGGATGAGGGTGAGATGATCCCAAGGAAACCAGGGCTGGTGGGCTTCAAGAATGGACAGCCGGACAGTCCTGGGTGAATAGTGAGTAGCCTTTGAAACCAGGCATCCTCAGGCATCTGGGGACAGAGGCAGCGGGCACCCTAGTTTGCTCATCTGTCCACTGGTGAGGGTGGTCCCCGGACCACAGGTGCCTCCCCTGGGGACCCTGGCACTGCATTAGCTCATCCACACTCAGGGCTCAGGGGACCAGACTCCCTCCACCTCTGTCTTCTCATCCAGCTCGAGTCAACCCCCGTGCCATTCATCGAGTCATGACAGACACCTCTGGAGTTATTGTTTTATGCTCTATTGCAGCATATTTTAAAACGAATGCTTTTAATCTTTGCTGTAGGGACAGCACTGGGTTCTCGTCTAGCTCCATGTTCTGACCTCAGCAAGTCTCATTTTCTGAGCTGGAGAATGGAAATAGCAAGCACGTCCTGGGCAGCCTGGAGGACAGTTGCAGGAAGCAAGAGCAGAGCCCTTACCCGGTGTCAAGGGTTTCTAGGCTTCCATAGGGCGGCCAGACATGTGGCCCACAATGTGCCCCCTGCACATAAAGGCTGTTTTGAGGGAAATGCACTTAAAATAACACCAGGTGCAAGAAGGGTACCCTTCCTGGATGTGGGAGAAAAGACCCCCACCCCACCACCATGGAAGATGGTCCCGGGAGCTTGGAGGGAGTAACGTCCTCATCCTGCCCGGTGGGGAGTCAGGCTGAAAGCGCTCTGCGCAGACGGGCCCTGTTAAAGTGACTCCCGCCTTCCCCGGCCTCCCCGTGTATGGTAGTCACTTTTCCGCAGTTTCCTCTCTGTCCAGCCCAATATAAAAGCATTTAAGGTCATGGGTTCTCTGTGTCTTTGCTCCTTGTGAAGGCTCCTAAACCTCCAGTAAATGAGCCTGTAGGCTTGTTCCCTCCTGATCTTTCCTCTGTCACTTTAATTCTCAGGCCCAGGTGACAGCCTGTGCGGGCAGTCCTGAACTTGTGGCCCTTTTTCCCAGAAGTCTCAACATTCTCCTTCGCCCAGCCTTCCTCCTCCTCAGAGGGACCTGTCTGCCTGCCTCCCCTCTAGCCCTATCTGGAAACTCTACAGGCGAGATGGGAACAGGCGCCTCTGGGTGAGGCTGGCAAAGCCAGGTGCCCAGATACCCCCTGGAGCACTGCCACTTCAGTTGTTCCACCCTGGAGGCTGCTCTTTCGCAGTCAGGATCAGACGCCCGATGTGTTTCAAGATGTCTTTCTTCCAGGGCAGACTCGCCAACCTCACCAGGGGTTGGGGAGGATTCTTGTCCTACTGCCCTGAGTGGCAGCTGTGGGACGAGTCAGGCCCGCCAGGCGGGCATGTGGAGAGGGACTTGGTCAGCAGCTGGTCTGGCCAACACAGACTCAGAGCACCTCAGGTGAGCTGATGGGCCAGCGGGCTGGCCTTGGATAAGCCTCTGGGACCCCAACGAAGACCCTCAGCAGTCCTCCCAGCCTCCCACTGCGGCTTTCTTCTCCTGGGAAACCCTGGGCACCCACCACCCTCCTCCCTGACAAGCTCTCCCTAAGGCCCCGCCATGGTCCCAGCCTCTGTGAGAAGACTCAGTTCCTAATGGTTAGAGGAGAGTCATGTATCATCCTGGGAAGACCATCCAGGACAGAAATGGAAAGGGAATCATTTATAACATTCCAGGCTGTCAGGCATAACTACAGGAAGGCAGACTGGATCATATTCATAAAACTCTGACTTCATGTCTGTTTTGTCAGACCCTTTTTTCCTGGTTGGGTCTCGCTGAAATCGTGTGACTGGCACATTCTGCTGAGGCCTGGCCACTATGCCTCCTGTCCCTGGAGGCGTCCCGGTCTGCCCGGGACTAACGGGAGAGCTCCAGAGCTCAGCCCCCTACACATAAGACATGAGGGCGGCCACTGGCCTGGTGACACATGTCTCCCCCTCCCTCTGGGCTGAGCTGGAAGGCTCTGGCCTGCCAGCTCTGCTCAGTTAAAGGCGCTTTCTGACAAATGGAACTTGTATTTTACTGGACTCTTCATCCATAAAATTAGGCAGTTAGACTAGATCATCTCTTAGGGATTTGCCAGCTCTAAAGTGGCACAATTCCATGGTTTTATGGTGTGCGGCTGAGTTTCTTTTAGTGCATTTCGCTCAGTAAGGATTATGCAGCCTCATCATGACTTGTCACAAGAAAGGGACATTCTATCATACCCAGGACGGGCTCAGCATCCAGACATATATGCTCCACGTACACAATAATACACAAATAATTTCTAGTACACTTGAATGAAGGGAAATAGCCCAGTAAACTCAAAACAATTAGGAATGTCTGAAGTCAATCTCAGTATTGTATTCTGTGCTCATTCACTTAAAAATCTTACTTGGAATGTGCTTTAATGTCAGGTCAAGAGCAACAACGCAGTTTCAAAATGCCTGTAACAAAAAAATAGGCATATAGTAATCAGATTTATCTGTCCTGAGGAGCCCATTAGGAGACACAGTTTTCAGGTGTTGAGCCATTCCCTAACAGTGACAGTCTTATTAGAGGCGATTGCACCAGAAGTAAATGGTTTATTACATTGCAATAATGTACGTATTGGCATTTAACTTTTATCCTAAGTGGTTGTTTCCTCTTTCTATAAAATTAGCAAGAAAAGACCAATAAAAATCACCAATTCTGATTCAGTGTGTGTCTCACTTGGATAAAAAGACAAGCTATTTAAAGAAACCCAGATATTGTGGGGGGAGGGTGATGGGCACAAGTGGGGAGAAGGCTCATCTTTAGTCTCCAAACTCAGCTGAGGGGAAACCTCTCCTGGGGGGCGAGGGGGCATCAGGGAGTCCTGATGTCCTGCCAGCAGCCTCCAGCGGCTGAACCAGAGTGTGCGGGGTGGAGGTCAGCTTCACTGGGTTTTGACGGTTGTGCCATTATTGCCCTGTTTAGCAGGAGAGGAAGCTGAGGCCCAGACAGGATGGTTAACCTCCCCAAGTCCACTTAGTGGGTGCAGAGCTGAGCTTCACAACAGCAGTTCTGACCCCAGAGCCTGTGCCATGAGGCAGCATCACACACCTCACATGAAACTCAACGTGAAAAGAGCAGAAAGTGCAAACTAGCAAACGCCAAACAAGAAGAAACTTCACGCACACACTCGGAGGTGTCTGTCTTGAATTATTTCCCTTTGGAGGGGGTCTTAGACGGTACGTATATTATGTGAACAAGGGGTTCACAGAGTTGAATGCTTGGTGGATGGCTGGCTGTACATGTAGTGAATATATACACATACACACGTACACATACACTGGACAACTGGTCTTGATGCCGCTTGGCAGCACCACTGTAAATGAACGGAAGGTGTGAGGAAATGTGATCCCCTCCAGGGCCTCCAGGAAGAGCGCAGACCTGCAGGCGCCTTGGCTTCAGCCCAGTGAGGCCTGTGCCACATTCTGAATCCCAGAATCACAGGGCAGTAAACGTGTGCTGTTTTCATCCGATAAATTGGTGGTAATCTGTTACAGCAGCAATAGGAAACTAATACATTCACCCAACGTATGTTTTCTCATGTTGAGGTTTGATGGCAAAACATGGGCTGTTCATTTTGTCTTGACTGACAGACTGTCTTGGTTTTCTCCCGTGATCACTGGTTGTTGTTGTTTAGTTGCTCAGTTGTGTCCAGCTCTTTGCGACCCCATGGACTGTAGCCTGCCAGGCTCCTCTGTCCATGGGGATTCTCTGGGCAAGAATACTGGAGTGGGGTGCCATGCCCTCCTCCAGCGGATCCTCCCAACCCAGGGATCAAACCCATGTCTCCTGCATTGGCAGGCAGGTTCTTTACTGCTGAGCCACTGGGGAAGCCTGATCACTGTTCACTACACAGTAAAGTTACTGAAAGTGTCTCTTCCTCTCTAAGTTCTCCAGATCTCTTCCTGTCTCGTACTCCCCTTCCTAGTAGTCTCTGCACCACGCAGTGTGTCTACAGTGACATGTCTGTGAGCTTTTAGAAGTTTTTGGTGCTGCTTATTTTGAATTTTTAAGGTTATTTTTAATTGAGACTCCTTTTCAATGAGTGACTAGTGTGCAAAGACAAGAGTCAGAACTTAAATAAGACTTTGCCTTTTATAAGACTGCGTTTCAGGAAGGAAGAAGGAACATAATCACTGGCTAATAGTTGGGAAACTTCCACTCCCCTCCCTTAGCATGCTGACATTACGACCTTTGTTTAGATGTGAGTACAGTCTCCTCCAAGAAGATGCCCTGTGGTCATGCAGGGAGACCCTGGGAGGTCGAGCGGGTGACACAGGGTGGGGGGTCAGAGGGCACACCCCAAAGAGCATTGAGAGCGTGAATTGAGAGGGAAGTTCAGTATCTTGCCAGAAAAGAAATACTAAGGGTCTCTACTTTTGTTGAAACATTGACATTTTTTCTCTAATATCAATATGTAGTGTTGGGGAAATAAGATAATCCTACCAATGAAAGCCCTTTATGTACCAGTAGAGATGAGACAAGGAGTAATGTATTATAGAACAGTTAGCAAACTCACAGGTGCACAGGCCAGCACGAAGTGATGGCAGAATCTGGACAGAATTGCAGACATTTACATGGTAAAGTGGGCTTCTCTGGTGGCTCAGCTGGTAAAGAATCTGCCTGCAACGTGGGAGACCTGGGTTCAATCCCTGGGTTGGGAAGATCCCCTAAAGAAGGGAACAGCTACCCACCCCAGTATTCTGGCCTGGAGAATCCCAAGGACTGTATAGTCCATCGGATAGCAAAGAGTTAGACACAACTGAGTGACTTTCACTTCACGTGGTAAAGTAGAAAAAAAAAACAACTAAAGCTCCTCTTATCTCCCTGAGTGATTAAAGGACAGTTCCTGTGACGGTCTCCCTCAGAGAGCCCCGAGTTCAATCCAGGGTCCGGGCTACAGTTCCAAGGGGCAGACGACCTCACATTATAAAACCAGAAAGTTGTCCTCTTATTTGTCTGGACTTTCTCAAGGAGCTGTGCTAAATGGGGAGAGACACCCGCCCCAAAGACAATGGCATTCTTTACACATACTCAGTCGTGCTGCTCTGTGGTGAAGAGTGGAATTACTCATCGTTGTTCATTCACTAAATTGTGTCTGGCTCTTTGCAACCCCATGAACTGCAGCACACCAGGCTCCTCTGTCCTTCACTATCTCCCAGAGTTTGCACAAATTCATGTCCACTGAGTCTGTCTATGAGCTATGTAAGCATTCTCATCCTTTGCCGCCCTCGTCTCCTCCTGCCATCAATCTTTCCCAGCATCAGGGTCTTTTCCAGTGAGTCAGCTCTTTGCATCAGGTGGACAAAGTATTAGAACTTCAGCTTCACTCCTTCCAGTACAGGGTTGACTCCCTTTAGGATTGACTGACTTGATCTCTGTGAGAAGAGTCTTCTCCATCACCATAGTTCAAAAGCATCAATTCTTCAGTGTTCAGCCCTCTTTATGGTCCTACTCTCGCATCCATACATGACTACTGGAAAAACCATAGCTTTGGCTATACACATGTTTGTTGGCAGTGATTTCTCTGCTTTTTAATCCACTCTCTAGGTTTGTCATAGCTTTTATGCCAAGGAATAAGTGTCTTTTAATTTCATGGCTACAGTCACCATCCATATTGATTTTGGAGCCCAAGAAATAAAATCTACCACTCTTTCCATTTTTTTCCCATCTGTTTGCCATGAAGTGATAGGACCAGATGCCATGATCTTAGTTTTTGACTTACTCATTACTCCCTAAAAACCTGCCTTCCTCTTGCCAGATACATGCCATCACCCAGCTTCAATGAATCTGATACTTGATTAAAAGGAACAATAGACCTGTGAGAGTTGAATGCTCCCCGTGTCCTTGAATTTCCTATCGACTTCTGAATAACTACCCTCTGAGTGGGATTTCCTTGGTGATTCTCCCATAAATTAGCCTATATTTCTCTTGAGAAGAGTTTTAGAGTCACCTCTATTTAATAGTAACCTGGGTTCAATTTTAATTAGGCTGTAAGTGGTAAATATTTGCTTATAGACTTTAGGCTGAATAATTAATTAGTAAAAGACTGCTATGTACTGACATTTATGTGACCAAACTAATAGATCTGATCCAATGAAGTCAGTGAAAGCAATTTTTTCTAACCTAATTGTTAAAGATTTAAGATATCTACAAAACTGTTGTTTAAAAAAATCAGTGTGATTTTTCTTTAAAAATTTATTTCTATTTCAATGGTTTGAATAAAGATGTTCTTTTTGTTAATTAGTCCAAACAGCTATCCTATTGAAACATAATAAAATAGAATTAGACAGATTCTGTATTTTATCCCTTTGTGGTATATTGTTTAAAAAAACTTAGGTTTTATTTATTCTTCCAATAGATAAAGATTGTATGATTTGGAAGTCCAATTTTTTTAAGTTTTATGGGGAGTCAAATTTACATACCATAAAACTCACTCATTTTAACTGTGCTGTTCAGTGATTTTTAGTGAGTTTACAGGGTTGTGAAGCCGTCCTTACAGTGCAGTTTTAGACTCACTCACGTACCCCACTCCTCATTCCCACCCCCAACTTCATGCACCAGGAAACTACTTTCCTTTTAGAAATGTTTACATTTTTAAACATGGTAAGATACACATAACATAAACTTTACCATCTCATTATTCTTTTTATAAGTTTCAGGTGTCCAGTATTCTGGTTCTACATTTGTGCACACAGGAGTATCAGCAGCAGCACAGCTCTTATTGCTCTCCAGCCCATGTGGTTCATACCCTTCACCCATTCACTTTTCCCCCAATCCCCTCCCGATCTGGCAATCACTAGTCTGTCCTCTGTATCTTTGAATTTGTTTTATTTTGTTTGCTTTGGGTTTTTTTAGATTCCACACATAAGTGAAATCATATGCTATTTGTCTTTCTTCATATGACTTACTTCTCTAAGCATAATACCCTCATGGTTCACCCATGTTGTTGCAAATGGAAAGATTTCATTATTTTCATGGCTGAGTAATATTCCATTATATATATTATAATATATATATATATGTATGTCTGTTTTTGTGCCAGTACCGTATTGTTTTGATTAGTGTAGCTTTGTAGTATAGCTTGAAATCAGGGAGTGTGATACATATATATACATATATATACATTCACATTTTCTTTATCCATTCATCTGTTTTTAGACACTTAGAGTGTTTCAATGTCTTAGCTATTGTTAATAATTTTGTAGTGAGCCTTGGGGTGCATGTATCTTTTCAAATTGGTGTTTTTGTGTTCTTCAGATAAATGCTCAGAGTTGAATAGTTCTTAATTTTTTGAAAAATCTCCCTACTGTTTCCCATAGTGGCTGCACTGATTTACATTCCCTCCAATGGTATATGAGGGTTCCCTTTTCTCCAATCTCTGTTATCTGTGGGCTTTTTGATGACTGCCATTCTAACAGGTATGAGGTGATATTGTTTTGATTTGCATTTCACAGATGACTAGGGTTTTTGAGCATTTTTTCACGTACCTGTTGGCCATCTTTATGTCTTCTTTGGAGAAATATCTAGTCAGGTCCTCTGCCCATTGTTTGTTTTATTGTTGTTGTTGAGTTGTTTGAGTTCTTTATATATTTTAGATATTATTCCCTTTTGGTTATATGATTTGCAAATATCTTCTCCCATTCAGTAAGCAGTTTTTGCTTTGATGATGGGTTGTTTTTTTTTTTCAATGTGCAGAAGCTTTTTTTGTTTGATGCAGTACCATTTGTTAATTTTTGCTTTTGTTGTGTGGAGCCAGAGCCCCCAAAACATTGTTGTAACCAATGTCAGTGTGGTTACCCCTCATGTTTTTGTCTGGTAATTTTGTAGTTTCAGGTCTTATATTCAGACCTTTAATCCATTTTGAGTTAATTGTGTGTGGTGTATGGTAGTGGTCTAGTTGCATTCTTTCATAGGCGGCTTTTGATTTTTCCCAATACTGTTTATTGAAAAGATTGTCTTGTCTTCACAGTATGTTCTTTGCTCCTTTGTCGTAAGTTAATTGTCTAAACATGTGTGGATTTATTTTCAGACTCTCAATTCTGATCCATTGTTCTGTATGCCTGTTTTTGTTCCAGTACCATGTTTTTTTTATTAATGTAGCTTTGTAGTATAGCTTGAAATCAATAAGTGTAATACTTCCAGCTTTGTTCTTGGGAGTCTACTGTCTCTATTGATTTTCCCTTTCTTGGGTATTTCCTATAAAGAGAATTATATACTATGTGGTTTTTTGTGTCTGGATTTTTTTCCTTACATAATGTTTTTAAGGTTCATCCAAGTTGTAGCATGTATATGTATTTCATTTTTTATTGCTGAATTGCATTTCACTGGACTTTCCTGGTGACTCAGTGGTAAAGAATCCACCTGTCAATACAGGAGATGTGGGTTTGATCCCTGGGTCGGGAAGATCCCTTGGAGAAAGAAATGGCAACCCACTCCAGTATTCTTGCCTGGGCAATCCCATGAACAGAGGAGCCTGGAGGGCTACAGCCCACAGGGCGGCAAAAGAATCTGATGCAACTTAGCAACTAAACAACAACAAAATGTTTCATTATATGAATATTTGCTCATTTCGTTTATCCAGTCACCAGTTTATCCATCACCACTGATGTACATTTGGTTATAAGTCTTATCAGAAAAGGGAGGAAGACTGGTGTGGTGGTGAGGCAGGCTCAGTGGAGCATGAGGGCATGGGACACTTAAATACCCAGGCATAACTCCACCTCAGCTCCTGTGCAAAAGAATACATAGGTCAATTGTGCATTTATCAAGCACTGTAATGTAATATCAGCCAAGTGAAAGTGTGCTTTTGCTTTTGAGTCATCACAGCTGTGCAACTTCAAGAGAAAAGATGCTCTTTAAGCACAGACACTAGAATCTCAGGAGTTTCCTCAAGTAAAGATGCAAAGATTTCCAGTTTTTTAAGGAATCTCTACCAATACAATACAATATTATAAAGTAATTAACCTCCAATTAAAATAAATAAATTTATATTAAGATGCAAAGATTTGGACTTGTTTCCATCAGTTTCCAAGTACATGCAGTCAGCCATCTATCCCAGTGTCCTTGAATTCCTCATGCCCTAATCAGTTCTACAGTAGCAGCAGCTGAGTGTCCCAAAGTCAGGCCATCAAGGGACAGTCCACTTTGGGCAAAACCCAGGCACCATTTTCTGAGCCCTTCTGTCTCTGCACATCAGGGGTTACTGAGTTCATACCTACAATGCTGTGACACAAGAAGACAAACGTACTCTGTCCCAGAGCTCCACAAACCTCTGTGATTGCCTCAGTGGAAAGAGCCGTGAGAGCATCTTTGGTTACATTTGCTTTTGTGCTTTTTGTGCCCAGGTGCTGAAATGGCTCGGTAGTGGTGAAGGTGAGAGAAGCATCCTGTTCTCTGTAAGAAGCCCCTGTGTTTGTGCTGAGGTGACTTCTGGGAGCACTGAAGGTTGGGGACAGTCTCCAGGAGGAAGCAGCCTGTGATTAGAGGACTGGAGCTCTTCCCGCTCCCAGCCTTGGGGGAGGGGAAGAGGGCTGGAGGGCAAGTGAACCACCAGTGGCCAACAATCCACCCAGTCATACCTACATAATGGAACCTCCACAGAAACCCTCAAGAAAGGGGCCCAAAGAACTTCTGGGTTGGTGAACACATCCACCCTGGAAGGGTGACCTATTCCAACTCCTTGGAGACAGAAAACCTTGCACTTGGGACCCTCTGGACCTTGCCCTATGTACCTGTTAATCTGGCCCTTCATCTGGACCCTTATCACATCCTTTATAGTAAACTGGTACATATGTTTCCTTCAATTCTGTGCACTGTTGTAGCAAATTCCAGAGCCTGAGAAGGGGGTTGTAGAAATATCCAGATTACAACCAGTCGCTCAGAAGCCCAGGGGACAACCCTGTAGTGGATAAGACATCTGAAGTGGGGGATTATGCAGAACTGGCCCTTTCACCTGCTCGATCATTACTGCATCCATGTACTTAGTGTCATAATCAAATTGAATAGTAGATGCCTGGCTGGTATCTGGGCAATTGGTGAATTAGCTGGTGTAAGGAAAAAAAAGAAAAAAGACACATTTGGTGTCAGAAGTCTTCTGTGAGGAAAGGGAACTAGAGTTCTCTGCTTTAAAAAATCCCTTGACACCAGTTGCATTTTTATGCTTTCTGCCAAATTTCCCTGCAGCCGCCAGGTTGAATAACCACATTTGGTCCAGTTTCCATATCCGTCAAGGTGGTGCATTTCAACCAGCAGACTGTGAATGGTTTAAGAAGATAATAAAATTTTGAAGGGCTACTGGTTGGCTAGAAAGTAGGCAAGAGCAGCCAGAGCCTCAGAGCTGGTCCATTTTCTGAGGCTGAGAGAATCTGCCAAGGCCTGGCTCCTTGGCTTGCGGACACTGTAGACAGCTCTTCCCTCTGTGCCTGTCCATGTCCAGATTGCCCATTTTTATAAGGACATCAGTCATGTTGGACTGAGGCCCATCGTACAGCCTTGTTTTCATTAATTACTTCTGTAGTGATCTTACCTACAAATAAAGTCCATCCGAGATACTGAACCTAGGATGTAAGCCTATGGATTGGGCAGGAGACACAGTTTAACCCATAACACTAGCTCCATATGCAAAGTGTCAAATGGGTTGTATAATGCCTCATCTGTTCCTGGTTCAGGGGGAGGGTGATGTGGAGAAAGGGTGGATGAAGACTTTGGGTCTTCTTTAGTGGAAGGTTGGCTTTGCCTGTCCATGAAACTTACACAGTGGAGAATTCCTCAGCCTTGGAAAGGGGTTGTACACAGCGTGTACAGTGTGTGTGTATATAGTGTGTGTATAGTGTGTGACAGCATGTATATAGTATGTGTGACAGCATGTGTATGTGTGACGACTTGTGTATAATGTCTGACAGCATGTGCATAGTGTCTGTGTATAGTGTGTGACAGTGTGTGTATGGTGTGTTTATAGTGTGTGACAGTGTGTGTATAGTGCGTATATGTGTGACAGCATGTGTATAGTGTGTGACAGTGTGTATATAGTGTGTGACAGCATGTGTATAATGTGTGTGACTGTGTGTACAGTGTGTGTATACTGTGCGACAGCATGTGTATTGTGCGTGACAGTGTGTATACAGTGTATGTTTAGTATATGTGTCTATAGAGTGTATAGTGTGTGTATAGTGTGACAGTATGTGTATAATGTGTGACTGTGTATAGTGTGTGACAACATGTGTATAGTGTGTGTGTACTGTGTGTGTATACACACACAATATATAATAGTATGTGTGACAGCATGTGCATGTGTGACAACTTGTGTATAATGTCTGACAGCATGTGCATAGTGTGTGTGTATAATGTATACATACACAATACACACACATTATACACACGCTGTCACACACTATACACAGTCACACATTATACACAGACACATTATACACATACTGGCACACTATACACACACTATACACACTATAGATACATACACTAAACACACACTGTATACACACTGTCACACACTATACACATGCTGTCACACAGTATACACACACTGTCACACATTATACACACACTGTACATATAGTCACACACTGTGACCGCCCAAGGTAAGAGAAACCCAAGTAAGATGGTAGGTGTTCCAAGAGGGCATCAGAGGGCAGACACACTGAAACCATACTCACAGAAAACTAGTCAATCTAATCACACTAGGACACAGCCTTGTCTAACTCAATGAAACTAAGCCATGCCTGTGGGGTAACCCAAGACGGGCGGGTCATGGTGGAGAGGTCTGACAGAATGTGGTCCACTGGAGAAGGGAATGGCAAGCCACTTCAGTATTCTTGCCTTGAGAACCCCATGAACAGTATGAAAAGGCAAAATGATAGGATACTGAAAGAGGAACTCCCCAGGTCAGTAGGTGCCCAATATGCTACTGGAGATTAGTGGAGAAATAACTCCAGAAAGAATAAAAGGATGGAGCCAAAGCAAAAACAATACCCAGCTGTGCATGTGACTGGTGATAAAATCAAGGTCCAATGCTGTAAAGAGCAATATTGCATAGGAACCTGGAATGTCAGGTCCATTAATCAAGGCAAATTGGAAGTGGTCAAATAAGAGATGGCAAGAGTGAACGTCGACATTCTAGGAATCAGCGAACTACAACAGACTGGAATGGGTGAGTTTAACTCAGATGACCATTATATCTACTATTGCAGGCAGGAATCTCTCAGAAGAAATGGAGTAGCCATCGTGGTCAACAAAAGAGTCCGAAATGCAGTACTTGGATGCAATCTCAAAAACAACAGAATGATCTCTGTTTGTCTCCAAGGCAAACTATTCAATATCATGGTAATCCAAGTCTATGCCCCAACCAGTAACGCTGAAGAAGCTGAAGTTGAACGGATCTATGAAGACCTACAAGACCTTTTAGAACTAACACCCAAAAAAGATGTCCTTTTCATTATAGGGGACTGGAATGCAAAAGTAGGAAGTCAAGAAACACCTGGAGTAACAGGCAAATTTGCCCTTGGAATGCGGAATGAAGCAGGGCAAAGACTAATAGAGTTTTGCCAAGAAAATGCACTGGTCATAGCAAACACCCTCTTCCAACAACACAAGAGAAGACTCTACACATGGACATCACCAGATGGTCAACACCGAAATCAGATTGATTATATTCTTTGCAGCCAAAGATGGAGAAGCTCTATACAGTCAACAAAAACAAGACCAGGAACTGAATGTGGCTCAGATCATGAACTCCTTATTACCAAATTCAGACTCAGATTGAAGAAAGTAGTGAAAACTGCTAGACCATTCAGGTATGACCTAAATCAAATCCCTTATGATTATACAGTGGAAGTGAGAAATAGATTTAAGGGCCTAGATCTGATAGATAGAGTGCCTGATGAACTATGGAATGAGGTTCGTGACATTGTACAGGAGACAGGGATCAAGACCATCCCCATGGAAAAGAAATGCAAAAAAGCAAAACGGCTGTCTAGGGAGGCCTTACAAATAGCTGTGAAAGGAAGAGAAGCGAAAAGCAAAGGAGAAAAGGAAAGATATAAGCATCTGAATGCAGAGTTTCAAAGACTAGCAAGAAGAGATAAGAAAGCCTTCTTCAGCGATCAATGCAAAGAAATAGAGGAAAACAACAGAATGGGAAAGACTAGAGATCTTTTCAAGAAAATTAGAGACCAAGGGAACATTTCATGCAAAGATGGGCTTGATAAAGGACAGAAATGGTATGGACCTAACAGAAGCAGAAGATATTAAGAAGAGGTGGCAAGAATACATGGAAGAACTGTACAAAAAAGATCTTCAAGACCTGGATAATCATGATGGTGTGATCACTCATCTAGAGCCAGACATCCTGGGATGTGAAGTCAAGTGGGCCTTAGAAAGCATCACTATGAACAAAGCTAGTGGAGGTGATGGAATTCCAGTTGAGCTATTTCAAATCCTGAAAGATGATGCTGTGAAAGTGCTGCACTCAATATGCCAGCAAGTTTGGAAAACTCAGCAGTGGCCACAGGACTGGAAAAGGTCAGTTTTCATTCCAATCCCAAAGAAAGGCAATGCCAAAGAATGCTCAAACTACTGCACAATTGCACTCATCTCACATGCTAGTAAAGTAATGCTCAAAATTCTCCAAGCCAGGCTTCAGCAATGTGAACCGTGAACTTCCTGATGTTCAAGCTGGTTTTCGAAAAGGCAGAGGAACCAGAGATCAAATTGCCAACATTCTCTGGATCATGGAAAAAGCAAGAGAGTTCCAGAAAAACATCTATTTCTGCTTTATTGACTATGCCAAAGCCTTTGACTGTGTGGATCACAATAAACCGTGGAAAATTCTGAGAGAGATGGGAATACCAGACCACCTGACCTGCCTCTTGAGAAACCTGAATGCACGTCAGGAAGCAACAGTTAGAACTGGACATGGAACAACAGACTGGTTCCAAATAGGGAAAGCAGTGCATCATGGCTGTATATTGTCACCCTGCTTATTTAACTTCTATGCAGAGTACATCATGAGAAATGCTGGACTAGAAGAAACAGAAGCTGGAATCAAGATTGCCAGGAGAAATATCAATAACCTTAGATATGCAGATGACACCACCCTTATGACAGAAAGTGAAGAGGAACTAAAAAGCCTCTTGATGAAAGTGAAAGAGGAGAGTGAAAAAGTTGGCTTAAAGCTCAACATTCAGAAAACGAAGATCATGGCATCTGGTCCCACCACTTCATGGGAAATAGATGGGGAAACAGTGGAAACAGTGTCAGACTTTATTTTTTTGGGCTCCAAAATCACTGCAGATGGTGATTGCAGCCATGAAATTAAAAGACGCTTACTCCTTGGAAGAAAAGTTATGACCAACCTAGATAGCATGTTCAAAAGCAGAGACGTTACTTTGCTGACTAAGTTCCATCCAGTCAAGACTATGCTTTTTCCAGTGGTCATGTATCTATGTGAGAGTTGGACTGTGAAGAAGGCTGAGCGCCAAAGAATTGATGCTTTTGAGCTGTGGTGTTGGAGAAGCCTCTTGAGAGTCCCTTGGACTGCAAGGAGCTCCAACCAGTCCATTCTGAAGGAGATCAGCCCTGGGATTTCTTTGCAAGGAATGATGCTAAAGGTGAAGCTCCAGTACTTTGGCCACCTCATGCGAAGAGCTGACTCATTGGAAGACTCTGATGCTGGGAGGGATTGGGGGCAGGAGGAGAAGGGGACGACGGAGGATGAGATGGCTGGATGGCATCACTGACTCGATGGACGTGACTCTGAGTGAACACTGGGAGTTGGTGATGGACAGGGAGGCCTGGCGTGCTGTGATTCATGGGGTCGCAAAGAGTCGGACATGACTGAGCGACTGAACTGAACTGAACTGGTAATGTGTGACAGCTTGTGTATAGCGTGTATATAGTATATGACAGCATGTGTATAATGTGTGTGTATAGGTGACTGTGTGACAGTATGCGTATACTGTGTGATAGCATGTGTATAGTGTGTGACAGTGTATATATAGTGTGTGACAGCATGTGTATAATGTGTGTGTATAGTGTGTGACAGTGTGTATAGTGTGTTTAGTGTATGTGTCTATAGTGTGTACAGTGTGTGTATAGTGTGACAGTGTGTGTATAATGTGTGACTGTGTTTAGTGTGTGACAGCATGTGTATAGTGTGTGTATTGTGTGTGTATAATGTGTGACAGCTTGTGTATAGTGTGTATAGTGTGTGACAGCGTGTGTACAGTGTGTGTTTAGTGTATCTAGAGTGTGTACAGTATGTGTATATGTGACAGCATGTGTATAGTGTGACAGCATGTGTATAGTGTGACAGCATGTGTATAATGTGTGTGTATAGTGAACAGTGTGTGACCGCATGTGTATAGTGTGTAATAGCATGTGTATAGTGTATGTGTTGTGTGTGTATGTGTGACAGCATGTGTTTTGTGTGTGTATAGTGTGTGACTGTGTGTGCACAGTGTGTGACAGTGTATACAGTGTGTGTGTATAATGCATGACAGCATGTGTATCATGTGTATGTAATGTGTGACAGTGTGTGTACAGTGTGTGTGTGTACAGCACAGATATCATCCTAGCTTTCAGACATGTTGCTGTGTGAAAGAAGAGTGACCTAATGTAAAATTCTTCATGGCAGGGATACTAGCTCTTTATTCCTATAACCCAGGCATCATTAAATTACCTTTCACAGATAGTTGGTAAAATCAGTGAGATAAACAGGAATAAGATTTATGAAGCCACTGAATATATAGCTATTAAAATAGATAAAGCAGTATCATCTAATGAAATGTAAACTTGAGAATGAAAAGTGTGGGCCAGCTTCAGGGATTGTTCATAAACGTCACATTATTTTTGTTCCTGTTCTTTAGGTAGCCTGAATTTACTGTGGTTCTGGTACCTTTAGAGAAAAGCACACTCAGTCCCTCTTTGTGTGCCTGTTGTCGCTGCCAATCTCAGTTTCAGCTGGGGGTCCACATGAATCTCATCTCTAAAGAGTTCTCAAATTGTTGACATGTTTTTTCAAAATATTGGTATCATTATGATTCCAATGAATTCCAAGTGAAAGCATGATTTTGCCAAAAAATCATGTGGTTCATCATTTCTTCACAAAGTGTGTGTTCTGTGCACAACTCTGGATGCTCACTTTGGGTTATAAAGCAGAGTTAACAGAGCAGAGACTTAATGCCAGACCAACATCTGCAGCTGGTCTTTTCATCAAAAATATACCTGAAGCATGATTCAAATAAGCACAAGATAACATGGAGCAGAAAGTCACTCCTATGTCGAGATCAGAATAAATATCAGAAGTAACCAAGGAGATGTGGGGTCACCCCAGGAAGACTTGTAGGTGTTCTCAGCTGCTTGTGATAAAACAGGATGGTTACTGAGTGAGGGGGGCTGAGGGTGGAGGGGTGCGGCTTTGTCAGGGTGGCTCCGTCTGTGGCCACTCTGAGTCCCACCTGCCTGGGGGTCCTCCCAAGCCCTCTTCTCATGCTCTTCCTGACAGAAGCCAAACAAAATCCCAGAATACTTTTTGATATTTACAGATTTCATAATCCGGTCATTGCCCAAAGGAATATTGACCACGGGGGTGGGGGGACCGCCAGATTTGCTTCTCAACAAAGACTTCCATGGGCACCCCCTTCCCGCTGCCTCCCAGAAATGCCTGCCAGGGCCTGGGGAGATGGGGGCCCATGTCGCTTTTTCTGGCTTCCAAAGTAACACAGGAACTGCTTGGATGGTACCCAAACCAATTTTGAGAAACCTGGTGTGGGTCAGTCCTTTGAGGCTAATTTCAAAGCTTTCAGTAAACATCACCCTCCCACTTTCGGGGAGACACAGATACCTGCCCAGAAAACTGTGTAAACATGTTTTCGCTGCCATTCTGTACTTCCTGTATCCAGTCAGGCCCAAAAGACCACAAGGGCCCCTTTCGCACAGTATTTTTCCACTTAGGACTTGGTCTTAGCCTGAACATGGAGGTGCAGAGGCGAGCGAGAACAGTGAGCATGGGCCACTTCTAGGAAACATGTCAGGGAAATGGGCGCTGTTCTCGCCGGCCTCACCAGCCATCACGGCTGTCATTTATCGCTCATGTCACGTGAGTGAGAACATCTGGGGAAAGTGACAACAGAGAACACGGACCCATCCGCTCTCCTCAGGCCCCACCTGACTGGAACCACACGCTTGGCAGGTTTCTAAGTCAGCACCTTGTGTGCTGAGTTAACTGAGGTCTGGAGACGTGAGCCCGTGACGGCAGCTGTGCCAGAAAGAGGTCCTGGCTCAGATCGCGGAGCCATGGGGACGCCTGCGCGGCCCTAGGGCTGCTTCCGCCCGCGGCCTCCTCACGCCCCGCCCCCGCCAGGCCTTGCGGAGCCGCATGGGCCCTGGTTCGGCGCTCTGCGAGGGACCAAGCCTGCTGGAGGGGCGACAGTTTTACCTGATGACTTAGAAATTCGCTTTCAGAGCAGCAGCAGCAGATGTTGGAGCACTTCTGTCTTTCCCTAATTATCGCGTCATTCAGCCATGGTGGAAATGCTGTGAGCCTGGGCACGTAGCCTTGGTCTTCCAGTCTGTAAGACGACGGTGATCATGGAGCCCCGGTCACGCAGGCGCCTGCACCACCACTATTGAACCGTTACACGTCACCAGTGTTTTTCCAGAGATCGCACTTTCTGATGAACTGTGAGGGACAGACTGACGACGTAGGGGCAGTGTGCCCGACCCGGAAGTGAGCAGGAAGAGCCCCCTCTTCTGGTTCGTTCATGAGAGTGAGTGCGGACTCGGGAGGAGGAGTTGGTGTGAGTCACATCGCTTTCATCCAGTGTGGGGCGCCCGCGGGAGTACTCAGAATTCTAAGGTCCATACACAAGTCCAGCAGAAATCTCTTCTTGAGAGTATACTTGTGGGTTTCTGGTATTTAAAAGAGAGTTATGAAAACGGAATGTGCACAAGACAGTCTTTTGTTTTTTTAACACATTTGAAGTGCTTTTAAAAAAAACAAAACACCACTTAAGTTCTTGCGATCTTAAGAGCATGAAGGTAGTCATTTTCAAATACAAACAAAGTGACAGGAGAAACTGTGAAACTCAGTATTAATGTATTTAAGGGAATTCTACTTCTGCAGAGCTTTTGTTTTTATTTTAAATTTATTTATTTTTTAACTGAAGGATGATTTACAGAATTGTGTTGGTTTCTGCCATACATCAACATGGATCAGCCATAGGTGTACATATGTCCCCTTCCTTTTGAGCCTCCTTCCCACCCTCTCTCCCCATCCCACCCCTCTAGGTTGTTACAGAGCCCTGGTTGGAGTTCCCTGAGTCATACAGCAGACTCCCACTGGCTATCTATTTTACCTGTGGTAATGTATATGTTTCCGTGCTTCTCTCTCCCTCCCCCCTACCCCTGCACCCCCGGGTCCATAAGTCCATAAGACTCTGTCTGTGTCTGCACAGTTTGTAAAACACCATCCTGGAGCAGAAGAGAAGCCACCTGTCAGGGAGGCTTGTCTGCACACAGTAAGCTGAAAAAGTCATGTTCTTTCTCTCATGAAATTCTCAAACATAAGATTAATACAGCCAAGGACTGACTTAGATTAATTAATTTGGCTAATTTGAAATAATACGGCATTTTGATGGCATAATTTAGTTGAAGTTCAGTGATGAAAGGCGGACTTGAAGTGCTCCTTCCCCAAGTGTTTCAGGCTTGAGACCATTTTACTTTCATGTTGCTCTTACTAGTCATTCCAGTCCCAGGGGGATGGAGAGGAAAACACACTTGCCAGCTCATGCTCAGCCATCCTGTGCCCATGTGGACGGTAGAGCGCTCACTGCTCAATGAGGGCTGGACCACTTCCATCTGATAATGGGCAATAATGAGTGGACAGGGCTGGGGGAGACGGTGGGGGTGCTGAAGGTGAATCCAGGCAGGGCACTTCACAGGCACACCACTCTCTGCCCCCGGAGCACTTCCACCCCTGCACAGGCAACTGAAAGCAGGTTTGCTTATAAATAACCATCTCCTTCAATATTGTATGAAAAACCAAGCACAACTGGCCAGGCCAGAGCCCAGGGCAAGATCAGGACACACAGTTCACACGGTCCCTCACCCTGGGCCCTCCCTTCCCTGGAAAAACATGGGAGGTGTCTGGGTCGTTCTGTCCAGTAGGAGTTAGGGTGATGAGCTGGCTTCACATCTTGGTTCTACCAGTGCTGCAGCCTCTGGCGAGTTCCATGACCAACCCAAGCCTCCTGCATCCTCAGTGATTGCAACAAGTGAATGAAGCTACACAGGCATGTACTCACACATGCATCGATGCACGCACAGTCACAGACACACGTGTGCGTTATTCCAACTCTACGACATCTCTGGGAAAATGAAAACTAAGGAGGCAGTAAAAAGATGCGTGGTTCCCAAGGGTTAGAAGGGAGGGCAGGATGAATAGACAGAGCACAGAGGATTTTTAGGACGGTTGAAACTTCACTCATTGCTGGTGTGATGTGAAACCATACAGCCACTTGGGGAGACAGTTTGGCGGTCTCCAACCAAACCACAAGCTACAAAACCTACTCTGTGCCCCGGCAGTTATGCTCTCTGTATTCACCCAAAGGCATGTGAAAAACAGCATATGCAGGGGGAGCTTCTTCTGAACCCCAACATCTGCCTGAGCACAGAGCCTCTGCAGGAACTCAGGGTCACAGGTCCCCTCCCCGGACGTTCACTACCAGCAGAGAGGAGCCTAGCAGAGGGGCCACCCCCAGACAGACCCTGTCACCAACTGCCATCCTCCATTGGTCCTCTAAGGTCCCTCACCTTCCCTAGTGGGGCCTGCACCCTCCCCCCTCCCCAGAAAGATGGTGTGCAAGCTCTCATAGTTTCCCACTGCTGGGGCCAACTTGCCCATCAGTTCATCAAAATCATTTAACCTTCCTGACTCTACTACGGCTCAGATCATGAATTCCTTATTGCCAAATTCAGACTTAAATTGAAGAAAGTAGGGAAAACGACTAGACCATTCAGGTATGACCTAAATCAAATCCCTTATGGTTATACAGTGGAAGTGAGGAATAGATTTAAGGGACTAGATCTGATAGATAGAGTGCCTAATGAACTATGGACGGAGGTTTGTGACATTGTGCAGGAGACAGGGATCAAGACCACCCCCATGGAAAGAAATGCAAAAAAGCAAAATGGCTGTCTGAGGAGGCCTTACAAATAGCTGTGAAAGGAAGAGAAGCGAAAAGCAAAGGAGAAAAGGAGAAATAAAAACATCTGAATGCAGAGTTCCAACGGATAGCAAGAAGAGATAAGAAAGACTTCCTCAGTGATCAATGCAAAGCAATAGAGGAAAACAACAGAATGGGAAAGACTAGAGATCTCTTCAAGAAAATTAGAGATACCAAGGGAACATTTCATGCAAAGATGGGCTTGGTAAAGGACAGAAATGGTATGGACCTAACAGAAGCAGAAGATATTAAGAAGAGGTGGCAAGAATACACAGAAGAACTGTACAAAAAAGATCTTCATGACCCAGATAATCACGATGGTTTGATCACTCACCTAGAGCCAGACATCCTCGGATTTGAAGTCAAGTGGGCCTTAGGAAGCATCACTATGGCTAGAGGAGGTGATGAAATTCCAGTTGAGCTGTTTCAAATCCTGAAAGATGATGCTGTGAAAGTGCTGCACTCAATATGCCAGCAAATTTGGAAAACTCAGCAGTGGCCACAGAACTGGAAAATGTCAGTTTTCATTCCAATCCCAAAGAAAGGCAATGCCAAAGAATGCTCAAACTACTGCACAATTGCACTCATCTCACATGCTAGTTCAATAATGCTCAAAATTCTCCAAGCCAGGTTTCAGCAATACGTGAACCGTGAACTTCCTGATGTTCAAGCTGGTTTTCGAAAAGGCAGAGGAACCAGAGATCAAATTGCCAACATCTGCTGGATCATCAAAAAAAACAAGAGAGTTCCAGGAAAACATCTATTTCTGCTTTCTTGACTATGCCAAAGCCTTTGACTGTGTGGATCACAATAAACTGTGGAAAATTCTGAAAGAGATGGGAATACCAGACCACCTGCCCTGCCTCTTGAGAAACCAATATGCAGGTTGGGAAGCAATAGTTAGAACTGGACATGGAACAACAGACTGGTTCCAAATAGGAAAAGGAGTACATCAAGGCTGTATATTGTCACCCTGCTTATTTAACTTCTATGCAGAGTACATCATGAGAAACGCTGGGCTGGAAGAAGCACAAGCTGGAATTAAGATTGCCAGGAGAAATATCAATAACCTCAGATATGCAGATGATCCCACCCTTAAGGCAGAAAGTGAAGAGGAGCTAAAAAGCCTCTTGATGAAAGTGAAAGAGGAGAGTGAAAAAGTTGGCTTAAAGCTCAACGTTCAGAAAACGAAGATCATGGCATCTGGTCCCACCACTTCATGGGAAATAGATGGGGAAACAGTGGAAACAGTGTCAGACTTTATTTTTGGGGGCTCCAAAATCACTGCAGATGGTGACTGTGGCCATGAAATTAAAAGACACTTACTCCTTGGAAGGAAAGTTATGACCAACCTAGATAGCATATTCAAAAGCAGGGACATTACTTTGCCAACAAAGGTCCATCTAGACAAGGCTATGGTTTTTCCAGTGGTCATGTATGGATCTGAGAGTTGGACTGTGAAGAAAGCTGAGTGCCGAAGACTTGATGCCTTTGAACTGTGGTGTTGGAGAAGACTCTTGAGAGTCCCTTGGACTGCAAGGAGATAGAACCAGTCCACTCTAAAGGAGATCAGTCCTGGGTGTTCTTTGGAAGGAATGATGCTAAAGCTGAAACTCCAATACTTTGGCCACCTCATGAGAAGAGTTGACTCATTGGAAAAGACTCTGATGCTGGGAGGGATTGGGGGCAGGAGGAGAAGGGAATGAGAGAGGATGAGATGGCTGGATGGTATCACTGGCTCAATGGACATGAGTTTGAATGAACTCTGGGGGTTAGTGATAGACAGTGAAGCCTGGGGTCCTGCAATTCATGGGGTTGCAAAGAGTTGGACACAACTGAGCGACTGAACTGAACTGAACTGAATCTACATTTCCTCATCCTAAAACTCTCCCTTCAAATCACAGTGGTGCTCTTAGGGTAAGATTAAATTATAAGCCTTGAGAAACTGTATGGTAAGAACTATACAGACATAAGGTGGTTCTAGGCATATTTGTGCCCTTTAGGTATAAGTTACCCAGGTAAAATTTAATATTAAAAGCAAAGAGGGGAACTCTTAACTCCTTAGCACTCTTACTTTTATCATCCATATTATAAACAGCATATGCTTAATAACTAGCTTTCCTGATGAAATACTGTGTCTGGTAATTACCTTAACATTCCTCAGATCTATCCTAAACTCCCACCTTCAGGAATGCCTGGAAGATATGTCCTCGGTTGCCACAGACCAATACAGGCTCTGACAAATATGAGACATTCTCATAAAGTAGCTCACAGGTATTCAACAGTGTCTGCAGTTCTCCTTCTCTCATCCTGGTAGAAAATTGAGTGGCTGTACCGTCTGTCTGCTGTCTGCTTGTCACCATGTACCTCACTGTGCATTTTACACTGGAGGCTGTGTGGGTCTGGGCAGTGAGGAAAGTGAGGCTGGGCTGCCTCTGTCATCCGCCCAGCCCGTCTCACGACAGTGGCAGCCCAGGTTCTAAGCCCAGTGTCCATTCCTTTACAGCCCTCTCTGCCTCCGAAGTCTGGGACAAGCAGATTCTTAAAATAGCATGTTTTTATACAGGGTCACAGCATTTGTGCAGTGGATTGAATGTCTGTGTCCAGAATTCGCATAGGAAAGCTAATCCCAGCGTGATGTTGTTGGGAGGTGACGAGGTCATGAGGGTGGAGCTTCCATGGTGGCATTAGTGTCCTTATAAAAGGGATCCCAAAGAGCTCTTCAGCGTGTGAAGACATGGGAGACAAGTGACCGTCCACAGCCAGAGAAGGGCTCCCCCAACAGCTGACCATGTGACCCCTGGATCACAGACTTGCTCCTGCAGCGTTGTGAGACAGAAACTCTGTTGTTTGTAAGCCAGTCTGTGGTCCTGTTTTGTAGCAGCCCTAATAGACTAAGACAGTTTGTATCATTCAGTGTGCTTGTCAAGTTTGCCTTCATCTTTTTTATCCCTGGGATTCGTTAATATATATATTTATGCATATGTATATATATATGTAAATATATATGTATACACACATGGGGTCACATATTTTTTTTCTAAGTAATCAACCAAACGTTTGCCTATCGTCCAAATAAATAAAAATAACTCAGAAAATCCAATTTTGAAAAGTAAATGTGTTTCCCCCCAGACTACCTACTACAGCAACTATCATGAAGATTCGTTGTGGAGCCATGATGCAGATTTAAAGCAAGTGTGGTCACTGACAGACATGAGAATTAAGAGCTGCAGGAGCTGGGGGCTCCTTGCCACTTGGTCACACTCTAAGGGGGACAGGCACTTAGGTTTTCTCCCTCATTTGGTCACTGACTGACCAGAGCCTTCGGACCTGCGGCCAGTTTGAAGGACCTGCTTGCTGGTTGTGGAAACTGCAGTGTAGGTTTCTGATCTTGTTTATTGGAGTGAAACCGGGGACCACCATTTTCACCAGGGAGGGCAGCCCACTGAAACATCCTAGGTAAAAGACAGGTTCCTTGCTTTAAAGGCTGGGTGCCTGCTAAAGTTACTGCCATGAGCACATTCACTGTCCTTTGAACTTAAAATCTTGATGCCTGTTTCTATTTATAAAAAAAGCCTGCTCATAAAGCGTAATTGCTATAATGAAGATACATCGCTCCTCTTTGGGGGGTTATCACTCATTTTGTTCAGTTTACTGACGAATATCAGATGGAAAGTCAGCCTCACCCTGCAGAGAAACGACCAGCAGTGGTTCCCAGTTAGAACTGATGAACAGGGGAACAGTGGGGGGAGGGGGGAGGCAGTTATCTGGGCAGCTGGGTGTCCTGGTCCCTGGTCAGGAGCACAGAGCTCTCCATCGGCTCAAGTGGACTTCTATCAAAGGGAGAAGTTTACTTTCCCTTCTATTGAGGCCATCTCCTGGTAAAATAATAATTTATATTTCTCTGGTGTCTTTCATCTCCGAGGGCTTTATGGAAGCTAGATTATTTAGCTTTATCATAACTCTGGAGGTGAATTTGTTCACATGTTGACCGGAGGCCTTGACAAGCTGCATGACCTACCCCAGGGCAGTGGTCAGGATGGATCCCGAAGGACAGCTTATTCTGCTCCTGGAGACCTGCCGCAGGTTCAGCTCTTTCGAGTACTTTTCTCACCCAGAGGTGTCTTGACCCCCGTCGGCATCACCCCACTGTCACCCCACTGTTACCTCACTGTGCCATCAAGGATCAAACCAAGCGTATCCCCTTGGAGCACAGCATACTCTGTCCCCCCGCTTCTTCCCAGGATCAGTGAAGGGCTCGCCCGCTCTGCCAGGTCACCACTCCCTTGGGTCCTCTCTCAGAGACTGGCGGTCTCTGGAGTCTCATTCCAGGGCCCCCACTCAGCCCACGCTCAGAGGCCACTCTCCTGTGTGATCCTGTATCCTTGAGGAGGCTCACTCGGGGTCTGTGTGCTCACGTGCAGTGGTTTCTATTTGGATGACAGATGATAATTTCCTTTTCAGCCTCCCTGGGCTAGGACACCCCAGTGGAGCTTGGGGCAGGATTTGTGAGGCAAAGGGGAGGAAGAGGCTAGGGGTCCAGAGGTTGTGAAGGCTAAGGAGGAGTCTGCATCACTGCGGTAGCCTGAGATTACAGCCCAAGGGGGCCAGGCCACCCCCACCCCCCAAACAGGCATGCTCAACTAAACAAAGGATGAGGGATGGATTTTCATTTGTAATCTAAGCTTTTCTCCAAGAGACAGTGTAGAATCACTTTCAAAAATGGTATTTCTTAGGTGTTATTTTTCAAGGACAAGTGTAGACTCTTATTGGATACCAGAGGCCAGTTTCTTACAGTTTTTGTTGTGAATGTGACTTATTTGGTTGGGGTTTGGAAGGAGATGTTACTGAACCATCTGAGATGTAACTGTCCACTCAAGTGACCCCAAGGATGTCTGCCTCGTCGGCTCTCTCCCTGAGAGGTGTGGAGCCTGTGGGGAGGGCAGGCTTGGGATCCAGGGGTCAGTGAGCCTGGCCCCCAGGACAGTGGCCTGCTTCCTGGTGTCCACTGTGAATGGAGTTTAGTGCCCTTAGGGTGCACCTGGGCGTTCTGGGTGAGAACGGTCTGTTTGCCGCATATATCTGAGCCCAACAAACCAAAACTGAAGGGAGGGAGGCGCACCCCAGAGCAGTCTGTGCCTCCCCCTCCCCTGCTTCCCCCAGCCCCTGGCTGGGTGGGCCTGGCCATGGGGGTCTGGGTCATGGCAGCTCTGAACGGCACCGACAGGAAATCGCTTTGTTTCCAGCCCTGAACGGCCTCTGCTCACACATGCTTTGGGGGTGACGTAATGAAATGTGTTTGAATAAACTCTTTCCACTGGTGTGAACTTTTTTAATGGAAAGAAAGAAACTCTTTTCAAAGATGAGCTCTCCTTCCTCTGAACACGACTTCAGAACTCTTTCCCCAGTTACGGGCATCCCTGCCCGGGTGATGTGGCCCGAAATCTGGCTGTGTACCAGGGTGGGGGCTCTGCTCGCAGCCGCAGCCCTGTCTTCATCAGAGAACCCTGGGCACGTCCCTCTGCTGTTCTGGTCCTTCCTTGTAGCGTTTCTAAATTTGCTGGATCGTTACGAGTCCTGATGGCCAGCAGTCTTCCCGGGATTCCGTGGTGCACTTGGGTGCTGTGTTGGTGGTCCGTGCCGCAAGTACAGGGGTCCTTATCAGGCCCCTCTGTGAATCTCAGATCAGCACAGCCTCATGTGGACAGGCCTCTAGATGTCGTCTCTTACACTTATTTCTAATGAAGAGCATCCTTTCCACTGTTTCGCCCATTTGTTTGTCAAGTCGGTGTCCTCCACAACAGAACAGCAGTTGAGCTAGGCTGGGCAGGCTCCATGGGTCAGCAGAACTGTCGGTCCTCTGGGCTGAGCAGCAGACGGTGGGCAGCCTGGGTGCAGCACGGACCCCACAATTGAAAGTCCTGGGAGCGCACAGTTGATGCGGCACATCCAGCCCTAGGGTCCCCAGCTGCAAGCACACACGCGCACACACGCGCACATGAGAGTGCCCGGGTCCGTCCACACCAGCACCAGGAGCCCAGGGTGCTTGGCTGTTTCCAACGCATCCAGCAGTGGCTGCCTCCTGATAGTGGCTCTCCCAGAGACACGGTGAGTCAGTGTTCATCTCTGAGGCCATGTCTGTGCAGCAGGCAGAGGCAGCCGTCGGTCAGGGATTCTCCATGTGCGGACATGCCACTTTGTCATCAGAAACTCTGCGCTCCATCTGGGCCTCCAGGGACTCTGATGCCTGCTTGCAGTTAAGAATGAAGGGGTTAAAATGACTTTAAACTGGAAACCTCTGAACAATCAGCAGCCACAGGAAGAGATGCCCTGTGAGTTTAAGCATATCCTCAGCAAACACGCTTCTCTCCACCCTCCAAGGGCATGTTCTGTAGGAGCCGAGCTGGTTTAGTGCCTGGAGGTGAGAATTCAGCGGCCCGACAGAACCCTCCACACTCCCCACTGAACCCTGACCCCCCTTTCTTAAGCTGGTGTGTGACCTTGGTCTCACTGCCAGGGACCCACTTACACAAACCCCTGCCAATAAAGCCTGCATTCTCTTCTGACTCTGTCGTCCATGAACTCGCAGGCCCCCACTCATCTTCCCAGGGTGGTACAGGAGGCTGTCTTCCCAGTAGGAACCAGTGGTCTTGGGCTCATTCACTCCTTTGAAGTGGTGCCTGTGTCTACAAGGCAGCTGCTGAGATGTTGTAGGAGAGACTGATTCCAGAACCCACTCTTCTGGCCTGAGACTGCATCACACGGACTGTTTCACCTTGGAGCTCATGATAACCCTGAAAGTGGAAACCACTCACTCTGTCTTGACCAAGTAACTCATTGTAGGGAAGGAGAAATATCTTCTCAGTTCTCAACTGGGACCCCTGCAATGAAAGATTAACAAGAGAGGTGTGCACATGTTTACCTAAAATTGTGACTCATGAGGAAATGAAGCCCTGAAGAAATGAGTAAATCTGGGAGTTTTTATACTGTGTGTGATGAGCGTGGAGAGTCCTGGAAAGATGTGATTGATGGGCAGAGAGCGTGAGCTCAGGGTGGTGAACTGGGGGCACTCAGCAAGGCCTGTTCACAGGTTCCTCTCTGGGTCCTTCATCTAATAGGATTTGCATTTGTTTGAAAGCAAAACTGGAGAAGATTCGAAGTTGAAAGTTGGGTCAACATTAGTTGCCAAATAAGATAAGCATTAGCCTAAGGATAAAGTGAGTTTGAACCACGACAGAAAGTGCCTGGAGAGACAGTAAAGAGGGAGGGAGGCTCTCACCACCAGGAATGTCCCCCAGTTGATCGCAGAGAGCAATGCGCTGGGCCTAGAGTTATGTGTGTGTTTGTTACCTTCGTGGTTCCCCAGAAAAGCTGGTGGAAGACAGTGCTTTAAATCCACTCAGAAGTATTCTCTGAACCAGTATAGAAATACCATCCTTGCTCCCTCTTTTTCTTCTCCGAAATCTGTGAAAACAAGCATATTTATATCCATGACAAACCACTCACAGAGCCAACCCAATTCCTAAAGATAATAGAGCCAGCCTAAAATGTATGTTAAACTTTTTAAAAAATCAGTTTATTCTAGAGACTGTTTGAAATTAGCTTATATGCAACTTAATGGGAAAATAATGTTCATTAGCAATGCAAGGTATTGTAAACTTTCTGATAAAAAGATGTTATTTTTATTTGGTTAACATTAAAACCTGATTTGGAAGAAGCATGCAAATTCATATTTTGTAATAAATGCATTTATGTAGGTACATTTAAATTTCCCATTCACAAGTACATAAGCTCTTTCTGAATAAGGTACTTTATTGCCTGGCATAAGATACTTATGCAAAGGTCTAGAAATACCAGGCTGGGTGAAGTTATAGCTACATTTACAGTGGGCTTTAGCTTAATTAATTGAGTATAACAGACTTGAGTTCTACAAAAACAAATACTTGGGATTTTGCCTGTTACTGCCGTGGTTTTTATAATGTCAAGCAACTGGTCTGACTAAAATGCTCGCTGCCTTGGCATTGCTTAGAGCCAAGCTACAGGGAAAAATGTCTATGCCAACTGTCAGCCAAAACAGGCTAATGGTTCATCATGTTCCTAATGAAACTTATGGCCAGATGTTTTAGAGAAAAGCATGCCATTTCTATTGGCTACACCATGTGAGAAATGGAGAAATGACAGTTTAGTAATAATCAGAGTCGTTTTGTCAATACAGACAGTCAGCTTGAAACACCCGACCACATCGAAGTACCTAGGGCTGTAAATTATCCAGTTTTGCGACCGATACAGCAGTGCTTGATCGTCTTTAATGCCTGCTGTGCTATCTGTTGTCAATGCTCCCAGGAATTAACTAATTTAGCCAAAAATTTTAGGGAGAGATTTCATCTGAATGTCATCCTATGATTTCACATAATGGAAAAAAATAATGAAAATAATCCAGGACAGGGGGAAAAAAAAAACGCACATGCAAAACACTTTTCTTGTACATTGGAAGTTAAGCTCAGACTATTTGGGGGACGGGGCAGGGCGGGTTCTCAGGTTCTGAATTGTCTGGGAAGCCTTCCCCACTTTTTCCAGTTTCCTTTGCATCCTCTATACAGCAGCCCACAGCTTGGCTAGGGTCACAGTTCCCTTCGAACATGGCGAAGAGTCATGTTCTCCTTGTTGTAAATGCCTAATCCCTAGTTGAAACTGTCTGTCACAATAATGTCCTGTAGTGAAGACTTGTACAAGATAATTACATGGGGAGTAAGCCGTAAAGTGTTCCCTTTACCTGTCTGACACGGGACGCCTTCTCATCTAATCGGCTGCCTTCTGTTCTCACATCCTCTGGCAGGTGAATGAGAGCCCCTGAGCAGCCTCTCTGAAGCATTCATTGGTTCGTATTCCCCTCTCTCTAGATTAGTGAGCAATTTTGAGTGTTTACCTTCTCCCCACTTCCTAAGCATCAGTTCCAGTGTTGTTCCACAGAGTAGGAGCACCATTGCTCCCACATTTCCCTCTGAAGCATCAGTTTCCACTGTTGCTCTGCAGAGTGCGAACACCATTTCACCTTCCTTTCCCTCTAGAAGCCTCAGTTTCCACTGTTGATCCACAGAGTGGGAGCACCATTGCTTCTGCCTTTCCCTCTGAAGCCTCAGTTTCCACTGTTGATCCACAGAGTGAGAGCACCATTGCACCCACCTTTCCCTCTGAAGCCTCAGTTTCCACTGTTGATCCACAGAGTGGGAGCATCATCGCACCCACCTTTCCCTCTAAAGCATCCATTTCCACTGTTGATCTACATAGTGGGAGCATCATTGCAATCGCCTTTCCCTCTGAAGCATCAGTTTCCACTGTTGCTCTGCAGAGTGGGAGCACCATTGCACCTGGTCTTCCCTCTGAGTGCTTGCAGAATGTTCTCTGATGGCAGCCTGGAGAAGTCGTGTCTTCTTCACACTGCGTTTCACCAGACGATGCCAAGTATGGCCCGTGTGGAGGCCCGCAGTGGGTTTTGCTTTGCTTCCCTCTTCTTTTTGCCTCCTGCTTCCCTTCCTCCCTCCCTTCCATCCTTTTTTAAGGTATTATTTGTCAATGTTTAATTGTTTTAGCTTAATTAACATTGAAGTAATAATTGCTTTACAATATTGTGTTGGTTTCTGCCATACATCAATATGAATCAGCCATGGATGTATGTCCCCTCCCTCTTGAACCTCCCTTCCACCTCCCACCGCATCCCACCAGTCCTTTAACATATATGGAGCAGTTACTATGAACAAAGTAAATACCATTGCTTATGCCATTTGTACAATGAGGAAGATGAGGTTTGGGGAAGTTAGATAACCTCCCTGTTGTTGCACATATAAAAAGTAATGAAGTCATTCAGTTGTGTCCAACTTTCTGCAACCCCATAGACTGTAGCTTACCAGGCTCCTCTGTCCATGGGATTTTCCAGGCAAGAATACTGGAGTAGGTTACCTTTTCCTTCTCCAGGAGATCTTCCTGACCCAGGGATTGAACCCAGGTCTCCTGCACTGTAGGCAGACGCTTTACCATCTGAGTCACCGGGGAAGTCCAAAGGTAATGAAGCCAGTTTTTAACTGAGGACTATGACCCTGCAGAGCACACCATTACCCAGTCCCTTTACGGCTGCTCTTTAGGATGAGGTCTGGCATCATTGGGGTGAGGCAGGCAGTCTCATGGGAACTATTGGGGTGGCACTGACCTGAGGGCCTGTCTCCTTATCAGACATATTCTCACCCTGGACACTGTTGGCTGCCTCCCCCACCCCTCTCACTTGCCTGGGAACCAGAGCTTTCTACACGTACAGCTGCCTTTCCACAAAGTGTGGAAGGTCGATGCTGAAAGTTTGGTTCAGGGTGCTGTGCTCACAACAGTGCACCAGGGAGATGCCTCTTTCTTCCCATTCCTTGAGGAAGTTGTTAACCTATTTGAGAAGGAGCGCCCACCCCGTCCCCACATCCTGTCATCCACGGCTCCCAGCTCTTCCTCCCTGTTCTAATATTCAGGGGGTCAGACTACCTGCCCTTTGGGAAAAGGCAACTCTTTCCTCTTGTTGATGGGAAGTCTAACCTCTTTTTTTTTTTTTCCTATTGAAGTGTAGTTGCTTTAGAGTATGTGTTCGTTTCAGGGGTGTAGCATAGTGAGTTTTTTTTTTTTTTGCAGAATATATTCTAAGTTATTAGAAGATACTGGGTTTACTTCCCCGTGCTATATAGTAAATCTTTGTTGCTTATCTATTTTATACATAATAATTTGTGTCTGTTAACCCAGACTTCTAATTCATTCATCCTCTGCCTCTCCCTTTGGTAACCATAAGTTTGTGGTTGTCTGTGAGTCTGTTTCTGTTTTGCTTATGCATTCGTTTGTGTTATTTTTAGTTCCACATGTGATATCATGTTTGTCTTTCTCTGGACTTGGCTTAGTATGATCATGTATAGGTCCATCCACATTGTTGCAAATAGCATTGTTTCATTCCTTTTGTTGGCCAAGTAATATTCCACTGTACATACACCATATCTTCTTTACCCATTCCTCTGTTGATGGACACTTAGGCTGCTGCCATGTCTTGGCTATAGTGCTGTTATGAACATTGGAGTACATGCATCTTTTCAAGTTAGTTTTGTTACCTTCCCCCTGTAAACCCAGGAATAAGATTGCTGGATCATAACTCTGTTTTTATTTTTTTAAGGAACCTCCATACAGTTTTTCAGAGTGGCTGCACCAGTTTATAGTCTCACCAACAGCATAGGAAGGTTTCATTTTGCCTACATCGTGTCCAACATTTGCAGGAGTTTTGATAGAATTTTGTTGATAGTTGTTCTCACAGGTGTGAAGTGATACTTCTTTGTGGTTTTTATTTGCATTTCAGTTGGTGATGGACAGGGAGGCCTGACATGCTGCTGTCCTTGGGGTCACAAAGAGTCGGACATGACTGAATGACTGAACTGAACTGAATAACTAGTGATGTTGAACATCTTTTGATGTGCCTGTTAGCCTGTAGGTCTGTATGTCTTCTTTGGAAGAATGTTTGTTCAAGTCTTCTGCTCATTTTTTGGTGGGACTGTTCTTTTAGTTCTGAGCTGTACAAAGCTCTGACTTTTATTTATACTGTAGAGGCTGAGGAAGGAAGAGAATAGGGCACTTCTTGAGAGTGATGCAGAGGAAGCAAGGGACCAGGGGCGGCCAGGCTGAGCCAGTGGGGGAGTGACAGGGGGAGTCTCAGAGGGTCTGGTGCTGGTGTTGAGGAGGACGTTCACGGGGACAGAAGCCACTGCCCAGAGATACTAAGGACGTGCACAGAGAGAAGGACAAAGGCGGGGGGGCAGGGGGGGCGGGTTGGAGCTTTGCTCCAGTGCTAACAGCTTCTAGAATCCTGACACACCCCAGCCTACCTCCCCAGTTATCACTCCCATCCCAAGGGTAGAATTGTGCCCTGTGCCTCCTGGTGGCGGGTTAGGGTGTTTCTGGGCCTCATAGAAACACTGCGTGGGTGCTCTCTGCAACATCTGAAGCAGGAGGCCAGGGCACCCGGCAGGGTGGGCGTTGTGCGGTTCCTGAAGCCAGAGTGCCTGCACCCCAGCTCATCGGGAAGTTCAGGCCAGCAGAGGAGCAGTGTTTGTTAAGGACTGGAGTAGAGATGGTCATCACATCCAGCCAGCCTTCAGAAGTGGCTGCAGTGATTTTCTCTTGCACCACAAGGCTAGAAGGAAGCGGTGCAGCGTTTGTGACACAGAGTGGGCAGTCCTCAGCCAGAGTCCCTGCAGCCACCCTTCCAGCCCTCCTCGCAGACTGACGCTCCAAAGGGCAGAGCCCCACCTCCCAGCGACAGGGGTTCACCAGATCAGTCATGTGTGTCCATGTGTGCGCATGTGTGTGTATCATGATGGGGTGCCTTTTGAAAAGTCCCCAAGTGATTTATAGCTCCAGCTCCCCTTGAGAACCTTTCTTTGAGACAAACTTCAATCCAGGGACCTCCATTCAGAGGGAGAAGGTCAGTTCAATATTTTGTGACAACTGAATGCCGGGCACTGAGCTAAATACCACAGATTCCAGCAGAGACTGGCAGATGCCTACGGTCAGTCTCCAGTGGGAAGACCCTTCCTTACTCTCAGAATGTACACTTATTGTAAATGTGGCCTGGTTTCCCCTGTGTAAGCAGCCGTCAGCACACGGAGGCCCCAGGGGCGGGGGGTAAGCTCTACCCCAGACCCCAGACCCCACTTTCACAGGGAGGCTGTCTGTGAGGGCCAGCCCAAGTGCGGAGGCCGGCCCAGCTCCATGCCTTTGTCGTCATTCACTTGCTCTGAGTGAACGTTTCAGAACACTGCTGTGGCCAATATTTTGCTGAACGCCTCCTCTCTCACTTCAGGCATCCCTTCACGTGTTCACTCCTTCACCCATTCATTCAGCAAATACGGACTGCCTGCCATGTTCGGGGCGTGGTTTGCGGTGCTGGGAAATGTTCAGAGATGTTAGGAAACGCGATTAGGCTCCACAGTTCATCTCGGAGGAGCCAAGATTAGATGTCCTGTTAGTCAGATGCCGGGGTCTGGCCAGGGTCCCCTCTCCCAGAGCAGTGGCTCATGCCACATCCCATCCAGTAAGGGTAACTGTGGTAATTTACTTGCCATTTTAAAGAACACATTATTATAAACGATTTTAAACATGCATATACTAGAGAAAATAATGCAATAAATTTTCACATACTCTTAACCCACTTATTATGATAAGAAAAATAATTCTCTTATTTCCTCAATCTCTACCATTTTTAACTAGAAAACTTTAAAGCAACATCACACCATTTCATCCATAAATGCTTTCTTATTTATTTTTTGTATTTAACCACAATGCCATTATCATCCTCAATGAAATTGGTCATAATTTCTTATTAATACCTAATGCCCATTCTGGATTCAGTTCTCACTGATTGCCTCGAGTGAATGTCCTCTTATCGCTGACTTGTTTGTAATATAATCCAAGGACAGACCACACTGTGCATTGGGTTGGTGGGTTTCCTTAATCTCTTTTCGTCTGTAACATCCCATGCCCCTCCCTAGCTTGTTTTCCTGGCATCTGTTTGCCGGGTCATTTGAAGAAACTGGCCCATTTGTCCTGTGGAACTTCCCACACTCTGGGCTTGGCTCATTGCACCCCTGGGGTTCCTGTCTGTACCTCACTCGGTCCAAGTGTGAGTCTAGTGTCTGACTGCTGACACAGGCTTTTCCGTGGTGAGGGCTCTGTTGGGTGGTCCTGTCCACAGACAGCGTTTCCCCTGATGTAGTGACCTGTCTTCAGCGTGCGGTATATGGCAGTTACCCCAGGAAAGGGATCTGTTTTTCACTGTATGTTCACATGGTCACTGGGTAGATAAACATCACCCTTCCTCCATGAAACTGTGTAAATAAAATCAGTATGTTTTTATTTCAAGTTCCAGCTGCTACTTTAGGGCTGGGTCAAGGGGCAGGTGAGAGGATGGCTGGCAGCGTGGGGTCTCCCTAGCATCTGGAGTGTGCCCTCTTTCTCTGGCGTGGCCTTTCCCCATGAAGATTTACTCTGCTCTTAACTCTGCATGCAAGTGTCTGTTTTCAGAACTGAATTCATTCCAGGTCATGTCCAGGTTCTAGCTACCTTTCTGACTCTCCCAGTGAACCTACAGTGACTACAGCCAAACTCAAGGTTAATCTCTAGAAACCGGTCTCACCCTAAAGTTCCAGTGCTTATCTATGGCGCCATCTTCAGAAGCCTCAGAACCTCTAAGTGACATTTTCTTTCCATGTCCAGTTACTTACCAGTGCTCTAACAGCCCGTCCCTTGTACAGGCTGAGAAAATGTGTGCCGCGAACACAGACAGGCAGACATCAGTGACAGGTGCGGGCACGCCATGCTGGCTCTGCCTGCATCTGGAGAGCACCTGGAGCTCATGGAGAAGAGGAGGAACTGCAAAGTCAAGGGTGCCGATGAGCAGGCACGTCAGAGTGGAGCCTCCAGATGGGCGTCAGCCCATTAAAGTAGCCGGTTACCCCTTCATTCAAGAGACTGCACTCCAAATGACTTTTCACTCTGCAAAATCTGAACTGTTTCCAAAATGGGCTTCCTATTCTTGAGAAGAAAGAGAGGAATGTATTCAGAGTACTAAAAGCAGTTTCAAGAAATAGATTCAAAATATTTTGACAAATTTTTAAAATTTATTTTTAATTGAAGGATAATTTTTCATAATACCATGTTGCTTTCTGCCATACACCAACATGAATTAACCATAGGCGTACATGTGTCCCCTCTCTCTTGGACCTCCCTCCCACCTCCCACCCTTTCCCACCCCTCTAGGCTATCACACAGCCCCAGTTTGAGTTCCCTGAGTCATACAGCAAATTCCTACTGACCATCTATTTCACATGTGGCAGTGTATGTTTCCATGATTCTCTCTCCATTCATCCCACCCTCTCCTCTCCCCATTCTCTATGTCTGCAACTCCATTGCTGCCCTGCAAATAGATTCATCACAACGATCTTTCTAGATTCCATATATATGCATTAAATATGATATTTATTTTCCTTTTTTCTGACTTACTTCACTCTGTATAATAGACTCTAAGTTCATCCACCTTATTAACACTGACTCAAACGTATTCCTTTTTATGGCTGAGTAATATTCTATTGTACATATGTACCACAGCTTCTTCATCCATTCATCTGTTGATAGACATCTAGGTTGCCTCAATGTCCTAGTTATTGTAAATGGTTCTGTAGTGAACATTGGGGTGCATGTTATTTTGACTAATTATTTAAGATAAGTGTTCAGTTCAGTTCAGTTCAGTTGCTCAGTCGTGTCCAACTCTTTGAGACCCCATGAATCGCAGCACACCAGGCCTCCCTGTCCATCATCAACTCCCGGGGTTCACTCAAACTCTTGTGCATCGAGTTGGTGATGCCATCCAGCCATCTCATCCTCTGTCGTCCCCTTCTCCTCCTGCCTCCAATCCCTCCCAGCATCAGGGTCTTTTCCATTGAGACAACTCTTCACACGAGGTGGCCAAAGTTTTGGAGTTTCACCCTCAGCATCAGTCCTTCATATGAACACCCAGGACTAATCTCCTTTAGAGTGGACTGGTTGGATCTCCTTGCAGTCCAAGGGACTCTCAAGAGTCTTCTCCAACACCACAGCTCAAAAGCATCAATTCTTTGGTGCTCAGCTTTCTTCACAGTCCAACTCTCACATCCATACATGACCACTGGAAAAACCATTGCCTTGACTAGATGGACCTTTGTTGGCAGAGTAATGTCTCTGCTTTTTAATGTGCTATCTAGGTTGGTCATAACTTTCCTTCCAAGGAGTAAGCATCTTTTAATTTCATGGCTGCAATCACCATCTGGTGATTTTGGAGCCCCAAAAAAGAAAGTCTGACACTGTTTCCCCATCTATTTCCCATACTGCTCCTCAATACGACAAGTATGCATAGCTCATATTCTTCCTTAGTGGTTTATGATTTAAGACCTGATGCATTTATAACTCCTGTCAAAAGTCAGTGTTTTCTCCAAACCAAAATGCAACGTGAATATTATTATTAAGCATTGGACTGACCTACAGATAGAAAATATTGCTTAGGAAACCACTAGTTTTCAAAGACTAACCCTAACCCTAATGCATATTTTCTGATTTCTGTTGTCATACCTTTAGACAGAGGCCTGGCCTGCTGCAGTCCACAGCATTGCAGAGTCGGACGCAACTTAGTCACTGAACAACAACACCTTTGAATGTTTTAATCTCAACTCTGCGTTTTAAAAAATATTTATTTCTTTATTTAGCTTGAGGTACATGGGACCTTCACTGTGGTACCAGGGCTCCTCTAGTTGCAGTTAGGGCGCTCCAGAGTGCATGGGTTCAGTAGTTACCCCTGGCATGTGATCCCACGTGATCTTAGCTCCCCAACCAGGGATCCAACCCCGTCCCCTGCATTGGAAGACAGATTCTTAACCACTGGACCTCCAGGGAAGTCCTACAACTATACCTTTTAAGTATATGATTGGATATACTTGGGTGATTGAATACAGGCGTGTAACCACCACCACAGTCAAGATCCTGAACAATCGGTTGTCCCAAACATTTCCTGTTTCCCCTTTGCTATTGATTCCCTGCCCCATCCCCATCCCAGAACGGCCCTGAGCTGCTTCCTGTCACTATTGCTTTGCTCTTTCTGGAGTTTCGTGTGAATGAAACAAACACGCTGTAGTGTTTTATGTTTGACTTTTCACCTGTGTTGTGAATTACTGTACTGCTCCTTCCTTCAACCAAGTGGCATCCTGTCACAGGCTGGATATCACCGAGTACTTATCCAGCACTTGGGTCCCTCCTAGCATCTGGATGTTGGAGTGATGCTTGTGTTGACATTTGTTCTCTTTCTCTTGGGAAGAGACCTAGGGAGTGAGATTGCTGGGTCGTAAGTAAGTAAGTGCGTATCTGTGTTTACATCATTCTGCCTCACCTCTTTGCAAGGAGCAGTACCATTTTGCATTTCTGCCATTGCCAAGTGGGTGTTCCATTTACTCCCCATCTTCACCAGCACCTGGGTTTGCCAGTCTTCCCTGTTTAGCCATTTCAGTGGGGACAGCTGTATCTCCTTCCATGTTTCCTTTGCATTTCTCTGACAACCAGTGATGCCAGGCATCTTCCATGTACTTGTGAGCCATTCACAGATTTTCTGTTGTGATATGCTTATAGTCTTTTGACCATTTTTAACTGTTTTTTCTATTACTAAGAAATTGTTAATTATATTTATATATTATTTTTAATTTATTTATTACATTTATATATTCACGTTCATTTTTAATTTATTACATTTGTATGTATACTTAATATTTATTTGCCATTTTATCTTCTTTTAAAGAAGACCCTTTCAAGCTGAATGGAGGAGCAAGCTGACTTGTTATTTTAATGATTTAAGAGCTCATTTGCAAAGAAAACTTCCTCTGAATTATGAAAGCATGTGTGTTTGTATAGGGTGGGTGCATGTGTGTATGTGAGGGTGTGTGTGAGTCTGTATGGTGGATGCAAGTGTGAGTGTGTCAGAGTGGAGAATGGAGAAGAGGCCAGATAGCCATAGGTTGGTAGAATACCTCAGGCAATATCCTGTAATTCATTCATCTGTTTTCCCCACTTCATTTAAAAGAACATCAAGCAAGAAATGTTGCATTTGTAACCCAGACTTCCGGGAACAGGACATCAGCCCTGAAAGGAGGAGAGCCAGCCAAGGCCTCATTTCTAGGATCCGCAGGGCCCAGACGCAGGCACAGTCCTTGCTCGGGCATCAGGTCTGCCGCGGGTGGCTCCTGCCTTCTCACTGGAAACGAGATATGTACAGGCTGTTGATAGCAAGAGTGAGCACAGAGAGCCCAGGAGACCCTGGGTCGCGTCCTGGCAGCCGGAAAGAGCTGGAGGGAAAGTGTGGCACTAGAAACAGACAGCTGCAGTAGGAGGCAGCCACAAGCTTGTGACCCAGCATGAGCAGAGGCCCAGTGTACAGAGAGCTAGTTCACTGGAGCGTGGCACTGAGCTCACCCGACCGGGCTATTTCCCTTTAACCCTCACCACCTATGGCCTTGTACCAAGGAATTAATTCGTAAGGAGTTTGGAGAGAAACCTAGCAGATCCTGGAAGCAGGTGTGTTATCTCTCATCTTCTCGGTTCCTGTGCCATACCTTATTTCAGTCCAAGCCTGCTTGAATAATGAACACTGCCCAAATGGTAGTCATCACCTACCCGCGGGTACCATGTCTGCACAAAGCATTCAACTGCTGACGCCTGATTGAGTGCAGCAGCTGCCCCGTCACTGTAGAAGGAATATCTCACATGCCTCACATCCCTGAGGCTCTGGAAACTGTTCTCAAGTTAAGGCTGCCTGGTGTTTGTTGGATTGATTTCCCATCCTCTGACATGCAAATGTCTCATCACAAAGCCTAGACCAGTTGCCACTTCTCACCAACTAGGTCCAGTTGCTCCTGGCCAAAGAGAAAAAGCAAATAATTAGATTGTACAACTCCCAAATAAGTGTGGGCTAAAAAGGGAAATGAAGAATATTTCATCAATCCATAAAAAGGCAGAAAAATGGAAAAATTTCAGTTCAGTCACTCAGTCGTATCTGACTATTTGCCACCCCATGAATCGCAGCACGCCAGGCCTCCCTGTCCATCACCAGCTCCCAGAGTTCACCCAAACTCATGTCCATCGAGTCAGTGATGCCATCCAGCCACCTCATCCTCTGTCGTCCCCTTCTCCTCCTGCCCCCAATCCCTCCCAGCATCAGGGTCTTTTCCAATGAGTCAGCTCTTCGCATGAGGTGGCCAAAGTACTGGAGTTTCAGCTTTATCATCAGTCCTTCCAATGAACATCCAGGACTGATCTCCTTTAGAATGGACTGGTTGGGTCTCCTTGCAGTCCAAGGGACTCTCAAAAGTCTTCTCCAACCCCACAGTTCAAAAGCATCAATTCTTTGGCACTCAGCTTTCTTCACAGTCCAACTCTCACATCCATAGCAACCCCCAAATGATGTTAGATATAAACACAGCTGTAGAGTTACAGTAAGTGGGACACTTTCATTCTCAAGTTGCAGTACCACAGTCAGCCTCTGTATGAGTCTTGTTTGGGACTTACCTCCAAAAAAAGATGGTGAGACAGGGTTGGCCCCACAGAGTTATCAGGGCACACCTGCTAAGGGGCAGGAGGGACGGGCTGGCGGTGCTGCCCTGGGGGCAGGTGTGAGCCCAGGTTGGGTGGGGGTGGGTGCAGGACGGAGGTCTGAGGGGTGCCTTCAGACCACAGCTTGGGGAGAGTTTGGCATGGTTGTGGGGGTTCCTCCACCCAGGCCACCCCTCCACCCAGAATGGACCTGCCCTGGTGCACCTGCCCTGCAGGGAGGCAGGCATGGAGGTGGGACTGGGAACCACCTCTCCAAGCAGAGGGGAGCCCACTCCTGGGCACCCACAGCCACGCTGCCCACCATGCAGGCGACAGGAGAAGTTTACAGTAAGAGGACTGAAAGAATATGCTAAGGTAACGAAGAGTTTAAGAGCTTTATCAAAATGTGCTTCATGTACTGTTCACTTCCCCCATTAACATTGCCCAATGTTTTTAAGCATCTATTCACAGGGTTGAGTAACCGTTACCATGATCAAAATTTAAAATATTTGTATTTCTCCCAAAAGAAAGCCTGTTCCTATGAAGGGGTCACTCCCCATTCCACGTCCTGCAGCCCTAGGTCCCCACTTACCTTGCTTCTGTCTCTATAAGTTTGCCCGTCCTGGACATTTCACATACATGAGATCACGTGACACATAGTCTTTAGTGTCTGACTTTTTACACATCACATGTGTCAGTCTGTTCGCGTCGTAGTGTGTGTACATCAGTACCTCACTCCTTTCAATTGACAGATTACATTCCACTGTATGGATATACCATATTTTACCTATCCGTTCACTCACTGATGGATAGGCATTTGGACTGTTTCCACTTTGGAGAGTAATTCAGATAAAGCATTTGTCTACCAGTTTTTCTGCAGATAAGTATTTGATACTCTCTTGGGTAAACACTGATCAGTGTTATTGCTGACTCAGCATAACTCTGTAAGATTTGGGGGAAATAAAAAGTGTTTTCTTCCAAAGCACCTCCACCATTTTATATTCCACCAAACATGTATGAGTGCTTTGATCTTCTGTACCCTTCAACTTTCTCCATGCACACTTCTCTTAATAATGTCTTAACCTGATCCATTTATCTGCATTTCTAGGGAGCAATACAAGAACCTTACAGTAGACCGACTTCAGAAGGCCTCTCCTCCTTTCTTACATATCATGCTTGGCTCACATGTTGCTTCTGCCTTGATTTCTGAACCCCCAGAATCAGAACTTACTGTTTTGGCAGGAGTCAGGGTATATTTCAATTCTCCTCACACAATTGCAATGTCTTGATAACCACTTTTTGTCTTTCATTTCTATCCTTTCTCCTGGAAACAATTTCTCTCCCTTTGGTGATTCTTTCATCAAATATCTGTGAGTCTCAGACCACTTCCGTCTGTTTTTCCTTCCTTTTTACTGCGTCCTCCTTTCCTTTTTTCTCTTTTGGTCTAACAGTGTCTTCACCATGCCCTCCCCTGAGACGATAATGCAGGGAAATACGGAATTCTGAGACCACAGCTAAGCTCACCTCAGACTATCTCCAGGATCCTTTGGAAACTGGGGACTCCAGTGGCCTGTCCAGCAGCTGTCCCATCACACGTGGTCCCTCCCAGCCCTCCTCACATGCAGCACCCATGTTTCTTTCGGCATCCTCTGTCTGTTGACTGCTGGTGCCCATTTGATTTTGACAGCTGCTCCAGCCTCCCTCCCCATTGTCCAGATGGCCGGGACACCTCCCTCCAGGCTCCTTGCTGTGGTCACATCTCAGGTCAGTCCCCCGGGGGATGGGCTCAGGGCAGCTCAGCACCCTGAGACTCACAAGTAGAGACTTGCCTTAACCCCTGGTTCCAGAGCAGGATCGATTCCTGTGAAGAGGGAACCTTGTAACACCTCTTGGCTTTTAGGAACTTTCTTAACAGAATTCTTTTTATCTGGCATTTATCTCCCAGCAAAACTTCAAGACTTTCCCCCGGGAGAGTAACAGTTGTCAAACTCACCAGCAAGACTGCATAACTTCTGAGAAAAAAAGACACATTTACCATAATCTTTTCTAAGCTTAAAGTTGGCACCCTTAGTTAGCACTTTATTTAAACAATGATATCAAGGTTCTGAGGACAAGGAGTTGGAGAATGGCAATGCCTAGAATATTCTCTAAAAAAAATTTTCTCTTAGAAAATGATGGTTCTGTTTGGCACCCACAACCATAATCCAATCTGTTAGGCAAACATAATTTAAAGGTTTGAGAGGGTTTTTTTTTTCCTAAGAGAATTTAAACTTTAAAAAAAAAAAACTATTTTAGAGCTAAGTGATTAAACTTAAAAGAAGAGTCCCATGCAAAAAGAAAACTGCGGTTACTTGGTGGTGGTGGTTTAGTCTCCAAGTCATGTTGCTGCTAAGTCACTTCAGTCATGTCCGACTCTGTGCGACCCCATAGATGGCAGCCCACCAGGCTCTCCCGTCCCTGGGATGCTCCAGGCAAGAACACTGGAGTGGGTTGCCATTTCCTTCTCCAATGCATGAAAGTGAAAAGTGAAAGTGAAGTCGCTCTGTTGTGTCCAACCCTCAGTGACCCCATGGACGGCAGCCTTCCAGGCTCCTCTGTCCATGGGATTTTCCAGGCAAGAGTACTGGAGTGGGGTGCCATTGCCTTCTCCAAGTCACGTTGGAGTCTTGCAATCCCATTGACCATAGCCTGCCAAGCTTCTCTGTCTATGGAATTCTCTAGGCAAGACTACTTAAGTCTTAATAACTATAATAAATCATTGGATGTCCCATTTCTTGATCTTTATCCTCAAATTTGGTTTTAAAAAGTATATAATCAAGTTTATCTTTTTCCTCCTGAAATGTTTCTGTTTTTTAAAAAAGAAACAGGTATGGTTTATGGGCAACCCACTCCAGTGTTCTTGCCTGGAGAATCCCAGGGACGGGGGAGCCTGGTGGGCTGCCATCTCTGGGGTCGCAGAGTCGGACACAACTGAAACGACTTAGCATAGCATATGCTTTATGGTCATTTGAAAACTATAACTATAAGTCTGAGGCGTCACTGCTCAGCCTCTCAGGAGATACCACGGGGACCAGAGTCTGCGGGGGCGGGGGTGTCTAGGGCTCTCCTGCCCAGGCTGGTCCAGGCCCCACGGCTGGAGGTAGGGAGTCACTGGATGAGACCTCTGTTTTCATATTCTCAGCATCACAGGCTGCCATCTTGGGGCTTCCTTTAGCTGGTGAGCCCATTAACTCTACCCAGGACCAGTTATGGATCTTGTGGGCCTAAGCGCAGAGTTAAAATGGAGGGCCCTTTGTCCAGAATTCAGTAAGAATCTCAGGACAGCAGCAGCAGGGCATTGAGCGGGTGCGGGGACAGCACTGGGTTAACACGGGCCATCTCCCGAGACACCCGGCCTGAGGCAATGGGATTGGAATTGTGTCCTGGGTTGGGGAGACAGGATGCCTCATCATTGTGAGACACTTGATACCTTTATGCCTCTACCTGTGGAACTGTTCTATGATCGTAAAGGCTCAAGAATGGCAAAACTGTTGTCAAACCCAAGTTCTTGTCCCCACACACAGCGAGGACAAATACACGAAACATCAAGAGTTCGGAGCAGAGAAAGGTTTATTGCAGGGCCAGGCAAGGAGTACGGGTGGCTTGTGCTGTTAAGGACCCAAACTGCCTGATGCTTTCAGGGAAGCGTTTTGAGTGTAAATGTTAGGGAGAGGGCTGCTGGGTGCATGGGTTTCTTCTGATTGACAGGTGGTGAGGGAACAGGTTGATGGTTCAGGAATCTTATGTTCAGCCTGACATGACCATCCTCCACCAGCTGGGGCCTTAATTAGTTCCAGCAGAAGAACTCAAGGATGCATATCAGATTCCACATAAGTCCAGTGGGGAGGCTCTGGGACTCTGCTCTGTTGTCGAGTTGGTGTTTCTTGACTGCTTTTTCTTCATTTCTGCATCCACTTACTTCCCTAATAAGTAACCTTTGGAACCCAGGAAAGGCCTGCAAACAAGAAATGCAGGATATGGAAAGGCTTTTGCGTTGTCACAAAAAAACGTGTTTATGGGAGAGATCCAGGAGAACTGAGTAACTCACCCAAATGCCTGACACACTCACCTTACCTCCCACCTTCAGCTAAAGACAGAAGAGGGTGCTGAGCATGGGCAGGGTCAGTTCTGGGGGACACCCAGGGGCGTTCTGCCTTCTCCATTGATGAGAGTGTCCCCTTTTCCTGCTGCAGGGAGGGAGACATCTTTACAAATGGAGCTTTCCCTCCTAAATGCCAGTGTTTCTCGCAGGAGTGATCCTACTTCATTTTCACAGTTTTTCCCACATATACTGTTTCGTAGAAAATAACCAGCTTAAAATAATGAATGTGCCAAAAAAAAAAAATAATAATAATGAATGTGCCAAAGAGACACATTTTCAGGTGGCAGATCAGCTCCCAGAGACACACTGCAGCTCACGTCCTTGTTTGTCCAGACGGACACTTAGCTTAATTGAATGCAAGTCAAGTGTTATTTCTCAGCTACAAAAGCCTCAGTCCCCACCACTCTAGTTGGCCTCATTATGGGGGATAATTTGTCTTAAAATCAATCTATTTTAGAATTCCTAAGACTCAAGTGGCTCCAGTCTGACAAGGGCATAATTTAATATGACCACCTGAACACGCACACCCAGTTCTTAGGGACCTACTGGTGTTAGTTTTATCAGCTGGACGACGTCAGTGTTCAGTTGAATAATAACATCTTCAGGGAGAGTGGGCCTTGCTCGTTTCTGTGAAATATGATCTAATCTGGGACCAAGTGCTGGTCTCACAAACAGTATTTGTCCAAGCCCCTCAGGAACAGGATGTGATCAACAAAGTGAGTGATTTCTCTTTAACACAGAGTAATCTGTTTGCTCTCATGTAAACAGCATTGAATTTTTCTTGGCATAATGGCTTCCTCTTTAGATGAAATGAGCCTTTTGTACTTATGAAAAATGCATATAATTTTGGCCACTGGCTGAGATAACTTAGCTTTCTGAATTCAGATATTTTTAGAGTGCATATAAAACAGCGACTAGTAATTAATAGACTATCGATTGGCTCACCCTCGTCTAATCACAGAGTGCATATAAATCATAAGGTGTTTTGCAATTAGGAAAATCCACATGAAATAACAAAATGTTATCTTAACTTTAACAAGTGTGGGCTAATGCATCATGGAATACTTGCTCCAGCATAGGTCTACCTGTGGGGAACGACTTTCCATTTATCACATGCAAAGCAGATTTCTTGTTTTTGTGGACACGGCTGCACTGGATGAAGGTGCCTGGATGAAGACAGGTGAAATCCTGCCCTGATATCCCCAAAATGCTTGTTTCTCCTCCAGGGATTTTCTGTGTCTTCTTTCTGTCCCCAACACCAGCAGAGCCTCGCTTTGCACCTCTGCGCAGGCTCCGTTATTTCAGCAGTGCCAGCCAGGATCTCAGCATTTATGCAGCTTTCAGCACCCTCAACACACACACCTTATAAATGATCAGCTGCAAAGCAGATTTGAATCAGCTGAGGACAACGTTGGAATAAACAAACCTCAGCCTAAGAGTGGTTACGCTTTTTATGATGTGATTTCCCCATTTATTTTTAAACTAAGTAGAACACTTTTATTTCACTTGCCATCTATTTCATAGAAAAAACATGGAAGAGAATTGTGTTACTCTTTTGTGGGGGGTGGAGCTTATATTGCTTCTACAATAATTAGATACTGGAAAGATTTTTTATATTGGATGGCTATTCAGTTATTAGAGTTTTTCCCTTTCATTACCTGCTCCCATTTGTATGTATGTGAAGTTAAAAGGCTCTGAACTTTCATTATTTGGTTGAATGGTGTCTTTAAACATTTATTTTAGAGCTGGAAAGGATTTTCAGGTCATTAAATCCAGTAGTCATTTGTGAAATGAAGGAAGTAAGCAGGAGATAAGTAGTTGAAGGGGTTCAGGACCTGTCACCCCAAAATGTGCCACTTTGTGTGTAACTGAAGGTGAAGTCGAGCTACTTGCTGCTCAAAAGCCTGTAAAGAGGCAAGGTTGGCAGAAAGGACAGTTCGCTTTCTTTCAAATGCCAGCAACAGGGGAGGGGTGGACTCCTGTCCAAAGGCCAGCTCCTCACCACTGACAACCAGGAGGCTTTTATATATGCAGAGAGAGGGGGCTTCATGCAGAAACAGCAGTCAGTTCTGACGGTCAACTTGAAGCTGGTAATCAGTGGTCTGACCAGCATCATCTTGATTATTTTAAGCACAGTTAGTCTTCAGTTCCAGGGTCAGTTTGTTTCCATTTCTTGAGGCAAGTTCTCAGAATTATGGCAGCTTATGTCATGGCTACAGTCTGGTCATCCTGTATTTAACTTCTCCATCTGGTAGGCATTTCAGCGTCAGAAAGACCACTCGTAGAACGTGGCTCAGAGTATTATCGACAGCCCTTGAGGAGGAAATAAAGGTCCTTGCCTTTGTTCACTGACTCAGTTTTTTCCTGTTTGACTAGTTTCCCTTTGCTTCTGCATGTTCTCACCTTTCTGATAAAACATATTCTTTGGCTAAAGTTTTTCTGCAGACAAAAGGCAGGTGGAGGACATGGCTGGGGGTGGAAGCGGGGAGCCCTACAAGGATCATAGGGTCCTGCTCCATTTCAGATGTACTATCTTGAGCTGGAGGCACCTTAAGGGCACAGATGCAGGGCGGCTTCCCCTGCACCCCCTCATCTGCCAGAATAGGGAGCCTCCACAGGAACTTAGGGTCACAGGTCCCCTCCTGGGAGCTTCACCACCAGGAGGGGCCTAGAAGTGGCCCCTAGAAGTGGCCCCACACCCAGACAGACCCTGTCACCAGCTGCCACCCTCCATCCTTCCTCCAAGGGCCCCTCACATTCCCTGGAGACCCTGTGCTCTCAGAAGGGCCTGCCCCCCACCCCACACACCCTTGTAAGGGTGGTGTGCAAGCTCTCATAGTTTCCCACCATTTGGGTATTTACTTGTTCTTCTCTGTAGTACCCACAAGCCTATAATACTAAACCAAAGGCGTGTAACATTTCTCCTGCCAGTTAGTGTGTAGCCAGTTTATTCCATAAGACCCACAGGAGGGTACAGGGAATGCTTTCCTTCCCTACAAACTTCCCAAGATCATGAGCCTCCTAAGCTGCAGAGCTGAGGGTCAAATGCAGGACCTAGGATCAAAGCCTGACACGTGCTGTGGCTCCCTACCAAGGTCATCCTTGGCGCCAGGTATGCGGTCCCACAGCCAGAGACCTCAGACCCAGGTTCCGTCAGTCTGTCCACAGCTCTGTGCCTGCTGCTGTCCTGCTGACTTGGGTGATGTGGCCCAGACCCACAAAGGTCTGTGTGACTTCTAAAGGTACAGGGCATCCTGGTGACATGTCTCCATGTGTCCCAGGATTCAGAGAATGGACTTCATTGGAAAATGTGGTCACATCTGCCTTCTGATGAATAGTAATCCATGTGAATTTAAGGACTTCACCAGCTTCCCAGGTGGCTCAGCGGTAAAGCATCCACCTGCCAGTGCAGGAGGCGTGGGTTCAAACCCTGGTTCGGGAAGGTCCCTGGAGGAGGAAATGGTTACCCACCCCAGTATTCTTGTCTGGAGAATGGACAGAGGAGCCTGGTGAGCTACAGTCCATGGGGTCACAAAGAGTCAGACACAACTGAACAGCTAAACAACAGTAACAACAAGGACTTGATAGAAAACAAATCATTTAAGAACAGTTTAAATAACCTAAATCACTTTGAGTATGGAGGGTTTATAGGAAAAAAAGTACATATGAAATATTCATATTTATGTACACTCCGGCACTATCCAAGTATTTTATTTTTTAAACTGGAAGATTAGGCAAAAATTTTATTCTCAACTTTTAGACAGACTAAGGATTAGTAGGTTGACCTGTGAGTAACGGTTAACACCCCGTTATCTTAGTCCATTTGTGCTGCTACAGCAAACACCACGGATGCCGGCTTAAGTAACAGGTGTTTACTCTCCTGGAGGCTGCGGTCTGCAGTGTGGCACTGGCAGCATCTGGTGAGACCCCTCCTGGCCCACAGACTCTGTCTCCCCTGGGTCCTCGCCTGGCAGACAGGTAGGGAGCTCTGATCCCCCTCTCCTTATAAGAGCATCAGTCTCATCCCATTGGCTTCCTCCCTGTGACCTTATCTAACCCTCATCACTTCCTGAGACCCCATCTCCAATCGTCATCCCACTGGGGGGCAGAGCTTCAACACATAGGTCTGGGGGGACACAAACCTTCCGTGCCCAGTCCCCATCAGCGTTTTAAAGGGCGACACTCCCTGAGGAACATTCTGAACGCCTCCACCCGCTCTGACTCCAGACCCCTGGTTCCCCAGCACTTCCGGGGTTCTTAGGGAAAAGCTCTCCTTGTCTGCGCTCTCTCTCTCTCCACACATTCCCTTCTCTAGGGGTTCTGTTTACTTTCATCTCCCACCTCTCAGATTTTTGCTCCTTGTCCACCAGCCCTTTCTCCCCACCTGATAGGAGTATTTAGCACATTTTGTGTTTGTTGATTAAAGTGTGTTCCCTGGCCCTGAAGTTAAGAAGAAGTGAGTTGGAAGTTTCCTAGTCCTCCCAAACACTTTGGTTCTCAGAGGGTGCTGCCTGGACCAGCCTTATTGGAGAGCTTCGGAACAGTCCTGGCTCAGTGGATCTGGGCTGAGCCAGCATCTGCATTTCTAGCAAGCCGCCTGTGGTGCTGATGCTGTTCTGAAGGTAGCCCTGGTCACAGAGAACACACTGGTTTCCCCTCGGTTGAACCAGTTGACGGCTGTAAGAGAAAGAGCCCAAAGTAGCACACTGTGCCCAAGGAAAGTCAGTTTGAGCATAAATGCAACTAAGAATAATGATCTCTACATGGCTGGTGGTGATCTCTATATTGTCTTTCTCTTGCTAACTCCCAGAGGTGAGATGACCCCTGCTACTGCTAAATTGCTTCAGCCATGTCCTACTCTGTGCGATCCCATAGACGGCAGCCCACCAGGCTCCCCTGTCCCTGGGATTCTCCAGGCGAGAGCACTGGAGTGGGATGCCATTGCCTTCTCCAATGCATGAAAGTGAAAGTGAAGTTGCTCAGTCATGCCTGGCCCTCAGCGACCCCGTGGTCTGCAGCCCTCCAGGCTCCCCGGTCCCCGGGATTCTCCAGCCAAGAGCACTGGCATGGATGCCGTCTATTTAGGCAGCTGCCCTCCTCACATGGTTTCCCTGCTTTCCTGGAATTTTCAGATTTCATGAATGTGTGACTGTGGCCCAAATTCAGATTACCTGGAGTTGATTCTGAATCATTTCAGCCTGTGGCACATCTGAAACTTTTCTGAAAAGCTCCTCTCAGTTGTGGAGCAAGGTGGATAAATAAGCCAGTTATAGCAGCTAGGTCTGCGCGTCAAGTCATGTCTGACTCTTTGCGACCCCATGGACTGTAGCCCGCCAGGCTCCTCCGTCCACAGTATTCTCCAGGCAAGGATATTGGAGTGGATAGCCATTTCCTACTCCAAGGGATCTTCCTGACCCAGGGATCAAAACTGGATCTCCTGAGTCTCCTGCACTGGCAGGCGAATTCTTTACTGCAGAGCCACCTGGAAAGCCACATCAGCTAAGTACTCTCTGCTTAATCACGAATCACTCTATCAAGTGCCGTTACTCAGATGTCAGTTTTGATGAATGAGAAAGGGCAAAGCAGTATAACTCCAAATAATAGCTTATACCATCCTGTGTGGTTCCCATGATGGAGTGAGAAAATAACTGTGAAGGCATTTACTAATGTCCCACACTCATCTGCATCCCGGAGTCCCATAACTTACCCTATATCGTTCTATGGTGGTCTCCATTATCTTCATGCTGGATTGATTCACTTTGCCGCTCCCGTGTTACTGTACTGATGTGGCAGCTTATTATTTAGAGTATTAATATTATTGGCAAAGTTCTGTTTGTTTCTGGAAACAAATCTAGGAGAACGATTTGACTGTCATTTCTAACCTCTAGATCAGATTTGTTATGTCAGATGTATTTTCTATAATTTATGCATAATTCAGCAGCATGAAAATGCTTCTTTATGCAAATAATAAAGATGTTACAAATGCGTGCCGGCTACACTCAACTTTTGAAAGCAGTTTCATACTTATTGTTCTGGTTCATCTTCACGATGCCCTGTGAGATAAGTATTTTCATCCCAAGAGAGCTGAAATGAACTGCAGTGGAGAACTTGAGATAATGCAGATATTTGGTGACAGAATTGAAAGTAAAACCCGCTTCTCTGGCTCATTGTTCCTTATTTTTCTGGCAGGAGGGTCACACTTTTTTTCTCCCACTGAGCCCAAAGACCCGCTAAACACAGTCCTCTGGACACTCAACGTGTGGAAGACTGACATTGTCTCTAATTAGGAACTTCAGTAAACTTGGCCATCTCAAATCTTAAATATTTTGAATTTGCCACTTGAAAGTAAAATCAGAAATATACTAACAGAATCAAACCAAAGCTGTATAATCTTTCACAGCTTATTTTATTTAAATCTTTATGTTGTATTGGAGTATAACCAATTAACAATGTTGCGACAGTTTCAGGTGAACAGCAAAAAGACTCAGCCATACATACACGTGTATCCCTTCTCTTCCAACCCCCACTCTGATCCTGGCTGCCAGATAACCTTGAGCAGAGTTCCCTGTGCTACACTGTAGGTCCTTATTGATTATCCATTTTAAACATAGCAATGTACACATGTCCATCCCAAGCTCCCTAACTATCCCTTCTCCCTAGCCTTCCCCCTGATAACCATAAATTCATTCTCCAAGTCTGTGAGTCTGTTCTTTGTAGATAAGTTCATTTGTATCATTTCTTTTTAGATTCCACATATAAGGGATGGCATCCAATATTTCTCCTTATCTGTCTGACTTACTTCACTCAATGTGACACTCTCTAGATCCATCCAAGTTGCTGAAGATGGTATTAATTCATCTTTTTTAATGGCTGAGTAATATTCCATTGTATGTATGTACATCTTCTTTATCCAGTCCTCTGTCTACAGACATTTAGGTTGCTTCCTTGTCTTGGCTATCATAAACAGAGCTACAGTGAACATTGGGATGCAGGTATCTATTCAGGTCATGTTTTTCTCTGGATAGGCCCAGGAGTGGAATTGCAGTGTCATATGGTGGCTCCATATTTACATTTTTGTGGAATCTCCATACTGTTCTCTATATTGGCTGAACTAATTTCCATTCCACCAACAGGGTAGGAAGGTTCCATCCTCTCCACATCTTCTCCAGTATGCATTATTTGTAGGTTTTTTTTATGATGGTCACTCTGGCTGGTATGAGGTGATACCTCTTTGTAGTTTTGATTTGCATTTCTGAAGGAGATCAGCCCTGGGATTTCTTTGGAAGGAATGATGCTAAAGCTGAAACTCCAGTACTTTGGCCACCTCATGCGAAGAGTTGACTCATTGGAAAAGACTCTGATGCTGGGAGGGATAGGGGGCAGGAGGAGAAGGGGATGACAGAGGATGAGATGGCTGGATGGCATCACTGACTCGATGGACATGAGTCTGAGTGAACTCCGGGAGTTGGTGATGGACAGGGAGGCCTGGCATGCTGCGATTCATGGGGTCGCAAAGAGTCAGACAAGACTAAGCTACTGAACTGAACTGAATGATAAGTGATACTGAGCATCTTTTCGTGCTTCACAGCTCATTTTAGTGAGCATGTATTGAGAATCTGCTCTGTACTATGCCAATCACGTGGGGGCCACAAAAATGACCAAAGTGTGGCTTCTAGCTGCTGGACACTGGCAGTCTGGGTGGATGGGATGGGTTTGGGGCAGAAGAAGCCCTGGCTTACCATTAAATCATAAATTTACATTCCTACTAATAAAAGTGCTTACAAAGTGGGTTATTCACTTAATTGAGTAAAAAACAAGTCTTGTCCTTTTTTCCCAGGTTAAGGAATTAGAAGTTAAAGACTACTCCTGATATGATACAGAAGTGAGCGCTATCCCTCTTGCAGTCTCTCTCTGCTCCAGGATTTGTGCACCATGCACAGGACTCTGTAACACAATGGCGGTCACACCTGGGTGCTGGAGACAGAGATTTTCCCTTCCAGTATTTCCTCAGGAACTCCCTGAGGGAGTAATAATTTCTGCAGCCCAGTCATCACCCTGTCAGGACCCAACAAGTAACTATGCACAGTAATTAAGTAAGCACAACAGGAAAATTCAGATCTCAGGACTTTGGGCTTTATGGTTACAGATGTTCTTCTCTGCTGAGTCGTTCAGCAGTTCCTTGGGTCATAAATGTTTAATTTTTAATCTGCTTTTTATCGGTTTTGTGTAATGCAGACTGCCGGTATACCCAAAGAATTTTTTTACCAGTGCGTTTTATGTGCGGGAAGTTTGTGATAAAGGCTTTAGTGAGATAAAATGAGGTGTATTCCCTTAAGAAAATGAACATCTCCCTACCTGAAAACACAGGCGAACATTCTTCTCATAGGACATGGGCTGTTTGGATCTCAATATTGTTTGCAGACTTCACACGATCCCGGGAAGTCACACGACTTGCAGGTGTGTTACTGAAGCTTACATCATCTGTTTGCTCTGGAAATGTCCTCTGAAATGATCCAGAGGCTAGAAACAATGGTTGTTCCAGGATATATTTATCTTTTATGACTCAAACAGCTGTCCCCCTTTTCAGGAGACCTTGTGATATGTGCCAATGAAAGGTGAACTTTTAAAACAGCACCAACAAGAGTTGACAGAATCACCGGTGACATCATGCGTTTACATATCTACTAGTAGCTAAACCTGAATGTTAGTTGCCCTGGAAACACAATAGTCGTGTCGACATGCTCTGGGCATGAAGCTTTGAGGTGAAATCTTCTGTTGGGGGTTCAGCACACAACCCAGCACGGGGTCTGACAGCTTAAGCACCATTCAGTGCCTTCCCTTTAGCTGGATGGAGCCAAGGCCCCTCCTCACTCTCTCCTGTCCTTGGGACTGTCGATGCATCAAAGGACAGGGCTGGCTAGTCATCACCCTTTAGCAAAGCAGACTTATGGCCAGATAGGGGAGGAAGCCAGCCCTGCAGCCAGAGACAGTTGTAGCAAAGGGTCAAAGAGTGTGAACCGCAACCCAGGGACAGGTGTGCCTGCCAGTGGGCCATGGCCGAGCTGCGCCGGTGCTGCGTCAGCGCCTAATTCTTCGGGAGCCCATGCCTGGGACCCCTGGGAGAGCAGAGACCGCACCCTGGCCACCAGTCCTCCTGACAGGGGTCTGGAAGACCCAGAGTGTCCAGAGGGCTGTGGAACCATAAACTGCGTAAGTGAAAGTCGCTCAGACGTGTCCGACTCTTTGTGACCCCATGGACTAATACAGTCCGTGGAATTCTCCAGGCCAGAATACTGGAGTGGGTAGCCTTTCCCTTCTCCAGTGGGTCTTCCCAACCCAGGAATTGAACTGGGATCTCCTGCATTGCAGGGAGATTCTTTACCAACTGAGCTGTCAGGGAAGCCCTATAAATGGAATAATCTTGCCTCAAACCAACAAAGTCCCACTTTCCCCACGTTTCCTAAAACCAAGACATCATGTTTTCTGTTTCCATGTCTGGAGTTGGTTTTCTACCCTGTGGGCTCTACCCTCTGCAGCTGTTGGGCCGTGGCCGTGTCCCCCTGCAGGTCTGGCTTGGGCTCAGGCACGGGTCCTCCCTGCTCCAGGCACTCACCCAGGGTCCCGTGTGCCACCAGTGAGTTTAAAACACGGCCCTTCCCTGCAGAGTTCTTGAGGGGCTGAGCCTTCCCCTCCGGTGCACTCTTCCTGGTGGAATCTGTTTTAAACTGATGGGCCGGTAGGAATCTCTGAGGCACTGTCAATGGTAACACTTAGCAGCTACGTCACAGCACTTTGTCCGCCTACAGTTTACAGACTCTACCTGTAACTCCAGGAGGTAGGACTGAAACTCCGAGACTGTCTTCCACATCCACCTTTCCATGAGTTGGACAAATCGGTCGAAGTTGCCGAGTGTCTTTCCCGGTCTCTCTCCCAGAGTAACAGAGGGGGAGCTGGCTGGCTTAGAGGTGGCGCTGGAGCCGTAGGGGACCCCTTGGACACGTTCAGGGGGCCTGTCAGGCTGCAACTGCTTGTGTGATTAGCTCAGCACTCCTGTGCCTGCTCCCTCTCATCATCTTGTGGATGGACGGAGGAGAACCCCATAGGCTGTGCCCTCTGACAGCCTGCACGTGGAGCCATCGGGCAGGTCTTTTCGAGGTGGTCGGGTAACCCAGGCAGGGTGTATAACTCCAGGTGGTGCTGTGTTGGTGGAGGAAAGGAGGGTTTTCGCAGTGAGGAGAGGACACTGTGAGTGCTGGAGGAGGGACGCGGGGCTCACGTTGCTCCCTGTGACCTGCCACGTCCTGATGTCTATGTTGGCGGGATCTCCTGGGTCAGCTCTGTCTCCCGAGTTGGGGTTCGGGAGGAGCTGGTCCAGCGAGTTAGTCCTCTGACCTATAAGACACGGTGACCCTGGGCAGCCTCTCAAGCAAATACAGTGGAGGGAGCTGCCACCAGAGCCACTGGGGTCACCTGGTGTGGAAGGTTCTGTCCTTGCAGATATGTCTCCTGTGCAGGGGACCTCAGCATTCCCCTCGTCACTGCTAACAAGATGGAAAGACTGCATTTGCTACGCTCCAATTGTAAATATTCCTTTCGTGTGCTCCTAAAAGAGGCTGTTTTAAGCAAAACCTGTATTTGGAGAAGGTGATATCCTTGGAGTTACCTTTCTGCTTCACTAACTCGAGTTTCCTAGACCGAGTGTGCATTCTACTGGGACGAGACGTCCATCAGAACATGCCTGGTTTGTGGGTGAGTCTGCTGTGGATATTGTGTTAAATGCAGAGCTTTCCACACTGCACTGGGAGTGTGCCTCTCATGGCAAACTCACGCATTGCACACATTGCTGTGTGATTAGTTAACACAGTACTCTCCTCTCTCCTAATCTCTAGTAATATTTCGGTATCAAACTTTTAAAGAGCAAGATGCAAAGCATCAAGTTTATAAATGCTAGAAACACAGTTAACACAATGGCATTGATACTTGTCTGTCAGTGAACATGGAGAAAGGAACAAGGAAAGATGATTGTATGAATGTAACTGTTGTTCAATCGCTCAATCGTGTCTGACTCTGTGATCCCATGGACTGCAGCACACCAGGCTTCCTTGTCCTTCCCTATCTCCCAGAGTTTGCTCAAACTCATGTCCATTGAGTCGATGATGCCATCCAACCATCTCATCCTCTGCTGTCACCTTCTTTCTCCTCTTGCCTTCAGTCTTACTCAGCATCAGAGTCTTTTCCAATGAGTCAGTTCTTCATACTAGGTGGCCCAAATATTGGAGCTTCAGCTTCAGCATCAGTCCTTCCAATGAATATTCAGGGTTGATTTCCTTTAGGATTGGCTGGTTGATCTCCTTACAGTCCAAGGGACTCTCAAGAGTCTTCTCTAGCACCACAATTAGAAAGCATCGATTCTTTGGCACTCAGCCTTCTTTAGGGTCCAACTCTCAGGTCTGGGTTTCAGGGCAATATTAAACTAGCAGAGCCGCCTCTGGAAAGACGTCACAAAGTCTGCTGCCGCATGCTGCCCTGCCCTCACTTGGCCCCGCGTAAAGAAGTCAATTTGCAAAGCTGGAAGAAGCCAACACATGACCAAAATAGCCCCTAATTGTGAGTGAAATTAAATATAACTACAACATTGAGCCCATAAGCATGGCAGTAATATAAAATGAAGTGGAGGAAGCCCTGCCATAGTAACAACTTAGCATCCACCAGATTGTAAAGCAAATCTGGGAGGAACCATTGAATATGCACAGAGACAATTATCACCCGACATAATCTGCAGTGAGATATATTCATGGGCACTGAGAGAACCCCACAGTCTGAACGGCGATATTTTGTGAATGATGGCCAGGCGCTGGTGGTGCTAAATTCAATTCCCTGGAGCCGATGGGGCCTGGTTCTCATATGCCTTGCGTAGCGGGGACCTGACATGAGCTAACCAATTGCAGGAGATTGGCCTTGTTACCTACCAGTGGGGTCACTGGGCAGTGGCACCGAGGAAGACAGTGGCTGAGTCAGAAGGGCTGGGCTTTGACAGGAGCCCTGCCTTTAGAAAGCCCTTTGATCCTGCACAAGTAACAACCCCCTTCTTGTCTGTCAGAATGTGGGATTTCCATCTCTCAAAGGGCCGGGTGGGATTAGAGGACTTTTAAACTTTGTTCGCAGAAGTTACCTCCGTCCATGGCAGTCACGACTGGGTGTAGGATGCTAGCCCTGGCCTTGCCTAGACCATCGCCACTGTTCTGGTTTCATGAGCCAGAAATGCCTTGAATCACCCCCATCATATCTTAGAACGTCCTCAGAACATCCACGAGCACCTGGGGGTATGTAAGCTGCTCCTTTACCCGCAGGAGAACCTTGTCACTGGGCCATCCTGAGTCCACAGAGCATCCGAGTCCTGACAGCGCCGCCTCACTACCCTCATTGGTCTCCCACTGGTCCATCCAGAACTCACTCCGGGGGGATGTCCAGGCGTCTCTCCTGTCTCACCCCAGGGTGCCTTGAAGTTCATGTCTACTTAGGGTTTTCCCTCCCCTGCTGCAAGCATGAGTGCAGTTAGACATATACCCCCTCTGCGGAGAAGGATAACAGGAAAGCAACAGAGAAAATGCTCGAGGAGGGCACTGGGACCCTCCTGCTGAGGGTGGGTGTCTGCACCACGTGGTGCCGTCTCCAGGTTTCGGCAGTAGAGAGGACACCGTGATGGCCAGAGTGTGAGGGACAAAAATGAACCTCTGCTTTTAGCTGCGTTCACCATAAGTTGGAAGGACTGACATTTTTATGCAAAAAGCAGCATCACCTCGCACCCTCTGAGGAGGAGTCACCCGATAAAGAACAGTTCCTGACACTGAGGGGCACAGCCGGTGCAGGACAGTCACCCTGGACCAGATGGCCTGGAATCTGGTTCCCACCATTCGTGCTGGCCACACCTTCTAAATCTCCAGTTGCGTGGGCCTCAGATGTTCCTCTTCCAAAATACACTTAAGCAGAAACCTGCCCAGGGAGCAGGCTCGGTACCCTGGGTGCTGCATCAGGTCCCTGCTCGCACTCTGAGGCCCCTGAGAGCTACACCAGGGTCTCTGCCTGGTCTCTCCAGGCTCTCTGCCCATCTCTGGCATTCCGTCACGGCAGCCTGAGTGGAGGAGGTCTGTGCCCTTCCCACCCTACCATGTCCTGTCTTCCTGAGATGAGCATCCCAGAACTTCTGTCCTCAGCCTGCTGCTGAGACCCACCCTGCCCCCAAAATGCTCTAACAGCCAACCCCCTGCCTTTAAGAACACAGCCAAGAAGTAGAGCCAAACACTGGTGCAGCAGTTCAAGCCCCAGCCACTGCGATGAGGGCGAGGACACAGGAGCCAGTCACAGGAGCAAGTTTTAAGGAACCTGCCCCCCTCCACGTCTTTGCTCTAGTCCGTTACTCATATCTTCCCAGATGGCCTTCTGGAAGCTCTTCAGCACTGATTCCACCTTGTAGTTCCTTTCCACATGAACTCAAATCCTGTCTTGTTTATGAGGCCTTTTCTGAGGCAATCATAATTAGTCCCTCTCTCCTGTCATCTCCCAGGATATTGTGGCCATTCTGTTTTGTATGAAAGAAAATTACAAAGAGTTTACCTTCCTTTTCATAACACAAATTCCATGAGACGAGAACTAGATTTAATTAATTAATCAAAGTACCTAGCCACAGGCCTCACATTCATTCACTTATCCATCCATTGAATTTTTTTCTTTTCTAATGAAATATTTATTAAGGGTCTACCATTTTTTATGTGCTTAAGAAACAGAAAATTCTTAAAGAGATGTGGAAAAGTCTTAAAGAGATGTGGAAAACTCTTAAAGAGATGGGAATACCAGATTACCTGACCTGCCTCCTGAGAAATCTGCATGCAGGTCAAGAAGCAAGAGTTAGAACTGGACATGCAACAACAGACTGGTTCCAAATCGGGAAAGGAGTACATCAAGGCTGTATATTGTCACCCTGCTCATTTAATTTATATGCAGAGTACATCATGCGAAGTGCCAGGCTGCATGAAGCACAGGCTGGAATCCCGATTGCCTGGAGAAATATCAATAACCTCAGATACACAGATGATACCACCCTTATGGCAGAAAGTGAGGACTAAAGAGCCTCTTGATGAAAGTGAAAGAGGAGAGTGAAAAAGTTGACATAAACTCAACATTCAGAAAACGAAGATCATGGCATCCAGTCCCATCATTTCATGGCAAATAGATGGGGAAACAATGAAAACAGTGACAGACTTTATTTAGGGGGCTCCACAATCACTGCAGATGGTGACTGCAACCATGAAATTAAAAGATGCTTGCTCCTTGGAAGAAGAGCTATGACAAACCTAGACAGCATATTAAAAAGCAGAGACATTACTTTGCCAACAAAGGTCCATCTAGTCAAAGCTATGGTTTTTCCAGTAGTCATGAATGGATGTGAGAGTTGGACCATAAAGAAAGTTGAGCGCTGAAGAATTGATGCTTTTGAATCTAGGTATTGGAGAAGACTCTTAAGAATCCCAGAGGACTGTAAGGATATCCAACCAGTCCATCCCAGAGGAAATCAGTCCTGAATATTCATTTGAAGAACCGATGCTGAAGCTGAAAGTCAGCTTTGGCCTCCTGATGCAAAGAACTGACTCATTGGAGAAGACCCTGATGCTGGGAAAGACTGAAGATGGGAGGAGAAGGGGACGACAGAGGATGAGATGGTTGGATGGCATCACTGACTCAATGGATGTGAGTCTGAGCAAGCTCCAGGTGTTGGTGATGGACAGGGAAGCCTGGTGTGCTGCAGTCCATGGGGTCACAAAGAGTCAGACATGACTGAGCGACTGAACTGAATTGAACTTAAGAAAAAAAACCCAAAATAACACCTAATTGCTTTTCCAACTTCAGCATGTGGTTTCCTCAGTTCACAGACCCATAGCTGGCTGAACCTGGAGGAGTGGATGAGAGAGTCTCATTTTTATTTTGGAGTTGTCGATCCTCTCATATTTCCACCTATGATGCTGAATTATGCATAAAATAAGTGCTGACAGCATGTAAGAGATGAGGGAGAGGTCTGAACTGGAGATGCTGAAGATTCCAAGAAGGTAGAATGTTTGCCTGGAGTGTGGACAGATTCTTGAATGATAAGTTAGCCTGAAGAAGTCATTCAAAGGGAGAACGAGAAGATCAAAAGCCCCAAGCCCTCAGATGTGCTCAGCGAGGAGGAGGAAACCGGAAGACAGAAGGAGAGGGCTGTGGGGCAGACACACAAAATTAGCACAGGGGGATGAGAGCCAGACTTTAAGACTTTGAAAGACAAGACTCTTTTTCACTTTTTTTTATTTAAAGTATAGGTGATTCCCAGTATTATGTCAGTATCAGTATTCAGTTAGTGTTTCAGTACTTTTGTAGATTATATTCCATTGTAGGTTATTATATGCTGTTGGGGCTTCCCCAGTGGTTAAGAGAGTAAAGAATCTGCCTGTGATACAAAAGACCCAGGTTCAGTCCCTGGGTTGGGAAGATTCCCTGGAGAAGGGAATGACTACCCACTCCAGTATTCTTGCCTGGAGAATCCCATGGACAGAGGTCGCCAAGAGTCAGACACGACTGAGCAACTAACACACGCACACACACACAGAGGCTATTAGAAGATACTGGGTACAATTCCCTGTGCTCTATGATATATCCTTATTTATTTTATGTATAGTCATTTGTTTCTGTTAATCCCATGCCCCTAATTCGTCCTTCCCCATCCCTCTTCCTTTTGTTAACTGTGTTTTTTTTTTCTGTATCTGTGAGTCTGTTTTGCATATATATCCATTTGTGTTATTTTTAGATTCCACATATAAGTGATACAAAAAAATATTTGCCTTTGTCGTCTGACTTATTTCACTAAACATGATATTCTCAAGATCTATCCATGTTGCTACAAATGGCATTATTTCATTCTTCTTATGACTGAGTAGTATTCCATTGTGTGTGCATATATGTATCACATCTTCTTAATCCAGTTGACTATTGATGGACACTTGGTTTGCTTCCATTTATTGGCTGTTGTGAGTAGTGCTACAACACTGGGGTTAGGATTCACGTATCTTTTTGAATTAGTGCTTTTGTTTTCTCTGGATGTAAACCCAGGAGTGGTATTGCTGGACCATATGATAGACCATTCAGGTAAGATCTAAATCAAATCCCTTATGATTATACAGTGGAAGTGAAGAAATAGATTCAAGGGTCTAGATCTGATAGATAGAGTGCCTGATGAACTATGGAATGAGGTTCGTGACATTGTACAGGAGACAGGGATCAAGACCATCCCCATGGAAAAGAAATGCAAAAAAGAAAAACGGCTGTCTGGGGAGGCCTTACAAATAGCTGTGAAAAGAAGAGATGTGAAAAGCAAACGAGAAAAGGAAAGATGTAAGCATCTGAATGCAGAGTTCTAAAGAATAGCAAGAAGAGATAAGAAAGCCTTCTTCAGCAATCAATGCAAAGAAATAGAGGAAAACAACAGAATGGGAAAGACTAGAGATCTCTTCAAGAAAATTAGAGATACCAAGGGAACATTTCATGCAAAGATGGGCTCGATAAAGGACAGAAATGGTATGGACCTAACAGAAGCAGAAGATATTAAGAAGAGGTGGCAAGAATACACGGAAGAACTGTACAAACAAGATCTTCACGACCCAGATAATCATGATGATGTGATCAGTAATCTAGAGCCAGACATCTTGGAAAGTGAAGTCAAGTGGGCCTTAGAAAGCATCACTACGAGCAAAGCTAGTGGAGGTGATGGAGTTCCAGTTGAGCTGTTTCAAATCCTGAAAGATGATGCTGTGAAAGTGCTGCACTCAATATGCCAGAAAGTTTGGAAAAGTCAGCAGTGGCCACAGGACTGGAAAAGGTCAGTTTTCATTCCAATTCCAAAGAAAGGCAATGCCAAAGAATGCTCAAACTACCGCACAATTGCACTCATCTCATATGCTAGTAAAGTAATGCTCAAAATTCTCCAAGCCAGGCTTCAGCAATACGTGAACCGTGAACTCCCTGATGTTCAGGCTGGTTTTCGAAAAGGCAGAGGAACCAGAGATCAAATTGCCAACATACTCTGGATCATGGAAAAAGCAAGAGAGTTCCAGAAAAACATCTATTTCTGCTTTATTGACTATGCCAAAGCCTTTGACTGTGTGGATCACAAGAAACTGTGGAAAATTCTGAAAGAGGTGGGAATACCAGACCACCTGACCTGCCTCTGGAGAAATCTGTATGCAGGTCAGGAAGCAACAGTTAGAACTGGACATGGAACAACAGACTGGTTCCAAATAGGAAAAGGAGTACATCAAGGCTGTATATTGTCACCCTGCTTATTTAACTTATTTGCAGAGTACATCATGAGAAACACTGGACTGGAAGAAACACAAGCTGGAATCAAGATTGCCGGGAGAAATATCAATAACCTCAGATATGCAGATGACACCACCATTATGGCAGAAAGTGAAGAGGAACTAAAAAGCCTCTTGATGAAAGTGAAAGAGGAGAGTGAAAAAGTTGGCTTAAAGCTCAACATTCAGAAAACGAAGATCATGGCATCTGGTCCCATCACTTCATAGGAAATAGATGGGGAAACAGTAGAAACAGTGTCAGACTTTATATTTTTGGGCTCCAAAATCACTGCAGATGGTGACTGCAGCCATGAAATTAAAGACGCTTACTCCTTGGAAGAAAAGTTATGACCAACCTAGATAGCATATTCAAAAGCAGAGGCATTACTTTGCCGACTAAGGTCCATCTAGTCAAGGCTATGGTTTGTCCTATGGTCATGTATGGATGTGAGAGATGGTCTGTGAAGAAGGCTGAGCGCTGAAGAATTGATGCTTTTGAACTGTGGTGTTGGAGAAGACTCTTGAGAGTCCCTTGGACTGCAAGGAGATCCAACCAGTCCATTCTGAAGGAGATCAACCCTGGGATATCTTTGGAAGGAATGATGCTAAAGCTGAAACTCCAGTACGTTGGCCACCTCATGCGAAGAGTTGACTCATTGGAAAAGACTCTGATGCTGGGAGGGATTGGGGGCAGGAGGAGAAGAGGACGACAGAGGATGAGATGGCTGGATGGCATCACGGACTCGATGGATATGAGTCTGAGTGAAATTCGGGAGATGGTGATGGACAGGGAGGCCTGGCATGCTGCAATTCATGGGGTCGCAAAGAGTCAGACACGAGTGAGTGACTGAAATGAGTGAAATGAATGATAGTTCTACTTCTAGTTTTTAGGGAACTTCCATACTGTTCTCCATAGTGACTGCCCCAGTTGGTATTCCCACCAACAGTGTAGGAGGTTTCCCTTTTCTCCACATCTCCACCAACACTTGTTATCTGTAGACTTTTTGATGCTGGCCATTCAGGCAGGTGTGCAGTAATGCCTCATTGTGGTTCTGATTTGCATTTCTCTAATAATTAGTGATATTGATCACCTTTTAAAGTGCTAGCTGGACATCAGCATGCCCTCTTTGGAGAAATGCCTGTTGAAGTCTTCAGGCAGCTTTTGATTGGATTGTTTGGGGTATTGATACTAGTTTGCATGAGCTGTTCATGTATTTTGGATATAACCCCTCTTGGTCTCATCATTTGTAAATATTTACTCTCATTCCATGGGTTATCTTTTCATTTTGTCAATAGTTTTCTTTGCTGTGCAAAAGGTTTTAAGCTTAATTAAGTCCTATTTGTTCATTTTTGCTTTCTTTTTTTTTTGCTTTAGGAGACTGATCCAAAAAATATTGCTACAATTTATGTCAAAGGTCAAACCCTAAGCTAAGGTGTTGAGTCTCTAAAAATGGGAAATCAGGCATTGACTCTATTTAGTCTCCATCCTGGGAAGTTCACCCTAGCCCCAGAAGAATCCCTGTCCCCCCTGGGTTCCTCTCATGTCTGAGCCTCCTTCTAGGCCTCTGCAAGTTCCTGGGGTGACTGGTCGATCCCACTCACTCCTTACTCCCCCAGCACTCTCCTAATTTCAGTATGTTTCATGGTGGGTGTGTGTTTTAGGGTTAGGGGTGGAGGAGTGAAGGATCAGAGAGGCAGGAGAAGGATATTTTCAGTTTATAGTGGTTTTGTGTTCATTCCCTCTTTCCTAAGCTCACACAAATCTATCTTCAGGTTTTCCCCTCCTTAGAAATCTCTTATTTGGGGGGCTTCCCTGGTAGCTTAGTGGTGAAGAATCTGCCTGCCAATGGAGGAGATGTGGATTCTGTCCTTGGGTCAGGAAGATCCCCTGGAGAAGGAAATGGCAACCCATTTCAGTATTCTTGCATGGAAAATTCCATGGGCAGAAAGGCCTGGTGGGTTACAGTCCATGGGGTCCTTAGAAATCTGCGTGCCACTAGTAGACAACTCAAGAAGACTCTGAGCTGGCCGTGTTATGCTCATCACACAGGTGGAGAAGCAAGCAGGCAGATGAAGCCATAAGCCCGACTCACACAGCGGACTGGCCGCTCACGCGACTCATGCCCACAGGGATGTGGGGGGTGGTGACTCCCGCTGGGCGGAACCACCTTCAGCGCCTCCTCTCGCTGTTGCATTCCCAAAGCTCCCTTCCCCTCTGCAGACACTGTTTGGACCCATTAAAGGGGATGGAAATGGTGCTCTCCAAAATACTGCGGATATGGAGTTCCTTCTCCCTCTCTTCCTCACCTGCCTTTCCAAAACACCGGTGAGAAAATGAGGTCAGCATAAGAATTGGAAACAAAAGAGTTATGGTCCCCAGGGTTAGGAGAAGGGAAGGTTTGGGGATTTTCTCAAATTATTTGGAATAATAAAAGAATGGGATTCAGGGAGCTGTGTTTTCTTTTCGTTCCAAAGCGTTTACTTGCAGTGGAAGTGCTGAGATTCGGCCCTCAAGAGAAATGAAGTTACAAGATGTAAGGTTTACAGTGTCTGTGCCTTACAGTATAATATAGGTATTTTTAAAGTAAGTTACAACAATCTCTTTGATTGAAAAACTGTTGTCAGAATCTTTGTGTAGGTGGTGATATGGAAATCTATTGATGTTTGGATAATGTGCAACAGTTGTTTTCATCATTTAAAAAAAATAACAGTTCCAAAACTTGCTGCACAGAATTTCTGTAACATATTTGTGATTATTTTGCCAAGTCTATAAAGAATATACATACATTCATTTAGATCAATTTTTGCTTAGATGTACTTTGATGATTTTCTTGCCTGTCAGTGACTTTTTTTTAAATTGGCGTCTAGCTACTTTGTGTTAGTTTCTGCTGTACAACAAAGTGAATCAACTGTATATACCCATATATCCTCTACATGTTTGGATTTTCTTCCCGTTTAGGTCACCAGAGAGCACTGAGTAAGTTCCCTGTGCTATACAGTAGGTTCTCATTAGCTATCTGCTTTATTGATACATGGTATCAATAGTGTGTATATGTCAATCCCAGTCTTCCGTTCATCCCACCACCATCACTTCTTGGTGTCCATACATTTGTTCTCTACGTGTGAGTCACTATCTCTGCAGATAAATTAATCTGTACCATTTGTCGAGATTCCGCATACACATGTTACTATACGTATGTATATATATACAATACTTGTTTTTTTCTCACTCACCTTAATCTGTATGACTGTTTTCTAGGTCCACACACGCCTCTGCAAATGGCACAATTTAATTTATTTTCATGGCTAAGTAATATTCCATTGTATATAGGCACCACAGCTTCTTCATCAGTTCCTCTGCTGATGGCTATTTAGCTGGCTTCCCTTTCTTGGCTATTGTGCACATTGGAGTGCCTGTATCTTTGTGAATTGTGGCTTTCTCCCAGTGTATGCCCAGAAATGGGATTGCTGGGTCATATGGTAGCCCTATTTTTAGTTTTTTAAGGAATCCATACTGTTCTCCATGGTGTCTACACCAATTTACATTCCCACCAACAGTGCAAGAGGGTTCCCTTTTCTGCACACCCTCTCCAGTATTTATTATTTGTCGGTTTTTGGTGATTGCCATTCTGACTGGTGTGAGGTGATACCTCATTGTGGTTTCAATTTGCATTTCTCTAGTAATTAGTAATGTTGAGCATCTTTTCATATGTTTGTCGGCCATCTTTATGTCTTCTTTGGAGAAGTGTCTATTTTCCACCCATTTTTGATTGGGTTGTTTGTGTTTTTGATATTGAGCTACATGAGCAATTTGTATATTTTGGAGATTAATCCTTTGTCAGTTGCTTCACTTGCAAATATTTTCTCCTATTCTGAGGCTTGTCTTTTCATTTTATTTATGGTTTCCTTTGCTGTGGCAAAGTTTGCTGTAATTTATGTCTCAGAGTGTTTTGCCTACATCTTCCTCTAAGACTTTTATAGTTTCCCACCCTACAGTTCGGTGTTTAATCTATTTTGATTTTTGTGTCGGGTGTAGGAAGTATTCTGATTTCATTCTTTTACAGGTAGCTATTCAGTTTTCCCAGCACCACTTACTGAAGAGAATGTCTTTTCTGCATTGTATATTTTTGTTTCCTTTGTCATAGATTAGGCGACCATAGGTACGTGGGTTTATCTCTTAGTTTCCTATCCTGTCCTGTTATTCTGTGTTTCTGTTTTTCTTTTTCTGGCACTGTCTTGAGAAAGCATTTTATATTGTTTAAGAAAAAAAATGCAATAGACAGTGCATAGTTACATTCACTGAGACTTTTCACCTTAACCCTACTTTAAAATTTATATTACTAAAGCAGAGCCTACCAGTAAAAGGCTAGACTACTATATTACAGAGTACACTTCTATTTTAAGAAACACTTCCTGCATTCTGAACTGTTAATGGGATTATGTTTGAATTTCATAGAATTCAGATACTAGGAGTAGACTTTCCGATGCTATATGAATCTAGTTCCCCGCTTTCAAATATCAAGTGACTTCCTTCACCCTTGTTATCCATTGAGGTGCCTTCAAACAGTGGTACTGTAGGAATAAAATTTAACATAGCCATTATATGTGAAAGGAAGCAGGGGGGAAAAACCAGCCTTGAGTTTGTGAGGAAAAGCTGCAGGTCTCTGCTTTCACTGCTTCTTGTCCCAGAGCTTCGTCTGTCTGAACGCCAGTTCCCCAGTAATGGCAGGGTTTCCACTTGGCGATGCTGGGCATGTGTGACAGTCTTGTCCTCACTACATCTCTCCAAGAATGATGCTCATAAAATAAACACCCAACCACAGGAAAATAAATTGTGTGTCTTTGTTAATATGAATTCATAGGAACTTAAATACATTCCTGACACATAAACTGGACACTTTTTTTCCGTTTATGGATCTCAATTTGAACCTCCCAACTGAAAAACTTCTTGGCTGAAAAACTGGAAGCCCATAATATTCGAGGCATTTTAGGAAAGGAGAACAAATCAAAATAGCCCAGTAGAGCACCCATCATAGAAACAAGTGAGGACTGTGGGTGCCTATTCCAGTTAGCCTGCTGACAGCAGCTACAAGGTTGGCCCCAGGTTTAAAGAACATTGTTTATGTCAGATATACCCAAATCCGTGGGATTACCCAAGTCTCTGTTGATCTAAAACACCTGGGATTTCTCCTGTCTGTATGTTTTCATTTAAGGGCCAATTTACTCCAGAAAATTTCAAAGGAGAGTTCCAAAATATATTGCAGCAACGTTAATTTTAACCAATTGTCTTGCCTTTAAGCAGCGTATGGACATTGCACATGATATGTGTAAAGCTGTTACTCGCAGTGTCAGCTGTTGACAAATCAAATGTGATTCTGGTGTGGCAGGAAGCCCAGCCTGTGCTGCAGGACTGCCCAGGGGGATGGGGAGGCAGTGGGGGAGGGGAAGCATGGCCTTCCAGGGCTGGGTCAATGGGCGCCGCAGAAAGGACCTGATTTAAATAACACTGGAACCCACGAATATCTGCTGGGCTCCCAGGCTGCCCGGATTTGATTCCTAAGCTGCAAAGAAATCTTCCTACTGGGTTGAGGGTGGCTCCAGGCCCCTCTGGGCGCTACACTTTCATGTCTTAGAGACCAGATGAGGGCAAGGCCTTGCGGGGCTGTGGCTGGCATCCGACCAGCGGTCCATAGGCCTCTTTCTTGGTCTCAAGCAATGTGGCGACAATGGCTCTATTATGGCATCCGTGCTTACGTCCTCACACTTCTCATGCTAGATCGACAGGAGCATAACGAATGGAGCCATCAAAGAGACCGGCTCAAAGTCTGGGTTTGAAAACACCCATAGATCGCACAGTCCCCAGCCGGGCTTTCCCAGGGGAAAGGGCCCGGAAGGCGGATGGGAGGCAGCCAGAGGCTGCCGCCTGCTCCGTGCCAGGCTGCCCTCTCTGCGTTCATCCCGCAGAGTCATGGGGATTCCCAGGGAGACCGAGGGAGGCTGGGGTGTCAGGGCTTCTCACGAATGCCGGTGAGCGTGTGACGGGGCGCCTGGGCTCTGTGTCCTCCAGGAGCAGGCAGGGGACAGTCACATGCCCGTGGTGCCCAGGCGAGGGGCGAGGATGCAGCAGGCCCGACAGGATGGGTGTGGGACCAGGTGAAAAGATACCCGATTGCAGCTGAGGCACCAGCACACCATTCTGTCTGAGCACCGACCCCGCCCCCCAACCTGGTCCAAGTGCTAGAATCAGCTACGGAAGAATGGAGCCGTAACCATGGTGCTGATAGGAACCTTAAAAATCTGGTCTGAGAAAACCACGTCTGGAAAGCGTTCTCGGAAACACAGTGGTCCATTTAGCCAGGCGGACGGCCTCACAGAACCCCTCAGGAGTCTGAGCAAGAGGCACGAGTGTTAAAATCCACTTTTACCAAGAGCCACTCAGGTCACAATGGACCAAGAAAAATCCGTCACTTACGGACGCATGGAAAATCACTTTTTAAAAAGACGTGGCTTTATCACTGCTGCAATTTCCTACACATGATTTGAGTCTTGATGACAGACCAACCCATTAACAAGCTTCTGGGTTTCTTAGGTAGGCTCTGCTAGACAATAAACCAACCGCACTTAGTTAAATCAAGTGGATCCAACTTGGCCTCTTTGACTTCTGCACAAGCCACAAGAAGCAGATGACCTCCACCTCACTAGGTGGCAATTCCAAGCAGCCCCGCTTTGCTGTGGTGTCTTGTTTGTTGTTTCCCTGCATAGTGGTACAAGTATTGCAAAATGTGAAGTGGGGACAGCTCGTGTTGCCTTCTTGGGTTTGTCTCATTTTGTTTTCACCATCTTTGTTGTTTCGTCACTCAATCATGTCCGAATCTTTGCAGCCCCAGGGACCCTCCAGGTGCCTCCCGGCCATGGGATTTCCCGTAGGAATACTAGAGTGGGTTGCCATTTCCTTCTACACGGGGATCTTCCCAGATCAGAGATCAAATCTGCATGTCCTACACTGGCAGGCAGATTCTTTACCACTGAGCCACCAGGAAAGCCTCTCATTGTCTTTAAAGTAAGGGGTAGAGAGAGGGACCAAGATACTGTCTTGAACCTTCTGTCTGCCTCCTCCTGCCAGCCTGGACAAGCTCTGGGACTTGTCACAGGTATTGCTGGTCTCCCCGTGAGTACAGCAGCTACACTGAGTGTCCCCAACAGTCACCTCAAGACCAGGATGCAGCAGGATGAAACCAAGACCTCCGCGTGGTTAGATCTAAACACTGGAAAATACAAGCTTCATAGCAGACACAAAAACAACCAACTATGCCGTTTTCCTGGCGAATAGGAAAGACTGCTTCTTCTTTATTGGTTACAGCTTTAGTCCTACTATCGTTTGCTCTGCTTCCAGGGAAGATTTGTGAAACCCCAGGCATAAAATGACCCCTGCCTCATGACAGCACCCAGTCCAGAGTGGACCTCACATCCTTCAACCGCCCCCAAAACCACCTACCGCAAGCCCAGTCCCAGGAGTCCTTCTGCCACCGTCTTGCTCAGATACCCTCACCCCCAGAGACCACAGGATGTCCTGGTGATGTTCATCTGGGAGATGTGGGCACCACTGTCCTCCACAGACACAGTTGGCCATGTGCATCACTGCAGCTCTCCAGGGGACAACTCTCAGGGGTCCGTTTCTTATCTCGGTCTCTTCGTTGGCTTGTACTTGGGCTTCAGATGCCTGTTAAACATCCCCAGATACCTCCTTGCTGGAAGTCCAGATTCAGTGTCTCCCAAACTAAATCATCATGGTTTTCCCTCCGCATCTTCTCTTCTTCCTGCAGCTCCCAGCTCACATAGGTCTCTGGTCTCTGGGTATAAAAAGGAAGCCTGCAGAAGAGCTGAACATTGCCAGGCAACATGTTAGGAGCACTGATGCCCCTCCAGTGTGAGGTTCTACTTGAGTATCATCCAGATATTTACTCTCTGACACTTGCTGAATGTGGTAAAGAAGACCACTGCCGTGGGGTTCTCCAGTAGAGAGGTTGGGCCCACCTCCAGTAAAAGAGGCACATAGGGAGTTCTGGGCTGAAGGCTCTTACTGGAACAACTCAACAGGAACCTTGCACAAGGCAGGCGGTGGTTGGTGACAAGGGCAGTAACACATCCAGGGTGGAGGATGAGGAATTCAATCACATGTCGATGGTGGGAGGTTTTCACTGAACTGACCCACCAGGACTCTTCCCGGAACTGATATGAGCAGCCCAGGGTCAGAGTGGCATCTGGGCCTGGTTCAGGAGAGGTCTCAGAGGAGCCCAACTCAGGTTCATTCAGGGAGACAGACTGTCAGTATGTAGAGCATCACTGTTCTTAACTTTATCTCCTTACAGTTTCAAGCAAAAGTAACAGAACAGACAGTCCTTAAAGTTCAGGAATTTGGCAGCACAAGGTAGTCATGTTCTCTCTCTGTGAAGATTTGATCTGGGGGGAAAATTGCCCAAAACAGCTGTTTTCTTTCCAGATGTTTCTGTTCACCACCCTGGGAAATTCTAGCATGGTAAAATTCAGGCTGACCTGTCCCACCACCTGAATGATCCTTCCCCCCGTGTAAGTGGAGAAAGAGGCCACTTGCGGAAACATGAGTCACAGCGAGAACACTGCTCTTCTCCTGTGCACACCTCTCTGTCAGGTGTGCGGTTCAGAGCTGTGTGTCCTCCCGCTCTGTCTTCAGCGAGGACATGGATAGCAGGCTTGACAGTAGTCTTGTCATCTGAACAGGTAGTTTCTGAGGCTGGATTTCTATCAGAATCTCTGGAGAAGTGCTTTTTCTTTCATCCCATTCCTTTCTCTTAAGAAACATATATTCCCAGGTCCCCACAGTGTGCACCACCCCCAGATTCTGATTTAGAAGATATGGGTCATGAGAGGTAGAATCTGTAGATGAAAAACACAAAACAAAATGAGAAACTCTCCCAGGTAATATTGATGACAAGCAAGACTTACTACTACTACTAAGTCACTTTAGTCATGTCCGACTCTGTGCGACCCCATAGACGGCAGCCCATCAGACTCCCCCGTCCCTGGGATTCTCCAGGCAAGAACACTGGAGTGGGTTGCCATTTCCTTCTCCAATGCATGAAAGTAGAAAGTGAAAGTGAAGTTGCTCAGTCATGTCCAACTGTTAGCAACCCCATGGACTGCAGGCTACCAGGCTCCTCCATCCATGGGATTTTCCAGGCAAGAGTACTGGAGTGGGGTGCCATTGTTGATTAAACAAAGTGGCTTACATTCTGGACATTGTCATCAGGTCAGTCCAGTACATTCTAACTTACTACCCTTTGTTGGCCAAGTGCATCATTGCAACTCTCCAGGGGACAACTCTTGACTGACAACATGGAAATAAAATATTCCTTTTTTATATAAAAGTTAAAGACTACATAAAGCAAAATACTTAGAATACTTTCTGTAAATGTTTAAAAATAAAATCCAGTGTATATTCTTTTCATTTTTTTATCAAGGTTTTTTGCTCATAATATTAAATAAATTTTCTCTTAAATATAATTTTTCTTAAAGTAAGTCTTTGAGGGCATCCCTGGTGGCTCAGATGGTAAAGAATCAGCCTGCCAAGCAGGAGACACAGTTTCAATACCTGGGTTGGGAAGATCCCCTGGAGAAGGAAATATCAATCTACTTCATGGCAGGTAGATGGGGAAACAATGGAAACAGTAACACATTTTATTTTCTTAGGCTCCAAAATCACTGCAAATGGTGACTATAGCCATGAAATTAAAAGACACTTGCTCCTTGGAAGAAAAGCTATGACAAACCTAGACAGTATATTAAAAAACAGAGACATTACTTTGGTGACAAAAGTCCATCTAGACAAAGCTATGATGTTTCCAGTAGTCATGCATGGATGAGAGAGTTGGACAATAAAAAAGGTTGAGCGCCAAAGAACTGATGTTTTTGAACTGTGATGTTGGAGAAGACTTTTGAGAATCCGTTGGATGTCAAGGAGCTCCTACCAGTCCATTCTAAAGGAAATCAGTACTGAATATTCATTGGAAGGACTGATGCTGAAGCTGAAACTCCAATACTTTGGCCACCTGATGTGAAGAACTGACTCATTTGGAAAGACCTTGATGCTGGGAATGATTGGGAGAGAAGGGGACAGCAGAGTATGAGATGGTTGGATGGCATCACCAACTCGATGGACATGAGTTTGAGCAAGCTCCAGGAGTTGATGATGGACAGGGAAGCCTGGTGTCCTGCAGTCCATGGGGTTGCAAAGAGTTGGATATGACTGAGCAACTGAACTGAACTGAACTGGACCCACTCCAGTATTCTTGCCCAGAGAATTCAATGGACAGAGGAGCCTGGCAGGCTGCAGTCCATGGAGTTGAAAAACAGCTTAGAAGACCTTCCAAAATCTTGTTTCTGTTCCTAAGCTTCAGGGCAGCCCTGACAAATAGTTTTAAAAATAAACAAAGATAGGTAAGCTTTCTCTTGCCACATCTGTTCTGCTTTTACTGAGAGCAGATGGTTTGCCATCTCTTCCCCATCCTATGCTCATCTCCAGTAACCAGTTGAAAAGGTAGAATTTGCTTTCATCAGATGGTAGGGTTCTTAGGGACAAAATAGCATCCTTTGCTGTGTCCCCACTGCATTTAACAGCATCGACTCTTTGTTAAAGGAGTGAACATACAGATTCACATTCAAGTAAGTGGACCTGATCTTCATGTGCACAGCACAGATCATGACTCTCTCCTAACGGGAATGAAGTCATTTGTCCTCTGAAAAGTAAGAAAATGTACCTGACCCCTCATATGGAGTCTCTGAGATCAGCTGTAATTTGAAAAGTGTGTGACAGTACTCTCTATGCAAATATGAGATCATGGGATGTCAGTACTTATTGGATCACTGGTCACATACATGTCTGGCTGCCCTGGAAAAGGTAGTATGATGAAAAGAGACAAGAAGTTGTGAGAAGCTGGGTTCTCCTCTTGGCTATTGTAAATAACACTGCCTTGAAGACAGGCATTCAGAAATCTGTTCAAATCCCTGCTTTCAGTTCTTTTGGTTGAAACCCCACAAGTGGAGTTGCTCCATCATGAGAAAATCCTGTGAAGAACCTCCGCACTGGCATCCACAGCGGCTGCATCCGTTTACATCCTAGCAACAGCACACAGGAGTCCAGTTTCTCCATGTCATTGCCAACACTTGTACTTTCTGGCCTTTTGATAGTTAGCTTCCTGGTGAGTGTGAGGTGCTGTCTCATTGTGGTTTTGATTTGCATTTCCCTAACAGTTAGGGCAGGTCAGGAAGCAACAGTTAGAACTGGACATGGAACAACAGACTGGTTCCAAATAGGAAAAGGAGTACATCAAGGCTGTATATTGTCACCCTGCTTATTTAACTTCTATGCAGAGTACATCATGAGAAACCCTGAACTGGAAGAAACACAAGCTGGAATCAAGATTGCCAGGAGAAATATCAATAACCTCAGATATGCAGATGACACCACCCTTATGGCAGAAAGTGAAGAGGAACTAAAAAGCCTCTTGATGAAAGTGAAAGAGGAGAGTGAAAAAGTTGGCTTAAAGCTCAACATTCAGAAAACGAAGATCATGGCCTCGGGTCCCATCACTTCATGGGAAATAGCTGGGGAAACAGTGGAAACAGTGTCAGACTTTATTTTTGGGGGTTCCCAAATCACTGCAGATGGTGACTGCAGCCATGAAATTAAAAGAAATTAAAAGACGCTTACTGCTTACTCCTTGGAAGGAAAGTTATGAGCAACCTTGATAGCATATTCAAAAGCAGAGACATTACTTTGCCGACTAACGTCCGTCTAGTCAAGGCTATGGTTTTTCCTGTGGTCATGTATGGATGTGAGAGTTGGACTGTGAAGAAGACTGAGCACTGAAGAATGGATGCCTTTGAACTGTGGTGCTGGAGAAGACTCTTGAGAGTCCCTTGGACTGCAAGAAGATGCAACCAGTCCATTCTGAAGGAGATCAGCCCTGGGATTTCTTTGGAAGGAATGATGCTAAAGCTGAAACTCCAGTACTTTGGCCACCTCATGTGAAGAGTTGACTCATTGGTAAAGACTCTGATGCTGGGAGGGATTGTGGGCAGGAGGAGAAGGGGACGACCGAGGATGAGATGGCTGGATGGCATCACTGACTCGATGGACGTGAGTCTGAGTGAACTCCGGGAGTTGGTGATGGACAGGGAGGCCTGGCATGCAGCAATTCATGGGGTCGCAAAGAGTCGGACACGACTGAGCGACTGAACTGAACTGAACTGAAAAGTTAGTGCAGAGAAGGCAATGGCACCCCACTCCGGTACTCTTGGCTAGAAAATCCCACAGACAAAGGAACCTGGTGGGCTGCAGTGCATGGGATCGCTAAGAGTTCGAAACGACTGAGCGACTTCACTTTTCACTTTTCACTTTCATGCACTGGAGAAGGAAATGGCAACCCACTCCAGTGTTCTTGCCTGGAGAATCCCAGGGACGGGGGAGCCTGGTGGGCTGCCGTCTGTGGGCTTGCACAGAGTCGGACATGACTGAAGCAACTTAGTAGCAGTAGCAGCAACAGTTAATGATGCTGAGCATCTCCAGATGTGCTTATTGGCTCCTGGTAATACTTTATCTTTTCACTAAGGCATTTATGGCAGTCAGCCCCACACACTGGTGTTTGAACTTCTCATCAGATATCAAACTCCAAACTTTGGCCACAAAGATGAGAAGAAAAGACCCTGATGCCGGGAAAGATTGAAGGCAGGAAGAGAAGGGGACGACAGAAGATGAGATGTTTGGATGGCATCACCGACTCAATGGACATGAGTCTGAGTAATCTCCGGGAGTTGGTGATGGACAGGGAGGCCTGGTGTGCTGCAGTCCATTGTGTCACAAAGAGTCAGACATGAGGAGCGACTGAACTGATCAAACAGCTTAGCTGTTGTATTACCGCCCTGGATGGTTTGTTACTCTCACGTGTTTATGTGTTGACCAGTTGTCAGTCTTGTGCCTGGAGCTTTGTGTCTGTCACTTCATCTGATTCTCACCCAGACTGGGAGTGGTACAAACTAGTGTCCCCATTGTATAGACAAAGGTGACACAAGCTAAGTGAATTCTCTAAGCCTCATCTGACACCAAGATCATTTGGGGAAGCAAGCTGTGTCCACTGTAATGACAGGCCTTGCAAGCACTGCCCACTGGGGGAGAGCACCACTCCCCAGCCACATGATTGCTCTTCTCTACCTAGAGCACCCGAGTCAGAGAGACCCATGGAGCCACATGTGTCATCTCAGGGCATCTTCCCCCTGACTGGTACCTGGGCCCTTCACTTCCGCTGACACACAGTCTAAAGACAGTCTTTACATTTTAATACAGATGGTCCTTCAACTTGATTAATGCTATTAAGTAAAATGCTGTTACACATAAAGAAAAAAATAAATAGAAGGACCTAGCTAAGCGTTTTTCTTTATTAGCCTTAGGGCAAGTTCATTAAGCATGTTGGAACTGTTTTGTGTAATTTAGGCGTTGTGTGCATGTATGCGTAGTGTCAGATAAAATAGATCATTGACTCAATTAATAATCGCAGAGCCAACCCATCCCCCTCCCCCCCACACACACACTGGGTTTAGGATCGATCTATCAGAGCTCTTGATAGATCTGGGCTTCTGCAGCTTCTGCACAGAGCGGCCTTCTGTCAAGAAACATATATTTGGGCTTGAAAAGGTTGAAGTGCCCTTTTAAGCAGAAAATGACTGAATCAGGATCATTAGCAACTGAGTCATCCTATTATTCAATCTTCCCCTCACGCCCCCTCCCACCATTTGAAACCAGTTTCTTCCTTTTCCACTGGTTTAGCAGCCTCATTGTATTTCCTCAGGGTCAAGTAGTATTTTTGGCTATTGAAGTACAGTTGATTTACAACACCGCATTTCAGGTGTACAGCAAAGTGGTTCGGTTATATACATACATACATACGGAGAGCTTTTTAAAAATAATTGTACTTATTTATGGCCGTGCTGGGTCTTTGCTACTGGCCGGCTTTTCTCTAATTGCATGAGTGGGGGCTACTCTTGGTTGTGATACATCAGCGTCTCCTGGTAATGGCTTCTCTCACCAGGGGGCACAGGCTCTAGGCCCACGGGCTCTGGACCATGAATGGGCTCAGTTGCTCCACAGCACATTGGATCTTCCTAGACCAGGAGTTGAATCCGTGTCTCCTGCACTGGCAGGCAGATTCCTTACCACTGAGCCACCAGGGGAGCCCCACCAGGAGTACTTTTAGAAAAGAATCTCCAGTTTCCAGAGGGTTCTGGCCTGTGAGGTTCCTCCTACCGGGGAAACCTTGGTCACACTCAGATCTCTGGATCTGTGAAGTGAGTCTCTCCATGACTTTTTCTTTAATTACACTGGATTCATCTGCTTAGAAAGCAGCCCATAGCTATAGGGATGTTATGCTCATAGTATAAACCTTCCACCATGATGCATGTTATCTGCTGGGCCCAGGTGGAGCTGGTCAGCCTCAGGCCTGGAGGAGGAGTGCCCCTGTCCTTCCATGCTTGGTGCCCACGGTGCGGTGTCCGCACTTCATGCTGGGTGCATCCTCATAAGGGAACTGAACATCTGAGCAAGGGCCTGGGCCTCCTGTTGCACCTCCTGACAGCCCGGTGGGGACCTGCAGGGAGCAGGGAGCTTTGATGGAGAGGACCGCTCCTTGGGGACCACACAGCTGCCAAGGGCAGCACAGAAAGCCAGGTTTCTTAGCAAAGTAGTTGATGCCTGAAGAGCAAAGAGAACTGCAGGATGGGGTCAGATGGATTCTGAGTTCTGGCTTCATAAATTCCAGCTTTGCATGGCTTCCTTGAGATGAGCTCAGTGCAGTGGAGGGTCTTGTGAGGCGCCGGTAGTTTTCCAAATCAAAGCGGATGAGTGTGTCAGAAATGACTGAGATCGCTCAAGTCAGTCATATGTGTGAAGCAGTGGGCATTAAACGGTAGGTTTACTCAGTGAAGGGCTGCCATGCCCCACAGGGACAATGTGAACCATGGCTAATCCAGATGGAAATGGGCCTAGAGCAAAGATGGACACCACATTTCTTAATATGAAAATGATGGAAATTAATGTTTTATAATACTGATTACATGTCGAGGAGTTAAGATTCTGGGTTAAACATGTTATTAAAGTCATTTTACCCATTCCTCTTTTTTATTTTTTTCAAGGTGATTTCAAGGAAATCCTGAATGGTGTTTGTGAACCCCGTTGTCTCTGGGCAGTGTCTGGGGTGCTCTAACTGCCACACGTGTGCCTAAAAGACAGGTCGCCCCATGCTTTCCTTCCCTAACTTGACCTTGAAGCTCCATTTGGTAGAACACTTACAAATCTTCCTTAAAACACTGATTTTCCACAGTATACGACTTCAGGAACCAGTCAAAATAACGTTCTCCTCTTCAAGTCAGTCTCACAGAGACCCAGCTACCTGCCACTCTGCATCCTCTGACAAATCCACAAGGATGCCGTGTATTCCCGACGTGCTTGTCAGCTGAGGGCTGAGCTGCAACCCATGAGGCAGGCCATGCATTTTACAACATTCAGTCAATTAACCTTATTAACCTTATAATCTACCAAATAATCCAGGGTCCTTAAATAGTACACCCACATTTAAACACTCAGAACAAACTTATCCAATTCACTAAAACATAACTAAAACCATGTGTCTGTTCTTTAAAATTATCATGTAATCATCTTAAAACACCAGAAAAAAATGTGCAAAATTGCAAATGAATTCCAGGAGTCATTATTAGAAACCCGTAGTTCCATTGGTCTCACAAGTCCTGATACTTTCACTAACCTTGAGATAGGGGATGCAATTATACAGATATTGGGGGCACTTGGAAAGCATATCTGGAAAGCAGGGGGATAAGGCCTATCTTGGGGAGGCCACACCAAGACTGCTCTACCCAACGATGGGGTATAGAGCCCACACGTCACATAACTTCAGCAAAAGATGTAAGGAAAGGCGATGTATTAATTTCTTTGGGAGATTAACATAAATATTGTACACCATAAAATACCTAAGGAGAATTTTATGTGTGATTTGCAGCAAAAAAAAAAAGCTCAGAACATTAGGACATTTATAGTAACAGCAACTGACAAACGATACTGATGAATATGTGGATTACATTTCTCTTTAAATAAACGTGGCTTTCAGCCTAAAAGTGAAAAAGCCATTGGCACAAAAGGCTTTGGATTTTCGTGAGCCTAAAATATTTGGAAAGCACTTGAAGGAGTTTTCCGCACCTCCTGCTGCCCTCACTAATCCCCACCTAAGCTCCTCTTGAGTAAACGGAGAATGACTCACCCTCTGCTCAAGCACTCATCTCCTTTCCAAGCACCAGCCCTTTCACCACGCCAGCTGCAGCCACGACGCCAGGAAGCTCTGATCTAGCCCTGAACTCGTTCTGGATTGTGAAGGCCAGTCCAGCAGAGGCCGGGACTGATGCTGAGTTGGCTGGGGCAGGGTCCTGCTCCCGGGTCAGCTTCCCTCCATTTAGCAGAGGTCCTCATGAGCCGCTGAGATGAGAAGGCTGGGCTTCGAGGCCAGACGGCTGGGTGCAAAGCTGGAACCTTCTCTTTCTTGCCGTGAGAAACTCCTCAGAGTTGCAGGGCTCAGGGCAAAGTGGAAATGGGGGCTCCTTTGTTCACAAAGCGTTGAGAATCTCCAGAAGTGAGGGCAGAGTGCTGCACCCAGGCTGCACGGTATTGTCTCTGAGCGTCCTCCATCTTTGGCACCGCGGTTTCTGCCTCAGCTCTGGATCTTTGCCCATGTGATTCCCCGTGACCTATCTGCTGGGCCATGGAATTAGGACAGTGAAGACAGCTTTCAGTTACTGAACTCAAACAAGCCACAGTTTCTACCTGAGCTTTCTACCTGCCCTGTGTTTAATTTCTACTCAACGCCCCCCTCCAGGTCTCACATCACGTGCAGACATGAAGTACAGTCCTGAGTCACGGGCCCACCATCAGCAGCTCACACTTAGCAGTGACAGGGCAGGACTGGAGCCTGGTTCCTTTTGCACCCGGCTCTGCTCACCATCACCTGCCCTGCCCTCGAGAAAAGCCATGTCACAGGCACGTCCCGATTCCTTGGCTCAGTGCTTTTTTTTTAATACATTGATTCACCTTGGAGACATTTGTCAGATGTTTTTGTAAGGAAAGCGAGCATGCAGAAGCAGCCATGGGCGCCTCATCTGCAGGGGACGGAGGTGGGCGGGGGCGGTCCTGGTCTCCTGAGCCCAGTTTCCTAGAATCTGGTCCAAGGAGCCCAGGGCTGTCCTTCCAGCTGGGAGTTCCCCATTCCTCCTTCTGCTCTTGTTAAAACAGGAAATTTTGTTATACATGAAGAAGTGAAGTGAAGTCGCTCAGTCGTGTCCGACTCTTTGCGAACCCATGGGCCATAGCCCACCAGGCTCCTCTGTCCATGGGATTTTCCAGGCAACAGTCCTGGAGTGGATTGCCATTTCCTTCTCCAGGGGATCTTCCCAACCCAGGGAGTGAACCTGGGTCTCCCGCATTGTAGACAGACGCTTTACCATCTGAGCCACCAGAGAACGCCTTCATTCTCTAAGCTGGGTTTATCCCAGGTAACCATCCTTTTAACTATTCATTAATGTTTATTGCTTTTTCTTATGAAAAAATGGTGGCACATATAAGAATTCTTATTCTTTTTCCTCTGAAGCAAATCACTGATCCTTCTCTCCACCTCCCCCCTTCCTGCATTTTAGCTGTTTGTGAAGTTGGATTCCTGGGAGTGGGCATCCTGAGGCCCCAGGACAGTCACTCGAGGAGCCAGTCTGGACTCAGCTGGCTTCTGAAACTGCTCTCTGCACCGGGGCTTATGGCCTGTGTGCTGCCGTGGGCACAGAAATCTCCCCGTTCAAGTGGCCAAATAAAGTAACATAGGGCCCCTTTGATTTTTTTAAAGCAGCCTTTCAGAAAAAGAAAATCATTAACCATAACTAGGTTTATTTAAGCTGCCTGTTTACCTGGTTCAGTTCAGTTCAGTTCAGTGGCTCAGTTGTGTCTGACTCTTTGCAACCCCGCAGACAGCAGCACACCAGGCTTCCCTGTCCATCACCAACTCCCGGGGTTTACTCAAACTCATGTCCATCAAGTCAGTGATGCCATCCAACCATCTCATCCTCTGTCATCCTCTTCTCCTCCCACTTTCAATCTTTCCCAGCATCTGGGTCTTCTCAAAGGAGTCAATTCTTCACATCAGGTGGCCAAAGTATTGGAATTTCAGCTTCAGCATCAGTCCTTCCAATGAATATTCAGGACTGATTTCCTTTAGGATGGACTGGTTGGAGCTCCTTGCAGTCCAAGGGACTCTCAAGAGTCTTCTCCAACACCACAGTTTAAAAGCATTAATTCTTTGGCACTCAGCTTTCTTATAGTCCAACTCTCACATCCATACATGACTACTGTAAAAACCATAGCTTTGACTGGATGGACCTTTGTTGGCAAAGTAATGTCTCTGCTTTTTAATATGCTGTCTAGGTTAGTCATAGCTTTCTTCCAAGGAGCAAGCATTTTTAAATTCATGGCTGCAGTCACCATCTGCAGTGATTTGGGAAATAAAAATGAAGTCTGTCAAAAAATAAAAAAACAAAGTCTGTCACTGTTTCCATTGTTTCTCCATCTATTTACCTGGTAGATTTATTTACAACCATTATTTGTTTAGGAATGGCATCTCCACTACACACCTCTGTGTGCAGATAACCCATGTCCTTAAACTGGGTCCATGTCTGCGAACAGCCCTTGTCTATCCTTCATCCAGAGAGCAATGCATTATCCTTGTTCTTCCTTACGCATTAACCCAAGTCATAACGTCCTACTGTTAACCACATTTCCACCCCCTGCTTCCCAGCCAGAGACTCACAGTGCTGAGTTGCAAAGCAATGACTCCAGCAATAGGACTGCAGGTCTGATGCAGACTTTCTCGTTGAGTTTTGGGGGGTTTTGTTTTAGGTTTTTGCCTCACTGCAGGCCTTGTGGGGTCTCAGTGCCCCAACCAAGTATCAGACCCAGGCTACAGCAGGGACAGTGCCAAACCCTAATCACCAGGCCACCAGGAACTCTCTCTCATTGAGACCCGCAGGTGCTGTGTGTACTTCTTCCCTTCAGACCAGAGTAAGGGCTTCTGTCTTTTATTTTTATCTCTGAGATTGTCAGCTAATAATGTAGTTGTTCCAGTTATAGGTACAACCTGAAACTATAACTGAGTCACTGAACACCTCAGAGAAGAGAAGGCAGAGTGTCCCGGACAGACTGGCCCCACCCAACCCACTGGGAATTACCTGTCAGAACCGTCACTCCCGAGCACAGACCCTCCAGCTTCCCCTGGCTCCACGCACGTGAGGTCCCAGAGTTGTCAGACTCCTAGAGACAGAAGATAGGATCGTGGTTGCCAGGGACAGGGAGATGGAGAAGATGCGGAGCCCTTGTATCACAGGCTCAGAGTTTCCATTTAGGAAGATGGGAAGCCCCGGGGTTTTATGGCAGTAATGGCCACACATCAGTGCAAATGGACTTAATGCCACTGACGTGTGCGCTTAAAAATGGCTAAGACAGCATCTTTTATGTTATGTGGTTTTTACCATAATTTTAAAAATTGTGCTGGAACATATATGTAGGGAAAAAACAAAACCTCAGCCTGAATCTCAAACTATGCAAAGATCTAGCCCAAAATGAGTCAAAGATTCAAATAAAAATACAAAATCATGACTTTAGGGAGAAAAAATAGAAGACGATTGTCAAGATCTTAGGCCAAGCAGAGAGTTCTGAGACCTATAACAGCATGAGCCATAAACAGAAAAAACTAATAAAGTGAATGTCATCAACATGAAAAACATTTATGTTGTGTCAATCCCTGTTAGGAGGATGAGAAGATGAACCACAGGCTGAGAAATACTATCTGCAAAATGTCTTTGAAAGGACTTGTAGCTGGAAGACAGGCAGAAAAAAACAAGTCTCAGGGAAAAAAAACACCCATCTAGGGCATGGGCAAAGACGTGGACAGATGTGCACTGAAGGAAAGGCCTAGGCACAGACAGGCACGTGGAAGATTCAGCACATCAGCTATCAGGGACACGTGAGTTAAAAAGCAGAGTGAGGTTCACTATACCCAATAGGACGCCTGGGTTGATGGAGTCATAGCGCCAGAGAAACTGAATTCCCATTCACCCCAGGTGGGAATAGACGTGGCATGGCTAGCTCGGAAAACTATTTGGCGATCTCTTGGAAAGCTAGCATGTGCTTTCCCTAAAACCCAGCAGTTGTCCTCTTGGGCATTTATCCCAGAGAAGTCAGAACAGACATGCTCAAAAATGCCATACGTGAATGTGCACAGATGGTTTCTCTGTAGGAGCCAAAAATGTGGAAGCAAACCGAGTTCCCTCCAGCGGATGAGGGTTATCCACTGGGGTCATCTGTGGAATGAGACGCAGTGTGCCAGTGAAAGGGGCAGACCTGATACATGCAGCCCCCTGGATGGACCTCAGGGGCATCCTGCTTGGTGAGCAGCCTCACAGCTTCTGGAAATGGCCTCAGAGATGGCAAGCAGGTCAGAGGCTGCCAGGGGCCAGGGATGGGGTGAGGGTGCAGGGATGCGGGGGCACTGGAGGGGCTCCCCAGTGATTGTGATCATGGTGTTGATTACAGAGATTGTTGGTGGGAGAAGATGACATGGGACACACACACACGGCAGCTCTGTGAGGTGACGGCTGTGTTGATTGCCCTGACGGTGGTAACCGCGTCACAATATATTCAGTTCAGTTCAGTCGCTCAGTCATGTCCGACACTGCAACCCCATGAATCGCAGCACGCCAGGCCTCCCTGTCCATCACCATCTCCCGGAGTTCACGCAGACTCATGTCCATCGAGTCAGTGACGCCATCCAGCCATCTCATCCTCGGTCATCCCCTTCTCCTCCTGCCCCCAATCCGTCCCAACATCAGAGGCTTTTCCAATGAGTCAACTCTTCACATGAGGTGGCCAAAGTACTGGACTTTCAGCTTTAGCATCATTCCTTCCAAAGAAATCCCAGGGCTAATCTCCTTCAGAATGGACTGGTTGGATCTCCTTGCAGTCCAAGGGACTCTCAAGAGTCTTCTCCAACACCACAGTTCAAATGCATCAATTCTTTGGCGCTCAGCCTTCTTCACAGTCCAACTCTCACATCCATACATGACCACAGGAAAAACCATAGCCTTGACTAGACGGACCTTAGTCGGCAAAGTAATGTCTCTGCTTTTTAATATATTATCTAGGTTGGTCATAACTTTTCTTCCAAGGAGTAAGCGTCTTTAATTTCATGGCTACAATCACCAACTGAAGTGATTTTGGAGCCCCCCAAAATAAAGTCTGACACTGTTTCCACTGTTCCCCATCTATTTCCCATGAAGTGATGGGACTGGATGCCATGATCTTTATTTTCTGAATGTTGAGCTTTAAGCCAACTTTTTCGCTCTCCTCTTTCACTTTCATCAAGAGGCTTTTTAATTCCTCTTCACTTTCTGCCATAAGGGTGGTGTCATCTGCATATCTGAGGTTACTGATATTTCTCCTGGCAATCTTGATTCCAGCTTGTGTTTCTTCCAGTCCAGCGTTTCTCATGATGTACTCTGCATAGAAGTTAAATAAGCAGGGTGACAATATACAGCCTTGATGCACTGCTTTCCCTATTTGGAACCAGTCTGTTGTTCCATGTCCAGTGCTAACTGTTGCTTCCTGACCTGCATACAGATTTCTCCAGAGGGAGGTTAGGTGGTCTGGTATTCCCATCTCTTTCAGAATTTTCCACAGTTGATTGTGATCCACACTATGCTTCGGCATAGTCAATAAAGCAGAAATAGATGTTTTTCTGGAACTCTCTTGCTTTTTCCATGATCCAGTGGATGTTGGCAATTTGATCTCTGGTTCCTCTGCCTTTTCCAAAACCAGCTTGAACATCAGGTAGTTCTCAGTTCACATATTGCTGAAGCCTGGCTTGGAGAATTTTGAGCATTACTTTACTTGCATATGAGATCAGTGCAATTGTGCGGCAGTTTGAACATTCTTTGTCATTGCCTTTCTTTGGGATTGGAATGAAAACTGACCTTTTCCAGTCCTGTGGCCACTGCTGACTTTTCCAAACTTTCTGGCATATTGAGTGTAGCACTTTCACAGCATCATCTTTCAGGAGTTGAAACAGCTCAACTGGAACTCCATCACCTCCACTAGCTTTGTTCGTAGTGATGCTTTCTAAGGCCCACTTGACTTCACTTTCCAAGATGTCTGGCTCTACTGATCACATCATCATGATTATCTGGGTCGTGAAGATCTTTTTTGTACAGTTCTTCCGTGTATTCTTGCCACCTCTTCTTAGTATCTTCTGCGTCTGTTAGGTCCATACCGTTTCTGTCCTTTATCGAGCCCATCCTTGCATGAAACGTCCCCTTGGTATCTCTAATTTTCTTGAAGAGATCTCTAGTCTTTCCCATTCTGTTGTTTTCCTCTATTTCTTTGCATTGATCACTGAAGAAGGCTTTCTTATCTCTTCTTGCTATTCTTTAGAACTCTGCATTCAGATGCTTATATCTTTCCTTTTCTCATTTGCTTTTCACCTCTCTTCTTTTCACAGCTATTTGTAAGGCCTCCCCAGACAGCCATTTCGCTTTTTTGCATTTCTTTTCCATGGGGATGGTCTTGATCCCTGTCTCCTGTACAATGTCACGAACCTCATTCCATAGTTCATCAGGCACTCTATCTATCAGATCTAGGCTCTTAAATCTATTTCTCACTTCCACTGTATAATCATAAGGGATTTGATTTAGGTCATACCTGAATGGTCTAGCGGTTTTCCCTATTTTCTTCAATTTGAGTCTGAATTTGGTAATAAGGAGTTCATGATCTGAGCCACAGTCAGCTCCTGGTCTTATTTTTGTTGACTGTATAGAGCTGCTCCGTCTTTGGCTGCATAGAGTATAATCAATCTGATTTTGGTGTTGACCATCTGGTGATGTCCATGTGTAGAGTCTTCTCTTGTGTTGTTGGAAGAGGGTGTTTGCTATGACCAGTGCATTTTCTTGGCAAAACTCTTATTAGTCTGTGCCCTGCTTCATTCTGCATTCCAAGGGCAAATTTGCCTGTTACTCCAGGTGTTTCTTGACTTCCTACTTTTGCATTCCAGTCCCCTATAATGAAAAGGACATCTTTTTTGGGTGTTAGTTCTAAAAGGTCTTGTAGGTCTTCATAAAACCATTCAACTTCAGCTCCTTCAGCGTTACTGGTTGGGGCATAGACTTGGATAACTGTGATATTGAACGGCTTGCCTTGGAGATGAACAGAGATCATTCTGTCGTTTTTGAGATTGCATCCAAGTACTGCATTTCGGACTCTTTTGTTGACCGTGATGGCTACTCCATTTCTTTTGAGGGATTCCTGCCCGCAGTAGTAGATATGATAGTCATCTGAGTTACATTCACCCATTCCAGTCCATTTTAGTTCGCTGATTCCTAGAATGTCGACTTTCACCCTTACCATCTCCTGTTTGACCACTTCCAATTTGCCTTGATTCATGGACCTGACATTCCAGGTTCCTATGCAATATTGCTCTTTACAGCATCGGACCTTGCTACTATCGCCAGTCACATCCACAGCTGGGTATTGTTTTTGCTTTGGCTCCATCCCTTCATTCTTTCTGGAGTTATTTCTCCACTGATTTCCAGTAGCATATTGGGCACCTACTGACCTGGGGAGTTCCTCTTTTTGTATCCTATCATTTCGCCTTTTCATACTGTTCATGGGGTTCTCAAGGCAAGAATACTGAAATGGCTTGCCATTCTCTTCGCCAGTGGACCACACTCTGTCACAATATATACCTATATCAAAAATGTTCTACACCATAAATACATACAACTTTCATATGTTAATGATATCTGAATAAAGCTGTTAAATAACATAATTTAAATGTGTTATTTACAAACCATAGAAGTTGCACAGGTAACTTTTGTTTTTAGGAGAGGAAACCAGTCCACACACAGCTCCACCACCCACAACCCGGATGTGGCCCCAAGTGCAGCGCCCTGGCCTCAGGCAGCTCTTACTAACTTATCTAAAGTGACCCATTGGAAAGAAACACTCTGGTCATTGATTCTGATTTTCCACTTTCTGCTGTACGCTAGCTAACGGAGAAGGCAATGGCACCCCACTCTAGTACTCTTGCCTGGAAAATCCCATGGATGGAGAAGCCTAATGGGCTGCAGACCATGAGGTCACGAAGAGTCGGACACGACTGAGCGACTTCACTTGCACTTTTCACTTTCGTGCATTGGGGAAGAAAAAGGCAACCCACTGCAGTGTTCTTGCCTGGAGAATCCCAGGGAAGGGGGAGCCTGGTGGGCTGCCGTCTATGGGCTCTCACAGAGTCGGACACGACTTAAGTGGCTTAGCAGCAGCAACAGCTGTATGCTAAGGCTTCTTCAAGAGCATACTAAACTCCCCGCTAACATCCCGAGCCTCTCTTGGGTGTGTCCTTTTCAAAGCCAGGTGCTCCACCTGGTACGTTTCTGGGGTGCCGGGGAATGGACGCTCCACAGGACAGTTGAGTGTGGGCCAGGGATGGTCCCCAGGGCCCCAAGACTGAGTCGGGACCCCAGAGCGGCAGGGGACATGCCTCTTTCCCTCTGCTGGGGGCCACTCCTTCCAGCCCCTCCTCTCTCTGCTCTTCCAGGGCACTGGCCAGGCCGGGGGCCACCAGGGCCACCCCCTCAGCGGTCCCCGTGCCCTCCCTCAGCTCTGGCAGCATCCCGCATTGTACTGACAGCCACAGGCAACCTGAGCAGGTGAATAAATAACCTTCAGATTCAGGAATGTGACACACTTGGCGAGGGGCAGACGGTGCATGTCTCACTAAGTGTGGAAATACTGTCAGGGCCTCAGATATTTTTTGAGTGGAAACAAGTTGCAGAAAATTGGCATAGAAATGTCACCCAGAGAACTTCCTGGAAAATGCTTCCTGAAGACCAGCTATTATGTCTGCACATGGCTCTAAAAAATGCACTGCTCTTGCTATCACTATGAAACTCGTCTGAGAGGTAACCAGGGAAATGTCACCACGTGGGTTACTCTGCCAAGAGAGATCCAGGGATAGAAACAGGAAGGAAAGCTCTGTCTGGTGGAGGAGGATTCCCTTTCTTTTGGAAGAAAAAGGATGCAAGGAGAAGTGTCTTAGGTCTAAATTTTTGTCTCCCAAGCTGGTTTTGGGGAGGTAAGCCTCTATGATCCTTGTGGGGTGATAAAGCAGACGGGCTCTGAGCGGCGGGGGCCGCGGGGCCGGCCCACACAGAGCCTGCAGGCGAGGCGTGCCAGGGCATCGTCGCCGTCTGTGCAAGTGCGCCCCTGGGAATCCAGTTGATGCCGAGCAGAGAGCACCCCCAGACAGCCATCTGGCGCTCCCTCTCCCACGGCGGTATTTTTATTCAGAAGTGACGGCGCAGGCCCTGGCTTTTGGCTGCCGGATTCCTGAATCTGCCTTGTGAGGTCTCCTTGCCGCCAGTGCATCTCAAGAGCTGCCTTTGGATACGGGGGAAAAATGATTCATAATTGAACCAAAGAGATTCTTTTAATGAACTTGCCCCAGGGGATATCAAGCCCTTTTTATGAGTGAGTTTAATGAATCATAATGAATTTCATCCTATGAAACAGCGTGGATCCACCATAAAACAGACAGGAGGCACAGTGGCCTGCGCTCCACGAGAAGGAGCGCAGGGAGTCACCAGAATCCATGGTTGTGCACGGAGCGAGAAGAGAGCGTGTCCCCGCGAGCTTAGACCCTGAGACGGGCTGGAGGAGTGCAACACAATGAGCTTTAAAGTAATTTCAGCGGGAAAAAAGCTATTCTAGGCACATATCATTACTGATTCTTCTCTGTAAGGACTCTTAAATCTTGTTTTCCAACTTTGTCTTTAAGAGAAAAGCATTCCTTCCCTGTCAGGCTCTGTTCAGACTCTGGCTCTGTGCTATAATCCTTGCCAGCACCCTCTTCCTGAGGCTTCAGATATCAGGGCTCCCCAGCCCCGAGCCCCTGGCTCTGCAGGCGCAGTCAGTCTGATAGCACTGCCTCTGCCCTTGGACCAGGTCAGGGGCCCCCGTCCCCTGGAGCAACCTGAGCCCTGGAGGAGCCCCACAAGTGAGCGATCACACAACACATTTGCAGGTTGTGATGGAAGGAGTGTGGGGAGAGCATTTGCCACCTTCGGAATTGCAGCAGGGCAGGCTTTATGGAGCCTGTGTGCATGTGTGTGCACGTGTGCCTGCATGTGTGTGTGTGCATGTGTGTGTGTGTGTTCAGTTGCTCAGTTGCATCCGACTCTTGTGACCCCATGAACTATAGCTCACCAGGCTCCTCTGTCCTTGAGATTCCTGGGCTGGAATAGTGGAGTGGGCTGTCATTTCCTACTCCAGGGGATCTTCCCAACCCAGGGATTGAATTCACATCTCCTGCAATGCAGATGGATTCTTTCCTGCTGAACTACCAGGGAAACCTTATAGAAACTATACTTGATGTGAAACGTGGTTGGGGGTGCCTGCCCACCAGAAGTCCTTCTCTAGATCCTTCTCCCTTCTGCTTGGTGCCCCAGGAAGCCACAATAACAGCCTCCCTGGGTCTGGAGGAGCCCCTGGTCGGAGACGACAGCAGGAGACATGGGGGTGGGAGGTACCGATATCCCTGCCTCCCCACAGTGCTGGCCCCGATGCTTGCCCCCTGCTGGCACCTCGGTATGTGGTGCCTCCATTAGACATCCTAGTTACGCAGCTCTGATGGGTCCAGGTTTCCAGGGGTGGATGAGAAGGAGCAGGTGAGAAATGTGGTGCCGGGCCGTGGGCAGAGCTCGGGGGAGAGCGCCCAGACTCTGGTGAAGCGTCCAGTGATTCTATCGCCTGGGACACAGAGTGGAAGACTAGGGAGCTGGTGACATGCATTTGGCATCCTGGGTGCCCTGCTGAGGAGCCAGGAGCTGATCCTAAAGGTGGATTAAGAGTGGACCCGGGGACAGTCACTCAGGGACAGTCTCTGAAATAAGCTGGGGAGACGCTGCTGGCCCTGCTTTCTTCTCTTTTGCCACATTACACATGTTGATGTTGCTCACAAGGCAGCTGTGACCTTGATGGAAACGTGGTTTAGCAAATGTCCTTGACCCCACTCAGCCAGGGCAGACCAAGACTTCGGAGGCATCTTTGTGATGATACCGTGTTCTGGATTTTCAGTACAACTGTAGTATATGCCAAAAATAAAAATTTGAAAAGGACACTAAAGTAAGGAAGATAACAAAAGATTTGAAACAGGGACACTGCAAAAATGAAAGACCATTCTATATAAGATGACTATTTTGTTAATATTTAGAGCATCTAGTAAAACCCCCATTGTCTACAGAGCAGGCGATAATCTTTGTAAACTCTTTGTTAACAGGGCTTCTTTCTCCCTCATTAAATAAATGTTGAAAACAAGTCTTAAAGAAGGTGGATTTGAGGGCTGCCAGGTTATGGGCTTAAATGTGGTATTTGTATGTCTCAGGCTGGTCCTGCTAAATGATAAAGGGAACTTATCAGAGTGTTCTAGGAAACGGGTTGACCAGATCCCCTTCCATTTTAGGAAGACTGTGTGCCTCCCTGAGGAGAGTGGTTTGGGTTTGGATGCGCTGGTGAAGACCCAGGACCCAGGCAATTAGGGGGCTGTGGTCTTCATCCTGCTGGTGATCAGCCACAGTGGAAGCAGTGGAGAAGTGACAAGGACTTAGAGGGAAGGCCGTGAGGGCCCCAAGTCCCAGTCTGAGCACCTGGGCAGCATCAGTGCTGATTCCCAAGGCGTCAGGACCCCCAGCACCGAACATCTGGTAGTTTGGATGCTCAAATGTACAGGAAAAAACAGGAAGGGGAAGTGTCTTTATTTAGATATCCCAGCCACAAACACCTTGGCCCCCTGGATGTGTTATTTCTGTCTGGACATTTAAGAATCGTGTGGCTATTTTTATGTTGCGTCTGCTTTCCCATGGTTTCGCACCTTGAAGAGATGAAAGCCGCTGGCATTTGGGCTACATACCTTCCCTGGAAAAGAAGGAAAATGCAGTGGAGTTTAGAACCCCTGGCATAATGGGATTAAAGGTGGGAAGCTGTGTTGACAGGAGTGAAATAAAGAACAATGGCACAGAGATGAAAACAGGAACTGTCTGGAGGAGGCAGGGGCTGCAGGCAGGGGCTGCAGGCAGGACAGGTGGGCCTGGGGCAGCCAGGCGGGGGTGGGCTTGGAGCACAGCATGTGCAGCTTCAGAACTGCAGGCAAGACTAGGGTCCTGCCCTCCTGCCCTTGCTGTCCCAGGATCCAGGGAACTCCAGAGGCTTCCAGGTCTGGAGGCGGGCGGTTCTTCCTACTAGCAATGACAAGTGTTTGTCTCTGAGATTTTTATACACAGTATGCAGCTTGAGGATTGGGATGAGATGTAAAAGGGCCTGAGCTATTGCTCTTAAGTTGTGTTGTTTTCTTGGGAAGAGAGACTACTTTATAAAAAAAAATTGGTGGAAGAAATCATATGATGTAAAAACTACCATCTTAATCTTTCTAAGTGAGCACTGAGGCAGTGTCACCTAAATGCATTCGTTGTACAGATCTTCAGAACCTTTACATCTTGAAAACCTGAAGCTCTGAGGCTGCTAGACAATTCCCCATCCTCCACCCCCTCCCCCAGCCCCCAGAAATCACCACACTGCTGTTGCTGCCATGAACTTTATTTTAGGACCCCTGCATAAATGGAATCATACTGCATTTATCTCCTTGTGTCTGGCTTATCTCACTCAGCTTTATGTCCTCAAGGCTCCTCCATGTTGTAGCCTGTGTCAGAATGTCTTTCCTTTTTTTTGGTAAATGTAGTTGAAGTACAATATTTTACAAGTTATAGGTATACAGTATAGCAAGTTACAATTTTTAAAGATTATACCCCATTTGTAGTTATTGTAAATACTGTGTTCTCTGTGTTGTACAATGCATCCTTAGCCTGTTTGTAGTTATTATAATACTGACTGTGTTCCCTGTGTTGTACGACACATCCTCAGCCTATTTATCTTGTCTGTAGTAGTTTGTACCTCTAATCCCTACCCTGTCTCACCCAGCTCTTCCTCTCCCCACTCATAACCACTCATTTGTTCTCTACATCTAGCATTTCTCTCCTTTTTAAGCCTGAATAATATTCCATTTTATGGATAGGCTATATTTCCTCATAATGTTAGCATCTACATAACCACATTTCATTTATCAAAGCTAAGAAATTAACATTTCTTAAACTGAAGATTTTGGGATTTCATCATTTTCCCAGTTTTGTCCCTTTGATGCTCCAAAGACCAGCCCAGGTACCACACATTCAGCAGTAACATGTGCCCTCCTGTCTGTGATGATTTATCCCTTTCTTTCTTTTTAAATATTTATTTATTTGGCTGCACTGGGTCTTAATTGTGGCATGCACCCTTTTTAGTTGTGGCAGGTGGGATCTGATTCCCTGACCAGGGATTGGGAGTGCAGGGTCGTGGCCACTGGACCCCCAGGGAAGTTCCCTATCTGCAACGACAGCTTCTCATCAGACTTCCCTTGTGTTTGGTGACCGTGACAATGTGGGGGGCCCTGCCCAGGGGGTCTGTGGAGTGCTCCCCAGCCTGGGTCTGTCTGACAGGCTCAGGTGCAGGAGTGAGGTGCCATTTCCCACCTAGCTCCTCACTAGAGTCCAGGTGAGCTGCCCCCACCAACCAGGAGCTTTCGCAAGTTTCCACGGGGCATGGGGATGCATGTTGATCATCACGGTACTGAATGAGCGTCCAGAGGAGACCCCAAGGCTGTGTGCCTACTGAGAGGCCTCCTGCTGCACAGGTGCCCGTGGCCCGGTGGGAGGCACAGGGGCGCAGTGGGCACTGGGATGCCCGAGGAGCAGAGCCCCTGCTGCAGCTCCTCAGACCCACTGGTCAGAGGGCTCGGGCAGCCTCCTCGGCTGGCACGCCTTCTTCCCAGTGAACCCGGGGGGACTGGCTGCTCACCAGAGGGGCGCCATCATGAGCGCTGAGCACCCCAGATGCCGCGGGCAGGCGGAGGGGCAGGGCAGTGTGTGTGTGGCTGTAATTGCTGGCTTCCTGTCCCCGTTGGGCTCAACCTGAGAGGCTGGGGCTGCTTTAGTCTCCCCGAGATGAGGGTGGAAAGCGGGGAGCAGGGACAGTGGACTGGCTGGGGATGGGCCCCATTGCAGTGGGCTGGTGCCTCTCACCCGCTTCCCCGCAGACGGTGATGGAACCGGGTCTGTCCAGGAGCCCAGCCCCAGCCCCTGGTCCTGCAGGGTCAGGCCCGCACCGCAGCACTGGGCTATTTCCAGGCTCTGTCCACGCCTCTCTGGAGGCAGAAGCTGGCTTCTTCTCAGGCGTACTAAGAGGTTCCGCACTGCACAATTCATCCCTTGCAGACCCTTCTCCCTCTAAGGGTGCTGGCCTCCTTAGAAGCAGAAGCTATTTTTACCAGCTATTTGGAGCTAGAGCAGTGCTGTGCAGACACCGCCCTGCATCAGAGGAGAGCAGGCACGCTCACTCATGAACTCTCACAACCTGAAGGTGGTGGAGGTGAGTGCTCACCCAGCTGGACGAGGAGGGTGCACGGTCTCCTGTCTCCCAGCCCCTCCTGACTCCCCACCCACCTCAGTGTCCACCACAGAGCCAGCGCGGCCTCCAGCCTGTGTCACCCCCTCCCGATGCTGCTTCAGGAGAGAACCGCGCACCCCGCCTTCCCTGGCTGCTGTCCACGCCATCAGCCTGTGTTTGTGGGCACAGTCGCTCTGTTCTGTCCTCCCGCTCATCACAGAAGCCATCACAGAACCCCTCCGTCTGCACCTTGTCCCAGACCTCCCACTGTGTGGGACCCAGACCTCCTGCCATGGGGGACCCAGACCCCATGCTGTGGGGAAACAGCCCCACCCCCCATCATCCGGCCATAAAGGGCACCCTTTCCTCACTCCCCACCTCAGCTCCTCCTCCCAGACTCACCTTCCTCTGGGCTACAGACTCTTTCCCACTGCACTTAAATTCACTCCCCTCCCCCCGGCATCTGTTCTCTGAAGCCACTCCCCTGCCCACGTCTCCTGCCTGCATCCACATACGTTCAGAGCGTCTCGTGCACTTTCTCCTTGGCTTCCTCACGCTCTGCTTACTTTCTGCACGTGGCAGCTGACCATCATCCTACCCCACCTGCCCCTGGGTCCCCCAAAGCTGACACCAAGACCCCTGAGCCACCGCCCCTTCAGATACCTCCCCGGACCCAGCATCCAGCACTGGGCCTGGGGCTGAGCAAGACTCCAGGAAGGGCATGACTATGCCCTCATCCTTGAAGAGGTGTGAGTGTTGAAAGCAGGATGTCTTTCAGGGGCAGTTTCCAGTGTCTTCCCATAGAAAGGTTAGGTTGATATTGGGTTGGCCAAGAAGTTAATTTTGATTTCCTGTACTATCTTATGGAAAAACCCAAATGAACTTTGTGGCCACTCCTACTTCTGTTTGTGCCTGCGTCCTTCTCTCACTCACCTGACACTGACCAGCTCTGAACAGGTCAGCCTCTGCTTAGAAAATGAAGAAAGACTGTGAGTCAGCCCACCAGAAGCATGTTCACAGGTCATGTAAGACCCTGTGCTAGGTCTGGCAGGTTATCCTGAAGTACTGTCCGCTCCCACATGCTGGTAGGTAAATGGGAAAGATGCAGGTGATAAGGGGGGTTCTGAAAGAGCAGTTTCTAAGGAACCAGGCTCTCGGGGTTGTCACCCTTCCTGCAAAAAGATGGAAGCCTTGGAGGCCCTGGTCACGTATCACGTTCTTAAAGGGGTAGAAAAATACTCCTTATAAACGTCTGACTCCATGAGCCTTGTGCGTTCTCAGTTGTTCGAGTCCAGTCCAGTATTTGATACTCGTCCTCAACATAAACCAGGACAAACAGGAAGTTTCAACACTTGCCACTGAAAATCGTGCCTATGCCAACCTGAACTCTGCAGTCCAATCTCTCTGTGGTCTCTTGTTTTCTTCTTGTCACCCATAATCAAACTGTCATATTCTGCAGTGACTTTCTTTTCCTTAAAATAAAAACTGGTGTCAAAATAAGAAAAATTGTTTACCAAGGATGCCAACATTTGTCATGATTGGGTTTGGCACCTAGTCATAAAGTTGAGAATCTATCAATTTAGCGGTTTAACCATGTCTAAACAAGCCAGAACAATCACAGAATATCTTCTGACACCTCAAACTTCTTTTTTGAGTTCACACCTGGAGTGGAATTTCAGTTTTCAGTCCTGTCAGACTCTTTGCAACCCCATGGACTGCAGCCTGGCAGGCTCCTCTGTCTGTGGAATTCTCCAGGCAAGCGTGCTGGAGTGGGTTGCCATTTCCTTTTCCAGGGGTCATTGCTTGAGCAGGTAGCAAAGCTTGAGTTGAATTTAACCCTTGGCTAAAATTCAGATGAGTCTGGGGTTTCGTTAGCAGGCTGGGTGGCCAGGCCATCCAGAAGCCCAGCTACATGAAGGGCTTGGCGGGCTGCTAGGAGGAGCTCACCCCACAGACAAGGGGCCAGGGAATGAGCAGCTGTGCTGGAACCAAACCTCCTGCATCAGTAAGGCAGGGCCTCGCCAACATCGGCTGGGTCTGTATTCATACCGACTGCCGCCCTGTGAGGGTTGGGGCTCCATGCAGAGACTCAGAAAACTGTTTGTACAAGCACAGTCAACCCTGCAGCTTATCCAGGCCTCCTCAGCCTCTGGGCGCTAGTGACGGTGATGTAACAATCATAACTTCTGCTGGCTCGACCTAAGCTTCCAGACAGCTTCAAGTTACTTCCAGGTGGGGTGCTTCACCTAAACCTGCCTGCTTCCCTTTCATTCCCCTCTGTCCGTGCTGGAAATCCTTGGTCTCCCAGGGGCAAGGGAGACACCACCATGTCAGGAAGGCAGGTGTCCACTTGTCTACGGCCTTGCAGGGAGGAGATGCCCAGCGTGAGCTGGTCGTGCTGGTGGGCAGGGCAGTTCCCAGTGAAAGAGCTTGCCATAAACAGTAAAGAAACAGCAGGTGCCCTGAAGCAGCTGGCCAGGACTGCCGATGGGTCCATGTCTGACCAGCCAGAAATGCATGGGGCTCACTTTGGAGGGTGTCAAGTTCCTCTGTGAGAATGTGGTTCCAGGCGCCAGTGAAATTGGACATGGAGACAAGAAGACCTTGGAAAACACGGAAATACTGTTGTTTCTGCGCATTTCAAAGTCGCTCACTCACCATTGGAAAAGTGAGAAAGATACTTACCAGGTTTTCCTACTTTCCTGGATCATTTGAGAAATTAAGAAAACACTCATTTATTTATTCTCAGCCCTTTATTGGTTGTTGAATAAAATAAACACATAGAAAAATGGCAATAGTAAGAATTGTACATGCTAAGGTTTTTGTTAATTGAAAACAAGCAGATCAAATTCCAAAAAAATTAAAATTCTGTACGTTACTTAAAGGAAAATACATCTAACCCCTCAAAAACCATGTTTACACAGACATTGGAAACACAGAAGCTCTAATCAGTAAAACTTGATATGGACAAAACTTGATCAACGAATCAATCTTTAATAAACATTTACATGGAAAAAAGATACTAGCAAATAGAAAAATAAACATTTTTATTTAATGCTATACAATGTTTAGAAATTAATTAGACTGCCTCAAAGGAATTCATTTTCTCTATGCAAATTTGTTAATCTTGCCAAAAATGTAATTGAAATATGTTTTTACATAGACGGAATGTGTATGAATACAGAAAATCTGAGAGTTTATGTACACAGAGATTATAATAATTTTTTCTCTAAACAGTATTTTTGGCTTTTGCATACACATGCTGTACATACAAACACAAGTTGTTTTATTAATGTAATTGAATGACTTAGGGGTGATAAGATTAAAATTCTTTTGCATTTCAACTAAGAAACTTTTCCCTTACTAAATTGTGTGTCTCCCTTCCCAACAAAATTATGTATTGAAAAATTGTGTTGAAACCGTGACTCCCTGGACCTCAGGATATGACTGTATTTGGGGATAGGATCTTGAAAGAGGAAGTTAAACCAGTCTTAATCCAATATGATGTCTTTAGAAGTACGGGAATTTGGACACAGAGACCTCAGAAGTGTGCATGGGTGGAAGAAAAACCATGAGATGACACAGTGAGAAGGGGGCCCTTCGCACACTGAGGGGAGAGACCCCAGGAGGAACAGCAAGGTCCATTCTTTGTAGAGAAATAAATCATCGTCCTTGGCATCAGATTAGATTTAATTTTTCACATACAATTTCTAGCGCTCAATCAAAATTAATAGGACACATAACAGAAAGCAAATGTTAAGACAATGGACAAAAGAAAAAGAGGTTTCAGGTGAAAGCGTTATCAGATATGATTAATATACTTAAGGAACCATAAGAAGAGTTAAAGAACCAGAAAGTATCTAGAAAGAACCAAAGGGAGATTTAGAACAACAAAAACAGGGCACAATAGCCACAGTTAGGAACTGAACTGGAGAGTTTAACAGCCGCTGAGGAGAGGTGAAAGAAAATTAGTGAGCTGGCAGACAGATCAGGAAAAAAAATCACGCAGAGTGCAGCGCAAAGAGGCAAGAGTGCAAGTCAAGTTCCAGTAAGAAAGAAGAGAGAAGGGGAGAGAATACTTTCTGAAAATTTTTCAAAACTGACAAAAGCATCAAGTTACAGAGTCATAGTCAGGCAGGACTCAACCAGGCAAAATCGAAACCAACCACACCTGAGTGCAGAATGGCTTCCAGAACCTTCCTGACACGAGAGGCATTTATCCCCCATTCGGTGAGGAAGTGAGTCCCTCTGCTGCCTGGTCTGCGATGGCGTGGGACTGCTGAGCCCCCGGGATGCTGGAGAAGACACTGAAGCAAAGAGGGAAGGCCTGCAGCCCATGCTCAGGTGGGACGCCGTCACCGCAGGTGAGCTTGTTTGACCTGGAAACCACAGGGGACTCAGAATCACAGACGGGCCGAGATGCAATATGAGAACCTGGCGTGTTTGCTACATGACTCATTAAAGACTGTTACCTAAGAAGAACTGCTGGCATCACCGCAGCCCTCTGTGTACAGTTAACCTCACAAAGTCAGGACCTCCATCTGTTTTGGAGAGCAGGTCTGTCTCTAAAGATCATCGCTAACGTCCACCGCCCACTTAACGAGTGTTCTGTGTTAGAGGAGTATCTGGACACCCTAGACAGGACTGGGGAGCATCAGGAAGGTAAACTGAATGATTCTCTTCACCACAAGCAAACCTGTCCCTACAGGAGCTCTGTGGGCCTGGGAGTTATGCTAATCAGCATCAAAGTCCGTTTTCTGAACTTTTTAAGGAACAGCTGACAGCCTCGCTCCTACCCACTGGGCGCTTAGGGTCGGTGACTCAAACTCTTCCCATTTGTTTGGCTACTGACTGTTTCTCTGACTTTTGCCAAATTTGTCTCAGTGCAAAGGGATGGAAAAGTTGACTTCCAAGCATTTTTAAAATAGCCAGGGGAAAAAATAACCTGAGCAGGAAACATCAAATCAGCTGAACTGCCTGTCCACCTGCTGTGGAAGGGGACATCTTCAGGCCAAGACTTCAGTCCATCAGAAACCTGGCAGGAACCCAGAACCACCTGCAATTTCTCCTTTCTTGTACAGCCGGCCACATGGATTCTAAATGAGCAGCAAAATGCAAGGTCTGCACCCGGGCACTCCTGGCAGACGTTCCTCCAGCCCACTCTCATTTTGTACTTCTACGCTGCTCCCCAGAACTTTCTTGGGGATGCTAGTTGCCATGTGTGTCATATTTATGAAGAGAGAAATTGGGGAAAGTGAGTTATTTGGGAATAGATTTTGCTCAAGAGAAGGGCTGTCATTATAAAGTCTGCTTATATCAAAGGTGAGTCCTGCTCTGTCACTGGCCACCTTTGCTGTGGGCGACCCCAGCTGGCTGGGTGCTATGTGAGCCCCTCTCGTTGGCTGCCTACCACTTCTTCACAGGTCTTATCTTACTAATGCTTAGCTCGCAGAAAGCTCCTTCTATGTTATGAACTGTTTCAAGCCTCACAAAAAATATAGAGAACAATAGGATGAAGACTCATAACCTCTCATCATTGAAAACAGTATTTTGCATCATTACCTCAGTTCTTATTATTTTAAAGAGATTGATCACTATAATTACAGTTTATATGCTTCTCCAATTCTTTCTGTCTGATCCTTTCTGAAAGATAATGCTTATCAACTGTCTTGGTGTTTAATTAGCCCCAACACTGTTTTGATGCTTTTGCATTAGGTGAGGGTACATAGTCACAAATAATGTATTAAAATTTATATATATGGCATGATACTGTGTCATTCTACATATTTCTCATTCAGTATTTTCTGTGATGTATCTATTTTGATGTTTTAAGTTCTAAATGACTCATTTTAACAACTGAGAAAACTCCACTGTGTGAATTACCAAACTGTAAGGATCCATTCTCTTGCCCATGGACACCTAAGGTTACTCCAGCTTCTCTCCAGGACAAGAAAGGCTGCAGCCGGTGTCCTCATACACATCGTGTGCGTGTGTGGGCGAGCGCTCCTCTGGGGAGCATTCCTGGAAGCCCAGCACCTTCAAGCACACGCAGCATCTCCAGATTGCCTCCCAGAGCTCTCAGGAGCCTGACTAAGTGTGTCCAGCACCGGCAGGCACCCCAGATCATAGCTTAATCAGTAATTTCTGCAGCAGAGTGCACTGACCTGCACCCACAAGAGATCTTGCTGTGGTTCTGGGAGGGGTTCGGGTCCTGTGTGATGAGATGTTTAATCCCCATTCAGATCACAGTCAATCCTAAAAGAAATCAGTTCTGAATATTCATTGGAAGGACTGATACTGAAGCTGAAGCTCCAATACTTTGGCCACCTGATGTAAAGAACCTACTCATTGGAAAAGATCCTGATGCTATGAAGGACTGAAGGCAGGAGGAGAAGGGGACAACAGAGGATGAGATGGTTGGATGACATCCCTGACACGATGGACATGAGTTTGAGCAAGCTCCAGGAGTTGGTGATGGACAGGGAAGCCTGGCATGCTGCAGTCCATGGGGTCACAAAGAGTCGGACACAACTGAGTGACTGAACTGATGTGACCTGGTGGCAGGTGATCAGCTAGCTGATGTCTGTCCAAAACTCATCTTTTCTGAAGTCAGCCCACCTTGCCACATAATTGAACTATGTTCATGCTGCATGTTTAATTAGATTGTCACTGGCCAGCTCCTAGAGTTTTATTAATTTAATAGCATCCAAATAACACGATCCTGTTCTCATTGTGAAAATACCTCTAGTTGTCTTTCTAAGATCACTTGAACTCTTGAGCATGGCCCAGGGAGACATGCCTTACTGTTTCCGAACTTCCAGGGGCAAGAAGTCATGGAAATTGCAAGTGAAGATGCTCGGAGGGAGAGAGGAGAGTGGGCAGCTGGGACGCAGACCCCTGATGGTCAGCTCAGAGTTCGTGACAGATTGGCCCGTGCCGTACTGGCCACACAGCTGGGACCCCCACATATGCCACAGCCTGGAGTAGGTATGGACCCCCGGCCCAGCCCCCTCCTCTGTGAAGTGGGGATGTGGTGATGCTGGCGCCAGGATGCTCTGAGAGAGCTGGTGACAAGGCGCCCACAGGGCACCTGGCCTGTGCTGAGTGCACTGCAGCCAGCTCTCATGGCCCCTGCACGTTGTGGGGAGGCGAAGCGCCCAGCGGCCAGGCCCTCTCTGCTGTGAGTGGAGTGAATACCTTGGTCTTGGCTTCCTCCTCTGTGGACCAGGCTGGTGGCACGTCAGCAGCATCAATGCCCAGAGGCCCTCAGTGCTCCTTCCCTCTAAAGCTTGTTCTGTCTCCACTGTCTCCATGCGGCAACGGCAAGAAGCAGAACCACCCCCAATCTCAGAACTGTGACAGAGAGCAAACAGAGCTCACAGAGTGAAACCTGTCTTCCTGCCAGAGGGATGGAAACGTGGGTCCACTTGGCAGATTCCTCCTGGAACTCAGTGCTTCCCAGATGCGCACACACACCCCGAAGTTTCCCTAAACCCGGGGAAGCTGCGCTCACTCAGGGCCCGGGAAACAAGAGGGCCCTTTTTCTACTTGTGGTCTGATCATTACAGCATTGTGAGCCCCTCAGATCTTCTTTAGAGGGAGACATCTCAGCAACTTCTGTCCTGCCCTCACTTCTGCCGTCTGGAGGAGTGGCATTCTGATTGCGAGGAGGGGATGTACTGACTGTATTTTTCATTTTCTGTGTTCTGCAATCTTCTCATGTCCTAAAGAAGCTCCCTGGCTGGGAGACCACCCTCCTGGGATGACTTAGTTCTCAGAGATGCCCAGGGCCCAGCGGGAGAAGCCTGAAGTGCCGATCAGGCACCCAGACTTCCTCTCCTTGCCCATGCACCTGAGGGGAAGGGGGAAGCCCTCCTCTGCCTGCATCGTCCTGGCCAGGGGCCTGGCAACCAGGGACCATGCCTGTAGCCCAGAGACCCCAGATTATCCAAGCTGGCCAGCCCTCCACTCTTCCCCTGCCTTCCAGAAACCCCAGGAAGGGCCACGGCTGTAGCTCCCCTCCTCCTGTCCTCTGCCTGCAGACCAGCCTGGGGCTTCCCCATGTGGCCCTGTGTGGCGGCCCTGCCTGCCACCCCCTCTGCGACCACTCCCCACCCTGGAGCTTGTGTGATGACTGTTTACTGTCAGGCACTTTAATCAAGCTGCTAACTTTTAATTAATGCCACACCGTGCTGTTGGCATATCGTAGAGTCTGTTTAGACCCTGATGCTGGGAAAGATTGGAAGTGGGAGGAGAAGGGGACGACAGAGGATGAGATGGTTGGATGGCATCACTGACTCAATGGACATGAGTCTGAGTAAGCTCCAGGAGTTGGTGATGGACAGGGAAGCCTGGCATGCTGCAGTCCGTGGGGTTGCAAAGAGTCGGACACAACTGAGTGACTGAACTGAACTGAGAGTCCGTTTCTGTGTCAAAATGCTGTATTTTATGTTTGCTTTTACATAGTGAAAATTCTTCCCACTTCTTTCCCACCCATGGAGGAAAAAAGAGACGGAAAGCATTTTAACAACATATATCATCATCACAATAATCAATAATATTTATGCTGTTTGATAATTGTGGTGATCACGTAATACTCTCACTGCACACTGGGTGTGCCTCTGGGGGATTAAGCTCAGCTCCAGCTCTCCCTGCACACGCCCCCACCAGTGAGAGACAGCATTTACGCTCTCCCTCCTGAAGAGGGAGACGGTGAACCCTGAAGACTGAACTCATATGCTGAGAACAGGGGGTAATAATGTGGTTGAAAGTGAAAGTCGCTCAGTCATGTCTGACTCTTTGCAATCCCATGGATTATACAGTCCATGGAATTCTCCAGGCCAGAATACTGGAGTGGGTAGCTGTTCCCTTCTCCAGGGGCTCCTCCCAACCCATGGATTGCAGGTGGATTCTTTACCAGCTAAGCTACCATGCAATATGGTTAGGTAGGGTTTAAAGTCACTTCCAGCCTCAGGTTCTGCTTTTCTGTTTTAGATTATGGTTTAATGCTTTATCAGGAATATAGCTGCATTTGAATAGGGGCTTCCTGGAGAAAATAGGCAAAAATGACACCATAGTTGAAATGTCTGTCTTGGCGGCAAGCTGGTGAGACTGGTGGCTCAGCGGTCAAGAATCTACCTGCAGTGCAAGAGACCTGGGTTCAATTCCTGAGTCAGGAAGACCCCCTGGAAAAGAGCATGATTATCCACCCCACTATTCTTGCCCGGAGAATCCCATGGACAGAAGAGCCTGGTGGGCTACAGTCCAAGGGGCCGCAAAGAGTCAGACATGACTGAGTGACTAGCAGTCACTTTCAGTGGGACTGATGTCCCGTCCGAAGCCCAGACCCAGCAGGGCTTTCACTGAGTCTTGTGGATCAGTCAACCCCTCCGGCCCTTAGTCTCCTCACCTGCTTATTCGGCAGGTTAACGTGAGGACAGAGGTGTCCATGTGTATGGACTTCTGAGCCTGTGTGCAATTGGTGCCCCAGAATGTGTTTCTCCCTGCCTGCCTCACCGTGGGCTTCCTGTCTGCCCTCGTCCTGTCCGCCTTTCTAGGGCAGGAAGGCGAGCTGAGCTCCAGGGACCATCCTTCCCAGCCAGGCTGCCTGAGCGTCTAGAGTGAAGCACACTCTGGCCTCTTCTCCCTTCCTTCCTTCCACGAAGGGGAAATGCACACAGTTACCCTCCTCCCTCCCATCCTCTCTCCAGAACCCAGTCCCTTCCACTCTGCTTCTTGCTGGAGTTCTTCCCAGCAGCAGGCTTGCAGGTTTCAGATTCACTTTGGTTTGTGAAGCCCCCCTTTTAAATGCCCTCAGCTTTCATTCAGTCATGTGGATGGCGTTCACATCCACGTAAGACGAGTGTGTAATGGAAATGGATGTTATTGTCACTGTGTAAGCAGTTTTCTTCACAAGTCCAACTGGAGCACCCCCACATCCAGAACTTGGGGTCCAGCCTGGCAGTTGGCCTCAGAGCTGCCTCTGTGCTGGAAGAAGGTGGGGCTGAAGAACGTTAACATCTGTCCTTTCTTATCAGCTATATTGGGATATAACTGACAGAGGAATTGCATATTTTTAAGGTGAACCACTTGATGTTTTGATATGCGCATCTGTTGTGAAATGGTCCCCAGAAAGAGGAGGCAGGGAGGGAGCTGGTAGTTAAAGGATCCAGGGTTTCTCTTTGAAGTGAGTGTAATGCACACCTGTGAATTCACCCACACCCACTGGTTTGTGTGCTTTCAATGGGTGCACTTCATGGTATTTGAGTTGTGTTTTCATCAAGTTGATTTATTTGAAATGAACAAGAACGTTGGGGGCTCCGGCTCCAAGCTCGGAGACCATGGGCGAGTTTGTACTGGAGGGGGAAGGCGGGAGTTTATACGTGCCCCTTGTCCACACTGGCTGCAGGCTGTCGAGGCAGGAGCTGACCCCACATCGGTCTGGACATTCCAGCCTCCCCACCTCCCCTTGGGGAATGAATGACCACATCTCAGCTGCATTTGGGCCTCAGAGGCAGCTCAGCCCCAGCGTCTCGGATTCTCAAATCTATGCAGGTTGGTTGAAGGAGGGGTGTACTTCCTTTCTTGCTCTGCTTTTCTCAGCTGGGTCCTTTCTGCACACCCACCAGGGAGCTGTCACACGTCCCCACGTCCCCAAGGCATCTGAGGATGAGGAAGGGATTCTCAGTCGGTTCTTTCAAATTCTTCAGTGAGGAACTCAATATGAAAGGAACAGACTTCCATGCAGTGCTAAGGTTGCACAGACCTCACCGATCTGTGTTCTGTTTGTGGGACTGGGGCTCCCCGGGTTAGTCGCATCCTGACGGCAGGCTCCACTGTCATCTAGGGTCTTCAGCTGCTGCTTAGTCACTTTCATCATGTCCGACTCTTTGAGACACCATGGATTGAAGCCAGCCAGGCTCCTCTGTCCATGGGCTTTCCCAGGCAAGAATCGTGGAGTGGGTTGCCATTTCCTTCTCCAGGGGATCTTCCCCACCCAGGGACTGAACCCACATCTCCTGCATTGCAGGCAAATTCATTACTGCTGAGCCACCAGGGAAGCCCTGTCCAGGGTTCCCTTCTCCTTTACATGAGCTCATCATGAGTGGAAGGCGAGGCCCACGCATCTCCCAGGTTCAGACGAGGCCCTTGAGGATGGATGCTGCACTCGGGAAAAGACGCCCACCTGGGGAAGGTGGAAGACAAGCCCCCAAGTTTTCCAGAGTGTCAGGGTGCAGCTCTGAGGAGGATGAGGGCCTCGTCTTTCCTTAGAGGCAGGGTAGGGCCCCTTCACCACTGCCCCTGAAGTGTGCCTGTTCCCCAGACACTGTTCAGAGCACAGCACACACTGACTCTTACCCTCCCGATGGCCCCATGAGATGGGCACCAGGCCCTTACAGCCGGGGGTCCTTGGGGAATGAAATCAGCTTGCTTGTGGCTGCACTGCCTGTAGTGAAGAGGCCAGAATATGACCATGGGGTTGGACTCTCAGATCAGCCTTCCTCACCACATGCCACATAGACCTGCCATTCTCTATATTGTCAAGGAAAGTCAGAATAGTTTGTATTGCTGGGTATGGAAACTTCCAAATTGCCTTGTAATAACTTAAATTCATTCATTCCTTATGACAGTTCATCAAAGGAAAAATGGGATTTTACTCCACTCTTGTTTTAGAAAAGGAAAAAACTGTTTTAAAAAATGAAGTCATTTGCCCACAATAACAACTCTGGGATTAAAATCTGTGGTCTCTGGTGCTTTGTTTACTGACTGTTCCAGTGGCCACCTAAGTGGCCACTTAGGGGCCATTTTACTCTAAGGGGAGAAGACAGAGAATCAGGACTTCAGATGCAGGGCCCCCGGGGGCACCAGCTGCCCTGTCTTCTGCCTAGATGGTGACTCCCAGCAGCAGGACTGTCTCCATCGGCACTGAGTCAGGATTTCTGGCTCTTGGAGGAGGCAGAGGGTGGAAACAGGAGGCGAGGCTTGCACAGCTGTGGGAAAGACCGTCCTGGGGTCTAGGAAGACCTTCGGAACTCTGGAACACAAAGACCCCAGGAACACGTATTCACGTTCAGGAACGGCCATGGCCTTGATCTCCCTCTAACCGTGATGAGCCTGAAGGCTGTGGGGTGAGCTCAGGGTGGCTGGACGTGGGTGAGAAAGAAAACAGTTGAGCTGACCCCAGGGGGGTCCGGCCTTCTGGGCAGGGAGCAGCAGGCGTGCGTGCTTGGCTTCAGGCTCCACTGTGTCATCTTGGAATCTTTAGTTGTTTTTAAACGTGAGGCTGTATTAGTCAGCTCAGGCTGCTGTAACAAAGTGCCCAGACTGGGGCCTGGAACAGCAGACGCTCCCTGTCTTCAGCTCTGCAGGTGGGAAGCCTGTGGTCAAGGCCCCTCCCAGTGCACAGACACCATCCTCTTCTGTGTCCTCACATGGCCACCCTCCGGGTGTCGGTGCCCCCTCTTGTAAGGACACAAGTCCTCCGGGGTTAGGGCCCCTCTGCAGTGACCACCTCTTGCCTTAACCCCCATGTAGTTACCTGTCTCTGGGCACACTCGCACTCTCAGTTCCTGCTCAGGGTTTAAGCTTCAGCACATGCATCTGGGGGTGCGATCCAGCCCCTCCTCATGTTCCCTCTGCCCCAGGGTTTCTGGCTCGAGCAGCTGGCACCATGGATGATGGCTGTGGAGTTGGGGGTTCGGAGGTCAGCCCTCTTGGATGAAGGGGAGATTCATCTGAGTCTGAAACAGAAAAACAAAGTCGTCAAGCAGGCAGGTGATACATGGTGTGCTGCTCAGGGCAGGGGTGTGCTGTGGGTAAACGAGGAAGCAGCCGAACAGAAGTTTTAGGTGGCGTTCCTCAGATGCCAGGCCAGGACCACCTGAGTCTCAGAGCAGAGCCTGGATGGCCCAGCCCTCAGGCAGAGTCCGCTGAAACCAGGGGGCGCGTCTCCATGCCGAGGGTGGGTGGTGCAGAAGGAGTGGGGACCGTGCACAGGGGCCACGAGGGGAGGAGACAGGACAGGATACCCCTCCAGACTTGGTGCTGGTGCAGCCCTTTGACCCAGGGGAGAGCACCCTGGGGCTCGCAGGGAGAAGAAAGCAGGGGAGGGGTGGAGGGGCTGCCCACTACCTCGCGCACCACCTGCAGTCCCAGGTTTAAAGATCTGTGGCCACTGGGTTCTGAGCATGACCTTTGACCTGCAGAGGGCCCAGCCTGACTGGAGCCCTGCCCAGTGACAAAGCAGAAGATGCTCGCTGGAGTGCCCGGTGAGCTCCGGGCTCTGCAGTGTGTCTGAAGGGGACATTATGGTTGTTGCTGCGTTTTCCTGATTTTTTAAAATTGCAGTGTTTTCGAGTTTACTAAAGTTTTGAACACTCAGAACAAAAGGAAGCATGAAATAAAAAGTGCCAGCTATCCAATCACCTTTTTTCCTTTGGCTGTGCTGGTGTCTTCGTCACTGCTTGCACAGCTTTCTCTAGTTGCAGCAAGCGAGAGCTGCTCTCTAATAGTTGCTCTATGGCATGTGGAATCTTCCTGGACAGGGAACAAACCCATGTCCCCTGCATTGGCAGCTGGATTCTCAACCACTGGACCACCAGGGACACCCTATCCAATCACTTTGAAATGTGTACTCTCAAGATCATAGCAACTCACTCCAGTATTCCTGCCTGGAGAATCCCATGGACAAAGGAGCCTGGCGGGCTACAGTCCATGGGGTCACAAAGAGTTGGATGCAGCTGAGTCACTTGGCATGCAGGCACGAATTCTCAAAATTAAGATGTCTATTTTTCTCAGTATCTTTGTACGAGTACCTGTTTATGTTTTTCCATAGTTAAGATGACACTGAGTTTGCAATTCAGATGTTTTCTTTCTTTGCATTCCCCACTAGACAGCAAACTTTTTCCCATAGTGGAAAATACTTCTAAAATTACAGATTTTAATGACTGCATTGGTGATCAGCATATGTATCATAGTGTAGTTAGGTCTACCATTTCTATGAATGTCTAAGTAGCTTTCAGGTTGGAATTATTATGAAATATCCTTAAATAAATGCAAACAGTTTCTAAAGGGTGAGATTATTGGGTCTAAGATAAATTCTCCATGCTCTTGGTAAACATTGCCAAAGTGACCTCTCAAAAGCCATTGGTGCTGTAAGGCCAACAGTGTGGTAGAACACGTAATGTTAGCATTTAGAACATATTTTCCAGTTTAATCAGCGCACACTGACATCTCATCTTCCTTTAAATTTCAATATCTTTGATCATTATTGAGGTTAAACATGTTTCCATCAGTTGGTTGGCCATTGCAGTTCTTTCAGTGATTTACTCTCGTGGTAACTGTTGACAGTTTTTCCCAATATCTGTTGAAATGCTCTGTTCTTCCCCTTGGCTTGGCAACAGCCCTTCACGCTGTGTGTTAATTCTTGCCCTATCCCCTCACTCTGACTTTGACTGCCATGGCACCTGGGCCGTCTTGGAATTTCCAAATAAAGTCAGGAAGGACCAGAGTGCAAGGGAGGAAACTTACAGGACATCTGACCTCTTCATTACACATCTTAGAGACTTCACATAAATTTTTAAAAATCTGAGAGCCAAGTAATGATGACCTGGGGCTAGAACTCAGAACTCTGGGAACCAAACCTATGTTCTTTTCACCAAGTCATGCTGCTTGCCACCACGTGAAGCAGGTTGTTTCACTCATGGCTGTCCAACTGACAGCCAGAGCCCAAGCTTCCCAGGCATGGGATGAAGAAGAGGGTTGGAGGGAGCATAGCAAAGGCTCCAGGTTAAAGGTCAGTTTCTAGGTCTCCAGGAACTGGGGACCTCCCCCTGGCCCCACCCCATCTCGGGCCTCCAACCCCTGCTTTCACCGTCCCCTCCTCCCCTGCCCCGCAACGCACCCCCCCACCCCCCTCACCCAACCTCAGAAAAGCAGTGCCCCCCTGGCCTGTTTGGAATTCCTGTTAATTGACTCAAGGGCAATTTCCCATAATCTAAGTAGCCAAGTGTTCTAAGTTTTCCTAACCAACAGTCTTTTTCTCTCTAAAGACCTCGGCTGACAATTCCTAATGCTAACATTTTTTTTTTCCCTCCTTTAAGACCACACGATTCAAACTTCCTCTTCTAATCCATAAATAACCTCCTTGGTAATACACCCTGAGTGCTGATTACTTGCTGGGCACCACGCGAAGCAATTACGCTGAGCGCCACCTCATTCAGCTCTGAAAATAGCCGTGTGAGATAGGTATTATTATTCCTGTTCTATGGACACCTTAAATAAATCGCCCTTCGTTTCCCAGACAGTAAATCACAGAAGCATTTAATCGCCAGCATGTCTCATGCTAAGCCCCTTACTCTTAGCAAAAACTCTCAAGAATGTTTAGAGGACTCCAAGAAGTTAAATCATCTCTTCGTATCTGTAACCTTCAGTCTTCTCACCTAAAAAAATAACAACATAAAAACATAATAATGAAGCTCCTTCCTCTGTGATGGAAGAGGGGGTGGTGTGTGGAGGTGGATGTGAGCGTGTCTGCAGAGACCCGTGCCTCCCTCCAAGGTGGGGTCTGTTTTCCTTCCCCCTGAATTGCCTCGCTGCTTGGTTTGACAACATGATGTGGTGGAAGTGATGCTGTGACTTGGGGGGCAAGCTCCCAGGCAACTGATATTCACCCTCTGAGAGCCCTGTGCACCATGGCAAGAAGCCCGCTGGTCTCCTGGAGACAGCGGTCCAATGGGAACCCAGGACTCCCGAGCCCAGCCTAGGAAGGGGACCTCCTTCAGCCTTCCAGCCCAGCCCCTCACTGCCCACCAAACACAGACTCGAGAGTGACGCCCACGGGACCCCCACTTGCCAATGAGGGTGGGACACTCTTGCTCAGTCCTTATGTGTGTGTGAGAGACGCATGTCTGTAGGTGTTTGGCCTGGTGGACAAGAGCAGGTGTTCAGTGAATGGACATGTCCTCTGTCCCTTCCCTCCCATCTCTCATCCTTAGAACAGATTGGAGTGCACTGGGCGGCAGGGAGGGAGGGTGCTGATTCCCCCTGCTCATTCCCAGTGTCACCACTGCACGTGGCGTCAGAAGATGTTTGAGCTCTGTGAACAGGATAAAGCCTCAACATCTGCTTTAGTTTTCAGATTGGTCTCCAATCAGCTCAAACGTGAGCAGTGATGGCCACACAGCAGACTTGTGCACACACCTTTAAGTATCACGTGTCCACTAATTGCACTGTAAATGCAACGTAAAATTTTGCATGTTGCTCACCATGAATATTTTTATTTGAACTAATTGAAAGCTAGTCTAAAGCAAAATCCTAGCCCAAGCTCTACCCCTGTGGTGTCAAACAGACTCTTCTGTATCACTTTGTCAATCCTGTGCTTTCTTGCATCAGCTCTGGTGTTATTTGGAAGCTTTTATGTTTTCCACCTAAACACTGTCGTGTTCATGAAGGGCTGACTCCTTGAGGACCAGGACAAGCATTGTGATTTCTCGACACCCATCGTAACACTTAGCAAAAGCCTTGGCACACAGAAGCAGCTCAGTCCATGTGTTAAGAGCCAGAGGAGTCTTAAAAAATGTTTCTTGATGATCACAAGTCAGCACAGGTTATTTCAAAACAGACAAAGGTACATAAGATTTGCCCTACACTGGCTGCCATCTATGGGGTCACACAGAGTCAGACACGACTGAAGTGACTTAGCAGCAGCAGCAGCAGCATGAGCATATTTCTAAAAAGAAAAGGAGCAAATTCACTCCCCTTGCAATAAATGGAGAGCAGATGTGTGTGTCTGTGTTTGTATGTCCGAGTGTGTGTGTGTGTGTGAGTGTTTGCCTCTCTGATGGTATTACTTATGAACATGTGTGTGACCTTAGGCTGGAACTGGGTGGTTGAGAATTGCCAACAGTGAAAGACAGCAACAGCAATGAAGTTTTTCTGTAGAATGTTGCCTTTTCCTTTACTGCAGGCTAAGCCAACTATCCTTATTATGCTCCATAAACAATAGCAACAACAAAAAAGTGCCCTATAAAAATTAGATTGTGAAACCTAAATTATTTATGTGATTTCATTTGTTGGATGCATTTTGTGCCATTGAGCCTCACTTCTTTCCAATGTCATGAGACTATTAGGAACTGTAATAATCTTCAGGGCATGTAAGATTTATCAGCCCTTGCAGCATGGGCTAGGAGCCAGGGAAGGAGATTAAGGGCACTGGTGAAATTAATCGAGCTTCTCTCCGTGCTGGCCAAGAGAATGCACGGGTTACTGTTCAAGCACGTTACACAGTAGGAGCACAGTTTGACCATGACCATATGTTGAATTTAGAATTACGTGTTAGCCTTTGCCAAAAGCAATCCCATAAAAATGTCAATACTTCCATCAACTAATAGTTCTGTCCACCAAAAAGGGGATTTTACATACAGAGAGGGAAAGAGTATTGGTATTCACTAGCTCCCTGGGACATCTCCCAGGGCACCTTTTCATCCTGCTGCAGAAGCCAGGCCAGCTGATCTGCAGAACAGGAAGGCTGGCGGAGAGACAAGGTGAGGAGATGCTGCTCCATCACTGTTTCCTTGACTGAAAAGGGAGCTGGTGCGTGGTCCCTCATGACGTGTAGATGGGCTCCAGCCAGTGGCCTTGAAATGTAAGCGTTTCCTGTTCACTTGAGGCAATGCCGGAGTTTTCTGGAATCGATAGACGCCATCATTTCAGTCCTAACACAAAATGAAAGCGGTATTGTGGGAGCAGTTTTGAAAATGTATGAACTTCATAAAATGTTCCATTTTCCACATGGTGAGTTTGGCTGCACTATCAGATCATCAGAGCTCAGGAAAAACACCCATTGAGGCTCCAACCCTTTATTTGTATGACACTAATAAAGAATAAGGTATTTGCCATATTGCTTATTGATCGGTAATGAGACAGGAAATAAGCACATCGCCTTCTGTGCCATCCAAAACCAGGGAAGAGGCAGCCAGAAATTCCAGTGTCTCTCTCAGTAAAGCCATTTCACATTTATGGCTGAAACCATGTCTTCAATTTCCACGTGATGAAGCTTTGAAAGAGTCTTCATTAGGTTCACATTGAAAGAGACTGCCTTGTCACATGAGGGAAAAAGTTGGAATATAAGTCTGCTGGTTGTCATTTTCCTTCTAGATTGAATCAGTGGCTCCAGTTCATTCCAAAAGAATGCAACTGCTGGAAATAAACCAACACAATAACATGTTGTGAGCACACTGACCTGCCTTTTTTTCAGATCTAAATAGCTAGTGGCTTTAGAAGGAAACCGGATTTTAAGAATGAATTTTAGGGTCACCAAAAATACCAGGAACCTTAGATTTTTCTCTCTGACAGAGCCAGGAGAATCCTAGTGGTTCTCAATCAAGGGCACATCTCAGTATCCTGTTCTTGCTAGGTCCACCCACTGGCCAGGTGTTGAAAGAAATCAGGTACATGATAGGCAAGTGGAAAACCGTGAAAGTGCTCCAGTTTTGTGAAGCAGTTTGGAATTTTTCTCCACCCAATGTTCACCATTTCCTCACCTACCGTGCGTTATTTCCAACCAAAGGAGCTGTCATCTTCTACAGAGAAACCCAGATACTCAGAACTCAAGTCAGCCCTCAGATAACACAGATGTGGGGTGTTGTGTTTGTACACGGGGTGTGTGTGCATGAGTGTGTCTCCCACACAGCAAAGGCTATGTAAACCTAATTCAGCCAGCGGGTGCAGGAAGAGAGGAGAGGCAGAAGTGAGATGTTTTTTGTTTACTTTCTAAAAACCAAATACTTTATTTTTAAGGCAGTTTTATATTGACAGCAAACTCGAAAGGGATGTTCTAAGATTTCCCACGTACACCCTCACTGCACATGCCCACAACCTCCCCACCATCCACATCACCCAGCCGATGCTGCCTTTGTTACAGCTGGTGAACCTGCGCTGACGCATCATTGTCATGAAGCCTGTGGTTTACAGTGGGGTTACTCTTGATGTTGTACATTCTGTGGGTTTGGACAAATAGATAACCGCTTCATCCATCGATACAGAATGGTACAGAATATGCTCACTGCCCCCAAAGTCCTCTGCCTCTTCATCCCTATGTCTTCCCCAAGCCCCTGGCAAACTTTGAGCTTTTTACTGTCTCCACAGTTTTGCCTTTTCCAGAAAGTCATGGAGCTGGAAATATACAGGATATAGTCTTTACAAATTGGCTTCTTTCACTTAGTAATATGTACTTATGTTTCCTCTATGTCTTTTCATAGCGGATTGCTCATGTCCTTTTAGTGCTGAATAGTATTCCAATATCTGGATGTACCACAGTATTTATCCACCCACCTACTGAAGGATGTCTTGGTTGCCTCCAGGTTTGGGGCAATTACAAATAAAGCTGCTGTAAACATACATGTGTAGTTTTGCCATGCTGACTTGTTTAAATTCTTATTTTGAAAAGTTGTAGATTCATAGGAAGTTGCAAAGATAAGCAGGAAGGTCCTCTGGATCCTCCACCTAGTTTCCTCTCAGGGTTGCCCCTTACATGATCATGTACAAGTTCAAAGCCAGGAAACCGATGCAGATACAATGCCTGTGCCTAGTTTTGCGTCACTTAGTCATTTGTGCATGTGAGTGTAACCACGGTGGTAATGGACACGCAGGGTATTCCACCACCAGTGGTGCTGCCTGGTTGATTCATGTCCTCCAAAACGAGGTGTCCAAGTCTGCCCCCCAGTACCTGTGAACATGACCCTATTCGGAAATAGGGTCTTTGCAGATGTAATTAAGGTGAGATGAGGTATTCTGAATTAGCCCTGAACCCCATGACTGGCACCCTTATAAGAAGAGAAAAGGAAGACATATACACACAGCTGAGAAGACGGCGTGAAGGTGGAATGAGGCACCACAAACCAGGGAAAGACAGCCATCACCAGCAGCTCTGGCAGCCAGAAGAGGCAGAGAAGGAGCCAAATTCTCCCACGGTGTTGGACTCCTAGACTCCAGAACTGCAAAGAAACAAGTTTCTATTGAGCCACTTAGTTTGTCATCATGTTATGAACTCCCTAGCAAACTAGTGCACACCTCTTCATAGTCACATGTGTCAGTCGCTTGCCCATCCCACCACCCCGAGCCCCCCACAGCCATCATCTGCTTGCATTTCTCTCGTTTTGTCATTTTCGTGATGTTATATTAGTGGCAGTGCGTATCAGTGACCTGTTAAGATTGGCTTCTTTTACTCAATACAGCGACCCTGAGATGCATCCCTGTTGCAGCTATCCACAGTTTACTTTTTAGCTGAGTAATAGTCCACGGTATGGACATACCACAGTCTGTTGAACAACCCACCTGCTGAGGGACATTCTGTTAGAAGTCAAGTTGCTACATTTCATGTTGATGCTATTTAGCTGATATAATATGTGTGTAATGCAACCCACATGTTTTTTTTCCCCCTAGTTAATCATTTATTTATTTATTTTTGGCTGTGCAGGCTTTCTCTAGTTGCAGTGTGCAGCCTTCTCCCTGTGGTGGCTTCTCTTGTGGAGCACAGATTCTAGGGTGCATGGGTCAGTACTTGTGGCCCTTGGCTTAGTTGCCCCATGGCATGTGGAGTTCTCCTGGGTCAGAGATGGAACCCTTGTCCTGTGCATTGGCAGGTAGATTCTCAACCACTGAACCACCAGGGAATTTCACCCGTATGGTTCCTGAATCAGCATCTCCCTAATAGCTAGTGATGTTGAACATTTTTCCATGTGCTTTTTTGACATCACATACTCTTTTCAGTGAAATGCCCCTTAATGTCTTTTGCCAATTTTCTAATTGAGCTTTTTTAAATGTTGAGGGTAAGAATTCGTCATGTAATCTAGATACTAGTCCTTCATCAGATATATGGTTGGCAGATATTTTCTCCCATCTGTAGCTTGTTAACTGCATCTTTCTCTGAACAGAGTCTTTAGGCTTTTCATGGAGTGAAAGCTTTTCACTTGGTGTCCAATTTATCAAGTTTTCCTTTTATGGGTTGTGTTATTGGTGTGATATCTCAGAACTCTGCACCAAATCCTAGGTCCTGAAGATTTGTTCCTGTGTTGTTTTCTGAACATTATGTAGTCTTATGTTTTACATTTAAATCTATGATATATTTTCACTCAGCTTTTGTAAAAGGTGTGATACTGAACTTTTTTTTCCTACAAGTAATTTTTCCATGGCTTTATTTATATCCTTTTGGTCTAAAATTAAAGTACATCTTTTTTTCCAGTTATTCCTCATTTTTTCTCATCTTTGAGAGATGTATAATATCTATGACATTAAATATAAGAGCTAGAGAAAATTAGGTGTCCAAGAAATAAGCATCTGTGTGGAGATTCTGATTATTTTATTATTTATTTATTTTGGGGGCAGTGGTCCACTGTGGGGCTGCTTTTTTAAATTTATTTATTTATTTTAATTGGAGCCTAATTACTTTACAATATTGTGGTGGTTTTTGCCATATATTGACATAAATCAGTCACGGGTGTACATGTGTCCCCCCAACCTGAACCCCCCTCCCTCCCCATCCCATCCCTCAGGGTCATCCCACTGCACCAGCCCTGAGCACCCTTTCTCATGCATTGAACCTGGAACTGGTGATCTGTCTCACATATGGTAATATGCATGTTACAATGCTATTCTCTCAAATCATCTCATCCCCGCCTTCTCCCACAGAGTCCAAAAGTCTGTTCTTTACATCTGTGTCTCTTGCTGTCTCTTATATAGGGTCATTGTTACCGTCTTTCTAAATTCCATATATATGCATTAATATACTATATTGGTGTTTTTCTTTCAGACTTACTTCACTTTGTATAATAGGTTCCAGTTTCATCCACCTCATGAGAACTGATTCAAATGCATTTTTTTAACAGCTGAGTAATATTCCATTGTGTATATGTACCACAGCTTTCTTATCCATTCATCTGCCTATGGACATCTAGGTTGCTTCCATGTCCTGGCTATTGTAAACAGTGCTGTGATGAACATTGGGGTACACATGTCTCTTTCCATTCTGGTTTCCTCAGTGTGTATGCCCAGCAGTGGGACTGCTGGGTTGTATGGCAGTTTTATTTCCAGTTTTTTAAGAAATCTCCACTGTTCTCCATAGTGGCTGTACTAGTCTGCATCCCCACCAACAGTGTAAGAGGGGTCCCTTTTCTCCACACCATCTCCAGCATTTGTTGCTTGTAGACTTTTGGATAGCAGCCATTCTGACTGGCGTGAGATGGTATCTCATTGTGGTTTTGATTTGCATTTCTCTGATAATGGTAATGTTGAGCACCTTTTCATGTGTTTGTTAGCCATCTGTATGTCTTCTTTGGAGAAATGTCTGTTTAGTTCCTTGTCCAGTTTTTTTGATTGACTACACTACAAAGCTACAGTCATTAAGACAGTATGGTCCTGGCACAAAGACAGAAATATAGATAAATGGAACAAAGTATAAAGCCCAGAGATAAATCCATGCACCTATGGACACCTTATCTTTGACAAAGGAGGTAAGAATATACAATGGAGAAAAGATAATCTCTTTAACAAGTGGTGCTGGGAAAACTGGTCAACCACTTGTAAAAGACTGAAACTAGAACACTTTCTAACACCATACAGAAAAATAAACTCAAAATGAATTAAATATCTAAATGTAAGACCAGAAACTATAAAACTCCTAGAGGAAAGCATAGGCGAAACACTCTCTGACATAAATCATAGCAGGATCCTCTATGACCCATCTCCCAGAGTAATGTAAATAAAAGCAAAAATAAACAAATGGGACCTAATTAAACTTAAAAGCTTTTGCACAGTGAAATAAACTGTAAGCAAGGTGAAAAGATTTTTATTATTTTTTACTTTTATTTAATGACTGGCCAACGTAGCTTTAGAAACACACGTGGCTCTGGCGATGTGCTAATGACTGAGGTCACATGTCCAGACAATGACCTGATGCCCCCAGGAGGCTGGTGCCCTCAGCAGAGCAGGCGTCCGTGCATCCAGACCATAGTGTTTGTTGTCATTATCAGACAGCTGTGTGTGAGACAGAACAACACAGAAGAAAGAAGAAGCCCTCTGAAGGGATAGGAAGCTGCCAGGACATCCAGGAAGCCATTAGAGCTGAGTTGAGAGAGCTCAGAGCAGCAGGGCGGGCACAGGGCCACATGTCCCAGAGACCTTTCTCCCCGAGGGATCCCAGCCGAGCCCTGAGGCAGCGACAGTCACCTCTGAGGACGAAGCCCTTCGTCTCCACTGGGTTCCCAGACGTCCTCCGGGTGTCTGTGGGAGCCTCCTCCCACAGAGGAGGAAGAATTGCCTTCAGTCATGTAAGGAAGCATTTCCTAATAATCACCATCCTTTAGAGTCATGTGTCTGCACTCGCACAGGCATATACACGCCATTATCCAAAACGTTGACATGCCAACCGGATATTTCTTATTCACCGTACCTGACTGCATCTAACTTTTGGCTGTTTTGTGAAAATCAACGTCACTTTCATAGGATGTACTGCTAAGGTTAATTTTTTAAAAATTAAACTCTGAGAGAAAGAGACAGAGAAAGGGGAAGAAAAGAGAAGGAAGAAGGAAAGAAAAAAAGCAAGTCCAAAAATATGTTGTGTAACCCAGGCTGCCTCACTTGGGAAATATGCCTCTTTCCTAAGGGATTATCCTGAAGGAAGCAACCACTTTTCAGTTACACCTCTGAGTATGTTTCTTTAAAATCCATAAACATTGCTTTATTTTGTTTTTCTTGAAAAGTGGTAACATGTAGTTAAACATACCTGGGGAAATTTCCCCCGCTAATTTTTTCTTACGAAAAAATGTTTCTTTCCAGATTTCAGTTCAGTGGACTTCCCTCACCCCCACCCCCATATTATTTTTGGAGTCCCGTAGGTTTTCCTTGGCCAGAGAACAACACTGTGGTACAGCAGAAAAATGCGGGCAGGACTTTTCTAGAAAGGGAGTGGATAACACACATTCATTTTGGCCCTTTCTTGAACTCCCACTATAAAATATGGGGAAAAATAGACTCTTTGAAAGATATAAACTCACAAATTTTCTTTTAGAGAGGATAGGAAAGAAAAGCTACATTTTGGAAGCTAAGCAGAGAAATTTCCGTTTCCAGAAATAAGACCCTTCAGGGTATTCAGATCATCTTCTCTTTTGCAAGTGAGAAAATGATGACTCAACTCTAAAGAAGCTTGTTTTTAAGTTATTGACCAATTGACAGGGTAAGTAATTATCAGGATGGACTATAAACCTGTAACCAGAGGGTCTAGCCAGGCACCAACTGCTCTTGCCCTGCAGGCACCAGCTCAGCCAAGCAGAAATAAAACTCCATGGCCTCTTAAAGTTTGGAGACTTACAAAGTGGGGCACTTCAACAGGATTGTCATGACCACAAGGTGCTGGTATCAGAAGAGTCCGCTGTCTCAGAAGAGTAAATCTGAGACAAACCCCACCCAACACACAGAATCAACTCATATTCCTGGAGGAAAAGGGAATGTCCAAAATCTGATGGGAGGCAGAACAAATCAAAGTGAGACAGAACAAAGACAGAACAAAATCCTACCTGTTAAATGTTTAAATCTGCCCCTTCCAGATCAGGAGCCAGACAGGAACAATGCTCTCCACTCATCTCCCCAATATCTCAGAGGTGTCCGCCTGCCGAGGAAGGTGTAAGACTAACAAGCACAAGGATTGGGAAAGAAAAACAAAATTGTCTCCTTGGAACCAAGCAGGATCCTGTGGGGCTCCTGGACGTGGAAGCATTTCTGCCCCCAGTTTCTTGTTCCTAGGGCACACACTCCAGTCTCTGTGACCTTCCCCGAGTTCCAAAAGGCTGATTTCAACAGTTGCTAATCAAAAGAGGAGCAGTCTAGAAACCACTGCTTTTTCATACTGTTCATGGGGTTCAAGAAACATCAACCCTGAAAATTCATTGCTGAAGCTCCAATACTCTCGCCATCTGATGCAAAGAGCCAACTCATTGGAAAAGACCGTGATGCTGAGAAAGATCGAGGGCAAGAAGAGAAGGGGGAGACTGAGGATGAGATAGTTGGATGGCATCACTGACCCAATGGATGTGAGTGTGAGCAAGCTCTGGGAGATAATAAAGAACAGGAAACAAAGAGTCGGACATGACTTCACAACTGAACAACAAGAGCAAAGAAACCACCTGCTGCTGCTGCTGCTAAGTCGCTTCAGTGGTGTCTGACTCTTAGCAACCCCATGGACTGCAGCCTACCAGGCTCCCCCATCCATGGGATCTTCCAGGCAAGAGTACTGGAGTGGAAGAAACCACCCAAGGCAAGATTAAAAGAGCTAGAGAAGCTCATGAAGAAGGTGACCCGTGACCAGATGAGAGGAGCGCAGGCCCTGCACACCCCCTGATCTTATCAGCCACCCCCTCCATTTGAACCCTGGCTGTGAAACTTCTCATCATATCCTCCCGGGTGGGGACACATAGTTTTGGGGGGCAGGAACTCGCCGTGGCCCCCTTTGCCTGGCAAACCATTAAAGCTCTTCTTTTCTACTTCACCCACCTCTGTCTCCAAGCTTTGATTCAGCGTGCTGCAAAGAGGCTGAGTTTTCAGCATCACTCTAAGAAGACAAAGTGAGGATGCCCCGCCAGCCACTGTCCAGCCTGGCCCCACTGTGGCCTCAGGCTGTGACCTTGGGTAGCTTCTCCTTGGACTTCACTTCCTTCTCCCGTGAATCAGGATCAACAAAGCCCTAAACTATGTTAACTAGCTGTAATACCAAACTGAAGTAAGAGCAAAAAAAGGAGAACTGCAAAGATCAGGCACTACACAGAGATAGGACACTGTACATATTATTAATACTGTCATCCCTGGTATAGTTTTGTGTTTAGAGGTTCACCGTAGTTGTTGTTTAGTTGCTAAGCCATGTCTAAGTCTTTGGCAACTTCATGGACTATAGCCTGCCAGGCTCCTCTGTCAATGGGATTTACCAGGCAAGAATACTGGAGTGGGTTGCCATTTCCTTCTCCAGGGCATCTTCCCAACCCAGGGATTGAACCTGCATCTCCAGGATTGGCAGGCAGATTCTTTACCTTTGAGTCACTAGGGAAGCCCTTAAAGAATTCATACAGCAAGTGAAGCAATGTGACAGATTTTGCAGCAATCATTGACTCACCCATGTAATTTATTCACTAGGGAAGTTTTGTCCTTTGTATTCATTGGAAATAAAAGGCCTGCTGTAAAACCAAATGTTTTCATGGAAGAGTTGATGCAAAAGTGTTCTTAATGTTTTAGTAAAAGGCCAATTCCAAAGAGAACCGAGAAAATACATTCTTAAAAATAAGAGCGTGAAGGATGCAAAAGAATGTATTTCTTTGTGTACTTATCTGTGGAGAGTTGCATCTTCTTTATGCATTAAGAAAAATGAAGAGCCTTCAGGTGTCTGCAAAAGGAGGGAGATAACGCAGGTGTGCCCGAGAAACACCGCAGATAAACACAGACACTGCAGGACGGTGTGAGGCAAAATTTTGTTTAGGTTGAAGGACCCTGACAAAAGAGATTTAATCAGTGAAGCACCAAAGAATCTTACCACACTGAGATCACCCCCCAAAGCCAACTAGAAGCAAAAGACTTTATAGAAGCTTTATATCAAAGAAAAGCTTTTATCAGCTTTAGATAGCTTTAATTTAACTTGCAGTAAAGATCAGATTCTTCTCCAACCCTGGGATTTTTCTTCCTTGTACAAGACAGGAGGGAAAAAGGAGGGTGGGTTGGGTGATCACGATGTAACAGAGTTGAGGCTTAAGGAATGTTTTATTTTATAACAGTTTTTTACAATAATATCATTTGAGGTGTATCTCATGCCTGTTTTAACAATAATTCTTTTAAGTGGGAATTTATTACAGGCAAATATTATCCTCGTAACTATTCTTCAGATATCATATACACATTAAGCTAAGAGCATCCATTAATAATTCAAAAGTCTTTCATTCCCTTTCATCCTATTGTCTAATACTTAAGATGTTAATGTGAAGAGAAGTGCAAATGGCATTCTTCCGTTACAATATTAAAACAATGGAAGGATACAGGCTCTCAACCCTTTTACGAAAGTCATGAGCAGTCAAGCAGGAGATGCCAGGCATAGGAGAGTAAGCCCTCTGACTAATTTTGGCCTCTTACCAAGTGTTCACTTTTGCACAAAGTGGTCCTTTCTAGCGTGTGCTTTCTTTCTCCCTTCCCTTCTGCAGCCTGTCCCCGGATGCTCACAAACAGTTGCTCCTGCAAGAAAGCCAAGAAGCCTTCTCGGAAACATTGCAAAGGGTGCCGCAGCCGGCCCTGATTCGCCCACAAGTGCCAGCAGCACTTCTGCCTCTTCTGGTCATCTGTGGAACTTCTGGGAGACGTGGCAACAGAGAGCCGTGACAGGGAATCGTCTGATTTACGGGATAATTCACATGCCAGGAAGGCTCTGTATCTCTCCTTATGCTGCAAAATCATTAGTGGTGTCACCCAAAGCGGCTGCTCGCCACTCAAAGGCCAGTAAGAGGCCAGGTTGGTGGAATGGAAAGTTCGCTCTGTTTTGAATGCCGACAACCTGCCTGTCCAAAGGCTGACACCCTCTACCCACCCCACCGACAGTCAATGAGCAAGAGCTTTTAAAGACAGAGGGAGGGAGCTCCACGCAGAAACAGCACAGCCTGCTCGGACAGTCAACTTGAAGCTGGTCATCAGTGGTCTGACCAGTGTCATCGTGATTGTTCTAGGTACAGTCAGTCTTCAGTTCCAGGATCAGTTTGTTTCTATTTCTTTGAGGCAAATTCTCGGAACTGTGGCAGCTCATATTGTGACTGCAGTCCAGTCATTGTGTAGTTAACTCCTTCTGCCTGGTGGGGGTTTCAGTGTCTATAAGATGGCTCACAGAATGTGGCTCAGACTATTATCTATAGCCCTTGAGTAGAAACTAAAGGTCCTTTACTGTGCTTAAGTATTATTCGGTCTGCTTTGACTGTTTTCCTTTCTTTCTGCATCTTGTCACTTCTCTGATTAAACGTATTCTTTGGCTAAAGTTTGTCCACAGACAAAGGCAGGGTGAGGTCACAGAGGGGTGGGCAGGCAAACGCCGTAGAGTCCTGCTCTGTTTCAGCAGTATGAAGGGTCACTAACACGTGGAAGCACTGCCGCAGGAAAAAATCTGCTCTGCTTGAGTAAACGACGGCCCCCTGACCACCTCAGACCTTGGGCTGTAGCCTGGTGCGTTCTATTCCTTCACTATTTGAGTGCAATCTGGTGAGTTTGCTTCTCATTCATCATGGCCCATGGGGGCTTGGCATGTCGCTCCCCATGGATGGAATGGCAACGCTTCACAGCGCGCCCCTTGAAAAGTCTCTGCTTTTATGCAAATGAGACACTCCTTGTCACCCATACTATCCACTAATTGGTCGTGCTTCTCCAGGCTAGGGCTTCCCTGATAGCTCAGTTGGTAAAGAATCTGCCTGCAATACAAGAGATCCCAATTCAATTCCTGGGTCAGGAAGATCCGCTGGAGAAGGATGTGCTACCCACTCCAGTGTTCTTGGGTTTCCCTTGTGGCTCAGCTAGTAAAGAATCTGCCTGCAATGTGGGAGTCCTGGGTTTGATCCCTGGGTTGGGAAGATCCCCTGGAGAAGGGAAAGGCTACCCATTCCAGTATTCTGGCCTGGAGAATTCCATGGACTGTACAGTCCATGGGATCACAAAGAGTCGGACACGACTGAGCAACTTTCACTTTCACTTTCTCCAGGCTAGTAAAGACCAGCCCCTTTCTCTCCCAGCCTGTGCTTAGTAAATGGAACTGCCGGAGGTAACAGGAAGAAGCAGAAGCAGCCACGGCCCAAGCCAGCCAGAGGAGCTCCGACTCCCAGTCAGCAGGGTTATTCTCGCTCCTGTGTGCACAGAAGGGAATGTTTAAAGGAAATAAGAGTTTTTCTTTCTCCTAATGAAGCTTTGCCATTTTTAAAGGATCACACGGTGATCACCGTGATTGCACTAACATTGATGGTAGCCAGTGTGCCGTGTGCTATTTTTAGCACGAAGCGTAACATAAAATCCCCATTAGGCAGCGTGCGGCTCTCACCTCCCGAGGGGCTCATTAAAATGAGACATTTCCCTCCAGAGGCTCGCTCAGTGAGTAGTGTTTAAATTTCTTAACCAGACTGCACCAAGTGGCCACATAAGAAATGGTTTTGAGAACAAATCCAGTGTCAGGCTGCAGCCACACCTTGACAGTAAAATCCCAGTGACATAAAATCTCAGGGAGGAAGTGGTCTTTGAATGAGAGACATTTAGAATTTTCCACGTTCTAATCAGAAAATAAGAACGCACTTCCTCATCCAGAAAGGAGCAGCCTCATCAAACTCTCTTGTCCTGTGAATATGCAATGTCAGCCTAATAGCATTTTGCCAAATAATGAAGTTGTGAATATTAACCCTCATTGGGAATCCAGGTCAAGTATTAACTGCTGCAAATAGAAAAAGCTGGGATTCTGGGAATAAGGCCCATTTTAAACTCTTCAAAATTATTTTTGTAACTGGCAAGTAGGCAAACCTCTAACAGAACATTGCTCAGTGCCCACGTCTATTTCAGTGTCCTACGTAGCTGTCTTCACTGAAAACACACCCAGTGTCTCCTTGTGAATAGGCCCCTGAAATGCCAGATAAATAAAAACCATCCTACGAAGAGCGCGGTATTCTGTGCCCTGCTGTTGAAAGGCTGATCGTCTTACCCAGCTGTGCTGGCCTGAGGCTCTCCAGAGGCCAGTTTTCCATTCCCAGCTAAACCTAGGAGCCCACTGCTTGTGGGTGAGAAGAACCAAGGCCCTCATCACGATGCTGACCCTGAACCACAGCTGAGGACACTTGCATGCTGGGATGGCAGCTCAGTGAAGACCAGGCTGCTTGGGCTTCGTCTTGGGCTCTCTGTGTGCCCTGAGGCTCTCCGCAAGCCCCTGGCTGCCTTGCTGATGCATGAGTCTTCCTTCTGAAGATGATGTCTGTTTAAAACCACCAACTGTCCCAGCAGGTTCTAATAACCCTCCACTGCAGAGCCTTGATACACGTCTTCTCTGTTTGCACACCTTGGTGTGAACAGTCAAAACTGCCACCTAAGCAGACCTGCAGGCATGTGCCCACAGCTGTGTGCCTCCAATACGTACTAAGCCCTGGTTATCGCTGTGGACGTAAGTCAGCGTCCAAAACACGACATTTGGAGCAGACACGCATGATGATTATGATATGGCTCTGGAACTGTCCTTCTCACTCCGAGTGCAGAAATGTTTGTATAAAATCAGATCAAATAAAAGGTCTCTCCCCGGTCCCTTGGCCAAATCATCTTTCATTCAGCGCAGTTGAACAGATACTGGTCTGGCTCTGTAGATCTGACCTTTCCTGTGGGCCCTGTGAGTTTATTCTTTGTTTAAAAATAATGAATAATTTTGAACCCATAGTTTTGCCTTTCTGAGTTTATTCTCTGCCTTCATGAGAGACTCCTGTCTGATTGTTCAGGTTTGGATGGAAAACTAGACAAAGGGACAGGCTGCTGTGCCAGTTTGCCTTGTTGCCTGAAAGGCACCCACGTGTCACCTGGCACACAGACAGGACCATCGGAATCTCTCTAGTTTGGAGTTGGATCAGAAGTTGCCAGAGAGGGTCCCATCAGCGCTATGGTCCAAAACATGTGAGCTGGAACCAGGCTTGGCTCCCATACCCCCCGGCTGCTCACCCAGGGGCCTCAGCCAAGACCAGACTCTCAAGGCTCATCTGCCTTCTCAGGAAAATGAGGACAGTGACTGTCATCCCTAAGGAGGCTGAGGAGATGGAGTGATTCCCATGGGGCCAGGAAGGCTGGAGCCCTGCCAGTGACCCTGGAAGAACACGGACCCCGAGCCGTGGAAACCCACCTCTCACCTCATAGTCGGACCACTGAATCCTTGGTTCCAATCCCTGGATTCAACCAACCTTGGATCGTGTGGTCCTAGTTCTCTTTTATTGGAAAAGCCCCTGTGTAAGTGGACCCCATGGTTCACACCTACGTTGTTCAAGGGTCAGCTGTATTATTACAGCTTCTGCTTTGTTTCCAGGACCAAGTGAACTGAGACCAGAAAGGTTATGCTTGCCCTCAATGGCACACATCGTTCTTCTCAGTCTGGGTTCTCCATGTGGACCCACCCACGTCTGGGATACGAGGGGAGTGTGGAGATAGCCCTGGGACATGCTACACTGGCACATGGGCTGTTGTGAGCTGAAGGTGGTTGGGAGTCAGTGGGTGCAGAAGACAGCTTTTCAGTAACCTCCCTCCTCTGACTCAAGGCCGAGCTTCTGAACATGAGATGCCATAGATTCCCGCTCTGGGAGGGGGGTGGGCTGACCAAGAAGAAGACAAAGTTGGCACTGAGATGCATCCTCACAAACAAGACTTACTACAGTGGCTCATACTGTCCGCATTTTCCCCTGTGTTTACCCGCTCACAATGCCCTGCCCCTGGAAGCCCAGCCCACTTCCCACCAATTATTGCCCTTTGTTAAGAGTATAGAAATCTCTGAGACCAACCACTTCTTTGGGTTTTTATTTCTTTCCTGTGAAGCTTCCCCCGCCATGCATGCCAAAAAATACTTATATCAATAAAACTTACACTAAACGAATGTGTTTTTCTCCTGTCAGTCTGTCTTGTGCCAGTTCAGTTCATGGAACCCAGGAGACTAGTAGGAAAAGGCATTTTTTTCCTCCCCTCAAATGAAAAACAGGACAGTCCTCACAGTGTGGTATGAACCAGATCATGTTAAATACGCAGTGCAGTGTATACAAGCGACCATAACCTGGAAAGGAAAAGCCCCCGCGTCATGGATCAGAGGTTGCTGGCGGATGGTGAGTGCCGTTTGCTACCTTCCTCGTAACTGTGTGTGTTTTCTACATGTCCCCAAGGACCATGAGAGAAATCCCTGGGTGGAGGGCCTGGCCCAGCCCGTGCAGGTGACCTGCCGGGGCGCCCCCCTTCTCTGGGCCGTGGCCAGCAGCTTCCTTGGAGGCGGGAATGAAACGCCTGCATGAGTGCAGAACGCACACCTGAGAGAACCAAGAGCAGCCAGGCCTGGACCACGTGGGACAAGGGGCGGGGGGACCGTGCCTTCTGTCAGGCGGCTCTGCCCACAGACTCGAAGTCAGCCAGTCTTCCAGGACCTGCTTGGTTGGCACAAGGCTTACGCTATTGTCTGTAGAACCAGCTTTGTGTCACGCTGAGGGAGGAATACGGGAACAGGTGTGAAGCGTTGAAGATGGGGAACGAGCCATTGCTTCTCCTTCCTCCATCCCCTGGGAGATGTGGTGCAGAGATGGAAGGCGAGGCCTCCCCGGAGGAGAGTGGGGAGGGGAGGGAAGCCTGGCTGAGCCCTGCGGGCGCTGGCCTGACACAACTGTGCTTGGCATTCTGGCCCGGCCTGGCCAAGAACACAGGCATCATACACGCCCAGTAGAGTAGGGGCTCCGAGATCCCACTGTGATGGAGAGCAGGTCCTAGCCGTGTCTGTTTTCTAGGATGACCCTTGTGGCCCAAGGCCTAGGGTGTGTCTCCTGGAACTACTGAGTGGGACTGAGAGCTCTCAGAAATCACCGTGAAAGCAGAACTGGAGAATCCTGGCGGAGGGGAAAGTAAGCTTTATTCTGCCTGGAGCCTGGTGCCCTCCACCCAGTTTCCTAGCGCCTGCCCTGCTCCCAGGCAGCGGGGGTGCTTGGAGGGGTGCTGCTGTGTGAGGTGGACACTCAGACCAGCCGTGCTGGTTCTTCTCTGTTCCTTCCCTGGTGCCCCTCTAGTTGGGGAAGGTACCCAGTCTGTGAGCCCTGCCTGCCAGAAGCCCGGAGTCCTGTGAAGTCCCTGCTTATTCTATTGAACAAGAAAGGAGGCAGGTGTGCGGTAACTCTGCAGCCATGCAGGGCAAGGGACAGGTTATTAGGAGAAAAGAGAGGACCAGTGACCTCTGCGAGGACACTTGCTCCGGGAACCTCTGGTCCATCAGGGCTTCCCTTGACATCCGTGGTGGGAAGGAGGCTGTGGACACACCAGGGCATGGCCTCAGACCCAGAGCTGATTCTTACTCACAAGCTGCTTGCCCTCACTCACCTCTGAAACAGCCTCTGAACTGGAAGAGGAGAGAGTTTGCTCGTTGTTTCTGTGATGCTGATGATGCCGAGAGCGCAGAGCGAGAACAGGGAAAGTGCCCTGGGACAGAGGGATGGATCCCCAGCCAGGAGCTAAGAGGACAGGCCTGCCTCACCCCCCTGGACCAGGATCTGGGCTCGTCCTCCCTCTGGCATCTGTCTGCAGGGTTAGATGGTGAATGAGAGGGCTGCGCACTCAGAGGCCATGCACCACACTGCAGCGGTTTTTGGCCACAAGAATGAGCTCAGCTTTGGCCTGACCGCCGTGAATGGCCAGAGGAAGTAGTGGTCAGTGTGTCTCAGCACTAGAGTCTAAGGCCACAGGAACTGCCTGGAGGGGGTGCCATCTGTTCCCACCTACAGGATCAGGTCCCTTGGGTAAACGTTTTTGTCCTTTGGTCAATGGTGCAAAGTTTCCATCATTGTCACCAAGCAGATGGTGTGCGTGTTGCTCTCAATCCATAGGCAACAGGAAATGTTGCAAAATTATTTTAAAAGTCAGTAAGAAGAGAATACAGTGAAACTTTCTCCTAGAGAATAAATTGCTAAATAACATTTGACCTCTTTAAAAAATAATAGAAGCAGCTCAAGATAATCAAAGAGGCGAGAGAGATTGTTCTGTGTAACCAGCAGCACATAGGCAGGCTATTTGATGATGAAAGTACATGCTTGGGACAGTAAAGAATACTGTTCTTCTGGCATTTTTTTGAAAAATTTCTGAATGTGAACAGCTAAGAGTTGACCATTGCTTCCCTGTTCCAAATCCCAGTCTTTAGTATGGAAAGAGGATTACGGGCCTTCGTTATCTGCGTGTAGCTTACTGAAAATCCAAGTCTCAGAAAAACAGAAGTACTCATGTTATTTTGTTTGACTTGATGAAAAGTGGCATGATTGAGCCCAGAGACCTTGACTCCAGCCCTAGCTGCGCAGCCTTCAGCTCTTCTCTACCGACCAACTTCTCTCACACCTGCTTCCTCCTTGTAATCAAAGCAGTAAAGGAACCAAGTTCTCTGCAGCACAAAAAGTTGAAGAGCTGGGTTCATGGAAAGGTTGAGAAATAGGAAAGATGGCATGTAGATAGGTGATAGAGATAGGTGATGGGCACGGGGATAATAGGTAGATGATAGATTGATAGATTAGATATAGAGACAATAAATAGATGATAGATAATAGGTGGCAATGATAGATGATAGACACAAGGTACCAGACAACAGATGACAGACGCGATAGACACGTAGATGAGAGAGAAAATAGACTGCCGATCAATGGAGAGATAACAGATGGCTGAGTGCCTGCTAAGTTGCTTCAGCCACGTCTGACTCTTTGCAACCCCATGGACCACAGCCCACCAGGCTCCTCTGTCCATGGGATTCTCCAGCAAGATTACTGGAGTGGGTTGCCATGCCCCTCCTCCAGAGGCTCTTCCCAACCCAGGGATTGAACCCATGTCTCCTGTGCTCCTGCACTGCAGGAAGATTCTTTATCACTGAGCCACCAGGGAAGCCCAGCAGATGATCAGATAGGTAAACAGACAGACAGACAGACATTCAGGCCTATTACCTGAGCACTGACTTTTGTTTCTGCTCTGTGGCATGACCATAGATATTCATAAGGAAAGATGTCAGCAACTTTCAGATGAGAAGTCACAAGTCCTCAATATCAGATTAATCACAGATGTGAGAGCTGTTATCCCTAATTATAAACTGATATGAAAAAGAAAACAGACCAATAATTCTCTTTAAAGTAGCCTTTAAATGTTAATTTTTTAAATTAAAGTATAGTTGATTTACAATTTTACATTAGCTTCAGGTATACAGCACAGTGGTTCAGTATTACAAATGCATATATGTTCTTTTTCCTTTTTAAAATATTTATTTATTTATTTGACTTCACTGGATCTTAGTTGTGGCATACGGGATCTAGTTCCCTGACCAGGGATTGAACCTGGACCCCTTCATTGGGAGCATGGAGTCTTAACCACTGACTGCTAGGGAAGTCCCTGTGCTCCTTTTCATATTTTTTTCCATTATAGGTTATTTCAAGATATTAAATATAGGTTCTTCTGCTATATAGTAGGTCCTTGTTGTTTACCTATTTTATAGATAGTAGTGTGTATCTGTTAATCCCAGACTCCTAATTTATCCCTCCCCACTACATTTCCCCTTTGGTAACTATAAGTTTGTTTTCTATATCTGTGAGTCTATTTCTGTTTTGTGAATAAATTCATTTGTATCAATTTTTTAGTTTCTACATATAGGTGATATGTGATATTTCTCTCTGTCTGACTTAATTCACTTAATATGATAATCTCTAGGTCTGTCCTTCTTGCTATAAATGGCATTCTTCTTTATGGCTGTATAATATTCCATTGTATATACATACAACATCTTCTTATTCCACTCATCTGTTGATGGACACTTAGGTTGCTTCCACATCTTGGCTATTGTAAGTAGTGCCGTGTGAACACTGAGTGTGTGTATCTTTTCAAATTAGAGTTTTCATCTTTTCTGGGTGTGAACTCCGTACGGTTCTCCACAGTGGCTGCACCAGTCTACATCCCCACCAACTGAGGGTTTCATTCTCTCCACACCCTGCCCAGCATTTGTTACTTGTAGATTTTTAATAATGGCCATTCTGACCAGTGTAAAGTAACTTCAAAAAAAAAAAAAAATAGAACACTACAGACATTTTTAACCAAGTTATCACTGATGGCCGAAGTTGTTTGTTGTTGTTTTTTTTGTCAGAAGGGTCACTGCACGTGCTTCACTCTCACTGTTTTTTCTTTTTCGATCTGCTGCCTTCAGTGAAGGGCCCCTAAACGTTCTTGCAGACGGGAACTCTTCTGTCGTGTGCACTTTCCGCTTGAGTCTCCCCTGATCGATCCTCCAAAGTTCCCACGTGGGGCGTGACTGTGCTCAGCCTGAGGAAGTGGAGGGTACTTTCAGCAGAAATGCAACAGAAAACTGTTTCTGAGAGATTGAAATCCAACAATAATATTTGCAGTCAAAGTGTCTCAGTTTGTTTAGCATAAATAAAACTGAAGTGCACACCCAGAAAGGACAACAGAAAGTGTGCATTTTCTATCAACATGATGTCACGACTTTGCGGCAACAGTCTTGTGACAGTGAAGGCCACCTGACCCTGGCGCAGCCGTGGGTCGCTGGGCTGTGGACGCTGAGGCGCCCGATGTATGAGCAGGACTGGGAATGCCCCGTGGAGCCCTTCTTTACATTTCCTCCACTGACCATAGCGAGTCTAAATTTTACTTTCTGTTTTGCATATCTTTCCTTTGAATTTATGGCACATCTCCTATTTGGAGATCTAAATTGATATATGTTGTAGGCTTCTGTAAATATCTCGGAAAAATACAACTTCAGCGTTTATGAAAACTTAAAGTGGAGCAAAGCAAGAATGAAACCATGCTGTTAAAGATGTCATCAAGTACAAGTAAGAAAAATAGCCGAACCTTGGGCGATCCAGACGGTGCTGGTAGCACCTTGTGTGAGACAGGGACACACAGGCCTTCTCAACTGCACTGGGCTCCCAAGGCAGTGACTTTTCACACTGCTGTGCAAACAGAGTCCTGGGGAAGCGGGATTTATGCTGCTGTGTAGACAGGTGCCTTGGGCCTTCAGAAATGGGATTTAAATGGCAGATTTACGTAAAAATCAGAGACCGAATTACGTAAAAATCTACAGAAGGAGGGGAAAGTTTCCACCCCAGCTTCAGAAGCTGTCACGGTTGGTGGCGTCTTCTCTCAGGGGGTTCTGTTTCCAGCAGGAGCAGCCTGAGATCTTCCTGGCCCTGTCACCCACGCCTGCCTTGGGTTTGGCAGGATTAGGAGGTGGCGGATGGCTTCCAAGCCTTCCACCCGGTGAAGCGCCCACGGTGGTGTCTCCACGCCCATTGTGGTTTGAGAGTCAGAATCGAGAGCAGAGGAAGCCATGGGATCTCAGCAGCCCCAAGACGATCTGGAGGGGAGCAAGGGTCTGGGAAGTTGCTCACGAAGAGACAAGGGTGCACATCAGCTCAGGTGGCGGCCAGAGCTTTCAGCAGCCTGTAAGAGTGGGTGCACGGATGGTTAGGGTGGAGAAATATGGGTGGAATATTGTGCTCCTTCTTTTCCTTTGCACCCTCCTGCTGGTGACACTCAGTCCCAGGCACCAGAGCCAGGGCACCTCAGTAGAAGCAGCCATCACCTTGCCCTCCAGGTGTGCCCTCCAGGTGTGCCCTTCGGCTGCTCAGCTTTGCGGGGCGCAGTTGCCCGACTGAGTCATACCCACCGATGGGGGAACACCACAAGTCCTGTCGGAGTGGACTTAACCCCTGTCTCTAAGGTTTTGGCAAAGACATGTGCCTTCTGGGCATCAGCCCCTGGGGAATGAGATGAGAGTGCCCACTTGCCTTTCTCATGGGGTCCTGGTGAGGTTCAAACTAGGCCTGGACGCTCCATGAATGCTGCCCCCAAGGGAGGACCTGAGCCCCCGATGCTGCCTCCTGGGTGGAGGCACTGCCAGAGTCTGCTTGACACTGTCCTCGTCCTGTCTGTTGCCCCAGCAGCAGCCGTGTGAGGGTTCAGCCCTTCCCCAGCCTTGAGCAGAAAATAGTAGAACCGGCAGCCTTGCTGACAAGCTCATCACCTCGGGGGACCCCAGGCTTCTGGCAAAAGTGACAAAATGAAACATCTAGACCGCAGAGCACAGTCTGACCTTGGCCTCAATGCAAGAACCCAGTCCTCCGCCTCAAATGCAGAGACCTGGCTCACCTCAGTGCGGGGAACACGGAACGCTGAGGGTACGCTGGTCACTTGCCCATGAGCTCCCCAGCTCCGACCGCTGAGACTGTGGGCTCTGGTGACCGGACACATAGAGCCGCAGGGCTGAAGTGGCTCCTCCAGCCATTTCAGAAGCTCAGCCTGTCGTCCACCTGCTGCTGATTGTGGGCTGCACACATCCTAATGGTCACTCCCGATGCAGACCAGCTCCTGGACGAGGGCGACAGAAAGTAGCAGCAAACAGGAAGAACGCACTTGCCCTTGCTAACTAAATTTCTCTCGGAAACATGTGACCAGTGATTAAGCATCACCCTGTCACTTTAGAAAATTAAGTCCAGCCCGTAAGTGCAGGTGGCTGACCAACCTAACATCAGTTACACCCCTCAGCATTGCCTCTGGTTTTGTAATTTTTGTTCCTTGGATTTAATCCTAAATCACTTGATTCTTGTATGTCAGAAGACATTCTATTTTTCACATGAATACAAGTCACGAAAGACAGATCTCTTAGGCTGGACCTCACCTCACAGAATATTTGTATTTCTGAGAGGTTTCAGGCCCTAAATTTACTTTACTCGACTGAGCCAGGTCTGCTATTTCAGGGAACTTGCATGGATCACTCAACTAAATATTCATCTACTTCGTCATTCCCTTCTTATCCACTAGGAAACCTCCTCTTTTACAAATCTCGTCACTGCAACCACAAACTTGATTTTTCCCTTTTTTGGTAAAGTATTTTGTCCTGGGGCTCTCCTATGCAAAGACGAGAAACCATGAATTAAGGAATCATACAAGAAAATGTTTATTCCTCCCGCTGGATCTTAATTTTTGAAATAAACACTGAATCTTTGGGAAACAAAAACTGTTTTTCATGCAGCCATCAAGGAGGGATAATCCTGAACCATGAGTGGGGTCGGGGCTCCACACCCACCCAACACTTTCTCCAGGGCCTTAGTTTCTGTGCAAATAGCCAGCTGCCGCACCCGATTGCAGAGCACAAACCACACAGAAGATGAGCTGAGTCAGAGCTGCCTTCGCTCCCCTCCAGACTGCTGCTCACCCTCCAGAGAAGAGGAGAAAACTAGGGAGAATGAACCTTCCCGAACAGCTCTTCCTTAAAGGAAGAACTGATTTACAGCACGTCACCAGGAGGAGTAGACTTCAAACAAAGCAGCTCAACCAAGTGAGGGGGGAGCAGTGAAGAGCAAAGCAGCCATTCATTCAGCCATTCATTCACCCTGATGCGCAGCTCAGACCCATGCAAAGTCCTGGAGGAAACCGAGCTGAGAGGACTCCCACACACGCACACACACCACACCTGGCCCTCTCTCTCCCCATCTGATCTGTTGTCTTCTCATCTTACAAGGACTCATGTCTGTGCCCGACCATGTGAATCTTCACTGAAAGCTGCTGACCGCGCAAGGACTCACGCCCACTGTGTGTCTGCTCATTACAACCCTACGTTCGGGACTTCCCTGGCAGCCCCGAGGTTAAGAGTCTGCCTTGCAATGCAGGGGGCACAGGTTTGATCCCTGGTCAGGGAACTAAGATCCCACATGCCACAGAGCAACTGAGTCCCCACACCACAACTACTGAACCCTCAGTTCAGTTCAGTTCAGCTGCTCAGTCGTGTCCAGTTCTGCGACGCCGTGGACTGCAGCATGACTGGCCTCCCTGTCCATCACCAACTCCTGGAGTTTACTCAGACTCATGTCCGTCAAGTTGGCGATGCCATCCAGCCCTCTCGTCCTCTGTTGTCCCTTCTCCTCTCACACCACAACTAAAGAGTTTGTGCACCCTAAAGAAGATCCCGCATGCCGCAACTGAGCCCTGATGCAGCCAAATTAAAAAAAAAAAACAAAACCCAAACTATTCACATTAGATGATATTGTCACAAAAGAAGATAGAAGATAGAAAAAGAAGGAATTTGATGGAAAAAATCCTGCTCAATGTTTTTAAATGCAATTCAAATAAATGTTTTTTATAGTATACAGGACAATTCCTTCTTATTTTTAGGAAAAAAATTCAGATGTAAGAGCCCTATGTATATGTTACTTGAACTGTATCACATTATCTCAGTGACCACAAACTCTTTTAATTAGATTTTATATCATGACCCAATGCATGTGTGCAGGCATACACATGCACACACACACAACCATTTAACACTGTGGCATGATGCTTGATCACACACAGTGCACTTAATTCTGTTCTATTCTGTTTTCTTTGTGTCTCCATCTCTCCTTCCTTTCGTACTAAATTGATCTCATGAGCCTAGTGGGTCAGGACCCATGGTTTGCAAAAACGCCTCTCCCGGTGGGACACTGAGCTAAAGCTGGCTCACATGAGATTACTCCCCGTCGTGGCCGGTGGTGGCATGTGAGCCAGGGGGAGGCACAGGTCTTGTCTGACCTGGCTCCAAGGCTCTGGGAAGCTCCTGAGTGGACCAGACAGCGCAGTTCATGTGAGGGGTTGGGGGGAGGGCTCCTGGGGCGACCGGAAGGGCTCAGGATAGGTGCAGAACAGCACAAACCAGGCTGAAACTAATTTTGCTCTGGGATTCAGGCAGGATGCATCCCGGGACAGCCAGCATCCCTGCTGCCTTCCTCTGGCCCGTCTCTGCCGCCTTCGGGGCAACTGTGCTTGGTTAGTCCTTGCCTTGTTTACAGGACCCTCAGAGGTTAGTGATGCGCTCTGCTTCAGGGCCTGGAGCTGCGTCCCTTCTGTGCTGAGGGGGCCAGGTGCATCACCAGCCAGCGGGAATGTCACACAAGGCAGACCCCAAGGAATGAGTTGGTGCCAGAGCGCCAGGTGCCTGACCTACAAGAACCAGGAATCCCAGTGAGGAAGGGCTTGACCCTGGGCCAGCACAGGCCCACCCACTTCTCTTATTCCATGAATAGGTCTGGGGACCGAATGTATAGCGTGTGACTGCAGGGAACAATACTGTGTTGTGTACTTCAAGTTTGTTAAGAGAGTAAATCATGAACGTTCTCACAAGTACAAAAACTGAAGCTCCAATACTTTGGCCACTTAATGAAAAGAGCTGACACATTGGAAAAGACCCTGATGCTGGGAAAGATTAAAGGTGAAAGGAGAAGGGGACGACAGAGGATGAGGTGGTTAGATGGCATCACCGACTCAATGGACATGAGTTTGAGCAAGCTCCAGGAAGATGGTAAAGGACAGGGAAACCTGGTGTGCTGTAGTCCACGGGGTTGCAAAGAGTTGGACACGACTTAGCAACTGAACTACAACTTGAAGTGACGGATGTGTTAATTGAATTGTGGTGATCATTTGCAATGTATGCATATATCAAATCATCACATTGTACACTTGAAGTTCATGCAGTTTTGTCAAATATACCTCAGTAAAGCTGGGAAAAAAACATTAATTTCTACATTCTTACTTGTGACTCAAATGGTCAGAAGGGAAACAACTTGGTATGTTTTGTATTTTGTGTTTCTGTGCAAATGACACGGAGATGACCCTTTACAACACTTGACACCGAATTCACTGAGCACATGACCAGGTCTCCATAGCCCTCACTCGGGAGCTGAAGTTCCACGTTAATCAGAGTGATAATGGCCAGAAAAGTAACCCAAGGTGCCCTTCACACCACAGTGCTGTCCACTGCAACCTCTGAGGCCAGCTGTGGTCCCTTTCCCAAACTGCCTACGGGCCTCACTCAGCTACGTCCTGTCCGTTCCATCTTCTGGGTAAAAACCTGAAGTCAGCGGGAGGCTGACCCAGCAGTTCTGAGTGGTCACCCTCACTGGGGGACCTCTGTCTGCCCTGGGCCATGGTCATGGGACTGCTGAACTTTACCGACTTTACTGGACATTCGGACAAACAATAAAACTCCCTTTTACATTTGAAAGGTCAAATGAAGACCAAACCAGTTACAGAAACATGTAAGAATGTCCCCCAAACTGCTCGGAACTTACTCGTGGTGTTTTGCTGTTTTTCTCTTTGTGAATTGAGATGGGGCTTGTAACACAGGGGCCTTCATATGTCTGTTAAATTAATGAATTCACTAAAAATAAAACAACTAATATGTATCTATACCATATTCTCATTGTACCATCTGTATTATATTGCCTATGCTAATCTCTCTTGTATTAGGATTTTTAACTTCTCGTGACAGTGTAAATGAACTGTTAATGTGTCGACTTGCCAGGGCTGACGGAGGCTCAGACAGCTGGTGAAATGGGACGTCCAGGGGTGCATCTGTGAGGGTGTTTCTGGAAGCAAGCAGCATTGGAATCTGTGGACTGAGTGACAAAGGCCACCCTCTCCAACGTGGTGGGCACCATCCAAGCTGAACAGTACAGAAAGGTCCATCTTCTCCCACCTTCAGACATCAGCGCTCCTGGACCTCAGGCCTTAGGACTGAATGACCCGGCCTTCCGGGGCTCTGGCAGGTGGATGTGGGAGACCGGCCACCAGGCTCGCCTGGGTAAGCGCCTGTCTATGCCCACATCTCCCTGGCTCTGTTCCCGCTCCTCCTGCAGAGAAGGAGGAGCTCTTACCCTCACCCTCAGCAGCGCCCCCACGACCCCGGGGCCCAGCGTGTGCTCAGGACACTGGATGAAGCCTCCTGGTGAAAAAGCAAGTGGCTGCACTCTCCCAACTCTCACAAAACCTTTCTTAAGTCTCTTCATCTGATATCTGGTAGAAATCCATAACACAGCGGACATGGACGTTCAGGGGATGTTCAGAGTGTCTCTTGCTTCCTGGGGGACAGTGGCTTTCATTAACGAATAGACGAGACCAAACCCCAGCACAGACCACAGCCTCCATGAGCTCGAAGCAGGAATGCCAGTGGAGGCTGGAGTCGTGACCAGTGTCCATCCACTGGATGATTGTCGAGCAAGGACAGTGTCAGAGCACCCATCAACCCAGTAGCTGCATGCAGCCTGGTCTCAGCCCTGTCCAGCGTGGGGGGCGGCACTGTGGCCGCCTGGCCCTCTCCTGCCACTCAAGCTTCCTCACCACCTACTCACCAGGGGCAGTCACCACTGCAGGCCCCTGGGCACGTCAGACTATACTGACTGATGGCAAGACGGGCCTTCCAGAAGTGATGAAGCCCCTGGGTCAGCCTTAACCCATGCCCAAGACTCTGACCCTGGCCTCTACTCCCCACTCTGACCTCCCAGGGTCATGGGAGGTGAACGCTCATGGTACACCATGTCCACTCACAAATCAAGGCCAGGCAGGCCCCTGCAAGAGTCCATCACCGGTGCTGGGAATTTTAGTCCCAACTTTCCCTCTGCTTGAATAACTGCCTCAGGATCCCTGGCCTCCTGGCTCCTTGACTTAGCCCCACATAACCTCCCAGCTCCCTTGAAGGCAGGACCTCTAAGGTCACGTGGCATGGAGCTCCGTGGCTGCTGGGCCTCCAGCATCCACGCCCCTGTGTCCAGGCCCTCGTCCAGCCCCTGGGGAGGACCAAGGGCCTCATTTCATCACCCAGAAGCTGCTATTACGTTGAAAGCAATTTGTACCAGAGACAGTGCTTTCTGAAGGCTTAGTGTTTGGCTCAAAGGAGCACAGTAGTAGGGACACCTGGAAAACGTTAGCATTTAGGTTCTCAGACCCATCAAAGCTGGCCACCTAGGGCTCTTGGTATCTCCAAGGTGACCTGTAGAGTCCGATATTCTGCAGCTAAGCTCCCACTTCTCTGAAAGGGTGTAAGAATTAGGTCAGCTACTGTGAAAGCTCGTGGACAGAGTGGTTGAGAACGACCTCGTTCTAGCTGTCCCAACACCCAGGATTAAAAGGGTAAGAAAACAGTGTGTCCCGTTTATGTCCTTGGAGACCAGCACTTCATCTGGATTTTTGCAGGAAAACACTTCATTTATCATGAAAGTCGATGAGCACCTTATTGACTGGACAGCAGATTAAGGCTATTAAGAACATTTGCTAAAATAAACAAGGTGCTTTCTCTGGGCAGGAAGGCTGATATTGTGCATAATCACCAAGCCAGTCAAGTGAAGAAGAAGCAGCCAGCCACCACGATCAAGGCAGATGCCTGCAGGGAACGGCCAGCCAGGTAGAGACAGCCTTCGTTCACAGACAGTAACACAAGTCATAACACGGAGGCAGGAACGTGAAACCTCCTTAGAGCAAGCTGGGGAGTCCTGGAGTGCTGTCTGTGGGTGTCACTTGAAAAGGCTTTTATCGAGTCCAGGCGCAGCTGGGGGCTCCCTTGAGAGCAGCCATGCAGGAAGGAGCGGGGAGCTGGGGCAAACTCAGGGCCTCGTGCTTGAGCAGCTTCTGCTGTGATGAAGGATGTCTGACATCTGCAGGGACCAGAGCCCCCTCTAACCCCACCCTAAACAGGGTCCAGGGAGGACAGGTGGGAGCCACATGGCCAGTGGCAGGGATCACACTGTCCATCCAACCTCAGGATCCAGGCTCCACTATGTCAGGGAGGCACTCGTTGGTTGATCCCACTATAGCTGGCTTCCTGACTCAGTTTATAAGATTTTAAGTATTGAAGTTTTGCTGTAATGTTGACAAAACACCAGTTCTGGAAATGTGCTTTTCCTGTTTTCGCTGAAAATATTCCTGGTAGACCCAGCTGTCCTGAGCCATCGAAGCCACTGATTAGTTTCCTCAACCCTCCCTCTCAAGTGTTCACTTTCGGTTTATTAACTACTATTTGTGTGGTTTATTAACCCTGTAAGATGTCCCTCCCGGTGCATCAGAACCACCTGTAGCAGCTTCCATCATGGGCGTCTTGATGATGCCGCCTGACCAGGGTTGGAGCTGGTGAGTGGAGCTGTGGGAGCCTAGGGGTGCGGCTGGAAGGCAGGGACATCGGTGCTGTGGGTTTGCCTCTCCAACGGCCGTCGCGGTCACACGTCCCTGATGTCCACAGTTGGTGATGAGGATCAGCTCACCTGGCAGGTGAAGGCGTGTACTGAGTCCCCAGGAGGTGGGGGCACAGAGCCCCCCAGAGCTGAGCGATCGTCCCTGCCACAGCGGACTCGGTATCCGCCAGGCCTCACCGTAGCGCGTCAGAACTCGGGCCTCCGCCGGGCCTCCTCTGCTCCGAGAGGCTGGCCCTAGGGAACCCTGTTCCCCACAAATATGACTCTTTCTCTGCCAAGTCTGTGTGTGTCCGTATGTGTGTGCGAGCGTGCCCATCCGCCCGTAATCACGTGCGGGAGCAGACGTGTGTCCCCGAGCCCGGGCTGGCCTGCAGTGGGCAGTGGGCGTGCACAGCCATGCAGCGCTGCCTCAGCTAGGGGCTCACTATCCCTCTGCTGTTTTACTGAGAACGAGGGTGCTCCCTGAGGGCGCAGTGAAATGAAGCACTGTCCGAGCAAGGCCATGCTTTGGGGCCCTCGGGGGCCTGATGCTCTCAGCACGTGAGGGTCTCCAGGTAAACGCAGGGTTGTGTGGTCGCCATGGCAACAGGGGTACTCATCTCCGGGTTCGCACCCGTATGTCACCAATTTGGTGCTCCACTAAACACAAAATAATGCCTCCTTTAACGATTCTGGGCCAGGGTTCTTAGAAATAAGGGAGCCCCCTGGAGCAAGCGCCAAAGTGCAGAATCCAACCGCTGAAAGCACCCCATCACCCTGTGAGCGGGCCGCGGTTTCCACCGCGTGGAGCTTTGTGCGGTTCCCCCTAGGCGGCTCAGCGGGTCGTGTCTGACCCTGGGCCGCGGCTCTCCACGCCCAAGCCAGCTGTCTCCTGTGCAGGGTGGGCCGAAGGCCTCCCGAGTGCGGCCCCGCGTCCTCCTGCGCCGGTGGAGCAGCGGGGCCAGGCCGAGTCCGCCCCAGGAAGAGCCTGCCAGCCTCGGGGACTAGCACCGCGGAGGACGCGCAGGTTTGCATCTGGTCCCCGGGGGCATCAGAGACCATCTGGCTCGGCGCGGCCCCACCCTCAACGCAGCAGACCAGCTGTCCAGAGCATCTTCTCCACCTGCCCACGGGGCCTCTTCTTAGTCACCTGAAGGATGGGGGCAGGGGCACCAGGGGCAGCGAGGGGCCGGGTCTGACCCCAACACTGACCTGGATTTGGTGGATTGTCTGGGAGCTCCCGGGACCGTAGAACGGCAAGCGACCTCCCACTGTCAGGGTCTGGCCGCGTTCCAGCCTCGGGAACCCTCCCCAAGCTGCCCTCCAGTGCATGGGGGACACAGCTCACCTCCCACCCCCGACGTGAGCCAGGGCCCAGAACGTCAGGCGACAAGACGCAGAGCTAGGGTGGCCACAGCCACGGCAGGACAGAGGAGCCCAGCTTCCACAGACTCGCTGAGTGAGCTTGGAAGGGGCCTTTGTGCAGGTGAGGAGCGTGGTTTCACTGAACAATGGAGTAACTTGAGGCCACCTTCCCACTAAGGAGCAGCAGGCTGGACTCCGGCTGAGTCCCTGGGGGCAGTGGCCTCATTCTGAGAGCGCGGGTGCCACCTCCTGGGCCTTTGGGGAAGCGCTACACCTGCCCGTCCAGATGCTGGCTGGAGCAGGGATGGGTGCTAGGCCATCAGAGAGCCCCTGAGGGGCGCTTAGTGCTGGCAGGTTAACATCTTGATGTGAAGGTGCGTCACAGGGGAAAACACCCCAGGCCTCTGGAAACATCCCTCCACAGCTGGTGGGTGTGTGAAGCAGGACCCTGGGTCCTGGGAGTAGTCATCCTGGACCCAGCGCAGTGGCCAGGAAGCCTAGGGACAATCAAGAGGGTTCCCAGCGAAGGAGAGGGAGCCCGCACGGCCCTTCCCATCACCAGACTAGATGGTGAGGGCATGAAGACTGAGGCTCTCTTCCTGCTGGTTTAAGATAGACCCCAGTGGCCGTCCGGTTAGGTTCTCCAATCTCAGCCCACTCCCTGTGGAGCTCGCTCTTGGAACCTGCTCCACTGCGGAGATGTGGCAGAAACACAAGTTATAGCTAGTGGTTGTTATCCTCACATTGTGTGTGTTTGCAAACATCAGTAGGATCCCAGTCAGGAGCGGAACACGCACCTGGAGTGTGGTGCAGCCTGCAGCCTGGGTGGCCCTCATTTTGTACAACAGGCTTCCATGCTATAAATAACTGCCCCCCAACTGCCAGGGGGCCTGAGATCAAAGAATGTGTGTCCCCGACTCAAGAGGGAAGAGCCTCCTTCTCGTCTATCCCCCTTTTGAAAATCCCAGTGTCTTGTGGGTCACCCACCCTGGGCTTGGCTCTTCTCCCCATTTGCTCTCATATCTCAGAGGTAAGACAGCCCAGCCTGGAGCCTCTGCCCCAGAGGTGTGTCTCCTGAGGGCCTGCCCCGAGGCTAGGGGAGGCCACCATGTCTTCGGAGGGGAATGGTTCACCAGACTCCCCCCAGCTCCAGCTGGTCCCCTTTTCACCATGACCTGGTGTTCCCAGCCACCCAGGACGCACCCCACCAGACCCTGCAGGGCGGCCCAATGTGGTCCCTCCGAGCCTGTTCCCTGAGACCTGGTGGGCAGGAAGGATGAACCTTCACTAGCAGAGATGTGTCCTGTTGTGGACGAGGGAGGTGGGGGCAGGGGGACACGCCACGCAAGAAGGCCTGTCAGGAAGGCTGAAGTCACAGAAGGCTCAGGAGGACGGGACCTCCTGTCCAGTCCTGGAACTAGGTGCTGACCTTGTGCCAGGAGGCAGTTGTGTGGTAAACAAATAAATGAGTGAAAGAGTGAGTGGCCAAATGAGAGAAGTGATGAGGGATTGGGCAAGAAAGTGAGCAGGTGAACCAACAGGTGAATGAGCAATGGAATTAATCAACAAATGAATGAGGGAAGAAATGAGCAAACCGGCGAACAAGGACATGAAGTAGAACGAGTGAGTCCTGACTCACTTCCTACCTCCCCATCCCCTGGCTCCACCCTCTTGGGCCCCTAAAGAGATGAAGGAGGGGACAGCATGGCTTCTCTGAAGGTGACCCCTGGCCTTTTCCCACAGGCCTGTCAAGAAGAGAGTGAGGCAATGGAGGGCTCAGCCTGGGCCCAGAGCCCCTGTCCTCTTGATCCCTGCCATTTCAATGCAGAATGTTAAAAAAGTAAGAATTAATGCAAACCCCATGACAAAAAAAAAAAAAAATCAGCATATTAAATAAAGACAGGATTACTATTCCTGATTTCTTCTTGCCTCAGGCTTCAGTATGGCTCATCACAAAGCTGTCTTTATGTCAGATTTTGTTTTATGTACATCATGATTTTTCTGCATTAATTCTGATGTTTTGACATGTTGCATTAAGATAGTATTTATCTCTGTTCCTGAGAGTGGCTGTGTCTTTCTTCTCTGTTTGGTTCCTCCTTAAATGTCACATCCAGGTGGTTCACTGGTCCCTCACTGGCCATGCCCCACCCAGGGAAATGAGTGCTTCAGGCTATAAGACAGCAGGTGGTTTCCTGGGGTCCTTCAGGCAGGGGTCCTAATCAGGCATCAGCTTGCAGCGTCTGGTGGGAACCCGCTTCCAGGGCTTTGGGTCACATGAGGTCAACAACTGGTGTCTCATCTATGGAAGTATTGGAATAATAAAGCAAGTTTTAAGTGACATGCCTTTGGGAAAGATGTTACACGCAGAGGATCTTAACCTGCACTCAGGTGTGTTCGCCCCAGACTTGGTCAGGAGTCTGCAGTTCAGAGTCATCTGCGTTGTTTCCAGGCGCTGTTCTGGGCCCCTCACCCCACCTGGTTCATCGTCCCGTGTCTCCCTCTAGAGTTAGCATCCCAGACGTCCCAGGACAGACACGGAGACAGTATGATGGCAATGCTCTCAGCTACCGGGTAACAGGCCACCAACCTGTGCAGAGACTCTGGGAGGAGGGTAGGCAGCCAGACCCTGTGGTCAGATGTTGCAGGCCTGACCCCAGGCCAGCTCTCCCCAAGAATTCGGTGCATCTTCCCCACTAACACAGTAACACCTGCACCCCAGGGCATCTGAACTCAGTGAAATACAGCTGATATTCTGTTTCACAAAAGCTATGATTTTATAGAATAAAGAGCCCCTCCTCCCACACTATTGATCACAGAGGCTCCCAAACTCCCTCTAGGAGGATTCTTCCATGGGCTGTTTTATCATTATGGCTATTAAGGTCCTTCCTAGCAAAGCACTGAAATTGTGATAGAGAAATAGAAATCCTTTCTGCCTTCACGAAGGAAAATTGTTATTGCTACGGAATATATGAATTGCAAAATACCGTAACATAAAGATTTGCAATGCATTTCTGTCATACGGAAGAAGAATTGAAGTTAGTCAGATTTATTTAGATGTTGACAGAAAGTGGCTGCCTTCATACCTCGGCATGGATGATGATTCACATGTATTTATAAACTTAAAATGGTGAAAAAGAGACACTTGTCAACATAGCCCTTAGAAAACCCAGGGACTCTTGGCCCCTGGGAGCAGATGCGTGGGAGAAAAGGGAGGGGCTGACACAAGGGAAACTGTGAAGCCCTCGCTTGGCTTCAATCTGCATGAGCCGGTGGGGGCGGGGGGTGGTGGTGTCAGGATGCCCCCAGAATGGAGGCCAGGGGTGGGGGGCACCCGGACCCTCTCCTGTCCCATGCAGATTTGAGCTGCAACACCTGGGATCCTTCTTGGGCCTCCTGCACCCACCTGCCGTATACAGCTAGTGCAGCTGTTCGGACCTGAGCCCAGCCAGGTACGTCCCCTGTCTGCAGGGGCAGAGGAGCAAAGCTGAAGTTCGGGTGCTAAGCGAGGCTTGTCCATCGCCATGACGAGGTCTGGGACATGCCTCCCCAAAATACGACACCTCGGGCATGTGGAGTATTTCCAAGTGAAGAAGTCTGAGCAACAGCAGGTGCAGGGGGGCGCTCTCTGCCCTCCCCTGAAGCAAGTCACCAGTGACCCTCGCAAGAGCCTCACCTCTGCCATGAGGAGAGGAACACCCCTGTCTCCAGGGCACAGGGACCTACACTGCCCTCCATAAAGCCTCTCCCAGGCTGTGTTCTTGAGCGGGAAACCCCTCTGACTCACCTTTGGGGTCTCCAAGCCCTGTTAGAAAACACTAGTGATGTCTCCCTGCTTCACACTCCTTTCTGAGCCATGCATGGGACACTCTGGGGCTCACAGAAGCGTCTTGGTGGATGGACCACGTCTGCCACCTTTTCTGCTCACACCCCTCTGTCTGTTCACACGGCCCTGGGTTGTCTCAGCCTCCTCAGGAAACCTGCCACAGGAGCAGCAACAGGCACGGTCCTAGATCGTGGCTTTGGAAAGTGGAAGTAGAGGCTGAGAACAATAGGTGTGGAAGGGTATTTTTATCTCAGAGCCAGCTCTTTTCTCCCCCTGCTTCTAGGCTAGAATTGTTTTCCTAAATGGGAGGAAATAGAGAACGCAGATCAGTTGAGAGAAAACAAAACAAAACAAAAAGCATTGAAATGCTGGTGGGCTCCTGAGATGGGACCCCGGCCCCTCTTCCAAGGAGAGGGCAGGATTCTCAGACAAGCGGGGGTCCGGGTGAACAGACACCAAGGCTGCCTGTCTGCAGGTCAATCCCGGGGAGACCCAGCCCTACGGACAGCCTCTGGTGCAGAAACACGGGTCCAAGGGCCTGGCCACTCAGGCCAGCTTAGGGCCCGAAGTCCTGTGTGTTCAGGGTGGAGAGCGGGCAGTAGCTTCATCTCCTCCGCCCAGGGGCAGGGACAGACGACAGCTGGACATGGAAACACCTTTTGGACACCAACCAGGGGGACGGCAGTGTCAGCCCACAGCCTGAGCAGGGAGGTCCCCAGAGACAAGATGCTTCCCTTTCTGGGAAGGCCTACTGCTTCAGAGGTTCACTGTGTTGCTAGCCTGTTTCACCTGTTTATTCTCCACAGTAGGATGCCTCTTCCCTTCCAGGTTCCCCATGTGCGTGCAGGACTCTGTTTAAACACGTGAGAACTTCCCTCTGAGCTCTAGGCTTGGGTGAGGGCTCCCAGCTCCATCTGCAAGCCGAAGCCCCGGGTCGGGTAGGGGAGGCAGTCTGGGACTTGGGCCTGGGAGTCCCTCACATAATAAAGCTGTTTATCTGTGGACCCTCCTCCTCACCTCGGGAGACGCTTGCTTCCCAGGGAGGGGCTGTTGGAACAGATCATGTCTGTGTGCATGTACAGTCATGCTCCGGGGGCCCTGTTTCTGCGGGGAGCAGGGCGGCAGGATTTAGCATATGACAGGCTTTGTGGTCGCCGCTGGGTTGTCTGAAAGCACACTCTGAACTTGAACCAACCTGGGGGGATGGCTGTCTTGTTTCCCAGGACTCCTTAAAGCCTGGACCCAGCATGGGGTCCGTGTAGTGACTGACCACACGTCCACTCTCCAGCCTCCCTAGCGAGTTGTCACAGGTGCTGCTGCCCATAGGCAAGGTGGCCACCTCTAGTGGTTTGATCTGATTGCTTACAGAAATAACCAACCCCCTGAGTCGAGGGCCCCAGTGTTTGACCCAACACTCAAGGATGATTGCCCTCTCTCATGAATGTGAAGGTCACAGTTTTAGCTGAGTCTGGGAGGCCAGGGCAGGGCCTGAAGTAGTTGCCTTTTCAATCTTGAAAGGCCCCTTCGGAGAAGGCAATGTCACCCACTCCAGTACTCCTGCCTGGAAAATCCCATGGACAGAGAAGCCTGGAAGGCTGCAGTCCATGGGGTCGCTGAGGGTCAGACATGACTGAGCGACTTCACTTTCACTTTTCACTTGCACGCATTGGAGAAGGAAATGGCAACCCACTCCAGTGTTCTTGCCTGGAGAATCCCAGGGACGGGGGGGCCTGGTGGGCTGCCATCTAGGGGGTCGCACAGAGTCGGACACAACTGAAGTGACTTAGCAGCAAGGCCCCTTTGAATTCTGACTTCCATTTAAAATAGTCATCCTTTCCTTGCAGCTTTTCATGTAGAGGCTTTGCTGTTAGACCTTAGTTAGGGATCCAGATGTGGGGAAACCCAGCCACCCCTGGAAACCCCTAAGGTGTCCTCTAGTTCTGGGGTGTGGGGTGGGCTGCAGACAGCTTCTTCCCTCTCCTGGGTGCACTTCCCTGACCCTGTGTGAGAATGGAGCCCAGGCAGACACCCTGGGGCCCCGGTTGTGATATTTGAGGCTTCTCCCTGGACACCTTCTGTCCTCTATCAGTCAGTGGTCAGGGCGGTCACAGCGCTTTGTCAGAGACCTCCTTTGTAGGACCAGCAGTCAGAACGTTATCTCATGTTGGAGGAGGCTCCCTCCTCCAGATGTCAGTCTTCTAGTTCTTCGGCTGAAGTTTCCCCAGCGATTCCCCCCATCTCTGAAGGCCTGGAGCGGCACTGTCCGGATGTATTGTTCTGGTTGTGTGTTTGGGGTCTTGGCACACAGAAGCAGACATTTCTTGTGACTTGGAGGATGACGGGACACAAAAGAAGGCATCCTTTAAACCTAACGCACGATCTAGCAGCGTGGCCAGCGGGATGAGGAATCAGGGACACAGAACGTGTGTCCTCGGGGGCCTCCCTGTCTCCCCTGAGGTTCTGCCCCATCCTGTATTCCCCACTGGGCCTCCTTCCCAGAAGGACAGGGTACGACAGGCTGATGGGCCTGGTCTAGGAAGGCCCTGGTCCATCGGGCCCCGTATTACAGGACTGATGCCCAGCAGACCTCCTGATGGAGCAGGTGCTGCTTCCTGTTGTGCCAGCGGCGTCGGGTTTTACAGGGACGATCCGGGACTGTCTTCTACAGCTCCCCCGGCTCGTCCCTGGGTCAGCCCTCGGGGTTTCCTCATCTTGTGCGCTTCATCTATGGGACACCAGTCTCCAGTTTGTCTCTCTTTAGGTGGGTCCTAATCCCCAGTTTATGTGAGAGTTTCCTCCCCTACAGGGGTCCAGGGCACCGGAGACATGGCAGGGGGGCAGCCAGTGAGCGTGTGCTCAGCCAGCTTACATTCTGATGACTGTGAATGCCTGTGCTGACACCCCACGCTTTGACGGCTCTTGTGACCCAGGGTACCTGACCTACTTCAGAGCTGAGTAAGTGGCATCGTGTTGACTGCGAGTCCACAGCCTCTCCCCCGACGTCCAGTGCTGGCCGTGGCTCCTCAGGACTCAGGCGGAGGGCTGGTGTAGGAGCCCCGGGCAGCCCCTCTTTCTTCCTCTGTGTAGACTGTCCTCTGTGTGGACTGTGTGTGTCTGAGCACAGAGGTGGGAGCAGCCATTACCGCCCCCTTTGGGAGTCCATTCTCCCTGCCATTGTCCCTCTTGTTTACATACGGCACAAACAGAGGGCCTTATTTCCTTGGCTTCTTGTCCCTCTGGGGGGACCAGCGTCACTTGCGGCGTCAAGGGTCTCTGTGGGCCCAGATCCCTGTGATGCTGGAGGGCGGCAGCCAGTAGGTGGGGCTGCCTTCGGGCTGCTTTCTCCTCTGACTTTCCTGCCTCCATCTCAGTTATTGACACCCAGTAGGTGACCGCAACCAGGCGAAGGGTTGGGTATCTTGTTCTGTTCCCAGTTTCTGAAGTTGATGCCTAATGTTGGGGGCACTTTGGGTGATGAAATGCAACATCCCAGTGACTCAGGGTCAGTGCAGCACCGATTCGGGACAGAGCCGTGGGCAAGACCAAGCAACTCCTCCTGCCCCCAGTCCCTGTCATCCCCGGGCGTCTGGCACTGCAGGCAGACGTGTGTGAGTTTCCATCCCCCATCTTCTCAGGGGCCACAGTTCCAGTTACCAGGGCTATGCTGTGTGCACACCATACCCGGGTATGGGATGCTGGGCAGAGTTGTTCTGGATTCGGTGTAAATGCACCACGCAGGTTAGTTCAGTGGGTGCTTCGCTTTGCCTTCCTGGCAAAAGGGCACATCTCTGGGGTTTGCTCAGGATGGAGCAGGCACAGAGGAAACAAAGTGAGCCGTGAACAGGAAATTCAGAGAGCTGGCTGATAAATACAACAGGGGCTTATAATTCTGTCTGCTTCTACATATGTCTGCAATTTTCCATATAAAACGCCCACCTCTGAGCAGCACACCCCATCTGCTCCCATCTGTGCCCCTTAGGACCTGTCAGAGCAGGTTGTCAGACCGCCAGACTCTGTCTAAATTCCAGAAATAGTAAGAGCACTGGAGCTCTCAAACATAGCACCTGACATAATTAGGGGAAAAGTCTGTGTCCATGTGTCCAAAGCGGGGGGTGGGGTGGGTGAGGGAGGAATCTTTTCTTTTATTAAGGCTAACTGTTAGGGGTTTATCCCAAGTCCTTGTTATTTTATATATGAACTTTCTGAAACTCAGAATACTTCTATCCAGCAGAAGACTGCCCTCTCTTAGCACTATGACAAGGAGGAAGAGGGGTCAGGATGACTGGAAGGAAGGAAGTGTCTGTGGTGGGGTGGTCTCTGAGCCCCCATCATTGATCTGGGTAGCCATCATGAGGTGACCCCCATGACAAAGAACAGAGCCACCTCAGCCTCTGGGGAAGGCCTGTGAATGGATCACAAGGATCGCTGACTTTACATGGAAGTTCAGACACAGAATCGATGCCATTACCTTTGCAGGAGCAAAGATGAACTGTTGGGGCAGGGGTGGCTGATGATGGCTGACATGCCACGTGATAACCTCTCCATATGGAAGGGGACCAGGCTGCTCCCAGCTTGTCCCTCTGTCTTCATTCTGACACTGAATTTAGGTTCCCTCCCGTTGTTATTCAAATAGTCTTTGTCCTTTGCAAGAAGAGATATATAAAAATTCACGGACTTTAAAAGAATAAATTGAAAGATGAAATCAGAGCAAGGGGAACAGTAAGGAAAGACACAACAGCAACAGTGAGTTTAGCAACAGAACGCACACAAAGACCCTATTGTCTCCTGGGAGCTGAGCCCAGTATCGGGCTCTGCGCTGTCTACAGATCCTCCAGAGAGGAGCGCACACCAGCGACCGGCCGTGGGGCCTGCACAGATACACCCAGATGCGCTTCTTGGAAGATGCTTTCCCAGTCTGGAACAAGATCACAGAGAAATTCCTCTTGAGAGTTTATTAGAGTTAGTCCCTCTTATCTTCCAGGGAATGCACTTTGCAGTGGGAGGAGAGAACATGAAAAAGCAGAGTTAGTGACACAACTGCAAAGCAATTTTAAGTGGTCACAGCTATTTTTTTTATTTTGGAGAGCATGCTTATTTAGGACATGTAGCTAAACACCGAGTCTACCTTCCTTAGGAAATCCTAAGGTTAGACTCCTCCTTTTGATGTGTACATGGACAGCTGGACTTCTCTGCTCATGGGTGTTGTTTTCTAAAGTGGGCTGAGGTCAAAGGGCCTAACCAACCCTTCACCATCCCCATCATCAACACCATCACTCATGTCACCAGAATCATCCCCACCCCATTCCTGTCAGTAATGCCATCACAGACGCCATCACAGCAGCAGCACCAGTGTCCCTGGCACTTGAGCAAATACACAGGGGAGTCAGGCATGAGCTCGTGATGCCCTGACATGAAACTGCACAGTACTATCAGTCAGTTCAGTCGCTCAGTCGTGTCTGACTCTTTGCAACCCCATGAATCGCAGCACGCCAGGCCTCCCTGTCCATCACCAACTCCCGGAGTTCACTCAGACTCGCGTCCATCGAGTCCGTGATGCCTTCCAGCCATCTCATCCTCTGTCGTCCCCTTCTCCTCCTGCCCCCAATCCCTCCCAGAATCAAAGTCTTCTCCAATGAGTCAACTCTTCACATGAGGTGGCCAAAGTACTGGAGTTTCAGCTTTAGCATCATTCCTTCCAAAGAAATCCCAGGGCTGATCTCCTTCAGAATGGACTGGTTGGATCTCCTTGCAGTCCAAGGGACTCTCAAGAGTCTTCTCCAACACCACAGTTCAAACGCATCAATTCTTCGGTGCTCAGCCTTCTTCACAGTCCAACTCTCACATCCATACATGACCACAGGAAAAACCATAGCCTTGACTAGATGGACCTTAGTCAGCAAAGTAATGTCTCTGCTTTTGAATATGCTATCTAGGTTGGTCATAACTTTTCTTCCAAGGAGTAAGCGTCTTTTAATTTCATGGCTGCAGTCACCATCTGCAGTGATTTTAGAGCCCCAAAAAATAAAGTCTGACACTGTTTCCACTGTTTCCCCATCTATTTCCCATGACGTGATGGGACTGGATGCCACAATCTTTGTTTTCTGAATGTTGAACTTTAAGCCAACTTTTTCACTCTCCTCTTTCACTTTCATCAAGAGGCTTTTTAGTTCCTCTTCACTTTCTGCCATAAGGGTGGTGTCATCTGCATATCTGAGGTTATTGATATTTCTCCCGGCAATCTTGATTCCAGCTTGTGTTTCTTCCAGTCCAGCGTTTCTCATGATGTACTCTGCATAGAAGTTAAATAAGCAGGGTGACAATATACAGCCTTGACGTACTCCTTTTCCTATTTGGAACCAGTCTGTTGTTCCATGTCCAGTTCTAACTGTTGCTTCTTGACCTGCATACAGATTTCTCCAGAGGCAGGTTAGGTGGTCTGGTATTCCCACCTCTTTCAGAATTTTCCACAGTTTCTTGTGATCCACACAGTCAAAAGCTTTGGCATAGTCAATAAAGCAGAAATAGATGTTTTTCTGGAACTCTCTTGCTTTTTCCATGATCCAGCGAATGTTGGCAATTTGATCTCTGGTTCCTCTGCCTTTTCTAAAACCAGCTTGAACATCAGGGAGTTCACGGTTCACGTATTGCTGAAGCCTGGCTCGGAGAATTTTGAGCATTACTTTACTAGCATGTGAGATGAGTGCAATTGTGTGGTAGTCTGAGCATTCTTTTGCATTGCCTTTCTTTGGGATTGGAATGAAAACTGACCTTTTCCAGTCCTGTGGCCACTGCTGACTTTTCCAAATTTGCTGGCATATTGAGTGCAGCACTTTCACAGCATCATCTTTCAGGATTTGAAACAGCTCAACTAGAATTCCATCACCTCCACTAGCTTTGTTCGTAGTGATGCTTTCTAAGGCCCACTTGACTTCACATCCCAGGATGTTGGCTCTAGATGAGTGATCACACCATTGTGATTATCCAGGTCATGAAGGTCCTTTTTGTACAGTTCTTCTGTGTATTCTTGCCATCTCTTCTTAATATCTCCTGCTTCTATTAGGTCCAGACCATTTCTGTCCTTTATCGAGCCCATCTTTGCATGAAATGTTCCCTTGGTATCTCTAATTTTCTTGAAGAGATCTCTAGTCTTTCCCATTCTGTTGTTTTCCTCTATTTCTTTGCATTGATCACTGAAGAAGGCTTTCTTATCTCTTCTTGCTAGTCTTTGAAACTCTGCATTCTGATGCTTATATCTTTCCTTTTCTCCTTGGCTTTTCACTTCTCTTTTTTTCACAGCTATTTGTAAGGCCTCCCCAGACAGCCATTTTGCTTTTTCGCATTTCTTTTCCATGGGGATGGTCTTGATCCCTGTTTCCTGTACAATGTCACGAACCTCATTCCATAGTTCATCAGGCACTCTATCTATCAGATCTAGGCCCTTAAATCTATTTCTCACTTCCACTGTATACTCATAAGGGATTTGATTGAGGTCATACCTGAATGGTGTAGCGGTTTCCCTGTTTTCTTCAATTTGAGTCTGAATTTGGTAATAAGGAGTTCATGATCTGAGCTACAGTCAGCTCCTTGTCTTGTTTTTGTTGACTGTATAGAGCTTCTCCATCTTTGGCTGCAAAGAATATAATCAATCTGATTTCGGTGTTGACCATCTGGTGATGTCCATGTGTAGAGTCTTCTCTTGTGTTGTCGGAAGAGGGTGTTTGCTATGACCAGTGCATTTTCTTGGCAAAGCAGGAGAACGTTCATAACAGTATTTTACTGAAAATTATGGGTTTTGATACATGGTTTTCTCAAAGAGCTATTGAATCAAGCAATGGTATGAGACTGAAGTTGGAGATGCAACCTCAGGGGAAAGAGGAAGACTAGTAACCACCAGCAAGTGGGACGAACGGGCAGATGGGGCCTGGTTCCTGTCCCTGGGCTGGTAGTCGAACACCTGGGGTTGACAAGCACCAGCCCTGCCCGGATCTTGCAGCTTTGAAGGTGAATAAAGAAACAACGAATGGCACAAGAACCTTTAAAAAAAGGTGTGTGAAGTGTATGTGCACACACGTGTGGGAGGCAGAGGAAGTTCCCACCTCTAGAGTCATTTCCAGGGAAACACAAGCAGGTTGTCGGACACCCTTCAGCATTCCTCTCAGTTGACAGCACCCAGGTAGAGCTCCCCCAGGAGAGGAGGACATGGTGATGGGGAAAAGGGAGGGATGGAAAAGCAATGGAAATTTTGAGTCACATTAGGAATGAGAATGGACTGGAAGCACCTCTTACAGCAGCAAACCTGAGTTTGAAAATAACCTCTACACAACTGGACCAAGAGTTTTATTTAGGACCAACACAAACGAAAAAAAAAAAAAAAAAAAGCACAGCAGTTAAACTGCTGAAAATTAAGCCAGTCACTAGGCTTGAGAACACAGAGGAAAAGGAGGAAGAGACCAAGTATGGGTAAAATGAGCCAGGCTGTAAAAAGACAGGAAAATGGTTTACCAATCAACGACTTTCAAGGGGAGACTCCAGGGTGGAAAGAAAAAGCAAAAAGAAAAAGCTTTTATTTCAGGGCATGCAGTTTACAGTGAGTACAATATCCCAAGCGTATCATGTGGGGCACGTACAAATGAACACACAGTAATGCTTAAGGAAGGATACTTAGAGCAGATACTGGGATAAATGGCACAGAACAGAGAAGATGGAAGTTTGGGACAGAATATCAACCCAGTCCATACAAGGACTCACCCAAAACACTCAATTCCATAGAATGAAGGAGAAGCGAGGCAGCGTTTTTGATCTGGGGATTCTGTACCAGTCTGTGAAAATAGCAGAGCGAGAATTCCCTTTCCAAGAGGTCTGAAGATGCAGCGCCCAGACACCCTTTCTGAAAGAACAGGCCTGGATGGAGGAAAGGATCCGGCCGCTGTCGCTTGGGTGAGAGAAGAGACAGCTGCCTGGCCAGTGTGGAAGTCAGTCTTACTCAGCCCAGATAAGCTGTTTTCCTCCTTTTTCTATTACAGAGTTCAGCTTGAATAGCAAACCTCAGCACACAGTGCATTTTTCAATCTCGTCTCCAAGGAGTAAGGTTTGTTTAAGTTGTTAGTAGCGTGTGACTTCGTTTAAAGGAAAAACGTCAAGTCCAATTACAGTAGTACCACAATGGACCTGTGTGAAAGCTGATTTGGTTTAAGAGCAATCTATTTTTTCTCCCCAAATGACTGGTATCTTAGCAAGATATTTAGAAATAACAAACAGTTCCGAAGCTACATTGAAAAGCTGAAAAATGCTCCATAATTTTGGCCCACACTCCTATCCTGCGGGTTTACGTCGGTGCTGTGGGCTGAGAACAAGGGCAGAAATAAACCTGAGGAGCAGCCTGGACTACCAAAGCAACACAATGATTCGGGGGGGATTTGCTCTCCAGCAGATGTGTGCCGGCCCTGGAGTTTCAGGTCATCTAGTGACAGTCCTCTCGGAGTGACGACAAACTCAAAAGCAGCCTCTTGTTGACTAGCAGCGTCTGACTTGAGGGCAGGAGTCTTAGGCTAGGCGTGTGCTGGGGAGGACAGACTCGCTGAGCTCAGAGGATGTCACAGGCAGAGCCGAGGGAGGGAGCCTGTGTCCTCACCTGGACCGAGGGGCAGGGAGATCTCTGAGGTCTCCTTCATAAGGACACCTCCCGTCCTGGGGGCTCATACCATCACCATCCCCCAAAGCCCCACCTCCTGACACCACCCCTTTGGAATTAGGTTTCTCACTTGAATTTGGGAATACCCCGGCCCTGGCAGAAGGACACAGGGCCTTCAGTATCTTTTCTTATTAGAGGCTTCAACAAAATAAGCGAGTAAGCACTATTTTCTCTTAATACAGCTGCTGGTAAAATCCCAACCCAGCTGAGTCCCTTCAGCCACCACCCCCTGAAGGATCCTGCGAAGAGCACACAGAAGCTGGGATGTTCACCACAGCCCAGCTCACAGCAGCCCCCCTACAGAGCAGAGCACCGCAGGGCCTGACTTCCAGACGTCCAGCCGCCCCTCAGGGCAGCACCAGCTGTCTCTGAAGTCGCAGCCCAAGGGCCTGGGGCACGCAGAGAGGCCCTGCTCCCTGATTTCTCCCCCAGCCCCACTTCTGTCTTCCCGCATACCCCCAGCTGTGTCCATCTTGCGTTGCATGTCTGCCCATGATTCAGACCATAGTGATTGTTACCTGTGCTGAAGAGCGGCCTTGAGAGTCCACCTTCTGAGGTACCTGTCACACCCGTGATGACTTCACACAGCATCCACCCCCGTGACTAATCTACAAGGGACACCGAGAGACCTGTTGTCTGTGTCTGAATGTACGGATTGGAACTGATTAGCTAAATTCCTGGAAGCTACTTCACAGAGGAAGTTTGTTAATTCATGATTAATTTTACCTCTCGTCATTTGCATTTCATTTGATGGACTATTATTAATGAGCTGACTGAGCATTAATGTGATTGGAATCTGAATTAATGCATTATAATAACTTACTGTTTTCATCAGTCCAAGACAATAGGATTAGATGGATGGACCTCGTGTTCTTAGACCAGTGGATTCAGAACGAAAAGCCCATTTTACCTTTGAATGCATTCAAATCTCTGTGCAAAGTGGCTTGTCTTGGACCAATCACTTTCTGTGCTGGTGAAAAGTGGGTAAGTTTTCTGGCCCTCACCACGGAAGTCCCACTTCTATAAACGTGGAGACTGATCCTCCGGTGTCAGGAACGACGTACGTTGCAGTTCAGGAACTGGCCAGGCTCTGATTCGGTCTCGATGCCAAATTCAAAGGTGTGCACTTCCATCTGGCTCGCGGCTGGCATCTTAAGTTACCCCTTCAGTCCCATCCCTGTGGTCACCTGTGTGTCTCCCTATGTAAACAGAATTGAGAGTGTGATGTATAGACCACTCCTGCTGGCTGGTCAGGAGAGCGTCTGCTTTCTTCTCCATCATAAACAGGTGGGAGCCACACAAGGTGGAATTCGAGTCATCATCCTGAATGAGGTGCAGGTGTTAGTTGCTCGGTCATGTCTGACTCTTTGCTACCATAGTCTGTAGCCTGCCAGGCTCCTCTGCCCATGGGATTTTTCAGGCAAGAACACTGGAGTGGGTTGTCATTCCCTTCTCCAGGGGATCTTCCTGTCCCAGGGATCAAACCCAGGTCTTCCACACTGCGGGCAGATTCTCTACCATCTGATCCAGCAGAAGAATTTGAGGGTGAGTTGAATCAAATTCAGTTTTCATTTCAGTTAAATCCCAAGCATCCTAAAATCTACATAACTGTGCTGGGCCTCACAAAGTGAAGTTTATACGCGAACACCTTTTAGCATGTATTTGGTCAAATGCACTTCAAGTTTTCAATTATCTGATTTGAGCATTTTTACATGTCAACAGCTCATTTAATTCAACTGAAAAATGCATTGTTTGTGTAAAGTCATGTGTGAGATGTTACCCTGGTGAAATTGGAAAATTAGACCGTGAATACCTTTGTATTATGAAGGCAGGTGTAGCTTCTCAGAAACCTGTGGTTGAGACTATGATCTTAATCTCCGTCGACATCTGAGCTAAACAGCAACTGCTTATAAACTGAGCCTCCAGTCAGTTCACGATGTGGGAGTTTGGTGATGTGATGCCAAATCTCAAATGAGGCTGTTCCTGCCTTTTATCCAGTGACTTAAACAGACTGGTTCCCTGCCTTAGGGAGACGAATGCACCAGGTTAATACCCAGGAGATGCTGTCCCGCCAGACTGACCTGGGAACCTGCACAGAGAACCTGAGGTGTGCCTCGGAGTCAGAAACACAGGGACACCCTTCAGAATAAATGCAGCAACGGCTCAAAGGGGCTGGACAGCAGATACTTTCTGACTGACCGGTAAGATTCTATCAGTAAAGCAATAGCTATTTATCACAGCTGTGGTCCAAATTCTTGGTAAAAAAATCTACCTCCTTATGGTTTTTTAATTCAGAATAAAAAAAAAATTGAATGATGGTGGAAGAACGACTAGGCGGAGCACAGAGGATCAGGGCAGTGAAACTACTTAGTGAGACACTGTGACGGTGGATGCTTGTCCTTGGACGTTCGTCCAAACCCACAGGACGTACAGCACAGTGACCCCCAGCGTCAGCTGTGGACTTGGGTGCTGACGACATGTCGTCCATGTAGGGTCATCAGTGTAACAGGTGTGCCGTCTGGTGGGATGTTGATGGTGGAGGAGGGGGACAGGAATGGGGCATGTGTGGGAAATCACTATGCCTTCCTCTCCATTTTGCTCTGAACCTAAAACTGCTCTAAAAAAAAAAAAAAAAAACCTTTAAAAAAATCACTGTGATAATGTAAATAAACCCCAAAGTATGTCACTTCCAGAGACAGTGTTATCGGATATGCGAAGGGGAACTGAGAGTATTCAGTAGCTCTGGATCATCTCAACATGTTTATAAACTCAAAGAGTGGTTTTATACTACACACAAGAAAGCAGTAGGGTAGAATATTTTAGTTGGAAAGAATTCCTTCAACCAGTTATCTGCATGCAAAGCCAGTCAGAACCACTTACCAGCATCCACCTGCAACACACAGCCTTTTTCCCGGGATGACTGTCAGCACGGCCAGCCACCTCGCATAGCTGATGGCAGAGGTCACACCTGCTTGTACATATGGACAGACGCCCAGGCAGGCTGTCAGTGACAGGGCCCAGGCCCAGGGATCATGCTGCGAAAGTGCTGCCATCAGTGTGGTCCCAGGAGCCCACGGAATACACGGGCAGTGTCTTTACAGTCCTGTCAAGGCGTGAGTTTTTGCTAGAATGTTATTTCTGGTTCTCTGGGTACTGAGAGAGATTGGTGGAGTGAGCATGTAATATCATCAGCTTATGGTAACTGTGTCAGGGGCATTCTTTCACACTGTCGTTTGCTTTGGGGTATATTCGAATACTTCTACAAAGATTCATGGCACATGACCTGAATTTTCTAAAGGGTCGGTAGGCAGACGCATGTGTCTTCTGCTCACTCATTGTGACCAGGTTCTGATCTGTCTTTCCAGGTCACTGTGTGTGTGTGTGTGTTAGTCGCTCAGTCGTGTCCGACTCTGCGATCCCACAGACTATCGCCCGCCAGGCTCCTCGTCCATGGAGTCCTCCAGGCAAGAATACTGGGGTAGGTAGCCATTCCCTTCTCCAGGGGATCTTCTCGACCCAGGGATCAAACCCGAGTCTCCCGCATTGTAGACAGATTCTTTACCATCTGAGTCACCAGGTCGCCGTGGTTATTGGTATTTATGAATTTTAGGACAGCACTTTTGTGCTGTCCTGGGTCGTGCCTCCATTGAATGTTATACTTCCCATGTGTGAATGTGTATTTGCTTTTTTAATTTAACTGTGGTAAAATACGCCTAACAAAACTCACCCTCTTAATCATTTTTAAGTGTTTGCTCAGTGGCACTAAGTACGTGCACATTGTTATGCAGCCATCCCCTCCACCGTCTTCCCAAACTAAGACTCTTGTCTTGATTCAACACTGAATCTTTATCTCCCCTCCCCTGGCACCCACCATCCTATTTTTGTCTCTGATTTTCACTGTCTTATGGACCTCAGGCATCATGTTTGTACTTTTGCATCTGGCTTCTTTCACTGAGCGTAATGTCCTCGAGCTTCATCCGTGTTGTAGCCTCTCAGCGTGTGCTTCCTTTCTGAGACTGAATAATACCCCACTGTCTGCACAGACCACACTCCTTTATCCACGCACCCCTCGCTGGGCATCTGTGAACTGTGCCGCTGAGAGCATGGGATGCAAGTGTCTGCCAGAGACTCTGCTTTTAGTTCCTTGCGGTTCACACCACATAAAATAAGTCAGATACTGTCCAAAAAGGATTAAGTATATCTTCTTACTGGAGGAAGTAGAATTGCAGAGTTTGGTTCTAAGTTTGCCTTCTGCTTTTAATGCTTCTTCTTTTCCTGTGTTTTTTTTTCTTAATTTTTCATTGTGTGGCTTACTGTATGATCTTTATATGTGCTTTGGGGTCCTTTCTTTTATGCTAATTTAAAAGGTTTTTTTTTTTTTTTTGTCTTGCTACAAGTTTATATTACATTACTCTGCGAACAAAGGTCCATCTAGTCAAAGCTATGGTTTTTCCAGTAGTCATGTATGGATGTGAGAGTTGGACTATAAAGAAAACTGAGTGCCGAAGAATTGATGCTTTTGAACCATGGTGTTGGAGAAAGAATTTTGACAGTCCTTTGGGCTGCAAGGAGATCCAACCAGTCCATCCTAAAGGAAATCAGTCCTGAATATTCATTGGAAGGACTGATGCTGAAGCTGAACTCCAATACTTTGGCCATCTGATGCAGAGAACTGACTCATTTGAAAAGTCCCTGATGCTGGGAAAGATTGAAGGTGGGAGGAGAAGGGGACGACAGAAGATGAGATGGTTGGATGGCATCACAGACTTGATGGACATGAGTTTGAGCAAGCTTTGGGAGTTGGTGATGGACAGGGAGGCCTGGTGTGCTGAAGTCGATGGGGTCGCAAAGAGTCGGACACGACTGAGTGACTGAACTGACTGACTGACTGACATTCTACTTACAGTTTTTGTAGTTTTATATAGTTAGTTTTGCACCTTTAAACTACTTGTGTGATATCCTTAATCCTCTTTGGACAGTATCTTGTTTATTGTATGTTATGTTGACAGCATAATAGCAGAATGTCATAAGTGAGACGCTGCGGCCCAGACAGCGTCAGGGGCGTGGGTGGCAGTACAGACAAGTAGTACCTCTCCCCTGCTTAGTCTGGAGTTGACATACGTGGCATCAAAACAAGTGATGCAGGCAATATCCCGCTATGTCTCTGTAATCCTCACCATAGTTCCGGTCTTATTCCTTCATTTAACTGGCGTCAGGGCTCACAGCCCATGTTTCATGTCAGCCTCTCCATTCCCTCCAGAGCCATGTTCCAGACGCCCCCAGGAGGGGTCTCAGAGACTAGCCCGTGGGTCTTGCACGCTCCAGGTGGCTTTACTCCCTCCCAAGAATGAGCATCATTGGTGAGTGTGAGGGCCACCAAATTTTCCTTAGAAACATCTCCTTCTTTGTTTCCTTGGCCTGGACACCTAAAGGAACTTTCCTTCACCTCTTATAGATGCCTGTTCCTCACCCGCGGCCAGTGTTTCCTTCGTGTCTGGCCTGCAATCTGCACGTGGCAATTTATGCTTCTTTCTGTATCTGATTTAAGCCTCTGCCTTTATGACTTCTTCCGCCTCTTGACCTTGACATCCTCATCTCCAGCCCTTTGCCTCCGTCCTCCTCCTCATTGCCGGCCCTTGCTACGGTGGCTGCGCATCTGCAGTGACCTGCGTGTCCCTCAGATCAGGCAGAGGAGCCAGAAGTGCCCACCTCTCCCCACATGCCCGAGCGTCCCCCGTGTCATGAGGGGAGCCTTTCTCTGATCTCAGCACTCACCCCAGCCTGTCGGTTCCCCTTGATCCAACTTCTCCCTTCCCTCTTTTTTTTTTTTCCTTAAATAGTATCTTTCCTAGATGCCCATTTTTTTCTTTCTTGTTAAATTCACCTTTTAATAAAGGGAGCCTTTTTTGGACCAGCTGTTTACACAAGATACAAATGAAGCTCTTGGTGACCAAGGGCAGTGTGAATGTGTGCAGGTGTGCATGTGTGCATGTGTGTGCGTGTGCAGGTGTGCACATGTGCGTTTGTGTGCAGGTGTGCATATGTGTGCCCGTGTATGTGTGTGTGCATAGGTGTATGCATGTGTGCACACGTGTGCCCGTGTGCATGTGTGTGTGTGCGCATCATCTCTGTTGCTCTGCCCCAGCCAGCAGGGAGTCAGGACTGCGCTGCTGCGTCTGCAGTCTGTGCCCCACACCCCCAACCCTGATCTGTGGCCTCCAGCAGAGGGTAAAGTAGCGCCGCTATTTAGAGCGACACCTGACACAGAGGCCTGGTGCTCAGGATGGGCAGTTGCTTGCTTCCTTGTGGGCTGTCTCTGCTCCTCTGGGTGCCGGGAGGTGTCTGCAGCTCCTGTCTTCCAGCCAGGCTCATGTCATGTGGGAAACCTGGGGCACTGCCAGCTGTGCCCTGGCCCCACCTGATCAAACCGCAGTTGACGACCTTTCCCGCCACTGTGGTTCACGGTTGTGCTGTCTGCTTCACGGAAGAGAATCTGCTGTCTGGATTTTTTTAAATGAATGTTTGTTAAAAAATTTTTAAACATTATTTTATTTTTGGCTATGCTGGGTCTTGGTTGCCGCACAGGCTTTTCTCTAGTTGTGGCGAGTGGGGGCTCCTGTCTAGTTGCGGTATACAGGCTTCTCATTGTGGTACCTTCTCTTGTTGTGAAACAAAGGCAGGTGTGGCTCAGTAGTTGCAGCTCCCAGAAGCACAGGCTCAGTAGCTGCCATTGCACAGGCTTGAGTTGACCCGAGGCACATGGGATCTTCCCAGACCATGGACTGAACCCGGGTCTCCTGCATTGGCAGGTGGATTCTTTACCTCTAAGCCACAAAGGAAGCCCCTGGTCTCTGGATTTGTTCTTGTTCTCTGGGGATCACTTTGGATGAGAAGATGATCGAGATGTCTATACTCCGCTGCCTTAAAGTGGAGGCGGTATGTTGTTTTGTTTCTGTTTATAAGCAATAAAAAGACCATCTACTCTAGGACATTTCTTTACTCATCATCCGACAGAAGTTGGTTTTGTTAACATTGCTAACTTTGGTGCATGTGAGGCATATAAAAATAAACAAGACCCAGTGGAAATAGAAGGAGAGACTTGAAGGTCTGTCTGTACAACCATGTACACAGCGTGACTCACCACCGCCAAGTGTGCATACAACCCAGGAGTCCATCAGCAGATAACTCCATACACAGAATGTGGTGTACGAATGCAGTGGAATGATACTCAGCCTTAAAAAGGAAGAAAATTGTGACACAGGCTACAGCAGGCATGAACGTTGAGGACATTATGCTGATTGAAGCAAACCAGGTGCAAAAGGACAAACCTTGTAGGATTCCTGTTACATGAGGGCCCCAGAGCACTCATGTTCATAAGTGGAATGGCAGGGACCCAGGGCAGAGGAGGTGAGGAACTAGGATTTACTGGGTAGGGAGCTTCCGTGTGAGATGGTGCAAAAGTTCTGGAGATGGTGGTGGTGATGGTCGCACAACAATGTGACTGTCTTAATTCCCCTGAGCTGTACACTTAAAGAAAGATAGAGATGGAAAGCTTTATGTGTATATATTTTATCACAATTAAAAATGAGGAAAATAAGCAGAACACCATCGCAGCCTTCAGGAAAGCCCTGGAATGGCCAAGGATGAGGCTTGTTGGCAAGAGACGCCGCTCCCCTGCAGACCCTTGCAGTGTGGAGGCATCAGGCCCCTGTCTGAGCCCGAAGGGACAGACTTTCCAGGTTCTCTGAGGTTCTGACGTCATGGCCTTGCTTGCTGTTGCCCCAAACAAACCATTAATCTACCAGGATTATTATCATACGGCCCACGCTTTTGCACACACAGCTCTCCACACAGCTATGGACAGCTCTGTACACACAGGTGCAAACCAAGGTGGGCAGAAATGGGGTTTTGGAGAACTGTGCAGGGTTCAGGCCAGAGGTGCCTGCTGTGCCCAGTGACCAGAGCTGGCTTCCTCGCCCTGACCTTGGTAGGCACCCAGCCTGCCGGGCCTCATGCCCCACCGGCCCCACCTTGAACATCTTCATGAAGCACAGGGTCCCCAGTCATGCGGCTGGCTCTGGATAGGCTTTCACCCCAAGCAGTGAAGGTCAAGTCAGAGTTGCTTCATTTTCAAAGGAATCCAGCCCTTGGCTTCACTACGAGGACAGCTGACCAGGGCTTTGAAATACCGAGAAGGACAGTGCAGCAGGAGGCATAAATATGTCAGAGAGACGCCACGGAAGCCTGCTTTGTTACGCCAGGCCCTCGGTGAGGGCTGGGATGAAGGATGAGGCTGGGAGCTGGCTCACAATGACCAAACTCGGACTGGTTGACGTCACTTTTTGGCCTGTGCACTTGGCTCTTCCTTTAGGCTTTATTTCTGTTCCACTCACCCCTCCCCAAGGGCTCCTTTCTCTGATCACAGACAGAATTTTACTAGCATTTTTGAGAAGAAACAGGAGAGGAGAGAGGTTAGGTGGCCCCATGGGTCTGGTTCTGCTTCGGTTGGCCGTTCCTCACTGAAATTTAGAGTAAATAGTTAACCATCTGGAAAGCAAGCAAAGTAGAGAATACATTCCTGGCTCAGCATCTCTTGGCTGCTGTGTCACTGAGTGTGCCATGAGTGCTCTGGGGAGCCCTTTCCATAAACCCTGGGGCTTCAGATTACAGGTGTGAAACTTCAAGGTGGTAGAGACCCCAGCCTGGGTCTGTGAACCAGGAAATGGGTCCTCACCAGACACCCTGTTTGCTGGTATTTTATCTTGGACCCCAAGATTCCAGAACTGGGGGAAATGCACACCTGTTGTGTATAAGCTGCCCAAGGGGCTGGGACACAAGGTCACATGGGGATAAAGAGGCCCCGAGTGAGAAGAAATACTCGAGCCAAGGCAGTTTTGAGGGCTGCTTACACAGTTCTGCAAACAAGGGCAGCTAAGAGTCAAGATTCATTGATGTCTCCCTACCACAGGTCTTAGAACTTCAGTGTTCGTTAATTTTTACACCTGATCCAAAAAAGCAGTGTTCTCTGTTGTCTTCTCATACACCAGACTCCCGTCTTCTTAAATCAGTGTATCCGCCTGCCTGTAGCCTGGACGGTGCGAAGTGCGTTTTAGTCGTGATGTACATGCTGCCCAGGTCTGCAGGGTTGGGGGGTGCGTCACTTTTCACAAGCAAAGAGGAGGATGCTTTCCTCCTCAGTGCCCAAGGCAAACGGGAACCACAGGTTAATATCTCCATGTTATTAAAGGTCATCTTCTTTAATTAACACAATCAGGGGAAAATAATATACTTTGGAGGCCAAAAAAGTGGCATATCTTAGATCAAAGATTTTTCCTGGTGATTTTGTTTGATTATCTTTTAAAAACATGCATCATAAGAGTTTCTAGATGGCGGTAATTTGGTTCTTGGCTCTATTTACTTTGTATAGTACTTAGTCTGATTTTTAAATCATAAGGCGACAGGGGATTTCCTTTTATAATGTTTGTACTGTTGGTAATCCAGAGGGGAAACTATGTAAACTGTACATTTTCTTAATGCTAACTAGAATTATACCTGGACCTGCAATTATTTTCTTAGGAACAACTTCAGTGAGAACAGAGCTTAGCTTGTCCCCCACTGCCCTGTACTCCTTCCTGGTGCTGCCCTTCCATGTGGGAGAATCAAAAAGGCCATGGCTCCCACACCTACACGCTCGTGTGTGTGTGTGTGTGTGCACGCATGCTCATGTGCATCTTTGTGTATGTGTGTGTGGTGTGTATGTCTGTGTCTCTGTGTGTTGTGTGTTTCTTTGTGTATCTGTGTGTTGTGTGTGTACATGTGTATGTCTTTGTGTATGTGTCTCTGCTGTGTGTGTATGTATGTGTCTGTGTGTGCACGTGTGTGTTGTATGCATGTCTTTGTGTGTTGGTATATGTGTCTCTGTGTGTGTGTTGTGTGTATACATGTGTATTCTTTTATGCGTATGAGTACGTGTCTCTGTGTGATGTGTGGACGCATATGTATGCCTGTGCTCTGAAGACCCGCAGGCCCCCGTGGGGTAAGGACTCCGCGTGTCCCGTGGAAGGTCCTGTGGGGCCCTGTACACACCCTGCACCTTTCGGTGCCCCTGAGCTGCTGGCCTCGCTGAATCTCATGTTTTCAGGTACAGCAGATGCAGAGAAGACTGTGGCTAAAATAAACATGATAACACACACGAGATGCGGGCGGGCCAGCCATGTGCGATCAGGGTGCCCTTGGGTTGGTTATGGTGGGTGGGCACCCTCTTCCTGGCCTGCAGACAGCACCTTCTCGCTGAGCTGTCACAGTGAGGAGTGGGTTGTGGGTCCTTTCCCATTGTTTTAAGGGTCCTTTCAGATCAGGGGCCCACCCTTACCACCTTGTTTAACCATAATAATGCCAAGAGACCCCGACTCCAAACGTGGGGTCAGGGCTCAACGTGTGAATTTGGGGGACATGGTTCTGCCCCTTCTGGGGCCCTGGAGACCCAGCCATCTGCCCTCCTACATCCTTCCGTAACCTGAAACCTCTACTCCCAGAGAGAGCCTGGGAGCTTTTTCAAACGATGCTCCTCTGAAGGACCGAGGTGCCTGCAGAAACCCAGGCCAGAGCCACCTTGCCTCCATACCTGAGCCCCTGGGGCAGAAAAACCGGCCTGAGAAGGTGAAAGGACTCCATCCCATGACCTGAGGAGGCCTGGAGCTCAGAGTGCTGTGTGGAGTCCTGGGGGCCCCACCTTGGAGAGGCGGCTACTTGCCTTTCATTTTACAGAGACTCTGAGAGTAACAGAGAAGGCGATGGAACCCCACTCCAGTACTCTTGCCTGGAAAACCCCACGGATGGAGGAGCCTGGTAGGCTGCAGTCCATGGGTTCACTCAGAGTTGGACACAACTGAATGACTTCACTTTCACTTTTCACTTTCCTGCATTGAAGAAGGAAATGGCAACCCACTCCAGTGTTCTTGCCTGGAGAATCCCAGGGACGGGGGAGCCTTGTGGGCTGCCGTCTATGGCGTCGCACAGAGTCGGACATGACTGAAGCAACTTAGCAGCAGCAGCAGCAGCTGAGGGTGAGGGATGACTCAAAAAGCCACGGGGTCCAGAGCACCAGGCTGGGAGGCCCTCACAGTGACCCCAGTGTAGGGGCAGAGGCCCCAAGCTCACCCCGGCCGGTCACTGGCCCGACAGCAATCAAAACAGTTCTCTAGGCCTCTGCCCCTCCAGCCAGGCCTCCTCTTCTGTCTCAGAAGACAGATGGCATGGACAGAAACGCAGACTGAGCAACACAGCACGCTCATTTTCAAAAGGCAAAGTTTAAAACCCTCAGAAGCTTTTAGATCCAGCCTCATATTCAACAACCAGTCAGAGCCCTGGCAGCAGCCATGGCCGTGTTGTGCTGACGCTCCTGCCCTGATGGGCGACGCGAGAGGTTTTGTCCACACAGAGACTGACCTCTGCTTGAGACCTGGGTCCTGCTCCGTGGGGCAGTGAGCACTGAGCAGGTGATGGCTGGCCCCACAGTGTCGCCTCTGCACTGAAAATACTGGAACACGTAAAGGCCCCACAGGGTACTGCTTGAGTCGGCGCCTGGTGACATCCTGAAGGACCTCGCCATGATGCTGCTTCTCAGTCCTGTGGAGACAGCTCATGGGAAGAGCGACGTTCTGGCAGAATCATAACAGAGCGAGACCCTTGGCTTTGGAAGCTGTACCCACCCTTGATCCTGAAGCTGCTGTGGGAAATGGAGGGCTTCATCTTCCAGAAAACCCCCAGGTCAGCACTGTGAGTGATCATGATGGAGCAAAGCACGTGCCTCCTCCCCTGTGAGACCAGGTGGTGTTGCTGGGAGCTCCTGGGTATTCCCGAGCACCAACCACCGCCCCCAACCCCATCCCAGGACAGGCAGTGCCGACCTGCAGAGCCAGGCCATCCTGGGGAGCAAGACTGCCTACCCCCAGAGACTACTGTCTCCACACCTGACTGGAAAGACAGCCAACGGGAAAGCCCCAAGTGAAAGCTTGGAACTGAGCAGAGTGTACGTGTGGGGAAGGAGGGAGCTCAGATTTCACAGGTGGTGGGAGGAAAAGGATGAAATTCATCATCCCGGATGCTTCTGAATTGTGGTGTTGGAGAAGACTCTTGAGAGTCCCTTGGACTGCAAGGAGATCAAACTTGTCAATCCTAAAGGAAATCAGTCCTGAATATTCATTGGAGGGACTGATGCTAAAGCTGAAACTCCAATACTTTGGTGACATGATGCAAAGAACTGACTCATTAGAAAAGACCCTGATGCTGGGAAAGATGGAAGGCAAGAGGAGATGGGGACAACAGAGGATGAGATGGTTGGATGGCATCACTGATTTGATGGACATGAGTTTGAGTAAACTCCAGGAGTTGGTGATGGACAGGGAGGCCTGGCCTGCTGCAGTCCATGGGGTCGCAGAGTCAGACATGACTTGAGTGACTGGACTGAACTGAACTGAACTGAACAACACAGGTGAAAGTGGTGGTCGCTTGGTTGTGTCTGACTCTTTGCGACCCCGTGGACTGAAGTCTGCCAGGGATGAAGTCTGCCAGTCCATGGGATTCTCCAGGCAAGAATAGTGAAGAGGGTTCCATTCCCTTCTCTAGGCTAAACATACAAATAACCCTGAATGTGTAAGACAAGGGAAGACTGTTCGGAGGTGGATTGCTGTGCAGAGGCAGAGGGCTTGGGAACAGAGGAGGAAAGATGCTGGGTTGGACCGTCTGCTGAGCCATCGCCACGAAGATCCTCTGTTCCTTTAGAGACATGGCAGGAAGCAGACAGGTTCAAAGCTGCTGTGTCTCTCGTCACAGGCACAGTGCGGGAACTGCCTGATCCACGTGATATACAAGCTTCTAACCCATCCAGTCCTCTCTCACAGCAGTCATGCAAACGTGGGTTCATGATTGATTTGGCATATATTCAATATTTCTTTTCCATATGTATTTTTTTCCTCTTCAACAAGTTATGTCAGTGTCCTCATTTATCTTTGGCCTGTTTTCTTTGAAAGGAGTTCTGTATCCCCTCTTCTGGTTTCATAATATTTTCAGTAGAGTGAGCCCAGATTTGAGAGACGTAAAGAGCTCATCAACGGCTGTCTTATGGGTGATGACTGAGGCCCTCCCTGTGCTGGGCTTTCCAGTGAAGGGGTCCACTTGGAGAAAGATGATCACTTTCTTCAGCTGTGGAAATGCCATGGGCTTCCCTGGTGGCTTAGACAGTAAACAATCCACCTGCAATGCAGGAGACCCAGGTTCAATACCTAGGTCTGGAAGATCCCCTGGAGAAGGGGATGGCTACCACTTCAGTATTCTTGCCTGGAGACTCCCATGGACAAGCAGCCTGGTGGGCTACAGTCCACGGGTCGCAAAAGAGGACACAACAGAGCAACTGACCCTTAGACGTTCTCACTTTCAGGAGAAAATGCTCTCCCTCAACTGCAGAAGTCCCTTGGGTCCTAGAACTGCCCTCTCTAGCCAGGCAGCGGGGTTCCCAGGACAGTGGGATCGTGCCAACAGGACCCCTTCATGCCCTCCAGGGTGGCAGAGGCCAGCACTAACACGCCTCTCAGCTGCTGCCATCCTGCCCTTGCTGGCATCTGGCTGGGATGCCCTGTAGCCTACTTTGTTGGAAACTTAGTTTTCCTTTTATTGTGTGGAATTCACACTTAAATTTCCTGTATATTGTCTACACCCTAGTGAGTCCTTAGAGCACTGATTTTTTTTTTTTCATGACAGAGAATATGATCAAAGCTGCTTGACCCTCTTCTTACAAAAAGTCTGGATGTAGTCATGTGCAAAAAAATGTACAGTTGATTTTAGGAGGTCAAAGTCCATGAATAATTCTTGAGATTTCCAGCTTGAAACAAGGTGAACAAACACACTCCAAACCCCAAGAAAACATTAGGAAAACTTTGGTTAAGAAGATGTTGGTGGACTAACAGCAGACTCTCTTAAACCGATAGCTGGCTCTGCCCGCTCGTGTACCCTTACTAGCAATTTACCTGGGAGGGATTAGAACCACCTCACCACCATGAGTCACAGCCACAAGCAGTGTACAGTTTGTGTAGAGAAGTAATGAAATGCTGACTGTGGGTGCTGGAGCAGGTGTTATTTATTATATTATGGCGGAGCATTCGCTGTGTGTCAGATCAGGCTGGCATCCCCGGGCAGTGCCCAGCAGGTGACCAGCCACTGCCCATCTGATCACACAGGGACACTGAAAGTGGCCTGTGGGTTCTGTATTGGCTGCGCCACACCTTTACCACCACTGAATTTCAGGTCTTCTGTTTGTGTCCTTAAGCCCTGTTTATGGGCTTCCCTTGTGGCTCAGCTGGTAAAGAATTTGCCTGCAATGTGAGAGACCTGGGTTCGACCCCTGGGTTCGGAAGATCACCTGGAGAAGGGAAAGGCTACCCACTCCAGCGTTCTAGCCTGGAGAAGTCCATGGACCGTATAGTCCGTGGGGACGCAGAGTCAGACACAACCGAGTGACTTTCTCTTCACTTCACTTATGTCCTTAAGACATTTCAGTTGGGGAGACAGAAAGATCCCAAGGGGAAAATCGGATCACTGACTGCAAGCGTTCTTCTGCCCTAAGAAGGAAGCTGTCAGTTACATCCTAGCACAATTCTTACTTGCCTGGATCCTGACAGAGATCAGGACTTTCTATGTTTCTAAGAAAGGTGTTTCAAGACTGTAGCTTCAGTTAGTGATGTATTTGTTTTTAAGAAAACTCAATAAAATGCATGTATCTCAGCTTCTCTCTGGGACAGTATTTGATACTTTTGCTAGTTTGGTTCTTCTGTGGACTGGGAGGATGGGAGAAAGCATTCGTCAGCAGAGAGAAAATTGGACAGATAATCTGCCTCACTCCTGGAGGTCAAGTCCTCTGACCCAGCCTGACCTTGGAGGAGGGCACGCTTTGTGTTGAGCTTGTCTTCTTCAGTGACTGCCACCTTAATAATGCCTGATTCCTGCATTACCTCTGTGGGCGCCTCGTCTTTTCATCCGTACTGTGGTCAAAGGTTTCCGGATATTCCATTGTTATTGCCCCAAAGAAACATTCTCACTATTGTGCCTAACTCGGAACACAGAACAATGAACATTTTTCAAAGAGGAAGAAATCTGGGAGATTTCTTTTCATTTCACAGACTTCTTAGTGGCCATTTCAGGAAATGGAGTGTACCCAGGCGACAGGAATTAAAACAGGGGAAGGGGTACTTCTCGAGAAATAGGTAAAGAGAGTCTTTGGGAAACAGAGTTGAGCTTGGCTAAAGTGAAACTGAATGTGTGTCACTGGGGCCCTTGTGTCCTCCGGGTCCCATCGGGTGACACAGTTACCTGCAGGGTTAGGAGACACTCGGGCTGTTTGCCTGGAGTCCTTTGAAGATCAGAGAATGATGAGTGCATTTCAGACGTCACGGCAAACATCTCCAAATAATTGTGCAGGCCTCCCTGGGCTTACATAAAAGATGCTTTATTCTCACCTGAGAGCGGGTGTGATGGCTGGTGAGAAGGGCAGTGATACCTGAGACAGGTGAGCCCCACACACGAGTGCTCTGAATGGAAGGACACCTGGGGTCCTTTCTACAGGACAGTAAGGAACAGGGACCAGGCTGTCTGTGACGGAGCAGCCTGTTGATGCCTCACTGAGTTACAGTGACCAGCACAAGGAGGAAGGTCACTCTCATGGGTGCTTTTTTTTTTTTTTGGTGGTGGCGAGTGCCATGTGGGATCTTAGTTCCCTGACCAGGGGTGGAACCTGCACGCCCTGCAGTGGAAGTGCGAAGTCTTAACCCCTGGACCCCAGGGAAGTCCTCACTGGTGCTGTTTGCATGAGTCTGGAGCGGGGTGCTCTTTCCAGGTTAACCCCAAGCCTCCCAGCTCCCAGTGCACTGAGCCCACGCCCCCACAGAGCAGTGGTCAGGCTCACGGCTCCTCACCCCTGATGCTGGAGCACCAGCTGCCCCACCTGGGACTAACCTGTTTATGTCTATTTTCAGAGCTTCGGGCATGGCCTGACACACGAATTTCCATACCCCATATATGTTCATTGAGTGAACGAGTAATGGAATCTCTGAAGGAAAGGTAAGTGATTTATTATGTTCAGAAGTGTGTCTACCCCATGTCCATTGTTTAGAGGTGGGAGCAGCCCACAGCAGTTATTACTCTTCCACCCTTTGCTGTGCCCTGTGCCCTGGCCAGGCTGAAGTCTGAAAGAACCCTTGCCGCTACCCCCATCCCAAGGGTTTGGGGCCCTTACTTATCCACATATTTGAGCAATTCGTGGTGCTGCAGGTCCCTGACCCGTGTCCTCCTGTCCCCACCTCTCTACCCCCCCGCCAAGTTCCACTGCCCCCGGCACCAGCTCTGCCCTAAGGTCACCACCCACTCAGCCCGCTCTGAGCTGTCACCTGCCGGCCTGATGTTCACAGCAGATGGTCCAGATGCGCTTCATGTGGTTGCGAGGCTCCACATGTTCACCTGCCGGGAAGACCACTGCGAAGTGGGACCAGATTTGCCTGTAGATCCCACCCCGACCTCTGAGTCAGTCTTTCCTGGCTTGCTCCCCCCACCCCTGCCCTTTGGAAGGTTCCCCTCGAGGCCGGGAAGGAGCTGCCTACCGCTGGGAAAGTGAGGGCTCCTTGTGGCGTGTTCACAGGTCTGGATCCTCCACCCTCAGGGACGTCGAGGACTGTCCCCTCGTGGTTTTCCCAGGGCTGGGTCCACACTAGACTCCAGGCCCCAGCCCTGGGCCAGGTGCTCCCCACTGTGGATCTCAGGACCTAAATTCTTGGACGTGTCTGTTTCATTCTCTATCAAATTTGTGTTGAGGGGTCCTGAGGTGCTGGACACTGCAGGTGGTGAGGATGAGAGAACCTCCACAGGGGCGGGGGACACAGTGGGGAGAAGATGGGAAGCAGCAGGAGCCACAGGCAAGGTCCCTGCTGACGTGGGCCCCTTCCTGGGTGGACGGCCTCACCAGGAACAGAGCAGAGCACCTGGGACCCTGGGCCTCCAAACTGCCCTTGCTGGGTCAGTCCTGCTTACATGGAAGGCGGGCTTGGGGCCTCAGGAAACTGTAGGCCCTGGCATCTGGGCCCCCACCTGGGTGCTCCCCAAGAGCAGCTGTGGGGTTCGGGCACATTCCAGAACTTAGGGCTGCTGTCGAGTTGTCTGTTGTTAAGTAGAGTTGTGTTGAGGTTGTCACGCAAGGGAGGAAAGCTCTGCGGTTGTGGGTTAGTGTGTCCCCTGTGTTCCCCTCCTAACCCCAGTACGCCCCGACCCAGGGCTGTGCAGGTCTGTAGGGTCTGCAGGCGTCCGTCAGTCCACGGTCACATGGCCCAGGGCCCCAGGCAGCTGCTTGATCCTGAGAGGCCTCAGTGAGGCACAGGGACAGGTGCTGACCAGGGGACCTTTGGGAGCTCTCATTCTACTTTCTTTTAAAAATAATCTTATTTACTCATTTGTGGCCATGCTGGGTCTTCATTGCTGCACCAGCTTGCTCTAGTTGTGGGTGTGGGGCTACCTTCTAGTGTCTCTTGTTGCGGGGAGTGGGGGTACACTCTATTTGGGGTGCTCGGGCTTAGCGGCTCTACACCTGGTGAGATCCTCCCAGACCTGGGATTGAACCCATGTCTCCTGCGTTGGCGGGATTCTTTACCACTGAGCCACCTGGGAAGCCCTGATTTCACTTTCTTAAGGAGCCTCTGCGCTGTTCTTCAGAGTGGCTGTTAGCAATGTATGTCCCCACCATATGCAGAATTTATTGCTTGTAGCCTTGTTATGCAGGTCATTCTGACCAATGCAAGGTGATACCTCATTGTACTTTTGATTTGCATTTCTCTGCTAATAAGCAACGTCAAGCATCTTTTCATGTGAGCTTTTGTTTAAAACACTGTGAGTAAAACTTACCTCTTGAAACTGGCTTCTTGAAAGACTGCCCTTTCTCTTTCAGTTATCTACCCCAGGACAGTGCTTGCAGGCAGGGGTCATTTACAGCCCCTCGGGCCTTGTGACTATTAACAGCCAGTTATAAAGTTGTTATAGGAAATAGCCACAAGGTGACAGCATTTCTTCATGCCCGACTCTGGGTTCCTGGGGAATCAGAGCCTGACCCAGTGGGGGACCCACGTGTTCCAGGAGGTGTCCTGGGCTGGAGCGGCGGGAGGCCCTGGGCTGGACAGAGCGTCCCTGCACTTGGAGGGCTGCTTCTGGAGCTCAGCTCAGAGCAGAGGTGGGCTGCGGGGGCCTCATGTCCGCGGGGAGGGGGCCAAGGTGAGGAAGGGGTCTCCGTTCTTGCCTGCAGTACAGGGGCGGACCCCAGGCCGACCTTCCTGTCTCTGCCTCACTTTGCCTTCATGACACACAGGTGACTACCTGTTCTGTCCTGTGTCACCTGCCTGCCTCTGGGAGGGTCACTCTGGTTTCTGACAAAACTAAACCCAGCGGGCAGGAGTGTATCTGGGCTCCCCAGAGGGGCTGGGGCTCTGGCTCTGTCCCCTGCCCTCCACCCCCTGCACAGCCTTTCTGCTGCTTCTTCTCGAGCTGAGCCATCTCACGCCGTGCTGACTGCTGGGTGTCGGGGGAACTGGTCTTGGAGCAGCTGAGGCCCCCTCAAGCGCCTCCCACGCATCCTGCCGGTCACCTTGGCCTCTGTGGCCATGCAGGATCCCTCACTGCCAGGTGGAGAGGGTGGCCCGGGGCCCGGTCAGAGCTGCTGGCCTCGGGGGTGGGGGGCCCTGCAACCCTCAGATGAAGACGGTTCACGGGAAACACTGAGCCCTCCGGTCCTCCCTCTGCCAGGCGCTTTTCTTTTGTGATGAAATCAGATGAAATGAACCCAAAAGTCAGCCTTCAGGGTTCAGTTCAGTTCAGTCGCTCAGTCGTGTCCGACTCTTTGCGACCCCATGAATTGCAGCACGCCAGGCCCCCCTGTCCATCACCATCTCCTGGAGTTCACCCAGACTCACGTTCATTGAGTCAGTGATGCCATCCAGCCATCTCATCCTCGGTCGTCCCCTTCTCCTCCTGCCCCCAGTCCCTCCCAACAACAGAGTCTTTTCCAATGAGTCAACTCTTCACATGAGGTGGCCAAAGCACTGGACTTTCAGCTTTAGCATCATTCCTTCCAAAGAAATCCCAGGGCTAATCTCCTTCAGAATGGACTGGTTGGATCTCCTTGCAGTCCAAGGGACTCTCAAGAGTCTTCTCCAACACCACAGTTCAAAAGCATCAATTCTTCGGCGCTCAGCTTTCTTCACAGTCCAACTCTCACATCCATACATGACCACGGGAAAAACCATAGCCTTGACTAGACGGACCTTAGTCGGCAAAGTAATGTCTCTGCTTTTGAATATGCTATCTAGGTTGGTCATAACTTTTCTTCCAAGGAGTAAGCGTCTTTTAATTTCATGGCTGCAATCACCACCTGCAGTGATTTTGGAGCCCAAAAAAAATAAAGTCTGACACTGTTTCCACTGTTTCCCTATCTATTTCCCATGAAGTGATGGGACCAGATGCCATGATCTTCATTTTCTGAATGTTGAGCTTTAAGCCAACTTTTTCGCTTTCCTCTTTCACTTTCATCAAGTGGTTTTTTAGTTCCTCTTCACTTTCTGTCATAAGGGTGGTGTCATCTGCATATCTGAGGTTATTGATATTTCTCCCGGCAATCTTGATTCCAGCTTGTGTTTCTTCCAGTCCAGCGTTTCTCATGATGTACTCTGCATAGAAGTTAAATAAGCAGGGTGACAATATACAGCCTTGACGTACTCCTTTTCCTATTTGGAACCAGTCTGTTGTTCCATGTCCAGTTCTAACTGTTGCTTCTTGACCAGCATACAGATTTCTCAAGAGGCAGGTTAGGTGGTCTGGTATTCCCACCTCTTTCAGAATTTTCCACAGTTTATTGTGATGCCCACAGTCAAAGGCTTTGGCATAGTCAATAAAACAGAAATAGATGTTTTTCTGGAACTCTCTTGCTTTTTCCATGATCCAGAGGATGTTGGCAATTTGATCTCTGGTTCCTCTGCCTTTTCTAAAACCAGCTTGAACATCAGGGAGTTCACAGTTCACGTATTGCTGAAGCCTGGCTGGAAGAATTTTGAGCATCACTTTACTAGCATGTGAGATGAGTGCAATTGTGCGGTAGTTTGAGCATTCTTTGGCATTGCCTTTCTTTGGGATTGGAATGAAAACTGACCTTTTCCAGTCCTGTGGCCACTGCTGAGTTTTCCAAATTTGCTTGCATATTGAGTGCAACACTTTCACAGCATCATCTTTCAGGATTTGAAACAGCTCAACTGGAATTCCATCACCTCCGCTAGCTTTGTTTGTAGTGATGTTTTCTAAGGCCACTTGACTTCACATTCTAAGATGTCTGGCTCTAGGGAGGCTCCAAATGGAAGCCCTGGAAGCCCTTTGTTCTCAGCTCTTCTGCTCCCCTCCAACCTGGAGAGGGGGCGGGGCCTTCCAGGGGAAACACCAGGGGACGCCTGCACCCCGGGCGTCAGGGATCAGGGGACACCTGCACCCCAGGCTTCTGGGATCAGGGGATGCCTGCACCCCCAGCCTCTGGGATCAGGAGATGCCTGCACCCTAGGCCTCTGGGATTCGGACCTGCTCTCGATGGATAACAGGCCACAGGCCCTGTGGGCGGGGACTCCATCACCACAGACACGGTGTAGCTGTGGTCACTGCACAGAAGTTTCCATGCGCTTGCTGGCCTGGGTCTTGGGAAACCCCAGAAAGTCAGAGAAGTTGACACAAGCCACGCTGAGGTTGGAGTCACTCACACACAGTTCACTGAATGGTGGAAATGTGACAGAGGCTAGAATGGGAGCCACACTCAGCAAATGGACGTCTGGCAAAGTGGACATTCTAGGAATGGGTCAGCCATGAACGGATTTTTGGTAGGTTGGCCCATTTCTGGATTCATGGCCAGGGGCCAGGTGAGCAGAGCCTGGTCTTGGTTCCACTGGAATTATTATTTCACAGGGATGACTGCCAGGAGCAGCAGAGGAGCACCCTTGCGATGGGGGTGTCCAGGCGGGGTGCTTGGGGGAGAGTCTCAGGAAGTACTGATGATAGACAGGAACACACGGACCACTCTCGGATCCTCAGGGACGTGTTGGTCTCTGAGCAGCTGCGGAGATGAGGACAGCAGTAGGAGGAGCAGACGTGTCCAGTCACACCTGCTCTGTGCAGGGACTCCGCCTGAATCTGCTCGCTGACCTTCACAACCCTTGACTTAAGGATCATGATTCTCGCCCTGTTTCTCAGAAGAGAAAACTGTGTCATGTTCATAGGTTTTAATTTTCCAAAGCAAGAATCAACTAGGCTTCTAAGAGTTTTATAATTTTTATGTCCACAACAACCACATATTTCCTATATGAAACATAGGAACGTGTTTGGCACTTGGTTGTGTAAACTTGACCGTCCTCTTGTGAACTTCCTCTACATGAAGATATTGTCATACTTTTGTGTGCTGCTGCTGCTAAGTCACTTCAGTCGTGTCCGACTCTGTGCGACCCCATAGACGGCAGCCCACCAGGCTCCCCTGTCCCTGGGATTCTCCAGGCAAGAACACTGGAGTGGGTTGCCATTTCCTTTTCCAATGCATGAAAGTGAAAAGTGAAAGTGAAGTCGCTCAGTCATGTCCGACTCTTGGCAACCCCATGGACTGCAGCCTTCCAGGCTCCTCCATCCATGGGATTTTCCAGGCAAGAGTACTGGAGGGGGGTGCCATTGCCTTCTCTGTACCTTTGTGTAGGCCCAGGCAAATGGCCCACATTTCATAAATATTTATTAATTGCTTTATGTTTTCCTCTCAAAGCAATCACATCGAAGGGACTCAGTGTCACCTCCTTCCTGTATATTTCATGCCTTCTTGAAGGAAATGTAGATTGATTCAGGAAAAGTCAGTGACTGGAGGGAAAACAGCTTGAGAGAACAGGTGGAAGAAGTGGGAAGCTTTCATAAAATCACTTCAAGAGACACTTTATTGTGATATGGGGAGATGTTTGTTAAAACTGTCCGAGACTGAGCTAGGATATTTTGCCTGCTTGTGGGGTAAAATTCAGCTTCGAAATGAGGGTACAGGCAAGTGTGGGAATATGTGGATTCAAGTAGAAGGCTCCATCATGGGTTAATGGGACCGGTGTGTGTTTTTTAAAAAGAGACATGACTGAGGGAAAAACGAGATAACAGTCATCCTGGGCTAACAAAAACAGAAGTGTTGTCAGACTCCGCTTTCTACTGTAATAAGAGTCTTACTACACTTATAAGTGTAATAAGAGTTCTGGGAGACAGAACTCGCTATGGTATTTTCATTAATTGGGACTCTTAAGTACCAAAAGGTTAATTCGTGAATTTTAATCACTTAATATTCAATCCTTGTTATAATCTTTCTCCAAACCAGTCTCCCAGGAATGGTTTCCCAAGTATGATACTGTGAAACTTCACAATTCACCAAAATAGTCAAGACAAAATCCAATCTCAGATTAATGTAAGTGCTTCACATGAATTACCCATGACAAATGGAGAGGTGAACCAAGCAACGAATTAACGCCCTCTGACCCACGGAGCTGCCTTGCCAGCCTCCTGCTCTGGACGGAGGAGCTGCCTACAGGGGAGGGAGCGTGGGAGCCGCTTCTGTCTGCAGGTGTGGTCAACTCGTTGCCAAAGTCCTCAGTCCCTTGGCGATTCCCTGTTGAAATAGTTTCTCCTCAAAATGATTGCAATTTGAAGTCTGAGTCTCTGGATGAGGATATGCTAAGAGGCCACCTGATGTAGGCGAGCGGTGGCCGCGGCGGGGGCAGGCAGGCAGGCAGGCAGGCAGGCAGGCTGCGGAGGGCTGAGTCTGGTCATAGGAGTCAGGCTGCAGAGCCATTCAAGTTTCTGAAGTCGCAGGAGCTGAAAGCGCACGGAAGTAGTGAGTCCGACTGTATCTCTACAAACATGTACGTGGAGAAACGCTGGACATACGGGTAGCGGGAGAAGGGTCAGGCTGAGGGGTTGTTTCACACCAGCGGCCGTGGGAGCCCCGTAAAGATGGGTGAGGAGTGTGGGCGTTGGGAGAAGACCGTTCCGGGTGAGGGCACCGCAGATACAGGCCCTGACGCAGGGAGGACCGGGCGGGAACACAGATCGCCTTGTCAGCTCATTCTGGAGACCTGGGCTGGCACCAAGAAGTCGGGCACAGAGGGTGGCTTTCGGGCGGCACTCAGCTGATAGCCAAGGGCTCGTGAGGTAAAGACACGAGGAGACGCACGTCCACGCGTGGAGGACGAATTTCAGCCTCTGTAATCCCTGCTTCTCGTGGAATGTTGAGCTGTCAGGGTGCTGGGAAGGGGCGCTGCCAGAAGGAACCTGAGTCCTCACACCCTTGGGTCTGAGAGACGGGGCTGCTCATTCCTGAGATGCATGTGGAGCTGTGTCCACGATGTCTGACAAGAAGCCGTCAGCCAAACAGGGAGGCACCGGGTCCTCTCACCCAGGACTGGCCAAGGAACCTCAGAAACACAGACTGTGTGAAGGATGGGAGGGGGTGTTTCCACCCCCACAGCCAGAAAATCAGCAATGACTTTGGACTTTGTAGCCCCAGGACTTTGGGCTGCCTGGAAAAGGAAATGGCTTGACATGGGAAATGGTCAAAACCCAAGAGCGAAGAGAGCTTGGGCACGAAGGCCGAGCATCTGCTCTGCCTCTTGGCTTCCTGGAGGAACTGTCTGCCAGCTTTCCCAGCTGAAGAGTGGAGATGCACTGCCGTGGGGCCCAAGAACATCCTCGGAAAGGAGTTGGTTGCTTGAGTCTTTGCTCCGCTCCTGAACCAATTCCTGGAGGCACAAGGTGGAACCAATTCCAGTGGAGGCACCAGCGCTGTGGCCCGCAGGGTGAGGAGCTGGACTGTTCACATGGAGAGGGCTGGAGGGTGTGTGCAGGACTGGGACCAGGAGGGACGTTCTTGGACGCCGTGGAGACAGACAGCCCTCGTGCACCTCCCGCTCCCTTTTCCACCTCAGACTCCCTTCTCCTCCACAAAGCACCGCTATCAGTGTGTTTATTGTAAAAGTGCGATAGTACTTTGTTGAGGATTTCGCGTCCATTTTTGTCAGTGATACTGGCCCGTGATTTTCTTTTTGGTGATGTCTTTGTCTCCTTTTGGTATCAGGGGGATGGCGGCCTTGTAGAATGAGGTTAGGAGTGTTCCTCTGCGGTTTTTCAGAAGAGTGTGGGATAGGCATTAGCTCTTCTCTAAATGTTTGATAAAATTCACCTGTGAAGCCATCTGGTCTGAGACTTCTGTTGGAAGATTTTTAATCACTCTTTCAGTTTCATTTCTTGTGATTGGTTTCTTCATATTTTCTATTTCTTCCAGGTTCAGTCTTGAAAGGTTGTACCTTTCTAAGAATTTTTCCTTTTCTTCCAAGTTATTCATTTTATTGGCATAGTATTAATAACCTCTTGTAGTAGTTTCTTATGATCTTTGTATTTCTGCGATGTCAGTTGTAATTTCTCCTTCAGTTTTTATCTTATTGCTTTGAATCCTCTCCCCATTTTTTCTTGAGGAGTCTTAATGTTTTTTAATTTTTGATTTTTTCTTAGGATAGATTCCCCAAAAGAATAATGATGGAGACCCACTTTATACTTTCATAGTGATGGACCAAGAAAGGAGGACGGATCTAGGGAATAAGCAGCTTCTGACTCACCGTTGGACACAAGAGGAGGAAATTAATGTTATGAAACAAGAATTGTCATAGAACCGAGATGCAATAAAAACATAAATAATGTGGGGAAATAGGTCTTAAGTTATATGTTACAATACAGTCTTTCAAATGATAGATTTTATATTCATTGCCTTCTCCAAAAGAGTCCTTTTTTTATATTTACACGAGTTTTTTTTTTATAATTGGGCCTTGCTTTTTATTTGTTAAAGTTGCTCTATTTAGGCTGTGCTGGGTCTTAGTTCTGACATTTGAATTCTAGTTGCAGCACGTGGGATCCAGTTCCCCTGCACTGGGTGTGTGGGCTGTTAGCCACTGGACAACCAGGGAAGTCCCTGTGTTGACAGAATTGCTTGGAGAAATGATCAAAGAACAAAGCAATAAAAAACTTTAAAAAAGAAAAGAAATCTCAGCGGTTCTAAACTCCCTGTTACTTTTGATTTATTTACACTGACCATGGCTTTGTCTCACTCGTCCTTTTTACAGTGCCAGCCAAGCAGGCTGAAGTGGTCGTAGGTGTGAATAACTGTCATGAAAGCAATTTCAATGAAAATAAATAAACCGTGTAAAGGACGTATTTATGCAAAAGCAGAATCCTTGCCATGGAAATGGTGAAATTTAAGGAAAAGGCACCATCTAGTGGCTGTTACTGAAAATCAAACTGAAGGCTTTGGGAAGACACCTCTGTTGGAGAGGAAATCATTTTATCTTTCCTGTAGGTGACAGTCATTTCTAGGTGCCGAGGGACCCCAGAAAACGTGTCTCTCCTGGACCAGAATCACTCCTCCACATCGCTGCCTCGCAGACTCCCTGTGAGGCAGGACGTGGACCTCAGTAGTTGCAGCTCACGGGCTCCAGACTGGACTCACTAGCTGTGGCAGCTGTGCTTGGTGGCCCTGTGACATGTGGGATCTTCCCAGAGTGGGGATCAAACCCCTGTCCCCTGCATTGCCAGGCAGGTTCTTAACCACTGGACCACCAGGGAAGCCCCAGACATTTCTAACTACAAAGTTTTATTCAGTACAGCAGTTTTTTTCCATATAAAGGATAATCCTCTGCAACGCGATGGAAATTCTACTTTATTCATTCGTGAATATATGCACATGGTAAGCCACGCGAGGTAAAACGCCCACTCTCAGGCATGTGAATTATTTTATCATTTGATCAGTTGCTGAGTGCTGCTCTAAAGTGTCCTCAGCGGTTAATATTCCCACAGTTTGTGTGGGAGGAGTTCCCAGAGACACCCAACCATTCTCAGACACTACGTCTTTGCCAACTGCATTGGCTAAAAATGGACACTTCAATTTTAATTTTCTTAGTTGCCAGTTTAAGGGTCTTTCTTTTTTGTTGGTCATTTGTAATTCTATTTTTGAGCCAACTTGCCCAATTTTAAAGAATTGTTAGTTATTTAATTTTGGCTGCACTGGGTCTTCATTGCTGTGCGTTGGCTTTCTCTAGCTGCGACAAGTGGGGGCTGCTCTCTAGATGTGGCGCCCGGGCCTCCAATTGCGGTGGCTTCTCCTGCTGCAGAGCACAGGTTCCAGTTGCCCCCGTGCCATGTGGCATCTTCTCGGACTAGAGACTGAACCTGTGTCCCCTGCATTGCCAGGCAGATTCATAACCACGGGATCACCAGGAAGTCCCCCGAAGGTTTTGATTATTGGTATTTTCCTATAAGATTTTCCTATAAGACTGATCTGTATACGAAGGGCTCTTTCTGTCATATTTGCAAAAAATTTTTTATGGTTTGTTGATCTTTTGACTTTATATTGATACTTTTGTTTACACATATACTTTAAAATTTTATACTGACAAATGTGCCAGGTTTTCCCTTTATGGATTCTGGGGTTCTGTACTATGTGGTGTGCTCAGCCGCTTGAGTTGTGTCTGACTCTTTGCGACCTATGGACTGTAGCCTGCCAGGCTCTTCTGTCCATGGGATTCTCCAGGCAAGAATACTGGAGTGGGTTGCTGTGCCCTCCTCCAGGGGATCCTCCCAACCCAGGAATCGAACCCATATCTCCAGTATTTCCTACATTGCAGGCGGGTTCTTGACCCACTGAGCCACCTGGGAAGCCCATTAGCACACTGAAGTGAAGTGAAGTCGCTCAGTCGTGTCCGACTCTTTGTGACCCGTGGACTGTAGCCCACCAAGCTCCCCCGTCCATGGGATTCTCCAGGCAAGAATACTAGAGTGGGTTGCCATTTCCTTCTCCAAGACCCCCTAAATCTTGTTTCCATTAGCTTGTTCCCGTTTTATACCATACTTATAAATATTTCCTAAGTTATGTTTTGCATTTGCTTATCTTTTAAGGTTTTATGAGGGCATTTTACATTATACTCATTGATCCATCTGGACTCTCTTCTGGTATAAAGAATGCATCAGTATTAAGCTAATTTAATCTCAACATCATTTCTTAAATAATCTTTTCCTCAATGATTCAAAATGCTTTTTATTGCACATGAAATTCCATATGTTCTGGGTCTGTTTCTGGACACAATACACTGGGTTTCTGAGGTCAGTCTGTTTCTTCCCTCTTGAGCAGTGGCCTTCTGTGCTGGTTTGTTAGGGCCAAAAAGGGACACACATCTCACCTGAGGCCTTAAACAACAGACATTTGTTGTCTCCCAGTCCTGGAGGCTGGGAGTTCAAGATCAGGCTGTCGGTGGGGCTGGTTTCTCCAAGTCATTCACTTTCACAGAAAAATTTTGAGAAGATGAGTATTTGCATTTTAAGCCTTTTCCTGACTTGGAAGTGTAATTCTGTCTCCCACTGGAGTAGTTCAGGCATTAGTGAGTGAACGCTGGGGGTGATGTGTAGAGGAGGTCCTTTCTCTGCCTTGAATTCTGAAAATTTCACCCTGTGAGTGACTTATTCTGAGGGCATTTTAATCTTCAGGATTTTTCTATTACAGGAAGCAGAGACAAGCATAAGTGAGAAATGTAAAACTTTTAAACCCTTAGAAAAAGTATAATATCACTATGGCATTGGGGTAGGTGCAGAGTTGAAATAGCAATTCAGTTTTCTCCCCCCATATAATTACGAGATTTTTTGAATTTGTTCTCCAGTGACCTACTTCTAGGTGTCTATTCCTGGCTTTTTTATAGATTCCTTCAGCCTGTTTGCTTTCTCTCCCTATGAGCTTAATGCACACTGTCTTATTTGCTATAGCTTTGTTGACTTAAGTCTAAAAGTCCTTAATAAAAAACTTTTTTAAAAATTCCTGCTAAAGTAACTTTCCCAAACTGTCCTTCAGAATTGCTTTGCCTCCTCTTGTCTTTTCTCCTTACCTGTGTCTTCGGATCGCTGTGTGCTCCTCACATGTTGGGATCTTTACCAGATTCCCACTGCATTTTTGCAGAGAAATGACGTTCTTATCCCACTGAGTTCCTATCTATAGAAATAGAACATCTTGCCCTTTACTTAGGTCTTTATCAAATGCCTTTCATTAAAGTGTTATATTTGATTCACAATTAAAATTTCCTTTTGACTCATTCCACTCAAATGCAAATATATTTTTCCTACTCAAGTGAGAGCTTCAATATTCCTTTTTTAGGGGGAGAGGGGGGCCATGCTGTACCAGTTCCTCGACCAGGGATCAAACCTGTGCTCCTTCCTATGGAGCCCAGGGTCCTATCTGGACCACCAGAGGGTCCCATGAATTTTTTTTCTTATTAATCTGTGATAGGTAGGTACGTAGGTAGATAGACAGACAGACAGATGTAGATATTTATATAGACATGTGAAAGATGATGTATATCACTATTTTTAACTATCAAAAGGAGAAGAGGGCAGTAGAGAATGAGATAGATAGATAGCATCACTGACTCAGTGGACATGAATTTGAGCAAACTGAGGGAGACAGTGAAGGACAGAGGAGCCTAGCGAGCTGCAGCCTACGGGGTCACAAAGAGGCAGACCCAACTTAGCAACTGAACAACAACAACTAATGTCTAATTATATAAACGTGTTATAGTTTATTTAAGAAAACTCCTCTTGGTAGACTTGTATGTTGTTTAGTATTTGTTGTAGTCTAAAAAGGCTGCAGGGAATATCTGTCTTCATATGTCATTGTGCCCTTGAGAGAATATAGCTATAGGTTAATTTTCACGAAGTGAAATTTCTGGTAAAAGAGTTGTCTTCTGCCCTCTGTTGCCCCTTTCTCCTGCCCTCAATCTTTCCTAGCATCAGGGTCTTTTTCCAGTGAGTCAGCTCTTCGCATCAGGTGGCCAGAGTATTGGAGATTCAGCTTTAGTTCTTCCAATGAATATCCAGGGTTGATTTCCTTTACGATTGACTGGTTTGATCTCTTTGCTGTCAATGGGACTCTCAAGAGTCTTCTCCATCATGACAGTTCAAAGCAATTCTTTGGCGCTCAGCCTTCTTTATGGTCCAATTCTCACATCCATAGATGACTACTGGAAAAACCATAGCTTTGACTATATAGATCTTTGTGGGCAAAGTAATGTGCATTTAACATTTTTATAAATGATGCCAAAGTGCTTTCCAAAAGGTTAAAAATATATATAGTACCACATAGCCACCAGAGCATAAAAATACTTAAATCCTTTAAATTCACAGACCTCACTAGCCTTGAGTTTTATCAAACTGTTACATTTGATAATGTCCCATTGTTATTTTAACATACCTTTTCTAAATCATTAATCCTGGTCCTTTTTCATAGTTATATCTATATTTGTAAAGTTTTTATAAGTATTATTATTCTTAAAGACATTAGCCAAGAGGAATCGCAACAACATCTTAGGTTTTCTAAAACAACTACTTAAGACATGCAGAGTTAAACCAAGCTCAATGACGAGGTGATATGCATCAGGATGAATGTCAGGGATTGTACCTGGAAGCAGAAATGAAATAAAATCTGCCAAATTAACCCGAATTTCTGAATGGGTCATTTTAAACAGACAAAATAAAACATGGCTGAAGTCAGTGTGTGACCAATGTCAAAATTAAGACCCACAATGATAAAACTATGGAACCTTAGGGTTGAAAGTCAAGTGGGAGGAAATCAGGGCCTCTTTCTCTTTACAGATGGACCCACTTTTACAAAAAAGAGTGCTAGGATTGTAGTCCAGGTTTAACTCTGAGGCTCTTTCCCTGGTTGCGTGTTATCAGCACTGGGTTCTGTTGACATTTTATCCCTTTCAGTCATGCCAACTTCAGAGGCACTTTGCATTTCCTGCAGTCTCACTTGACTGCTGTTTATGATGGATTCAGAAACAAAGGATTTGCAAAACCATGCATTTTGTCACGGAGAAGGCAAAGGATTTGCAAAAGCATGCATTTTGTCACGGAGAAGGCAATGGCATCCCACTCCAGTACTCTTGCCTGGAAAATCCCATGGATGGAGGCGCCTGGAAGGCTGCAGTCCATGAGGTTGCTGAGGGTCGGACACGACTGAGCGACTTCACTTTCAATTTTCACTTTCATGCATTGGAGAAGGAGATGGCAACCCACTCCAGTGTTCTTGCCTGGAGAATCCCAGGGATGGGGGAGCCTGGTGGGCTGCCGTCTATGGGGTCGCACAGAGTCGGACACAACTGATGCGACTTAGCAGCAGCAGCAGCATTTTGTCAATGACATGCAATCCTGGAAAACAACATAGTCAGTTAAACCGCTGCCTGTTTTTCTTCTGGAGGTAAAATAACCTTGACATCTTGGTATTCATTTGCTAAGACTTCATCACAAAGTACCACAAACTGGGTGAGTTAGCACAATAAAAACTTACTGTTTCGTAGTCCTAGAGGCCAGAACTCAGGGCTCACAGTATCAGCAGATTGGTTCATCCTGAGGTTGTGAGGGCCAATCTGTTCTATTAGCTCTTCCCCCGCCTTCTGGTGTTGTCGAAATCCTTGGGCACTTTTGCTTGTAGAAGCATCACTGCCTTCATCTTCTTCATCATCACCCCAATCTTTGCCATCATCTTCATCATCACCCCAATCTCAGTCTTCATCTTCATCATCATCACCTGCATCTTTGCCTTCATCTTCATCCATCACCCCTGTCTTTGCCTTCAGTTTCATGTGATATTCTGTGTCTGTCTCAGTGTGGCCAACTGTCCCCCCATGATAAGGACACCAGTCATACTGGATTATCATTTTAACTTGGTTACCTCTGCACAGACAGTTTTTCTGAATAAGGTCACATTCTGAGGTTTCTTTAGGACATCAGCATATCTTTACGGGGAGATGCAATTCTACACCTGACACTCCAGTGTTAACTTGATTGTCTTTCTAAGTCCCAGTCACACTTTCCAGAGAATGCTCACTTGCTAATCTAACACAATGTTTCATTGTAACAAAGGATATTGCATAGACAATTTTTGATCTTTCTTTTCTACATGGCAGTGATTTGTGTTAATGTAAATTGAGATGACATACTTTGCATCTCAAAGTAATAATTTATAAATTCTTAGTGGAAAGTTCTGAAAGAGATGGGAATACCAGACCACCTGACCTGCCTCTTAAGAAACCCGTATGCAGGTCAGGAAGCAACAGTTAGAACTGGACATGGAACAACAGACTGGTTCCAAATAGGAAATGGAGTATGTCAAGGCTGTATATTATCACCCTGCTTATTTAACTTATATGCAGAGTACATCATGAGAATGCTGGGCTGGATGAAGCACAAGCTGGAATCAAGATTGCTGGGAGAAATATTAATAACCTCAGATACGCAGATGACACCACCCTTATGGCAGAAAGTGAAGAGGAACTAAAGAGCCTCTTGATGAAAGTGAAAGAGGACAGTGAAAAAGTTGCTTAATGCTCAGCATTCAAAAATCTAAGATCATGGCATCTGGTCCCATCATTTCATGGCAAATAGATGGGGAAACAGTGGAAACAGTGTCAGACTTTATTTTTGGGGCTTCCAAAATCATTGCAGATGGTGATTGCAGCCATGAAATTAAAAGACACTTACTCCTTGGAAGGAAAGTTATGACCAACCTAGATAGCATATTCAAAAGCAGAGCTATTACTTTGCCAACAAAGGCCCATCTAGTCAAGGCTATGGTTTTTCCATCCATGTATGGATGTGAGAGTTGGACTGTGAAGAAAGCTGAGTGCCAAAGAATTGATGCTTTTGAACTGTGGTGTTGGAGAAGACTCTTGAGAGTCCCTTGGAATGCAAGGAGATCCAACCAGTCCATCCTAAAGGAGACCAGTCCTGGGTGTTCATTGGAAGGATTGATGCTGAGGCTGAAACTCCAATACTTTGGCCACCTCATGCGAAGAGTTGACTCATTGGAAAAGAACCCTGATGCTGGGAGGGATTGAGGGCAGGAGGAGAAGGGGACGACAGAGGATAAGATGGCTGGATGGCATCTCCTACTCAATGCACATGAGTTTGGGTGAACTCCAGGAGTTGGTGATGGACAGGGAGGCCTGATGTGTTGCGATTCATGGGGTCGCAAAGAGTTGGACCCGACTGAGCGACTAACTGAACTGACTGAGTGTGTATGTGTAGGTCGGCTATCAGTGAGGTTTATCCTGTGGGAACATTCTACTAAGTGGCAATTACTGGGTTAATGTAGCATTTATTCTTCAGAGATCAAAATACTAGAACTTTTAGTGCCTCAATTTCCTGCACAATCACTGCAAGGTTAACCATGCCCAGCTGTGTCCCCCAAGATCACAGAGAAGTTGTGGTGACTCAGTGACATTCATCAGCCAGATTCTCATCAGAGGAAAGGTATTTGCACAGAAAGTGTTCATGTTGCAGTGTCTCACCATCACCCTTGCTTGTCCTGGACCCACGGGTATCCCCTCTGAACAAAGAGGTGCTGTGGTTAACTGCAGAATCCTCTGTGCTACAGAGAGGTTTCTGTAGACTTTGCTGACTATCTTTTAGGATGCTGGAAAAGTGTCATGTGTTCAGACCAGCTGCACCTGTCTACTTTGCGTTCTTTCTTTAGAGCCTGGAAAAAGGGGCCACGGGATTTGAGTCCCTTTTAAGTAATGGGTGAGCAGGGGATGGGGTTGGGAGGAAAGAGGAAGTTGAGACAAGGGAGGAAGCCAAAGCTTTGAGAAACCGAGGCCAGACTTGGGTCCTGCCTTCTTCCAAGTGCCCCCAACCCCAGCCACCAGTGTTCCCACCAGCCTGCAGCCACCTACCTGGCCCACCCACTCATGCTCCGCCCTCTTGGGGCCAGTCCCTGAGGTTCCAGAAGGCCACCTGTCTAGTCTCTCCAGGCACAAATGCAGGTAGGGAGCTGTCCTGAAGTTTGCTGGGACTTTTTTTTTTTGTAGTTTTTTTTTTTTTTTAAACCTTTTTAGTTTATACTGGATAGCATGACACACCTGGATAGCATGTTAAAAAGCAGAGACAACACTTTGCTGAAAAGATCTATATAGTTAAAGCTATGGTCTTTCCAGTAGTTATGTATGGATATGAGAGCTGGATCATAAAGAAAGTTGAGCGCTGAATAATTGATTCTTTTAAACTGTGGTGTTGGAGAAGACTCTTGAGAGTCCCATGGACTGCAAGGAGATCCAACCAGTCAATCCTAAAGGAAATCAGTCCTGAATATTCATTGGAAGGACTGGTGCTGAAGCTTCAATAGTTCATCCTCCTGATGCAAAGAGCCAACTCACTGGAAAAGACCCTGATGCTGGGAAAGATTGAGGGCAAGAAGAGAAGGGAATGACAGAGGATAAGATGGTTTGATGACATCTCCAACTCAATGGACGTGAATTTGAGCAAGCTCTGGAAGATGGTGAAAGACAGGGAAGCCTGGCATGCTGCAGTCCATGGCGTTGCAAACAGCTGAACACGACTGAGCGACTGAAAAACAACAATTATATATTGGTACCGAGTCCTTTGGACTGCAAGGAGATCCAACCAGTCCATTCTGAAAGAGATCAGCCCTGGGATTTCTTTGGAAGGAATGATGCTAAAGCTGAAACTCCAGTACTTTGGCCACCTCATGCGAAGAGTTGACTCATTGGAAAAGACTGTGATGCTGGGAGGGATTGGGGGCAGGAGGAGAAGGGGACGACAGAGGATGAGATGGCTGGATGGCATCACTGACTCGATGGACGTGAATGAGTGAACTCCAGGAGATGGTGATGGACAGGGAGGCCTGGCGTGCTGCGATTCATGGGGTCGCAAAGAGTCGGACACGACTGAGCGACTGAACTGAACTGAACTGAACAATGTTGTGATAGGTTTCAGGTGGACCGCAGAGGGACTCAGCCATACATATACATGCATCCATTCTGGCTGGAGACATTCTTGTTGGGACCATTCCTAAAATAGCGTGACATCATGGAATCCTGGCCCTGGAAAGCAGGCAATGCCAGCCTCAGACCCCATCCACGAAGCCCCACGCCCCGGGGCTAAGGCACCCGACAGGTGAAGCCCTATTCGGTCCACTGCCCTAGAGCTGCTGATGGACGCCTGAGCTGGCAGAGTGCCGGCGCCCAAACGTCTGTCTCAGATACCGGGGTTACCTCTGGCCTGAGAACCAGGAAAATCACCAGGCTTGGGGTAAGCCCGCCCCTCTCGCGCGCAGCCCTTCCTCTCCCCGCCCAGGCCCCACCCCCTGTGCACAGGCCCCACCCCCTTCAAGCCAGCCTATCGGAGAGACCGTAGCTCCGCGCTGGCCAATTGGGAGGCGTCTGGCTGGTCCCGCCCTGCGGCGTGCGTCGGGTTGCACGGGGTCACGCCAGCAGCGAGCTAGTCTGGCGGCATGTGGCGCGGCGGCTGGAGGGCGCAGGGCGCGCTCCGGAGGCTGAGCGGCGGGTGAGGGGGCGGGGCTGGGGGCAGGGAGCGACGGGACTGTGACGCTGGGAGGGGACGAGGCGGCGTGGCTCCCCCACCTGGGACCCCTCGTGCGGGGCTCTGGCTGCGAGAGCCCGGCCCCCAGACGGGGCGCCCTCGCAGGCCGTGGTGCGAGGACGGCAGAGCGGGCCCCGCGGTGGCCTTCATCCCGGAGGAAGGGAGGGAGCCCCTGTCCGGTTACCTAGGCTGGGGAGCTGCCGCCAGCGAAGGCGGGGTGAAGCCGGCCAGGACCCAGCGCGGACCGGGGGTCGGGCCTCCGAGGCGGAGGCCCCCTGAAGTGAGCTGACAAGAGCGACACTAGGGGGCGGCGGGCAGGGCTCTCGCTGGGCGTTTGCTCTTTTACCCGAGGTTGTGGGCGGGGGGCTTAAGCGCCTCTGCGGCCTGGAGAATGGGGCCTCCGAGGTGGAGGGCTGATCGTTCGGGCGTGTCCGACTCTTAGCGGCCCCTGAACCGCAGCCCGCCGGGTTCCTCTGTCCACGGGATTCTCCAGGCGAGAACACTGGGGTGGGTTGCCATGCCCTCCTCCAGGGGATCTTCCCGACCCAGGGATCGAACCCGGGTCTTCGGCATTGGCAGGTGAATTCTTCCCTGTCTGAGCCTCCAACTTCGTGTTTAATGAGTGGATTTATGGGAAAAGAATGCATTTAGTTTCAAACTGAATCAGCTTCATTCCTTTTGACTTTGTAAAATGTAACTTTTTACTCTCTAAAGAAACATAAATTGTTTAGTTTCATGCTGATTCAGAGAATTATTTTATGGTGGAGTTTAGCTCCTGTTGACCCAGGGGAGGAAACGGGAGTGTCTGTCGTTGGGCTGTCTTTATTGGGTATTTGGGTTAAAATCTTCTATCCCATAATTCTAGAATTGGCTAAATCCAGAATGGAATTGTTGGTTGTTTATAAAATAGACCCATACTATTGCATGATGTTGAATGAGTCAGTGTTTTCAGCCCATACTTTCTATAAAGAATATTTTTGTGAGATTTAATGTTAATGTAGAAAATACTATAAATTGTGTCCCTGTTACCCAGGTTAAGCTTACCCTTTACCCATGGTAACTCTCCCTCTCTCTTAAATGAAATTGCTCTTCTGGTTTACAGAAGTAACTTACTTTCCCCTGTATTTTTACCATCCCTGTGTAGTCTTACGTTACGGTGTTACCTGGTTAGATGGCACCTTTTTTCTTTGCTTCAGCATCATGTGCCCACATCTTTGATACATATAGTTGTTGTCCATTCATTCTTAGGGCTAAGTTTGTCAATTGAATAGTTCAGTTTATCTGTTCTCTGTTACTGGACATTTGGGCTGCTGAGTTTGGGGCCCTTGGGAATGATGTGCATGTTGTTGTGTGTTTGTGCACCAGGGAGTGAGTGCAGGTCACGGGCACATACGTTGAGGGGAATGAACTGTTCATCTAATAAGGACAGGGCTGTTCTGAAGTCTCCCTTCAGAGTGCCCACTCAGTGGCCACGTGAGCCCCTGACAACACTAGATTGTTAATTCTCACTAATTCGGCAGGTGTGGGATGAAACTTTATTGTAGTCTGAGTTCATTGGGATACCATGATCTTGACATGAGAATTGTATTTTTCCCCAGAATCAAGGGAAATTAGTGACATGATTGTATTACAGTTATTTATGGACATGTAGAAATAAAAGGTTTTCAACATTAAGTGTTTGGTATTACAAGGCTTAGGTGAGTTGACATACAATTGAAAGGACTTTAATGGAAACTGATTTTCTGAAATGTGTTTAGCAGATGCAGGTTTTCATTTTTCTTAGAATTCTTTGTCACATGGCAGTGTTTTTTGTTACCTTGCTGAATTATGTTAGCCAGTCTTCCAGCAGATCATCTGACTCCTTTTCTTAAATGTAGCAGTGCCCACCTCGGAGCCTGGAGGTGGGGGAGCACCAAGGCCTGTGAGCGAGCGCTGCAGTACCGCGTTGGAGAGAGGATCCACGGCTTCACCATCAGCCAGGTGGGCCTGGGGGCGCCTCCTGTGTCAGCTCAGAGCAGAGATGTGGGGGCTGGGCTTGTTCATCTGTGTCCCCAGGCCCGCTTCCTTCAGTTTCACAGCAGATGCTCAAAGGAGCGGAGTTTGCAAGTGAAAGGGTTTCCTGACTCAGATGAAAGCAGACCCCCTAATCCCTTCCCTGAGTGCCTGAGGCCTTGCTTCTTTTGTTTCTGCATTGCTGATAACCTGTGTTGAAGACTGAAGGCCCCACATCTACTCAGGTGAAGTTCCTACCATCAAGCAGGTTTGCTCCAAAGTTGGGCAAAATCTTTCTGGTTTTGAGTCAATTAGGTTTCAGGATTATAGAAGAGAGATTGTGTGGGCTTATAGGTACTTAGCTTATGTTAAAATATCTTGTTTTGTTTGGCTTAAACTTTTTTTTATTTTAATGCTATAATTGACAATGATGTACATGCCATAGTCGACTGGATGTTGGTTTCACACTGTTCTTTACACTAATAAAAACAGAGGCAGGCAGCTCACAGTCAGAAGGACTCAGGTGTGCAACAGGAAGACACAAGAGGGTCTGCTGGGCACAAGCAGGGTGGGGATGGATTTGTGGAGAAGTAAAGGAGAGCCACCATTTGTCTCCAGGAACAGGGGCAGGGGGTATTCAGGGCAGGGTCTCCGAACCACTTTAAAGGGGTTCATGGTTGTGGGGCCCCTAAAGAAGTCTCAAGAGACTTGGGATATCTGTATAGTTCTGGCTAATAATACCTTTTTCAGAGGCATGATTCTTTTCCTGTACATTTCAAGTTTTGTGGAAACTTAGTTTATAATAAACCATGGTCCTTTTTGAGAAACAATTACTGTGAGAGCTGTTTATGAGGTAAACTGGTTTTATTTTATTTTATTTTTACTTTTAATTAACTTATTTTGGCTGCACTGGATTTTTGTTGCTGTGTGGCTTTCTCAGGTTGTGCTAGTGATAAAGAACCTGTCTGCCAACGCAGGTTAGACTTAAGAGGCGCCAGTTCAATCCCTGGGTCAGTAAGATCCCCTGGAGGAGGGCATGGCAACCACTCCAGTATTCTTGCCTGGAGAATCCCATGGACAGGGAGCCTGGCAGGCTGCAGTTCATGGAGTTGCAGAGAGTCGGATAAGACTGAAGCGACTTAGCACACATGCACGGGCTTTCTCTAGTTGTGACGAGCATGGGCTACTCTAGTTGAAATGCGCAGGCGGCTTATTTCAGTGGCTTCTCTTGTTGCAGAGGACGGGCTCAGGGCACGAAGGCTTCAGTAGCTGCAGCACTCGGACTCAGTGGTTGTGGCTTCCAGGCTTTAGAGCACAGGCTTCGGTAGTTGTGTCACATGCCCTTAGTTGCCCCGTGGAATCTTCCCGACCCAGGAATCAAACCCATGTCCCCTTTCTTGGCACGTGGGTTCTAAACCACAGGACCACTAGGGAAGTCCAGAGGCAGACTGGTTTTAAATATTAGGTTGGTGCGAACATAATTGCGGTTTTGGACCATGAAATTTAAATCATGATAAGTAGGCTCAAATATATCTTTATGTATTAAAATAGGAATCATTACAATAAACACATTTTTGCCAACAAGACATAAGTTTGTTTATTCCTGTCACATAAAAATCTGTGCTTCAGGATTCAGTGAACTCTTGGGAAGCATTTTCTGCATCCTGTTGGTTGTGGAAGCATTTTCCTTGTGAAAGATTTGTCGAGATGCTTGAAGAAGTGGTTATCCGTTGGCGAGAGGTCAGGTGAGTGTGACAGATGAGGCAGAACTTTGTAGCCCCGTGCATTCAACTTTTGAAGCACTGATTGTGCAGCTTGTGGTCGGGCCTAGTCATGGAGAACTGGGCTTTCTGTTGGCCACTGCCTGCTGCAGGCTTGCAGTTTTCAGTGCATCTCATTGGTTTGCTGAGCTTGCTTCTCAGATGGGATGGTTTTGCTGGGATTCAGAAGCCGTAGTGGGTCAGGCATGCAGCAGACCACCCAGCAATGACCATGACCTCTTTTTGGTGCAAGTTTGGCTTTGGGAAGTGCTTTGGAGTTTCTTCTCCATCCAACCGCTGATCTGGTTGTCATATAAAATCCACTTTTCGTCACATGTCGCAATCTGATTGAGAAATGATTGGTTGTTGTTGTGTGGACTAAGAGAAGATGACACTTCAAAACCAGGATTTTTCTTTTATTTGCAGTCAGCTCATGAGGCACCCACTTAGCAAGGCTTTCCACCTTTCCGATTTGCTTCAAATGCTTAATGACTATAGAATGGTCAGTGTTGAGTTCTTTGGCAACTTCTTGTGTAGTTGTAAAAGGATCAGCTTTGATGATTGCTCTCAGTTGGTCATTGCCAACTTTCAGTGACCGGCCACTACGCTCCTCATCTTCAAGGCTCTCATCTCCTTTGCAAAACTTCAGCCTCCACTGCACTGTGTACATTCACTAGCGGTTCCTGGGCCAAATGCGTTGTTGATGTTGTGGGCTGTCTCGGCTGCTTTACACCCGTTTTGAACTCAAAAGAAAATCGCTCAGATTTGCTTTTTGTCTAACATCATTTCCATAGTGTAAATATAAAATACACAGTAAGTAATAAGTCATTAGCAAAAAACATAAAGCAAGAAATACCCATTCAAATGATGTATGACATAACCGCATTTAAGAATGTGTTCTAATAACAAGTGGTGAAGTTCGACATTGCAAAACCGCGATTATTTTGGCACCAACCTAATACACTGATCACATCTGACAGAAGTACAGTTGTGAACTCCGAGGTGTAAACAGTTTCATTGCTGTAACTTATGTGGGCATCAGTAGGCCACTTAAAGCACATAGTTTTTGTAGTAGGGCCCCCAGAGCAGGCTCAGGACAGCAGAACTTTGACCTCTGCCCGGCCAGGAAGTCGCATCAGTAAAGACAGGTCCCTGTCACACCAGGTGGTGGTCATGGTGACAAGGTGCTGAGGTTAAGGGTGGGGCCTTGACGCTGTTGCTTCAATACCAAGGACAGTGGAAGTTACTCAGCGCTCACAGACAAGACCTCCCCCAGGGGGTGAAGAAGAGATTGCTGTTCTTAAATAATAGAATAGTTCTTTTCATTTATTTGACTGTCCTGAGTCTGCTTTGCGTGGACTTTCTCTATTTGTGTTGAGCAGGGCTCCTCTTCATTGGTATGCGTTCCAGGTAAGTCCACTCTCTTCCAGGGCAGCCCGGTGCGACACAAGGGGTCTGACTCTAGTCTTTGTGATCTTGGCATATTGTCCCGTCAGCCACAGGCTCAGTTTTCATCTGTAAGTGGGGTGGGATGCCTCCCTCCCAGGGTCACCTGTGGCACACTCAGGAGATGGTAGCAGACAGTGGGAGCTCAGGAGGGACAGTGGTGCTGTCCTCAGCCCCAGGTCTGGCCTTCCTGGTCCGTGGACTCTGGACTCGGAGGTTCCCGCTGGGTCCGCCGGGTCCCACAGATGCAGCGTCCCCATGGTGCACGCCTTTCCAGCCAATCTAACTCCCCCATTTCCTCGTTGGTTCAGGTGACGCCTGTCCCCGAGCTGTCGCTGACAGCCGTGAAGCTCAGCCATGACGGCACGGGAGCACAGTACTTGCACCTGGCCCGCGAGGATGGAAACAACTTGTTCAGGTGTGTGTGCATCCTGGGCTCACGGTCTGAATGCCCTGCAGGGGTGCCTGCGGTGGTTCAGCAGGAATGGAGGGGAGGGGAGTCTCCCCCCAGCCCCGGCTCCCTTAGGTCAGGCGGGGACACGGCTGGCCCGCACCCTGAGGGGCTCTGACGTGTGGCTGTGTCCCCAGTGTGCAGTTCCGCACCACCCCCACCGACAGCAGCGGCGCCCCCCACATCCTGGAGCACACGGTCCTGTGCGGCTCTCAGAGGTACCCCTGCCGAGACCCCTTCTTCAAGATGCTGAACCGGTCGCTGTCCACATTCATGAATGCCTTCACGGGTGAGACGCTGACCCGGCCAGGGCTGCCTGGTCTCAGATGTGGGGGTGGCAGCCTGGAGGCTGGGGTCGAGTTCCCAGTCTCTGTCTGGAGGCCGTTTGATGCATAATCTCTTAGGAACACCGGGTTAATTATAAAACCTGGGATTTTAGGGAAAATGCATCTGAATTTTTTCTGGAAAAGGTGACGGCTGTTTTCTTTGGGGAATAATGCTGTAAGAGGTTGGTTAGTAGGGCTGGTGTCTGGGTTGTGGCTGCAGGAAGCAGGGGGTATGGGCTGGCGGCAGGCACCCTGTGGGCAATCCCACCCCCCGCCCCCAACAGCTGCTGCTGCCTCTGTGCCCCAACACCGTGGACCTGCTATGATGCTGAAACAGACAGTGCTGGCATAAACCTGGGGGAACCGCTGTGTTTAAAACCCTGCTCTTCTTTGTGTCTAGCTAGTGATTACACCCTGTACCCATTTTCCACACAAAACCCCAAGGACTTCCAGAACCTCCTGTCCGTGTATTTGGACGCAGCCTTTTTTCCGTGCTTGCGGGAACTGGACTTCTGGTATGTAGCAGTTGGTTCATCGAGCTTTAGTTCAGCGATAGAGTCACTGTCACCATGTAATCATCTGTCACTCTTCAGGCAGGAAGGATGGCGACTGGAACATGAGGACCCGAATGACCCCCAGACGCCTTTGGTCTTTAAAGGTGTCGTCTTCAATGAAATGAAGGGAGCATTTGTGAGTGTTTCCCTCTCTCATGCTGTGTTAAATTATCCTACTGTATAAAATGTTGGAGTACAAACAGTCTTTGCAGATGGCTGGCATCTTGTTATGTCACTTAACATCCTCGCTGTGAGAACTTGCGTCAGCGCGGACAGTGCACTGAGCTGGCACCGCTGGGCGATGAGCTGGACGGCAGTTCTCAGCGAGGGTGTGGGGACCACAGTGACGTCTGGTCTTTGGGGCTTGGCCAGATGAAAACTGTGTTCCTGACGATCCTGAGACCTTGGTTTTCCGCTCTTTCCTGCCCGGTGTAGGGTGGGGTTCACAGACACAGTGTCTCTCAAGTTATGGTAAAGACGACCACATGCAGTGAATGCTGCAGGAAGGCAGCTCTTAGGAGTTTTTGTTTCCTGACACTGTACTCTGGAGTTCAGGTGTGCAGGAGCACCATGTGTAAAAAAAAATGTACACGTCTTAATTAGCATTTCATGGCTGAAAGCATCTGGGTGGGTACTTGAGGATGTCAGCAGGGGGACTCCCAGGACGCAGCTACTTTGTTGAACATGTGAACAGTGTGTGTGCTGGTTTTCACTTACATGTGTATTTTTACTTGAAGACAGATAACGAGAGGATATTCTCACAGCACCTTCAGAACCGCCTGCTTCCTGACCACACGTACTCGGTGGTCTCCGGAGGGGACCCCCTGTGCATCCCCGACCTCACGTGGGAGCAGCTCAGACAGTTCCATGCCGTGCACTACCACCCCAGCAATGCCAGGTGACACTGCCTGGGAAGCCTGGTGCCGGGTTGCTTTCCCCCATTGTCCTGCTTCTCTTGAGTTGGGCTTTGGAGGCTTCCTTCACGACCACAGGCAGTGGATGGGAGCTGCTGTGCGTGGACGCGCCCTCAGACCCACAAGGCGAGGCCCCTGCCTGCTGCCTCTGCAGCTCAGCCTCAGGCTGATGGTATAACAGGAAGTTGTGGTCCTCCTCTCAGGGCGGACACAGTCCTGGAGAGGTGCCCCCAGACAGGTAGCTGTGTCATTCAACCTCTGATCAATTCCCTGTTTCAGGTATGATTAATAATAAAATGCTGACAGTTTGCAAGGACTTCCCTGGTGGCTCAGTGGTAAAGAATCTGCCTGCAGTGCGGGAGACGTGGGTTTGTTCCCTGGGTCAGGAAGATCCCCTGAACAAGGAAATGGCAACCCACTCCAGTATGCTTTCTTGGGAAATCCCATGGATAGAGGAGCCTGGCAGGCTACAGTCCATGAGGTTGCAAAGAGTCAGATATGACTTAGTGACTAAACAACAGTAGTTTACAAATACTTTAAGCAGTCATGTAAAGTCATTTGCAAAACTATTTTAAGTGTAAAATTTAAAAAAATTTAATTACGAAAACTCCTAATCATCCAGGAGAGTGTAGGGAGTAGATCAGTGAACCCCATGTGTTCAGCCTGTAGCTCCATCCTCTGGGTGTGTACATAGACACATGTAGACACACGTAGACACATGTAGACACATGTAGTAACAGGCAGCTAGACATGTATACATACAGACATACATACACACAGACATACACGGATACACATAGATGTTTACAAGGATGCTCTCTTATGTGAGATAACACTGTTTTCACATTTAACAGAATAAATGATTGAATAAAACCACCTATGCCTTGACCGAGATTGATTTCCAGTTGTCCCTGAGATGTTTGATCAGTCGAGGCCCACAGGCAGCCTTTCCTTGCTGTGTCCCTTAAGTACCCTTTCTGGTGGGACATTGCCCCCTCATGGCCCATAAAGACTTCATGGAAATATTTTCATATGTGTATATATTTAAGACCATGTGATCACCAAATGAATTTCAAAAACTTTTTAGTGCTCAAATTGTCCCCACGGTGGCCTGAGGAAGTTCCTTGACACTCATCCTTGACATCTTCGGTGACTTCTGAGATCTGCCCTGGCCCCAAAGGCAGGCCTCCTCCTGCTCTAGACCCGTGGCTGTTCCTCCAGGGGTCCTGGAGCTGAGCCAGTCGGGCGTGTGGGGACCAGTGTGCACAGCCAGGTGCTCCTCACTGCTGGCTTTGCACTGTCTAAGCTCTGAGGGGGAGGCTGACGGGATCTATAGGATACTAGCTCCCAGGCCCTTAATTGTAGCTCAAACTGCGTTCTGCTAAAAAGATGAGGTCTGCACTGTGCTTTTTATCCCAGTAAGTAATGTGTTGTCCTAAAAACATGGGCGATCTGAGATTTGTGACCCAGATTTGATGTTTGTGACGTTTTAAATTTTGTTGTTAGTCTTGGATTATTGTGGTGCTGTAGCTTAGGTTTTAAATATTTTAATGTGTAGTTTATTTGGTTTTTCTAACACATTTATAGTAAATTCAAACTGAAGAGCAGTTTTTGCCAGATTTTAATTAATCCTTTTTGTACAATCTGTGCTTTGTTTGAACCACATCTTCAGAAAAGAGCAGAAGCCTCTCTATTCGGTGTTGTGGTTAAATTAAGTGAAACAAGTGTTCCTGTGTGAAGTTGACATCAGCATGGGGACTGGCATGTTCTGGCCATTAGATCCTGGAAACCCTCTGGTTCATACAGAGCCTGATGTAGACTAAGGTGCTCTCTCAAACTTCAGGTTCTTCACTTACGGTAACTTTCCGCTGGAGCAGCATCTGAAGCAAATTCACGAAGAGGCCCTGAGTAAATTTCAGAGAATTGAGCCACGGACGTCAGTGCCAGCCCAGAAGCCCTGGGATGAGCCGGTGAGAGCTGGGTCTGAGTCACGCGTCAGCAGACCTGTGAGCATGTGACATGCAGGTGGGGTGTGTGTTCCTAGGGTTTCCAGCGCTGTGGGCCTGCCCTGAGTGTGAGGGTTCTCCAGCGGAAGAGCGGTGGTCCGTGCAAAAGCACAGTTGCCCTGACGAGAAGCACAGGGAATGTCCTGCACGTCAGGTGCTCTTGCCCATCTGCGCCCGTTGACGCACGCCTGTGCCCTTGCAGAGGGAGTTCCAGATCACGTGTGCCCCGGACTCGCTGGCTGAGGGCCCCTCGGGGCAGACTACCATCAGTGTCAGCTTTCTCCTGCCGGAGTGAGTGTGTGAGGCTCACGCGGACCACCCTGTGGGGACACGCCCCTGGGAGCACATGGGTGGGGGGATTTGGGCCTCCAGTGGTATTATTAGATGTGGGGTGTCTTTAACAGCGGTGGAACTGTTTGGGTTTAGTATTGGGGTCACAGTGCCTCTGCACGTGAAAAGAGCCCTGTGAACTCTGACCTTGAGAAGCTTTGTTCACTCAAGAGTGACCCCAAGCGGCCTGACATGAGGGGTGTGGGCAGGGAGGGCTCCTGCTGTGCTGTCACTGTCTGCTCATGGTGTGGGACCCCCAGGGTCCCACAGTGTAAGAGTTTTACAAGTCAAGAAATGCTCTTTTGCCCATGTAACTATTAAAGATAGAGGTTGAAATGGAAGAATTTCTAGTAGAATTTCAGCTGCTTTGGAAAATAAAAGTGTTTATTGTGGTTTTAATAGTTTTGAAAACATTTCCATGGGCCAACCATTTCCCTCTCTTCCCCCCTCTTCATAAATGAAGCATCACCAATACGTTTGAAGCCTTCACGCTGAGCCTTCTGTCTTCACTCCTGATCAGTGGCCCCAATGCCCCCTTCTACAAAGCCCTCATTGAATCCGGACTTGGCACCGACTTCTCTCCTGATGTTGGGTGCGTGTCACTGTCAGATCAGATCGTTACTCCGTGGTGAGGGGCACTTCTAACACCTGATAGTGTCTGGACACATTTTGGGCTGGTCACTGCAGGGCAGGGGTTACTGGCCGCTCGTAGGGGGTGGGGCTGAGGGGGATCAGTGGTATAGGTGGCTCCATACCTTGTGGTTAGGGAGGGGCCTCTTCCTGCCCCAGCTGTGCTTCTAGCACAAGCTGTAGATGTCCCCTGCAGTGGACAGTTGACAAAAAAACCCAACAAGGTAACTCTTCCAAGAGTGGCATGCTGCTGCCTGCTTGAAAAGTCAGGCCATTAGAAGTCCTTTGAAATCATAGCATTTGGTAAAACTCTCTAGATTTGTTTTGCTCTGGAATTTTAATCGTGGTGGTTTTTGGAAAAACTAAAAGGGTATGAGTATGAGCCATCGTATCTGAGCAGCGGGTACTTGAGGAGCTGCCCTCCTGGCTTCTCCTGGCTGAGTCCTGTAGAGGCTCTGATCTCAGTGAAGAGTCTTCTCAACCAGCGATGGAGGGGCGTGCAGATTCTGACGTGTCACCTGCTTTCATACCAGGTACAATGGCTGCACTCGGGAGGCCTACTTCAGCGTGGGCCTGCAGGGCATCGCAGAGAAGGACGTCCAGACGGTCCGGGACATCGTGGACCGGACGCTAGATGATGTCATCGAGTACGTGTGGCGCCTGCAGGGCTGGGCTGGGTCCTCGTTCCCGAACATAGGCTCACATCACACGCAGTCCTTCATGGCAGCTGTTTGAATGTCACCTTTGCGGCCTTGTTGTTGAGACATATGGATTTTTCAGTGTCTGAGTTCTTGATGTTTTTGCAGGAAAGGATTTGAAGAGGATCGCATTGAAGCATTACTTCATAAAATTGAAATACAGATGAAGCACCAGTCCGTCAGCTTTGGACTCACCCTGACGTCTGTGCGTAGTTTTAAACTCCTCAGTCTCTTTTTTTTTGTTAGTTCGTGGTTTTTTGAAATTTATTTTTGGCTGTGCTGGGTTTTCACTGCCGTGCGGACTTTTCTCTAGTTGTGTTGTGCAGGCTTCTCATTGTGGTGGCTTCTCTTGTTGCAGAGCACAGGCTCTAGGCGCTTGCACTTCAGTAGCTGCAGCGTGTGGCTCAGTAATTGTGAGACTCAGGCTTAGTTGCTTCATGGCATGTGGGATCCTCCTGGATCGGGGATCAAACCTGTGTCTCCTGCATTGGCAGGCAGATTCTTATCCACTGAGTCACCAGGGAAGCCCAGTTAGTGGTTCTTGAAAATACAGATTGTTATTCACAGCACCTTTCATTTGAACTGGAGAAGTTACGGTGTTTGGATCTGATATAAAATTACTGTTAATTTAGTTTTATAATGCATCATTCCTGTTTTTATTTGCTTACTTCATTAGCTTTCCGATGTCTTATTTTTTAATAGATTTAGAGAGTACTTTAAATGGTTAGGGATTTAGCATGATTTCATAATTATATTTTCCAAAAAGTAATCTTTAAATCTGTGCTTTCTAGTTTGTTAGGGGAAAAAAATCATGAGTTTAGTTATTCTTCTAGCCAAAAAAAATGATTTAATTTTCTTCATGAGCAGTCGTCTGTGGTATTTTTAAGTCTAGAAGCTGAGTCCTGATAAAAAGGCAGGCTTGGATGTTTGCTGGGCAGACACAGGGTTTGCAGGTTACTGTGGCTTGTTGTGACTCTCCTACCTGCCCCCTCAATAGTACATTGCTTCCTGCTGGAACCATGACGGGGACCCTGTAGACCTCCTGAAGCTCGGAAGTCAGGTGGCTCAGTTCCGAAAGTGCCTGAAGGAAAATCCAAGGTTTTTGCAAGAAAAAGTGAAACAGTATTTTAAGGTAAGAAAGTTGAGAATTTATGTCTGTAATTTTGAAGTTGAATTTTATAATAATGAAGGGAACATTAGGAATATACTCTGCATTGTATAAGTCAAGTTTTGACAATATGAGATTTAATTTTTTAATTGTTGATTAAAAATGTAAATGGTCATATTAGCTTTAAAAATTCTGTTTTCCAGATATTCATGCAGGTGGGTTTTTGTGTATGAGTGTGTGTGTGTCTGTGTGTGTGGGTGGTGGGGTGGGTGTTTAACCGAGCATCTGCCTGTATTGCTTTGGTGAGGAGGGCGCTTCTTGGTTTGCTGGTTCTTGGCTCCCAGACCAGGGATTGAACCTGGACCCCAGGAGGTCGCCCTGTATTTTTGTTCTGTTTTGCTAATAGATTGTATTGAACACGAGACGAGTTGCCCAAGTGTGTGAATGTTCTGGTTGTTTTTACCAAGGTCTCTTTGGTACTCATTTGTCTCCACAGACTTGTGGGCTTTTGTGCTTTGTGTGTGTTCCCTGGTGGACCGTCACTGATGGAGGGGAATGTCATCTCCCCTGTTGCCCTGGGTGGGTGGGGGTGGGGAGGACTGTCCTGTGGTGAGTGGGGTCGTGGTCCTGGGCACCCGTGCTGGGGTGGGGCACCTGCTCTGGCCGTTCGTTCTTCATCTCTAATCACAAGCCATTTTGCACATGGTGCTTGATGTGCTGTGGTCCTCCCGCTCTGTGGTGTCGCACTTTAGCTTTCTGTGGGCGTGTGTGTCTAGTGGCTGCAGTAAGTCAAGGGGCCCAGTGTCACCTGAGTCATGTTAGATCAGCATCTATTTTGTCCTCACGGTTTATAAAATACTGATTTTAGTTTTGGTTTGAGAAGTTAGTGGTACTATGAAGACTGAGTAAAAAATTATTTTATTCTGTTATCTTCAACTTAGACTAAAGCCAAAGGTTTATTATGGTATCAAAAGGTGCAGGTGGTTTCTTTGTACAACCAAGGTGTAAAGGCACTGTTGAATGTCGATGCGTTTGTGGTTAAGACGTAGGAACTACAGTGACTATGCCTCAGATGGTAGCAGCTTGGCGTGTGGACCACATGGTCCCTGCAGAGCAGGTGGCCTCAAGGATTGCTTGTGGCTCCCGGGCTCTGCATGCACAACCTCGTGGGGCAAGTTCTGTTGTCATCACCGTGAGAAATGGGAAAACGGAACTATGGGGCTAAGCGCACCCTGCTGGAGGCCGGCTCAATGCTGGATTCCATAAGACCGTGTATTTAGTTGACTTTTCTCTTGCTCTGGTTGTTGCAGAATAATCGGCACAAGCTGACTTTATCCATGAAACCAGATGAAAAGTATTCCGAGAAGCAAGCACAGATGGAAACAGAAAAACTGCAGCAAAAGGTCACTTCTCTTTCCCCGGAAGACAAGCAGCAGATCTATGAGAAAGGTCAGGTCTGGCAGCTGCCCCACCCTCACCCAGCCCCACCGAGCTTCCAGCGTAAGGAGGCGGCTGGTTTCAGCCAATAGGTCTCTGCCAGCTGCCTGCAGAGTTCTGTATTAACCCCAACAAGACTGACCTTCCCCTCAGAAACTATACCCTGTGATTCAGCAGGAAAGGCAGGTGTTCTGGGAGAGAGGTGGCTTCACGGGGTTTATGCATTTACACACTTCACAGATGCCTTCTCCTTACCGAGGCTGTATAGGCCACTGGGTGCGTGCTGCGTGGCAGTCTGCGGCTGACTGCAGACGGGTCCTGGGGACAGAGTGCGCTGTGGGCTCAGGGGTGGCAGGTCTCCATTCTTCACGGAGCCCCTACGGGTGCCTCTGGTGCAGGCACTGTGAACACAGAAACAGGTCTGTGGTTTCTTACGTGGTAAATCTGCACCACCTGTAAAGCCCAGCAGTCCTACTTCTGAGTGTTCACCCAAGAGAAGTGAAAGTGTCTGTCCACACGGGACTTGACATGCCCTGCATGTGTCCACACAGAGAGGGAACTGAGGTGTCCACATGGGGGGATTCTGATCAGCCATAACGAGGGCCAGAACACTGGGACACGCGGGGTCTGTGAGTCTCACAGGCCGTGAGGCCAGAGCGGGTGGGGCTGCCTTCTGGGGCGGAGGCACCTGCCTTCGATGGTGGTGTGCTGCTCACGCTGTGCGTTTATCAGAGCCACTGGGTTCTATACAGCAGTTGCAGGTTGCAGCATATGACGTTTACATATGTACACAGTACACAGGAATACATATACATCCACCCACCTCCCGACCCCTGGAAAGTTGGCTGGGATTACACGAAGAATTTATCAGGCATGTCAGCAGGTGGAGTTGACTGGCGTGACTTGATCATGCTGAGTTTTGAGGTGATTTGACTTTGTAAAGACAGAGTTAATGTCAGTGTGTAACCTGTTTAATCTCTGAGTTCTTTACATATGCACAGAGTTACTTTAAGGTCTTCCATAAATTTGTTAATTAAAGTATAAATGAAGTATAATTGATTTACAGTGTTGTATTAGTTTCTGGTGTACAGCAGAGTGGTTCCGTTCCTTTTTCAGATTCTTTTCCACTGTAGTTTATCACAGACTATTGAATATAGTTCTCTGTGCTATTACAGTAGGTCCTTGTTGGTTATGTACTTTAGTAGTTCATTCCAATCTCCTAATTTATCCCTCCCCACCTCCTTTTGCCCTTTGGTAACCATAAGTTTATAATTTTCTAAAATAATCTTATTTATTTTTGACTGTGCTGGGTCTTTGTTGCCGCAAGGGCTTTTCTCCAGTTGCAGCGAGCAGGGGCTGCTCTCGCATTGTGCTCAGACTTCTCGTTGCGGTGGCATCTTCTGTTGCAGAGCACGGGCTCTGGGGCGCATGGACTTAGTTGTTGCGGCCCTCGGGCACTGGAGCACAGGCTTGATGTGGGATCTTCCCTCATCAGGGATCAAACCTGTGTCTTCTGCATTGGCAGGTGGATTCTTTACCACTGAGCCACCAGGAAACCCTCCTAAATTTTTTTTTTTTTAATTGAGGAGTAGCTGACATAACATCATATTAGTTCCAGATATATAACATAATGATTTGATGTATTTATATGTGGTGAGATGGTTACCACAGTTTGTCCAGTTAATCTCTGTTGTCGTTGTTCAGTCGCTGAGTCGTCTCCAGCTCTTTGCGAGCCCATAAACTGCAGCACACCAGGTTTCCCTGTCCCTCACCATCTCCCGGAGTTTGCCAAGTGCATGTTTGTTGAATTGGTGATGCCATCCAACCATCTCATCTTCGCCGCCCTCTTCTGCCTTCAGTGTTTCCCAGCATCGGGCTCTTTACCAGTGAGTTGGCTCTTTACATCAGGAGGCCAAACTATTGGAGCTTCAGCTTCAGCATCAGTCTTTCCAATGAATATTCAGGACTGATTTCCTTTAGGATTGACTGGTTGGATCTCCTTGCAGTCCAAGGGACTCTCAAGAGTCTTCTGCAACACCACAGTTCAAAAGCATCAATTCTTTGGCGGTCAGCCTTCTTTATGGTTCAACTCTCACATCCATATGTGACTACTGGAAAGATCATAGCTTTGACTCTATGGACCTTTGTTGGCATAGTGATGTTTTTGCTTTTTAATACACTGTCTAGGTTTATCATAGCTTTCTTTCCAAGAAGCAGTCTTATTCTAATTCCTTGGCTGCAGTCACCATCCACAGTGCTTTTGGAGCCCAAGAAGAGGAAATCTGTCACTGTTTCCACCTTTTCCCCTTCTATTTGCCATGAAGTGATGGGACCAGATGCCATGATCTTAGCTTTTTTTTAATACTGAGTTTTAAGGCAGCTTTTTCACTCTCTTCTTGTACCCTCAATCAAGAGGCTCTTTAGCTCATCTTCCCTTTCTGCCATTAGAGTGGTATCATCTGCATATCTGAGATTGTTGATATTTCTCCAGGCAGTCTTGATTCCAGCTTGTGCCTCATCCAGTCTGGCTTTTTGCATGATGTATTCTACAAGGAAGTTAAATAAACAGGGTGACAATATACACCCTTGTCATGCTTATTTCTCAATTTTGAATCAGAAATTTGTTTCATATAAAATTCTAACTGTTGCTTCTTGACCTGCATACAGGTTTCTTAGGAGACAGGTGAGGTGGTCTAGTATTCATATCTCTTTAAGAGTTTTCCAGTTTGTTACAATACACACAGTCAAAGGCTGTAGTTGGGTGGATGGTGGGAGAAATGGATAAAAGGAGTCAAAGCTACCCCTCAGTGAAACAGAAGTAGATATTTTTCTGGAATTCCCTTGGTTTCTCTGTGATCCAGCGGATGTTGGCAATTTGATCTCTTGTTCCTCTGCCTTTTCTAAACCAGCTTGAACATCTGAAAGTTCTCGGTTCATGTAGTGCTAAAGCCTAGCTTGAAGGATTTTGAACATAACTTTACTAGCATGGCAAGTGAGTGCAATTGTCCAGTAGTTGGAACATTCTTCAGTACTACCCTTCTTGGTAACTGGGTTGAAGATTGACCTTTTCCAGTCCTGTGGCCACTGCTGGGTTTTCCAAATTTGCTGGCATATTGAGTGCAGCACTTTCATAAGCATCATCTTTTAGGATTTGAAATAGCTCAGCTGGAATTCCATCACCTCCACTAGCTTTGTTCGTAGTAATGCCTCCTAAGGCCCACTTGACTTCACACTCCAGGAGGTCTGGCTCTGGGTGAGTGATCACACCATTATGGTTATCTGGGTCATGAAGATCTTTTTGTGTATAGTTCTTCTGTGTTTTGTTGCCATCTCTTCTTGATCTCTTCTGCTTCTACTAGTTCTTTACCATTTCTGTCTTTTATTGTGGGCACAGTAGTAGACACACACTATTATCATACCTGGTGAGTGGTTTGGGGCACCTTTTCCTATACCCGTTGGCCATCTTTGTCTTTGGAAAAATGCCTGTTCAGTCCTCAGCCTATTTTTTAATTGGATGGTTTTTGCTACTGGGTTCTTTGGATATTTCGGATATCTTACCAGTAACATTAGATTTGCAAATACTTGCCTGCTGTGTAGGCAGCCTCTTCATGTTGACAGTGTCCCTTGCTGTCAGGTTTTTAGTTTGATGTGGTCCATCCATTTTCCAAGCTGTTTGTAGCACAGAAGGTAATTCCACAACCAAGCACAGAGACGTGTGTTCCCTGAGTTATCAGGTGCCTGGCCTGGCCGTGGAGGTGTCTTGCATTAAGAGAACTCGTATGTTCCAGCCCACGCCTGCCTGTGGAGGGATGGCGGCCCTGGTTACAAGATCATGGCAGAGTGGTCTGGAGACATAGGACACAACCTAGTGCATTTACCATTGTGTCAGGTCAGTAAGTCTTGAGTGTGGACTCAGTGCAAAGAGTCTGTGAATCGGGGTCTAGTGTGCAGATAAGCACCAGTGAGAAGTGGGAATGGGCGTTAGTTTGTTGGGAAAGTCAGTCTTCCAGTTTGGGGCCTGTATCGTGTGTGCCGTGTGCAGGGGCGTGGCTGGGCTGCCGGGGCCAGTGGTGGAGCAGGTGCCTGCGGCCTCTGCCCCATGCTCACCAGGACAGAGGGCGCGAGGGGGCTTTCTCAGGATGCGAGGACATATGTGAGGCGCAGCGATTGGGGTGCTCCACTTGACTGGGGAAAAGCGGCCAGGTGGGGGCCTTGAAGGTGTCGGAGCTCCAAGAAGTACGTGGAGCTGGCTCCCTGAGCCTGCGTGAGGCCAGGTGGGGAACCTGGTGCTAGAGACTCAGGGTGGGGGTGAGGTGACTCAGGCTGACAGGACTGCACCCTGTGACACCCCCTCCCCACGAGTTGCCTGGTCTGAGCAGGAACTCAAGGAGAGGGTGTCCGTCCATCCTCCGTCACCCCTCCCTCACATCAGTGTAAGATCAGGCCCTGAAAGTGTTCATCCATTTCTTTATTTGTGAACTTTATGTGATCACACAGCATATTGCCAAGATGAGTGAAAATGAAACACAAGTAAACAAGTACAGAGTTAGTGCACTTCAACCCACAAGCTCAGTCTGTGATATAAAATGCGGGTGGGAACTGCTTGCACAAACTCCCCTCCCCCAGCAAACCGGTCCTCTGAAATCCCGAGGATGAGCTGGGGAGACGACTGCTGCTGGCTGCTTACTGTGCTGCTTTCTCTGGTTCTGGCAACCTCCGACCCCAGCGTTGTGGGGCTCCCTGCGCCCAGGGGAGACTACAGAAACTAAAGGACAGGAGAGGGGCTGAGCAGGGGCTTCTAAGGGCTGGCTTGGATGCTCACTGCTGCTACGCCCCTGCCCTGCCCCCCACCATAGGTTTGGAACTGCAGGCTCAGCAGAGTCAACCTCCGGACGCTTCGTGTCTGCCAGCGCTCAGGGTGTCGGACGTCGAGCCTCGCATCCCGCTCACGGAGCTGGAGGTGGTGCAGGCAGGTCAGTGGCGGGTACCAGTGTCCCTGGGAGGAGAGTCACCGGTGGATGTCTACAGAGGATGTTTGCGCCCCCGTTTCTAGTCCTGGGTCCAGCAATGCTGAGCCCCTGCTTCTGGGTTCCCCTGTGTGTGTACACATGGCTCTCAAGGGCATGGGGTCCGGAGGCCCACAGCGCTGGGTGTTGCCTTGTGGGATGCAGAGGGATCGTTGCTCGCTTCCCCTGGACACTGGACCCTCGCCCGTGGTACTGACGCTGCTCCCCGTGGCCGTGATGTGACAGCCCCTCCTGCCCGAGCAGGTCTGACTCCAGCGCTGGCCTTCATGGTGCCCATGTCTAGCCAGGGTTCTGGCTGTGCGCGAGCACCCCTGACTCATGATGTGTCTGTTACTCGTGTGTGAGTGTCGGCAAAGCCCCTTCTCTGGCCCAGGCTTCTGGGAAGCCAGGTCAGCGTCCCCTTCAGGTCTGGTTTATCAGTGAAGTTCATTGAGTCAGTGTTGTAATTCATCATGAGTAGTGCTCAGCTCCGCTGCAGGTCAGACACTGCGCTCGGGATGTGAAAATGAGAACACAGGGTAGTGCCCGAGGGGCCTGGCGGTGAGTGGCTTGTGGGGTGTGTTGTGGGAGGGGCCGCCAGTGTCCCCCCATGCCCAGGATTTGAGTGCAGGTGGCAGTGCTGAACCGCAGGTGGTCAGACACCCCACGAGGGTCCCTGCTCTGCTCTGGTTCCTCACAGAGAAACTCAAGACTTCCAGGTTCTGCCGTAACAAAAGTATAGCAGGGAAAGTTGTCTGATGATGTGTGGCGAATGAATCGCGGTTTTTTGCTAATATAATATAAAATTTAAAACTCCATCCTTGAAAAACAAGTGTTTTACAAATATTACGTGATAGTTACATTGTTAAAACTTTGCTGGTAAGAATATGAAGAAGTACCCTTGTTCCTGCAGCTGGGGACACGCCAGTCCAGTACTGCGCACAGCCCACCAATGGCGTGGTCTACTTCAGAGCCTTCTCCAGCCTCAACGCCCTGCCTGAGGAGCTGCGGCCCTACGTGCCGCTCTTCTGCAGCGTCCTCACCAAGTAAGGGGCTGCATGGGGCGGACGCGCGCCTCTAGAGCCTGGCACGTCTTCCCTGGTTACTCGGGGCTGTTCACTGTGTGTCCTGTTTCAGTGCACCAGTGTCACTTGTCAGTGAACGGTTTTATTTTTCAAATCTCTAGTGTTGTTACAGAAAGGTGGATGGTGTATTTGTTGAGAATTTTCCTCCTGGACATCATACTTTCTTACTGTAACGTAGTACATTAAAATACACTTATAAACTGTGAACGTAATATACAGCTATCTCAACTAGATTCTTTTTAAAATGATGAAGAGGATAATTCTTCTCATCAGAAGCTTTAAGCTTTAAATGTGACATGTAGGCCTGGGGTCACCCGCAGAACCTGTCTACTGCTCCCCGTCCTCATTAGTACAGCTCCTGCTGCCTGCCTTCCATGGCAGAGGGTTCCGGGATAGCCCGGTCGTCACCTTGGCTTCAGTTATTCATTTATTTGGGACAGTTAGTTAATATTGCGCTCGGGGCAGCAATGAGGGTATTCCCTCCCAAGGCGTCATCCATGTTGAAGTGACTTCTTGAGAGTGCAGAGAAGCTTGTTTTGCAGGTTCCCCACCCCCGAGGCTGCCTGTACCTGGGGGCTACAAAGCTTGGGGTGGGGGAGCCCAGCTGCTGGGCGGGCATTGCTGTGGGCGGGGGCCCAGTCGGGGGACTCCCTGCCCAGAGGACCCTCTGCCCTGTGACTCTGTGCTCTCTCTGCACAGGCTGGGCTGCGGCAGCCTCGACTACCGAGAGCTGGCCCAGCAGGTGGAGCTGAAGACGGGTGGCCTGGCTGCCGCCCCCCAGGTGCTCCCCGACGACTCACACCTTAACACCTACGAGCAGGTGACCATTTCCTTGGGTGCAGGCTGGTGGGGGTTGGTTTTCCCCATGTCTTTTTTTCTTTTTCAGAAGGTCAGAATTCTTTCTTCCCTCCTGGTTTAGGGTGTGCTGTTCTCCTCCTTCTGCCTCGATAGAAACCTAGCAGACATGATGCATCTGTGGAGTGAGATACTGAATGAGTAAGTATTTGCCAAGACATGACCCCAGACACAGGGACCCAGTCCTGTGAGCACCGTGCCCTGTTGTGATTGGTCGCAGGCCTGGTCCTTGGTCCCTGCTGGAGTCTCAACATTTCCCTCCCCTGAGAACTTGCCCTCGGCAGGTTTCCCACTGGGGACGGGGGCGTGGCTGTGTCCCCGGGGCTCATCACGGCTTTCTCCGCTGCAGCCCCCGCCTTGAGGAGGAGGAGCACTTCCGTGTGCTGGTGAGGATGGCCGCCCAGGAGCTGTCTAATGGTGTCCCCGACTCGGGCCACCTCTATGCGTCCATCAGGGCGGGCAGAACGCTGGCACCTGCGGGGGACCTGCAGGAGACCTTCGCGGGGATGGACCAGGTGAGGTGCTCAGGCTGGCCGCCTCTCTGGGGCTCTTAACAGATTGGCCAACATGAACTGGCCAGGTTTCGGGGCGGGGGTGCGGGAAGTGTTCTCTCTCACCTTATTTTCTCAAGCCCACAGCTCCCTTCCCTTGAGCTGGGCAAGTGCGAATCCCACGCGTACACACACCCATGTCCCTGTGTCAGGATGTCTGGTCCAGGCTCTCCCTATGGGCTCTCTGACTCAGGTGCTGCTGATGAAGAGAATTGCGGAGATGACTGACCTGCAGCCCATCCTGGGGAATCTCCTGCGCATCTGGAAACACCTGCTGAGCTGTGACAGCCTGAGGTAGGGCCGCGCTGGCCTCCAGGCTGCACTTAACCTCCTTGTTGCTGAGTGTGGTGTGGAGAGGGCTTTTCAGAGGGAGTGCTTGGGGGCGGCCACAGCATGCAGAGAAGAGCCCAGGTCTTCTCGGTGTTTGTCAGACGCTTTTTTATGATAGTGGAGGTTGGAGGAACCACAGAGAAACGTCTTCTGAGAGGGTGGAGAACTACCACCACCCTCTGACTACTTAACAGTGCTACTTGAATGAAGGTTTATCTTCCTCTCAACAGTGTGTGTGCTGAGACCTTGGCCCCGAAAGCACTGAGGGTGGGTTGTTCTCTGCACCTCCTCCTCCTCAGGGAAACAGAGCTCTGAGCTGGCCAAGAGCAGGGTCAGGCTTTTTCGTACCCAGAAAGCATGTGGTGAAGAAAAGCATGTGGCTTTTGGTTTACTCAGCTTTTGTTTGTACATTTACATGTACGTGTCTTTACACTTCGGTAATCTTTTCACAGTAATGGTTCTGTGCGTACACTGTTTTAAACAGATGTTCTGTGAACGCGACTGCCCAACAGATGTCGCAGGTGGAGGGCGCAGTGGAGACCTTCCTGAGGAGCCTCAGCCGGAGTGAGAAGGAGCAGAGGCCCGTGTGCCTGCACGTGGTGGAGGTGAGGCTCGGGGCCCGCCCTGGGGCCCGAGGACGAGGGGCGTTCTTCCCCTGGAAGAACACTCAGGCCACAGAGCCTATACTGCCTGAACCCTAAGCATCCAGGCTGTTTCCAGAATGTACCTGACCCGCTCACGTGCGTTTCAGGGTTTACTCATTTCTCTGGGAAACGTTTCACTTCCAGAAACCTGCACCTAAGGCATCCAGCGGAAGCTGCCCAGTCATAAGGAGGCTGGTGACGGTGAGTCCCTTCCTCTCGCGCCCTGCCCACTTCGCCGTCCCTTCCATGGCCAGCCAGTATCTGAGGCCACCAGGTGCTGTGTGGATGCCTCATGTTCAGTCCACCTCTGTTCAAACATCACTGCTGTATTGGGATCACTTCACCTCCCACCCACCTCCCGATGACCCTAGGAAAGACAAAGGCGCTTATTCCGGGAAAGTGATCAGACGAGGCCACATGCTCAGGGCCCTGGGAGGGAGTGGGTGAGGTGAGCCAAGGTCTCTGGGTGGGCTGGGATGTGCCACCTCCACCCTGCGGAGGTTGTGTGGGGCAAGCTTGCCAGTGCTGTTATGTGTGGATGGGGTTGCTGCTGCTGCCCAGGGCATCACGGTCAGGGCTCTGGGTCCTCAAGGGTCCTGGCCATGTGGCGCTGACACCGCCTGGCCTCTGCCCCAGGACCCCACCTTCGAGCCCTGCCAGATGAAGACGCACTTCTTGCTTCCGTTCCCCGTGAACTACGTTGCCGAGTGCATCAGGACCGCCCCGTACACAGCCCCGGACCACGCCAGGTGCATGGGGCTGGGCCCTCAGGAGCAGCACTATGTAGGGCTCTGATGAGTAGCAAGATGTGGTTTTAGAAACAGAGAGGGACCACCTTCCCTGGGTGTGAGGAACTTCCCGTATATCACTGAAAGAGAAGTTCCTGAAAAAAGACGTGTGGACGGGTGGATTCCTGCCCTCCTCCACACCCCCTGTCCCTGCCAGGGAGCAGAGCCATGCGCGGCCCACCACCTCTCCCAGGAGCTCAGGCTCACCCTCCACATGCCCCCCGCCCCGCCATAGAGGAGACCCAGGGCAGGGCGGCGCGCTGTCATTGCTCATGATGGACGTCATGGGGATGCGGAGGCCTGGTAGATTTTCCCTGTTGGAGCGTGTTTTCTAAGGGAGGGACTTTCACGGTGGAGGCCACTCACCTAAGACACGCAAATGCTGCGGCGGGGCAGGAGGGAGTAGGCCCACCCCCATCCCTCCCGTCACCCAGGCCTCACCTTGCTCGCGTCTTTCTTGCCCTCGTGGATCACTCTGTGTTATGTTCAGTCTTGCCCTGCCAGCTGTGCTGTTGTTAATGTGCATCTTTTTATCTTTTCAGCCTCAAGATCCTGGCACGGTTGATGACTGCTAAATTCTTACACACGGAAATTCGAGAAAAAGGTGGTGCTTACGGCGGAGGCGCCCGGCTCAGCTACGGCGGAATGTTCACACTTTACTCTTACAGGTGGGTCTGAGCGCACTGCACACTTCAGAAAGACGTTCCCCTGTTCTCAGATAATCCTGGGAACCCTGGGCCTGAAACAGCTCTGGGGTTGGTGACCAGGGTGCTTGGGAGACAACCTGGAAACTCTTGGGGCCGGGCTGGGTCCTCGGGGCCACAGACTCTCCTGCCCGCTCACATCTCCGTCCTGCGGCCCCGCTGCCTGAGGGCAGGACTGACACCCCAGGGAAGGAGGGGCTTCCCTCCTCACGGGCTGGACGTGGTTGTGGTCGTGCGGGGGCCGTGGGTTTCCAGAGGGACAGAAACCAGGCGTTTTTCACAGATGCCCTGGGGACCACGTGCATGTGTGAGGACCTTGGAGGATTCCGTGCTCAGGGAGGATGCAGGAGATTGGCCTCCGCAGGGGCCATTGTTGCGTCTGGGGCGTCTCACATGTGTCTTCTGTTCCCTCTGGCTAGTCCCTGTCCTGGTGGCAGAGGTGTAGTTCGCAGGGTGACAGGCTGGGTCTCCAGGGATAGTGTTGGTGGCTTTTGTGGCCACTCGTCAGTGTCCAGAGCACTGGGGTGTCTGTACCATGTGAAAACAGCCGCTGATGACCCCAAAGTGTGGACAAACTGCGTCATACTTGCTTGTTCCTTGTTGATAAACGTCAGTGTCTGACCCCTCGGGTCTCCAGGGATCCACGTTCCACGGAAACACTGCAGTCCTTCATGAAGGCCATCGACTGGGCCAAGGCCGGGAGGTTCACCCAGCAGGACATTGATGAGGCAAAGCTCTCGGTCTTCTCTGCCGTGGATGCTCCGGTGGCATCTTCAGATAAAGGTGCGTGGTGTAGCAGACACACCTGGAGCCCTGGTGCCTGAGCTCGTCCTCCCGAGACTCTGCTTCCTCCTTTGCCCAGCGTCTCAGCCGAGTCGGGAGGAGCGGGCCTGAGGGTCAGTGCTGAGACCTGTGGTGGAAGCGGGGCGTGAAGGCTGGGGGTGGCTGTGTGTCCTCACAACCACCCCATCCCATCCCCTGTACTCACTCTCAGGCCTGGACCACTTTCTGTACGGCCTCTCAGATGAGATGAAGCAGGTACACCGTGAGCAGCTCTTCGCCGTCTGCCACGAAGACCTGGTCGACGTGAGCAACAGGTGAGTGGGAGCTGGGTGCTTAGTGTCCAGTCCCTGTGACCCCATAGTGCCTGAGTGACCACTGCCCCCCTGCCTCCAGGTACTTGGGCGCCAGGAGAAACACACACGGCATGGCTCTGCTCGGACCAGACAACGCGAGCATCGCTAAGGACCCATCGTGGGTCATAAGACAGCGGTGACTAGATGATGCGAGCATCGCCAAGGCCCTGTCGTGGTCATAAGACAGCGGTGACCCTGCCTCCTGACTCCGAGTGCCTTGCTTTCCTCACCTTTTAAGTTATTTTCTTAGCAAGACTGTTAATCATGTGTATATATTATTTATATATCAAATATATATGATCGTATATACATGATATCATTTGATATCATTCTTAAAATTTTGCATAAGGTCTTGCCTGGCAAGTCAGATGAAAACTCTTCCATCTTGAAGAAGGAAATAGTGATCACAAAGAAATTAACTGAAATCATTACTCACTACATGCCAGAGACGCACAGAGTATATAGTCTTGAGACTTTCTAAAGCTTTAAGTGCTGTTTTACTTTACTGTCCTAGTGCATGCCTTTTAAAACTCAAAGGTGACTCTGACCTACCTGCGCTTTAGGCATTATTTTAAATGACTATTTGCTGAAGTAGTTTTTAGGGACTTTATGGAGAAATGCACGAGGTGTCCTGACGCTGCTGACGCTGGCCTCCACTCACTGGCTGCGGGGCAACTGTGTCCAGTCAGGCTCTGCTCCTAGGGGCACTGACTCTCCCCCAGCCCCCTCCTCCTCCAGGCACACAGGGTGGGGGTGGGGGCCCCTTCTCTGCAGACTCTGGGGTGCATGCCTCCATTCCCCCTTGGCAGCATCACCTTCCCTGGTCCAGGGCCATCTGTGCGCTGGGCACCACCCACGCGTTGCAGGTCAGAGCACTGCGTATTTCCTCCGGTGACTTTGCCCTTGCCTGTGGCCAGCTCCAATTCCCTAGAAAACACCTGTCTGTTTCTGCCAACAGAACCCTGACAGCCACCCGCACACCCCGAGGTCTTCAACTCCCACGTAGAATAAAGACACTGGGCACAGTGGTTGGAGTTGTAGCCAACGTTTAATTCTGCGGGGCCCGCAGGTTGTGAAGCAGGAGACAGGCAGCACAGGCGGCCCGTGCGCCAGCGCCTGGGGTCGGGCATCACGTGGACGATGCTCGCGTAAAGTGCTCGTAAATAACTGGACCACGACAGCCGGCGGGCGGCACTAGATGGCGGCCGGCTCCTCAGCGCCACGGGGCTGCACGGGCTCCAGCTGGCTAGCATCCGACACCTCGAAGCTGACCTTGTACTTAGCCAGGATCTTCATGAGGGGCCGCAGCTTCAACCACCACTGCTCCTTGGGGATCCGGTGCCTGCAGGGGGGACCAGGCTGAGCGAGGGTAGGGCCCACCCAGGGGGCCTCCCCCCGCCCCTGGCCTCAGGCGCTTACTCGAAGTCTGTCTCCTTCTTCAGCTCCGCCACGGGCTGGAACAGCAGTGTTCTCTTGCTGATTCCCAGCACACACACAGAGTCCTCACTTAAAAATTTTTTTCCTATGAAAGGTAGAAAGATGATGTAAGAAAACAAGAGGTGAGGTCTAGATATTGGCACAAATTACCAGGGTTTGGAGAGCAGGAGAGCAGGGGGCATGGAGAGCTGTAGGAACTGCAGAGGAGAGGGTAAATTGTGTATTTTCATGCCAAACGTCACAGATTCAGACAAAAGCAGGTCTGTAAACATGGAACACATGCAGCCGTCCGCTCTCCCTACAGCAGAAGCACAGACAGGACACAGGCAGAGGTTTATCGAACATCCAAGATCAGGACTCAGAGACGCTCTCCCCAGGGAACCCCCAGGCCTCTAGGATGCTAGAGCAAGTCAGCCCTCTACACAGAGGGGAACAGACAAGGTGAGTGTAACATGAGCAAGTCAGCTAAAGAAAAGTCAAGGGACCATCCATTTCATTTAGTGCAAAAGTGTGTCCTAGCCTTCATGACTGAAACAATTCTTAGCGAACATCAGAGCATCCAGTATCCACCAAAGACCATCAGCAAATAAGTTGCAGAAAGACTTCACTTAAATATTAGGGAGAATTCTGAGTCATGAGGCACTGAGGTGTTCCCTGTGTTATCCAGGAGACAAGACAGGAGTTCTGTCACTACGTCTGTTGGGGTTTCTCTGGAGGAAACTCATCCACAAAAAGTCAAGGAAGAAAAAGATTTGCATGCAGATGCTGTGTGTGAGAAAACCAAGAAAAGTCGCATCCATGCAGATGCTGTGTGTGAGAAAACCAAGAAGAGATGCATTTACACATAATCACTACAATTTACATCAGTGTATAAAAATAAGTTGTATTTCTGTACTCCAGCAGTTAAGAAATTGTAATACCCTTTACAGTGATATATTTTTAAAATCACTAAGTCAGGAATAAACTTATAGTCAATAGCTTTATGGAAAACAATGCTTTAGTAGCAAAGGGTCTAATATATGGAGGTTAAATTGTTCATGAATTAGAAGATAAATATTTTTAAAATGTCAATTCTTCCAAATTACTTGTTATTTATGTAATTTGTTATTTACATGTAATCCCCACCTCCAAAAATCCAACAGAACTGATGGACACAAAGAGTCAGGAATAGCTGAAATGGGAGAAAGCCCAGGTAGGACTACCTGATGACAGTAATTGTTCGCCAAGCTGGAATATTGGCAAGATTGCTAACTGCCAAAAAAAGAACCGAACAATCCAGAAACAGTCCCTTAGGTTTCTGGGTTCCTGTTCTTGGATGGAGATTAATTGTACTGCAGATTGGGGGGAATGGATTTTTCAGTGGCTAGCACCCAAGTAATTATTCACATGGAAAAAAATTAGACCTTAAATGTTATACCAGTTCAAGTGGGCTAAAAACCAAATGGAAAAGGTGAATATTTTAGTAACAAAAAGCTCAAACCTTGAAGGACAAAGTTAAAAAAAACTGACTACATTACTAAATTAAGAGTTCTTCATAAAAAGATAACAGAAAACGACAGGGTTTGCCAAATGGGAGATACGTATCTGCAACCTGTGACTCACAGAATATAAAACATGGACCTTCTCCAACATACAATATCAAAAATTCTTAAAATGTTTTTAAATTCTAGGAAATAACACAGCCCAATCAATCAGATAACAGGAAGAATTAACAGAATAAATGAGTGCTGGACCAGCAGGAGGGGCCTGGCCGTCTCCCTGCTGACCTGGAGGGTCAGCCTCTGGCAGCCACAGGGGGACAGGATACCCACCATCACAGCAACAGCTCAGAGGTGACACGGATGGGTGAGCCCCAGGGAGGGTGGGGTCCCACCAGTGAGCGTGTGGTGGGCGAAACTGGTTTGGGGAACTGGCCTCGCTGGGCCTGGGCAGCGGCTGTGACCCTGGAACCACTTGCTCAGGGCCAGGTGGGTTCCAGGCCATAGCAGAGACCAGCTCCCCTCAGGTAAACCACAAAACCAGAGCCTTTGAAGGTTTAATCCTGCAAAGTCAGACCCTGAAGGAAGGATCGCAGGGCTGCTGCCCTGGGGAGGGGCTCAGAGGTGGAGAGAGGACCTGCCGGGGAGGAAGCTGTCCAGGTGCCTCCCCGTCCCTTGCCGTCCTCCCCAAAAAGAGAGGCCATATAGGAATAATGGAAGGTGCCAAGCGTCAGGTAAAAGCCAATTCATCGTCAGCACAGCAGAGAAACAGGGAAGGTCACAGTAGGTCTGGGGCCCTCAGAGTGGGCAGTTTCTTCCTACACGAGCGGAGTGCCTCCTGCAGTAATCAGCATTGCTTCCTTAAGGACATTTATTCCTAGTTACAACCTAAGTCACAGGCAGCAGCTGCAGAAGTCACGTGCAGCCCAAAGCCAGATGGACACGGGGCAGAAACGCGCCTGCGCAGAGCACGGCCCTCCCAACCCACGCCGCCTGCCACCAGTTGGTACCTTTCCCCGCAGACTCCCTCAGCTTCGAGCTGATCCACTGCATGGCTCTGGCGGAAATTTTGGTTCCAAAGTTTCTGTCGAACGGAGAAGGTGCCCCACCCTGTGGTTGGTCAGAGTTACACGAGAGTTAGACACCAGCACCTTCCTGGCTGTTAGCTTTTAAAATGGAACGGAAGTTACAATGACTAACAAAATTCACGTCCTATTTCTAAGAAACTCTATAGTCTGTAAATATGAGTTTGGGGGTCTATCTCCTTGTATGTGACTGGGACCAAACAAACCACAAGAAACCCTGTCACTCCTGCAGCCGAAACCCCCCGGTCAGGTGTCGCTGCTTCCTGAGGAGGTGGCTTTTAATCAGCCAGACCCTGAGCATCCTCCTCACATCAGCATCTTCATCAGGACCTCTTCAGCTTGTTTGGGGAGGCCGTGGGGAAGGGTCACAGTTCTCTTAAGGAGCTGGCCCACTCTGTGGGCTTGCTTTCAGAAAGACCTACACACGCCTACCACACACGCCATCGTGTAACTTGAGGGCAGTCAGTGGGTTTGTGGACCCTGCACTACAAGCTCCTGAGACAAGGACTGAAAGGTGGTGATGGGCAGGCCTGCTGTCAGGGGACCGGGTCCCGCGACTCCACCCCAACTTCCTGCCCTGTCTGGGGTGCGCTGACGTGCATACCCCAAGATTCTGTCCAAATCGCTCTGATTTCACGCAGATCTCAAAGAACTGTCATTTGTCTGACACTCCAGTTTAAATGGGTATGAAAGCCTGATACTGAATCAAAGTATACTGAAGAAAAGTTATGACCAAACTAGACAGCATATTAAAAAGCACAGACATCACTTTGCCAACAAAGGTCCATCTTAGACAAAGCTATGGTTTTTCCAGTTGTCATGTATGGATGTGAGAGTTGAACTCTAAAGAAAGCTGAGCACCAAAGAATTGATGCTTTTGAATTGTGGTGTTGGAGAAGACTCTCGAGAGTCCCTTGGACTGCAAGGAGATCCAACCAGTCCATCCTAAAGGAAATCAGTCCTGAATGTTCATTGGAAGGACTGATACTGAAGCTGACGCTCCAATACTTTGGCCACCTAATGCGAAGAACCAATTCATTGGAAAAGACCCTGATGCTGGGAAAGATTGAAGGCAGGAGAAGGGGACAACAGAGGATGAGATAGTTGGATGGCATCACTGACTCGATGAACCTGAGTCTGAGTAGGCTCCAGAAGGTGGTGATGGACAGGGAGGCCTGGCGTGCTGCAGTCCATGGGGGTGACAAAGAGTCAGGCAGACAGGACTGAGTGACTGAATCGACTGACTGAATCAAGTACTTAATTTGAATGCGTCTTTCCACTTAACTGGTGTCACTATGTATATGGAGGTGGACCGTTTTCTGACAAAGCCTATCTGCTCAACTGTCAGAACAGAAAGTGTTCCTGAGGCGGCTGATAACTGGTTTAACAGCACAGTTAAACATAGTTCATAACATAGTTCAGATGCCGATTTTAATCACTGTGGAACTGACTTAGGAATACATTTCCTTTTTGCAAAACGGCTAACACAGGCCATCCAAGTGAGATAAGGCGTGAGGCCATGCCCCGCCCGCGGCCCACCTGCTGCATGTGGCCCAGCACGTTCTTCCTGCAGTCGAACACGCCCTTGCCCTCCTCGGAGTAGAGCTGGTAGATGAAGTCGGTGGTGTAGTTCTCGCTGCAGCTCTCGTTCCTGCAACACACAAGCACAGGGTCGTCCCGCCCCAGCAACCATGCCACCGCTGCTTTATCACCACGGCGTCACTGTGACAGAAACCACTGAAAGAATCTTAAGAACGGAAACTGACGACCAAGCAAAACTGGATCTCTAAAAATGGCCCTTGAGTCATTTAAATGCCTGTTGGTCTGAACACGGACCGAGCGTGACCATGCAGAGGAGGAGCAGCCGCGCTCGGGGACCATGGGCTGTTACCTGAGCACGAGCCCCCTCTGGATGCTGGTCTTCATCTTCTCCGTCAGGTGCTCCACGTTGGACTAGGAAAGCCAGGACACTGTGATTAGGCGCCTGCTGTGTGCTAGGCACTGCCCCAAGGGAGGCCGGCATGGCTGCTCTCAGCTGACCTTGTGGCAGAGGGGACAGTGGACAGTGACGTGTCGGCTAGTGACACCCACTGCGGACAGTGGCATGTGGAGACCACAGCAGGGGCTGGGGGAGGGGGTCATGGCGTCAGTGCGCCGCTCGGTGTCCGCAGGCGATGCCTGAGAGGTGAGCGGGCCCCTGGTCACTTCACTGTGTGCTCCGTGCGCTCGCCTAAGGCTGCTCCCCAGGCCCCCGGCCAACGCCCGCGCCTGCTGTCTCAGAGGAACACGGCTGTCACCTGGCTTTACACAGAGACTCCTGACCCTGCCTAACAGGCACGTTCAAGCAGGAGGATTTTCTAAGGAAGGAGATGGCTTGAGAGAGGACGTGTGCGAGAAAAAGGGAGCGAGGACACACGAGCACAGGTTCCAAACGAAGCTGGCTGCAGAAGAGCAGGCGGACTGTGAGTTTCCTGTCCTGATTTTGGGGGTGACACTCCCCTGGGCTGCATCCTGGCCAGGGCAAGCCTCCCCAGGGGCACTGGGCAGCCCTCCCCATGTCATCCTCCCCATGTCCTGGGCCACAGGGGACCAGGGGCTCCTCCAGGCGGGGGTCTGTCCTCCACTGCTGCACAGTTCCCCTGGCTCAGACCCACAGGGACCCCAAGCTCTGGCTGCCTGCGCACCCGAGGCCTGGACATGGTGGCCATGAGCCGGCAAGGCCCCAGGCGCCTAGCACATCCGTGTCCCTGCAAGTGTAGGGCCTCCAGGGAGGGCGTTAACTGCTTCCCAGGTAAGCATGTAAGAGACACATTTTCAAACTCGGGGTGCGAGCAGCAGGTGCCCTGGAACCTGTTCCAGGGGTCACCCTGTCCCTGCACATGGAGCTCTAGTGCCTCACTGGTGTCTGATGTGGCAGGGGGGTGGGGTGGTTCCTGAGACCCTGGACCTGTCGGTCAGCGACCCCTGGGGCCCCGTGTCCACGCACCTGCAGGTCCCGGATGTCGAAAGGCTCCTCGAAGATGTAGGCAGCGTCTGCGCCAGCCGCCAGTCCCCCCATGTTGGCCAGGTAGCCGCAGAAGCCCCCCATGGTCTCGATGATGAACACGCGCCGCTTGGTCCCGCTGGCCGACTGCTTGATGCGGTCGCACGTCTGCACGAGGGGACACGGTCAGGAGACGCGGACACTGCCCCATGGCTGGCCCTGACCTCGGGCGGTGTGCTGTGCCCTAGGCCGTGGCCTCTCTGGGCTCGTCAGCAGGCATGTCCCTGCTCTGTTCTCTCCTGAAACACTCCGGGGACACGTGGGGGGAGGAAGACTTTGTGCACCAAAGTGTGCCACCACCAGCGGGGAGACCTTCGTTCCAAGACTTTGGATTAAACGTGAACAAGCTCTGTGATCCCCAGACAGGCCCCATTCCGTCACCCAGGATGACCCCTCCAGCATCTGTGATGGGTCACCACCCTCCCCCAAAACAGACTGATCTCATCCAAACCCAGGGTGCACTTCAGCAACTGGGAAGCTCCACGTTCTCCAGGAGCCCAGACAGGAAAAGAAGCCACGTCAATGAGCTTGTCTCCTCCTCCCGGTGCTCAGGCCTGGGGGTGCCTGGCCAGGTGGGGAGACACACAGGACTGCGGTGTCCACGGGTCCTTCACTTGGCACTGGAGCACTAAAACCTGCCTGCCTGGCCACTGTCTCAGGAATTCAGGGTGGGGGATGCACAGACCCCCCTGGGCTGCAGGTCTCGTGGGCTCCCCTCCTGACCCAGAACAGCAGCTATCACCACCAGCCAGAAAAGCCCCTCTCCTGTGAGGCCCAAGCACCCAAGTCTCACCCCCACCCAGATGTGCCCGTTGGCCTCGACGGCAGAGGTCCCGGTGACAGCCTCCTTGTCTAACCTGTGCTCAACTGCCATTTACCAGGGCTCTTTGCCCAGCTGAGACGGGAACCCTCCAGCACAGGGGGCTCTGCACCTCTGGGGGTCCCCAGTCGGGGAGGACACGGGTCCCACTGCCCACGGCACAGGCCAGGCAGCCAGGGTGCTGATGGGTGAGGGTCAGTGCCGATGGATGCCAGGTGGGCAGGGCTCAGAGACACTGGTCCCTCGGAGCCTGGGTGACAGCGGCCTGCTGGGGCCCCACTTGGATGGGGCTGGGAGGGACTGTGGGTGAAGGCCCCCAGGAAGGGCGTCTCCTCCCCGCCTCCCTGTGACCTGAGCTCCAATGGACTCTCACACCCCCAGCACCGCATCCCTCTGCCCACCCCCTTGCTCTGCGTGCTGTCTCCTCCAACACCACACTGCCGCTGGTCGCCTGGGGGCAGCTCGGGGCTTTGTCTTGGTAGGCAGGAGCAGGCTCACCCAGAGCCCCCGAGGGAACAGGCCACCGAGAGTCAGCACAGGTGGGCTCCTCAAGACAGGCTGGGAGGAAACTGTGCTAACCCAGCTGATGAGAAGCAGGGCTCCTTTGCCCTGGAAGATTCAACAGGTCCCCGTTCCGGTTCTCCTTGAGTGGGAAAGACAGACCCTACAGGACCCCTGACGGGCCGTCTCCTTGAGCAAACGCAAGGACCTTACCTCCACGATCACGTTCAGGCTCGTGTCACAGCCTATGCTCAGGTCTGTGCCTGGAACATTGTTGCTAATGGTGGCGGGCACCATACAAACGGGGATGCAAAACTCAGGGTGGCTGTCGCGGTTCTTCGACAGCTCCAGCAAGCTCTGGAAAGCCTGAGCAGAGCGGGGGCGGGTCAGCAGGGAACCTACATCCATGACGGCCAATGCGGAGGAAGCTGCAGGGGACAGACCTGGTGGGGCTCAGGGTGCAGGGGAGACCAGAAGTGGGCGGCTTAGGGGTAAAGGGGGAGATAGGCAGGGGGCTTGGGGTACAAGGGGAAGACCAGCAGTGGGGTGCTTGGGATGCAGGGGGAGACCAGCAATGGGGATTCGGGGTGTGGGGGAGACCAGCAGGGGGCTCGGGGTGCAAGGGGAGACCAGTAGTGAGCACTCCGGGTGCAGGGGAGACCAGCAGGGGGGCTCGGGGTGCAGGGGAGACCAGCAGGGGGACTCAGGGTGCAGGGGGAGACCAGCAGGGGGGCTCGGGGTGCAGGGGGAGACCAGCAGGGGGCTCGGGGGTGCAGGGGAGACCAGCAGTGGGGGACTCGGGGTGCAGGGGAGACCAGCAGGGGTGCTCAGGGTGCAGGGGAGACCAGTAATGGGGACTCAGGGTGCAGGGGAGACCAGCACGGGGGGACTTGGGGTGCAGGGAGAGACCAGCACGGGGGGACTCAGGGTGCAGGGGGAGACCAGCAGGGGGGACTCAGGGTGCAGGGGGAGACCAGCATGGGGGGACTCGGGGTGCAGGGGGAGACCAGCAGGGGGGACTCGGGGTGCAGGGGGAGACCAGCAGGGGGGGACTCAGTGCAGGGGAGACCAGCAGAGGGGACTCTGGTGCAGGCCCAGAGGATACAGGCCAGGGCAGGCGGGCAGCAGAGCAAGGCCAAGGCGGCACGGGGTTAGTGGTGGACGAGCAGCCAGGCCTTTCTGGCATCAGGAGGAGATGTGGGCGGCCACTTGGCGGGACCATAGGGGCCAGGCTGCTGGGACCCCTCGGAGAGGTAATGCCGGATGGCTGGGGAGGCAGACGCCCGCGGAGTCCCCTTTGCCCAGGCCATGTGACCCTCACAGAGAGCCCTAAGGGGTTTGGGATCCCCGGGAAACAGTTGGGCTCTGATGTCAGAAAAGCGGGCTGCTCTCAAGCACACGACCGGGGCCCAGACCTCCCTTCTCTGCATTAGTGCAAGTAACTTGTTAGTGTCCCGGTCCACCACCCGCCCCTAAGGCCACAGCGCCCCATAGCCAGACACTCGCAGAACCTGCGTTCTGCCCTGTCTTTATTCCTCCCACTTGGAGCCACTTCCCACGCCTTGTGCGGGGAAATTCCCGGCAGGACAACCCGGGCTTTCCAGAGAGCGTGGCTCTCTGCCTGCCCTGCCTCTTCCATCCCCAGACTCCCAGACAGGCCGGGTTCTGGGTCTATGGCCCTAGGACGTGTGGACGGAGAGCCCACGCTGGGTGAGTCCAGGGAGCAGCTGTGAGGAAGGTCAGGGGGTGGCTCACCTGCCTCGTGCCCCACCACCATCAATCACCACCCCACCCAGTCCAGCCCGGATCCCCACAGGGTACCTCCCCAGCCCCGATGCAGCTCAGGGCCACCGTGGGGCTGCCCGGATGCCTGCTGGATGGAGGGGTGGTAAGCCCCATGGTTAGACGGGCTCCCAGGCTGTCTGCACCCCCCAGGATGCTCTGGGTGGGGTCACCTGGCATAGGGGGCGGGCAGGGCGCCAGCACCTTGAAATCTGACGGCAGTTCTACACCTGTACATTCTTGCCACCCTCTCTCTGACCTCCATCACTCCCTGCTTTTCCTCTGATCTCTGGAAAATGAGACAGACACTCAGAGCCAGGAGAACCCTGCCCAGGACATGAGCCCGGGGCCCTGGGGGCAATGCTGAGTGAGCCAGCCACCTGGGCAGCACCGAGCTCACGTCAGCTGAGGTTCCGAAGGGGACCAGCATGCGGCCCAGAGGAGGAGACGCAGCCCCCTCTTTGGCTTCAGACTCAACCCGAGCCCTGAGGACCAGCGGACCCCAGGGCTCATGATGGAGTCAGTTCCCTGGGATCTGTTTCCAGGAACGCATCCGTAAGCTCAGCATCCAGACTGATGAGGAGGGCACGTGAGGACAAGGGTTAAGTGTCCAGAGGATGCACCACCTGACGATACCAGGCCACCTCGGTTCACCCCCTCGGCCCCCTGGGATATTCAGACTGAGGACCCTGGGCTGCGGGGTCATCCTGACATCATGCAGTCAGCAGCATCCAGGCCGATACTCACCAGACACCATGCCCCACCTCCCCACCCCCGGCCGCCCAGTTCTGACAGCCAGAGTGTCCCCCAACGTCGCAGACCTCCCCTGGGGACAAAGTCACCTCCAGACCACCCTGGCCTCTGAGCAGAAGACAGCGGCTGGGGCAAGAGGTGCCCGGGGCTGTCCCCGAGGCCGGGAGGTGGCACTGCCACCATCAGGACATCCAGACCGCAGATCGCAGGCCACAGAGGCCTATCCTGAGAGCACAGCTGACCGGACGGACAAACAGACGCTGAGCTCCCTCTGGAAGCCGGAGAGCCTCCTGCCTCCCGGGGAGGCTTAGGAATGATGACCCTCGGGCCCTCCCCCAGCACGGTCCTGCCTGCCGCCCCCTTCTTGAATGTGCCCGGCCCAGCCGAGGGCCAACCAAACCCAGGCCTCCTGAGAGACTCAACTGCACTGCGGCTCAACACACACAAGCTAGGGAACCAGTTGGCCTCCCATCCCCCAGCTCCAGGACCCACTGAGCAGGTCCAGCACAGGGTCATCTCAACCACCGCCTGACCACTGGGCACGAACTTAGCAGCAGAGCAACACCCCCAATTTGTGGGGCAGCCCTGGCCCGTCACCAACGGTGACCCTGGCTCCAAGAAGCTCCAGTAAAGAAAAGCCTGCATGTCAAAGGCCATGTAATAAATCTCAAAACCTCTTGAAGGGAAGCAGGATGGACCACGTGGAATTTCCCCAGACCTATCCTGGTTTTCAGATTTTCAACAACCCATGTGTAGAGAATCTCTATCACTTGGAAAAGTAATTCTTCGTAGCAGAGGAGCCTGGGATTAAGAAGTGGGAGCATCCTGTCCTGCTGAGAGTCTGTGAAAGGCCACAGGGGACACACACCGACCCTGGTCAGGACCCACCGACGACCGCCCCCAGAGTTCCTGCCACCCCCAGGGTCTCGTTAGGCGACAATCAGGACACAAACTTCGGATGCTTCTACTGCAAGCGTAGCGAGAGCAACTCAGACCCAGCTACATGGGAGCAGAAGTGACACACGACCTTTCAACTCAGACCTTGAGCAGCGAGCGGTCAGAGGTTGAATTAGTCCCACGGCAGCAGAAGCACAGACGGCATCCCCGGGGCCACAAGGGGTGGGCACGGGGGTGAGGAGGTCCAGCACGCGGACACCGGCCAAAGCCACGCCGGAAGGCTTTTTAGTACAGAAACTGCAGAAAGTTGAAGAGGTTCAGGAAAGCAAAGAACCAGCACCAAGCACTGCTTATCGCATACATCCTGCTTTAAAAGCTTTTCTTTTATTTACCGGCACTGGAGACAGATTTGATGCCCATTAGTTTAAGGGGAAAAAAGCTAGAAATACAGCCACGAGGCCTGTGTCTCCCAAGGAAAATAAAATGTAAGAATTTACCAGAAAATTCTAGACACTGAATTGAAGAAAAAAAAAAAAAAGGAGTTATGCATTCTGATCCTCACTGATCTTCAAATGCCCAAGCAATTTCCCAAGTGTGATTTAAATTTTTGATAATTAAAATGTATTTCTATGCTTTGTATGGACTTTGCTGCTGCTGCTGCTAAGTTGCTTCAGTCATGTCTGACTCTATGCGACCCCATAGACAGCAGCCCACCAGGATCCCCCGTCCCTGGGATTCTCCAGGCAAGAACACTGGAGTCGGTTGCCATTTCCTTCTCCAATGCAGGAAAGTGAAAAGTGAAAGTGAAGTCGCTCAGTCGCGTCCGACTCTTAGCGACCCCATGGACTGCAGCCTACAAGGCTCCTCTGTCCATGGGATTTTCCAAGCCAGAGTACTGGAGTGGGTTGCCACTGCCTTCTCCATGTATGGACTTTAGGGGGATAAAAAAACATTCAAGTACCATCAGTATTCTTTTATATATGGTTTATTGTCCCCAGTCCACAAACAGGAGGAGGAGGACAATTGTTTAAAAGGATCCAGGTCAGTGAATGAACTCACAAAATCTTCAGTCCAGCTTCTACCTTCAGACACCACAGCACAGGGCCCTGGACCCAGGTTTCATCACAATAACACAATAATGTGTTATATGCTTGGGGAAAATTTAGAGAAAAAACAACAGGGGTGGGTTTAATCGAATATCCACATCACTGTGACTCAAAACTAGCTGAAGTACAGATGATGTCACCCTGGCTGCAGCAAAGGGAAACGGAGGTGAAAAATCTTTGGGGCCAAATTGTAGATCGTCAGGCTTTTTTTTTTTTTTTCTCTCTTTTTCGGCCATGTCAGCATGCAGGACTGTAATTCCCCCCAGTGAGGGATCAAACCTACACCCACTGCCTCGGGAGCATGCAGTCTTAGCCACTGGGCCACCAGGAAAGTCCCTTTATTTCAAAAAAGATAAACTTTTCAGCAGACCCCCAGCCCAGTCTGTCTCCAGCACATGGTACATAAAAGCGGGCCGGCGCCCCAGGTTAGTTCCGCAGCCCCTGCCCTGCTGCCCACACTCACGTCGGTGATGGTGTTGAGGGCGGTGTCCGCCCCGATGCTGAAGTCGGAGCCGGGCACGTTGTTGGAGACGGTGGCGGGGACCATAACCATGGGGACACAGAACTCCTCATGCTTCTGCCGGGCGGCCAACAGCTCCAGCAGCCCCAGGTAGGCCTGTGGGTGAGTGTGTGAGTGGGGGGCGGTAGGGTGGTGGGTGGCTATGCATTGCCATCTGGGCGTCGGCCCAGGGCGAGACTAAGCTGCTCACGGGCGAGCGTCTGACCCAGACTTTGAGTCTGACTGTCTGAGGTTCTCACGTTTTCTTTAAAGGAAACGTCAAGGTCATCATGAGGCTAATATTAAAAACGAAGGTGGACAATCCAACAGGTAGTTAAAAGACAATAATCTGGCCCCATAACTTCCCTCCTCTCTGAGTAACCCATGGGCTTCCAACTCGAGAGAGAGGATCATCTCCACAAACCCAGCGGACATGAGGACTCACTGAGCAGACAGCCCAGCCATGGGGTCGGGGGTACAAGTGGCCCCAAGTCCTGCATCGCCGGTGCTCAGTGGCAGCTGGGCCCGTGCTCCCGATGAGGAGCAGATGGCAGGGTGCTCATGGGAGCCGACGCGGGGTCCCCTCTCAAACCCGCAGTGCTGGCCAGCAGGGGAGCAGACGTACCTCAAATCCACCGATAATCAAGAGAGCGCTGATGCCATGGGTTCGCATCTGCGCCGCGATGTCCTCCAGGTATTTCCCAGGGAGGATGCTGGGGAGGTTCAAGGGGGTGAGCTCAGGCAGGGCCCCCTCTGCACCCCACCCTCTGAAGCCAAGTGGCATGACACTCAGGGGCAGGAGGCGCCCTGGGCCACGTGGCTGGGGGACAGCATGGCTGGGGAGCCACCCACAGTGGGCACAGCCAGGAGTCAGGTCTCAAAAGAGGGTCTTTTCAAAAGACAATGGGAAGAAACTTGGCGGCTGCCTCACAGCTGGACCTCAGAAAATCCCAGCGCCTGGGTTAGGGACATGGTGAACCACGGAAGCTATTAAACGTTCACGTGGTAATCGTCTGGATGGAAATGTCCAGTTTTTGAGTCATGTACAGACTACACACTCCTCATCTGGAGTAATCTGACTCAAAGTCACCTCCACACACACCTGCTCACCTTAACTCGTTTCACCCTCTGTCCACACATGGCTGCAAGCGGAGGAGGCAAAGGCTACTCGGCCGTCGAGAGAGCCCACCCAGCGCCCACCCCAACCTTTCTGCTGTATCCCCTGGGCATCAAGGATTCACGTGGGATGGGCTCCGCTCAGGGAAGGTGTAAAGAAGTTGTAGGGCTGGGTGCTCAGGGCACATGAGTGCATGTGGAGTCGACTAGAGGGTTCCCCAGCATCTAAGCATCGTGAGAACGTGCTGCCAGCCACCCCTCCAGCCCCACCGCCCCCAGAGCAGCCCCCGGGGTGTGGCGCTCATGAAACAGATGAGTTGGGGAGTCACAGTCGGTCTGAAGAGGCCCAGGAGGCAGCCAGGGGGTACTGTCCCCTGCGTGGAGCTCCACCATCACAATACCATCCCCAAGGGCACTGGGAGGATAGGACCACAAGAGCTCTGGACACCTAGGTCAGCTCCGCAGAGTGCTGGTGGCAGGGTGCCCAGCTTCAGGGCAAGGCAGAAGCTGGGACGATTCCCTTGGATGATAGGCTACCACTCGTGCGGAATCCAATGCCCCTTTGAGCCCAGGTACCCACACTGTCCTTCCATATAACATGAGACATGCAGTGATGGCTGCGCCCAGAGATGAGAGAGCAAACAGCCTTGTGTTAAATCAGCGCCTTGGCAGGAACACATCCGGGCCCCGCTGTATCCGCAACGGGAACAGCCACGGTTCAGAAACCTGCGGTTTTGTGCGGAGCCCCTTGGGTCCTCCCTTGGGTCCTCCCTTGGGTGGTGGGGATCTGGTGGCTGGGCTCCCTGGACGGTGAGCCACATCTAGCCCCTCTGCAGGGCGCAGTCACTGCAGCTCACGCGCCTGTGTCTGCACGGCCCCACACGGGATGAGGGCATTCTGCCACCACGGGCTTGTTCTGACGAGGGAAACAAGGAACCAGGGGGGAAGCCCTCCCAGGCCCTCCGCTTGGTGTCCCTTTGAGGCCGCATCTCACCGGCTCCCCGCACCTGGCCTGGGTGCCCCCCCAGAGTGTGGCCCGGACGTGAGCTGGTGCCAATCCCTTCCCTCCTGGATCCCAGACGGGACACGAATGCCACACAGTTCCTCTCCCTGCGAGGTGGCACCCTGCTCCCAGAGAGCAGGTCAAGATCAAGATGAGAGAATTACCGTTTTGTCCCAAGGATGGAGCCACCTTGGCCCGTCCAGCCTCCAACGTCCCCCCAGCCGATTTCCTTTATCTAAGGTGCAAACACAGAGAGAAACAGCTGAAGTGAACAAGTAAAGGGAAGGAAAAGGTTTTACAAACAGCTCAGAGTCTGTGCCTCTGACAGGCAGCGTGTCTGTAAGGATTTGCCTAACATGAAGAAACAGCTTTCCCTGAGAGGCGGGAGGAGCCGGGGCCTGAGCTGGACCCCAAGGGCCCATAGTCAGGGGCGCAGCATCCCGAGCTCACCTCCCCACTACCTGGCATGCATCTGCTCCCCTTCCCACCTAATGTCCCAGTTCTGGGATCCCAGAGATGCAGTCCCCACCCCCTCAGAGATCCAGAACCTGCCTTTCACCGAAGCCCTTCCCCGTGGGCACCCCCAGGACCCACCTGGCCTTTGGCGAAGCCCTCGAAGCCGTCATACACAGCAAACATCTTGTGTCCTTCAGAGATGCCCACGCGCACAGCGGCACGCACAGCCGCATTCATGCCGGCCGCGGGCGCACCCACGTTCACGACGCCCACATTGCAGTTGCTCTGCAAGTCAGGGGGTGGGGGTGGGGGTCACCAGCTAGGTGCACCCCCCAAACCCCCTGGCACTGCTCCACCCTGAGCGCATGCACAAATGAGAGGCTGGCGCGGGGGCTCCAGGCCGCGAGGTCCGGCTGGGCTGGGGTGGGAGGGACGCACTGGAGGGGCCCGGGGCGGCCTCCACGAAGCAGGGACCGAGCCGGGCAGGACGCAGGCATGGCCAGAAGCAGGGGAGAGGATGGGGGCAGGGTCTCCTACCTTTGGGATTTCGGAGTCTGGCAGCTTGATGGCCAGCTGCTTGTAGGTGTTGAGGTTGTTCTCGAAGCTCCTGGAAGAAAAGGCTGGAATTGGACCACAGGCTAGAGAGCAGGACAGGGCAGATGGGCTTTCCCGGGGAGAAGGAGCCCCAGATGATGCCTGCACGGGGTGTGGGTGGCTGCAGTGCGGGCTTCATGACCGGAGAGAAGCCTTGGGCGGTCCCAGAGACTGGGATGGATGCTGTGTGAGGGGGCTGAGCGGGCTGCGTCCAGGATGCAGCTAGTTTCTTTCCTGGAATGCTAGCAGCCACGTCAGGCTCTCTCTCATCTCAGCTTCTGAACGACCCCCCACCTCAACAAAAACAAACACATTTCCCTCTAAATTAGCCGCCCAGACCATCCACCAGCAGAAGCAGTGCCTCCTGTCTCATTTCTGGCTTCTCATGTTGAGAGAGAAGCAGCGCGACCTGGGCACACGCTGACAAATAGAGGCTTTGGGGAAACAGTTTTCAGAACAGTCACCTTCCTCGGAGTTGCACGGCATCCTTAAATCTCCTCTCATCCATCGCCTTTTGTACTTCCTGGGTCTGTAAGGAAGAAAGAACGTGTCAGGACTCAATGTGTCCCCGGATCTGGCCCGGGGACACAGACCAGCTGGGCCCTTCCATCCCAGGTTCGTTCGGGTTTGACCTTGCAGCCGGCAGCTGGGATCAGCGAGCCCACACCATCTGGCCACCACCCAGCCTGCTTTGTAGAAAACGACTAGAGGCACCGCCCGGGTAAGTGGGTCCTGAGATCTCAGGGATCCTACCCCTGAGAGCAAGGCCAGGAGGTGAGTCTCCCAGGCCAGGCTCTAAACGATCCCCTTTGACTCTGGTGAGGAAAGAGCAAACAGAAACCAGCTGGCTCCCCGGGAGCAGGGGCAGAGGGACGGGGCTGGGGGCAGGCTGTCCTGGAGCCACAGCACTTGGGGTCCAGCACCGACTCCCCCTTTCAGCCCCAGGATCCCAGGCGAGTCACCCCTCTCTCTGAACTTCAGTTTCCTCAGCTGTGCGGTAAGAAAAATGCCCCCTAGTTCTGCTGTCGTCTGTCATGATGACCACACGCCCGGCCCTTGGGAAGAGACCCAGCGAGCAGCAGCTGGTCAGGGAGGGCCCGGCTGTGGCCTTGCGACCGTCAGGCTGAGACACCATGACGCACAGTCTTTGGAGGACAAGCCAGTGGTACCGGCCGCCTCTGTCTCTAAACAGACAGAGACTGGGCAGAAGAAATGTGCTCACAGTAAACCACTGCACGTCATTCCATGTTCTGTTCTTCTGAGCCACAGCCTCACACTCCACACACGACACATGCACACACATGCACAACACGTGCACACACTCATACATGCACACATGTGCACACTCACACACACGGGCATGATGTGTACACACACACATGCATGACGTGCACACACACAACATGTGCACTCATACACACGCATGATGTGCACACTCATACATATGCATGATGTACACAGACACATGTGCACACACATTCCCACATGCACACGTGCACACATGACACATGCACACTCATACACAAAAGCATAGCACGTGTACACAGACACACACAGGACACATGTACACAAGCATGCACACATGCCACATGCACGCACACGTGCACACGTGCACACACATAACATGTGCACACATACACAAAAGCATAGCATGTGTACACAGACACACACAGGACACATGTACACAAGCATGCACACATACATGTCACATGCACGCACACGTGCACACATGTGCACACACACAACACATGCACACTCATACACATGCATGACACGTGTGCACAGACACAAACGTGCACACACATCCTCGTGTGCACACACATGCAGGACATGTGCACACTCATAAGCACATGACACGTGCACATTCATAAACATGCATGACACGTGCACACACATGCACATGTTCACACACTCAGACACACATGCACACACCGACTCACATGAATGATACATGTACACACTCAGACACAGATGCACACACGTGCACACACACAGGATTCATTTACTGCCACAGGCTTTTGGAAAGTACGTTTCTAAGGTTTCTCTCAACAAGTCCCTTGACTTAATCACCTCTCTGTACACATTATAAAATACACACACCTCAGAGCCACTGAGAAGATGAAATAAATCCATAGTCATGAAGACACTTTGAAAAATAAATGGTAACAATTTCTAACGCGACTCCATGGCCGCCTCACCTAGCGGACAGTCCACCGGGAAATGGGCCTGAGGAGGCACTGCACGTCGAGGTGTCACCTGAGAGAGGCCCCCCAACCCATGTCACATCACAGATGTGAGAGTCTCAGGGACAGGAGGGCGGCAGAGGCTGACCCTGGAGAGGCTAGACAGTGTCCCCTCCTGCCCTGTGAAGACCCTGGTCCCTGCAGGGCTGTCTCCAGCCTCATGGGAAGTGCACAGGTGCCCAGAGGATGCCCCCCCATAGGATAGGCTAGACTCACCGCGGAGGCGGCTTGCTTGTGTCACAGGACCGAGACGGGAGCTGACACCCCCATCCTGCCGTCCACCCCCCTGGGATGGGGGCTCCTGGGGAAGTTCATTCACTCGTGCAGTAAACCAGGCCTGTGCCCGCACTCACCATCTGTACACACTCCATCAGCGGCAGCCGCACTGCCTGGTTTCCGCTCAGCGACACCACGCAGGCTGGAGTCTCGGGAGTGGCCTGCAGGAGGGCGACCACAGCCTCCACCCCCATGCGGCTGGCCTGGAAACAACGTCACAACGGTCAGAGCTGGCCCTCCACCTGCCTGGAGCCCAGCTTGCTGTCCTAGGCAGAGGCCTGCCTGGTTTAGACAAAACCAGCTGCATCCTCAGCTTCCCCCTAGCTTCTCCTGCCCCGAGTCTCTGTTAGTCACTCAGTCCTTCCCGCTTACTTCTAACCCCACTCCAAAAAAGAGCTCAACTCCAGTAAGAACCAGCCACTGGGGCAGGGGGCTCACAGGCGTGCAAAGCAGGAAACGGAGACTGCACTCTGGGTCTCTGTGGTCCCTGGGTCCATTTCTAGAACCTGCACATGAACACTGCCTTTCCACCTTCTGGGTGTTGTCCCCCATGTTTGGTGGGGTCTCCCAGTGGGTGGCTGGGGGCCAAGGAACCCCGTTGGTGAGTAGGTCTCCCAAGGACTTCAGGGAAAAGCCATCCAGCACTGTAGGCAGAGATGTCCTTCACTGATGGCTCCACCATGTCACCCAGTCTTCATAGCAACCTGGTCCCTTTGCGATCCCAGAAGCTTTCCTTGCCTTGGGACATGCCTGGCCAGCTCCAGCCTCACTCACCAGAATCCTGTCAAAAGCTGACGGCGTCCCGCCTCTTTGCACGTGTCCAAGGATGGTCACTCGCGTGTCGTAGCCCAGCTGCGTGACCACGAGCTGAAGAGAAACCAGACATACCCGGGCATATCATCTTGTCCAGGACAGGGGGCTGGGAAGTGGAGAAGGTCTATACCCTTTATGCACATCTACATGCAAGAATGTCCTAGTTTCTAAATTTTACTTCCTGAAAGAATGTTAACAGCTTGCCAAAATCACTTTAAAAAAAAAAGAGAGAGAGAGAGAATGCTTTAACTGCAGGTAAAACCATTGTCTCTCCTACTTTGCCAGTGAACGTAACTAAAACAGGTTTTTAAAAATACTATTTCTATAGCTTGTATTTAAAAGCATGGATGCTTTATAAAAATGTCAACTTTTCCATGAATCGCCTTAAATTTGTAAGGTTGTATTTGAAAAGCACAGCACAGTAACTCCAGGCATCCCCTCAGGCCAGGGCCACGAGAACCCAGCCGGGTGGCCAGGCCAGGTCCCGTGTCCCCAGTGGCCCTCATTTACTCTATGAAAACGTCAGGGCTGGGGCGTGGGAATCCCATGGTCACCCCATGGTCACCCCTGGCTCTCATCCTCCACAGTCCAATCTCAAGTTAAGTGGGTAAGAAAATCTTTGCTCCGATCGTACTCATTACTTCTGTAAATACCAGCAGACAACTGTCACAGATCTCTTGATATTTTAATCACCAGGTAAACAGCTGGTTGGGGGCACAGAAAAGGCGGAGATGCCAACTTGCAAAGCCACACTGAGAATGTGTCTCCCCTAATGGGCAGCTTCCACCAGAGCCCATGGGCATTTCCCAGCGCTGCGGCCAGAACCTGCTGGGTTACCTGGGTGACCGGGAGCCCAGTCAGTCCCTCCCAGGCTGGACAAGCCAGTGGCAGACAAGCAGCCCTGCAGCCACAGGAGCATGGGGCCGGCCCCCCATGGGGTGGAGGGGCGGTCACTAAGGCTAGCAGAGCACTTCCTCTGTGAGTAAGGCTCAGCTGATTCTCCAGCAGGAGAGAGGATGACTGTGCTGACCCCCTGGCTCCTGGAACCTTCTAACCCCGCCCAATCTCATGTCCTCTGTCTCTGTTGGGAGAGCCTGGAGCCTTCGGGAATACTCCTGACAGTATTCCAGAGGCATGGGCTCCCTAGAAGTCAGGAGCTGCGAGATCCTGCCAGTGAAGCCACAGTCATCATGAAAGTATTTTCAACCATTAAGAAGAACAGGAATACTTACCTAACAGCACCCCGCTCCAAACCTCACCATACCCAAGTGCTGGAACCGCCCACTGTCAGGCAGGTACGGCGTAGAGCACACTCACCTCCTTGATCTGCTCTGAGGTGATGGGCTTGTTCTGGGTGTCGATGGCCCCTTCGGCCACAATGATGATGTTCAACCTTTTCTTCCGGGCACGGTTCTAGGAGATGGAAGAAGAAACCCTCAGATGCCTAAACCACTGTGAACAGGGGCCTCTGCCCAACTGATTGGGCTCTCTCCAGGGACACACGGTCACCCGGTTTCATCAGCAGCGCTTCCAAAGGACACGAGCAGGTCCAGGTGCCTGGGGTGAGAAGGTGGGACAGGTTGGCAGGAGGTCAAAAGCCCCCAGTGCCTCTGACCCGGACCCCCAGATAGTGATGAGTCCTGAGGCTGGACTCCCGGGTCTCTCCTACAGACGAGGCCTGCCGGCTCCCCTAGAAGACAGCTTCCTGTCATCTCCCTTGGAACCCGGCCCCAGCCTGGCCTTCACAAAGCAGAGAACTGCCCACATTCCAAGGCCAGAAGCAAGGGACAGTAGGCTCACGGGTTACTTCAGTGCTCACGGTCACCCCTGGACCTGTGCAGCTGACTCCAGCCTCAAAGGGGTGAGTTGTCCCAGTTCTATGTGCATGCGCGCCAAGTTGCTCAGTCGTATCCAACTCTGCCACCCCATGGACTGCAGCCGGCCAGGCTCCTCTGTCCATGGGATTCTCCAGGCAAGAATCCTGGAATGGGTAGCTCATCCCTCCTCCAGGGGATCTTCCCAATCAGTGCTATAATTCAAGAGCCAATGCAGACTTTAGAGTATTACAAAAAATATATCTTAGGATTGTAGTCTTCCCTTCTCCAGGGGATCTTCCCGACCTAGGGATAAACTTCCCAGCCAAGGGATAGCTTTCCAAGTCTCTTATACAGTTTTTGAGTCAAAGCGTATTTCATTAGTTGCTGGAAATCTTCTCTTGGAAACCATCACCTTGAAGGGGACGGCAATGTCTCATGGATCATGGGTCCTGGTCGCATGCAGTGTTTATGTGCTTGCTGAATATGATAACTGGCCTTTGCCATAGGTTTCCATTTTTTGCCTACAGAACAGGATGAGATGGTCATGAAAATAAGAGAAGAGAAAGTCCACACACTGGGGTGGGGTTTCTGTCCTGAAAGCCACCCTTGTTTTCCGTGAGGCCTCACAAAGGAAATCTGCCTGACACCAGTGACCCACAGTGTGAGACGAGCACAGTCCACAGAGAAAAGAAAGGCCTGAGCCAAACCCACAGTGAGGCCAGCACTGGGAGGGGGACCCTCTCCGGGGAGCTAGCTGTCGGGGCCCGGCCCGCTGAGAGCTGCAGGACTCGGGGGGGAGCCGACTCCCAGGCCTCCTGCCCCTTTTCCAAGGGGACAGCGGCGCTGTGTTCCCCAGACCCCGGCTCTCACATGGCCTCTTCCAGGGATGGCTGAGCGCCCGCTTTGCACGAGTGGCTCAAAAGCTCAGCTGCTTCTCCCTCGCCTGTCTCTGCCGCAGCAGAAGGTGGATGGATGGGACGCCCCCAGGTCACAGCCACAAGCCCGAAGCCACTCTGAGCAGAGAGCCTCCACGGGCCGAAAGCCCCTTGACGTGGAACATGCCCACGGCCACCACGCTGCAGGCCGGGCAGTGCGACCAGAGGCCGGCAGCCACGGGGGCAGAAGGCGAGTTACCTCTGAGAGCTTGACACACATGTTTTCCTGCCAGCCTTCCTCCGGTGGGGACTCGGGAAGGAAGACCCAGTCGGCCCCGCAGGCCAGAGCGCTCACCAGGGCCAGGTACCTGCAGGCAGAGAGCGAGGGTTTCACGAGGCATTGGGGCTGGGCGCCCCTGCCCAGGACAGCCCCACAGACAGGACATGCCCCTCCTGGGATGCTTGAGCTGGGGTGTGGGGCTCCCTGGGGACCTCCCACCCTGACTGCGTCCATGTGTCCATACCCGCAATGTCTCCCCATCACCTCCAGGACGAAGGTCCGCTGGTGGCTGGAGAGAGACAGAGGAGCATCCACTTAGCACGGATGGGCAGACGGCAGGGCCCCAGCTGTCCCCCTCATACGACCCACACTGCACACAAACAAACACCATGGGGAGTGTGTTTCAAGCTCTCCTGAGTGAAGGGGCTGCAGCAGTGAGCGCTCCTGGTTGTGTTCTTGTGCCAGGCACGCTCACACCACCAGGACATGTGTCGAGGGTTCCACTGGGCAGTCAGGCTTCTCTGGCCAGAACCACAGGCCGGATGTCCCCGCATCAGCTCAGCAGACGAGAGCAAAGGAGTCAGGTCTGCACCCTGGGACCATGGCCTTTCCACAAAGAGGAAACTAATTGCCACCAGTAACCTTGGGAACCCAAATGGGGGCTGAGGTTTGTCTCCAGCCACGGTTCCCCAGGCGTGGCCCTGAGAAGGCGGCAAGTGGCTCGTCCAAGACAGAGGCACATGTTCCACTGTATCTCTCACTTGACATTCGTGAAGGTGCTTTGGAAGCCTGAGGGAGCCAGGGAAGGCGTAATGGGAAAGGTTCAGCCCTGAGCCTACAACCCAGAACATGGGGTCACTCCTCATCCATCGCGGGAACCCCAGGTGAGGAGGGTGCAGGGTGGAGGCTTGCCCAGCTCTGACCAGGGCTGTGCAAACCTGGGGCTCTACGGTCCGCCATTCCTGCAGGGGAGCTTTGTGCAGGACTTGACGTAATCATGACTTATTTTTTTCATTTTTCTAAATTCTCTGCAATAAATGCGTTTCTTTTACAATTAGAAAGCAGTGACTCTTAAAAATTGAAAATAAAGAGTAAACGAGGAAAACCGCTGATTGCACCAATACAAAACTGTTTCTAATATCAAGCGACAAGGCTTGTGGAACTTTCCGGAGCTGGCTCTGAGGTCTACACAGCCTCTCCCGCTGGTCCCCGCGTCCCCCACCTCTGGGCAGTTGTCATGATGGCGTCCACCACCTCGATGATGCGGTGTAGGGCCGAGTCTGTGCCGATGGTCATGTCGGTGCCGCAGAAGTCGTTGTCGATGGAGCCCACCATTCCCACCACATTGAGGTGCCCGTGCTTCTGCACCTGCTCCGTGCTGATTTTGCCTGTGTGGGGACAAGCCGCACACCCGAGATGATGCGGGGGAGTGCGTGCTCCTACACGCATCTCCTACCCACCATGTCACGCCCATGGGACCTAACCCTGCACACTGACGGACATAAGAGCCAGATGGAGGTGGAGGCGAGCACACAGAGGGGAACAGTCACCTGACACCCAGACAGGAGCACCAGCCCAGGAACAGACGCTGGAGCAGGGAAGGAGTGTACACAGAGACGGGGGGAAAAGATGCGACTTCTGTCTGACAGCAGCCTGGCTCTGACTGTGGCGGGTCACCATGCCAGAAGCCAGTCCTCAAGGATGCGGTACAACTGGTACCCTGACTCCTGACAGGCCTGTGGGGCCCCATTATTTCATAGATGTACTTGGCATTCTCAGGACAGACCACCAGGGTTGGCAGAGCTGCTTAAATGGACCACAAAGGTCAAGGTCAAGGTGGGGGCAGCGATGCTCCCCCCACCCAAGTCACCACCATGGCCACCTGCCTCACACCAGACGTGGTGCAGAAGCATCACGAGGCCCCTGGTGCTGGCGTGAGAGCACCCTCCATTCCCCAGACAGACTTCACAGAACATGTGGGTCGTCGCTTTAGTTCAAGCTTATGCCTTTCACAAGGTTGCTATTAATATTACTTCAGTTTGTTTCCACTGGTCATATTTTAAATTAAAATGGAATTACATAAAGCCACATTTAAAAGATAAAAATCACAGGATATATAGGATTCTTGAACATCCTTTCCTACACAGCTTCGGAGGTGATAAAGGACCAAGTCTTGTACCAGTGACTGGAGGGACCCCAGGGGAGCTGGCAGGGGCAGCCGCAGGTGTCTGAGGGCTGGTGTGAGCGGGGCCACCCTCGTGGCCAGGTGGCTTCAGCGTGAGTCCCTGACCCTCCTCTGTAAAGCGGGGATCAGCACAGAAGCTCCAGATGGTTATCCTGAGCGGGCACAAAACCACCAGGGTCAAAGTGGAGCCATGCCTGGCACATAGGATATTAGAATAAATGTTATTCTTATAATCACTTTTGTTATTATCTGAGCCACAAATCTGAGTCCTGAGATGGCAGCTTTGAGGTCTGCAGCACCGCCAGCAACAAACACCTGTGGAACAGTTCATGGGGCAGGATGTCAGCAGTGGGAGCGCTGACGGGGAGGGGTGGGCGGCAGAGACACACCGTCGCGGGCCAGCTCTTCCAGCAGCCCGCTCCACTCCGTCTGGAAGATGTGGGCCCCGGTGAGGCTGCCGTCCCCGCCGATCACACACAGGCTGGTGATGCCCAGCTGAACCAAGTTACATGCGGCCTTCAGGCGGCCTTCCCGAGTACGGAAGTCCTGGCAGCGGGCACTGCCGATGATGGTCCCTCCCTGGAAGAGAAAGAAACCTGTTTATCTGTCTCCTCCCAACTGCACAGACCCCTGAACACGTGCGTGCTGGGTGTAAACACAGGACTTGGCGTAGATCTCCTGCCTTTCGTCTTTTCAGTTGATCAACCGTAGAAGTTTGGAGTCTTTCCATTTTTAGCTCCGAACTGGAATTCAATGGCTAAAGACGCAGGACCACTCCCACGGGGGACAGAGTAGGGCAGGAAAACAAGGATGCAGCCATCAGCTAAACGCACGGAGCAGAGAGAAGTCCATAAGAGGAGGACGGCCATCCCATGGGGAGGGGGGGAACCCGCACGCTCTCTGAGCCCAAGGCGGGCCAGGGCCGCTCACAAGCCATGGCCAGAGAAACCCCATGTCCAGCAGCCCCAGGCAACACGGCTGCCCTTCTCAGTCGGGCTCACCACAAGCGCCAGCAAAACAGAAATCTGAGTTCTGGCCATTCCCCACAGGAGCAACCAGAAAATTACTGCTTAGGGACACTTAATAGCCACAAGGAAGGACTGCTGGGCATTAAATAATACCTGCCCTCAAAAAATCCAGGGGTAACTGATCAAAAACAATTAAAAACAGGGCAAACTGTCAAGAAAAAAATATCAGCTACGTACAGTTCACGATGTTAAAGCACATGAGGAATGGCTCAATATGGGAAATTACCAGAGATGAGAAGATCAAAACAGCAATGAGGTATCACCTCAGAGAAACGGAAAAGGACACTTAAAAATCCACAGAAGTACACTGTCGGGGTAAGAACGGCGGACCCTTTAATGATGCTGGTGGATGGAGCTGGTAACAGCAATATGGAAGTGCATTTAGAAGGCATTACTATAAACAAACAGAGCTGCCCTGTGATCTGGCTGTCCCACTCTTAAGAGCATCTGAGGAAAAAACCAGACTTGGAGAAAACCATGCACCCAGGCAGGCAGGGCAGCAGCTTTACCACAGCGAAGACGAGGAAGGAAACAGACTGTGCCCAGATGAGCGGATAAAAACAAGTGATACACGTACACAATGGAGTATGACTCAGCCGTGAAAAAGAACGAAAGCATGCCATTTGCAGGAGCACGTGCAATCTCAGGATAATCATACTAAGTGAAGTAAGAATCAGAGAGACAAAACTCCAAGGTGCCACGAGCAAGCGGAATCTAAAAATGGTGACAAATGAACTCCTTCAGAAAGCAGAACCAGCCTCACAGACTTAGAAACGTATGGTTAGCAAGAGGGAAAGGTGGTTGGCAGGGAGAAACCAGCAGGTTGAGGTTATCTGATAAATAATGGTGTATATATATTAATCAAAAAAACCCAACTGTATAGCGCAGGAACCCTATAAAACACTGAGTAATAACTGATATGGGAAGAGAACCAGAAAAACATATATACATATGACTAAGTACAAGTGAGTTTGGGTAAACTCCGGGAGTTGGTGATGGACAGGGAGGCCTGGAGTGCTGCGATTCATGGGGTTGCAAAGAGTCGGACACGACTGAACGACTGAACTGAACTGAACTGAAGTACAAGTGAATCAAGTGGCTGTACACCTAAAAAAAACCACACAACATGGTAAATCACCTATATACTCCCATTCAAAACAAACAGTCAAAGAAGAAAGAAACGCGGGCTCTGTCCCCCTCAGGCCTTGGTGACCCAGGGTGGGGTCACACCCCTGGAGCCTGAGCACTTGAGTCCCCAGGCTGGACCGTCCTGGGCTGAGGGAGTGGGAGGACGTGCCGGTCCACGAGGCCTCCCCGATGGACCCTCTGCACGAGCTGCGGTCTCAGATGCAGGGGGTGGTCCCTCCTGCAGAGTCCAGGCCTCCTGCCCCCACAGGAAGGGGCGGCTTCAGGGCTACAGGAGCTCTGGGCAGTCCCCTGGGCTTCATGGCTCTGCTGCTGGGGTTCCCACCTCCAGCCTCCTTCCTGAGGGCCCCCCAACCCACGGATGACAGCACCCTCCCCAGACTGCTGTTACAGGAATGGGGAGGTGTTCGGGGGACAAAGGGTAAGGGAGGGAAGTCAGGAGACACAGCCTTGGGTGTTTCCTCTGACACATTCACTCTAAGCTGACCAGGTCAGCTTCCCGAGAAACCAGAGTTGGGCATGGAGAAATGCTGCCGCCTTGTGACCCTTTTTGTAACAACACCTTGAAAATAGGCCCTGCCGCTGCTGCTGCTAAGTCGCTTCAGTCGTGTCCGACTCTGTGCGACCCCATAGACAGCAGCCCACCAGGCTCCCCCGTCCCTGGGATTCTCAAGGCAAGAACAGTGGAGTGGGGTGCCATTTCCTTCTCCAATGCATGAAAGTGAAAAGTGAAAGTGAAGTTGCTCAGTCGTGTCTGACTCTTGGTGACCCCACGGACTGCAGCCTACCAGGCTCCTCCATCCGTGGGATTTCCCAGGCAAGAGTACTGAGTGGGTTGCCATTGCCTTCTCCGGAAAATAGGCCCTGCTGGGCTCTTAATGTTCTAGAGAGCTTGGGGCTGGAAAGGACACCTGCCCTCAACAAATGCCCTGGTGTAAATCATCAGAAAAGATTTCACAACAGGGCTGGTTTTCAAGAAGCCAATGTCAAGAGGTAAACTGTACTCACATAAATAAAAAGAGCATGGCAAGATACCCCACATCAGTTATCAACACAGAAATGCAAATGAAAACTACAATGAGGATTCACCTCACATCTGTCAGAAGGGCCATTACAAAGATCTACAAAGAACAAATGCTGCAGAGGGCCTGGGGGACCCGAGAATCCACCTCCACTCTTCGTGGGGTGTAAACACGTGCAGCCTTTATGAGAACAGCATGTAGGTTCCTTAAAAAAACCTACAGGAGCCAGTAATCCCACCCCTGGGCTTAGATACAAGAAATCGCCATGCAAACTGACACGCGCACCCTGTCTTCAGGGCAGCACTCTACAAGAGCCAAGACACTGAATCCACCAACATGTCCAGCGACAGAAAAATGACGTCTAAGTGCCACCTCCGTACCATAGAGGACGCTTAGTCATATTAGTGAGGAAAATGTCATTCGCAGAAGCAAGAATCAGCTGAGGGATAAGTTGATGTAACCCAGAGCAGGTTTGCCCTGTGTGAATTCTATTCACATGTACATATGTACATGTGAGCTGATGTAACCCGGAGCAGGACAAGCATCCTGTCTTTTACAGGGGAAATGAATAAATCCATGCAAGAGCACTAACTTACACAGAAAGACAGCATTAGAAAACAGAATTACGGTTAATAAAAACCTAGGTGGACGGATAAACTAGGAGGTTAAGACTCACACATACACATACTATGTATCAAACAGATGATCAAAGACGACCTACTGCAGAGCACAGGGAACTGTTCTGAACACAGTACAACCCACATGGGAGAAGAACCCCATAGAGAACAGACACAGGTCTGCTGCTGCTGCTAAGGCGCTTCAGTTGTGTCCGACTCTGTGCAACCCCATAGACGGCAGGCCACCAGGCTCCCCCGTCCCTGGGATTCTCCAGGCAAGAACACTGGAGTGGGTTTCCACTGCCTTCTCCAATGCATGAAAGTGAAAAGTGAAAGTGAAGTCGCTCAGTCGCATCCGACTCTTAGCGACCCCATGGACTGCAGCCCACCAGGCTCCTCCATCCATGGGATTTTCCAGGCAAGAATACTGGACATAGGTCTGTGTATTACTAAAAGAAGGTCCTATACCACCTAAAAGCAACACCAGATCAACCCTACTCTAACAGAATATAAAAATGAACTTATCAGGGAAAAAGAAAAGAGTGTTGGGCATGAAGAGATGCTGCCACCTGGCAACAACAACCTCAAAACCTGTGCAGACGGGCTCTTAGTGACACAGGCCTAAGGGGCTTGCCCAGTCCCCATCTCGCAGAGAGAGATATGCTTCATCTAAATTACTTCACCTGATTAATGACTGTCACTTATAACTTTATTGCTACTTCTGTCTCGGGCATTCCTTTGGAAATGGTGCATGGATTCATTACATATTCTAAGGTACTACTGATGATAAGATAAAGTCAAGCATGTATCTGCTGATACTTTTTAAGTTGACCTGTCTCTATATTTAGAAATGTCTTCCCTGATGGCTCAGAAGGTGAAGAATCTGCCTGCAAAGCAGGAGATCCACGTTGGATCCCTGGGTTGGGAAGATCCCCTGGAGAAGCAAATGGCAACCCACTCAGTATTCTTGGCTTTAGAATTCCATGGACAGAGGAACCTGGCAGGCTACGGTCCATGGGCTCGCAAACAGTCAGACACCACTGAGTTACTTTTACCTCAAGGGGCTGTTAGTTAAAAAAAATACCACCTGCCCTCCACAAATGTCCTGAGGGTAGTCACTGAAATAGAATTCACACAGGGCAAACCTTCAAGAAGCCAATTCCAAGAGGTAAGAGTCACTCACACTGTTTAAAAAAATCACAAGAAAAGATTTCAACATCGTTTAAATTTTTTGAGAAATGCACATCAAAATTACAACAAAGCATCACCTCACATGGGTCAGAATGGCCATTGGCAAAAAGCCTGCCAAGAAGAACTGCTGCAGAAGGTGTGGAGGAAACAGAGCCCATCTACGAGGAAGCTGGGAACCTAAACTGGGAAGAGTCAAAGGGCGGACAGTGTGCAGGTCCTTAAACAATTACAACCAGGATGAAATGAGAGGATTCCACAACACTGCATACAATAATTAACTTGGAATAGATGCAAGATCTAAACGTAAGGATCCTAGAAAAACTCTTCAGAAAAATACAGGCAGCACACACTTTGAAATTTATGGCAGCAAGTTCTTTATGGATCCACAACTCAGAATCATGAAAATAAAACAAAAATCAACATACAGAACCTAATTACCCTTCAAAGAGTTTGCACAGGAAGGAAACCATAAAAAGACAACCATCAAAATGGGAAAAAAAATTTGCAAAAGGATGTTACCCCCAAATAATTAATCTCCAGCACACACAAACATTTGATGCAACTCAGTAACAACAAACACAATGCAAAGACAAATGGGCCAAAGAACTAAAGGGACATTTCTGCCAAGAAGGCATACAGATGGCCATAAAGGTGGGGAAAAGATGGCCAGCATCACTGATTATTCGAGAAATGCAAGTCAAAAGTCCAATGAGGTATCACCTCACACCTGTCAGAATGGCTATCACGAAAAATCTGCAGGAGTAAAAGAGGGTATGGATTAGGGAAACCCTTCTACACTGTTGGTGGGAAGGTAAATCAGTACCTGCACTACGGGGACCGCAGGGAAGGTCTTTAGAAAGCTGAGCACCAAAGTCCTTTGTGATCCAGCTTTCCCAGGCCGGGGCGCAATCCAACACCTGAGCCCCAGTGATCATGGCAGCACTCTGTACACCAGCCAAGTAAGGGAAGCAACCCAAGTGCCGACGGACGGACGCACGGACACACAGATGGGGTCCAAACACAGAATGCAATGTACTCAGCCACAGGAAGAGATGAAATATGGCCATGTCCAGCCACGAGAAAGGAAGTAGGGCTGACCATACTAAGTGAAATCATAAAGACAGGGAAAGTCATACGCCATGTATCACTCCCAGGATACATCAAAACGCAGATACAAATGACTTCTTCACAAAACAGAAACAGCCTCACAGACTTACAAAAGCAACCTATGGCTGCTAAAAGGGAAAGGTGCTGGGCAGGAAGAAATTAGGTTGAGATTATTTTATAAATACTAGTGTGTTTATGTTACTCAGCAAAAACCAGCTGATCAGTACAAGTAACCCTACTCAACACTTCGTAATAACAGACATGGGAAGAGACCCAGAATAACACATGCACAACTATGTACAAGTGAATCAAGTTACTACACCTTTAAAAAATAGCCATACAACATTACAGATCACCTATATACTCCCATTCAAAACAAACATTAATGTGAAAAAAGGAAAAAAGAAAGAGAAACGCGGGCTCTGTCCCCCTCAGGCCTTGGTGACCTGGGCTGGGGTCACACCCCTGGAGCCCAAGCACTTGGGTCCCCAGGCTGGACCGTCCTGGGCTGAGGGAGTGGGACGACATGCTGGCCCACGAGCCCTCCCCGATGGACCCTCTGCACGAGCTGTGGTCTCAGATGCAGGGGGCAGTCCCTCCTGCAGAGTCCAGGCCTCCTGCCCCCACAGGAAGGGGCGGCTTCAGGGCTGCAGGAGCTCTGGACAGTCCCCTGGGCTTCATAGCTCTGCTGGTGGGGTTCCCACCTCCAGCCTCCTTCCTGAGGACCCCCTCAACCCACGGATGACAGCACCCTCCCCAGACTGCTGTTGCAGGAATGGGGAGGTGTTCGGGGAACAAAAGGTAAGGGAGAGAAGTCAGGAGACACAGCCTTGGGTGTTTCCTCTGACATATTCACTCTAAGGGATGACCAGGAACAGGACTTTCCCTAAAGTCAGCTTCCAGAGAAACCAGAGTTGGGTGTGGAGAAAAGCTGCTGCCTTTTGTAACAACACGTTGAAAATAGGCACTGCTGGGGTCTTCATGTTCAAGAGTCATCGGGGCTGGAAATGAGACCTGTGCTCAATATATTTCCTGGAGAAAATCATCAGAAAAGATCACGACAGGGCCGACTTCCAATAAGCCAATGCTGCTGCTGCTAAGTTGCTTCAGTCATGTCCGACTCTGTGCACCTCCATAGACAGCAGCCCACCAGGCTCTCCCGTCCCTGGGATTCTCCAGGCAAGAACACTGGAGTGGGTTGCCATTTCCTTCTCCTGGAAAAGGAGAAGGAAGCCAATGATACTCACCAAATAAAAAGAGCATGGTAAGATACTCCACATCACTGATTATTAGAGAAATGCAAATGGAAACTACAATGAGGTGCCATTCACACCTTTCAGGACTGCCGGCACCAAAAAGATCTACAGGGAATAAGTGCTGCAGAGGGCCTGGGGGATGGGGGTCTGCCTACACTCTCAGTGGGGTGTAAGCAGGTGCAGCCACTAGGGAGAGCATTGTGGACGTTCCTGAAGAAATGAAAATCAGACTTCCCGTGTGATAGGGCAATCCCACACCTAGGCGTACTTGGGGAAAAAACAATAATTCACGAAGAAACACACGCTCGATTTTCACTGCAGCAACCTAAATGTCCATCTACAGAGGAATGGATAAAGATGTGGTACGCATATGCGATGGAATATAGTCAGCCATAAGAAGCAGTGAAATAATGTGATTTGCAGACAAGTGGATGGACCTAGAGATTGTATTACAGAGTGAGGTCAGAAAAGAAAAACAAATACAGTATTGCTTATACAAGGAATCTAGAAAAATGATACAAATGAACTTATCTGCAAGGCGGAAATAGTAAGAGGTGTGGTGAACAAACTTATGATTACGGTGAAGGAGGGGGAGATGAACTGGGAGACTGGGATTGACCCATATAAGCTACTGATACCATGTTTAAAATAACTATTGAGAACCTACTGTATAACACAGAGAACTCTACTCAGTGCTCTTGGTGACCCGAATGGGAAGGAAACCCAAAAAAGAGGGGGGTCCTTGTAAACATATTATAACTAATTCACTTTGCACAGCAGAAACACAACATTGTAGAACAACTGTATGCCAATAAAAATTCTAAAAAACTCAAGGCAAGTCACAGATTAATATTAACACATACATTTCAAAAGATCAAACCGCAAGTAAAACACTTGTCATGAAGTCCATTCTTTCCACATAATCTCTTTATTTCTTAATCAACTTGGAGCCTTCACTGAGCTGCATTGTTCCTGGAATTTATTGGGCATGACATATTCGGGCAGGCTTCTTTACAATTCCGTGTAAGAGCTGTTTCGCCTGCAGTCGTAATTACCTCATCGTTGCACATGCCAAGGAAGTCAGCCCTGAGTCAGGGGAGATGCTGTGTCCCCACTAAAGCCACAGCCCTCGGAGGCTGCTGGTCAGGGGCCTTGCCAGGCCACGGTCTCTGATGCCAAATGGCACCCCAAACCCAACAGGCAAAGAGATGCACCACTAAACACTCAGCACCAACAAACCAAAACTGTCTCAACACTGATCTGCTCTTAAAAAAAAAGATCCCCCACAAGTACCACTCGCCATCAAACACAACTTGTTCTTGCAAGGATAAATCCTCAGTATGCAGAGCTTTTTTCAAAAAAAAATTAAATGGAAAATTAAGAACGTATTCTTTTCATGATGCCAGGCAGCACATTCACCTGTTTTAAGTGCTCCTGGAACACAAGCAGGAAAAGCTTCAGACCAGGGAGAACTCAGAGAACGGAGCAGGATGAGCACAGCACGTACCACTTGCAGGATGCTGGAGACGCTCTCCCAGTCAGCTTCCACAATGTTGCTGCCGCCGTCCACCATGCCCTGGTAGCCCTGAGGAGGGAAGGACAGCATTAAGACCAGGTTCAACTGAGTTGACACATTAACCGATCCATGAGTGACGTAAAACAGAAACGCCAGCGACAATGGAGCCGAGTTTCCAGGAGCCCGGAGCTCAGGAGACACCGTGATGCGAGTTATAGGGGAGATGCTAGTGCTCTTCCCAGGGGCAGAACTGTGAGAGAGCCCCTCAGATGCCATCTCCAGTAATGAGAATGTCTGCCCAGACTAACCCAGGGTGCTAGAGACAGACGCATTCTGCCTGCTGTCCTCTGGCTCCCGAGAGATTGAAAAGGGACAGAATGACCCCAACACCATTGGTGATTCCACACAAACTTGCTGAGAACAGTGGTGTCAACCACACCGAGTACAGGAACACATCCGCTCGGTAACCTGGGAGGGCCTCCAGCCGCCGGGTGACCCGCAACTCTCCAGGCACAGGAACAGGGTCTGAAGGCACAGCTGATGCCACGCACCCCCATCCTCCTCACCTTGGGGCTGGTGCCAGCTCATGACCCCGAGCGAGGCTGCAAGCAGGTCTGGACAGCCATGAACGCTTGGCCGGAAGCCCAGAGACAGTGACCTTTCAACTCTAAATGCAGCCCATTTTCCCCACAGAATATGTAAGGTCAACGACGATGGAATTGTTCACTTGCGTCTCTGTCTACGTGACTCACTTTCCAGGGCATTTTACCCCTGAAAAGGAAAAGGTATTGGCTGTTTAGAAAAGTTTATAATAATTATTGTTGTGGATTTCTATCCCCTGGAGAAAGGAATGGCAACCCACTCCAGTATCTGTGCTTGGAGAATTCCATGGACAGAGGAGCCTGTGGGCCACAGTCCATGGGGTCACAAAGAGTCAGACACGACTGAGCGACTAACACTTTCATTTCATTATAGACAGTATAATTACACACATTATATATAGCACATTATACATCAATATTGTACATAAATACATATACACCTGCACGTATGTGTCTAGTCTAGGGTTACACACATGACCTCAGGACAGGCTGGGTCAGGGGTACCCACAGCCCTGCCTTCACGCTGAAGAAGTGGCATTTGCTCCACACACATCTCGGGCCAACTCCAAGGATCACTTTTATCTTTTTGTCCCCATCTCCCTTCTTTCTTTCTGGAAACCACAGAGGGTGTACGTTTTTAGCCTGCTCCATTGAAAGCCCTGAGCCCAGTGCGGCTGTCACCCTGGAACGCGAGGGTGATAAGCCTGAGCGTGATGTGATCCAGGCCTCCTCAAGGAGAGGGAGAGCTTATCAGAGGTGCTATTTCAGTTTTGTCCTGGTATGTCAGCTACCTGAGGCAGGCGCTGTCCTGCACGGCACCCTGCTACTCCAGGAGTGGATGAAAAACCAGGCCCTCTCCCCTTCTGAGGGACTCCAGGGAGCTTGTTTCCACAGAATATTAAAAACAGAGGACAGACAGGCAGCTAGCAGACGGTGGATAGATCATAGATGGCAGGTAATGGGCGAGCTAGGTAGGAGGTAATTGATAGGTGATAGATGGGAGAGGTCAGTAAAAGGCTATGGTTTGGTTTTTCCAGTAGTCATGTACAGATGTTAGAGCTAGACCACAAAGAAAGCTGAGCACTGAAGAACTGATGCTTTCTAACTGTGGTGCTGGAGAAGACTCTTGAGAGTCCCTTGGACTGCAAGGAGATCTAACCAGTCAATCCTAAAGGAAATCAGTCCTGAACATTCATTGGAAGGACAGATGCTAAAGCTGAAGCTCCAGCACTTTGGTGGTATGCTGCTGAAAACTACTCTGTTGGGAGTTGATGATTTCTGAGAATTTAAATATGGATTTAATTTAAAAAAAAAAAACCCTGCAAATCCTTCTGCTCCTAGAGTAAGAACATGGAAAACTGTTCTACAGACCATAACACTTATTCTGAGACTCTCCAGAGAGAGTTTGGTTATTTTGTGCAGCCTAGATACACACAATAAAGAAAGTGACTAAGGAATAGGGGATGAGCTTGCCAGTGTTGCTCTCCAAACCTCTCATTGCACCCATGGGCTGGGCCATAGGAAGTGACTCACCCTGTTAACTGCAAACTTGTTAGGCCCGTGAAACATCTGAAGAAGAACTACCTACTGCGGTTTTAAATTGTCTTTTGCTAACATGGAAGATGTTCCTGAGACAGGAAGACTAGTTTTATACAGATGTTACTATAATTTATCAGTTCTGATGAGCTTTTTCAAGTCTCCTTACAACGTTGAATACTTATTCCAATGTAGCCAGAGCCCAAAATATTTTCTAAAATTCTCTTTTGGAATCCTCCTTTCTGAGCCAGTTCTATGACTCACACAAGAAAAACAAACTGTAAAACCTTTGAAGCTCGCTTAGTTTTGGACCAAAAGTAATACCATCTCATTGGTGCTGGTCATAAGATGACCCAGGAGACCCTCCGCTGTCTGATCCAGCCCAACACCAATCATGCCTGAGGCTCTGAAGCCACCTTAACTCACTATCAGATCAGTTTGAACAAAACAGGCACAGTCTCCCAGCTGGTTATGGAGGAGATGGTGCCACATGGGTATTTTTCAGCATCTGTTAAATCTGTTCTAATAGTGTAAGAGCTGGTCACCTGGGTGGTTTTCTCTTAAAAGAAATCTCACGAGTGCTGTTTAAAGACCCAGAGCGAAATTCCGATCTTGGGCTATGACAAAGTTGGCTTTTAAAAAAATTATTTTGGGGTCATGGCTATATGCGTGCCAGATTTTGGTTCTCTGACCAGGGCTTGAACCTGTGCCCCCTGCAATGGAAGAGCAGAGTCCTAACCGCTGGACTGCTAGGGAAGTCCCTAAAAATGTATTTTTAATTTATCTTATTTTCTGGGAGGTATAATTTCTTTGTGGTGTGGGGATGGTATCACTTGCGTTTGCATAAGCCCAGACTCAAATTTTAGATATTCACTATCTAGAGTCCTTTGTGTATCAATTGCACCTTAATAAAACTTTAAAAAAAGAAAAGATATTTGCAATAATTATACAAGTTGAAGACAAAGATGAAAGTGAAGGAAAGTTACTGGGATTTTAACTCTACCTGGTGGCAACTTGGCCTTCATTTTTCTGACTACTCTTAAAAGAGAAGATGTTTAATAGTCCCTTCTACTTGTAGTCCACTGAATTAGCTGGCATCTTTTATACAGAAGATTTGAGACCAATTCTGCACTGAAGCCAGGTAAGATGCTCTGCTCCGTTCAGGCTAGGCTGTTTCTTTTCTAAAAGAAAAGTGTCACATGGGTCCTCATGTCTTCCCAACTTGGCAGTACTTTTCCTAAATCCTAGATTCTTTGGGGAGCAGCACGGTTTGAATGGCAAGCCTTTCAAGGACCAGAGGAAACAACTGCTAAAAAGCTTACCGAGCTTCAAAGTATCTCCTAGATACTGTAACCACCTACATTCAGAGGCTTCTCCAGGGGTCCTGAGCAAACACCCACGTTTGTTTCCCACAGAATGAAGATTTCCCAAGTCAATTCGTCGTTAATAAAGCTTCTCGTGTATAGCATTTGAGAGCCAGCACACACGTTCGCTCTGAACTGCTCAAGGGCCAGCAAGTCCATCGTGCTGGACCAGCTGTGGGTGCCGAAGAGGCGGACGGGGACAGCTCTCCATGCGGACGGCTTTAGGGATGCAGGAACGATGGTTCTAATCATCCACAGGAGAGTCAGTGCGGAACCTGAGACCACACACTCCCCACACCCAGGCCCAGGGCCTGAGAGGCCCCACCAGGTTCTAAAGGCACGGATACTCCAGTCCAGAGGACCAGCTGTAACCCCTGCTTGCTGACTTCATGGCTTCAGGGAAAACGCCCTTGGCTTTGTCCTCGGTGAGATGTGGTCGACTCCAAAATTCTCAGCAGCTTGGAACAGTCACGGCACAGCCCTGAACTTTGTGCCTTTGAAACCCGATAACAAACCAACGTGATTTATTGAGCCCTCTGGCGTTATTAGATTTCTAAGCCAAAGCTCATAATACACAGTTCCTGGTAAACCAAAAGTCATAGCAGGATAAAGCCAGCCCTCTTATCTCTGTGACTTACGTGCTCAATTAGTGATATCAGTGGGTGGGGCAGAGGCAGGGGGAGACACGATCATTTTTGCAACCTGAGCACTAAAATGAGAGCTAGCCCTCGACAGTCCGAGGCCGCGGGAGTGATGCCGACAGCGTGAGGGTCAAGCTAGGTCACACACGAAGGATTCTGCTCGAGCCCAGCGGGGAGCAGCCTGTGGTTACGGAGGTGCCCCTCGTGGCTCAGATGGTGAAGAATCTGCCTGCTGATGCAGGACACTCAAGTTCGATCCCTGGGTTGGGAGGGTCCCCTGGAGGAGGGCATGGCTACCTACTCCAGTATTCTTGCCTGGAGAATCCCATGGACAGAGGAGCCTGGCGGGCTACAGTCCATGGGGTCACAAAGAGTCGGACACGACGGAGCGACTAACCCTTCCATGCTCAGGGCTGTGAGGGGTCACTACTCCAGGTGGGCACAAGTCAGCCTCCTGCCAAAAAGGTGGGTTTCCCGCTGCGTCCCCCAGGTCACCGGCCTGCTGTGAATTAAATTAAGGAGCTGGACTGACCTGGCACGGGGCACGTTGGCCAAAGGGCCAGGCAGTACTGCCTCCCTCTCAGCCACTCGGAGAAGCTTCTGCCTACCTCCCAGCACCACGGTGGCTGTTTTTAATTAGTGGTTAAGGAGTTCTGTCTTTAAGGAAGTTAAAATGCAGAAAGCAGAAGTGTAAAAACCTCAAGGAGAGGAGATAATGGGACTCTGGTCACCTCCTTGGCCTTCAGGGAACTGTTGAGGGGGCAGGCAGAGGCAGTGACCACGGGTGAGAGAAAAGGACAGGCGTGTCCCCAAAGCTGACCTTCTAACCTGCTCTCTGTGTGAGTGGTGGCGTCACCATCCACCGTGCCCACACCCCCCGGGGCCACAGGACACCATCACAGCCACCTGCGTCCCCCTCCCTCCAGCTTCGAATCCCCTTCGGGGTGAGCCCCCCGCTACAGAGCACAGCCTGGGCTTCTGGGCAGGTCGGCCCGCTCTGTCCCCCCTGGGAAAGTGAGCTTTGTTGCTGTTTGGTCACAACATGACAATTCTCACTTGAAAAACTGTGAAAGTGGACAGTTTCTCATATCCAAGAAGAAAATAAAGTGTCCAAGGGAGGCGAGGAAGGGAGACAGGGGTCCTCTAAAGCTTGTTCATGCTCCTACAATATCCGGCTGGGAAGCTCAGGCCCCAGGTGAGTGCAGTTCAGACTCCACGCTGGTCTGAGGGGCCCCGAGCTCTGGTGAGAAAGTCATTCACTGGACCTCCTCTGACAGCCGGTGAGATGAGAACATTAACTCCTGGTCTTGCTCCGATGTCACTGTTCTTTTCTAGTTCAAACTCCTGACTCACCTAATGCACTTAGAATGTATTGTCTATAATAATAAGATCAGCCTCTTAAAGTGAAGCTCCACTTTCAGCTTGTCTTCAATATGTGGAGGATGATGGGTGAACCCTGATATTCACAAATGCTGGGCTTGAGCAAGGCAAGCTGCTAAGAGTTCCTTTAAAGAGGAAGACTCTTGCGTTAGTCATAGTTAAAGAGCTATAACCAGAATGGTGACTTTTTTTAATCTTCGGTAAAATGTTAGTCCCTCAGTCCTGTCTGACTCCTTGTGACCTTGTGGATTATAGCCCTCCAGGCTCCTCTGTCCATCTCTTCTAGGACTCTTCAGGCAAGAAAACATGAGGGGACAGGCATTCCCTTCTTCAGGGGATCTTCCCAACCTGATCGAACCCAGGTCTCCTGAATTGTAGGCTGATTCTTTACCATCTGAGCCACCAGGAAATCTTTGGGAAAAGTGAAAGTCACTCAGTCCTGTCTGACTCTTTGCGACACCATGGACTATACAGTCCATGGAATTCTCCAGGCCAGAATACTGCAGTGGGTTCCCTTCTCCATGGGATATTCCCAACCCAGGGATCACACCTAGGTCTCTCGCATTGCAGGTGGATTCTTTACCAGCTGAGCCACAAGGGAAGCCCAAGAATACTGTAGTGGGTAGCCTATCCCTTCTCCAGCAGGTCTTCCTGACCCAGGAATTGAACCACGGTCTCCTGCATTGCAGGCAAATTCTTTACCAACTGAGCTATCAGGGAAGCCACCTTCGAGAAAACGAGCATCTCATTTTGAGCTCATATATTAAATGAAAAACAACTAGGCCATTTGCACAGCCAAAACCAGAGCAGCAGGCAACATACGGACTCTCTCTGCTCCACTTCTTATCCACCTAGACCTGGGACGGTCCACCCTGAGCACCTCACTACCTCCAAGAAGCTGAAGGCACCTGTATGTTTCTAAGGAAAAGTCCTATCTTAAGAAGGAAAAAACACAAACAAATCTACAGCAGGCTAGGTGGAGAGAATGAGTTAATCCACACCCCGCCCCATCCCTCCCAGAAGGCGCCCAAGGGCTGGCATGCACCACACGTAGACGCGTTCCAGACTTACAGCAAGCTCGGCGGCAGCTAGACAGAACGCGTCCGTGCCAGACCCTCAGCAGAAATACCAGTGTTTTCTGGTCAATATGCTTCCCACATGCTTTCTGCCCAAGAAAAAGCCAAAGCACCCTCATTGCAATAATTGATGTGGACCTGTTTAACTGTTTTGATGTTGGCAACCGCCAAAGTTCCAGCTAAACTTAGAAATTCAACTAGGGATGGAAAAATATGTTGGATAAGTTACCAAATGATGCTTTTAAAAAACAAACTCATTCTCTAAACTTGAGCCCCACTGGGTACGGGGCGGTGGTCCCCAACCAGGGGACTACTGCTGACTTCCGGAGACATTTCTGGCTGTCACTGCTGTGGACTAGGGGTGGTCCTGGCTTCCGGGGGGCTAAGGCAGGGATGCTCTAACCACCATACACAGCCCAGCCATGCTCCCCACGCCTGGATCCTGCAGGTGCCAAGAGTGCTACAGCCAGGAAGGAAGCCATGTCTATCGGGACATGACCCAGACGGTGGATGTCCACAGTCCTGAGACGGTCCACAGGGAGGTGAGTCCCCCGAGCCCCCGATTCTGCATCTGGCCACAACCAGCAGAGTCAGCGGCACCTGGAACATGATGACCCCTGCCTGGTTTGTGCAGAAAGTCCTTCCAAGTGCAGAAGGTGATGGGCAAGGAAACAGGCCCAGAAGGTGAGCATGTGGATCTCCCGTCACTTGGCTATGGACGTGGGCCCGCAACCGCTCCCCCTAGCCTGCAGGTCAAAGATGTGTGGGTCTTAGAAGCTGGGGTTTTCAGCAGCAGCACAAATATCCCGGTCACCTGGTGCCGTCGGCAGCATGAAGAGGCCTCACCTGCATCCTGGGACAGTCATGCTAGGTGGCAGGCACTGTCACAGGCAGCCCCATCAAGGACTGCTGCCCAAATGAACTCAGGCAAACTTGAGAGATTTTTGGATTCAGAATTACAGGTGCAGGGTCCTCACACCTGCAGTGAGGGATGACTGGATTCAGGGTAATGGTACTGATACCATTTGTGCCCAGGCCCTGGATCAAGGCCAACTGAGTACTCTGGTCTCAAGTGGGCCCCGAGGGGAGGCTGACCCCAAGGACTCCCTTCCAAGGGGTGGAAAGAACAGGCCCTGATACACCAAAATATCCCCTGAATACAGACACAGCCACAGGACATGGTGCCAATTAGAAACAAACACACAACGAAAACCCTCAGCCTGAGAGGGGCGACTTCAAGTTGACCAGTTACAGTTTGCATTCCAGTATCCACACCGGCCCTCAGCATCAAGCTCTGCGGACGTGGGATGTTGAGCAGCGTCCCTGACTCACGAGATGCCCCTCAACCTAGGAGGACCCAAAACCATCTCCAAGGAAACAAAGCCTGGGGGTGAGACACGCCCCCACCACTGCTTTGCTGTGCATGCCAGCTCCTGTCCCAGCCCCGCCAGTGACTGAGAAGTGACACAGAGGAAGTGTGCTGCCCACAACCCCTCGGGTTCTTCAGTGAAGTAACTCAGCTGACTTCCCTCACCTACCGGCAAGGCAGTCCTAAAGATCCCAGGAGGGACGGAACTGCACCCCCCACCACCCCCACCAAGGGAGGAAGCAAGCAGGGCAGCTGGCCAGGCAATCAAAGGCTTCCTGGGGAACATGCTGGAAACCAGAAGCTGGAGGACTGTTCACCTCCAGTGAGTCTGAAACAACATTATTACACGTAACAGAAAAGCCAGATCTGAGGGGGCTCCGCCTCCAGGACACGTTTAACCATGGTGTTCACGTATCAGGAACTCCTATCAGCCCAGGCTGCGGGGCCCACACTCAAGTTCTAAGGCACACAACCCCACCTCAAAGTGAAATAAAACAAAAGGGCAGTGGATGTGAGCGGAAACAAAGGAACACTGGCAGGACCCATAAGAGAACCATCCCTTTTAACTTGGCCGGATGCTGTATCTTGGGATCACAACAATGATGCAAAGTATAGAGCGGCTTCAAAGATTAATCTAGGGCTTGCTGTGTCAGGAGAGCTGAAAAATGGGTGGTGATCTACATATATTTCAGTGCCACGAGAACACAAGGTAAATGATGAGACATCAGGTTGATGGAATTTTACAGACATAGAAAACTGTTACAACGTAGTGGCAGATAAAACGTATGGTACACAAAATATGTTTGCTATGACGTTAATAACGTGAATGCTTCCTTCCAGTCTTTACCATACATGATACTAGGAGGAATCAGAATAAAATGCTAACAGTGATTCGGGAAGAATTCAGCAATCTTAAGAAACCATTCTCTAATTTCCATTTTTAGAATTCAAAAACTAATGATAAGCTACTTTTTCTAATAGTTGCTGAAATAAACCATGTGGCTGAAGCTACAGGGGCGCCTTCCCAACAAACACAACTTACTTCTAAGCTGCCGGGACCTCAAAAGCGGGATAATCAACCATCCCTGCTGTTTGCTTTCAGAAGCTCCATTTTGAAGTTAAGGCATAAACAGACACTAGGGAGGTAGCCTGGGTTTTACATTTATGATGAAAAGTTCAAAGAGGAGGCTTTCTCCCATTTACCTTAATGTCTGTTCGCATTCAGGCTGCATTTTCAGTGAATGTATCTATAGGGATGGGAACTACAAATCAATACGACCAGCTTGAGATCCTTATTCTACTAAGTTGATGTCAAAATGGCATTTTGAGCCCTGTTTCATTTATTTATTAGGAGCCCTGCTCCCTAAGACAAATCTCACAGACGTGCATCTAGACCAGGGGGTGTGACCCCAACATCCCCAGGAGGCTCTCCTGGTACCTGGTACCTGCTACCCTGTGTGCCCGTCACCCCTTGCCTGTGGTCGGCAGCCCTGGGCAGGCATGAGGCCTGCAGAGAAAGCGGGAAGAGATGTGACACTGACCTCATAGATGAAGTACACCTTGGCGCCCACGTATATCCCCATGCGCACGACGGCCCGGACAGCAGCATTCATGCCTGCAGAGGAAGGCAGACAGTCATTACTGATGAGGCCCTAGTTAACTAACTGTGACGGTGGGAAAACCATGCACCCCCTCGGAAAGCTCCTCTTGTGAACAACAGTCCCGACGTGAACCCCCAGGACTAGTGCAGGGAGCCGGGGACAGGAGTACAGAGACCAATGTGTCGCAGGCTGGACCACAGGGAGCATCACAAGGGAGCCGGGATGTTTGTTTTAAATTTTGCTGCAAACACACTCAGGACATGGGCGACCTCAGTCTGGTGTGAATCTGCAGGTGATTCCATCCAATTGCAGAACAACAGAGAGGAGAGATGCTTTTTTATAGGTAATCAAAGAAAACAGGACTGAAGAGGCCCATTGGTCTGGGGAGGAGAACACTATCATCCGCTGCCAGTGTTAAAGAGTAAAATTTTAATCAGTGGCTTTAAACACAAAACAAATCACACAATCCTATTAAAACAAAGCTCAAGTTAAACAAACATACTATAAGTAATACCTAACCAAGATAAAATCTAGGCCATTTTCCATATTTCCCCAGAGCCTGAAAGGAAATTAAAAGTACAAAGTATCCTTGTATAAAACTGCTACACCCCATTTGGATGGCATCATCGACTCAACGGACATGAGTTTGAGCAAACTATGGGAGATAGTGAAGGACAGGGAAGCCTGGTGTGCTGCAGTCCATGGGGTCACCAAGAGTCAGACATGACTTAGCAACTGAGCAACAAAACCACATTCTGCTTTCCACTGAAGCCCCATCTCTGGGCAGCCATCTGTGAAATGGACCATAATCTAGACCTCCGTGAACAGGTCAGGATTTCGTGTCTCTCACCCCAGGTGATGAGTGAAACCATCAGGAGGACAGTGAGAAGGCAGGACCATTCCTCTCTGAAAGGAAGGAGACTTGAGTCTCAGAAAACTCATAGCCTCTGGGCCCCCAAAGGTTTCAATCTGAATCCTTCATAAACTTAAATTTCAGGGTCAAACATCAGGACTAAAGGTGTTGGAGAAAGCGGACGATAAAGTAAGCGATAAAGCAACAAATGAAGGCAGCCGTGGTCCCAGGAACACACTCCACAGACAAGGAGACTAAGTTTGTATGTATTTGGAGGGTAAACTGGCTCAGAAGACGATTACAAATTTTCAAATTTCTTTGACCAGGTCTGGAAATGTGGAATAAGACTGCTGCCTCTGAAAGATGACCATTTTGAAAGGTTACTAGGTTCATGGAGCTGAAAAAGCTGGAACTAAATCCACGTTAAACAAATAAACGCACGTTAAATAAATAAACGCACGCTAAATGTGGCTGCCCCACTGCTCTCAGCTGGGCGCTCACACTCGCCCATCTCACCACAGCCTCGGGCCTCGACCCCATGGACAAGCGCGCCTCCTTGTGCCCTCCCCGCAGACCCTGTGATTCCTGAACTTCATTCTGTGGCCTTGGAATCGAGAGCCTGACCGCCAAACGCTGGGGCCCCGGCAGCCCTTCACCGGGACGCCAGCACGAATGACCCTGACTCCTGCCCAGCCCCCAACTGCCGTGGCTTCTGAAGACCTCCTGAGGCTGGTGGCAGGTTTTCTAAAGGCATGAATAAAGAGGACATGGGAGATTTTAAAACATGCCAGTGGGAAAGACAGGGCAGGAGAAGTGGCGAGCGGGAGACTGTCAGAGGTGACCCTGGGGACCCCCAAGTGAAATAAAAACAAGCTGGGGTGACCCCTGCCTGAGAGGCCTGACCACCTCCATGCTAACGGCCTGAGTTCCTCCCCCGCCCGGAGGAGCTGACCCGGATTCACCTGGGAACCCGACCTGTCCCCTCAGCCTGCAGCAGGCCTCGTGAGGCAGGGTTTGGGAGGGTCCTGAGCACCCATTTCTAGCAAGCTCCTGGGAGAGGAGGCCCTGGCGTCTAAGAGGCTCAGTGCCCGGCCCCCAGGGCTTTTATTCGAGGGCGGTTAATCTGCTGCAAGGCAGGCTTTTCCCAGCAGCCCCCGTGGCCCCTTCTGACTGGGCCCTGAGCGGAGCCATCCTGCTTAGAGCTCAGTGATGACCAGGGCTGAGTGCTCTGCACACCTGGGCGGGTGCGCCCACAAAGCCCTGGGGACCTGGTCCTCCTGGGAGCCCAGGGAGTCAGCCCCTGAGTGAATATATTGATAGCGGAGGGAACAAGGCGAGTAAAAGGCAAAGCTGGGGTGTAAGCCCTACTCTCCCCCTTATTGTAACTTAAAACCCATTGTACTAATAACTGCCTCTAGAAGGAAGGAAACTTAGAGGAAAAAACGCCCACTGGGCCCGGTTTCTTGTGTAAATGTTTGTGGAAAGGCCGGCTGTCCGCTTGAACTTGGGGCCCACAGGGCAGAGCTGCTGCCTGGCACTGGGCCCACAGGTGGGTGCCTTCCAGAAAGTGTCCAGAGGACAGAAGCAGAGGGCAACAGGAAAGGCCAGTTTCCACCGGCCGTCTCTGTGACACGAGTGGGGTCCAGGCTGGGTTTGCTGTCTGAGGCCTCCTGGGTGAGCAGCCCCAGGTTCCAGGGCACTCCAACAGCTGTTTTTAGTAAACCTTCAGACACAGTCAGTTTCCTTCCTTTTCCTTTTGGTTTTGTTTTGGCAGCCAGGCCCCATAATTCAAACAACCTCCATAACTGTTTCCATGGGAACCATCATCCTGCTACCAAGAAAGTGCCTTAGTCTTTGGAGAGTAACCTCTTCATCCCTTGCAAAAATTAGCACCCTCGTCCTCAGGGAATGACTGGACTTGTTACAGAAACCAAAAATAAACCTTGACAAACCCAGGGAGCAGCTAAGAGGGAAATGTGAGCAAATTAGGTGTGACAGAAAGAAGGGATTGTTAGACTGTCTTCCTGCTGTGACAGGTCCTCAAGTAGCTTCTTACTAAAAGCATGGTGTATATAAGACAGTCATTAAGATAACTTCTTCCTTCTGATTGGGGAGGCCAGCAACCTCTAAGGGAGGCTTTTAAGATTCTGTTCTGATAAAATTTAAACTTCGAGCAATTTGTAAGAAATGAGGATTGTGTTGCTTCTAATAAAATAATTGGAGCTGTTTTATTTCCCCATGGTCTGAAAAACCTAATAAACATCCTTGCTCGGCCCTTTTGGTCCATGTTGAGCCATTTCCCCTGCATATTTCTCAGGGCCTACAACCACTCCCTGACTAACTTCAACATTTAAATTCTCTTTTGAAAAATAAGATCCAGTGCTTAATCTTACTGGCTTCTCCCTGATACCATGCGGTTTTCACCTTTGTACCAAAGGGAGGACGTCAGCACAGATCGGAAAACAAAAGTTTATCTTGCTCTTGCTACTGCTGCTGCTGCTGAAGTCACTTCAGTCGTGTCTGACTCTGTGTGACCCCATAGACAGCAGCCCACCAGGCTCCCCCGTCCCTGGGATTCTCCAGGCAAGAACACTGGAGTGGGTTGCCATTTCCTTCTCCAATGCATGAAAGTGAAAAGTGAAAGTGAAGTGGCTCAGTCGTATCTGACTCTTAGTGACCCCATTGGACTGCAGCCTACCAGGCTCCTCCGTCCATGGGATTTTCCAGGCAATAGTACTGGAGTGGGGTGCCATTGCCTTCTCCACTTGCTACTGCAGCCCTCTACAAAGCTCCCCTGTTTTAGTAAATCAGGTGTGGGAAGGACAAACAGTCCACAGGAGAAAGTGTCCCTGTGACCAATTACCAACCTCGCCTTCTCAGCACCCTGCCATGTCCAATCATCGAGCCCTGTGTCAGACACCAGTGGTACAAATCCCTGAGGGGTGTCGACTGTCTGTCCATCCAGGACACACGGATGGGTGTCTTCTCTCTGCCGGCACTGCTGGGCAATCCACTGACACGATGGTGGACCTGCTAGCCTAGTGGGCTTCCCCCATGGCTCAGCAGTAAGAATCTGCCTACAGTGCAGGAGCGGCAGGAGACACCGGTTCAATCCCTGGGTCAGGAAGATCCCCTGGAGGAGGGCATGGCAACCCACTCCAGTACTTGACTGGAGAATCCCATGGACAAAGGAGCCTGGCGGGCTACAGTCCACGGAGTCACAAAGAGTCAGACACGACTGAAGTGACTTAGGACACATGTGGTAGCCTAGTGGTTAGGATCCCAGGCTTTCACTGTGCAGGACCTGGGTTCAATCCCAGGTTGAACTAAGATCCTGCAAGCCACGTGGCAAGGTACCAAAAAAAAAAAAAAAGTGCATTTGATTACTGAAGGCTTAATTCATCAAAATGACTTCATGAGAAAAGACAGACAGACTAGTCACCTCCATCTTGCAGAAGGAAGCAGTCCATTCTAGGTGAGGTTCCAGGAGGGAGATTCAACAAACATCTGGGTACCTGCCAGGTGCCCCCAGTACTGCCCTGGGCACAGAAACACCCTGGTGAATGGACACACGTCCTGGGCCACCACTTCCACTGTAGCCACTTGGCCCAGCCAGCTCATCTCAGAGCTCACTTGCTTGTGTGTGAAACATATGAGTTACTGCATGGAAGCACTGGTGGCTACTGCTAAGCAAATGATCACTAAATGTTAGTTGCTCTCTCTTTTTTTAAAATTTTATTGGAGTATAGTTGATTTATAGTGTTTTGTTTCAGGTGCACAGCAAAGTGATTCAGTTACACATATACATATCTCCACTTCTTTTCAGACTCTCTTTCTTTACAGATTATTACAGAATATTGAGTAAAGTTCCCTGAGCTATAGAGCAGGTTCTTGTTGGTCATCTATTTTATATATAGTAGTGCGTGTATCAGAGAAGGCAATGGTACCCCACTCCAGTACTCTTGCCTGGAAAATCCCATGGATGGAGGAGCCTGGTAGGCTGCAGTCCATGGGGTCGCGAAGAGTCGGACACAACTTCACTTTCACTTTTCATTTTCATGCATTGGAGAAGGAAATGGCAACCCACTCCAGTGTTCTTGCCTGGAGAATCCCAGGGACGGGGGAGCCTCGTGGGCTGCCGTCTATGTGGTCGCACAGAGTCAGACACAACTGAAGTGACGCAGCAGCAGCAGCAGCAGCAGCAGCAGCAGCAGCAGCAGCAGCAGCAGTGTGTGTATGTTAATCCCAAACTCCTAATTTATTACCCGCCCCCCTCGTTTCCCCTTTGGGCACCATAAATTTGTTTTTGAAATCTGTGGGTCTGTTTCTGTTTTGTAAATAAGTTCATTTCTGTATTTTTTTAAAAAATTAGATTCCACACGAGTAATATTGTTTATTTGTCTTTCTCTGTCTGACTTGTTCGGTCACAAAGCCGTGCTTAGTATGATAATCTCCAGGTCCATCTGTTGCGCTGCAAATGGCATTATTTTGTTCTTTTTTTTTTTATGGCTAGCCCTCCTGTTAGTATGAAGGCTTATACAGACTCCATCTACATGTTGTTGTTGTTCAGTCGCTAAGTCCTTTCCAACTCTTTTCCACCCCATGGACTGCAGCACGCAGGCTTCCCTGTCCTTCACTATCTCAGAGTTTGCTCACACTCATGTCCACTGAGTCGGTGATGCCATCCAACCATCTCATCCTGCCGCTCTCTTCTCCTGCCCTCAATTTTTCCCAGCATCAGGGTCTTTTCCAGTGAGTCAGCTCTTTGCATCAGGTGGCCAAAGTATTGGAGCCTCAGCTTCAGCATCAGTCCTTCCAATAAATATTCAGGGTTGATTTCCATCAGCTTTCTGTAAACACTGGCTTACTTTGCTATAGGTCAAAAAGGACTCAGTCTTCCTGTTCAGTCTACCCTGTAGGTCCATTTCTCTGCACTTTCATCATACCGGGCCCTCCAGAAGCCCTCAATTTGAGTCTAAGGCAAGGAGTCATTTTCGGCATATGACACAGTCTTGCTTCAGCAGTGGGTACCTTGTTAGGGTAAGTCTGTGCACTGACCTGAAACTTATTGTAGGTTAAAGTGAAAATCAGCTGAAATTTGCAGACATACCTTGTGACAATAAAAGCAATCCAAAGAATGAAAATAATAATAATTAGCCTTAGAAATAGTCTTCCTCTGTGGCCAGGGCTGGGGGAGTCAGGAATATAACTGGAGGATTTTCGTTTTGTTCAACAATCATATAATATAAATTCCATTGGAAATAAGCGCTTCAACACTTTAGTCTCAGTTGTGATGTCAATTTAGCCACCCTGATGCTCTCATTGGACAAATGGATTTTATGTTCTACTTGCAAAGCTGCTTAAAAATCATGTGTATCATCTATGTAATATCCTTCTCTTTTGACTGGTAAGCAGGGCAGTTAGTCTCATGTTTAAGTATCTATCTGAAATTTTAGGTTATTTCCTTTAGATGACTACAGTTTACTTCTTCATTAATTTCATCAGGAAATCATTAAAACATTTTATACCAATTAAGTAGTTTATATATTTTTAGTAAGAGAAATTTCACACAGTGATCCTGTCTTCCAATGTACTTTGTTAAAGCACAGTCTTAAACTCCATTTGAGTCTTTTAAAATTTTTAACTTCTTTTGTTTCTAATCTGAGGGAAATTTTTAAAAAAATACTTCTTTCTAATTTGAGGGAAAATATTTTTACTTGTGGCAAATAAATTACTTCTTCATAATCTGCAAAATAGAAAGAAAAATGCCACTTGCCTTACTAATGAAAAGTCTGGTGTTATGAAAAAAAAATCACCTGTATAATTTTGAGCAAACTTGGCTTCTGAGTATTAATTAGATGTTACAGTCTTAAGAGCAGGGCTTACTGGAAAACATTTGGGATTGAGACGGAACTTGGTTTAAATCCTTCCAAGGGCCACCTAAGAGCCTGTAACCTTAAAAAGGTTACTTCTCTCCCTACCTCCAAAACCAAGACGGTAATCAGGCCTGGAGATGAAAACCACAAAGCTCCTAGGACATGAACTGTGCCCAGGAACCAGCAGCTATAGCCTTCTCCACATGAAATTTTATCTTTGTTTCAATCTTAGTAGAAAACTATCCTGAAATTAAGACTTGTGGTTATTCTCCTTGGTCTTTAGCTTCGAGCAAACCTCTCTTATCTTAGGGAAAATCAAGCATGGATATCATACAGAGTCAAGACAAAACAGCAGAGCACGGGGGAGTGACATCATCTCTAGAAATCACCTCCTCAAGGAGCTTAAGTCCGCTACCTCGGAGACCAGCCCCCTGGTGCACATAGTGAGGCGAGCTTTCTCAGAAAGAAATGCATGCCCCTGTTCACTCAGGTCCCAGATAGGATCAAACAGGAGGTGGCACTTGGCATGAAGTCCAAGAAGAAACAGACAACAGTCTCAGCTCTGCCCCAAGGAAGATGCCCAAACGTCAGGCCACCGGGGGCTCTCCAGCAGAGACCACCCAGAGGAGCCAGTTCAGGGCATCAGGACAACTCCCATCAACCTGACCATACACCGACCAAGCCGTCTGACCTTGTCATATAATTCTGATTCTCAAAGTATGCTTTTCCACTGAGAAGAGGTGTGGACTTACTGACCTCTATTATTCATAACTGCTCACAAGTGACAGAGATAAGTAGCAGGTATGTAGCAGAGAAAATGCTGATTCTGTCTATTGCGTCATCACCTCAATTGCCTTTACACCAGCTACCAGGCAGCTGAGCAAATTTATGGAAAAGGATTCAAGTGAATGACCTACATTTTTTTTGAACAGACACAGCACCTTAATTCTAAATGACTTTGCAACTCTGACCTTGAAAGCTGGAGGATTAAGAGACCAGTTCCTTTTTCTGTGCCAGCATTTTATTCTTTTTCCAAGCCCATGGTAAGAGTCACTCAGGATGCTTCCTAACTTGGGTAGCCCACGTCTCCGGACGCAGGTGCTTTTTGAAGCACATTGACCGGGAAGCCCCTCTTAGCCCATCAGCGACTCGGCTGGGACCCAATCCAGCACAGCAGGTAAGTAACGTGGGCTATGTCATCAGTTTCACTCTGCCATTTCCCCGCCCCCAGTCTTTGCTGTATCACGTTTTCTCTCTTCACTGGGGCCACTTTACTAGAATACCAAATTAGACCAGCCTGCTCGGGCTCAGCCGGCTTGTGGGGCGGGGGTGGTGACAGATGCGGCGCACACCACCTTCAACAGGACAGGGAGGGGCTCTCCAGGGACCCGGGGTCCCCTGGCCTCCTGCCGGTGCACGGCGCCGGGTGTCCGGGGTCGGGGCGCAGGGCGCACGGGCGGCGACGGGCCCTGCATCACGTACACGCGCGGGGCAGGCGGGGCTTCGGCCACAGCTCCCCACCTGCAGCACCCCCCTCCCGGCCCGCCCCTCTCAAGGGCGAAGAGAAGGTCACCAGCCGCGTGGGCGGAGGCTAGGGCGCCGGCCAGCCACTTAAGCATCCCTGCACCGCGCGTGGTGAGATGAGGTGAGAACGAGGCATCGGGGCCTTTCAGCTCATCTAGACAGTAGGAAGGGGGTAAAAGAAACGCCAGAAGCTGGCACGGGAGGCGTCTCTGGCCTGCGGTCCTCCAGGTTCCGAGCACATGGGCAGCACCCCGCTCCTTTCTAGCGGTTGGCTCGCCCCACCCGGGAATCTACGAGGATCAGGAATCCCCGGGCCCCCACGTGCGCCCGGCGCTAGGGGCGCGGTCGTGCCATCTCTGCTTCGGTTGTCCGCGGGCCCCAACCTTGGGGCCCCATTTCCTCCGAGACCAGCTTCCAGGCTCGCGGGTGGAGGGCGGCGCCCGAGACCGCTCTCCCGGCGCTGGCAACACCCCGGAGTCCCCGCTTCCTGGTCCTTCCCATCCAGGGGAGGCTGGCGGGGAGGGCCTAGTGACCCGCTTCGGTTTTCGGTTTGGTGATGAGCCGGAAGGAGACAGGAGATGAGAGCGGCGGAAAACCGTTTTTAAAATCTCCCAGCGGAAACGCGAGGCGGTGCCGGTTGGCCCGGCTACCCGGGCAGGGATCCCGTGCGTTCGCCGCCGCGCGCCGCGGGACAGCAGCGGGGACCCCGCCCGCGCCGCGCGGGGGTAGTGGGGCTGCAGACGCGTCGCGGGGACGCAGCGGTCTTCCTCGCGACCCCAGGTGTGGGGAGTCTGGGATGGAGCCAGGGCGGCCGCAGCGGCATCAGAAGTGGCCGCGCTGTAGCCAAGCCTTGGAGTAGAGTCCGGCTTCATCCCGCCTCGCGGAAGCGGAGGGACCTCCGAACGGAGTCCAGGCGACCCTGTCGCTACTCGTAATTTAGGAAATAAACGTGGAGGTGGAAAACTGACCTTCCGGGTAAGGGACCCCCGCACTCTCCACGCGGGTCGCGCAGTGACTCCTTCCGAGGCCGCACTGGCTCCGGCCCTGGGAAAGCACCTCCGAGGTTCCCGGGCGCCGGGCTTCTCCCCACCGTCACTTACTCCTGGTGCCCCTCTCCTCCTTGCTCCTCTCGGGCCCCCCATCCCTTCTCCCTAACACCTCATCCTTTCTCTGGCGTCCCTTCTCCCCGGCACCCCCATCCTTTCTCCCCGGCACCCCCACCTCCCTTCTCACTGGTCCCCTCCCTGAGCCTCCAGCCCGGGACCGGGGACCCGGTGGCGCACCTTGGGCATCCCCGCCGCTGGTCAGCACGCCGATGGCCTTGCCGGCCCCGGAGAGTTGCTCCAGGAACTTTCGGAAGGAGCCCTTGGGGGTCTGAGGGCTGTCGTGGCCGTCCATCGTGAACAGGCCGGAGACCGCGCTCTGGAGGGCGCTCAGTAGGCACTGCGCCCCGCCCGCGCCGCCGCCACGGGAACCGCCGGCCACGCCCGCGCGGCGCGCGCCAATGGGCGGCCTGGGGCGGGCGCGGGGACGCGGGGGCGGTGGCGCGGGCGGGGCTGCGGGCGCCTGATTGAGGGGAGCTCCGGGGGCAGGGGAGCCTGGTCGGCAGGAAGGACCACTCCAGGGCGAGCCACATGGTTGGGGGGTGCGGAGTGCATCGCAGATGGGAGGAGTTTTACGAGCCGGAAGCGCCTCGGAGGGAGGGGACCGCCCGCAGGTGGGAGGGGACAGCCCGCAGGTGGGAGGGGACAGCCCGCAGGAGGGAGGGGACCGCCCGCAGGTGGGAGGGGACAGCCCGCAGGTGGGCGGAGCATCCCTGGTAGGCCGAAGGGAGAGCACCTCCGGAGTGTTGGCCACGAGGTGGGCGGACTGGGAGGGGGAGTCCCGGCGACGGGAGGGTGTGGGGGGCAAGGAGGAACTATAGGTGGGCGGGGTCACCGTGGTCGCGGGAACGCGGCAGGTGGGCTAGAGCATCCCGCAGGGGAAGCCCAGGAGGCCGGGTGGGGGTGCGGGGCGCCGCACGTGGGGCACCGGGTCACTGGCGGTTGCGGGGCCCGAACCGTCGCCGAGGCGCGCGCCCGTTCCCACAGGGTTCCTGCCCGGGTGGCTCTCGGGGCCCGGGCTCCCCAGCCTTTCCTCCGGCCTCCGGATCGTCGAGTCGGTGGGCGTCGCCTGCTGGCGAGGAAGAAGCGCGGGCTCCGTCCCCACAGTGGCTCTGGCCGCAAGACGAGGAGGCGGACTGGGGTCGTGGAGGACGCGCGGGGACTCTGGCCACCGCTGGCGCCGGGCTGGGCGCTGGAAGGGAAGGGGCGGGGGAAGGGCAGGAAGGTCCTGGCGAGGCGATAAGACCCAAGCCGCGGTGTCCGGGGTCGCCGGCCGGATGTTCGCTGCCCCGCCCGGCACTCCCGGACCGATGCGCTAGTGTCTGGTCCGCTGGGTGATGGATGAACAGGGAGCTTGGTCCCTGTCGGTTCCTGCCGCGGGTGCAGACGGATGCGCAGTCTTTCGGAGCGCACAGCGCTGAGCTTGGGGTATAATCACCCCCAGAAAAAGAGTTTCATAAGCGGCCGCATCATCAGTCCCTTGTGGGGACCGCACGGTATCCCCTTACTACTTGCGCAGCAGATGTGCGTCAAGGCCGTCCCGTCCACCCGGAGCAGCCTGACAGTGGTTTACTCCTGGCTGCCCTGGACAGAGCGGTGTGTGCGCTATGCACTTCTATCTGGCGCTTGCCTTATCCTCCTGTCCTCGCTCTGAGCATCACAGTTTTTTTGCAGAAAAGATACAAATACCTGTCATGAACAAGGCCAGACTTCTGATCTCTACCCTGGACCAGAAGTGATGGAGCAACTTCTAAACCCCCCGTGGTCATTGGAATCACCTGGCCTGGTTTTTCCCCGCTCCACCAGAACCGCAGAAGCCCAGTTTCTGGGAATGCTGCTTGAAAAGATGTATTTTCAACAAGTCACAGCACATTCTGATGACTGCAGAGTCTGAGGGCACCTGCTCCGCAGAGTGAAACTGAGCAGCGATACTGAGAAGATATTGGGCATCGGGAGGCTGCCCTTCACTGTCCTGGCCCGCGAGCCAGGTTCATGTTTCTCCAGCCAAAGGTTTTCCCTCTCCAGGATTTGTGCTCCAGAATCATCCACCCCTTGCTGGAGCATTCTGCACTTTGAATTTTAGCCCCAAAATCTTTATATTCTTATAAAATTGACATTTTTGTAATTTAGAGGATTGGCCATTTGTCATTGAGTTGTCTGTAATGTATTGAGTTGGCCAAACAGTTTGTAAGATGGTATGGAAAAACCTGAATGAACTTTTTGGCCAACCCAGTAAAAAATAATAGATGCAAACTAAGAGTCCAATCAATGGGTTAAGTACATTTTAATGCAAATATACACATGGCCTTCTATTGCTGGTATGATTATGAAGACAAATCCATTTACATGGAAGTGTATTTAGGATATGTTAATAAATGAAGAAGGAGATCAGAAATACCATTAAACTGTGTGTATGCGTGCGCACACATGCATATGTAAATTTAGATATTTTATTTTCCTTCTGCTTATTATGGGACTTCCCACACTATGCAGTGGTAAAGACCCCCTCTGCCAATGCAGGAGATATAAAAGACTCTAGTTCCATCCCTGGGTTGGGAAGATCCCCTGGAAAAGGGCATGGCACCCTCTCCAGTATTTTTACCTGGAGAATCCCACAGACAGAAGTCTGGTGGGCTACAGTCCATAGGGTTGCAAAGAGTCGGACGTGACTTAGCATGCACACAGTCTATGGAAAGACACAGCCATCTCTCCCTTCTTTTTCTTTTGCAGTGTTTATTTTAGTATTTCTTCAGCTGGTGGTGGTTTTTGTGTGTGTGTGTGTGTGTGTGTGTGTTTTTTTTTTTTTGGTTGTTTGGCCTTAGAAGAGGCTTCTCTGATACAAGAGGGAAAATCACATGCCATGTTGAGGCCACAGCTTATCTCCAATGTGCTGGTTCTCCACTGCTGCCTAAAAAATTACCCTGAGCTTCTGTGGCTTATATGACCACTTATATCACACGTTTATCATCCCAGAGAGGGCGTGCAGGAGGGTTTTGCTGGGCCCTCTGCTTGGGGTCTCAGAGGCTGCAGAGGTGTCGCCGGGGTCCCGATTCTCCTCTGATCCCTCATCTTAGCAACTCCCTTCTGTCCCCGCCCCAGAGCCAATTCCGAGCTAATCTACAGCCACAGCTCCACCACCATCTGCCGTTTTCCTGGTGCCTCATCTTCTTGCCACTTCTCCCCTAGACTTGGGAAAGTCGAAGATTAAATGAAACGGCTTGCTAAACAAGGAAATGCTGCCTTCAACCCCTGTCCCTCCCCCGCTGTACAGTTGTCTTTCAGTGTCCTTGTCCAAACTTAAAAATAATTCTGCTTTATGTCCAGCAGATAAACTTTAAATTATATATAAAACAGTTGGATGCTTTCCAAGACCTTGACGCAGAACCATGTTGTCCTGGACCAATTAGAGTCAATATCCAGACACTGGGGGAAAAAAATGGAAAGAAAGCCAGACTCATTTATTTCTGCAGAGTATGTGGCCATTAAGAGTTTAACCGCTCCGGGAAATGTCACTGGTGATGTGAACTGGACCATCTCAGAGAACAACTATTTCCTTCTCTGAGTGGTGTTGAAAGCTGGTTCACGGAGACTTCCTCATACTTCCAACACTTTTCCTGCAACAGGAGAGCACAGGTTGTGATAAGGTGGAATAAACTGAGCTTCGTAATTGCCGAGCTACTTCAGGAAACAGAGGAAAGGAGAGACGGATGGTTTTTTTGAAAAATGAGTTACATAGGGATTTCCCAGTTAGGAAAGGAAATTATGATTTTGGCAGTCTTGCCATGTGATGGTTAATCTTATGAGTTAACTTGGCCGGATCATCAGTGCCCAGATAGTTGGCAAAGCATTGTGTCTGGATGTGACTGTGAAGATCTTTCCAATGAGATTAACATTTGAATCTTTCCAATGAGATTAACATTTGTATCAGTGAACTGAGCGAAGCAGATCTGAGTAAAGGTGAGCTTGTGGTCTTTCTCTCTCCCTAGATGTTATCAAATGTATCAATATACAAGTCCCCCTGGTTCTGCTTCACTGGAGAATCCTGGCAAGTCAGTCAGCTTAAATGCATTCGTTCTGTGTTTTAGTTGTGAAATGCTGTTGTCCACACACAGGCCTGTGTCCCCAGTGGCATTTTACATGTTCAAGTTTGTAATGATGGATCTTAAAGCACCCTTCCTCCCACATCAGAACTGACATGGTTCATGGCCAGCAGTCAAGGGCAAACATGCCGAAAAACCCAAAACCACAGCCATGAACTATAGTGCTTTTTCAGTTTGCAGACAGGCCCACAAGGACCATGCGTGTGTCAGTGGCAGTGCCGGCTTGTAGCAGGGGTTTTGAGCTTTTTTGGTGAATAAAATATCTGAGATTCCTATATAAACTACACACCTCTTCCTCCACCCAGACATACACAGGTACGCACACAACCCCTGCATGTTGCATAGTTTAGGGAACTCCCGAGCCTGGTGACTCGGGCGGACAGAGGGCAGAGGATGGAGTCTGGCCCCAGGTCCCAGGGACAGAAAGTTGAGTCCTCCTGAGTGGCCTCCCTCTGGCTGCTCCTTGTTCAGCCCTGGGGCCCCATCTGAGCTCAGAGCCTAAGCCAAACCCAGGCCAGATGGGGACTGAGCGCCAGTTCCTGGGGTTTCAGTCCTGCATCTGGGGGAGTCTCCCTGAACCCCCCACCCTGTGATGCTGTTTGGAAAGCATCATTCAGAGCGCCAGCTCTCCTTCCATTAATGATGTGGTCCTGTGATCCTGCCTGGGGCAGACTATTATGGAGTCTATAAAGCCTTATTACCAGAATGGGCCATCCATTTAGAGCCATATTTCGGCAAATGAGGCACCTCTGCAGCAGACAGGGCTGATCATTTCTCACCTGGCTGGTTCTGAGTCCCTTCTGCCCTGCAGTCTGCTTCTCTGTTCCTCCCTCCGCCCCAGGCCCTGGTGGGGAGCTGGTCACAGGAGCTGCGTTCCAGGTCTTGTAGGGACCTTCCCTCTGTCCAGGTCACCAGGGGCAGAGGACACAGCCCAGCCCTCGAGACTACCCCACTCCAGCCTTTAACCCTGGAGCCCATTGGAAGGATCGTTTCTGGAGTCATTGATTCATCAGGGGGAGAGAGTTTAAGCTGTGAAGACAAAGGGAGCTGAGAGATGCGGGCAGAGAGGCAGAGACACACAAAGAAGGAGAGACATACAGAAAGGCAGAGAGAGAAAGCAAAAACGCAACATTCCTTATGTTTGCTTGTGACAATCACCAAAAATGTTTAAAACAGTCGCCGTTCCCTCAGGTTCCCCAAGTCTGCCTCTGAAACTTCTGAATGTCATCAAGTGTCGGTCCAAACAACCAACGAATAAAACAGCTTGTGAAACCAATTACTCGACTTTTTCTTGATATTTTTCTGAACTCTATGGTGGTATTTCCTAACACCGCCTCCTAATGCCCTCTGTAAATTGGATTTTTTTGGTTGCGAACAGAGAATGCAGATAACGATGGTGAACGTAAATGAAGAGAAGATGAAGCCCTTCAGGAATGTTTTGTTCGTAGAACTTTCTATCCTCCGGGCTCCTCCTTATGGAGCGTGTTGGGGCTCCTTTCCTCACAGTTACAATGGGGACCTTAGCATTTAGACTTTCTTTGTGGCAGATAAAATGCCAGATAATAAGCATGTATTTCAAGGTTTCTCCTTGGATCCAGATGGTCCATTTTTCAAATTTTTATTACACTGGTTTGGTGCTTTCTGTGTCCTCTGTCACAGAGATTCTGGAAGGAAGAAACTTCGGGAACTCTGGTTAGTCCCATGCAATCTGTTCCATGCCCTTTAGCATACTCTGACTCAGAATTATTGACTCACAGGACTTGAAGCCCCTCAAGGATGCTCCTTGCCCTGCCAAGTTCTGAGGGGCTGAGAATACCTGCCAGCTCACAGTTTAGACCCAGTAGGAAGGGCAGAAAACAGCCTGAAGGTGGAGTCCCTTAACAAAGAAGGCAAAACTTTTCTAGTCACTAGAAACATAAACATAGTTCGTCTAGCCAGGGGGGGTTGCTGAGGACTCGGTTTTAATTTTTTTTTGTCACTCAGTTGTGTCCGACTCTGCAACCCCATGGACTATGCAGTCCATGGCATTCTCCAGGCCAGAATACTGCAGTGGGTACCTTTCTTTTCTCCAGGGGATCTTCCCTTCCCAGGGATCGAACCCAGGTCTCCTACATTGTGGGTGGATTCTTTACCAGCTGAGCCACAAGGGAAGCCCAAGAATACTGGAGTTCGTAGACTATCCCTTCTTCAGCGGATCTTCCCGACCTAGGAATCGAACTGGGGTCTCCTGAATTGCAGGTTGCTGAGGACTTGGTTAAGTACCAATATTCAAAATAGCATCTTCTGGGAGGAAGGGACAGTTAGACAGAGCATCTGGGGAGAGCATGTACACCCTGCCATATTTAAAACAGATAACTAACAAGGGCCTACTGTGTAGCACAGGGAACTCTGCTCAATGTCAGGTGGCAGCCTGGTGGGAGCGGGGAGAATGGATGTATGTATATGTATGGCTGAGTCCCCTTGCTGTTCACTTGAAACTATCACAACAGTCTTTATTAATTGGCTGTACCCCAGCACAAAATAAAAAGTTAAAATAACCCCAAAACAGCATCTTCAATAAGCCAGCACTCACGGAACAGAGGTGAAGGGCAGGGTCCCCCCTGCTCCGTGTATCAGAGCCTCAGATCTGCCCAGGAAGGTGATCCTGAGGATCCCAGCTCTCGCTTCTGGGCCTGAGGGCCCCACGCCCAGTCCCCAGCGGGCAGGCAGTGAGCTTCACCTTACCTGGCCTCCCAGGCTGGAACACACTCACTTCCCAAGGTTCCTGCCCCTGAGCCGCACACAGAAACCTTTGTTCCCACAGCTGTCACTTCTGGGGCAGGAGGTGCCCCGCTTCTGTCTCCCACTCTGCCTCCAAGGGTCTGACCTCAGTGTAGGGTTAAGAAACTTGCTTTTTAAAACTTATCCTCAGATTTTTTTCTTTTTAAATCAGGCAACTAGAAAAAAAAAAGGACATATCTAAAGTAAGGTGAGTCAGATGCAAGTGGGAATTTCAGGTGATGAAATATGCATGTGGACAAACACACCATGATCGGGGCGTGTTGAGCAGTGAGCTTCCCCGCTCACTGAGAACCATGTGAACAAAATAAATGTAAACAGCAAGGAAATGCTAGGATTCTCTGTCAGCTCCTCCTTTTTGATAAATGCATTTTACAGACTTTCTTTTTATTTTTTATTTATTTTTATTTTTAATTGAAGGATAATTGCTTTACAATGTTGTGTTGGTTTCTGCCATACAACAGTGTATAGACTTTCTTCTAGAGACTGGGGGTCATGGAAGTAAGACAACAGGACCTCTTGTGAGCAGTGTGGGCTTTCCCACGTGGGTAGGAGAATTAGAAGCCCGTTTGGTATAAATGAAATGAGTAGGAAGAATGATGGATTATCTGAGCAGAGTTTTCTACTGAAATATGAAATGGAAAAGGGGCAGGTGGGGTAGGGAGAGAGAGACACAGCAATTTATCACTCCCCTCCAGAGACCCTGACTGGTTGACCAGAAGCCCCTGCACCCCACTCCCTCCCCACCTCCAGCATTCTGGGGAGAGGCTGGTGCCGAAGCTCTTTTTCTAGAACATTCCACCCTTGGGCTGTAATTAATCCTCTCTTCGCTCTCCATTTTGAAAGCGAGGCCCTGTGATGGGAGCTTGTTTTCGTATCTTGTTAGCTATGTCCTGGTGACGTTCCAGGAATGACTCCAGTCTTATTAGCAAGCGGTTCTCAGATCTCTTTCCCTGAGACAGGCTCCCGGAATCTTCCCTGGAGGAGGCTGGTTCTAGGCTGTGTTTATGAGTTCCTGAGAGTGCCTTCAGGTTCACTGTTCCCTGACTCCTGTCTCTTCGGTACTGTGTAAGCGTGTGCAGACACACGTACACATGCGTGCACACCCCCCACCCCCGCCAGGGGGCTCAACAAGGTTCCTGTGTCCCCGGCTTTCAGGGGCTGAAGCGGGGGGAGCTGTTGCCCCTTGTTCTGCTCCCAGCCACATGCCAGCCTGTTTTCTGGGATCGTGGGACCTTGTTCAAGGCCTTGGCCTCAGGCCTCTACCTGGGCCTTGGCCTCCTCCGCCTCCTGCCGGCCTGCAGTACTTGCAGCCTGCTGGCTGCAGGTGTTGCCCAGTCTCTGCCGCCGCCTCTGGGTCTGCAGCTCAGGAAGAGGACCATGCTGAGCGGTAGTGAGTTTGGGGGTCCAGCTGGGACCCTGGGGCTTCAAGCTGGCTCCCAGGAGGGTGATGTGACCTGTGACTAGGGGACAGGTAAGGGCTGGGGACGCTCTAGCCAGACGGAGGCCCTGGGAAGGAAGGATGTGAGTGCGGACAAAGCAAGTGAGGTTTGTGTGGGTGCTGTGCTGGGGGGAGGCCCGGGGGGGTGTCGGGGAGCTGGAGGGAAAGGCAGCCAGCAGGTGGGGGGAGCAGATGAGGGAGGGCAAATGGAGGGGGCAGGCAAGGAGAGTGGCTGGCAGCTGGGCAGGTGCTGGCCCTGGAGGGACTCTGAGCATCTAGACTGCAGGGAGCTGCCCCTGGGGTTCCCTTGGAGACAGGAGGGACTGTCCTTGTGCTAGGCTGGGTGCCGTGAAGTCAGGGCTTCTTGGCAAGACTGGAACTGTCCCCACACACCCCTGCTGGTTGCCCTCGGGGCCAGGACAGACCTGGGCTGTCAGGTCTGCAAGTACTGGGTGTGAGGTGCTGAAATTAATACACCGTGTCCTCCTCCCAGACCTTGGGATTCCTGTACTCTTTTCAGGGCAGATAGGGGCTGTCACTCAGTGAGGGCCTGTGACTTTCCACCAAAAGACACATCAGAGCGAAATGTGGAGTGCTGCCAAGGAGGCTGTGTCTGCTGCTTCCTCCCAGCCCCACTTCCCGGGGAACCCTGCCTGCCTTGTACCAGGGCCAAACCCTGAGCTGTGAGCCCGCAACCTGGACCCCTGCAGAGGAGTTTATCTGGGGTGGGGTTGGCAGATTCCAGAGCGAGGGTGAGCAGAGGAGAACGCTTAGACAGGTGGGGCTGCAGTCTCTGCAGGCCTGAGGCCAGGTCACTCAGGCCTCTTTTTAGGCAGTGGGGAGGGGCTGCAGGTGGCAGGGCCCAGCGTCAGGGGTGAGGGGGGATGGTGGAACCAGCTTGAGGCGAGCAGCGGGAGGGAGGGTGGTGGTGGTGACCAGAGTATTTCCTTTAATGCAAAGGAGGACAGACATATGCGAATGCTCTGCCTTTAGTAAGAGTAGCTGCTGCTTTGTGAAACCCTTCCAGAGGTGTGTTGGTCAAATGAGGCTCCTTTCTTGGCATGACTCATGGTTTGCAAACGTGGCTTTGTTGTAGTACAAGCAGAAATGCAGTTTTCCTCTCCTGAGAACAAGGAAAGTAAAGGGAACAGTGAACAGGACAGAGAAGAAAGGTGAGCAGGCCTGAAAGAGTTAATCACTCCTACTTTTGCTTTAACTGTTGCTGATTTGCAGTGTCAGTTAGGAGGAGCCAACCTAGCACTCCCTAATACTATGTAAATTACATCTTGTCCGGGTATTTGCTCTCCTGCACTCTCCCAGCAAATCACCCCTAGTAGCTGTCTGCATTGCAGAAAGAAGATAACCCCCCAGAGACAAATGGGCCCAATTACCGGCTGCCTGACGCCATGAAAAATGCAAGACCTTCTTTACTTTGGGCCTTATCATTTATCCTAAGATTGTGAAACCCCAGTTCCCCTAGATGGGGGGAGGGCACAGTTCTTGAGGTGCTAGCCTGCCCCTCTTCCAGCCTAGAATTAAAGCCATCTTTCTACTTCCTCCAAACCCTGTCTCTGTATGTTTTATTCGGCAACGGTGGGCAGATAAAGCCAAGATTTTGGCGGTCGTGGTTTGTGTGCGTTCTGGGTCAGTGGATTTGTTAATCATTTGAAAGCCGCGCGCTAATCTGGGTCTTTCTCCCTCCCCTTCCGCCCTTCTCTCCCGCTCCAGGTCTTCTTGTTCCTCCCTGAAGGCTGGGGCCAGGCCCCAAAGGGCCACTTAGTAGGACAAGGAGCAGGACGACAGGACATCCATGTCCACAGGGGAAATGCCCCTTCATCCTCACAGCCTCCACCCAGCCTGGGGACAGGGAGTTTGAGGACGGGGACCTAAGTGCTCAGTGTCCCAGGGACCTGGTCCCCACGTGTGCTGGACTTGGACCATCCTTCCTGAGTATGAGATGACCTCCGTGTGCATTTCCATCCTTACTGTTGAGAATAATGGGAATCTAGACACGCCATCTTTGCTCCATCCCCTAGCTTAGGTTGGAATTTAGAGAATATATATGTACCTGAAAAGCAATTTCAAACAAGCTTTGTGTAAGTGTTACCATGCTGGAATATTAAGAAGATAAAATCCTGACCAAGCAGATGGGATTTCATTGGCAAGAGTCCTTCCCCTCCTCCAGCTCAGTCTGTCTGGGAAGCCTGAGATCTAAACTTAGCCAAAGCTGTTCACTGAAGTCAGAGAAACTCTGTGTGTGTGTGAGTGTGTGTGTGTGTGTATGTATGTGTGTGTCTGTGTGTGCGCACATGATATAATGCAATACTACATTCTTCTCTGGATTTGTCTCAAGATATTAAAAACAACCCTTTGGGATTTGTTTCCATCTCTCTTCACTGCCTCTGCACCCCTGCTCAAAGCACTGTCTGTGCCCCAGGAATCCACACCCCGGGGCCTGATAGAGATGCAGGTTCTAAGACCTTATTCTCCAAATGATTTTATGCATCATACTAAGCTTTTATTTATGTATTTTTTGTGTGTGCGTGCTCAGTCGTGTCCGACTCTTTGCAATCCCATGGACTGTTGCCCACCAGGCTCCTCTATCCATGGGATTCTCCAGGCAAGGATGCTGAAGTGGGTTGTCATGCAGTCCTCCGGAGGAGCTCCCCGACCCAAGGATTGGACCCGCATCTCTTTGGTCTGCTGCACCTGCAGGCGGGTTCTTTGCCGCTGCGCCACCTGGGAAGCCCCCCAGTCTTACAGAAGACCCCCAAGCTTTGGATGCCCGCCATTCCCCACAGCATTCTCTGTCTTTATCGTGCTTTTCCTGGAACAGATACATGAGCCTCTGACATCTCCTCACCCTCCTCGCCACATGATGGCCCCAGAGCCCCGGATGCAGAGACCTAAGCCACCCTTCCTACCTCATACTGATTCCCTGCTTAAAATGTTAGGAGAACACATCAATTCTACTCAATAAATTTCGAGCGCACAGTGCAGTATTACCTGCACCCACCATGCCCTACACTAGGTCCCCAGAATGTATTCTTACTGCTGTGTATCAGTTATACCTCGATAAAAGGTTAGAAGAGAATGAATAATTTCCCTAAAGAATAGACTTGAAATCCGTATATTTCCCAGGATTTTTTTCCCCATGTAGTCAGGGATTAATAGATTCCAGTTAGATCACATGGCCTTTCTCCATTTCATAAAAAGGCTTTCTTAGACGTAGGGTAGATTTGAAATAAATTTATTCTTTTCTTTTAGGACACCAAAATTTACAGAAGTACCTCTGAGCTCAATATTTCAAATGACTCTACCTTCAAATTTGAATGTCGTAATACTTTATCATAAATATTTAAAGCTTAAATAGGACAAAGTATGTTTGATTTTTTTGCCATTCTGTTATCACTCTCTCTTTTTTTTCCTTTCTTAAGCCTTATTAAGGTGTAATTAAAGCACAGCAAACTACACTTATTGATACTGTGTGCTGATGAGTTCTGATCTGTGTGCAGCAAGAACTCAGTGGGGTGTCCATCACCCCAAGACTTTTCCTGAGCCCTCTCTCCTACCCCCCTCCTCCCACCTACCCAACAGAAAGAGTGGCCTTCTCTTGTTTACATTTTCTAGAATTTTATACAAATGAAGAAATGTGCTATGTACACTGTTTTTGCTGGCTTTTCTTACTGAGCATTCTGATTTTGAGATTCAACCACATCTTAGCATGTATTGAAAATTCTCCTTTTTATTACTGAGCAATTTTCCCTTGTATGAGCATCACTTGTTGATGGGTGTTGGGTTGTTTCCAGGTTTTGGTTAGTACAAATAAAGCTACCATAGGCACTGGTGTACAAGCCTTTGTGTAAGAGTCTGCTATCATTTCTTTTGAGTCATTACCAGGGAGGGGGAATGACCGGGTGATATGGACATGTATGTTTAATTTTAAAATAGACTACCAAATTATTTGCCAAACTGGCCGCATTTTACCATTTTACATCCCTGCCAGCAGCGTGGGACGTGTCAGTTGCTCCATATCCTTGCCAACACTTGACGGAGTCAGCCTTTTACATTGTAACCCTTTTGGGAGTATGTGGAGGAATCCCATACTGGTATTGAATTGCATCTCCCTAACCACCAATAATCTTCAGGACCTTTTCATTTGTTTATCTGCCATCTGTGTGTCACTTCTAGCGAAGGGTCTGTTCAAACGTTTTGCCCACTTTTCAGTTGGGTTGGTTTTTTCTTATTATTATTGCATTGTGAGAATTGTTTGTCAACTGTAGGTATAAGTCCTTTGTCAGATATGTGTTTCACACATAATTTCTTCCAACCTTTACTTTGAAGATCAAAGCTGTTGACTTTTTTTTTTAATTAAAAGAATATATTTTTTTGCCTGCCTTGGGTCTCTGTTGCTGACATAGACTTTCTCTAGTTGCCGCTAGCAGTGGCTGCTCTCCAGCTTAGAGGCTCAGGCTTCTCTCATTGCAGAGCCAGACTCCAAGGCGTGAGGGCTTCAGTAGTTGTGGTATCCAGGCTTCGTTGCCCCAACGTATGTTGAATCTTCCTGGACCAGGATTTGAACCTGTGTCCCCTGCATTGGCAGGCAGATCTTTAACCACTGACCCACTAGAGAAGCCTTGATAGCATGTTGTGAACTCATCATGATACAAGTTTTCAGGGGACATTTGGATGAAGTTCCAGCTTCCTAGTTTCGTAAACTGGTTTTGTTTGTTTATGGGTCACACCAGTCAAATTACATTTCACTGAAAGTTACATTCCACCTGCTCTACAATGAGGCACTGTTTTGTATACTGACAGAAACAAACAGAAAAATCTTAAGTTGTACTACAGATCCTACTTGGAGATAGTAAAAGTTAAATAACTTCACGGTACTAAGGGAAAAGAGTAATTGTTAGAAAGATAACAAAGAGGGATGGTTCACGGCGGCAGCGCGGTCCCCAGGATGGCAGAAGTTGTCTCGACCCCATGAACAAGCAGAATTTCTTCCCCCGAAACTCACTGCTTCTGCTTCTCTATGAAAACTACGAAATGCGCCTTTACATGCCAGATCCATAGATGGCCTCTGGGACCAGGTTTCATTGTTTTTTTTTCTTCCTTGTTCTTGGAGATACTCAGCTTCTCTCAGTGGAAAGGAACCATTGGAGGAGATCCCACGTGCTCTGCTGGGCCGGTGGGCACAGACTTGCTGGGCTCTCCCCTCTTTCTGATTCAGATCCTGTAGCACTCTTCCTTTGACATTGGGACAATTCACTAACCTTCACCATGGCCCCTTCCTCATTAGTTAATCTGCTCACCACAGGACAGAATCACCAGATGAACAGCTAGAGAGACACAGGCAATCTCCTCACGGTTTTAGAATTATGTTGTTGTCATATAAAGGGAGCTGAAGCTTATTTAGCATATGATGTGTGCGAAACACTGCTTTCAGCAATGCATGTGTGTGATTGTATTTAACCCTCATCACCATCGCAGGCGCAGAGCCCATCTTCATCAGTGCTGACTTCAAGAGCACAGTCCCTGGAGGGTCCATCGGAGGGCAGATCAGAGTCACCCTGCGGAATGGGCACCTGCAGTACATCATCGCCCGGTACGGACTCTGTGGCCACATCATACCGCTGGTGCAAGAAGTTCCTAAGTCGGACTCCTGGTGTGTGAGGAGGTTAGCAGAAGTCAGCCTGTCCCTGAACAACGGAAGCCACTTCAAGATATTTGGTTTTATGCTGATCACGTGCTCCTGGGATAAATAAATCTCTAAGGGCTTCCCTGGTGGTTCAGATGGTAAAGCGTCTGACCGCAATGTGGGAGACCCAGAGTTCGACCCCTGGGTTGGGAAGATACCCTGGAGAAGGAAATGGCAACCCACTCCAGTATTCTTGCCTGGAAAATCCCATGGACAGAGGACCCTGGTAGGCTGCAGTTCATGGGGTCGCAAAGAGTCGGACAAGACTGAGCGACTTCGCTTTTCACCATCTTATAAAGCAGGGCTCTCAGGACCCATATTTCATTGCTGTGGAAGCTGACGGTCAGAGCTGCTCCCAACTTTCAGGTGGCCACACAGCGGTTCAGGAGCCAGAACTAGAGTCTACACAGCCTGACAGCAGAGCTGGGCCTCATCTGGCAGGCGTCCTCCACCCTCCATCCCACCCAGGCCCCTCCTCCTGACGCTGGTTACTGGGCCACATAAGTCTAGCTGCAATTCTAGAAAAGTCCTTCCCCACTATTTAATTTCTGATGAAGAAAGCCTTAAAATTAATTTCAGAGTTATCTGTATTTGAACAGATGGTATTTGATCACCAGTTTTTCCCTCATGGCTCAGTGGTAAAGAATCCTCCTGCCAAGCAGGAGACGTGGGTTCAATCCTTGGGTTAGGAATTTCCCCTGGAGAAGGAAATGGCAGCCCACTCCTGTATTCTTGCCTGGAGAATACCATGGACAAAAGACCCCAGTGGGCTGCAGTCCATGTGGTTGCAAAGAGTTGGACACGTCTTTGCAACTGAACAATGACAACAGCAACTTGGATTACCATCTTTTATTCATGACCCATCTTTACTTCTTTTACTGTTATGAGACGGTAATAGAAAATGAAACTTTTTCGTCCCCAGCACTTGATATTTTTGTGGCTTCTAATGCACTGACCTTTGGTATGAATCTACATGAATAGTCTTGAGTCTAAGAGATTCTAGACTGTCCCATTATAGGGACACTTAATAGCAACCCACTCCAGTATTCTTGCCTGGGAAATCCCATGGACAGAGGAGCCTGGTGGGCTATAGTCTTTGGGGTTGCAGAGTCAGACACGCCTGCAGGGACTAAGCATGCATGCATACTGTCCTGAATTGCCAGTTTGTTCGTGTTCCTTCTCCAGTACCTCCCTGGCTGTGGGCTTGCATCCTATTTCCATTTGCTTTTCACTAAAATCCCTAGAAGTCGTATTCCCCAAGGCTCTGAAATCATGCAGTCCTTACAGGCATTGGTTCAGACACTCATGCTTTCTTAGTGTGTTAAACAAGCCTTTTTTTCCTGATCTGTTGACATCTGGGGCCTTAGGGTCCTGTAGGAACTGACCACTTCCCTGGGCCCAGCCAGGGGTAGCTGTTCTTAGACTCTTTGAGGGCCTTGTCTGAGGGTATGCCTTTTTGTATGCAAACCAATCAACTCAGAGCCCACCCTGCAAACTGCCTCTTTCTTGAGCTTGTATATGCCTGGTCTCTCTCCCTCTGCCTTAATTACGGGGCCAGGCATCTGACAACCAGCCTCTTCTCCCCTGAACCCACAGAAACCATTCAAAGTACGAATCCTAAACCTACTTGCCCTTCCAATGCGGGCTCTTGCTCACGTACCCCTTCTCCCTCTGCCTCCCCAGTCCCTGCTCCTGGCCCCTCTGTGGCCACACCCCCAGAGCCCTGCATGGTGTGGCAGGCGCCCCCTCCTCTTAGAGCCGAGAGGAGCAAACCATCTTGTTAAGGACAATGTCTCCTGACCTGTTGACCCCACCATCCCTGAATAATAATAAAACCTGCGTTTTAAAACACTTTTACAGAAATTATCTTTCTCCCCAAGGGAAATATGTGCAAGCGAGCCTAGAAAGGTGAGGGATATGTTCTGTACGATGTGAAAATATGGATTCTGTGTTATATTCAAACAGAAACAGTTTAGGCTGAAGCTCTGGAATTCTGTATCTTACGCTCCAACAGATTTGCTTTGAGGATGAAATGGCTCATTATTGCTTCAATGTTTATAGGATAATGTATCTGTACAAAATATTTTCCCTTAGCAGCATATAATGCACACAGCCATGCATTTATTATAGTAAATGCAGCTCATGAGTCACTTGTAAATGTAGACAAACTATTTTATTTCAGATTCTTAAATTTCAAATTTGCTGAAAAATCTCCCTGACTCAGAAGTCAACTGCTTTTCAGCACAGATGGTGTTGTCCTGTTTTTAAAAAGTAGTTATTCATCATAGTTAGGTTGCAGCTCTCTTTTGTAATGCTGAAGCAATAATGTTGCATGGGGTCCTCTAGTGAATGGGTCTCATTATACATCTGGTCAGCCAAAATGTAAATATAATCATCAAGTCTCAGATGCTTTATAATTGTGTTTAACCCACATGACATTGAGCTCGGAATAAACAGCAATGTTTTTGAATAGTACTGGTGTGAGTGTGTGTGTGAGAGAGAAGGAGAGTCTAGTGTTAGTCCTACATGTAGGACTCGTCATGTGAGTGTGTTCTGATGCTTAGTCATGCCCGACTCTTGGCGACCCCGTGGACTGTAGCCTGCCAGGCTCCTCTGTCCATGGATTTCCCAGGCAAGAATACTGGAGTGGTTGCCATGTCCTTCTCCAGGGGATCTTCGCAACCCAGGGACTGAACCCACATCTCTTGACATTTCCTGCATTGGCAGGCAGTTATTAATCACTGTACCACTTGGGAAGCCAGAATATGTCACAGTGCTAATAAAACAAAGGACTCACTCTCAATCCCTCTTCTAAGTAAAAAGTGGTTTCCTAATAAAATGAGTTTAAAACCCCACCCCTGTTTCCATAGTGGAAAGAGGAAAACAAATCCTCCTGTGGGAAGCGAAGACACACTCAGATGAGAGCCGCATCATTCCTATAAGGCATGAGCCAAGTCTTCCAGAACGTGCCAGAGAGAAGCACAGTTTAGCATAAATCAACTGGACAGACAAACTGTACTTTGGACAAGTTTATAGGCACAGACTACATTTTGGAATAGAAGCCTTGGAAGGAGAAGTAGACATCTCAGTGTGATGGGGTCTGAGAATTAAGTGGGATCCAGGTCCTTGACCAGGAGAGAATGTTCCTGAATAATGGAAGATAAAGGTGATCATCAATTATTGAGAAGTTGTGAGTGACTAGGACCAAAGTCCCTTTCATATCTCTATGGTTGATATTCCACTGAGTACATGAATGATTTGCTGCTTTTTGTTTTCAGGGACTTCCACTTGAATAAACTGCTCTAGATGTCCTGGGTTGACACTGGCTGTTGGCAATGAAGAATCTGGTGCTAAGGAATGTAGAACATCGTGCTAATATCCCCCTGCACAGAACCTGGGGTTTAGGAAGATGGTTTCAGACTGAGACTGTTGTGTTATAGAAGAATCTGGTGCTAAGGAATGTAGAACATCGTGCTAATATCCCCCTGCACAGAACCTGGGGTTTAGGAAGATGGTTTCAGACTGAGACTGTTGTGTTATATAAGTATACTGTGTTCTTCTTCTTCTTTTTTTTAAAGAGAACTTTCTATTTTGTACTGGGGTATAGCCAATTAACAATGTTGTAATAATTCCAGGTGAACAGGGAAGAAACTCAGCCACACATACACACGTATCTGTTCTTTCCCCAACTCCCCTCCCATCCAGGCTGCCACATAACACCAAGCAGGTTTCCCTGTGGTACACGGCAGGTCCGTGTTGGTTACCCATTTAAAATACAGCCGTGTGTACATGCTGCACTGTTACTTAGCCCTGTTTCTCTGGGCCTAAGGAAGGCAGTATTTGCCTTGGAGAGACATGAATTAATTATGGCTCTGAGTCCTCTGAGGAGTTTCTTTTAAGATGATGCTGAGTCATGATGAATACCTCTTGGAGTTGAGCTCTCCTTCTGGACCAGAAGTTCCCATGTTTATAGAAAAATTGATTCATTAAATATTAAAATGGGAAGAGGGGAAAGATTCCTAAAAGAAAGACTTGACTTTACTACACAGAAAGAACACCCCAAGGCTTAGGAACAATTAATCTAATGGTTACAGGAGTGATTGGGTTCTGATATGATCATTGAAAACATTGGGAATTTTGTGATTTATTAATTTCAAGTTTTTAACTTTTTTAGAAGGGGAAGCTAAGAATGTCCACACTGAAAAGTCTCATTCTCAGCTTCACCTCTCTTAGTCACAGGGACCAAATGGAATTCCGAGTTATACACAAAGGACTGGTTTTCCTAATCCTTGGAGGAAAGGGTCATTTTGACTCACTTGATGCTTCCGGGTTCCTCAAATTCTCTTATCAAAACAAATAAAGCTATTTTAAAATTGCCCAGTAACAAAGAGGAACTTACAACTACAACTCTTTATTGTGTCTTATTTTTTTCTACTCTGTGGAACAAGAATTAATGCCTCATACATTTGACAAGGGCTCCACGTTGTGCTGGTGTTGTTGTGCCCTATCTTGGCTTTCTTTGCCCACTGAAGCTGAATAAAAAAATTATGGAAACAGAGTTTGGAGGAAAGAAAAAGGTGGTTTTAATACTCAGCCAGCAGAGGTGGGACATACAGCAAGCTCACCTCAACTGCCCCTCCTTCCCCCCTCCCCCCTCCTCCCTACTCCCTCTCCTTCCCCCCTCCCCCCTCCCCCCTACTCCCTCCCCCCCTCCCCACCCCTCCTCACCCCTCCCCCCTTACCATGAGGAGTCTGGGGGATTATATAAAATGAGGGCTTACAGTCAGGGGGAGGTGATGAGGAAGAAAGGTGTAAGGACCTTATATTCTTCTCTTGTGTTGTTTCAGAAAAAATGGTCATGGGCTGATGTCAGGTAGCCCAGTAACTGGGTCCATTGCCTTTTGTGTGTGGTACTGCTTTCCTCTTTCTGTAATGCAAAAAGAGAAGAACTATGAGGGGTGGTCTTTGAAGAGAGCTGTAAAGGTGAGCACCAGATACAGGATGTAATTAACATAGAGCTAAAGGACTCTAGCAAGCTTAGTTACAGACTACAGATGAGGATCAGTTAAAGTAAAACGTAGGAGTGATCAGGCCTGCTGACTGTCCTCTTTATTTTCTTTGTTTTCAGGAAAGAAAGACTCTTTCTTCTTTTTTCTTTTTCACTGCAATCCTGGGAGACACAGGCTGTATCCATCATTGAGGGTAGACAATAAACTCATGGGTTTAGTCTTTTGCAAACTTTCTTCCCCCTCCCGTGTTGGTTATGATTATAAATCACAGCCAACAAATACTGTGCAGATACTAATATGATACAAGTCAGATTAGCATTGCCCACATTGGGGAGCTTTTGTTGAAGAAGCTCAGCACAGCAGGGCTGGGTTTCAGTCACAGGCTGTCAACTTGAGTGTGTCTTTGGCAATGGGCACATCAAGCGGAACATTTTCTCAGTGATCCTGGGGCTCAGGGCCAAGTGCTAGGCCAAGCCCTTTAGGCATGTCTGATTCCTGTGACCATCCTCATAACCTTGCGAGCAAAGTCCTGTTCGTTCCAGTTAACCGGGCAAGGGTGCTGAGTGACTGACATCCGTGACCTTGCTCATGACCACCGCCGGGACAAACGGGTGCGGGCAGTGTGGCCCGAGTGCCAGCCATGTGTTCTGCCACTGCTCTCAAGGCCCTCCTCACACAATAGTGACACACCTTTAAATATAACAATAATTCACAGAGAACGAGCTTAGGCTTTAGAGTCAGACTTTGCTTGGCATCTAGCTGAGCCACTTGCTAGCAAGGTGAGCTTTTGCTCTGTGTCTTCTTATCTATGAAGCAAGAATAAGCCAACCTGTCGGGCTACTGACTTAATTAGAGACAGGGCACTAACCAGCCAGCCTGGCACTTGGGCCCTTTAGAAGGAGCTTTAGTAACAATTGATTAAATATTAACAACAAGGCATAAAAGCATAGAAAAGAGTACAGCTAACCCTTATGGCAGAAAGTGAAGAGGAACTAAAAAGCCTCTCGATGAAAGTGAAAGAAGAGAGTGAAAAAGTTGGCTTAAATCTCAACATTCAGAAAACTAAGATCATGGCATCTGGTCCAATCACTTCATGGGAAGTAGATGGGGAAACAGTGGAAACAGTGTCAGACTTTATTTTTTTGAGCTCCAAAATCACTGCAGATGGTGACTGCAGCCATGAAATTAAAAAGACGCTTCTCCTTGGAAGGAAAGTTATGACCAACCTAGATAGCATATTGAAAAGCAGAGACATTACTTTGCCAACAAAGGTCCGTCTAGTCAAGGCTATGGTTTTTCCTGTGGTCATGTATGGATGTGAGAGTTGGACTGTGAAGAAAGCTGAGTGCTGAAGTATTGATGCGTTTGAACTGTGGTGTTGGAGAAGACTCTTGAGGTCCCTTGGACTGCAAAGAGATCCAACCAGTCCATTCTGAAGGAGATCAGCCCTGGGATTTCTTTGGAAGGAATGATGCTAAAACTGAAACTCCAGTACTTTGGCCACCTCATGTGAAGAGTTGACTCATTGGAAAAGACTCTGATGCTGGGAGGGATTGGGGGCAGGAGGAGAAGGGGACGACAGAGGATGAGATGGCTGGATGGCATCATTGACTCAATGGACGTGAATCTGAGTGAACTCTTGGAGCTGGTGATGGACAGGGAAGCCTGGCGTGCTGCAATTCATGGGGTCACAAAGAGTTGGAGACAACTGAGCAACTGAAATGAACTGAACTGAATAACAAAGAATTTTGGAAACTACCTTTGTGCACACAAATAATCAAGCCACAAAATCTCTATTCTTCCAGTCCACAAGCCTTTGTGTATTACAGAGGCAGCATCTCTGGGCACCAGGCCTCTCGGGTGTGGGTGAGCAGGAGTGGTACCATATTGATGGGCTCCTCTTCCTCCCCAGATACATCTTTATTTTTTTTTAAGTTCAGTCCCTATACTTTTTTATTTATGTATATATTTATTTATTTCTGGTTGCACTGGGTCTTTGTTGCTGCACATGGGTTTTATCTAGTTGCAGAGAACAGGGTCTCCTCTCTAGTTGCAGTGTGCGGGCTTCTCCTTGTGGAGTCTTCTCTTATGGAGCACGTGTCTAAGCGTGCAGGCTTCAGTAGCTGCAGCACATGGGCCTAGCAGCTGTGGTGCACAGGCTTTGTTGCTCCGCAGCCCATGGATCTTCCTGGACTAGGGATTGAACCCGTGTCCTCTGCACTGGCAGGTAGATGTTCACCCACTGTACCATCAGGGAAGTCCCATATTCTTGATCAGGTTCAAAGTACATTCCAAGGTATTTGTGGAATAATACAGTATTGATGCAGAAGTTTTATCTTTTTTACTCTCTGACAGGTTCAAAGGAAAGAACACTGCATCTTGAGTCCTAGAAGTTAACATAAGTCTAATAACTCCCCCCTTAACCTTTTTTTCCCTTCCTGAAGTACATTCACATCTATGCAGCATTTTCAGTGTTATATTTTATATTCTACTCTGTAACATGTACATGTCATATTTGATACTAGTTTGTAAGTTGCTTTCCAAGGTCAGGGCCATTGCAAACTTGATTTTCTACCATCACCCAGCACACAGTTTTAGGTACTAATGGTTTATCAGTTGTGTCTTTAGCTTTTTGGTACGAACCACAAGATGTGCGCTCAGTAATTTGAATTGTCACTCTAAACTAATCAGTAAGGTAAGTGTCCTTGTTTCTTCTCAAACTTAAAATTGATGGTTAAGATGCCAAGGGAGTCAAAGCAGTAGGTTATGTTTTAAGTCAAGAAGCAGTTCTTTCATGTCTATAAAGAATCAACACCATTATCCCTTCTGTAAACAATCCGTTAGGTTTTAAATTATTTAAATGTTGGTGTTCTGAGTCATTGTTGTTCACTGGTATTATCTGATGTTCTAATGTGACAGTGAAGCCTGTTAAACCTTACATGTCTGGCTTAATGGCAAGCATGTGAAGGGAGTTCTTTTTGAATCGACTCTTAACAATTGACCGTTTTTACACTTTAAATGTAATACAGTGGCAGTGTGCAGCCAACTAAGATCTGATAGCAAGAACAAAATCTTTGTTTCCTTTATTACAATTATTTTTGACCCTGGCCCCTCCTGGGTCCTTGTTGGGGGTGGGATGGTGGGATGCTGTAGTTTGGACATGGGGAGCTAGTAACTGGGGTCATAAACGCTCCTTCGAGAGAAGCCACTGCTCTGAGGAGTGTCACATTCGCTCTGCATTTTGTTTCCAGTGCCTGGGAGGTGGAAACTTCCAGGATGCCTTTGGCCACATCCCCAGTCCTGGAGGACTGAACTTGAACTTGTGTTTGTGTCTTCAGTAAATCTGTTCCTGGGAAGAGTGACTTGGAAGCGACCGGGTGCCTGGTAAGTTTCTTCTTGAGATGTTTAACTGATTCACACACATACACAAAAATAGGTCATGCAGTAAATCATGCTCTTTATCAGAAACGAAACCAGAATGTTAGGCTCTAATCACGAAAAAGAGTGAACTTTGGTTTTGAAAATAGAGAAGTTGTCCATTGATTTCAGTCAATGTTCACAGCAGATCCTAAATCAATAAAGCACTGCTTTTCCTTGAAACATTTCTGTCATCATCTCAGTCATCATAAAACCCAGCTCCCACGGGTCTTCTGTCTTGTGCAGGTACTTGGCTAAGAGCTGGACCCTACAACAGATCACACTGATTTCCTCGTTTTGCAGAAGGTGAAATCATGGCACAGAGAGGTTATGTAACAAGCCTCTAGGTTGCACAGCTAGAAGAGCTGCACCTGGGGTTTAGATCTGGCCCTGGATTGGTCTTGTCAACTACAGTACAATATTGCCTCTCAGGCAGAAGTGAGGCAGGTAAGCACAGGTGTTACAGGTACTGTGACATCGCAGCTGGTGGAGCTAGGACTGTGTCCAGTCTACTCCCAGCCCGAGGTCACCTCCAGCACTTGCTGTGGTTGGAGGGCCCCACCAGGTTCACTCCAAGGTGCTCACAGTCCTCGCTCTGGTCTAGTTTTTTGCCCAGGTGATTGTGGGAAGCTGTTTAACTCCTCCTTGGTCTCAGGTGAGTGATTGAGTGAGTGAGCATGCTGCCTCTGAGGAGGGCATGACCACCCACTCCAGGATTCTTGCCTGGAGAACCCCATGGACAGAGGAGCCTCAGTTTCCTATTTGCTAGTGTAACAAATGACCACAAACTCAGTGGCTCAAAACAGCACACAAGGACTTCCTGGTGGTCCAGTGGCTAAAACTCTGCACTTCCAATGCAGGGGGCCTGATCTCTGGTCAGGGAACTAGAACCCACATGCCACAACTAAGACCCGGCATAGCCGAATAAATAAAAATAAACAGATATTAAAAAACCCAAACAGCACACATTTCAGTCTTGCAGTTCTGCGATTAGACGTCCAGAGTGGGTCTCACGGGGCTAAAACCAAGGGCTTGGCAGGGCTGGTTCCTGCTGAGGGTCCTGGAGAAACTGGTCCTTCCCATTCCCCTCCACTCCGGGCCCCTCTCTCTCCAAAGCCGGGATGTAGCCCCTTCTCTCTGATTTCTCTCCCATGAGGGCCCCTGTGGTCATACTGCTCCTCAGGACAGCCTCGCCATCTCACCACCCTTAATACGATCATGCTGATGCAGTTATTTCTGCCATTAGGTTCACACTCACAGGCTCCAGGGATCTGGGCCAGGGCTTGACTCAGCTCATTGTAACATGTGTAGGAGTGATCGTGCTGAGTCGCTTCAGTCATATCTGACTCTGTGTGACCCCATGGACTGTAGCCCACCAGGCTCCTCAGTCCGTGGGATTCTCCAGGCAAGAATCCTGGAGTGGGCTGCCATGCCTTCCTCCAGGGGATCCTCTCCACCTAGGAATTGAAACTGCATCTCTTACGACTCCTGCACTGGCAGGCATATTCTTTACCACAGCGCCACCTGGGAAGCCCATGTAGGTAACTTCAGTTCAGTTCAGTTGCTCAGTCCTGTCTGACTCTGAGACCCCATGAATCACAGCACGCCAGGCCTCCCTGTCCATCACCAACTCCCGGAGTTCACTCAAACTCATGTGTATCGAGTTGGTGATGCTATCCAGCCATCCCATCCTCTGTCGTCCCCTTCTCCTCCTGCCCCCAATCCCTCCCAGCGTCAGAGTCTTTTCCAGTGAGTCAACTCTTCCCATGAGGTGGCCAAAGTATTGGAATTTCAGCTTCAGAATCAGTCCTTCCAATGAACACCCAGGACTGATCTCTTTTAGAATGAACTGGTTGGATCTCCTTGCAGTCCAAGGGACTCTCAAGAGTCTTCTCCAACATCACAGTTCAAAAGCACCAATTCTTTAGCGTTCAGCTTTCTTCACAGTCCAACTCTCACATCCATACATGACCACTGGAAAAACCATAGCCTGGACTAGATCGACCTTTGTTCGGAAAGTAATGTCTCTGCTTTTCAATATGCTATCTAGGTTGGTCATAACTTTTCTTCCAAGGAGTAAGTGTCTTTTTAATTTCATGGCTGCAATCACCATCTGCAGTGATTTTGGAGCCTAAAAAATAAAATCTGACACTGTTTCCACTGTTTCCCCATCTACTTCCCACGAAGTGATGGGACCAGATGCCATGATCTTCATTTTCTGAATGTTGAGCTTTAAGCCAACTTTTTCACTCTCCTCTTTCACTTTTACCAAGAGGCTCTTTAGCTCCTCTTCACTTTCTGCCATAAGAGTGGTGTCATCTGCATATCTGAGGTTATTGATATTTCTCCTGGCAATCTTGATTCCAGCTTGTGCTTCTTCCATCCCAGGGTTCTCATGATGTACTCTGCATATAAGTTAAATAAGCAGAGTGACAATATACAGCTTTGACGTACTCCTTTGCCTATTTGGAACCAGTCTGGTCCACACAAAATCTACAATGCTCTGCAAGGTTGGTTCATACCCAATTTCCCTTTTTATTTTTTTTGCTTTACGTTTTTAAGTTCTTATTTTCCTCTCCTGCTAGAGCAGCTGATGGAGAATGAAAGAAATTTAAAAAGCAAATATTCAAGTGAGATATATTAAAAGCTGAGCTTGGGTGTCTTTGCCCCCAAGATATGCACTCAGAGGAATAGCCTGGCCAGCTCTGGGCAGCCCCACCCCATAGAGGGGCAGAATATGACTTTCTCTCATTTCCAAGTTTCACACAGCTGAGATGCAGGTTTACTGTGTGGATTCTGTGGCTGAGGTGAGTCATGTGAGCAGAGCCCCCTCACTCCCTGCCCTGCCTGCACCCCACCTGCTCCGTCAGTGATGCTGGATAGAGAACGAGCGCTAAGTCAGATGGGCATCCTGTGCTGGGGAAGCCTCTCCTTCAGTCCTGGACCCCTCAGTTCCTCCTGTCCTCACACAGACTCTCACTGCACTCAGGAACAGAACTGAGTTTCTCTCCTGTCTCCTCCCACATGGCTGGAATGAGGGGCCAGCGCTGTCTTCTCTTCCTCATTCTGCCTTCCCGGGTCTATGGAAAATTACATTAGAAGTGTGGGGGAGGGGGAAGACACATTTCCGAGATGGAAAAACAACTTGGTTCACACTTTGGAGGATGTGGCTTTGGGTGGCTCTCAACCCTGAGTCTTTCTTTCCTTTCAAACGCCTGCCTGCTTGTTTCCTTGTGGTCATTCAGTCCAGCTAAGAAAACCAGAGGCCACAGAAATAGATGAATAAGTAAAGACAACTCAGTGTGTCCATGTTTGTATGGCTATTGCTTTTACGTTCCATTTTCCCCTTCTTGCAGGTGATTCCTCTGATGGAACTGTTCTCCTAGCCGGCTATGATGGTTTATTCCATGCACCACATTTTCTGTGACAGATGGAATAAATGGGCCCAGAAACGTGCTCAAACACTGTTCTTGATGTTTCTATGAAACTGTTTATGGGTGAGGGTAATGTTGAAATGGCACCCCACTCCAGCAATCTTGCCTGGAAAATCCCATGGACGGAGGAGCCTGGTGGGCCGCAGTCCATGGGGTCGCTAAGAGTCAGACATGACTGAGCGACTTCACTTTCACTTTTCACTTTCATGCATTGGAGAAGGAAATGGCAACCCACTCCAGTGTTCTTGCCTGGAGAATCCCAGGGAGTGGGGAGCCTCATGGGCTGCTGTCTATGGGGTCGCACAGAGTCAGACACGACTGAAGCGACTTAGCAGCAGCAATGTTGAAATGGTCAGGCCCTGAGTAAAGCAGGTCCCATCCCCCAAATGTGGTGGGCTTCGTCCAATCAGTTGAAGGCCTGGATAAAGCAGTGACTGAGCTCCCTGGACCAAGAGGGAATTGTCCAGCAGACATCCTTGAGCTCCAGCTGCCCTGGCCTCCAGCCCACTGGCCTCCCGTATCCTGAGGGAGTTTACCAAGTCTCCACAATCACATGAGCCAATTTCTTGAAATAAATTTCTCTCTCTCTCTCTCTATATATATATATATATTTTTAAATTTATTTTTCTTTTTTTGATTCTGTTGGTTCTCTTTGGTTCTGTTTCTCTGGAGAACCCTGGCCTTTTTCTCAAACATTTAACCTGCTTTTGAAGACAGGATGGGGTGGCCCTTTCTGAGCTGGGAGGGGCAGGAATGACAAGCACAGAGTCAGTACTGGGCTCTGAGCTGTGATGAAGTGGGGGTGGGGCAGAGAACCTCCTCCCTGGTGGCCAGGCTCAGTGTCCACCCTGTCACTTCCCACTTCCCACCTGGGTGGGCGTGTGTGGCTCGTGTGACAGACTCCGTGAAGTGGCGTGAGCTGTTTCCAGCATGGTACTATAGATATGGCTGGGTAGATGCACCATGATGAGGATAATTAGGAAAAAGTCAGCCAGGTTTTGCTGGAAAGAAAGTGTGCTGGAATTCCTTTGTGAGTTCCTTTGTGAATTGTGAATTCCTTCCTCACAATTCCTTTGTGAGGAATCAGGAGAGACCACTGTAGAAATGTCCTTGTCTTGACTGTATTGCGAAAAGGAGCATTTCTGGTCACCAAAAACTTGTTTAATAGGTTTGACCTTATACACAGGGAATTAAGCATTTAATGGACTGAATGTTACATTACCTTGTGTGAACTTGCTTGAGGTTTCATAAGTCTTCCTGGATAAAGGTAAGCTTTCATAATTCACAGCTGAGATTTTTTTTTGGAGAAATTTTTATTTTATTAAAATTTTATTTATTTAATTTTGGGCCATGCTATGTGGCATGTGGGATCTTGGCTTTCCAACCAGCAAATCCAATCCATGCCCCCTGCAGTGGGAGCGCAGAGTCCTAACCACTGGACTCCCAGAGAATCCCCTTAGAGATGTCTTTAAATAAAAATCTTTCATGAGTGAATATTTGGAATGTTACCATAGGGTGTCAATGTATGTTAAGAGATTAACATTACTGACTCAACACAAAAAATAAATCCAAATAAAAAATAGGAGAAGGAGCTGACAGCATTTCTCTAAAAAAGATACACAAGTGGCCAAAAAGGCCATGAAGAGATGCTGGACATCTCTAATCACCGGGGAAATGCAAATTAAACCCACAGTGAGATACCACTTAAGCATGTCAGAATGGCTATTACCAAAAACAAAAAAAACCCCAAAAACTTAAAACAGAAAATAACAAGTGTTGTGAAGATGTGGAGATTGGAGCAGTTGTACTCTTCTGGTGGGCATGAAAACAGTACAGCCACCATAAAAACAGAATGATAGCTTCTCAAAATTAAATATACAATTACTATATGATCCAGCAAGTCCACTCATGGGTATTTATCCAAAACAATGTTAAGCAGAGACTCAAGCAGGTGTTCATAGCACTACTCACAATAGCTAAAGGTGGTTTAGAGGCGAAGCGGTGTCCAACTCCCCCAATCCCATGGACTGTAACCCACCAGGCTCCTCTGCCCACGGGGTTTCCCAGACAAGAACACTGCGGTGGGTTGCCATGCCCTTCTCCAGGGGATCTTCCCAACCCAGGGACTGGACTCGGGTCTCTTGTGTCTCCTGCATTGCAGGCAGACCCTTTGTTGACGGAGCCACCAGGAAGCCCGCTGAAACCTGGAGGCCACCCAGTGGCCACTGGCAGACGAACGGAGAAGCAAATTGGGTAGAAGCACACAGAGGAGTATCATTTGGCTTTGAAAAGGAAGGAAGTTCTGACACATGTTACAACACGGATGAAGGCTTTATGTTAAGTGCAACAAGCCAGTCACAAAAAGACAAATGCTGTATGAATCCATGAGGAGTCATTGCATGAGGTCCCTAGAGAATCAAGTAATAGAGACAGAAAGTAGGATGGTGGGGGCCAGGGTCTGGGGATAAGGGGAAACAGGGAGTTGTTGAGTAATAGGGACAGACTTTCAGTTTGGGAAGCTGAGAAAGTTCTGGTGATGACGGTGGTGATGGTTTACAACAATGTGAATTAGTGCCATTGAGTGCACACTTAAAATTGATTAAAATGGTAAACTTTATGTTACGTATATTTTACCAAGATAAAAAGACATTATTTCTTTCAATCTTAACCTCCTTGTCCTGATATTGTATTTTTTTTTTTTTAGACTCTGACAACGTCATACTTTCAGTTTCTGAAAGCAGCTTCTTCATAAATTGACTATACAGGACAATTTCCCAATGTATTAATCATCTCTGCTAAAAATACAGCTGTGCACTGGGAATGTTTTCCAGGAAGTCTAGGAATCCTAGATCAAAGTTGTGTTTTATGGTCCCTGAGAAACAATGGCCTTGTTCAAAGTTTCAGGGAGGTAGCATTGAGCGTTTAGCCCTGTGTGCATGGCTTTAGGGTTTCGAACAGTGAGCCCTGGCTGCTACGCTGCCCACATGACCCTAGACATGAGGGCACAAGGCTCTCTTATTTACTCTCATGTACCCTCGGAAGCCTAAAATCAATTTTTGGTGACTAAGTTATTGAATGTCTTTTCCACTTCATTTCTAGGTAGATTAATCTTGGAGATGTTAAATTCTTTCTTTCGGATACTGAATCCATGTTCCGGGTCCTCGCTGATATCCGTGTTCAGATACTGAATCTGTGTTCTGATACAGTTCTGGGCTGTATGCTGGGACCTGGTGACTCCAGCCTTACCCCAGAGGGCTGGCAGCTTAGCCCTCGAGGCTCCAGGTGGAGCCTTGATCTTGGAGTCCGGCCTCCAGAGCTGGAGAAGTCTATGTCGGTAGTTTGTAAGCGTCCCAGTCTGTGTTCTGTCACAGCAGGCTGCACGGAACCCAGGCACTGCCACGTTTTCCACGGCCCAGCCTCCCTCAGCCTCTCGGTAAGAGGGACGAACACTAGAGTCTGCTCCTTCGGGAGCCTCTCGCTCCATCAAATGAGGTGATTTCCAGCAGCACATGCCCTGTGCAGCCCTGGACACACCCGAGCTCCTTCTGGGTACCGAGCTCCGTGCACTGTGACCTCTTTTACCGATGTAGATGATATAGCTGGTTCATATGCTCCACGCTGACTTTTGAAAGTCTCACACTAATGCGAACCAGTAGTCACGTATGGATGTGAGAGTTGGACCATAAAGAAAGCTGAGCTGAAAAATTGATGCTTTTGAACTGTGGTGTTGGAGAAAACTCTTGAGTGTCCCTTGGACTCCAAGGAGTCCATCCTAAAGGAAATCAATCCTGAATATCCATTGGAAGGACTGATGCTGAAGCTGAAACTCCAATACTCTGGCCACCTGATACGAAGAACTGACTCATTAGAAAAGACCCTGATGCTGGGAAAGATAGAAGGCAGGAGGAGAAGTGGATGACAGAGGATGAGATGGTTGGATGGCATCACCGACTCGGTGGACATGAGTTTGAGTAAGCTCTGGGAGTTGGTGATGGACAGGGAAGCCTGGCATGTTGCAGTCCATGGGGTTGCAAAGAGTCGGACCTGACTGAGCCACAGAAACTGAATTGAGCTGAATGTAAACCTTGCCCTTTCGGCTAGAGGGCAGGCAGCTCTGGAGGCAAACTATGACTCCTTGAATCCTTTTATTTCAAGTCACTCCTGTAGCGCAAAGAATCACGTGCTGTGGTGAAGGCCTCCTCATGTCCAGCATCGTTGGATAAATAATGCATCTTGGACACTTTTGCTTGGGTCACCCTGACATTTCTTTGATGCGCAGACTTGCAGGAGACCACCAGAGGGAGCATGACGCTGGACCACACATGCAGGCACACACAGCCTGGTCTCATTCATCCCGTCCTCCACAGGAGGATGCCCATGGCTCAGCCTCTGACCCTGCCAGCTGTGTCCAGCATGAAGGGCTAATCAGGAAAATGCAAATGAACGAGGGACAGAAGCGGGCAGGTTCCTGGGCTGACAGCATCCCTCGGGCCGGCACAAATCACGAGCACCAGCAACAGATTGTTCTTTTCTCCGAGGAAGCAAAAGAGACCAACACCAACACCATGAATTGTCATAGAAATGCAAACTTTTCCCGCCTGGGAGCAGTGTTGATGCTGCCCCGGGTGGAGAACTGCATACCCACTGCCCACTGCTGGGAATTGCAGGATTCACCCAGGGGATCGCTGGGAATCGCTGGGTCACCAGACCTCCTCTGACCTGTTACCAACCCTTGACCTGGTCCAGTGAGACCGTGGCTCCCCTCATCCCAAGCCTGGGTACCTGGGTCTGGCCTGGTCTCAGCTGGTTGGGTCCATCATGGCCCTGAGGGTCCCCCCACCCGGGCAGGGTGACACGCGGGACATGTGTGTTGTGCTGAGAGCTGAGTGGGCAGGCCATCCCCTCCCACATGCCAGCAGGGTTCCCAGGCTTGGCACCCTTGGCCCACCGGCCTCACACAGCCACACGGAGGGCGCAGGCAGAGCCCAGACTGAGCAGATCAGGGCCTCGCCGGGAGGGGGCACAGAGCTAGGCTGAGAGTGCCACGGGACCGAAACCCTGGCTGGGTCACCCTCCCAAGTTCCTTACTCAGTCTAGGACTCAGCTTAGTTACCAGTTAGGAAGAAACCCCCTTCCGCAGGCAGGATGCTGAGCCGGGCAGCCCTGGACCTGCCCTGTCTTCATAACCCTAAACGGCATCTTTCCAACTGCCTCTCGCTCACAAGCACTAGCTCTCTTGGTCCAAGTGTAATTATTTGTCTTCCAAATTTTACTTACTTATTTTTGATAAAAATTGTGCCTATTTAAGGGGTCTGATGTGGTGGTTTGATACACATACATTGTGAAATGATTGCCACAATCGAGCTAATTAACACACATTAAACACATCCACCACCTTCCATAAATACGTTTTTATTTTCTTTTTGTGGTGAGGACACTGAAGATCCACTCTTCCACTCTTTTAGAAAATTTCAAGTATACAATGCACCACTGCTAACATACTATTGACCATGGGATTTTTGCAGAAACCAAAATCTGTGAGCTAATATGTCTCTGGTCAGTAGTGTGTTAACTAGAGTCTCAACTGTGGTTCAACCCCAGGGCTTATGCACCCGATGATGGAAGTGTGTGCCCTTTGATCACCACCCCCCTAACCCTCCCCCACCCCCGGCCCCTGGAGACCACACCTCCACTCTCTAGTCTTGGAGTTTAATTTTCTATTTTTTTTTAGATCCCACAGGCTAAACCACACTCTCTGAAAGGTGATTATCTGCTTAAAAAAGAGAAGAGTAAAAAATAAGGATATCATGCATCAGAAAACCTATACAAACAAGGGGCTGGGATCTGGTGGACTCCTGGACTCTGGAGGACATGCTTGGGTCTTCTCCAGGACCATCTAGCAGGAGGGTGGCTCTTTCCTTGCCCATGTGGGTTCTCCTGGCATCTCCTTCGGAAAGCATCGAGCCTTTCCTGAGGGACACAGGGACTCTAGGCCAGGTTGGGGACTCAAACCCACGTGGTTGGTAGCACTGATTTCCTGGGATTGCCTGTGTCCTTCTGTGTCCGATAGATGGTGGGGAGCTGCCTGATGCTGACCCTCAGAGAAATGCTGTAGCACTCAGGTAACTCCCAGAAAACTGGAGGAATTAAGAACCCTGTGGTGCCAGAGAGCAGAAGCTTCACCCATGAGAGGGCAGGGTGGGGGGAGCAAAGCCTGGATGGAGTGACTGACACCAAGCCGGGCCCTGAGGAGCTCCTGGCACAAGGCCTCTGTGTCCCCCCTTTCTGTGATTACAGGGAACAGCCTTCATTCAGCCTCCATGACCTTCCCTGAGTCCCAGTGGGGAGATTCAAGCAGTTGTTAACTAGGGAAAAGAGGGGAGGTGAGACCAGGTACAAGCAGTCAAGAGCAGCCTCGGGGAAGGGTCCTGGTTTCCCATCAATGGATACATACAACCATGTCTTTGAGCTCTTTTGCTCAAGACTGAAAACCCTCTAGGTGGGAGAAGTTAACGATTAATGATGGTATGGCTGCCCACAAGCACGGAGACCCCAGACCAGCTGACCTGAAGGTTGACGATGCTGACCCCTACTTACCTCACCACCCACCCATCAGAAGAATGTCCATAGACTGGTGACGCCCTCTTTAAACAATTACTATAAAACTTCTTGCTATCTCCCCAAGTTGGGATATTTGGTTTTAAAGGCCTGAGCCCACCATGTCTCCCTGTGCCTGGCAAAGCAGTAAAGCTATCCTTTCCTACTTCACCCAAAACTCTGTCCCTGAGATTTGATTTGGCATCAGTGTACAGACAAGCCAAGCTTTTGGCATCATGACCGCAGGGAGTGGAGTCTGTGTGCTGCCCGGTGAGCACAGGATGGAGGGCAGGATGAGCTAGGAATGACCGTCACGGTCCCTGGCCTGATTTCAGATCGCCCGGGGATTGCGTCTGCCAAGGGGGCTAGAAATCATCCCACCTCAGAAGCTGTTCCGAGGATTAGGTGAGTTCATATTTGCAGAGGGCTTAAAACGGTGGCTGGCAAGCAGTATACACAATAGAAAGGTTTACTCAATGTAGAAAATAATGAAAATCAATGACCTGTATATTGAAAATCCCAAAGAATCCTCTAAAAATTGTGAGAAGTAATAAATGAGTCCAGCCAGGTTGCAGGATAGAAGATCAATATTTAAAAATCAATTGTGTTTCTATGAACTTGTAATGAACATCCTGAAAATGAAATTAAGAAAACAACTCCACTCACAATAGCCTGAAAAAGAATAAAATACTAGGAATAAATTTAACAAAAGATGTACAAGGCAGGTGCTTTGAAAACTACCAGTGTTGAAAGAAACTCCAGAAAATCTAAGTACAGACATACCTCATTTTATCCAGCTTTGCTTCATTGTGTTTTTCACAAACTGAAGGTTTGTGTCAGCTCTGCATCCAGCAAGTCTAACGGCACGTTTTCCCAACAGCATTTGCTCTCTTCATGTTTCTGTGTCACATTTTGGTGGTTTTCACAATGTTTCAACTGTTTTTGTATTTGCTGTGGGATCTATGATCTGTGGTTATTGATGTTACTCCTATGACATTCTGAAGTCTCAGATGATGGTTAGCATTTTTTGAGTAATAGCATATTATTTAAGGCATGTATGTTATTTTTTTTTACATAATGCTATTATATGCTTAATAGACTACAGTATAAACTAGACTTTTATATGCACTCAGTTCAGACTAAAAATTGTGAGAAGTAATAAATGAGTTCAGCTAGACTTTTATATGCATTTAGTTCAGTTGCTCAGTCATGTCCGACTCTTTGTGACCCCATGAATTGCAGCACGCCAGGCTTCCCTGTCCATCACCAGCTCCAAGAGTTCACTCAGATTCATGTCCATTGAGTCAATGATGCCATCCAGCCATCTCATCCTCTGTCATCCCCTTCTCCTCCTGCCCCCAATCCCTCCCAGCATCAGAGTCTTTTCCAACTAGTCAACTCTTCGCATGAGGTGGCCAAAGTACTGGAGCTTCAGCTTTAGCGTCATTCCTTCCAAAGAAATCCCAGGGCTGATCTCCTTCAGAATGGACTGTTTGGATCTCCTTGCAGTCCGAAGAGCTCTCAAGAGTCTTCTCCAACACCACAGTTCAAACGCATCAATTCTTCAGCGCTCAGCCTTCTTCACAGTCCAACTCTCACATCCATACATGACCACAGGAAAAACCATAGCCTTGACTAGACGGACCTTAGTCGGCAAAGTAATGTCTCTGCTTTTGAATATGCTATCTAGGTTGGTCATAACTTTTCTTCCAAGGAGTAAGCGTCTTTTAATTTCATGGCTGCAGTCACCATCTGCAGTGATTTTGGAGCCCAAAAAATATGCACTAGGAAGCCCCAAATTTTTTATGATTTACTTTATTGGGCTTCCCTGATGACTCAGATGGTAAAGAAACTACTTATAATGCATGAGACCTGGGTTCAATCCCTGGGTCAGGAAGATCCCCTGGAGAAGCGCATGGCAACAATCCAGTATTGCCTGGAGGAATCCATGGACCGAAAAGTCTGGTGGGCTACAGTCCATGGGGTTGAAAAGAGTCAGATAAGACCAAGCAGCTAACACTTTGACTTTCATCATGTTTTCAAGAGACAGTCAATGGATGGAAATATAATTTTCATATTTTTATGAAACTGCAGTACACTCCCAAATGATCTACAGATTCAATGCAATCCCTATCAGAACCCCAGCTCTCTGCCCTGTAGAAATCGACAGGCTAATTCTAAAATTTATATGAAAATTGCAAAGGACCCAGAATAGCCAAAAGAATCCTGAAGAAGAACAAATTTAGGGGATTCACATTTCCCGATTTTAAAACATACTTAAAAGCAATGGTGACCAAACACTGTAGTGCTGACATGAGGCTTGATCAGTGGAATAGAACTGAGGGTCTCTAAGTGGATTTTCACATGCACAGTGAGCTGATTTTTGTAAACGTGACACTGACTCAGTTCTGCAGCTTGGGAAAACAGAGCTATTGGGGTCTGCAGTGAACACAGGGAGAGAGATGGGGAGAGATTCAAGTCTAGATGACCAGGGTTCCAGTCTGACCACTTCCAGTTTTCATGAGAAACTGGAATTTTAAAACATGTGGCAAAACAACGATTCTCCAATAAAAATTTTTTTTAAATGTGAAATCTCTAGGCAACATTTAACTGATAAGTAGATAAAAATGTAAGCTTTCAGAAGAGCGTTCTGTACCACTCTTTTTATTTTAACAGAACAGAGAAGAGAGGGCAGGATCACTCAAAAGATTTAACAAATAAAATTCACAGCATACAAAGGAGCCTCTCTTTGGCAAATGATAAAATGACACGTCTATCAGAACAGACTCTAAAGGGCTTCTCATGATTTTTGATGCATTTCAGGAATGGAAACCTGTTTTGGGGTAGAAATAGCTCTGTTCTGTCCTGGAATCAACATTTGCAAGCCACACTGGACCCTGGAGAGCCTCACGCACATGCAGAAAATTCAGGAATGGCCCCCTCCACTCTCTGAAAGGCACCTGCTGGATGTAGGAAATAGTCCCCCATGACCCCACAAGGCAGCGTGTTTGACTCCGAGGCCTGCGTGCTTCAGATGGCACTCTAGGACTCATTCTGTGTAAGCACTCATCCTGGCAGCTGCAAGGCTGGTGGTCCCAGGCAAACCCGAGTGTTTTCTTAAATGTAATTTCTAGAATGAGATCACACTCCCCAGACTGCGTCTGATTTCTTCTGGGAAATCAGCAGGCTAGTGGAAAGGAGCACCTGACCACATTCTCTTAGCCCATAGGAAAGTCATAGAGGGCTATTCTTCCAAACAGAGATGTGTTTTGGTGGCCTGTATACAGATGGGCTAATTGAAAATTATATTGAGAGTTTCATTTCTAAGTTTGATATTGTTGTTCAGTACATATTATGTCTTCCTCACAGTCCATATGTCCCATATATGTTCACTGTAATGAAAACTATTAAAATACTTACCCTCTGTACACATATACATTTCTCTCTTTCTCTCTGTCTCCCTCAGATGTATATCAATGCATATTAAGGTTTCCTGGCTCAGCGGTAAAGAACCTGCCTACCAATGCAGGAGGTGCAGGAGATGGGGGTTCGATCTCTGGGTTGGTAAGATCGCCTGGAGAAGGGCATGGCAACCACTCCAGTATTCTTGCCTGGAGAATTCCATGGACAGAGAAGTCTGGTGGGCTACAGTCCATGGGGTCACCAAGAGTCAGACATAACTGAGTGGTTGAGCTCACATGCACATGTTAAGATGAGACAATTTGGCAGTGGAATTCTAAAGAAATATGATACTCTGTCTAAAAAACCTCTGATATTGATGATAAGTTTAGATATTTTCTTTTTTTAAAATATATTCTTAATGACTTGAAATCACATAGTTTTTAAATAATACATTACACATAGTCTATTCCTTAGGTTATGTACATAGCATTTAGAGTCAGCAAGCTAATTCAATATGTAAACATATTTAAGATATTTTAATACAGCATCTGCTTTCCTCTGTAATACAGGTTGAAATCTTTATCAGTATTTTATTTTAAAGTATCATGATGAGAAGTGTTTTTGTGTACTGACTTAGTTTTGTGTGCAATCGATTGATTTCTTGGTTGCATAAAACATACAGAGCCTGTTCCCATCTGAAATGTGGCAGGAAGGAAATTAGGAAGGATGAGGAGGCTGTGTCACTGTACTAGGAAAGGCTCTCTATTGAGCATCACAGAAACGCAACATGAACTAGGTCGATGAACACATGGTAGTGGTTGATTGTTTATTTTTTTTGACTCCCACCCAGAAGCCCAGGGTGGCTCCGGTGCAGCGCAGCTGATCTGGGCTGATGCTATCAGAGCTCCCGCCCCTTCCGTCTCTGGGTTCTGCCTCATCCTTTGGTAGGTGGGCTTCACTTGGTGGGAAAGACAGGGGACAGGACAGGTAGTGATCCCAAAGGGAAACAACTATCCTCAGCTTGTGCACGTCTCAGAACGATGGGGCCTGGGATGGCAGCCCCCTGCTTTGTGTCCCGATGTGGTGTGGAATTATCTGAAGTTAGTCAGTGGTGCTGGGAGTCTTCCTGCAGAGAGAAAACCTGAGCTCCATTTAACCAGCCGTGTGTCTTTCTGATACAAGGGGATTTACCCTTGAAAGCGAAGGTGAACTTTATAGGAGAGGATGAGGGACACCGGACAAGGAAGGAGAAAATAAAATCACAGGAGAGTGAGAACCGGCAAGGAAAATAGAGGAAAATCAACACTGTGACCAGAAGACGCAGGAACACAAGGCTTCTAGGAATGGCTGACACTCCCCTTGGGCAGACAGAGAGGAGGTGTCTGCTTCACGCCTGAGGGCTGGAGACAGACGCAAGGGGGTCTGGGGGTAATTCACGTTACAAGGTCCACTCCTTCTCTTCTGTTACCCTTTCCCTATTTTAGTTCCCTTTCAGAGAACACAAGAAGTCTTTAAACACAGGAAACCAGCTCTTTGTCAATATTTAAAGAGCAAGTTTCATCTTGGCAAAGATGTAAAAACGTGTAATAATGTGTTTTCTGTTTCCTGACTTCAGTTACCATTAAGGCCTGGCAAGAATGAGTGATAATATAGAGATTTCATGATCATGGTCATTTGATTTTTAATTGTCACTACTGGTTTTATTTTTTACTATTGTGGCATGACTTGTTTTTACAGGGAGGTGGGAAAAGAGAAAGTGAAAGTCGCTCAGTCGTGTCTGGCTCTGTGACCCCATGGACTATACAGTCCGTGGAATTCTCCAGGCCAGAATACTGGAGTGGGTAGCCCTTTCCTTCTCCAGGGGATCTTCCCAACCCAGAGATCGAACCCAGGTCTCCCGCATTGCAGGCAGATTCTTTACCAATTGAGCTTTCAGGGAAGCCCCACAGAGAGGTGAGAACAGTGCAAATTAAATACTAGATGTGAAACCAGTCAGAGGAGAGAAAAGAGAAGGTGGACATTTAGAGAGGGGCTCAATTTTCCAACATAGGGCCTCTGAGAGCTTCTTACTCCAAGAAGGGGCTGGGGTGAGAGGCGGGGGTCTGGGAGGAGGAAGGTGAAGTTGCTCAGTCGTGTCCGACTCTTTGCCACCCCATAGACTGTAGCCCACCAGACTCCTCCGTCCATGGGATTTTCCAGGCTAGACTACTGGAGTAGGGTGCCATTTCCTTCTCCAGGGAATCTTCCTGACCCAGGGATGGAACCCCAGGTCTCCCGCATTGTAGGTAGATGCTTTTACCATCTGAGCCACCAGAGAAGGGGTAGGTGAAACAGACCAACAGGAGGCAGATGCAGGTTTACAGTGAGTGGCCGGCAGGCTGTCATGGAGGCTGGGCAGGCTGACCTGCCCTGCCCTGACCCGCCATCTGCGAGCTGGGGGCCCAGGAAGGGCAGTGGGTGGTGTGGCTCAAGGCCTGGAGCTGGAACACAGGACAAGTCACCAGGGGACCCGCCTCCTCCCCCAGCAAGCCACCCCCACAGGGAAGAGCCTGCACCCTGCTCCCTGGAGGCCAGGACTTCATAGGAGTCCTTGGCCAGGCCAGCCCTCCTGATGAAAAGGCAATCAGCGAAAAGGAATTCCTTCACCCCACACCTAAGTCCTGTCACAAGCATTGCCTCGGGCTGGCGGCCTGACAGCAGATGTGGTGAGATGACACAGCAGCAAATAAGAAAGGATTAAAATCTCCCATCCTTATTCCCAAGTTGGTTTAAAAAATAACAAGAGTTATTATTTATATAATGACGGGGCAAAACCTGAAGTTCATTAAACGTATCTCAGAGTCCTTTTTCAACTGGATGCTCAAATACTTGAAAACAGTCTTCAGCATAAAAACATGTAGACATAGGGTGATTAAGCTAAGGACCTTGTGAAGATAGAACCTCGTGCAGACCAAAAGCCCGTAGAATGATTGGTACTGAGAACTGGCAAACGCTGGTTATTTTGTGGCTTCTGCCTCCTGAAATTCAGGAAATCTATCATCTTTGTTTTTTTCTAAAGCAGAGGTTCAATATTTTGTGGATTCCCCTGATACTCTGACAAGTTCAGTGGACATAAGACACAGTAACAACCCTGTCTTATTTCTATCTTGAAAAAGACAGCATTCGTCTGATGGGCTGCCCATTATTCAGGAAGAGGTTTAGGGTTATTAACATTATTATTCATAACATTATTATTCAAATGGCCATCTCCTGAACATTCACCCAGGTAAGGTCATGGGAAATCATATTACACGATTGTAATAGCCAGGTTCCCATTAGGCCCTGTGAACTGCAGGGTTGGTGGAGGGGTGAGGCAGTACCGACAGACCCTGGGGGACCTTGTCTTCTCAGATTCTGCCTATGTGATGGGCTGCACTCGTCAGGGGATTCCCTGGTGGCACAGTGGTAAAGAACTGCCTGCCGAAGCAGGAGACATACGAGATGCGGGTTTGATCCCTGGGTTGGGAAGATCCCTGGAGGAGGGCGAGGCAACCCACTAAAGTATTCTTACCTGGAAAATCCCACGGGCAGAGAATCCTGGTGAGCTACTCTTTGGGGTTGCAAAGAGTTGGAACACGACTGAAGCAACTTAGCACAGATGCACCAACCAGGACCCAAGCTCTGCTGACTGATGCTCACAGCTCACTGGACACCCATGGGTGCTGCCTTGACCAATGTGTTCGTTACTACTTGGTCCCAAGTTGGTGTCTTCTGTTTTGGTATCATTTCAAAATTTAGCTAAGGATTAGGTGATCCACAATTTCACAGTTTTACTAAATATTAGATAAGGCCTAGTTTCTAAAGAGTAGAAAATGCCATCATCCTACTAAATAGTAGGTAAACCCATGAAACATGAGATCAGAAAGAATGAGTGAGACGTCTTCTCTCCAGGAAGCTTTGCTTGAACATATTTTAAAACAGAGTAACTAAAGCACATGGTTGAATCTGATGCATGGAGGTGACCATATATGACTGAGAAATTTTAAGAAGTCGAAGGATTCTGCATTCAAGGGTCTTTGTGATAATTTGTTTTGAGGAGTTTCAGAAGCAATGGGGAGTCTTTGGTTCAGGGAAGGAGCAGAACCTGGCCTGGCTATCCAGGGGCTGGACTCCGAGCACAGGATGGAGGAAGAACCCACTTCTGTGCAGGTCAGGTGGGAGGGTCTGAGTTTATGACTTTCGAATCTGTTTCAGAGTATGACGACTGCATTCTGCCTTTCAGTCACGAGAGGGAAGCACCGGACTGAACTAAGCCTCCTCAGGTCTTCAGCAAGAGGGAAAACAGCAAACACAAAACGGAAAGCTTCTCTGTGATCCTGTCCTTTTTTGATTCCTTCTATTTTTTTCTCCCTCCCCGCCCCCCCCTTCCTTCCTCCTTGCCTACGTCTCTCTGGTGCATCATCTTCCCTCATCTTGGCAATCTTCCTAAATGTTCCTAAGAGAATTCCTGCTTTGTGCATCCAGGGAACAAAGAGATTCAGGGAACAAGCCCACTTTCACCATGATGGACCCAAATTACGTATTCTAATCGCAGTGGCTGGTTTTGATTCCTGAATACCTGAATACCATTTGGAACATATAGTAAGTTGATCAAAAGTGATTAGGAGCTTTGTTTCCTTTCCAGATTTCTTGAATTCTTTGTTCTGCCCGAAAATGCTTCCCTCTGAGGTCATCAGGATGCACAGGCAACCTGGAATCACATCCCAGGCAACAGCACGGCCTCGGAGACATTGGAGGGAGGGATTGTGGCCACCAGTGTGTCGGGGCATCACCCTAGAGGTGGCCCAGGCCCCCCATGTGCCCACTGAGGGGATTGAGGGGCTGCAGGTTCCACACGGCTCCTACTCTGTGACCTTACGCAGGGTATTTATTTCTCCAAGGGTCAATTAGAAAAGTATTAATATGAGGTTAGTAATAGTACTCATTTCACAGACTTTTGAGGACTGTACGACCATGGATTTAACATCTAGGGTCTGCTCTATGCTGTTGTTATTATTTTTTTAGATCTTACTTTTTGCTGTGGTGTAGTTGATGTACAATGTTATATGTTTCAGGTGTGTACCACAGTGATCCCCAATTTTTAAAGATTACACTCTGTTTAAAGTCATCATGAAATGTTGGTGGTATTCCCTGTGCTATAAGCGATCCTTGTAGCTTATTTGTTTTAAACATAGTAGTCTCTACCCCCGAGCTTTACCTTGTCTCGCTCTACTGGAAACCACTAGTCTGTTCTCCATGTCCGTGAGTCTGTTTTTATTTTATTATATTCACTAATTATTGTTTTATTAATACTACGAATTTCAGCTTTTAAAAAACCCCTATTTCTCGTTTAAAGCAGATTGGAATTATTGCATTAATAATCCTTCAGCTTTTCCCAAACTCCTAAATGATGAAAACTACGACTCACTTCATCTGTAGGAGGTCATCCAGTCAAGACACGTAGGAACATGAACTGTCTCTTTAAATATGCTTAAATTTGACTTAATGCCCACAGCATTGCTCTCTTTTCAAAACCATCTTAATTGCCAAGAAAATAATGCTGTAGCATCGAATACGTTTTATAGCAAAATTAGAATTCTATTTAGAGCATCCAATTTCTAGAACCTGGCTAAGCCAGATATCTGGAGTCTCTGCTGTCCAGCAGGGCAGCTCCTGGCCACATGAAACCGCAGGAGGCTTGGAATGTTGCCCACCCACCGTGTGGTGGAAAACACAACGGATTTAGGACTCTGTGTCACGAAAAGAGTGTGATGACCTCATTAACATCATTTTTGTATCAATGGCTTGTTGAATTAAAACTCTAGTTGTATCGGGCCGCATAAAATCAGTTCAGTTCAGTTCAGTTGCTCAGTCGTGTCTGACTCTTTTCGACCCCATGGGCTGCAGCACGCCAGGCCTCCCTGTATATCACCAACTCCCAGAGTTTACCCAAACTAAAATACCCATATAAAATATGTTATCAAAAAGCATATTTATATGTTACCCACATAAAATATGTTATCAAAATTACTTTCATTGTTTTATTTTATCTTTGCAAAGTGCTTTAGAAAATTAAAAATTTTCTAAAATGTGCTTGTTTGTATTTCTAGTTGAAAGCATTCTCCTAAGGAATTCTGCATTTGTTACAGTATTTTCAAAAGGAAGACAAATGAATGGGGGATAAATTGAGAACACAGTCAGTTAAGAGGTACTTAAAGGAGGTCTCCCAGTAATTCACAGAGCAGCTTTCTCATTTCCCATTTCTGCCAGTTTTTTGACCTCTGAATCATTTATCTTTATTGAAATGTGACAAAGCCTTTTCCTTTTCTTTTCTGCTTTCTTGGGAAGCCTGAGTCTTAATGTGGATTATCAGTAAATCCATCAAACGTGAACAGAAGTGAGTCCCAGGTCCTACCTGCAAGGCTCCTCTTTCTGCACTGCTGCTGGGTGATGGGTGCTCAGGTTGTGGACACCCAGCTGCTTGTCGTATTAATGGCCCGCTTGCTCCAGGCTTCGCTCATTCAGCTCCATCTCACTGAAAAATTCAGGCATTTGCTCCTTAAATAAATACGTTGCCTCTCACGGCACATCTTTTTCTCCCCTTAAAATGTCAGGAAAAATACATATTTCATAAAAACTCACCCTCATGTAAGAAAGTCACCCCCCACCATACACAGTGTGATGAAATCAGCAGTGAGAGATGGCATGGCACTAATTTTTGTCCTGCTGCACAGATTATATCCTAACCGGGTTTACTACCGTGCTATTTATTAAGGATCGTGAGCTGCCACGAGGCCAGAAGCCTGGTCGTTTCCAGTGGCCGCATGATCCCCATGTCCCCCTGATGCTGGTTACTCTTGTCCTCATTACATTCCAGCCAGGCTGGACTTTCTAGGATTTCAGGAAGCATTTTACGACACACAGGGCAGGAAAGGCACCATTTATAACATGTGCTAGTTACTTGTCTTTTATTTATACACCGTTTTGCTCGAAAGGCTTTTATTTCCATGCAGGCAGTGGATCCTCAATTCTATTTCCACAAATTCGCTGCCTCCGCCTGTCTTCCTATTGTGTTTTTATATGACTACCATGTTTCCATAATAAATAACAAGAGAGAATTAATTTTGTTTTTGGCCGTGGGTGTAAGCAATACCTACAAACACAATCTCAGACTGGATCTGTGTTACACCCACTCACATGTGGTCAATCAGCCCCGGAAGCCTGTTAACTGCTGATCATTATATTATTAACTAAACCTAAACCTGTATTGGTTCTAATGAGGACTCAGATACTGGAATGACTGTGCTGTCCCATGGGCTCTTCAGCTGTGGGATGTGACTGGATCTAAAAGAGAGACGATTCTTTTTTTTATCCTTCTTTTCATTTTAATTGCGATATTGGTAATGTTACTTTAGTTACCTGGAGCAAACATTCCTTTTTTTTTTTTTTTAAGATTTGAACTAAATTTTACTTTAATTAATAATACTATATCACATGTTAATTTCCTGTTTTTTTAAAACATAATATTTATTTGTATTCTCAGAATAGGATTAGAAATTTCAAGGCTCATTCAAATTTTTTTTACTCACAAAGATAATAAATTTTCTAGACTTTTAGCAGTAATCCTAGATATGAAAATACATTGAACTATATCACAATTTTGAGTGATTATAAATTAGAAATCTAGCATTCTATTCGTACTACGTCAAACAAGTGGATTTAAAATGTCACAAATTTTTTAGCTATTCAAATATGCATAAGCTTTCTAAAATATATGTTATATTATACATACTATTTATATATATATGTAAACAAAAGTTTTCCTACTACGAACAAGACGATTCTTATTTTCAAACAGTCGGAGCTCCTAGAACAGAAGAGAGCGGGAGGGGTGCTCTTAGTGCCAAAGAAAGGCCCTGGGGGTCGAATCCGAGGCCCCCGCCTTCCCCGTCCCCCTTACCCCTGTGACCTCAAGCGTTACTCAGCCTTTCTGAGCCTTTGTCTCCTCGTATATAAAGGAGGGAATAGCACTGCTTATGGGGCAGGGTGGTTCCGAGGGTTGACACGGCGATCCTGGAAAACCACATTGTAAATGAAAAAGCAGGATGCAATGTCACCTTCCCTTAATCATTTTCACCAACAAATAATTAAGGTCCCAAATCCTCTAGGCTTTGGCTTTGTGGAAAAATGTCAACACTGTTAATCCAGGAATGAATGAGAGGGGGTGGGCCAAGTGCCTGGATCGGTAAACAGATCCTGATATTTCTCTCTCCAGCTCCCAGGAAGGCATGGCTTTGACGTGTTTCAAAAATACCAACTGAGAGCTCCAGGATCAGCGAAGTCCTGATTCGATGCCTGTGCCAGTCAGCATCCAGATGGCCGTGTGGCTGAGTGTGGTCCTTGACCCCAGAAGTCCTCTACCACCAAGATTTGATCGTGGCGACCTGGTGGAGGAGAGGGTGGGAAAGCCAGGGGGAGCTGGGGCAGGGTCGCTGTGGCCCCGGAGTGGGAGGCGGCAGGAAGTCTCCTTCTGCTCTGTAAGGGCTGGACGTGCAGTCTGGGGCAGACTCAGACTTCCTCCATCTCTTCCTCTCGAACTCTTCCTGGCGGCAGGGACTTGCACGTCCTTTTTCCTTCTCAGGTAAACATACAAGGTCTTCCAGTTTAAAGCAATTCACAGTCGCATTGGGAGAAAAAAAGAATGTCTCAGTTTGATTCTGAATGAAGTTTAATAGCCTTGATCAATAATTTGTTATGGATTTTTAAATAGACTTTATTTTTTAGGATGAGATGGTTGGATGGCATCACCGACTCCATGGACATGAGTTTGAGCAAGCTCCGGGAGCTGGTGATGGACAGGGAAGCCTGGCATGCTGCAGTCCACGGGGTCGCAGAGCCAGACATGACTTAGTGACTGAGCAACAACCGCGATAATTTCTTAGAACTGTTTCGGATTCACAGCAAAATCGAGCAGAAGGAGCAGAGGTTTCCATCTGCCCCCTCCCCTTTCTTTCTTTCCCACCATCAGCATCCCCATCAGGTGGTCCACGTGTTACAACTGATGAACCTACCTGGATGCATCGTCATCATGCAGCGTGGATGCACCATTGACATCAGGGATTACTCTTGGTGTTGTACGTTCTATGGGATTGGACAAACATTTAGTGACACGTATTCATCATTATAGTGCCACACAGTGTGTTTTTTCCACCCTAAAAATCCTCTATGCTCCATCTAGTCATCCCTCAATAATTTGCTCTAGATTTCTAGCCTAAACTTTATATCTCAGTTTGACATTTTTCTTGTTAAAATCCTAAGGGGATTCAGTGCAGCGAGTTTGCTGTGGTAATTATAATCGGCACATGGATCGAAGCTCTGCATTCACATTTCCTAACATTTTATTTGAATACGACCATTCTTGGAAGAAGTCAGCAGTGCACTGGCAGCAAACGTGTTCTGGCGATGCATCCCCTGTGATGCCACGCCGTCTCTGTCGGTCGGTTGGTGGAAGTTAAGAGGTGATTTCCAGGCACAGTGAGTGATATAATTTGATACTGTATTAAATTCTATATTTGAGAAAAAACAGACGTGTCATGAAGCCATGGAGTGACATCTGGAGGTGCCAAAGAAACCAGCATGTAAACATACACCTGCAGGTCCCACAGGCCTGCAGAGAAGGTGGGGTGTCTCACCTCCACTCCTTCTGGGAACTGCTGCCCCCCATCCCTTGTCCCATCCTGCAACCTCCCCTCCCTCAGCCCAAGTGCTGCTGCTGCTGCTGCTAAGTTGCTTCAGTCGTGTCTGACTCTGTGCGACCCCATATAGACAGCAGCCCACCAGGTTCCCCCGTCCCCGGGATTCTCCAGGCAAGAACACTAGAGCGGGTTGCCATTTCCTTCTCCAATGCATGAAACCCCGGGTCTTTAGATTGGAAGAGATGGTACGTAAACGATCAGCACTTCCATTGTCTGGGAGACTTGTTTTTGGCTGGCTTTGGACTGTGTTCTCGTTTTCACCTCGCTCAGTCGCACTTTTCAGATAAAGCTCCGGATCTCCCTGTTATCCTTGAGCACTTCCCGCTCTTTTATCTCCATGTCTTCAAATGAATTAAAAGTTCTGCTTTATTTCCAGGGCTTAAAAATGATAAAAACTCCCCCAAAACACGAATTATTTGTAGTGGTGACAGGCAATTAGCAAAGCGTTTAGATTTATTATGAACCCCAGTGAAAATGGGGTTTTGTTTTTCTTTGGTTTCTTAAACACTCACCTGCAGGTAATGGGCTGAGATGGAGCCTTTCCCACGGGCCAGTCCAGTGGGTAGCCTTTGCCTCCCTGTGATGTCTCAGTGGGACTCACCCACCTTCTTGCGTCAGCTTTCTCTCTCTACTTCTTTTTTGGGGTTCACGTGTTCATCCTGAAACTTCCTCCAGGTATCAAGTTGATTCAAACAATAGTTACTGTGTGGGTCTCAGCACTGGGTCGGGTATTGCAGTGGCTTGAGTCTCACTGAATAAGGCTTCGTGAGGATGCATGGATGGTAGAATTCTCTCCCTTTTGGAGGCGGGGAGGCAGATGCTTAGCCTGAGGAGGTGAGGGAAAGGTCTCTGGACCTGGTAACCTGCAACTGAGACCTTGTCCCTCCAGAGAAACCCTTTCTCTGTTTCCTGCCAACAAAATAAACTTCCTCAGGCTCCCTTCCAGGATCTGGCCCTCCTAGTTTATACCTCCTCCTAAGCCCTCTTTACCATCTTCCATTCCCAGACCGCCCAGGACTAAAACCATTCCCTCTACTCTGAGATCTTTCCTGCAATTGCTGTCCCAACCTGGATAGCCAATTTTGGCATCAACATTTAAGAAAAAACCCACCCTTACTTTTCCCAAATCATCTTCTCTTGAGTTAAAAATTCTCCAATGTCCTTTCAAAGCTGGTTTTTTCCCCTAAGGAGTCTAGTTTATACACCCACATATCTAATATCTAATATACATATATGCACACGTATATATGTATACACACATATGAAAATGAAGAGGTGTAATTAAATCTTTAGAATGTTAATACCATTTTGTTTCCTGTAGAGCACCATTGACAAGAAATGCTGCTAACTAAGCTCCAATACTTCGGCCACCTGATACGAAGAACTGACTTGTTAGAAAAGCCCCTGATGCTGGGAGAGATTGAAGGCAGGAGGAGAAGGGAACAACAGAGCATGAGATGGTTGGATGTCATCACTGACTTGATGGACATGAGTTTGAGCAAGCTCTGGGAGCTGGTGATGGACAGGGAAGCTTGCTGTGCTGCAGCCCATGGGGTCACAAAGAGTCAGACACGGCTGAACGACTGAACTGAACTGAATATTAACATAGTGTGCTATGTATCGGGCTTCCCTTCAACAGCTCAGCAGTAAAGAATCTGCCAGCAATGCAGGAGACGTAAGAGATGCGGGTTCAATCCCTGGGTCAGGAAGAGCCCCTGGAGGAGGTCATGGCAACCCAGTCCAGTATTCCTGCCTGGAAAATGCCATGGACAGAGGAGCCTGGAAGGCTACAGTCCACAGGGCTGCAAAGAGTCAGACACAACTGAGTGACTCAGCAGCAGCATATTATGTATTATAGTATACTATTAATAGCTATGTTGTAATATTGACATTATTATTAGCATTGCATCACTAATAACTATAGTATTGTGATAACTATATTTTTGGCAGCAGCCATACCATCATTAACTCTGTTATTATAACAACTACATTGCACTGTGGTGGATAGGTACTAGGCTTGTTATTGGCAGCTCTAACCGCAGCAGCAGAACTGTCCCGAGCACCTCCTGTGATGAGCAAGAAACTCAGCCTTTGCGTGGTCCCTGTGGCCCTTTAAAACCCCAGTCACTGAGGAGGATGTAAGGGGCAAACCCTGTACCCACCCTGCCCCCAACCCCTACTCAACAGCAATCTCCAGGATCCTAGCACACGTGGAGCCTTTCCCTGCCTTTGTCACAGAAGGTGTCTTTCTTTTCACAGGTACAACACATTACATAAGTGATCTATTAAAATCCCTGGGAATGTGCTATATATTAAAGTGATCCAACCTTCCCAAATAGCTTGAAAAGACAATTTGTTTCCTTTCATTTAAAAAAAATTACAGTGTATTTGATTTAACAACAAGGACCTACTATACAGCACAGGGAACTATATTCAAAATTTTGTGATAACCTATAATGGATAAGAGTCTGAAAAAGAAGATATATATTGTGAATCACGTTGCTGTGCACCTGAAACTAAGACTTAACTTCTGGTGTTTGACCCCTATTTTCCTCCAAAGATGTTGAAAATTTCCATCCCTTCCAGTATTTTGGCGTTTAAGTAACAGCTACCAAACTGCCTCTGATCTTAAGAAAAAGAAAACAAATTCTTTAATCAATGTGTTTCCATATCTCGCCTGGAGAATCCCCATGGACAGAGAAGCGTGGTGGGCTACAGTCTTTGGGGTCACAAAAAGTCGGACACAACTAAGTGACTAACTTTCACTTTCACATTTTGTTAAATTAGTCCTAGGTATTTGGTGGTAGAGAAGGCAAATTACAGATGCAATCGTGAAAGCGTGGCACCGTGCAGATGGTGTACACTGTGGACAGTCATGTGTTGTTATGGGTTTACAAAGGATTTTATGAAGAGTCTTTACCGGCATTGGAAAATGTGGAGCCTATGAAACTAAGTGAGAAGGAGCCGACTACATTGACGAGCAGCACAATCTCAAATACTTTAGATTAGGAAGGCATATTTTTTTTAAAAAAGGACTAGAGAGTATGACGATGGTAATAGCTACTCACAGCTTGTACCTCTGGGTCTTGGGATTTTATTAATACATCTCTATTTTTTATCTTTTCTTCTATACCTTTTTGCGTTTTCAAAAATGTCCACAATGTGCACGTGTTTCTTTTGTAATTTAAAAAGAGGTGGTTTTAGACTGAGAAAGACCGTGTAGATGGTTTAGGAACGTTTTCACCACATGCATTGTATCAGGAGGCACGATCTAGAAGGGACGTGCCCTCAATTAAAGCCGTTTTATGTCCGTGTTTGGGCTGATTGCCTCACAAAGCTCTGCAGATCTGGTTGCGGCCTTATCAGAAAATCTCCACTCTTTCTTGTCAATTCTGGCTGAAAACTATTGTTAGGAAAGACATTTGCAGGGAGTTTTTTTTTTTCTGGAGGTGTTTTTTTCCTGACCATTAATTTTCCACTTGCCTCGCATTTTCCTTCGACTTCAGGAAATTTGGTTTTTATTGTCCTCCTAGGAGGCCTGAGGGCACAGGGCGTTCATACACCGGCTTTTTCCCCCAAAGACTGTTATTTAAATTTCGATTATGACCACATGAAAAATTTGTTGGGAAAAGTAATCAGTAGGGGCCATATGTTAGAGTTTCAAAAATCACCCTAATTTCCATTTAACTCACATCATAAAAATCACCCTCCCATTCAATCAGACTATTATAAGGTGTTTTAGATGAGTGATGTGGTGGCTCGGGCGCAGGCGAGCTAATAGCGGGGCCTTGATCTGCAGGAGAGCCATTAATCTCTGTCTTCACACACTCCATTCTCACATGCGTGCACACACACACACACACACACACACACACTGATGGAAGCAAAACCATAAAAAGAAAGCTCTTAAGAGTACATAAAAGTGGGAGTAGGACTTTACATTTTATTTTTATTTACTGGAAACTGATGGCTGGGAGCTGAGGCACCCCTGTGATTCCCAGTCCAGATCCCATTTCAGCCTCCTGTCCGTCCTGCCCTGGGCTCTGGACCACTCGCACCCCGGGTGGACCAGCCCTGGCTCAGGAGGAACCAGAGCCAGGGGAGAGAGCTCAGGGTCCTCGCTCGTGTGTCCCATGACTACAGACCTGCACCTGTTCTGATGCTCCTCCTCCTAGCGTGTCCTTACCTTTAACCCTTAACTCTGTGTGACACACCAGCCACCTACAGGAACGCTGCCTTGCTAGCAGGGTGGTGATGAGAGGCAGTCCATTTAGCACGCCTGACGATTCAGGCTTCATTCCATGTCCTAGGACTGAATGACCCGCATGCGGGGTTTCCATGTTTTTAAAAGGGCAGCTTGTGACCCAACAGTTTTGTTTTTGGAAAGAGGTCAGCTGAAGCTTAAAGTTCCAATACTCTGGCCACCTGATGTGAACAACTGACTCGTTGGAAAAGACCCTGATGCTGGGAAAGATTGAAGGCGGGAGGAGAGGGGACGACAGAGGATGAGATGACTGGCTGGCATCACCGAATCAACGGACGAGAGTTTGAGCAAACTCTGGGAGGTAGTGAAGGACAGGGAGGCTTGGTGTGCTGCAATCTATGGGTTTGCAACGAGTTGGACATGACTGAGCGAGTGAACAACAGCAGCAGTACCAGTGGGTTTGCTTTAAAACCCAGGTTACTCTCCATCTTGCTGTTAGTCCAGCAGTGCTTGGGCCTCCGTGTCTGCTGGGCGCACAGGCCTCGGCTCATCAGACCACCGATTCTTACTCGGGGAGAGAGCTCTGGTTTCCCCCACGCATGTTGTCAGGACGGTGATCAAGGCACAGCCTGCTTGCTTCACTCTGTTCGTCCTCCAGCAGGCACCAGGAGAGCAAGTGAAGTGGTCTGTTTGTTGCTGGAGGCTACAAATGACATACACATATTCTTGGACAACTCAACAACATCCCCAGGTGGGCGCTGAATCTGTTTTGCCTGTTGTGGAAATTGGCCTGATGAAAAATGATCATGTTTGAAAATTCCATCCTACAGGAGGAATGCATTCCAAATGAAAGACCTGATTCTTCTCAGTTTCATTTTCTGACTCTGCTGGTTAAACGTTCTTCACTGACTCCGTGCAGCTGGCATCAAGCTGGTTGAGGTGTCTGCATTACCTGCTGAAAGGGGATTTCTGACCGCTTGAAAAAGGAATTTGCTAGAAGTTTTCAATAGGTATTTGCCAGAAGTTTTCAATAGGAATTCTCTAGAAGTTTGAAATCAGACTGTGCCAGGAGTTATACCACAAGGCCGTCTTTTCAGTGGTTTGGCATTCATTTCCATTAACAAAGAAAGCCCCCAGAGCGTAGAGGGAGCCCCGTCCCACAGGAGAGGCTGAGTCCTGAGACTGGGGAGCCAGCCTGGGGGGCAGAGCCCGTTGTGAACAGGACACTGGCCTGGATCAGCATGGGAGTGATCGATTCTGAGCTCTTCACCAACTGCAGTGATGTTGTCAGCAATCGCTACTCCACACACAAACAAGACAGGCACTGCAGGTCCATGTCCAGACACGGCGACAAATCAAAGAAGAGTCACCAGCTAGGCGTGGGGGATGGGGCGGGGGGGAGCAAGGGCTGTGTCTCCCAGGGTCTTTGGTGTCACTTCCTCAGTTGGAATATCAGTGCAGTTGCCTCTGCTAGGACAGGCTCTAGCTAGAGTTTTCATTTTTCTTCCAGATGCAATGATGCCACACTAACATTTACATCTAGACAACCACCTAACTGGTGAACTTTGGCTTGGGTCAAACACAGGGATATGTGTATACATATATTTCCACTGTGGGGTTTTACTGGTTTAATGATGACTTGTAGACTGCTTGGGAAATCTTCTGTTCACTAAGACAGAAAGACAAAACTGTTTCATTTCCTTTCATGAGAAACCCTACCGAGCTCTAAAGTGAAAATTTATTACTGAGAAGAGACTTTGATTTTAAAGAAAAACATCTTTTTTTTTTCCCTTTTAGAGTATTAGAAAACATTTTTAAAAACCCGACTATATGAATGAGAGGTTTGGGAAAAATATGAGCATCCCTAACTGCAAACCTTATTTGTACACACGCTACTTAGAAACATTAAAATAAATTTCATGCTCACAGCTCCCTGTGAAACTTTAGGACTGTGACTTCCCTTTCAGATTGCCAAAATGATCGTGTGTTCAGGGAAAGGACCAAGTGTTCCAGAATTTACATATAGTGCTGCTTTTTTATTCTTGGAGTTCTGAATAAAACACAAATGAAGATGAACAAATATCCCTGGAACATTTTTCAGCCAAAGGAGCCAGTTGCTCATGAGCCTGCCATTAACACACTTCAAAATCCTCCACGTGCGTTCTGTGGCCACCTAATGTTTTACTAATATTTAGAGATATTCTCACAGTGGGAATTTGCAAATGCTCTCCCTCCAACTCGGGCACACTGTATTAACATAATTCCAAATCCGATTGCTTTTATGTGGTGAGAGAGAGAAAACAGGCTTGCTATTTCCAGTCATGAATTTCAGATAGAAAGAAAGAACAGTGAGAGGATCCATGAAGATATTGATAAAAAGCACCAGTTTAGCAAATACATTTATGCTCAGTGTGGATCCTCTAACCACAGGGTCCAAATAACACTTCAAATCACCTTCTGAAAATGTGTTATGCGAATTTGCAAGGATATCCAAAGCAGAGAGGAGGGTGCCATGCAGCCTCACAGACCATCACAGAATCTCAACACATTTCCAGGTTTTGCTACGTGCGTGTGTGCTAAGTTGCTCAGTCATGTCTGACTCCTTGTGACCCCAAGGACCGTAGCGCCCCAGGCCCCTCTGCCGTGGAATTCTCCAGGCATGAATACTGGAGTGAGTTGCCATGCCCTCCTTCAGGGCATCTTCCCCACCCAGGGACTGAGCCTGCACCTTTTATGTCTCCTGCATTGGCAGGTGGTTCTTCACTGCTAGCGCCACTTGGGAAGCCTTTTTGCCGTATTTGCTTCATTTATGTGTTTTTTTCCTTATGGGATTATTTTAATGAGATTCTGGTGGAAGATCATTAAAACACCTCCTACTTTACTCTGCATTTTTAAACAATATGGACATTCTCTGCTGATGCTATTACACGCTTAACACAATTAAGGATGCTTCTTGTTGCTACTTAGTGCCCAGGCCACAATCCACTTTCCTCCACTGTCCCAGCAGTATCCTTTTGCAGTGGACCTCTTTGATCAGGATCTGACCAGACCCATATAGCCACCAAGGTTCTCTGAATCCAGAATTGTACACTCCCAGTTCTGCCTTTTCCTCCCTGCCGCTGGCTTGAAAAAGACCCCAGTAGTGGTTAATTTCATGTGTAAACTTGGCTGGGCTATGGGGGACCCAGATAGTTGGTCAAATATTATTCTGAGTAGTCTGTGAGGGAGTTTTTTTAAAGCTTTTATTCAATTTTATTGTTTTCTTTTTCCTCAATAGACTCAAACATTTGCTTTTCTATTTAGCTTATTAAGAATATTCTAATATAAATTATACCCCTGGATATTTGGTCCCACTTAAATTATTTGCCAGCTTCCTATCTGTACAATGTCTACTGAATTGCCAAATCACTCTCATTTGGTTCTATCTCTGTTGATGCTACAAGAGCAAAAGGACAACAGATAGAAGGAATATTAACTAAAATTCTAAACTAATTGTTAGCTCCACACTTATCAATGCAAATGACTCTTGACATGTACTAAAACCAAGACACTATTGTGAAGGTGCTTTTAGGATTAGGCTAACATTTAAATCTAAACTGGGTAGGCCTCATCTAATCAGCTGAAGGCCTGAGTGGAAGAAAAAGATAGCCCTTCCTGGGCTTCCCTCAGATGGTAAGGAATCCACCTGTAATGCAGGAGACCTGGGTTCGATCCCTGGGTTGGGAAGATCCCCTGGAGAATGGAATGTCAACCCACTCCAGTATTCTTGCCTGAAGAATCCCATGGACCGAGGAACCTGGCCAGCTACAGTCCATGGGGTCGCAAAGAGTTGAACAAGACTGAGCAACAAACACTTTCACTTTCCAGAACAAAAGAGCATTCTGCCAGCATGTGGCCTTCAGATGTGAGCTGCAGTGTGGCTCTTCCCTGGTTCTCCAGCCAGCTTACCCTGCAGGTTTCAGAATTCCTAACCCTCTTAATCACATGGGCCAATCTCTTAACACGCATCTCTCTCCTAGAAAGGCACATCCTCTGGGTTCTGCCTTTCTGAAGAGTCTTGGTGCACCCGCAGTCTGGATGTGTCTTTTTGCTTCCTTGCTGTGCCCTTTGATGGCTCCTGTGTCCCCACACTTCCCATCAATGGGAGCTTGCTTGAGGGCTGCCAGCCACGGTATCTGAATTTAAATGCACTGAAGGTAGATACCATTAAGAATTCTGTTCTTCAGCCACATTTCAAGTGCTTTAACCACACAAGCCAGTGGCTGCTCCGCTGGCAGGCAGATGTGGACCATTTCCCTCTCTGCAGAAAGCGCCATTGGATGGTGCTTCATAGCGTCCTGGGCATATTCAGGTCCAACATTTTAACAAGAGTATTTCATAGGTGGTGCATGAACTGGCCTTTAATGCTTCCTTTTTTTTTTAAACAATAATATTAAAAATTTTTTAAAATTTATTTTTGACTGTGCTGAGTGTTCGTTGCTACGTGTGGACTTTACTTGTGGAGAGTGGGGCTATTCTCTAGCTGTGGTGCATGAGCTTCTCATTGCAGAGGCTTCTCTTGTGGAACATGAGCCCTGGGGCGCATGGGCGTCAGTAGCTGGGGCTCCTGGACCCTAGGGCGCAGGCTCAGTAGTTGTAGTGCACAGACTTAGCTGCTCCACGACATGTGGGATCTTCCCAGATCAGGGATCAAACCCATATCTCCTGCATTGGCAGGTGGATTCTTAACCACTGGACCACCAGCAAACCCCTTTAATACTTCTTATTTTCTTTCTCCTGCTCATCATTTTCCAAAGTAATGCACTGATTTTACCCAGAAGTGGACACCTCTCCTTACTTTCCGACTCAGTGGGGACACCATAGATACTAGCCTTGCATAGATAGCCTTTTAACTATAATGCAAACTCTTCCCAGTGCCATCTTTCCTAAGGACTTGCTAGTGACAGGTGCTCTCAAAAGAGACAGAAAAGCATACACACAGACACATGAGGAAAAGCCATGTGGAGGCAGAGGCAGAAGCAGAGGGATATACCTGTAAGCTAAAAGATGTCTGGAGCTGCCAGAAGCTGAGAGAGGCAGCAAGAAGCCTCTCTGGGAGCCTCCAGGAGCCAGCGCTGCGGACAGCGGGATTTAGGGCTTCTGGTTTGTGGACCTGTGACAGCAAGTGTGTCTGGTGTTATAAGCTACTACTAGTCTGTGTAGTTTGTTACAGCAGCCCTAGGGAACTAATACAGTGGTGTAAATTAATGCTCCTTCCAGTCCTTGCCCCAGCAAGACCTCTCCAGGTCACTGAGCACCTTTTTCCTTCATTATTTAGAATAAAGAATTGGATTCTAGGAATGTTCCAGGAAACACTGTCTTCCACTCGGGGGGCAGGGGGAAAAGGGTCATGAAGCATGAAATTACACCATTAGAGATTCATTCCTTAGGATGTAAAAGCACATCACTTACATTTAGGTGGCATAATAGGTTAACTCTGAAATATTCAGGGAGAGTTGGATTAGAATAAGCTGTATTCATCAACAAGAGAAACTTATATCATGTGGGAGTTATACATTTTTTAATGATTAATTTTTCTCCCAAATAATAAAGTAAGTGAAAATATATTGAAAATTAAGAGCATCAAGATTCACATCATTCTTTTAACTTACATATTTTATTTATACCCAAACCAGAAATTATTATAGTTTCCCCTCGTTGGTGTGAATCTCATGAACAGAGTCCATGGGGTCGCAAGAGTTGGACACAACTTAGCAAGTAAACCACCACCACCACTTGGTGTTAATGAAAGCAAAGTCATCAATAATACTTCCAAAATCGACTTCTTTTCGGACCTCATTTTCAGTGAGTCGTGTGAATAAAACCAAATGAGACTTTGAAAGTATGTTTGATGAATTGAAAACTTTAGTAAAAGACATGAATATTCTTCCTGCATTTGAAAATAAATGCAAAGGAAAGAAACTGGAAATGTATGATTCATCTGATGAGGGCATCAATTATTACAGGAAACGTGGTTATCAAATCGAAATTTGGGAGATTATAAAATGTCCTCATTTCACATTGAAATGAAGAAATGCAAAATTAAACCAACTATCTTCAGATTTTGAATTTTTAACTATAAATAAGTTGTTCTGCTTGAATACATCTGATTTTCAAAAAGCAGATACTGTCTCACCTCTGAATATCTTGACAGGCTACTGGACAGATTTCATCAGAAATCATTGGTTTTCAGCAGCCTGCCTTGCCAATAATTTGTAATATAAAACCAGCATCATGCTTGGATCTTCTAAAACTCATTTGTGAATCCTGCCCAGTAAAATCTGATCTAAATTTAGAAGCGGTTTTCAGAAAAAAAAATTTTTTTTTCACAAAACGAGTCACGGTGGAACCCTAACTCAAGAAACGGTAAAAGAAGTTTAATAAATGAAAGTCAGCTTAAGGAAATGTGGAATTATTACATGGTCTAGAGAAATTGGCAACAAGGCAATTCTCTCAATAGAGAATGAGAGAAGCAAAGAAGCAGATTTTGAAAATATGATTGATGCACTTACTTCCATTCATGTGTGTTAGTTGCTCAGTTGTATCCGACTCTTTGTGACCCCACAGACTGTAGCCAGCCAGGCACCTCTTTAATGGACTTTTTCAGGCGAGAAAACTGAAATGAGTTTCATTCCCTTCTACAGGGGATCTTCCTGATCCAGGGATTGAACCTGGGTCTCCTGCACTGGCAGCTCTCCATTCATGGCAGGAAGGTAAAAATTCTAATACATTATTTTCCTATGTGAATAAAACATTTAAACTTCACATAATGCTGTGAGATTTAACACACCCACTTTTCAATTTTTCAATAGCTTTCAATTACCTTAAGGTTCTGGAAAAAAATCAACCACTGAAAAAATTCCTGACAACACACACACATGTGCACGTGCACGCGCACGCACGCACACACACACACACACACACACACAGGGGCTCATGTCTTGTTGCCTCTGGCTTCAGTTTGGCTCAGAACAGCACTGTCAGATCCTATTTTTACTTACAGTTTTGATTTTTTTTGTTCATCATGGACATTTTTGCTTGAAGTTTGAAATATTTTAAAAACATTGTGTGAAAATGTTACCCATCCTGATGACCCGGGTCTTGGGGCACCCATGAGGGAGCTTCATCCCACAGGGCCAGGGGCTGCAGGGGAGGGGGAGTAGAGGTCCCTTTCTGTCCTCTATCATTAGGGCCCTGAAGATTGAGAGAGGCTCCTGCTCGTGGCTCCCTCATTTCCTCACTTGCCCAGAGCTGAAACTGAAATTGAACCCCAAGTCAGTACCATTTCCAAGTGTTCAGGATCATGGGAACTTCCTCTCTGCTTCTGAAACCCAAAATGCCTTCTATTCTATGCAGGGCATAAAGCTTCCACAGGGGACCCAGCTTATTTCTTCTTAATAGGATTAAATTATCATGAACAGGAAAAAAAAGTAAACATAACTTATAAATTCTTTAGCTTTCTAATGAGTTTGAGTGGGAAACACAGCTACTTTCAGGGCCTTAGTTCAGTAACACTGTTTAAGTAGGCCAGTGCTCCATGTTAGTGAAAAGCAACCAGGACAATTTCTCTGAGATTTTCTGGAGCAGGCCAGCATAGTTCAGGCAGGGAACTCAGATTTAAGGGTCAAATATGCAAGTAGCATTGGATCTCTGCCCAACTCTGCCCCGCTCTCTGCATTGCTGGACTTGTTGACAGACTCTGAGCTGAAGTTCCTGGAATCTGGTTTAAGACACTGGCTTCCTTTTGCTCCTGGGATCCATCAGTCATTTTCTGTAGCAGGGAACATGGGGCCCCGTGGGTGAGAAACAGGCCTGATCTCATCTAAATGCACAAATAAGGTGACACTGGGAGGAATCCCTGGGACAGATAGGGGCTCGTTTGAGAAGCAGCCACTTCCCAAAAAAGGTTATGCTCACAGAGACAATCTCAAAAGCACTGTCTGCAGATCTTGCCCTTTACAAATGTGCAAAGTATTCATAACCAAATCTCAGCAGAGCGTCAGAGACATGGGATTACCTGTGTGTCCTCATTAGATGGAAGCTCCTCTTTTCTCAATATAGGTTGTGAAGCTCCTTCTGAAACGACTCCGTCCACTCTTCCCCAAGTGAGCTTTGTTGTCATTGTTAGAATTTTAATGAGCGTCTGGCCTTGTTTCTCATTGTCTGGAAGGAAATGTGGGAAACTGATGAGGGAGGGTTCATGCTGTTACCCTGGCTTTTTTAAAAAAGATGATTTTTCTTCTATAGCCATTTGCTCTCTTCTTAGAAGGGCAGAAGGATTCTGACTAATAAACGATCTGGTCCAGCATGGCTGAGCTGTTCACATTGTGTATCTAGCTGACAGTTCCTTTTGCTCTTGTGTGTGTGTGTTCAGTTGCTTCAATTGTTCCAGCTCGTTGCAACTCTATGGACTCTAGCCCTCCAGGCTCCTCTGTCCATGGGATTTTCCAGGCAAGAATACTGGAGTGGGTTGCCATGCCCTCCTCCAGGGGAGCTTCCCTACCCAGGGATCGAACCCAGTTCTCTTATGTCTCCTGCATTACAGGCAGATTCTTTACCACTAGCACCACCTGGGAAGCCCTTCTTTCATTCTTACTTAGGAGATATTTGTGGATTCTAACAGTTTTCAATGTCACCTTCATGTATATTTACTTGATCCTCACAGAAACCCTACGAGGCAGACAAACAACATCGCAGCAGCTTTGACAAAAGCCAGAAGGTATTAACTTGTCTGCTCCAGCTTATACAGGTCATAGACTGTATGGACTGAAGCTTCGTGTCCCACCCCTTCCTTCCGCCACCACCTCAGTTCATATACTGAAGCTCTAATCCTGTGGCTATATCTGGAGTTGAGGCCTCCAAGGTTAAATGAAGTCACAAGGGTGGGGCCCCAGCCCAATAGGGTTAGTGTCCTTATAAGAGGAGATACTGATAGCTGGTTTTCTCTCTCAACCTTCTGAAGACTCAGCAAAGAGGAGGTACACCAGGGAGAGTGATCTTATCAGGAGCCAGCCCTGCTGACACCAGCCTCAGACTTCTGTTGTTTGAGCCCCCAGACTGTGGCATCGTGTTACAGCAGCCCCAGATGCCTGAGATATACACCAACACAGCTAGTACACTGTCACCTAATCCAATACACACCACTGTACACAATCCTGCTATTTAGTATGTTTCTGTGGAAACAGAAGCATAGGATGACATATACTTTTTTAAAAATTTTAAATATTTATTTATTTTATTTATTTGCTGTGCCAGGTCTTGTTTTGCATGTGGGATCTTTAGTTGCAGCATGTGGGATCTAGTTTCCTGAGCAGGAATGGAATCTAAGCCCCCTGCATTGGGAACATGGAGTCTTAGTCACTGGACTGCCAGGGAAGTCCCCAGACCAATATGTATTTAATCTCGTAAGAACTGCAAAATCCTACCCAAGTCACCCACATAATCAGGTGGATTGTTTGTATGTAATCTAATTTCTCTTTTGGTGACTCCCACAGGTGTGTGGAGCACAGGGGCCTTGACCCATGTTGGGCTTCAGGTGACTCACACTCTCAACACCTGATGAAGCATGTGGACTCCTGTGCAATTGTTGCCATCAAGTTAGTGATGCATGGCTGCTGTGGATGGCTGGTGCTTGAATAGTGCCTGGCCAGCAAGTGCACACCAAATTACTTGGCTTGACCCAGCTCTGCCACCTGATGGAGGCTCCTCCAGGATACTGTGACCTGGGGGAAAGGTCATTGGTAAGGCTGCCTGCTGACCCTACTTTTTTTAGTGGGGTATAGAGTCCTCCCTAAAAAGGATCTGGAGGGCAAATCTCCATGGCAACCATGTGGGAAACACTGTGCTGTTGCCTAGGCCCCTGGTGTCTGCCCCACCCACTACAGCTCCCACCGGAGTGGGTCTTTGGGTGCAGGACACAATCAGAACCAACAACAATGGCCACTGACCTTCCTCCCAGCCCAGGCCCACCATTATTGGGTGTTAGCTTGTGATGGGAGGTGCTGGCCAGTGGCCCATGATGTTGCTTCTCCTTCTGGCATCTTGTTTGCCTGGCGGTGGTTCCTGAAGGTACTGGTGGTTCCTGAAGGTGGTGCCAATTGGGCACAAATGCCATAGTGCCCCAAAGTTACTGCCTCTGCAGCAGACCAAAAGGAAGACTGGACTTTGGTGTCCTCAACGGCAGAGGAGGTGAGGAGGATCGAGAACTTATTATTGATCTTCTGACTAGTATGTTCATAAATGGACTTAATTTTCTCAAAGGACAAGGATTGTAATTAATATTTGCTGAGGATCAACCACCCACACTTTGTTTCAGATCTGTGGTAGGACCTCATTTAATCCTTTTTATTCTCCACATCAAACCGAGATGAGACCACCCAGGTGCACAAGGCAGGAGGTGTCAGAGCAGGGTTGGAACGCAGGTCTGCTGGGTGTGGACACTTGGGGTCTCCATCACACCCTGTTATGCGGCAGGTGGCAGCTCCTAGAGAGTCTGTGCCGCTGGGGGGATGAGATGCTTTTCTGGCAGGTCCTTCATTCTGTCGTGTCAGGACTCCGTGTGCTGAGCTGTGGGGACTTCCCGGTTCTTGATCCACGGAGCTGGCATGGTTTTCCTTTCAGAATGTACAAAAGGCTGGTCTTTTGTCATTTCCTTTCACTCCTTGCTTCTTTGATGGCTGATGGTAGGTGCAATCAGACTTACAATTAGACAGTGATTCACGTTATGTAAAAGACTCATCATGCCGATTGATGCCGTGTGGGCATGATTGCTGAATCCTGCCGTCTACCTGGCTCGGTTGCAATCACTTTTAGGCGAAGGCCCTTCCGAGGTGTCATTATGGACAATCTGACGAGACGTGTGCATGTCTGTGCACGTGTGGGTTTGTGAGGGGGTTTAAATTCCTTCCCGCACTGATACCTGTGTAGAATTACCTGTCTGCCTGCTGCCTTGATTTGATTTGAGAGTTTTAGCCAATTTTAATACATGGCTCTGGGACACATGAGATTGGTCCATGGTCCTAAGGACCAGCTTATCCCAGAAAAGCATTGCAGGCACTGACTCCTCGCGCCACACCACACCCCCCACCCCATCCTCAGAACTCCTGCCAGGATGTCACCTCCCACTGGGCTCAGTCTCTGCTGATGAGGCAGAAAGTCCTGGTCTGGTAGCTGCACAAATGGCTTTATAACTTGCTGTTAAAAGTACACAGGGCCAGCGGTCATGCACAGATTCCAACGGCAGAGTGAGACTGTCATTTCAGCTGCTAGAATGTGTTGCTGCATTTGCTATACATCTAGCAGCTGTGCTTCAGAACTTGGGGCTGTGTTCTTTCTTTATTTCCTTCTTGCCTTCTCCTTCTTTCTTTCTCTCTCTTTCTCATCCCCCCTCCCTCCCTTTCTTCTTTTCTTTCTTTTATTCATATGAATTACAGCTTGAGTGTCTTCACTTCTGAGGAGACGTCCGTTTTTGCAGCTTTAGAAAAAGTATTATATGCTCAACAGTATGAACAAAGAAATTATTGTCATCAGAGAAAAGAAGCCCTGTCTTGTATGTTCTGAGATTTGATTTACTGAGATATTTTCAGCTGAAATAGATTTCAGTCTTAGAATCAAATGAAAATTCAGCTATATAAATACACATAGACTTTTCCTTTCTTTCCTCCTCCTAAGATTTCAATGCTAAAATGGCTTTGCATCTCTGTATGTCTGGTCGGGAAAGATGACTTTCGTAAAAATGCTGTGTTTCTAAGCGAGACACGGAGGGCTGGGTCCCCAGGGTGGGAGATCCTCCTGGAGCAAAACGGAGGGCCCGTTCTGGAAAGACAAAATGTGGCTTTGCTTCCTCTCAGTGAGCTTATGGGTCCCAAGTGCAGAGTTAACGCAAATGAACAATTTAGCTTTCTTCTGGAATATGAATCTTACTAATTGTGGGTGTGAAATTAAGCCTGAGCTCTGAGCCATTGGGTGCAGGAGGGAGAAGGCAGTAGTGTTCAGAAACTGAGGCAGAAGCTCAAACCAGAGCCCATCTTCAGGTCAGGGAGGCCATGCTAGGAGGACAGACTTGCTGAAGGCAGGTGAACTTGTGAGATGTGTAAACCTCAGGGCTTTCTTTCCTTACTGGGGAGAAGAGCTAGTAAGGGCTGGGTTCAGCTCAGACATCTGGAACATCAGGCCATTCACTGTTTAATGTGGCTTTCATCTGTCTACGTGTCCATCTGATAAATAATGGCTACACTTCTATTGTGTGGTGGGCATGGAGCCAGGTCCTGGGCGATACTGGTGAGCTGGCTAGTTGTGCTTCTGCTTTACAGGGTCACAGTCCAGTGGGAGACGTGTGCTAGACAAACAACACATATGTTAAGTTTTTGGATTACCTCAGTTCATTCTGCCTACTGTGACAGAAAACTGCAGTCGGGGGAGCTTATAAACAATAGATATCTATTCTCTCCCAGTCCTGGAAGCTGAGACCGAGGTGTGGGCAGGGCTGGGTCCTCCTGAGGCCTCCTGTGTCCATAAACCAGAGGGCTAGGTAGCTGTAGGTGGCTTAAATGCTCCTCTAATCAAACCTTCCATTCCCAGAAGAGGAGACCAGCTTGGAGACATGAAGTAACCTACTCCTTGCCTCACAGAAGCCATGGCGGGGTGAGACCTGACCTGGGTGGCCGGCAAGGGCACCTCATTCCTCCTTGGGAGGGGGATTCCAGCCTTAGTTCTCCATCTCCTCCCCTGGCCTGGTCTCCCCATCCCTCCAAAGGCTCTCACAGCAGTGCTCCTCTGAATCAGTCACAAGGCCACTCCAGGTGCCCTGGAAAAGCGGCTGCCAGCTCTCGCTGTGGTCAACGACTCCCCTCCATGGTGCCTGGAAGTCAGATGGAAATGTGGTTCAAGCTCCCCGGGCATCCGAGGGCTGTTTACACACCGCAGAACATTCGCTCGCTGTTTGACTTTGATAGATGCAAATTTATTCTAAATGAGCCCAGCGTTCATTAGCATGGAAACATATGTTGTCGGTGTGGCACACGGGGTGCAGCACTGGCTCCCACTGTTGGTCCCCACCAGACCTCGCCCATTGCCTGGCCTGCCTTGCCCCCGGCTAAAGCTCCAGATGTTGTTTTTCTTGCAATGTGAAGTCTGCATTTCAGCTACAGGGTCATTTTCCTTCACAAGAGAAACAGACGAATCTGTGGAAAGAGCTCGGGTTTACAGGCTGATCTACTGAAGGGAGACTCCTGGAGTGTCGCCTGCTTGGCCATCTGCGTTGACTTGCAGGCAGCTCATTCTGTCTGTGGCATGGAGACTCCCGGGGCTCATCATATACTTGATTCTACTTCTGCTCAGGGTTTCTCTACAAGTGACACTGTTACTTTCTGATGCCTTTAGAAATACCTGCCGTGAGAATAGCATTGTTCTGACAATAGGGCTCCATTTTGTGGGCACCTGACAACGCACTAACACACAAATGTCCACACACACACACATATGCACACACAAATGCAACGAACACATACATGTGTGCACACCCATCCACATGCACACACCCATCCACACACATGTGCACACACATGCAATGAACACACACACATGCACACCTATCCACACACACACATGCACATAACCATCTGTACACATGTGCACAGACACATGCATGTGTACACCCCACATGCATGCACACACATGCAATGAGCACACATATGTGCACACCCATCTGCACACACATGGGCATACAGACACATGTATGTGTACACCCACCCCCACACATGTGTGCAAGCCATCCGTGGGCACACACACACATGCACACATAAGCAATGCACACACATGCACACAGAGATATAGCAAGAACATGTGGAGCATCCTGATGAATTTTTAGGTCATAGTTGTTCTTTTCATACTTACAGAGCCATAAACTTATTGGAAAATGGCCTTCAAACATCAGTTTTTTCCCCACCTATGTTTTTGTTTTGGGGAATTTTTTTTCTACTGAGATACTTATTTCTAACTTCTTTCTTCTGCACTTCCTTGCAAGTCCAAACGACTGCTGCTGGTTAATAGCGTGTGAAAGTGCACTGCCTGGTTTTGTGTGCCTATAGAAGCGTGGCTGCACAGAGGGCTCAAGGGAGTCACACGTACTCGGGAAAGAAACAGATCCTCAGGAATAAATGAAAACGCTGGAGCATCCTGTGTCTCTGGAACCCCACCCCCAACATGATTCTCCAGTAATAACATTCAGCTGCAGCTCCCTCTCTGTCCCCTTTCCCTTCTTTTTTCACAGTATGGTCTGATTAGAAATGTTACCTCTTTTCAATTTTTACATTCAGTTTTCTAGCTTTGGTTGGAACTGCAGAATCATTAATTGACTCAACAAATATTTTCCAAGCACGGGTACACATGACATAATCTTCCATGTAGAAAGTCTACTGGAGTGTGTGTGAAGTTGCTTCAGCCATGCCCAACTTTTTGCGCCCCTATGTACTGTAGCCCATCAGGCTTCTCTGTCCATGGGATTCTCCAGGCAAGAACACTGGAGTGGGTTGCCATTTCCTGCTTCAGGGGATTTTCCTGTCCCAAGGATTGAACTCGTGTCTCTTACTTCTCCTGCATTGGCAGGCAGTTCAAAGAAAGTCTGGAAAGACCTGGAAAGTTCAAAGAAAGTCTGCTGGAATCTACTAAAAACTACTAGAACTAGCAATAACAACTCACCAATAAGGGAGTTTAGCAGACTGCAGGACATAAGATCAATAAACAAAAATTAATTCAATTTCTGTATATCTATAACCAGTAGGTGGGAATTGAAATTCAAAAAGTAAAGGCATTTACAATAGTACCAGAAAAATGAGACATTTGATGATAAATCTGACAAAAGGTGTGCAAGATCTGTACACTGAAAATTATGAACATTGCTGAGAGAAATTAGATAGGAACTAAATAAATGGGGTGATATATTGTGCTCCTGGATCAGAGCACTCAATATTGCTAAGATGTCAGTTCTACCATTATTGAGCTATAGATTTATGCAATTCTAGTAAAAATCCCTCTAGTCTTTTTTTTTTTGGTAGAAATTTGCAAGCTGAATTTAAAATTCATCTGGAAATTTAGAAGACCCAGAAGAACTAAGATAACTTTGAACAAGATGAATAAGTTTGGAGGACTTATATTAACTATTATTGGCATAATGATTGAAAAACAGATCAATGGAACATACTAGAGAGTGTCATAATAAACCCACACACACATGCCATTGAGTTTTGGTAAAGATTCAAAAGTATTGCAATAGAGAAGAGACAATAAACAGTTTGGAAACAATTAAATATTCATATGCAGAAAATGGACTTCTGCTATATATCTTGTTGTTGATGTCATTCGCAACTCAAACTTCACATATCTAAAAACAGAACTGATATCTTCTATTCCTTTCCCAAAATTTATTCCATGGAGATTCTGATGGCATGTAACGAGGATTGGGAATTTACTATTTTAAAGAGAATTTTAGGTACTATTTATTGGTGCAGGAGGTTATGAGACCATAGTTTATAAAATACTGTTCTAAACCTTGGAATCATACTTTTCCCTTTTTTCTGCACTTCTGCACTTTCCTGTTACTTCTAATTAGATGCTCATTTCTTTAAATCCTCATTTCAAAATATTCCCAGGGTCTCTCCCCACTTAATACCAATACTGCACTCCTTTTAGTTCAGAATCCTTTCAACGCTCAAGGATTCCAACTAAGAAGTTGCATATTGGGCCAACCCTTTCCAGAGTGTCCTAATACCTAGAGATTATTACCTGACTGAAGGCAAGAACCGTATTTCACTCACTTTTGTTTTCCCATAACACCAGCTCAGAGTAATGCTGAATATTTCATTGAAGTATAAAAAAAAGCAAAAGAAAGTAAATACTGAAGGGACATAAAACAGATTCTGAGTCAGCTATACCCATCAACCCATGTGACTCTGCAATTTTACTTTTTACATGAAGTGTAAGACATCAAACCAAACTGAAAAAGTGACCTACGCATAAAACATTCATGACTAAGGAATGGATTTAGGCAGACAAGAGGGTGGTATATAATAGGCTATGAAATGCTCAACATGATTCATGTTAATGAATTACTAACTGAATCATGCAAAACATTTAGGATCTCTGAGAGAAATGTACAAATATCTTGAATATCTGTTTGACATTTTCTTTACCGATTCTTTCTCTCCTCACAACTGCACATGTTGTTGACCAACCGCCTTGGGAGGAAAGACAACAGCTGAGTCCACCCCTCTCGAAATCCTTCAGACTGTTTCTATTTTTGTAGAGTAATTTCCCACTAACAATAAGTCTCTAAGACTCACTCAACCAGGGCAGTGGTGGCTGGCCCAAGTTCAAGCTTCTGGTCCCAAGGAACCCAATTCTGGATGCCAGTGATGGAGATAAATAGATGCAGCCTCATTTTTGCAGCAGGTACATCTTTGCTCACCTAGATGACAGCAGCATATGCAGCTTCTGATGCTCAGCCTTGCAAACCAGTGTCCCCAGCAGCCTCTAGGTCTGGAGTTAGAACACAACCCTGGTGATGACGTGGAAGGGTCAGAGGACCTCAGCTGTTGTGGGGGATGGGGATGAGTTTAGAGAGAGGAGCCTAGGTCTTGGAAGGTAGCGGCTGTTGGTTGGTCTTGCTTGCCCAGCTTCTCGGAGAGGCATTCTCTCTCCTTGGGAACCCTGCCTCCCATGGTCCTGGGTGGCTTCCCCTCATGGTCTCCCTCGGTCCCTCAGACAGCCATGAGCTTGTGCCCCAGCCACGCAGTCCATGTTCATGTGGTCTGTTTTGTACACAGTGACATCCCCTGAGTGGTGGTGACGCTAATTCTCACGGGGATTAGCTATGTGGATGCTGTCGGGGGAGGGGGTTGATGCTTGCTTCATTTTTGTCAGATCCTTGAAGAGGTAGTCTGGGGGCTTGCCGCAACTATCTTTCCCATCTTCTGGAGCTGGGCTGATGGATCAAAACACACAGAGGAAAGGAAAAAAGAGACAGTGAGAGAAACAGAATTATAGATGCACCCATATACCTCTGCCCTCCCTTGCAGGCCAGCTTGCATTGTATTTGTGTCACTGGCAAATGACACAGTTCTGTTTAATACAACACACCCCACCTGGCAATCTTCCTCATTTCAAATAGCATCTTTGATGCTGGGTTGAATTAAAGGGCAAAATAATTAATATGCATGAAATCAGTTTTGTAAATGACAAACGTTAATGGTTGCTATGACTTTAAAGGTCTTTATTATTAACTGTTATTAGTGAAAAATAATACCTTCATTTCATAGGGAGAGTCGAAAAGTCATGGATAAAAAAATCTGGCAAGATGGATTTAGATTTAATTTGGTGAGGAACAGATAAGATTTTTGGAGAAAAGAAAAAATCTGAAAGTCTGGTTATTAATATGGGCCAAGTGCACAGGATTGAAATGAAAGACAAAGAGATGGACTCCAGGAGGCTGCAGTCATCCTCAGGTATCTCTGGGCATTGGTTACAGAACCCTCCCCGGATACCAGCATCTGAGGACACTCAAGTCCCTCGCATAACACGGCGTGGGATTTGCCTGTCACCTGTGCACACCCTCCTGTATACTTTCATCATCTCTAGATGACTTATAACACCTAACACCATGGAAATGCTATGTAAGTAGTTGCTGGCCTGCGGCAAATTCAAGTTTTGATTTTTGAAACTGTCAGGAATTTCCCTCCCATATTTTGGACCCATGGTTGGGTGAATCTGCTGATGTGGGATCCATGGGGATGAGGTCTGACTGTCCTTGGAAAGCTGGTGCCATGATGGATGGAGCAGCAGCAGCCAAGAGGAAAGGGAGAACACAGGGGACATCACGGAGCACCTTTAAGGGCCTGGACACTGGAAGGTCTCACCGCGTGAGAGGCCTGTTCTGACAACACGCAAACAGTCTCAGAGGGCGGCGGGCTGCCCAGTGAGTTGGTGGGTGGGTCTGGCTCAGGAGCATCTCAGGAGTTTCCCGGGGCCGATGCACTTGAAGCTGTGGTTGTGCACTGTTTTTCTGTATTTAGACCTCCCTCTCTTCCCTCCCCTCCCTCCTTCCTCTCCTTCCTTCCTTCTTTTCTTTTGTTTTGAAAAAAGTTTACAGGCAGGGGGGTTCCGGATTGGGAACTCATGAACACCCATGGCGGATTCATGTCAATGTATGACAAAACCAATACAGTATTGTAAAGTAAAAAAAATAAAAATAAAATAATAAAATAAAATGAGACTTCTGAAAAAAAAAGAAAAAAGTTTACAAAAGCATTCCATGTATTCACACGTATGCACAGGAAAAAACACTGGTACCTGACACCTGCAGTAAACTGTTTTGCAAATAATGAACCAATATATAATTCCAGAGTTTTCTTCTCCTTTGTATATCAGTGTTAGTATGAGTGCATTTTAAATTAGTGAACGCAAGTGGAAAAAAAGGGCGAGAAAGTAACGATGACAATTAAACAAGATTCCTTCAATGAATCACCCAATTTTTTAATCTCCACTATTTCAGAGAGCTACTCTTTTTTAAAATTTCCAGTGCAGATTAACCTTCTATGGGGAGGGTCTTTTAAAACATTTGAGCTCTTTTCTTTCCAGATTTTTTTGGGAAAACAATATAAATTCCCATTTTTTCCCCAAAGTGAAAGCAGTTAGCTCCTTTTTCCTAGGCTAACAGCACCTGCGCCCTCATGTCTGAAGCATCAGCGCAGTCAGGCAGCCCACAGTTAGCGGGGCTGGAGGACTCCCATGAGGAGTCAGACAGAGCAGGATAGTGTCCCTGCCTAGTTTAAGATACCACCACTTATGCTCGATGGAAAGGTGTTGCATCCTATCTAGTCAAGGTTTTTTGTTTTTAACAGCATACCAACTTTGAGAAATGCGTCCTTTATCTGGCACCCTTTTAACTTATTTAAAAATTACGCATTTCTGCAAATAGATTTTGCATATAGATGCTTTACCATCTGAACCACCAGGGAAGCCCTGTATACATACATAGATGCAGATTAAAAAAACTTATTTGTATACAAAATACATATGAAATCCACTGACACCCTCCCTACTCATTTCATTCCATGGATTCCCTTAAAATTGGATGCTATAGCAAATAGCTTGTATTTCCAGGATGCCAAATGCATGGGGGTACTTTTCAGTTTAACTCTATGACTGAGAAAGAGCCAGTGCCCACCTACACCAGGTCAGCAGGGAGATGCAAGCTGGTTGGTACTCATCAGGCCCCGTAGTGCTGACCTCTGCTCTGGGAAGGCAGGGGCTTCCAGTGGTCTCCGCTCCCTGTGCAACTCACCCTCCCGAGGGCAGTCTTTGAGTCAAGTTTTCCTGAGACTTTTTCCTCCCCACTGACCCCGCCTCTGGGCCCCAGTCTGAAGAGAGGCGGTGTTCTGCCAGCGATCCATTTGATGTCCTGATTTTTATTCGCTGTCATGCCTCCATTTCTGGGCCTCAGGCGTTGCAGAAACAATTCCAATCTCGCAAAAATGATCCTAATTTGGTGGAAATTTCTGTTAATTCAGGTGTGATGAACATTGCTAATTTGGATCATCATTTCTTTCAGCAAAACTGAATTAAAGAGGTGCCCAGACCTCACTATTAATGGCTCCTCTGGCCGAATGTGTGGAATTGCAGGAGATAGAAGAAAATCTTCCCGTCTCTCTCTCCCCCTTGCGCACCCCCTCCTTCGTTTCTCTCTTCCTTTTGCAATGAGCGTGCTTTATTTTTCTAGTCAGAAGCAAATAATGATTGAACAGGAAGAGGTGCCCAGAATAGTTGCTTGAAAAAGTGTTTTTCACAGAGCCTGCGGCTAGGTGGTGTCTTTGAACATCCTTTTCACCTTGGAACGTTTGATGACTGCCTACAGATGGTCAGTCTCTCAGCAGCGGCGTTCCCAGAAATCTGCAGCTGAGTTCCATCTGAGGCACAGGAATTAAGATAGTCCAGAGAGGAAATGCGTTCCCTTGATTTGATGTTTCTAGATGTGAACGCTGGGGTGGCCGACTCAGATCAGAGATAAGTGCTTCTCTGGTGATTGAATACAATTTGCGTTCTGCCTCCACAGAGAGCTTCACTTGTCCAAGAGCTTTTGGATACATTCATGCTCAGCTCTGATCAGACATGAACTTGGGCAGCCTGGCCTCTGCCCCTGCTGTCTGCCCCTTGGAGTCCTAATACTGCACTCCTCAAGCCTCTGCTTAGTTCTATTTTTCCCATAGTCCAGCAGATGCTTCCCTGCAAGGATTTGTCTCACGGGAATGATTAATAGCTCCAGTTGGCAAACTGGAGGTTGGGGTGGTGATTCTAGTTGTGAATTTCAGGTGACACTGCAGGGGGATGACCTCCAAGGCTTGGGGGCAGGTGAAGAAGCAGGCTAGGATCCTTTTTGGGGAGAGCTGGGTATGGCCTGGGGGGCCCTTGGGGATCCCATTCTGTGGGGGGACAGGGCTCTTTCCACTCACTTTCTATCAACCAGGCTATTTTATAGAGCTACAGGCATACCAGTTGGTGCAGAAAAGTGACAATAATGCAAATAGTTTTGTCTGCATCAATGCATATAAACTTTGCCTGGTAGAGACACAATTGATTTCCTCTCTATAGAAAGTATAAGCACAGCATTACTTTTTACTGGCCTATAGGACATTTAGCCATTTTGAATCTATTAGCAAACACATTCAGCATTCTGAGCGCCTATGTATGTTTCCATGGTTCAGTCTCTGTTGAACTAGACTCTTGTTTCTTTATTTATTAATGAGCTAAGTACATTTTTGGACATGTGTTTATTTTATTTTTACGTGACAGTCATATTTCTAGCCTTGGAAATGATATATTTTATTAGTCCATACACTCAAGGCACATATACTGTCATATATTCTTTGTTTTACAATTAATCTAGAGACCCCATGTACCTTCAGGGCCAGTAGCCCAGCATCTGCCTGGGCTTTCTTTTTATAAAATAATTACAGCATTAAAAAAGTATTTATTTCTTGGGCTGCGTTGGGATCAGCTGCAGCATGTGGGATCTTGGTTGCGCTTGGACTCTCTAGTTGTGGTGCACAGGCTCAGTAGTTGTGGCGTGGGCTTAGTTACTCCATGGCGCCTGGGATCTTAGTTCCTCATCCAGGAATTGAACCCATGTCCCCTGCATCACAAAGTGGACTCTTAACTACTGCACCACCAGGGAAGTCCCTGACTGGGCTTCCTCTTCCCTACCCAACCATGATTCTCTTAGGACATCATGAGTTTGACACACACACACACACACCCCTGTTTTATTAGATGAGATAAGTATTTACAACTCAACAACTGTTTGTAAGTGATGGCTGTGTAGTAACACTTAGTACAAATAGAGCACCAACTACTTTTGTTTCCTGCACCTGTTCAATTAGGAAAACCTTTAAACACGGACTGAGCAAATTACTGCAGGGACAGAATAGTACAAAGGAAAATTGAAGGCTTTCTTCTGAAAACCCTGCTTTTCACTGAGTCTGTGAGCCACAATGCATGTAATGGTAGTTTAAAGAACAGGGGGTAGTGAGAGAATCAGACTTAGTGACTTCACCTCAAGCAAAGCCAGGTCAGTGGCCAGCCAACTAAGGACACCTGTGTGGCAGCCTCCCAAAGTCTTCACCTTCCCCTAGTCGAGGAAATCGGACCAGCCTTCTGCCTTTCCGCGTGGGTGCAGCCTTCGTCTTGCCGTGGTTTCACCACCATGAGTTGCTCTTTTCCATTTACTTTCGCAGGAATCCTGGGTGGAGTACAGGATCCCACAGGTCTGCAGAACCCAGAGGGTGGGCAGGTTCTACCCTAGAGGAATCGGGCTTAAGGCCTAGCCCTTTGAGTCAGACCGTCCAGGTTAAGGCTGTAGCTCTCCTATTTCCTAGCGCTCTGACATGGAAAACACTCTGAGGAGGCAGACTGACTGAGGATGACCTCTGGGTATGAGGTAAGAGAGCCCCACGTTCACCACTGCCTCCTGATACTCAGGAAGGATGCTCCACACTTCTCACCTCTGTGTGTCATCTATGAAGCAAGGATAATGGTAAAATCCACCTTACATTTCCACTGAGGTAACCTGTGATAATGCATATGAAACGCTTAGCCTGCTGATGGTATTGTATAAACACACAATAATGTGATACCTAAGGCCCTGGTTTCGTCTCTTCTACAAACTCATCAAGATTCCAAGTGGGAGAATTTTAAGGTACGTGTTTGGGATCCATGGGGGACCCAACAGTCTGGGTTAGTCAATTACTATGATTTACCTTCTCAGGTTTGAACAAGCTCCAGGAGATGGTGATGGACAGAGAGGCCTGGCGTGCTGCAGTCCATGGGGTGGCAAAGAGCTGGACATGACTTGGGGACTGAACAACAATAACAAGTGATTTACTTCCTTAGGACCTTAGAACGTCTAACACTTTAAGGAACCAGAGAGAAATTGTATCCAAGGTCACATCATTCTGGCCGTGGGGCTTCCAACACATGCAGACAGAACAGTAACACAGACTTTCCACTTAGAGAAACATCCTTCTCAGACCCTGGGTCCCTGAGTCTGAGCCCCTAGTGCAGCCAAGCTAAGGAGGAAAGGAAATGAATACGTAATACGCTTATATCTCCAGTGTGGTGCTGATGAAAGTTGATCTCTTTTGAATGGAGGGGGCCACTTGAGCGGCCATCATTCTGACCTAAGCTGCGTCTTGACTTTTAATGGTTCACAGTTTCTCGGGGGGAAAAAACAAATCAGCAGTCTTGATAATTAAAAGTTGCTAATGTCTCCTTCCCTTTCCCTTGTAAATTAAAATGATTTGATGTAGGAAGAAGAGAAGACAGAATTCAGTTATTTTTGGTAATTGCAGTGTCAAATTGATAATTTGCTCAATTTTCTTGCAAAATTGCCTAATTGAGAACAACGAAGCAGATGGTTCTTTGTTCTGGGTGTTTGTTGACTATCCCGTTAGCAAGCCCTCGGCTCGCTTCCCATCCCAAATGCAAAGGTTTGGGACAAACTGTGCAGCCCCAGCAAGGCGTTATGCAAGCTTCCAAAGGCGATACTTCCTCCTTCCACAAGAGGATGCTCAGAACATACCCAAGAACTGACATGGAGGCTCAGAAAGCTGGGAGCCAGGAGTCAGAAACCTTGGCAGAAATCAGATTTAGCTGCAGGCTTCTAAACTGTTTTTCTTTCCTAATTACCAGGTAAAATTTCTTCTTACTTAAAATTTGCCCTTTAACTTCCCCTTCTTAAAAAAAAAAGAAAAAACCCTAGGCTTCTATATTGTGAACATCTGCTTGGGAGGTTGTAGCTGATTTTCCTGCTATGGTTGTTCACGAAACATGAGACTCAAAATCGAGGCGCTCAAAAGGAGCTGGGGAAGGGCAGCTTTCTCATTTGCACACATTGGCAGTGGAGACCAGAGGTAACGCTCACCTGGGGGCAGAAAGGGATTTGTCCTCTGCAGGACCATCAGGAGCACCTGCCACCCACCCCCCATTTCCAGTTTGTGCCATAGGGTCCCCATCCTTCAGATGCATTCCAGTCCTTCACACGACTGTGCTCCTGTTCACGTAGACCCATGAGTGTCCTCAGGCTCTCCCAGGTACACACCTGCATCTCCAAGGCTGTATGGAGCGTGGGGTCTTCACCTCAGCCATGTGTCAGGGAGCTTTACAAGTACGGATGGATGGTCAGTCTCGTCTCGGAGTTCTGTTTTCATGGGCATGTTTTCGGATTCCGAGACACACACATACATGTGTTCAAGCCGGATTGGAGAACTGCTGTTCTCTGTTGCTGCAGAAAGAGAATAAGGTAAGATTTGGACCCTTCTGGTCCTGCCTATCACCAGGTCCAGCACCCACTGTGTAGCCCAGTGGTGTGACGGCACAGAATCCTCACAGAAACGGGAAGGGATTAGGACCGGTTCAGAAGTCCTCCCGATGATGTTTTGGGATATCCTCTGTGCTGTCTCCCATCTTTAGAGGGAGACCCGCTGCCCTGGAGCCGAGGGTGCGGCTTCTGTTGTTCACTCCACTGGCCTCGCCCACTCTCCCCAGGACTAGGCATGGGGCCCCTCTCTCTTGGTTCCTCTCCATTTCTCATAGTCCTTTGAGAAGCTCACCTGTGCAGCGTCCCTTCAGAAGACACTCACCTTTATGAATCTGTAGCTCTTCTTCCAGAATAGGGTCCCGCTGCTCTGCTGGATGATTTTATTGTCAAGCAAGATGAAATCTCCCCTCCTAATATGCCCTTTCTCCCTTCTTCAACTCTGCTGGGCACCAGTAGCTGGGCTGTGTTTTCTCTATGGAACACAGTCATGTTTTGGATACTGACAGCTTCGGTTCAGTTCCGTTTAGTTCAGTTGCTCAGTCATGTCCAACTTTTTGCAACTCCATGGACCGCAGCATGCCAGGTCCCCCTGTCTGTCACCAACTCCTGGAGTCTACCAAAACTCAGGTCCATTGAGTCAGTGATGCCATCCAACCATCTCATCCTCTGTTGTCCCCTTCTCCTCCTGCCTTCAATCTTTCCCAGCATCAGGGTCTTTTCAAATGAGTCAGCTCCTCAAATCAGGTGGCCGAAGTATGGAAGTTTCAGCTTCAGCATCAGTCCTTCCAATGAATACTCAGGACTGATCTCCTTTAGGATGGACTGGTTGGATCTCCTTGCAGTCCAAGGGACTCTCAAAAGTCTTTTCCAACACCACAGTTCAAAAGCATCATTTCTTTTGTGCTCAGCCTTCTTTATAGTCCAAATCTCACATCCATACATGAGTACTGGAAAAACCATAGCCTTGACTAGATAGACCTTTGTTGGCAAAGTAATGTCTCTGCTTTTTAATATGCTGTCTAGGTTGGTCATAACTTTCCTTCCAAGGAGTAAGTGTCTTTTAATTTCATGGCTGCAGTCATCATCTGCAGTGATTTTGGAGCCCAGAAAAATAAAGTCTGACACTGTTTCCACTGTTTACCCATCTATTTGCCATGAAGTGATGGGACCAGATGCCATGATCTTAGTTTTCTAAATGTTGAGCTTTAAGCCAACTTTTTCACTCTCTTCTTTCACTTTCATCAAGAGGTTCTTTAGTTCTTCTTCACTTTCTGCTGTAAGGTGATGTCATCTGCATATCTGAAGTTATTGATATTTCTCGCGGCAATCTTGATTCCAGCTTGTGCTTCTTCCAGCCCAGCATTTCTCATGATGTACTCTGCATATAAGTTAAATAAGCAGGGTGACAATATAGCCTTGACATACTCCTTTCCATATTGGAGCCAGTCTGTTGTTCCATGTCCAGTTCTAACTGTTGCTTCCTGACCGGCATACAGATTTCTCAAGAGGCAGGTCAGGTGGTCTGGTATTCCCATTTCTTTCAGAATTTTCCAGTTTATTGTGATCCACACAGTCAAAGACTTTGGAATAGTTAATAAAACAGAAATAGATAGAGTTGGTAAAAATGTCTGGCATAGTTGTCAAGGAAGGCCTCATTGAGTCACTTCTGGGAAATATGGTTTCCACCCAGGATAGAATAAGATTTGAAATAAGAGTGGGGGAAAAAAAACCACCAGTTGTTGAGATGCTTATTATGTTTATAATGGTACCTAATGCCCTGTGGTCACCATGAGCCCGGCCACCTAAATGGCTCACCATCAAGTGTCTGACAGTTCCCCGTGTTATTGGCATAGTTCTCGTCTGCTGTGGAAGTGCTAATGTGTGTGCTCCCTGTCCTCGCACGTGTGTGTGGTTAGAAAGGTGGGGTATGGCAGTGCATGGAGGGGAAGGTGTGCACAGTGAGAAACAGAGCAAGTCAAGCAAGAGTGGCCAACCAGACTGCAAATTAGGACAGTTAGGGAGGGGTTGGCCTACCCCTCCCATTGCTCCCCAGGTCCTCGTGTCGTTTAAGGTGATTATGAAAATCTTCAGGGAACCAGGTCTGCAGAATAGGGGCTGTTTGCATGAAACAAAATTTCTTCTTCCCGTCTTACAAAATGAATTGTCCCTTTCTTGAAAAGCAAAAGTTTTCAGAATTCCTAAAGGAAAAGTTAATATAATGTTCAGTCACTTGAAATCACTTTTTTTAAATACCTTTTTTATTGGTTGGAAGATATTTGCTTTACAATATTGACTGGTTCCTGCCAAACATCAACATGAATCAGCCAGAGGTATACATATATCACTTCCCTCCCATCTCCCACCCCATCCCACCCCTCTAGGTTGTCACAGAGCAAGGGTTGATGAAATCAACTTTTAAAATTACTTTAAAGCTGTTTTGTTCTTGTTTTTTAAAATAACATGGGTTCAGAGTCTTGTATCATAGATCAAAATAGAAACAGCTTGATTCAGGGACAGCTGTAAGATCTCTTTTCCCAGAGCCTCAGACATTAAGCTGAAGGCCATGGGTCCACTCACCACACTTTGGCCAAATATTGAGCCTTGGAAATTTTGTTGTTGTTCAGCTGCTAAGTTGTGTCTGACTCTGTGGCCCTATGGACTGCAGCATGCCAGGCTCCCCTGTCCTTCATTATCTCCTGGAGTTTGCTCAGACTCATGTCCATTGAGTCAGTGATGCTAGCCAATCATTTCATTGTCTGCCACCCTCTTCTCCTTTCGCCTTCAGTGTTTCTCAGCACAAGGGTCTTTCCCATGCGTCGATTCTCTGCATCAGGTGGCCAAAATATTGGAGCTTCAGTTTCAGCATCAGTCCTTCCAATAAATATTCAGGACTGATTTCCTTCAGGATTGACTGGCTTGATCTCCTTGCAGTCCAAGGGACTCTTAAGCGTTTTCTCCAACACCACAGTTCAAAAGCATCAATTTTTTGGCACTCAGCCTCTTCATGGTCCAACTCTCATATCTGTACATGACTATTAGAAAAACTATAAATTTGGAAATAGGTCTTCTCAAAGCTTTCTCTGTTAGTGGAGTCATGGGAATGAACTCTACCTTAATGACATTTAAGCATTTTTTTTTTCTTTACATTTTCTCCTCTGGTTTATTTACTGCTGGCTGGTGTGTTAGAGGCTCTCTTTGTTCATTCTGTGAACTCCCCTTCCCTCTCTCCTCCTTTGCCCTAGATACCCAGTCAAACATTTAAAGCAGTTTTCTCCAGATAACCCATTTTTCTCCAAAGAGGCTCAGGGTGAAGAAGAATCGTAACAGAAATGTAGGTTGCTGTCTAGAGTTAAACTGTTCTCATGAAATTATAAATAGCACCCACCCTCAAGCAATCACTTGCATTGTATGCAAAGGGAGGAAATATGATTTCAAAGGGTCATTTGAAGAACACTCCAACAGAGGTCCACAAACCCTCCCTAACTCTGAACTCAGAGAGTTCCCTCCTAAATCCCTCAGCTACCAGCTTGGTATCTCAGAAGTGACTTTACCTCTGGACTCAGGATTTCTTGCCTTTAGCACAGGAATAATGACATAGGAATTATTAAATAATGTTCATAATGTGCCCAATCAGTCCATCCTAAGGGAAGTCAAACCTGAATATTCATTGGAAGGACTGATGCTGAAGCTCTAATACTCTGGCCACCTGATGCAGAGAGCCAACTCATTGGAAAAGACCCTGATGTTGAGAAAGATTGTGGACAGAAGGAGAAGGCATTGGCAGAGGATGAGAAGGTTGGATGGTGTCACCGACTCAATGGACATGAACCTGAGCAAACTCTTGGAGATAGTGAAGGACAGGGAAGCCTGGCGTGCTACAGTTCACGGGGTGGAAAAGAGTCGGACATGACTTAGTGTCTAAACAACAGCAACAACAAATGTTCTCAGAACGGTGCTTGCAGTGTAGTGACACTGCCTGTGTTTCTGGTTGTTATTGACAAACCTGGTTCTCTTATGGCTCCTTGAGGAATAGCTCTTGCTGGAGTGTGCATTGTGGCACCATCACACATGAGGATTTATTCTTGAAACTTTGGATGTAGGAGTAAGTCTAGGAAATGTTGTAGCGTGTCCTTTTTAAAAAACCCTCCTCTTTCTGTGACTGTCTGATCATAAGTGACTTCCCCAGGATAAGGAGAACCTGGCCAAATTTCCATCAGGATAGCAATCTCAGCATAATTTTCACAGTATTTTCCCCTTGCAATATTCCATTTCAGTCATCTGAAAGTTCATGTTTTTTCTTATCTCAGGAAGTTCAGGTCCGTTTATGAAAATATTGCAACCGTAAAGTAAGCGATTTGGAAGGGAAAATTCCAGCCTCTTTGGCTTTCCACTTACAATGGTTGTGATAAAAAATAATTGCTACTGGGTTCTTTTTGCTCTCTCTGGCCAATCCATTAACGCGTGATCTTTTAGAAGGAAGAAACCTTAGCTCAGGGAACTCTACTTAATAGTTTGTATGAACCTACCTGGGAAAAGAATCTGAAAAGGAATATATGTATGTATATGTATAACTGAATCACTTGGTACTTGAAATTAACATAGCATTATGAATCAACTATATCCAACATAAGGGCTTCCCCAGTGGCTCAGTGGTTAAGAATCTACTTGCAATGCAGGAGCTGCAGGTTTTATCCCTGGATTGGGAAGATCCCCTGGAGAAAGGCATGGCAACCTATTCCAGGATTCTTGCCTGGGAAATCCCATGGACAGAGGACCCTGGTGGGTTACAATTCATGGGGTTGCAAAGAGTCGGACACAACTGAAGCCACTGAGCATAGCACACAGCACAGCACCTATCCAATATACTGAAAATTAATAAACAAAGCAAAACCTTAGTCCAGACTAATCTTTTTACATATGAGGAAACTGAAGTTCAGAGAAAGTGTGTTACTCAGCTTACAGAGGAGCAGGAAAAACTTTCAGTTTGGAACTTCTAAAACCATAGTCAATATTTTAAAATCTCTCTCTATATATGTATATATGTAGGTAGGCAGATATTTACTACTCAGAAGAAGAGATGCTCCTTCATATTAAGGAGGAGACTCCAGGGCCACAGCTGGTTCTGTTTTCATGACACTGATGTGATACAGTTTAGAACCACAGTGTAGTCTTTCTGAGACTCTGTTTTTCACAGCTTTTGAGATGAGGTCAGTCCAGGGGACTGTTGAAAGTCACTGAGTGTGCAGGGAGCCAGAGAGATTTTGGAGGAGGTTATTCAGCGCTCAACTGTGGTGGAGTTTTTTGTAGATGAAGAAAGACTGCTTTCTTTTTTGAGATTAATTAACTCCAAGTGAAGAACTCATCTGGGAATGTGAGGGAGACGCCAGGTTCAGCTTTCCTTTACATCCTGGGAATCACCTGGGAATCATGTCGGTGAGGATGAAGCTCACTACATGGAAGGAATTAAAAAGAAACTCATTAAAACATTACATTTCTGCCCTTAAAGAGACTATGGTCAGACTCTGCAAAATCAGAGGAAAATAGGTTGTTGAATTTGGGGCACTGGTACGCTAATCTGGGGACGGTCACGGGATTTCAAATGCCCAGCTCAGGTGAGGGTGTTGAAAGATGTTTCAGAAGAATCAAGCCAGAAGCAACCGAATTGGGAGGAAAAAGGGCTGGAAAATCACCCAATCAGCGGCGACAGTCTGAGAGTCCTCTTTGGAGCAGCAACTCTTTTTAAAAACGGCTCACAGTGACAGTTGGGGTCACAGTAAAAACTTCTGGGGTATCAGCCTTCTGCTTCCTCCTCCATCTCAGCTCCTGGGGCAGCAGAGGGTGCTGGATTCCCTTGGGCTGGTATCATTTCTGTATTAACAGGCACATGCTTTTCACCTTGGAAAGATCGAGAGTGAAGACTATGAACATAAAATAATTCCAACCCAGAGCATCAACATTTTGTGGGTGTTAGGAGCAATCTGTTTATATTTGGTATTTGAAGTAATTGTAATATTTAGGAGAATCTGACACACAGAGTATCTAAGAGATTAGACTCATGATTCCAAATTAAAATGTGTAATTGCTTAGTTAAATTTAGACTTGTTATTTTAAATTGAAAGGCATAAGATAATTTAGTAACACTTGTATACAGGACTGGAATGTCTAAGAGAACCTGAGAATCACTATATTTGTAAATTCAGTTTATTACATTTACTTGAGTTGTTAAATATGTGGGAAGTTTTTGTTTATAAGCGAGACCGTGGAAGGGAATATAACTAAACCATAATAAATTAAATTCATAAATGCCATTTGAAATATTTAAGAGCATTTAGTGAAGTAACTTTTGAAAGCCCTCATAATAACTGTGACACTTACTAACTACATTTATATATAGAAGAAAATAACATAAATCTAAGAATATAAGAAATGATGTATTTGTATTTGCTAATTAAAAAAAAAACAACCATGGAGTCCCAAAGAGTCGGACACGACTGAGCAACTGAACTGAATTTAAAAATGAGATGTTAGTAAAATAACAAAACCAAAGGAAGAGCATACGACCCAGCTGACCCCAAAAGTCTTTCTCAAGGTCACCAAAAAATTCATGACTTTAACACTGTCTAAAATGCAACATGGATATCCTTAGTTTTGTTTAAAAAGAATACTTTTATTAATGAATAGAAAGAGACTAATGTAAGTCACCATTTCAGAGCAGACCGTTCACCTTGGGAAAACAGACACCTCTGTACTCGGCTACAACAATTCCATAAATGTTTTTGCATCCCATTTCCTATTTTAGCACCAAAAATGTGTCCTGGATCTTGCTGTCCAGTGGGGGAGGCCTCCCCAGACTTCTGGTGCGTATTTGGTGTTTCAAGGCTGCCAGACGTTGACCCACTGCAGGCTGCCCGTTCATGCTCAAGGTAGAAGTGGTAGGGTGTGTGAGCTGTGCTTAGTTGCTCAGTCGTGTCTGACCCCATGGACTGTAGATCACCAGGCTCCTCCATCCATGGGATTTCCCAGGCAAGAATACTGGAGTGGGTTGCCATGCCCTCCTCCAGGGGATCTCCTGACTCAGGGGTCCAACCTGGGTCTCCTGCATTGCAGGCAAGATTCTTTACCAACTGAGTTACAAGAGAATCCTGAAGTGGGAGGGAGAGCACCTCAACCTGCCTTGAATCAGAAAAGAAGAATTTCCTACAATCCTGTACCGTCAAGGTTCTTCAGAGGAACAGACCAGCCGGAGGTAGATAGCTGATAGACTGAGACAGCAGAGGAGACTCGTACAGGAACTGGCTGGTGTAGAGTGGAGGCTGGGCACTCCTTGGACCTGCTGTCGCCCATGCAGGTGCAGAGTGGGTCGTGGGTTCAGTCGAGGCTGACGGTGGCCTGAGAACCAGAAGCTCCGCTGATTGAGGGTGGGAGAAAATGCCGTCCCAGCTCCGGCAGAGCGCGAACTCCCCGATGCCTTTTTGATCCACTTGGGCCCTCAGGGGACCGGCTGGTCCCCCCTTACTGAGAAGGGTTGTCCTTATTCCATCTGCTGATCTCTTCCAGAGCCCCTCACAGACGCACCCAGAAGTAGTCTTACTGGCAGCTGGGTATCTGTCAGCTGAGTCAGGTCCACATGTGAGATGGACCACCACGGGCCACGTGTGACCTCAGCTGTCTCCTTGGGCAGCATCATGTCCTGTCACACTGTGGGTGTGAGGGCGGCTGGGGAATGGCATCAGCTCCGAGGACCTGCGGGGTGGGAGCGAGGCCAGGAGTCACCACGTCTAGAGCAACATCACTGCCCCAGACCCGGTGCTATTTCACATAAAAGCACCCCCCTTTTTAAAAAACGTGTTCATTCATTCATTATTTTGGAGCTGTGCTGGGTCTTCGTTGCTGTGTGCAGGCATTCTCTAGCTGTGGTGTGTGGACTTCTTACTGTGGTGCCTCTCTTGTGGCGGCTCCCGGGCTTGAGCATGGGCCCCATAGTTGTGGGGCCTGGGCTTCGTTGCCCCATGGCATGTGGGATCTCCCTGCACCAGGGATCAAACCTTTGTCACCTGAACTGGCAGGCGGATTCTTAACCACTGGACCAGCAGGGAAGCCCCAGCATCTCTATTTTTTCAATGAGTGAGGATGCACAGCTCATTCCTACATCATCAGGATCACCAGCTTCCGTTCACAGAGCAGAGGTTCACACGTGAGCAGAGGATGTTATCATAAAGATGGATGAGGGCCGATTAATTTCACGTTGTCGGCCTGAGTTATTTTGGCCTGGGATAGCATCTCATAAATTCACCATTTCCCAGGGAATGTTGTTTTAGAGGGTGATTTGTGAATTGATGCAAAAATGTATCAGAATGCATTGTAAATCAGAGAGGAGCTGACAGTGGCAAAGGAAGTTATTCAGACCATTTGAGCCCGTCTGTTTAGAAATCATTTCAGGCCAGATGTTAGACAAATGGGAATCTTTTTGGCCTATGGAAGGATGTAGGGAGGAAAGATATCGCTGATGCACATGGCCATTTGGAGGGATGTGATGTGAGCGCCAGGCCCTTTCTTGTTTCCTTCTCGTATCTCATTTACATCCACCCAGGTCTGTGAGGTGGTCCTCCATTGGCAGACAGGGTCTGGGGTGCAGAGGAATGAAGTCCATAGGCCAAGGTTGCAGGTGTGTGAAATGAAATGACACATTTCTCCAAGTTGGCTGGACCACGAACCTACGGTTTTGACACGATGGCGAGAAATGTCTGTGCAGCGATGTCCACGAGCCAGGGACTGTCCCGGGTGGACGACATGCATCTAGGGATATGAGTGTGGATAACCTGGGCAGTTGGAAGTTTTGAAGCACAATGTGCATTATTTTTGTGGGTGGGGGAGACTATAAACAGTCCATGATTCTTACGACAGTAACCTTTGTAGGGAACATGGAGCTCCAGTTTTCAAGAGAGAACAAAAGCAAACCAGAGCAATGATTCTTTTCTGCATCTCGACACAGCCGGTGCCCTGAAAGTTTCATCCTCAGAAAAAGCTCGTGTCTGCTTCACTTTCATGCTCTCCCGGCGGCTGATGAGTTTGTTCATGGTGTTGATGTGCCCTATTTTCTCCCATCTAAGGGGAATTTTGTGTGTGTGTGTGTCTCTTTGTCTCTTCGTATAAATAATATAAGAGCATTCCTAAAAGCCTAGGGCCGGGCGCTTCTGGGTTGCATGTCTTCTTAAATTTCAGGACAGCGTGGCAGCTTTCTCCGAACCTTATCTCTCACGCCAAAAAGAAGAGCAGGCTCACAATAGGCGGCTTTTCTTCTCATCTGTGTGCACGCAGAGCAGGGAAAGTTCAGACATCAGACGCTTCAGATGGCGGCTTTCAAAGGCATTAAAAAAAAAAAAGTGAAGGGAAGAAAAGGAAACAAATCTTGAGCTATTACAAAGAGTTTTTAAGCAAGACATGTTTATTAAGCGGGCTGTATTCCTTCTCACATATTCAAAGACATCTGATTAAACCTTCTCGGGGAGACTGACAAAGCTTTGTCTGTCTGGGCAGGACAGATAAACCCTTTCTGGGTAGATTGCTATCGTCTCCTAGGCTCTGTACCAGAGAGAAGGCAACAGTGTGTCTTGTGAGGCTGACGTGCCAACTGCACAGAATCCAGATCAAGACGCACTTGGCTCCCATCTCGAGCCCGTCCTGGAGTGGGGTGGGTGCTACCGTTTGGGTGGCACGTGGTGGCCATTGCTGGCACTAAGGAGTAGATGGGAGGCCTTGGGCTGAAGCCAGCGATGAATCAGAGACGTAGATTTGAAACATAGCAGGAAAGAAAGCTTTCAGAGTAAGAAATTCAGTAGGATTTCAGGACACGGAGGAGCACAGAGCTCGGCCTCCACGCACCAAGGACTGTCCACTGCTGCGTGCTCTGCTCTCATAGACCCTGCTGGGGCTGACAACAGTGGAACCAGGGCTCTGACCGAAGCATCATTTCCCTGGGGCCTGTCTCTTCTGTGTTGATCTGGCAACCTCTCCTGGGCACCATAACAAACACTGGATTTATGGGACTCTGCTGCCAGAGGGTGCAGTCCACAGACACTGGCTTTCAGATTTTTTACAGGATACTTTTTTACCGTTGATACTTTTGAGGGAAAAAGCAAGTAAAGAAAATACTGTAAATGCATGTATTTTTTTCGCTACTGCTGATCTTATTTCAGTGGAATTACATGTTCACATTTCAGTATAAATTATTTCTAACACTGTATCCCTTACACTCAGATATTATATTCTCAGATCCCTATTTCCATTTTCTATTTCCTGCTGTGGACTGAATTCTGTGTCCCCCTCAAATTCATGTGTTGAGTCCTGACCCACAGGCTCAGGTGTCAGGAGGTATCTTTGGGGGTGATGAGGTCATAAGGGTGGAGCTCCCAGGATGGGATTAATGTCCAAATAAAAGAGCCCCCAGAGAGTCCCTCCCCCCTTCCTCCATGAGGACACAGTGACAAGACATCTAAGATTGTAGAAGACGAAACTCTTCTGTGTCAACGAAAAGAGTATATGTGGTGAATTTGTAATTCACAGGAAGTTACTTTCTAAGACTTGACCCATGGAGTTTCTGAGGCATACTCAGAACAGAAGGCTTGATTTTCCAGTTCTAAAGCAAGAGCTTCAGGAGACAATCAAGGCTGTCCATTCTCTCCCAGTCTCCCCACCGTCCCATGGTTCATCCCTATCTTCCTTAGGGGAGAAAGGAGTTCATGAGGTCAGAACCTTCTCGTAACCAGTCGTTGTTGTTCAGTCCCTAAGTTATGTCCAACTCTTTGCAATCCCACAATCTGCAACACACCAGGTTCCTCTGTCCTTCACTGTCTCCCGGAGTTTGCTCAAATTCATGTCCATCGAGTTAATGATGCCATCTAACCATCTCATCCTCTGTTGTCCCCTTCTCCTCTCACCTTCAATCTTTCCCAGCATCAGGGTCTTTTCCAATAAGTCAGATCTTTGTATCAGGTGGCCAAAGTATTGGAGCTTCAGCTTTACATCAGTCCTTCCAATTAATATTCAGGACTGATTTCCTTTAGGATGGACTGGTTTGATCTCCTTGCAGTCCAAGGGACTCTCAAAAGTCTTCTCCAATACCACAGTTTGAAAGCATCGATTTTTCAGTGCTCAGCCTTCTTCATGGTCCAGCTCTCATGTCTGTACATGACTACTGGAAAACCAAAGCTTTGATGATTAGACATATCTTTGTTGGCAAGGTGATGCCTCTTATTTTTAACACACTGACTAGGTTTGTCATAGCTTTCCTTTCAATGAGCAAGTGTCTAATTTCATGGCTGCAGTCATGGTCCACAGTGATTTTGGAACTCAAGAAAATAAAATCTGTCACTGTTTCCTCTTTTCCCCGTCCTGTTTGCCATGAGCATTACACTTTTTTTCCCTACTCTGGTGCCCACACTTTTTTTCCCCCAAACCCTTGGACAAGCATGAGGCTCCAGGTCATTTCATAGGACTGGAGAAGAAACTGTGTGCTTGTGTATGGAGTATAGAGCCCAACTTTTGGTTATAGGATCAATTAACTATTGTGACTAGTGATTAGTCAGGGGTTCCTGAAGCAAGAGTGCTCTGGGTAGGCAGGATTAATTAGTGGCTTTCAGAGTCATTGGGGGCTTCCAGGGTGGTATGTCTGGTTTAATTTGTTCACCTCAGCTGGGAAGGGACAGGGTGGAGGGGTGCAAATCCTCTCAGGAGGGGTATTTAGTTTAAAAATGCACAGCTAGCTGTTATTTTCCATATAATGCAAGTTATAGAACTTAAACTCAGGGGAATGTCTCTGCTTCCAGGGGTCAGCTGCAGACAGGACATGCTGGAATGAAGGTAGGGGATGGGGAATAACTCCTAAATATCAGTCTTACTAACAGTCATTTGTCTAGAGTCTGTAATTAGGAAATTCTACTTCTAAAGAATATTCTGAATACTGACTGCCCCCAGACCTGCTGTGATGATCCACTAAACCTGACCTCACTGCACACTTGGCCTCCCCACTCCTAAGACCCCAAGATTGCAGGGTTTAACCACATTTTCTCACTTGACTGGATAAAAACCAGAAGAAGGTTCATCTAGAATTGCTAATCCAGAAATTATCTCCAAGGTGATGTTACCTTGGAGATAATTGTGGCCAGTTGTGGTCAAGATACTTTTATCCCTGAATGGATATGCGTGAACTGTTTCCTAAGCCTTGAAGGAGATGTGGCATCTGTGAGTCATATTTTCCCATTATTTATTCTGTTTAGCCAGAGTGTGTTATGTGGAGAGTGGATTTTCGTAAAATCAAGTTCTCCTCTGGGGTCCCTTCTCACTCTAAAAAAGGACAAATACCTACTGTATAGGATATGGGACTCTGCTCAATTGTTACGTGCCAGCCTGGATGAGAGGGAGGTTTGAGGGACAATGGATGCATGTATATGTATGACTGAGTCACTTCAGGGTTCACTTGACATTATCACAACATTGTCAGTTGGCTATACCCCAATACAAAATGTTTTAGTGTTAAAAAAATTAAATTAAAGAAAAGGATAAATAAAACTAAGAGTGGGAACAGAAAGAGAAGTGCAAGGATAACTGATTTACAACAATGTAAAGTGGATGTCAGGCTCCTAGTGTTTTGTTGCTTTTCATGACAATTTATTCAATAAGCAATGAATTTGGGAGCTTACAGTCGTGTAGCCCTTTGTATACAGGTGGCTGAGGCGGGGCTGTGGGGGCTGGAATTGAGGTGCCCTGGGGGACACTGAAAGAAGGTGGTGGGCTTCCCATGGATCAGGACCGTCTCCTGTCTGTCCAGGTCCTCAGGCTCTGCTGATGGCTGCATGGGGCCAAGTCACACCAACACAGGGGGCCTGGACTCTCTCGAAAGCACTGAGTCATGACATGGTCAAATGGAAAGAAAGATAATGGAGTGCTGGGGTAGACACTTTATGAACAATTACATGTTCTAAATAGCAAAAATTAAAAAATTTTTTTATTGAAGTCAAGATGCTTTACAATGTTGTGCTGGCTCCTACAGAACCACAAGGTGAATCCAGCTGTACGTGTACATATATCCCTTCTTTTTTTTTTTTTTTTGGATTTCCTTCTGAATAATGAGTTTTCATCCTAAAAAATAGTTGAAATTTTAGAAAGAAGGTATTTTTCCTGGAGTCAGAAATGCTTTGGAAAAATATCAACCTTTCCTCCCAGACATCTGGATTAAGAAAATTGAGACAAGGGATGAAGTGTTATTTTCTCTCATTGCCAGTTTCTACCTTCCAAAGCTCCCAGTGCTTTAAGATGAAGTTTAAGTGACTTTTAAAGAAGGTCTCCTCAGCTTGTATAGCTGGAGCTGCGGCTCACACTGATTTTTGCAACTATATTATAATGCTCCGACAAAGGGTTTTGATAAAGGGAAGGCGGCCAGCCCCTCGTGGAGTCGCCTTTGTGACAGGGATCTGGCTGAACAGCCCATCAGCCAGAACCGTGGGCCACTGAGACGTTGGGAGTGGGAGACACCAGATCAGCCCTCATTGTGAGCACTCCTCAATTTATGCAGCCTTTTCAGAGGACAGAGTCCCCAGGCTTCCACATGTCAGAAGGGCTCAGTACCTTACAGGAGATGTATTTAAGGAAAATTAGCCCCAAATCACCGTGCTATTGTTGTCCCAGGTTCTTATCATATAAACGCTAACTCTGAGGTTGTTCTTAAAGAATGCTATTCAAAAAATTCTCTCAAGTTTCTCTATCAAGAGGTGAATTTAAATATTTGTATTTCTTCCCAAAATGTGAGATAAATGAATTCAATTTGAATTTGGCTTTTCTTTTTAGGGCATAGAGACAGTGTTCTCTCTTCCTATGGACCAACTCAGTGTAGGAACAGTTAAGGAGAAAGGTCTCACGTGTGTGACTCCTTGTGTGTGAATGTTGAAGCCAAATCCGGCCTCTATACCCCAACATAGAATTATTAAAGTATCTAAAAGACAAAGTTTTGGGTGAAGTAGAAAAGAATATACCAGGTAAAGGGAGCTATAGTGGGCTTATGCCCTCAAGACTGTGTGTCCTGCCCTGGGAAGGGGTAGTGAGGAGTTTTATATATAGGGTTCAAAGAAGGCATGATCAGCTCTTGGAATTCTTCTGATTGGTTGGTGGTGATGCAAGCGCGAGTCACTCCTTGCCTAGGGCTGTATTTAAAATTCCAAACAGAGATGTGATGGAGGCAGGCAGAGTTCAGGAGGGAGGGCAGGCAAGGCGCAGGGTGTGGTCTCCAGGTTATGGTTATGGTCTGTGAAGAGAAGACCCCTGACACCAGAAGGTACACAGATGGCAGATAAGCACGTGACAAGATGCTCCACATCTTATGTCATCAGGGAAATGCAAAATCACACAGCACAGAGAAAACACTACACACCTATTAGAATGGCCAATATCCAGAACACTGGCAACACCAAATAGGTGACGGTGTTGAGCACGGGGGGCTGTCATTCATTGCTAGTGGGAATGTGAAATGGAGCAGCCCCTGGGGAAGACAGTTTGGAAATTCCTTACAAAACTAAGCACACTCTTCCCACATGACCCCGCAATCACATCCAAATTAGCTTAAAACTTATGTCTGCAATAAAATCTGCACACGGATATGTACAGCAGCTTTATTCATAATTGCCAAATTTGGAGGCAAGCAAGTTGTCCTTTAGTAGGTGATGGAGAAATAAACTGATTTATCAGATAGTGGAATATTTGTTGTTACTGTTCAGTCGCTCAGATGTGTCCATCTCTTTGTGACCCCAGGGACTACAGCATGCCAGACTTCCCTGTTCTTCACCATATCCCAGAGCTCGCTCAAACTCATGTCCATTGCGTCAGTGATGCCATCCAACCATCTCATCCTCTGTCGCTCCCTTCTCTTCCCACCCTCAATCTTTTCCAGCATCAGAGTCCTTTCTAAGAGTCAGCTCTTCGCATCAAGTGGCCAAAATATTGGAGCTTCAGCTTCAGCATCAGTCCTTCCAATGAACACCCAGGACTTATCTCCTTTAGGATGTACTGGTTGGATCTCCTTGCAGTCCAAGGGACTCTCAAGAGTCTTCTCCAACACCACAGTTCAAAAGCATCAATTCTTCAGTGCTCAGACTTCTTTATAACCAATGCTCACATCCATACATGACTGCTGGAAAAACCATAGCTTTGACTAGATGGACCTTTGTTGGTAAAGTAATGTCTCTGCTTTTTAATATGCTGTCTAGCTTTGTCATAGTTTTTCTTCCAAGGAGAAAGTGTCTTTTAATTTCACGACTGCAGTCACCATCTGCCATGATTTTGGAGCCCAAGAAAATAAAATCTCTCCTTTCACTGTTTCCACTGTTTACCTATCTATTTTCCATAAAGTGATGGGACTGGATGCCATGATCTTTGTTTTTTGAATGTTGAGTTTTAAACCAGATTTTTCACTCCTCTTTCACTTTCATCAAGAGGCTCTTTAGTTCCTCTTTGCTTTCTGCCATAAGGGTGGTATCATCTGTGTATCTGAGGTTATTGATATTTCTCCCAGCAATCTTGATTCCCGCTTGTGCTTCATCCAGCCTGGCACTTTGCATGTTGTATTCTGCATAGAAGTTAAATAAGCAGGGTGACAATAAACAGCCTAGATGTACTCCTTTCTCCATTTGGAACTAGTGTGTTGTTCCATGTCTGGTTCTAACTATTGCTTCTTGACCTGCATACAGGTTTCTCAGGATGCAGGTAAGGTTATCTGGTATTCCCATCACTTTAATAATTTTCTACAATTTATTGTGATCTACACAGTCAAAGGCCATTATTCAGCATTAAAAAGAAATGTGCCATCAAGCCTTGAAAAGGCCTGGGTGATGATGACGTGCCTATGTATGTTCATCAGTTATAACAAATGGACCATCTAGTGGGGATGTTGATGGCAGGAGGCATGCATGTGGTGGCAGGAGGCATGTGGAAATCAGTGTGTGCGTGGGTGGGTGCTCCATTGCTTCAGTCGTGTCTGACTCTTTGCAATCCCATGGACTGTAGCCCACTAGGCTCCTCTGTGCCCGGGATTCTCCAGGCAAGAATACTGGAGTGGGTTGCCGTTTCCTCCTCCAGGGGATCTTCCCAACCCAGGGATCAAACCCTCATCTCTTATGTCTCCTGCATTGGCAGGTGGGTTCTCTACCATCAAGCCACCAGGAAAGCCTGGAAACTTTCATACTCTCTCTTTAATTTTGCTGTGAACCTAAAACTACTTAAATATAATATTTTTTGAAAAAAAAAAAGAAAGCCCTTTATTCCACAGGCCAGGGCAGCAGAAGAACTCAGAAGCCAACATTGTGGAGGGCCCCTGTCTCAGAGGTGTTTTCCCGACACCCCGCTGTTTGTCATTATGGGAAGAAAACTTATGCTTCCTACCAATTTGGGATGTAGGATTATTTTTGAGAGCTCCTATTAAAGGGTTTCAGGGAAGTGGAGGTTTTCACGGCAGGAAGAACCTAGAATTTATCTTTCCCTGTCACAGAGGGTACGTGATGAGGGTAAATTACACAGAGTCTGCATGAAGAGCTTTGGGGTCCGCACGGGGGAGGCACAGTGTACCCGAGAGCTGTCCTGCCCCGCTGCGCATCTCCCTTTTAAAAAATTGATTCCATTACTGAGGAAACAGCTGAGAGGAGGAAGTCCAGGACACAGGTTCTATTTTCTACAGAGGCTTTCAAAAGGCATTTGATAAAGTATCATAAAGAAGCCTCACATGAAAGTAAGGATTTATGAATTACAGAAAAAAAGAAGTCACTTGGAAATGAGGTAGAGAAGAGAGCTGCCATCCGTCTCCCTGACAGACAGTTGGGGCTGGACCTCGGGAGCTGGTGGACAGAGCTGCCTGCAGCCACGGCGGCACAGGCCACGGCAGCCAGAGCCACAAGGTGTGGTCCTGTACGCTCTCTCTCACGAGGTAGCATCTGGATTTCTCAGGATCACAGCCTCACCAGCTGGGTTCAAATGGGGGGCTCACATGGGAGGAATAGGGGTCAGGACCTGGGGTCACGCATGCAGCTCGGGGACCCCCATCTCCCTAGTGGACCTTGCCTCTGTCTTGCTGGTCCTTCCTTGTTCCTGTGAGCCTACTTCTCTGAGTCCTTGATGGTCCCCTGGTTTCACAGCTCTCCTCTCACTCACTTTGTTAGAAGGACAGTCCAGTAAGAGCTCTGGAGGCTCCCCTGGGCCATGGAGCGAGGGCCAGCCCAAGGGCAGTCTTCCAGAGCTCAGGGCACTTTCCAGTCTGGACAGGCATGTCCTCACGTCTATCAAGCACTCTGGTCTGTGATCCAGGCACTCCCCAGTGTTTCTTCTGGTCTAAACGTGAATGGTTGTTTCTGAAAGGGATACACCCTGGTCCTTCTCATCCTGATGAGAAGCGAGAGGCTGAGGGAAACAGCAGTTTTTGGACTAGCAGGATGGCTGCTTCCTTTCCAAGGAAGTGCCATGTAACATCTGGGTTTTACACGAAGCCCTGAAGAGGTTCACAGGTGAGTGATGTCTACTCTAACCCTGGAGCTGCTGGAGAGCTTGGAGAAATCTAGTCCATGACCCTCAGGTCAAGGATGGGGACACAAGGCCCTGCCTTATTTGAGTGTTGTCACTTAATGCTGTGTTGTTGGCCTATTGGAACTTATCTTTCCAAGGAACCCAGTGGAGGCCAGTGGGGCTTCTCATCACCATCCAGGAGATTCCACCTGTTGACAGTTTCACTCTCCAGAGGCACAGTGGCTGGGGGCAAGAAAGAAGCAAATTGGGGGCTTAGATTCAAGGGATAGATTTAGACCAGAAGTATCTTGAAAATGAAAAAATAGATAATTATTTAAATAAGTTGAGCCCAACCCACATGATTTCCATGATTCAGAAATATCGTCTAGTATCATCTATCAGTTCAGTTCAGTTCAGTTCCATCACTCAGTCGTGTCCAACTCTTTGCGACCCCATGAATCGCAGCATGCCAGGCCTCCCTGTCCATCACCAACTTCCGGAGTTCACCCAAACTCATGTCCATCGAGTCGGTGATGCCCTCATCCTCCGTCGTCCCTTTCTCCTCCTGCCCTCCCTCAATCCCTCCCAACATCAGGGTCTTTTCCAATGAGTCAGCTCTTCCCATGAGGTGGCCAAAGTATCAGAGTTTTAGCTTTAGCATCAGTCCTTCCAATGAACACCCAGGACTGATCTCCTTTAGGATGGACTGGCTGGATGTCCTTGCAGTCCAAGAGACTCCCAAGAGTCTTCTCCAACACCACAGTTCAAAAGCATCAATTCTTCGGCGCTTAGCTTTCTTCACAGTCCAACTCTCACATCCATACATGACCACTGGAAAAACCATAGCCTTGACTAGACTTGACTTTGTTGGCAAAGTAATATTTTTGCTTTTTTAATATACTATCTAGGTTGGTCATTACTTTCCTTCCAAGGAGAAAGCGTCCTTTAATTTCATGGCTACAATCACCATCTGCAGTGATTTTGGAGCCCCCCAAAATAAAGTCTGACACTGTTTTCCCATCTATTTCCCATGAAGTGATGGGACCAAATGCCATGATCTTAGTTTTCTGAACGTTGAGCTTTAAGCCAACTTTTTCACTCTCCTCTTTCACTTTCATCGAGAGGCTTTTTAGTTCCTCTTCACTTTCTGCCATAAGGGTGGTGTCATCTATGCAGAATCTTAAAAAAAAAATGACACAAATGAACTTATTTACAAAATAGAAAAAGACTCACAGACTTAGAGGACTGTGTGGTTACCAGGGGAAAGCAGGGAGGGATAGCTGGGGAGTTTGGGACTGATACGGACTCAACTGACAGAGACCTTTTTGTTGTAACGAACACCATAGAGATTTGAGAGGACGAAGACCATCAGGGCCAACCTGGGCTGGATTTTGCAATTTGATGAATTTGATGATGCAGATGGGCTCCCTGGTGGGGAACGGCCATGTGGTTCCCACGTTGACGCAAGTGTGCCTGGAGTAGCCAAGTCTTCACAAGAAGCACCACGGCAACCCCATCGTGAATACACAAAACTCCTGGGCACGGTGCCACATCTCTGACATGTCAGGGAAATGTTCTTACGCGGTGAATGAAATCTCCTGGGAGGGTCATAAATCCTGTGCAGCAAATTATACACTAACAGGTTCTTAGGGGAATTCAAATAAATCCTCACAACCGCTTAGCAGGTAATCTCCAGATCAGATTCCCATTTTTCTTAAGAGCAAAATAATATATGACTTCTTATACTCTCCTCGTGAAATGCCATATATCAAAGATATGAATTTAGTCGAAATATTGATCTTAAGCCAAAGTGAAACTAAGGGAAAGTTTAATGCGTTTCACCACAAAGGAGAGAGTGAGGGACGTATGCATAAAATGTGCTTTATAAAGTGAAGCATCCAGAAGGGGTGGGACAGAAGTGCTCAGGAGCCTGGTGCCCTCCTGAGGTGGTCCAGTGAAGGAAGAACCATGGAATCCAGCAGAGCCTGGATTCCTGACAACCCAGCTGTTTGTCATGGAGATTTGGCCTTTCAATTAGAGAACTAAGATAGACTTCGGGAGAAGGAGATATCTTAATGCAGTGTGAATCCTTTTAAATGAGTTATATTCATTGCCAGTCATATGGGGTAAGTGTATCAGAGCCATGGTCTGTGTCTCAGGGGGAGACACAGCCATGGAGGGCTACAGTTTTTTTTTTTGTTTTTTTTTAGCTTTCATTTTATACTGGAGTAGAGCCTATTAACAATGTTGTGATAGTTTCAGATGGACAGCAAACGGATGCAGTGGTCCATATACAAGCATCCATTCTGAAGGTGACAGGTTGATGGAGGGGAGTCTGGGTTGATGGAGACTTGAGGAATTTCCCAGAGAATTAGATTAATATCAGATGTGCACCCAAACTTACATCTTCTGTTCCTTTCTTCAATAACAAAAGCATAATGAGGAGAATGATCTTCCTTTTCTATCTCGGTCTGCCAAAGTGAATCAACCCTTGCAACCTCTCTGGGGAGTGACCACTAACTTCATGGGTCATAGGACAAACAGTTGTTAAAAAATAGTGCTTTTTAAAAAATTTTTTCTTTATTTTTTCTGAGTGAAAGAGCCTTTATAAAGTCCCCTATCATTTAATCATCCATGTGCTGTCTAGAATTCTCGAGTGAGCTGGATATCTCAGAAAAGCAGGGGAGGAAGGCTGGACAGCCAAGTGCCATGTGATGACCACACCCACCTGACACTTGAAGGGACGTTGTAATTTCTACTTTCAATGTTTGCAGCATGCCTGGGGACACTGCTGTCACCTGTCCTTTGGCTGGCACGGCCAGATGTGCCCCATCAGACACGAGCAGCCACAGCCGTGGGTGAACCAAAGGCGCCTTCCTAAGTAGGCTATTACTTATTTATTTGGGGGATTTATAAAAATGTGGCCGTCATGTGGAGCCTCTGGGTGCATGAATAATGCAAAAGTACAAAACATTAGGAAACAGAAACAAACAAAAGCCAGATGCCTAGCTCCATTTCTCTCCAGGGACAGAAACCACTTTTTTGATCAATACATTGTATTACAGAGGATTGTGAAAAAAAATGCAAACGTGAATTTAATAGGACATCAAAGCTTGAGTTGGGGCACAAATGCCTTCTTGCCATTCGCACGATCAGGGTGTGAGCCTGTCCTGGGAGTGAGAGCCACGGTCTGAACAAGGGTCAGAGACGCTAACAGTCCAACTTGGCAAGGAGGGGACGTCTGTGGGAGTGGGCAGGAAATGTATGAAGGCAGCCCCATGAAGGAGTAGAGCACGGCCTTCGAGAGGAGCTGGGCCCAGAGCCGGTTCCATTGCACAGCCTGTCCTCAGACCTGCCTCTGCCCATCTTGCACATTTCTAGACTCGGCTGTTGTTTGCTGCCTTCTTTCTTCATGCAGATGGTTGACTGGAGTCCTGCTCGTTCTGTATCACCTGTCATCCGATGTGCTCTGTGCTTCAGGCAGCATCTCCTCTGCCTCTGGCTGGAAGTTTAGCCGCTCCACTGGTAACCCCAGACCCCATTGCTGCTCCACAGTCATGCTAGGGTTGGTCCAAAGGAGGGGAAGAAGCAGAAAAGAGAGAAAAATCTACTTGTACATGTTGGGAAGGGGCAGGAATTTGGTCACTCAGCCCTGAACTGTTCAAACAGAAGGTAATCACACCAGTTATGCCCACATCAGCTTGGACAAGGGAGTCCAGTCCATGGAGAAAGCCCCAAGGGCTACTCAGGAGGCTGCTCTTCAGCCTGGTCAGAACAAAATGGCTTGTATACTGAGTTGAAAGTGAAAATCACTCAGTCACGTCTGACTCTTCACGACCCCATGGACTATACAGTCCATGGAGTTCTCCAGGCCAGAATACTGCAGCGGGTAGCCTTTCCCTTCTCCAGGTGATCTTCCTGACCCAGGGATTAAACCCAGGTCTCCTGCATTGCAGGTGGATTCTTTACCAGCTGATCCACAAGGAAAGCCCATACTGAGTTGGCGTCCCAGTAAACCCAGCGCTAGCACACACTAACATCTGAGCTGCAGTGAGAAGCCTGGGGTTCACGTTCCAGGATTATGAGACTCATGGAGAAAGGAGACTGACTGACGGCAGGCCCATGATGCGACGCGGAGATGTTAGAGGATGGCTGGGGCCCCTGTTTCTGCTTTTTTCTCTTTCTCACTAAAATTGCCTCAGAATATGAAAATATGAAAAGTAAAGGGGCAAAAAATCATCTCTACGATTTGTAGTCTCTTCAGTTTTGAGATTACATTACATCTACCAAAACAGAACAAACCAAGTTTAGTAAATACTGCTTTCAGTAGAAAAACCTGATTTCTGAATTAAAACAGCTGATTGTTTATTGCAGAAAGAAACAGCTGTGGAAATTATCCTCAGATCCAAAAGTAACATAAGAGATGGGGATACTAAGCTGTCTCAGAGATAACATATCAAAATGCTCACGTGGGGGTGAGTGACATACAGGAGTGACACTGCTGAATATTTGACCAATAAAAACAAAAGTTATTCTAAAAAAATACTGTTGAACTTTCATGATTTTAATATAAATGTAATGTATTTACATTTATCTATTTATATTTATGAAATATATAACATGTATACAAAATACATATGCAAAATATGAAATATAAATAAATCTTAAAATTCACATTGCATTTATGTAAACATAAAATTTAAGTTTTATGCAAATATAAATATCATTCAAAGAAGATAAATATATTATGAGATATATTGATGATCACTGGGTCAATAAATCCAGTTATTCCAATGGGATGTCTAAATGTGTTTGGGAAATAGGTAATGAAACAACCAAGTTTTCTGCACAGAGAGTGAGCCTGAGTGTAGTCAATTATTCTCGATGTGGTAGAAAATGGAGTTTTAAACATGCTTTATGTATTTGTAGGATAAAAATCAGTTTCATTCAATTCCAAATAACTTGGGAAAAACAAAAAGAGGATATCAGGAAGTCTTGAGAATCACATCAGACTACAGGAAAAGTGTGAGAATTTATAGAAAGAAAATGAAACAGCGAAACTGAAATTGTAACTATGACGACAGTTGATATGCCAGCTGTACTCGTTTTCATGACAGTAAAAGACAAAATCTCTCATATGGAATAAGAAACATGATATTTATTTACAAAGAGATATAAGAAAATAATATAGAGAAGATAAAAATGAAAGAGCTAGCAAATACATATTATGCATATGCAAGTAAAATAATGCATTGTTAAATAGGAAAAAGCAGAGTTCAAGGCAAAAAGTATGATCATCTCCAAAGAAGATAGAATATTTATGAATACTTTAAAATAAATATCATGGAAACAATAGGAAATATTAAAAATGTTCAACTATAAGTGTAATGGAAGTCTTTTTTTCCTGACAGAACTAAGTTGCTGCTTCCATTGACAGATGAATAGGTAAAGATTGTACATATATATGTATGCATATATATATATTCAATGCAATATTATCAGCAACAAAAAGCAGCAATATGAATGGACCTTGAGGATATTATGCTAAGTGAGCTGAGTCAGATGTGAAAGTCTCTCAGTGTGTCCGACTCTTTGTGACCCCATGAACTATACAGTCCATGGAGTTCTCCAGGCCAGAATACTGCAGTGGGTAGCCTTTCCCTTCTCCAGGGGATCTTTCCAACCCAGGGATCGAACCCAGTTCTCCCGCTTTGCAGGTAGATTCTTTACCAGCTGAGCCACCAGGGAAGCCCAAGGATACTGGAGTGGGTAGCATTTCCCTGCTCCGAACCGGGGTCTCCTGCATTGCAGGAGGATTCTTTACAGATGGGGAAAGACAAATGCTGTACGATTTCACTCATGTGTTATCTAAAACACTAATAAACAAATAAGTCCCCCCCACCCCCCCCAGAAAAAAAAAAACCCTAAATAAAAGAGTAAACCAAATCAATCATGTTGATACGGGGAACAAAGTAGTAGTTACCAGAAGGGGAGGGATGGCAAGGGAGGGAGAGATGGGTAAAGGGTGATGAGTGAGCATGCTAAGTCACTTCAGTAGTGCCCAACTCTTTGCAATCCTATGGACTGTAGCCCATCAGGCTTCTCTGTCCATGGGGATTCTCCAGGCAAGAATACTGGAGTGGGTTGCCATTTCCTCCTTGAAAGGGTGATGGGTGGAAATTAAATTTTTAGTGAGCTCGCTGTAGGGCATACAGAAGTGGAAATATGATGTTGCACACATGAAACTTGCGCAGTGTCTACAGTTACCATGGACTGGAACACGAGAAGAAAGGGCATGCGTGTCCGTATGTGTGTGTGACTCTGTGTGTCTGTGTGTGTGTGTGTCTGTGTGTGTCTTTGTATGTCTGTGTATGTGGAGGGGTCGATGGCAGTGCTGACAGAGCACAGGAGGCGGGCCACTCTCAGGGAAATTTGTGGGTGACGTGGAGAAGGCTCAGTGTGGTAGATCTTCTGAAATAGAAGTGACAGCAAGATAAATAAATATATATTCGAGGCTGCAAAGAGGCAGCCGCTGAAGCTAATGGCAGCCTAGTGATCAGAGACATCAGTGTGGTCCCAGTCAGCTGAAAACCTCATCTCCATGGCGACAGCCTCTCCTGCCACTCCTCTCAGCACCAAGCAGGGAAGCTGAAATTCATCTTTAAACATTCTGCTAAAAATTGATTAAAGTAGAAAGTGACTCAGCTTTCCTTCTCTTTTTATTTTATCCCAGTTACCATGTTGAAGAAAAGAGTTATGTAGAGAGCACCTATTCACACAGAACCTGGTAATATAAGTAATTTATTCACTTCTTGGAGTCTATTATTAGGGTTAACAAGCCTAAAATGGGAGTTACAAATGCCTGATTAATGAGAAGCTTTCTTCAGCACAGAGTTGTGTCAGGTGGTCCTGTATCTGAGGATGGCACACCCCTGTTGAGGGGTCACCTTGGGTGGATGGCGCAGGGCGTTCAGCAAATATTACCATGGACGTGGCTGGCCTTGCATCCCTGGGACCCACAGAGCTCTCACAGCTGGCCGCATTCACATGCCAGTGAACCTGACTTGAGGCAGCTCCTTCACTATTGTATTGAAGAGTTTTTTCCCCTTGAAGTTTGCTGTGTTTGTTTGCTGCCTGTCAGCTGTTTAAGCTTTGGTGAGTATTAGCTACTAATGGGCATCTACCAGGTTTACACGTCAGCCATTCTAAGTCACAGAAATACAGTGATCTACCGAAGAGACACGAAATCATCACCGAACTCTAACATGTCACTCCTTCCACTAACAACTGTATGTCGTGTTTGCTGCGGTCTGAGTGTCTGTGTCCCCTCACATGTACAGGTTGACACCTAACACTTGATGTGATGGTGTTAGGAGGTAGGGGCTTTGGGGGGTGATGAAGTCATGGGGGTGGAGCCCCCAGGATGGGATTAGCATCCTTATAAGGGAGCCACAGAGACCCCCATGCCCCTTCCTCCAGGTGAGGATGCGGTGAGAAGATGTCATCTGTGAACCAGGAGGAAGCAGATCCTCACCAGACACAGAATCTGCTGGCACCTTGATCTAGGATGTCCAGCCTCCAGAGTTGGGAGAGACGAATGTCTGGTGTATATAAGCCCCTTGTCAGAGGGCATTTTGTCAGGGCAGCTGAATGGAGACTGCGCTGGCTGTCATTAGCACTTCACGCACAGTGCTGTCAGCACCGACTTCCAGGGACTGCGCCACTTCTGGCCCAGGCCCTGCTCAACAGCAGGTCGAGTCCTTCTCACCTTCCAGACTCTCCTCATTCTTTGTCTCATCTCTCTAATTCAGATGGTAAAGCTTCTCTAAGTCCTTACCTTCTGTAAGGACTCCTGTAATTAGATGGCTGCTAGGTAGCCCAGGGACATCTCCCATCTGAAGATCTGTACCTCTAACCACACCCTCAAGCCCCTTTTGTCCTGGGAGGTAACAAAGCCACTGATCCTGGGACTAGGTGAGGCTGACTGTCTGCCTCTGTCTTTCATGTATAAAGACCCTTGTGATCACATCCTTGCCCCCTCTGGGAAATCCAAGTGAATCTCCCAATCTAGAGTTAGTTTATTAAGTCCCTTAATTTCATCTGAACCAGAATCTCCTTTGCCTACAATGTAATGTAGTCACAGCTTCTGGAACCTTTAATAAATGAAGAAATGGAGGTTCAAAGTGGGTGACTGACTTTCTCAGACATGTTTAGGGTCTGCTGGGGTGACCATGTCAGGTGATATCAGAAATATGTAGATTCTTAAAGAGTCACCAGGCTCTAGCCTGGGTGTGACGCCCTGCTTGGATGAACTGAAGATAACTCTGGGTGTTCCATTGTGGTTCAAGTCTTTCCAGGCAGCTCGGTTTCATGGAGAGAAAATAAATATGGTTTTTGAGAAGGAAGAGAGCACATGTACAACTTTATAATTTCTTTAAGCAAGACTATTGGCTTCAGATGGCATTGGTTTCAAATGTCTACCAAAAAAAGTGGCAAAATTTAAACAAAAATATCTGTGCATTTCAGAGACCTTGTCCTCTAGGGGAGGAAAAGCACTGTTTTGTGTAACAAGGGACAGACATGGGACTGGCCCTCTCACCTTGACCCTTGACAGTCCACTTGGGAAAGATTTTTTCCTTCCTAATAACTTGGCTCTGTTCATCTGGAGGCCTTGGTTCCCAAGAGAAGGACATTTCAGCCAGGCTTCATGGGAGTCGTTTTGTCTTAACAGAGGATTTGTCTCAAGAAGATGAAATTAGACCATTTAATCTGCTAATGACCCATTTACTGATTAAAATTAGTAACATGACAGGCCCTGTATTATTAAGTCCTTTAAATACATTATAAGGTCTCCTGTGCTGGGGACCATATCACCCTCCCTCTCTGTCAAGAAGAGACTCTCTATCTTGACCCTAGTCTTTGATGTGTTCATTGAGGAAATCCAACTGGGTCATAAAATAGGCCACTTTTCAAAATATATGTTTTCCAGATCAGATTTATTTTTAAAAAAGGCAAAATCAAGGTCAGAGGCATGAGCCATTGTGCAACTCTTTACTTTAGGATTCTGCCTCTGAGAACGTGGTGACCTAAATTTAGCAAATAAGTTGCTTATCTGGCACCATTCTGGTTTGCCCTATCATCTCCTTATTCCCATCCTGTAGAAGGGTGACTCTAGAGGCCATTCTCTTGTCTTCAGTATCCTTTTCCCAAGGAAATATGGTCACATTACAAGTCTTTTTATTTACGTCATTCAATTAATAAGCCAGTTCCACCTGCCAGGCACTGGGCTGGTCACTTGTTCTATCAGAAAAAGAAATAGTTCCCCAAAAGAGACAGTAGAAACACTCAATGGGGTATTTGAGAGAATTTAATGAAGGAGCTTATAAAAGTGTGGACAGGTTTAAGGGAAAGAAATCAAGCAAAAGGCAGTCAGAGGCTTGGAAGAATGGAGCCAGTGACCCCCTAGATCTGCAGGTCTGGTGGTCAGGGTTAAGGTAACCTGGAGTCAGTCCAGCTGCAGGGAGAAGGCCACTCAACCTCTGTGGCATTCGAAGAAGTTCCCACATAGAGGGAAGAGTGAAAGGTTGTTGCTGCACCATGAAACACACTGGGATTCTTGGCCTCCAGAGGAGATGAATTCAATCTGGGGCCAGAGACGAGGCTTGATCACGCAGAGCTTTTGGGTAATAGTTTTGTTAAAGTATAAAGGAGATAGAGAAGGCTTCTGACATGGACATCAGAAGGGGGCTGAAAGAATACCCCCCTGCTAGTCTTTAGCTGGATGTTATATAGCTACTAGCAGTCTGCTAATTGAAAGGAAGGAAATGTCTCAAAACTCAGAGAATGGCACCAAGCCCCTCACCCACAAAACGCATTTTGAGATAATCTTGGCACCAGGTGAGTCACCCCAGGTCATAAAATGATTGACATGAATCTTGAAGAAAGGCAGATTCCCACACAAATATATAGTTTTTCATTAACATAGATTAAGAGAACAATGTATGACTATAACATACTGGTTTGTCAAGTCAGTTCTGAGCCTTTACATGAACCGACTTGAAGACAGAGTCTAGGGTAAATGCATAGTACATTAACATAGCTTAAGAAAAACATTTCCATAATAAAAAATGCATTGGTTAGCTCAAGGTTTGAGAAGAGTTAAGTTCAGGTGGAACCAGGTGTCATTATGGCAACACAGGATTTTAAGAGAAACCTCTTTTTAAATTTGTATAGAGAAGGGGAAAAATTATATCACTAGTTTGTTTCCTCCTGCCCCTTAAGAGAGAAAAAAATAATGTCTGACACTTGCAGCTTATTTCCTCCTTTTGGAGACCCCTGGCCTTCCTGCCTGTTACCCTCTCAAGAGGATGAAGTCTTGCCATGGACCAAACGTCTGTGTTCCCCAGCAAATTTATATGTTGAGTCCTGACCTCCAAGGTGATGGTGCCAGGAGGTGGAGTTCCCAGGATGGGATCAGTGTCCTTACAGAAGAGAGCCCAGAGAGCTCCCTGTCCCTCCCTTCAAGGGAGGACACAGGAAGAAGATGCTGTGAACCAGGAAGAGGGTCCTCACCAGACAGTGGATCTGGTGAAGCCTTGATCTTGGCTGTCCAGCCTCCAAAACTGTGAGGAGCAAATGTCCGTTTATATAAGCCACCCAGACTATGGCATTTTTTTACGGCAGCAGGAGCTGACAGAGATGTTGCTCCAACCTTGCTCCATTTCCTTCTTCCATCTCCTCCAGGTGCCTCCTTCTCCAGGTCCAACTGGAGGCCAGTGAGAAGGGGTGCAGATCAGCGCTAGGCACAGGGTGAGTGGGGAAGGGCAGAGGCTGCCTCCAGAGGGAGTCACTAGGCTGCTGACAAAAAGTGACCAGTCCTGACAGTCTAGTCCTGCCATAGACATCACACTCCTGAACACTGTATCATACTCAAAGCTCTTTAGTTAAAGCATGTCTAAAGTGAATGGGTGCACAGGGGAATTTTAATACTGGCCTGGAGATTTAGGAGATGGTGCCCATGGTAAGCAGTACTTAGGTTGAGGGAGTGTTCTCATATATACAATATCATTCAAGCATGAAGAATCGCCAGAAAAAACCAGATATAATTGAAAACAGATTTTAACAGTTCTGTGGCATAGGAATGTGTGTGCTAATTTACTGTCCTTTGTCATCGCAAGGTGAAAGGTATGTTCGGGAACAAGAAAAGGACCAGAAAAGGGAGACTATGAGTTCAATAAAAGATGGAGAGTCTTTTTAGTGCCAGTGTACAGTGAGAAAAGACATTTAAGAAGAATAATGGTAAGTACCAGATGATGAATTGGCTCGCAGTAAATCAGTTAAAATAAGCTAAAATAATCTTCATGTAAGTAGAAAGCAATCACATATTAAAAATATGATGAAAATTAAGAAACCCAGAGTCTGATAAAATGAGAGCTTTAAGTATTATATGGTACTATATTCTATATTATAAATATTACAACATGCTATAAGTATTAAGGGTTTCTACCAGTAAAAACAAAACAGATTCAAGAGCTGAATATGTTAATGCTACCCTACAAATTTACATTTTGCCAGAATTCAGGAGTAATTTAAGTGTCTTGGTAAGATGCTTAAATTGAAATTATTTCAAAGGGAAATTAAAAAAAATAAACACGGGAGGACTTATCAAAAATCCAGGTGATCTAAATGGGTTAATACTTCTTTATAATTTATTCTCAGAAAACATCTTGCTTAATATTTGTAAAAGATGCAGAAGAAAATTTTGTAGCCAAGTTCCGGTGGACCAGTTGGACAGGTGTTTTTTTTTTTTTTTTCTTTTTTTTAATCATGTTTTGTTTGCATTTCCTGAGAAGTCTGTTCTGCCTTTGTTAGACTTTTCTGTGTTGATTCTTACCTTTTCTGTTAAACTCTAAGTTTCTTGAAGGCAAGAATTCTGACTTATTCCTCTGGTGCCATGACTTGTGGCGCTAAGTGCCTTGTAAAGGTTTATTGACCCAAATGAATGGTCACTGTTTATGGAGACCAGGCTCCACAATACGGTGTGAGCTCCTTGTTGGAGGCCAGACGCTGTCATAAAGAGGATCACAGTCCTTCAAGAGCACTTCAGGTCAGTCGCTGGCAGTAAGAGAAATGCATTATCATGAGAAGCACTTCGACAGTGATGTGTGAAATCCGCTGTATCTGAGGCAGGATCTGATGTGACTTACAGCGTCATCCTGGTAAACAGGAAGCAATGTGTTGGAGAAGAAGCAGGGGCCAGCAAGAGAGACAGCTCAAGTCTGTCGTGAATGTGGACGTAGATCAAGATATGATACGTTGAGTGGAGAATGATGGTGGGAGAAAGGAAATAAGAAAGCCCAGTTTCCTCATATCCCAGGTCTGACTGAGGAAAACAATGTTAAGTTATCCAGCAGCTATGAGAAAAATGTGTAAAGATCCAAGGGGAATAAAGGTGAATTAAAAAAAAGAGTTATAAAGATGCCACATTAAATATTTATTATGATTATTCTAGCCAGAAGCTAGAAAACTCATTCCAGCCAAATTAATCTATCATTCTATTGGATTGTGACAGTTGCCTCCAAGAGATTTTAACAAAAGAGGCATGGTCATGTGTAAGTGCAGCCCAAGTTCCTTTTTATTAATCTAATGCATTGTGTTTTTACAGCATTTCATAATTAGCAAAGGGTTTTTTTTTCCCAGTGCCACATTTAATCCTCATGATAACCCTGCGAAAAGGGTATTGTCTCTATCTTACAAATGAGAAAATGGATGTGCAGGAGGGAAAAATGAGTCACACGCTAGACTCTGCACATTTGAGCAGGGGAGTTCAAACTCAGCCCTGCTAACTATATGAGCTTATTATTCATTTTACAGCATGAAAATGTGGTTCTGATGACTGTCTATTGATTGATTGGTTAAAGCCAGTCATAAAAACAATGCATGCTTTTGTTGATATTTCTTCCAGAAATGTAATACAGAAACAACATTTTCTTTAAAAAAATTTTTTTTACATTTTTGAAAAAAAGTTTTTTTAATGTAGACTATTTTTAAAGTCTTTATTGAATTTCTTACAATATTGCTTCTGTTTTATGGTTCGGTTTTTGGCCATGAGGCTTGTGGGATCCTGGCTCCCCGACCAAAGCTCCAACCTGCACGACCCCCAGTAGAAGGTGAAGTCCCAACTACTGGACTGCTCTTAGAGCCCTGGGATATATTTACCTTGTAATTGAATGTTTGTACCCTCTGACCAACCTCTCCCCATCCCCTCAGGCCCCAGCAACCACCCAGAGACTCTGTTTCTGTGAGTTCAATGTTTTTAATGTTACAATAAAATCATACAATATTTGACTTTTCTGCCTGACTTATCCCACTTACAAGAATGGCTCTTCTACTGGTTGTTGACGTTCAGTCTCTCAGTCATGTCCGACTCTTTGCGACCCCATGGACTGCAGCACACCAGGCCTCCCTGTCCATCACCAGCTCCCAGAGCTTGCTCAAACTCATATCCATTGAGTCAGTGATGTCATCCAACCATCTCATCCTCTGTTGTCCCCTTCTCCTCCTCCCCTCAATCTTTCCCAGCATCAGGGTCTTTTCCAATGAGTCAGCTCTTCCCATCAGCTTCAACATCAGTCCTTCCAATGAATATTCAGGGTTGATTTCCTTTAGTATTGTCTGGTTTGATCTTCTTGCTGTCCAAGGTGCTCTCAAGAGTTATACTAGTTAGTATTTGCTAAACATATTCAGGTACTCGGATACTGTGTGCATTTACAGTTATAATTCTTATAATCTCTTGATGAACTGACATTTTATCCTTATCTAATGACCTTCTTTATCTCTGTGTAGAGTTTTTATTGTTGTTGTTGTTTTGTTTTGCTTTTGTTGGTAGAAAGAAAAGTTGCTTTTAATCAGAATGCCAGCAATCTGGGCTGATGACAGACTCAGTCACAAAAAATCTGGTTATAGTTTTGACTTGAAGTCTGTTTTGTCTGATACACATATAGCTACTCCAGCTTTCCTCAGTCACAGTTGATGAAGAACATGTAGAGTATTTTTTTCCATCCCTCCACTTTGAGTCTGTATGTGTCCTCAAGACTGAAGTAAGTCCATTGTGGACAGCACACAGTTGGGTCTTTTGTTTTTCAGTCCATTCAGCTACCCTATGTCTTCTGCTTGGAGCATTTAGTCCACTTGTATGTAAAGTAGTTACCGATTGGTAAGGACCTACTATTGACATCTAAGTGTTTTCTTGGTGTTTTTTCCTTCATTTTTCTCTTTCCTTCTCTCTTTTTATCACTGTCTTCCTTTGGGAGTTGGTGATAGCTTTGATTTTCTTTTGTTTACATGTTTTTTTTGAATCTATTTTAGGATTTTGCTTTGTGGATAGATACCATGATGGTTTTTCCAGTAGTCATGTATGGATATGAGAGTTGGACTGTGAAGAAAGCTGACCGCCGAAGTATTGATGCTTTTGAACCGTGGTGTTGGAGAAGACTCTTGAGAGTCCATGGACTGCAAGGAGATCCAATCAGTCCATTCTAAAGAAGATCAGTCCTGGTTGGAAGGAATGATGCTATAGCTGAAACTCCAGTACTTTGGCCACCTCATGTGAAAAGTTGACTCATTGGAAAAGACTCTGATGCTGGGAGGGATTGGGGGCAGGAGGAGAAGGGGACAACAGAGGATGAGATGGCTGGATGGCATCACCGACTTGGTGGACGTGGGTTTGAATGAACTCTGGGAGTTGGTGATGGACAGGGAGGTCTGGCGTGCTGCAGTTCTTGGGGTTGCAAAGAGTCAGACACAACTGAGCGACTGAACTGAACTGAACCATGAAGTTTAGCGGTAAAGAATCCACCTGCCAATGCAGGAGACACAAGAGACCTGGGTTCAATACCTAGGTCAGGAAGATCCTCTGGAGAAGGAAATGGCAACCCACTCTAGTATTCTTGCCTGGAGAATCTCGTGGACAGAGGAACTTGATGGGTTACAGTCCATGGGATCGCAAAGACTTGGGAAAGACTGCGCAACTGAGCATATAGATGTAACAGTCCATTTTATACTGTTAACAAATTAACTTTGCTCACATACAAAGGTTCCAGTCTTTATTTACTTTTCCATGCCCTTTTAAAAAAATGAGGTATGTTGACATATATCATTATGCAAGTTTACGGTGTTACAGTGTACTGGTTTGACACATTTTACAATGTAATATGATTACCTTTGGCAGTTAGCTAACACCGCTAAAATGCCATGTAATTATCATTTCTTTTGAGGTCATAATTTATGTATTTTTATTTTGTATTCTCATCAACAAATGATTGCAACTGTAGTTATTTTAATACTCTTGTTCTTTACCCTTTGTATTAGAATTAAGTGGTTAACACATCACCATATTATGTTATTGGAATATTTTGAATTTGACTGGGTACTCACCTTTGCCACTGTGTTGTGTGTTTTTGTGCTTTCATGTTACTAATTAGTGTTCTTCCATTTCAGCTTGAAGAACTACTACAACTTGAAGACCTGTAAGGCAGGACTAGTGATGATGAGCTCCTTCAACTTTTGTTTGAAAGGGAAAGTCTTTATCTTGTTTTTATTTCTGAAGGACAGATTTTTCTCCCCTCCTTCCCTCCCTCCCTCCCCCCCTCCCTCCCTTCCCCCCTCCCTCCCTCCCTCCCTCCCTTCCCCCCTCCCTCCCGTCCCGCTCCGTCCCGTCCCCCTCCGTCCCCTCCCCCTCCGTCCCGTCCCCCTCCGTCCCCTCCCCCTCCGTCCCGTCCCCCTCCATCCCCTCCCCCTTCATCCCCTCCCCCTCCATCCCCTCCCCCTTCATCCCCTCCCCCTCCATCCCCTCCCCCTTCATCCCCTCCCCCTCCATCCCCTCCCCCTTCATCCCCTCCCCCTTCGTCCCCTCCCCCTCCATCCCCTCCCCCTTCATCCCCTCCCCCTCCGTCCCCTCCCCCTTCATCCCCTCCGCCTCCCCTTCTCTCCCCTCCCCCTCCACCCTCCCTCCCTCTTTTCTTCATTCTCCCCCTCTTCCTCCCTCTCTTTTCTCCTCTGTTTCCTCTTTTCGAAGAAATCACACAAGCAAAATTTCAGATATGACATTCAAAACAGCGAAAGGGATGCACGCCCATCCTCCACAGCAGTAAATGGCAGTGATTAACAGAATAAGATTCTTCCTCTTTGTCACCGTCGTCCAGATTAAATAGCCACATGAACACAGAAATGGTACTTCTGTGATTAGATTGATTGGCATTTATGCTCTTTAATGAGACATAATACAGTCATTTGCACAGACCATGTGCACATCCCCAGCCCAAGCTGTCATGTAGCCAACTAGAAAGTACACGGGGTAGAGATGCATGGTAGCGGTACTGCGTCCTACAGGAGCAGGGCTCCAACAGCTGCCAGGAATCCGTCCATCCATCCCTAGCTGGCATATGCTTCTATCTGAGATCTTTGGCTCTGTCTGAGAATACTTTAAAAACTGTTTCAATTCAACTTTTTATTTTGAGATAATTATAGATTCATGTACATATGTAATAAATAAAACAGAAATCCCATATACGTTTCACAGAGAGTCCTTCACTGAAAACACTGAGCAAAGTCATAATGTAATAGCAGTAGACTGGCATTAATATGATCAACGGATCTTGTTCACATTTTCCCCATTTATACTTGTACTTAATTATGTGTGCATGCATGCAGGACTGAGTCATGTCTGACTCTTTGTGACCCCTTGGACTGTAGCCCACCAGGCTTCTCTGTCCATGGAATTCTCCAGGCAGAAATACTGGAGTGGGTTGCTATTTCCCCCTCTAGGGGATCTTCCCAACCCAGGGATTGAACCCGAATCTCCTGCATTAGCAGGCAGATTCTTTACCACTGAGCCACCTGGGAAATGTGTTTAGATGTATGTATTTAGTTCCATGAAGTTTTATTGTGTGTGTGGTTTGCGTATCTATCCCACAGCCAAGATACAGGATTTTTCCATCACCATGTGGGCCCCTTGTCCCATGATTTATAAAATCATCTACTTCTACCCTCACTACCTCGCCCATCTTTCCTGGAAACAAACGACTAATCTGTTCTCCATTTCAAGAATGTTATATAAATGGAATTAATGCATAAGCCTTGGAATTGGCTTTTTTCCATCCAGCATAGTTCTCTGGAGATCAGGTTGTGCGTATCAACAGTTCATTCCTTTTTATTGTTGAGGAGGATCCTGTGATACACACCCACTGATTTTGTTGAACTGTTTACCCACTGAAGGACATTTGGATTGTGTTCAGTGTTTGGCTACTATGAATAAAGTTGATGTAAACATTTCTGTATGGATAATTTTGTGAACATGTTTCAATTTTCCTGGGATAAGTGCCCAAGAATATAATTGCTGGGTCATAGTACCAGGTGTCGTTTTCTGAGAAACTGGTTTTCCGAGTGACCATACCATTCTATTTTCCTGCCAGGGTGTCTGAGGGAACCACTTATCCCCTTCACTCTCTTGGTATTTGATGCTGTTACTACATAGTTCTAAGCTATTCAGATAGTGGTTTAGTACAGTGATATCTCGCTGTGGTATTAGGATGCATTTGCTAATGGCTAATAAATTTGAACATCATTCTCTGTACTTACTTGCCATCTGTAGTTTGTCTTTTCATCCTTTTAATAGGGTCTCTTGCAGAGTAAACACTTCTAATGTTGATGAAATCTAATTTATCATTTTTTTAATGGATTGTGCCTTGGGTGTTAAGCTTAACAACTCATTGCCTAGTTCTAAGTTCCCCAACCTTTTCTACTTTTTCTGTAAGAATTTTTATAATTTTACACTTTACACTTAAATCTGTGATCTGCTTTGGGTTAATTGTATAAAGTGTGAGACTTGAGACGACAGGATGGCATTCATTTCCTTTTTCTTTTCACTCATCGATGTGCAGGTGCCCCAGCATCATTTGTTGAAAGGCCATCTTTTCCCCACTGTACTGCATTTACACCTTTGTGCAAAAAACCCCACAGCAAATATGGTATGTCTGTGTGTGTCTGGATTCATCAATGATCAGTCTTATCACCTGCAAATAGAAATGTTTATTCCTTCCTTCTCTACGCGTGTGTGCTCAGTCATGTTGGACTCTTTGCAACCCCATGGACTGTAGCCTGCCAAGCTCCTCTGCCCATGGGATTTTCCAGGAAAGGATACTGGAGTGGGTCGACATTTCCTCCTCCAGGAGATCTTCCCAGCCCAGGAATTGAACCCAGGTCTCTTGCACCTCTTGCATTGGCAGGGAGTGGTTCTTAACAAGTGTGCCACCTGCTATGTGCAAGCACAAATACGTGCTTGCCAAAGAAAAAATTTGAAAAAGTGAGCTCCATAGCTTCAAGAAAAACAGTAACTAATGAGGAAACTGTATCCATTCATAGATGTCCCATCATCTCAGTGCAAGGTATAGACAAGAGAGAGGAGAGTTTTTCATTAGGAAATAGCTCTATTCTGATTACTTGTTTCATAATCTGCAAAGGCAGGCAAATACAGTCAGTTTTGGAAAAAGATTGTGAATCAATAAAGGTAAGAACGAAGTTCTTGATTTCACTGTTGGCCTAAGGAAAAGACCTTTCTCCTAAGCTACAAGAAAGTTTTTTATGCATAAACAAATAGAACGTTATCAGCAGAATAATGTAAATTTGCTAACATGGCTTAAGGGACCTCACGACATAATTGGGAAGTGAAAAGATTGAATTTGACTTAATTCAGTAACAATTTACTGATTATCTCTTCATCATCCTGCCAGGCAATGTGGAATGAATGAGAACAGAAGACAGAGTCTGTGCACCAGGAGAGGCTATACTTTCCCTGGTGGGGAGGGAGGACCTGGAGCAATTACCCACAGAGAAGCTCACAAAGCTCTTGTCCAGAGATGGAGGAAGAACACCTCTTTCCAAGTGTCCTGATTAGGCAGGGCTTCGGAGTGGCGCAAACCAGGAGGGTGCTTTCTACAGGACGTTCTGCCCCATTGTTCTTTCCTGTTCAGCCTTCTTTCCTTCCCTCACCTGAGCAAGGGACACAGACCTTGTGGGTGGCGGACTGTGTTTACCATCTGTTTCCTGTCACTGTTCCTCCTGGCCCCCTGTCACCACCTCCAGTCTCAGCGAGGGCTCTACACCTGCCGTGCCCTTCATCACTCAGTCTTTGTTCATATCAAGGTTTAATTTATGGATGAGAAATGTTTGTGTTTTCAATAAATAGAGGACAGCTAGCTAACTGTTTATTTAACTTATATGCAGAGTACATCATGAGAAATGCTGGGCTGGATGAAGCACAAGCTGGAATCAAGATTGCTGGGAGAAATATCAATAACCTCAGATATGCAGATGATACCACCTTTATGGCAAAAAGTGAAGAACTAAAGAGCGTCTTGATGAAAGTAAAAGAGGAGAGTGAAAAAGTTGGCTTAAAGCTCAACATTCAGAAAACTAAGATCATGGCATCTGGTCCCATCAACCTCATGGCAAATAGATGGGGAAACAATGGAAACAGTGGCTGACTTTATTTTTTTGGGCTCCAAAATCACTGCAGATGGTGATTGTAGCCATGAAATTTAAAGACGCTTACTCCTTGGAAGGAAAGTTATGACCAACCTAGAGAGCATATTAAAAAGCAGAGACATTACTTTGCCAACAAAGGTCCATCTAGTCAAGGCTATGGTTTTTCCAGTGGTCATGTATGGATGTGAGAGTTGGGCTATAAAGAAAGCTGAGTGCCAAAGAATTGATGCTTTTGAACTGTGGTGTTGGAGAACACTCTTCAGAGTCCCTTGGACTGCAAGGAGACCCAGTCAGTCCATCCTAAAGGAGATCAGTCCTGGGTGTTCATTGGAATACTGATGTTGAAGCTGAAACTCCAATACTTTGGCCACCTGATGCGAAGAGCTGACTCATTGGGAAAGACCCTGATGCTGGGAAAGATTGAGGGCAGGAAGAGAAGAGGATGACAGAGGATGAGATGGCTGGATGGCATCACCGACTTGAAGGACATGGGTTTGGGTGGACTCCTGGAGTTGGTGATGGACAGGGAGGCCTGGCATGCTGTGACTCATGGGGCTGCAAAAAGTTGGACACGACTGAGTGACTGAACTGAACTGAACTAACTTAGGTCTCTATGGCTCCTCAACTCTATGAATAAAACCATGAAGCAACTCAAGATTCAGTGGTGAAAATCCAGTGTCTCTCTGTGTGTATATACACGTATAAGAAGAGGTGGCAAGAATGCACAGAAGAACTGTACAAAAAGGATCTTCACAACCCGGATAATCACGATGGTGTGATCACTCATCTAGAGCCAGACATCCTGGAATGTGAAGTCAAGTGGGCCTTAGAAAGCATCACTATGAACAAAGCTAGTGGAGGTGATGGAATTCCATTTGAGCTATTTCAAATCCTGAAAGATGATGCTGTGAAAGTGCTGCACTCAATATGCCAGCAAATTTGGAAAACTCAGCAGTGGCCGCAGGACTTGAAAAGGTCAGTTTTCATTCCAATCCCAAAGAAAGGCAATGCCAAAGAATGCTCAAGCTACAGCACAATTGCTCTCATCTCACATGCTAGTAAAGTAATGCTCACAATTCTCCAAGCCAGGCTTCAGCAATACATGAACCGTGAACTCCCTGATGTTCAAGCTGGTTTTAGAAAAGGCAGAGGAACCAGAGATCAAATTGCCAACATCCTCTGGATCATGGAAAAAGCAAGAGAGTTCCAGAAAAACATCTATTTCTGCTTTATCGACTATGCAAAACCTTTGACTGTGTGGATCACAATAAACTGTAGAAAATTCTGAAAGAGATGGGAATACCAGACCACCTAACCTGCCTCTTGAGAAATCTGTATGCAGGTCAGGAAGCAACAGTTAGAACTAGACATGGAACAACAGACTGGTTCCAAATAGGAAAAGGAGTATGTCAAGGCTGTATATTGTCACCCTGCTTATTTAACTTCTATGCAGAGTACATCATGAGAAATGCTGGACTGGAAGAAACACAAGCTGGAATCAAGATTGCCGGGAGAAATACCAATAACCTCAGATATGCAGATGATACCGCCCTTATGGCAGAAAGTGAAGAGGAACTAAAAAGCCTCTTGATGAAAGTAAAAGAGGAGAGTGAAAAAGTTGGCTTAAATCTCAACATTCAGAAAACAAAGATCATGGCATCTGGTCCCATCATTTCATGGGAAATAGATGGGGAACAGTGGAAATAGTGTCAGACTTCATTTTTTGCGGCTCCGAAATCACTGCAGATGGTGATTGCAGCCATGAAATTAAAAGATGCTTACTCCTTGGAAGAAAAGTTATGACCAACCTAGATAGCATATTGGAAAGCAGAGACATTACTTTGCCGACTAAGGTCCATCTAGTCAAGGCTATGGTTTTTCCAGTAGTCATGTATGGATATGAGAGTTGGACTGTGAAGAAGGTGAGCACCGAAGAATTGATGCTTTTGAACTGTGATGTTGGAGAAGACCCTTGAGAGTCCCTTGGACTGCAAGGAGATCCAACCAGTCCATTCTAAAGAAAATCAACCCAGGGATTTCTTTGGAAGGAATGATGCTAAAGCTGAAACTCCAGTACTTTGGCCACCTCATGATAAGAGTTGACTCATTGGAAAAGACTCTGATGCTGGAAGGGATTGGGGGCAGGAGGAGAAGGAGACGACAGAGGATGAGATGGCTGGATGGCATCATCGACTCAATGGAGGTGACTCTGAGTGAACTCCGGGAGTTGGTGATGGACAGGGAGGCCTGGCGTGCTGCAATTAATGGGGTCACAAAGAGTCCGACATGACTGAGTGACTGAACTGAACTGAACTGATATTTATATACATACACACATTGGGGCTTCCCTGTTGGCTCAGAGGTTAAAGCATCTGCCTCCAATGCAGGAGACCTCGGTTCAATCCTTGGGTCGGGAAGATCCCCTAGAGAAGGAAATGGCAACCCACTCCAGTATTCTTGCCTGGAGAATCCCATGGGTGGAGGAGCCTGGTGGGCTACAGTCCACAGGGTCGCAAAGAGTTGGACACGACTGAGCGACTTCACACACACATCATGTATGTACAGGGCTTCCCAGGTGGCACAGTGGTAAAGAATCTGCCTGCTAATGCAGGAAACACAGGAGAACTGGGTTCAATTCCTGGATCAGGAAGATACCCTGAAGAGGGAAGTGGCAACCCAGTCCAGTGTTCTTGCCTGGAAAATCCCATGGACAGATGAGCCTGGCAGGTACAGTCCATGGGGTTGCAAAGAGTTGGATATGACTAACTGAGCATGTACACATATGTATGCATATATGCACATAATACGTATATGCAACATATGCATACACTATATGTAGCTATGTAATTACATATTAACATGTAAAAATATTAGTAATAAATAATATATTGTTACATAATATTCAATAGTAAAGATTAAAATATGCAAAATTATATTAAATATATATAATATGTAATAACAAATTACATCACTGTGGTGACTTTAGTCTTCAGGTAGTTATACTTTCACATAAATGGAATTGTATAATGTGCATATGAGGTTTGTGAGGCTCATGTATGCAGCTTTATGAGACATTAATGAATTTATTAAAAAGATGTTGCCTCCAAAAGAAGGAAAGAAATAATTGTCTAGAAGAAGTTTTCTCTTTGTATAGCTTTCTGCCATCAGCAGATTTCTTAAGCCATGGGTGGGAAGAACAAGCACCAGGATCTGCTTGTCCTCCATCTCCAGTTCTAGCAGGCGGGGTGGGTAGGGTGGGCTGGGGAGAGCCCTCCTCCTGAGGAAGGACTTCAGGGTCCTCAGGGCATCATGGCGTGTCTGTCTGAGCTGGAACCAAGAGGGGAAGATGCCTCCTTCCTGCTGTGAAACTTGAGGAACCTTCCTGGGATGATTTTACGGTGATGTACCTTCTCTTCCATGAAGGTAAGGAACAGATTGGTTTTGATGTTTCACTCTTACAAATTTTTTTTTATCTTGTACGGTTTATTATCTTATACCATTCATTTCCCTCTTAGAACTTAAAAAGGAATTATTTTTGAAGTTTAAATTTACCCTGTTTCCTTCTTTGGTGAATTTGTTCAAAACGATATGAAATGTGTTAATCCCCTGGGAGGAAACAACACCAAAAAACAAAAACCAGAACATAAGCATCAACTTTAACCCCAGGGTAATTGCTTATCTTTTATGTTGTTCAGTACGGCGAGCAAACTTATTTTAGTTTTGTACTTCCCTTGGCCTGGAAATAGACTGTTTTTAAGATGCAGTCATGTTTTCCTAGAATAAAAGGTCGACACCATCTACCTACAGATACAGACCTCACACTGAGTGAGCTAGATATCTGCCTTCTCACTGCCCCAGTTTTTCCTTTTTGGTGCAACTCGTGTATTTGGAACTTCTGCTGAGGTTATCAGCCAGCTGGGCTCAACTTAGTAAATCCTTTTTTGCCTTTAAAGGATTCATCTTGGTGCAGGGACATCTGTTAACAGTGCTTAAGTATCAGCGAGAGAAATAAGCTTTAGGTTGGTCCAAAATGTCTGAGAAAGCCTTCGATACCTCATGGAGGAGAATGATGGAGCGGTTCACATGGAGTCATTTCTTTCCTTTTTTATTGTTTGTGTCCTCGACATGAATCTTCACCCAGGACACACTGATTATCTATGAGTGTTAATTACAAACTATGGCAAGTTAATAGAGTACCTCATAATTCTGAGGACACTCATAAATCTTTTCTCAACTGTTGGCTTAAGATTTCCTGAGGAATTAGTTTTACTTCTTAGCAAATATAGATGAATTTTCTGCCAACACAGCATCCCACATCTATATATCTGTGGCTCTTGGTTTGCTCCTCAGGCTTAAAAAGCAGAGATGAAAGCAATTACATAATATCAGAATCTTCTTTCTGGAAAATCTTCAAATATAAGTTAGTTTTGTTTTGTCTTTACTGGCTTATATGGAATTTTCTGAAAGTGCACTATGCCACATCTTTATCAATAGCTCATTGAACTCAGAATTCCCAGCATAAATCAGGTATGTTTTATTAAACATCATAGTTGTTCTGGAGATTGTTAATTGAACATCACTAATTTCTTATTGCACCAATATGGATCCGTCATCACTGACTAATTTTAAAGTTCTCTTGAGCCTATGTAAGGCCTCACCTTGAAATACTTTGTTTTAACAACAGGTAGTTTCATGTATTAACAATAGCAGAGTCAAACTAACTCAATGTTACATTCTTTCTCCTGAAATCATTTTCTTTGAACTTCGATTTCATAACTCAAGTCTTCCACAATGTGGTGAAATTGTTTAGTTTTTTATATTGAAATTATTTTTCCTGTATTATTTTTTGCAGGCTGCTAGAATCAGAAGGCATCACACAGAGAATAGTCAGAATTTATTTAAGATTTGCTGCTGCTGCTGCTAAGTTGCTTCAATTGTGTCCAACTCTGTGTGATCCCCTAGATGGCCTCCCACCAGGCTCCCCTGTCCCTGGGATTCTCCAGGCAAGAACACTGGAGTGGGTTGCCATTTCCTTCTCCAATGCATGAAACTGAAAAGTGAAAGTGAAGTCACTCAGTATTTAAGGTTTACCGTTTCACTAAAATGAAAACACCCTTATTGCTCATCTTCAAAGTCCTCTTAATGGGCCTTTTCTCCATGATTCATTGTATCACCTTCTAGTAATAGTTTTATTTTACTTGATGACAGTGAGTTGAGATTGTCAAAGTAACATTATCTGTGAAGGTACCAAAGATGAACTTACATGGGAGGAGGGGTGTGGTAGAGAGTCTTCTCAGCATCAGAAGTGATTGTGGCTATAATCTGATTGTTTATGCATTTTATTAAGCAAACACATGTAACAGTATATGCCAAGCACAGGTCTCAGCTCTTTAAATATTGAAGTGCTCATTTTTACATTTTCTTATCAGTGCTTTGCATGAGATGAACTGAGTCTGGAATTGTGAAGTGGCTGCCCAAGGTGACACACAGGCTAGTTGGAGAAGGATGAGAACCCAAGGGGAACTGAAGGTTGTGAAGAAAGAAAATCCAGTGAGGACTCAGGAATTCGTGAGCTCACCTGCTCTGCTGTGTCCCCTGACCTCTGTTTTCTAACTTAGAAAGGGATCATTCTAACTAGGTTATGGACTTCATAGCAGGTATACCCAAATTCCATTCCCCTACCAAAAAAAAAAAAATCAATACTGAGTGTTACGGGAAAAAACTTTACCTGCTTGGCAGAGTGTATTTACAAGGCAAGGAGAAGCATTACAAATGAAAAACTTTTCTTTTGAATTTGTAACTGGAAAAGGTTTTCAAAGAAGTTCTCAGTCTTTCAAAGTGCTTTCAGTGCTTGTCAGCAGGTACTGAAAGTAAGAAAAATGAAGCTGATGAAATTATGTTGATTGCATTAATGTCATCTCCTCCATGCTCATCTCCCATAATAGGGAAAAGCCATAACTAATGTCCTCCAGGGGAAGTGCAAAGGACACGAGGAGACCAGAATTCATTATTTGATAGACTTCATCTACACTCAGTATTCTTTTCTTTTAAAAAATGCTACCTTTTCTCTTCCTTTGTGATAGATTCAATAGGAAAATATATTGAAAGAGTCACATATATCATTTCACTTTTTTTTTTTTTTCTGATAAAAGTTTCCTCTGAAGTTACAGTCACTAAAAACTTCTAATTTTCTCTATGGTTTTGAAACTTTGCTCAGCTATCACTAATTTACTGGTAAGAGAATATTTTAGATAATTTAATGTAACTACTGAGATCATGAAACCTTTGAAACTACTGAGTTTAATAGTTTTATTTTCTGGGTTGAGGATAGGTACCCTGTCGAAAGTCAGTTTTCCACCTGGTCGTATAAAGGTTGTGTGGAAAAGGGGCCCTGGGGGCAGAATATCTTCCAGTGGTCAAGAATCTCTTTCCTATATCAGGACTTTTTCTTCATATTTTTTAAGTTAAATATGTCTTACTCAGCTTGGACTGCTGTGAAAAAGACCCACAGACTGGGCAGTTTATAAAGAACAGTATGGAAAATTCTGAAAGAGATGGGAATGCCAGACCACCTGACCTGCCTCTTGAGAAACCTATATGCAGGTCAGGAAGCAACGGTTAGAACTGGACATGGAAAAACGACTGGTTCCAAATAGGAAAAGGAGTACATCAAGGCTGTATATTGTCACCCTGCTTATTTAACTTACATGCAGAGTACATGCATTCTTGCCACCTCTTCTTAATATCTTCTGCTTCTGTTAGGTCCATACCATTTCTGTCCTTTATCGAGCCCATCATGGTAAATAGATGGGGAAACAGTGGAAACAGTGTCAGGATTTATTTTTGGGGGCTCCAAAATCACTGCAGATGGTGATTGAAGCCATGAAATTAAAAGATGCTTACTCCTTGGAAGGAAAGTTATGACCAACCTAGAGAACATATTAAAAAGCTGAGACATTACTGTGCCAACAAAAGTCTGTCTAGTCAAGGCTATGGTTTTTCCAGTGGTCATGTATGGATGTGAGAATTGAACTGTGAAGAAAGCTGAGCACTGATTAATTGATGCTTTTGAACTGTGGTATTGGAGAAGACTCTTGAGAGTCCCTTGGACTGCAAGGAGAGCCAATGAGTCCATCCTTAAGGAGACCAGTCCTGGGTGTTCATTGAAGGACTGATGCTAAAGGTGAAACTCCAATACTTTGGCCACCTGATGCAAAGAGTTGACTCATTGGAGAAGATTCTGATGCTGGGAGGGATTGAGGGTAGGAGGAGAAGGGGATGACAGAGGGTGAGATGGCTGGATGCCATCACCAACTCGAGGCACATGAGTTTGGGTGAACTCCAGGAGTTGCTGATGGACAGGCAGGCCTGGAGTGCTGCGATTCATGGGGTAGCAAAGAGTCAGACATGAATGAGCAACTGAACTGAACTGAGTGTGTTTCCCATGATTCTAGAGGTTAGAGGTCTGAGATGAGGGTTCCAGCCTTGTCAGATTCTGGGGAAAGCTCTCTTCCTGGTCCATAGATGGCCAAGCTCTCCTTATAGCCTCATGTGGTAGGGGTGAGGTGTAGAGAAAGAAAAAGAGATAGAGGGAGTGCTCTGATGTCTCATCTTATAAGGGCCCTGATCCCATCATGGGGGCTCCACCCTCAGCCTAATCACCTCTTAAAGGCCCCCCTCCTGACACCACCACTTTGGATGGGGTTTAGTGCTTCAATATATGAATATTGGGAGAACACAAACATTCAGTCCATAGCAGAGCATATATGAAAGCTTTTGATTTTTTAAAATATTATTTGTGGTTTCAATGCATCTCAGTAACTTTTGAAATCCTGGCCAAGATACAAAATCAGATGTTTGATTCATGTTCTTATGTGTAGCTTGTTTCCTATTATTAAAGGATATTCTTGGTGTCTCTCACTTCATATCTTTGGAGTTTCCATCTCTCATGAATGGGAGGGTTTTCTGCAGATGTGCACCCATGTGAGTGAGGAAGGGTGGTGAGAAAAAGAGTAGAATTGTGGTCAGAGACCTTGATTCAAGTTTGAAGTTGGCAATGTACCAGCAGTATTATTTACTCCCTTTGAAGTTTATTTTGTGTGTCTGACTTTAAAAAGTAATGCACAGCCCATTCGCTTCATAGGGTTATGGTGGGAATTAAATGAACGTGTGTATGTGAAGCTACCAGCAAACTAAATGCCCAGAAAATGTACCTGCAGGCACTCACATATAACATGTGTGTATGAGTCACATTTGTGTTCTGAAAGGATGCAAAGAGCCCACACATGAAATAAGATGACTGACCAAGATAAAGACCCAGGGACAGAAGTGGGTGCAGGACAGGAGTGAGAAAGACTCTTCAGGACTTCATCCCACCAGGAGCCATCAATGGCTCAGTCCTCCTATTCTTTGACACTACTTGGATTTTTATAATGAATGCATATCACTTTTATACAACTAATAGCATCCTTTTAAAAACTGGACAACTTGTAAAGACTAAATTTTTGATTTAAGGATTTTTATTTAGAACATTTCTTTCTGATAATAAATTTGGAAAAATAATCAGTAGGTTGGGCAATTTATAGTCTGAAATAATAAAACCATGTAATTTGAGTACATGAAAAGTTTTGACTTTCTGTTCTTTATCACAAGGGGAGGTGCTTGATCTAATTAAGTCCAAAGCAGTATCATATAATAAGGACAAGCTAGGATTGATCAACAATCAGGACACTATATGAAATCCATCTCATTGACCTTAAATATCTAGATGACCAGAATGTGGTCCAATTTATTTGCTAAATTAGGAGATTGATTGTCTTATGGCAACACTTTTTCTGTGAACCCTAAGCCCAGCATTTCCAATAATTTACTTTAAAAATTATCACATAAATATTGTGTCAAGTGTTTTTTGTCAATACCCACTCATGTTGATATATCTTCACTTGTGTCATGGGCACAGGTGTGCTGTAAATTTTGAGGGCATCTTTGAAAAATTTTAATTACGATGGGGAATAACCAACATCCACAAAACTGGCTCATTCTCTAACCTGTTTGACTTATATTTATTGGCAAGCACCACAATTGTGAAGTTATGCCACTTTCTATTTCAGTTGGTCTATTTTTGTTGTGTTGTTTTTAGTAGGTCTATACATACCTTGTTTTGTAGGAGAACAATTGCTTTGGAGAGAGGCAGGTCTGGTTTAACCTAGCTCCATTACTTCCCTTCCCTGTAACCTTGGGCAACTTATTTCATCTCTCTGAGCCTTCCTGGCAAATGTTGCTAATGACACCATTTTAAGATTGATGATAATGTATATATTTTGTCAGCCAAAGTGTATGTGATCAATAAATAGTAGCTATTATTCCTGCAAAAAAAAGGAAACCGATGATAGGATATTGGATTAAAATCAAGGAACAAGAACTAAGTAAATAGCTCATTTTTAGACAATGAAGAGAATGTCATTTAGTGCACAAGCACCCATCTTCTCTGAGGCAGGAGTAGGTGCTTCTAGTGACCTTCTAAACACTAGTGGAGCAGGTGTGGGGGGAGGCATAATCCCATCTGAAAGTCCCTTCTCACAGGGACTGCTGCGCATTTAACAATGCTTTTTACACGTCTCTATTGATAAACATGTGGGCTTTCATCATTTCATAGAACGAATGGAACTGCAACGTACACCTCCAGATTTGTGTAGCTGATTTCACATTTCATTGTGTTTTAGACGGTTGTGTCATTTTCATTGTTGTCTTTTGGGACAGTAGATCTTACCCGACAGTGAGTGGTAAGGCAGACCAGGAAGGGAGCTGAGGGTACAGACCCCCTCTGATACAGAACAATGTCTCAGAAGCATCTCTCTTTCTAGCCTCTGTTTGACCCTGGACACATCCAGCACTAACCATGAGTCGCTTCTATACATACACGTGAACATCACTTGCAGCTCCTTCTATCAGTGGATGGGAAGGAACTAATTCAACATACTATTGGAAACTGAAGGGGCAGAGACGTCCTGCAGGATTACAATGTCAGCGGATGGACCACTTATACAGGACTGTTTTTGTGTTCTGACTCCCATCTCAGAAGCCACCTTTTCTAAAGATCCTGGAGTCACAAAATAGAAGAACTGTGGACTATGGAGCTGCCGTTCCAGCCTTGGATGGTGTCTTCAGATTGATTTCTCCATGAGAGGTAAACAGGCAAGAATACTGGAGTGGATTGCCATTCCCTTCTCCAGGGGATCTTCCTGACCAGGGATCAAACCCAGGTCTCCTGCATTGCAGGCAGATTCTTTCCCATCTGAGCCACCAGGGAAGTCCAAAATACAACAAAATGTGTTCGCTATTTGGTTGCTGCTGTTTTGGGCTTTCTGTTCTGTGGAGCTGCACCTAATTCTGCTTTGAACAGCTCACTCCTTCATTCCCTGTGATTACCATTCTGAATCATCACCATCACTGTCTCGAGGTCTCTGAGAAGATGCCACATTTCTCATTCCCTTCGCATTTACGTGCAAACCCTTTCTTCATAAACGTACGTGTGGGGACAGTCACTTTGCTTTTTCTGCCTCACCATCAAGAGTGAAAGTCTCTATTGCTCAAGATAAACTCTTCTGGTTTTTCACTTTGACCCTTTCTTTTCTCCTTGTGGGCGCTGAATTCCTTTCTGACACCTTTTCTCTCACGTTTCCCCCTTCTCTGGATCCCTTTCCTCCACTGGGAAACATGCCGATACTCTAAGTAACAACAATGAAAACACTCATTTAACCCCATTTTGCTTCTCCACCTACTCCTGAATCTTTCCCTTTCACACCACTGGAAACAATTGCAGTCTTTGCTTCAAAAAGCTCTCGCTGGCTTGTGGTGACTTCTGTCCTCGGGACTCGGACAGCTTGTCTTCATTGAGGAGACCAGCAGTCTCCTAATGACTGGACCACCTGGACAGCAATCTGTTCCTACTTGACCAGATGTCTTGGTAGTCTTGGATACTATTAATCACTAGATTCATAACATTAATGGTAACAAAGACAGGAATATAAACAATAACGATATAAAGTGAAGATTACCCCTGTTATCGCTCCTGTACAATCCATCACCCCAGTCTAATCATGATGAAGCCATCAGACCCAACCCAAAGGAGCAACATGCTACAAAATACCTGGCCAGGTACTTCTCAAAACTGTCTAGGAGGAAAAAAATCTGAGAAACTGTCACAGCCAAGACGAGCCTAAAGAGACACGGGTGGTTGATTACATATAATGTGGTACCCTGGGTGGGATGCTGGAACAGAAAGCAGACACTAGGTAAGTCTAAGGATATCTGACTAAACCACTGATGTGTCTTTAAAATGATGCATCGATCCTGGTTCATTGGTTGTAACAAATGTACCATACCCGTGTGAGATGTTAATTAGGGGAAAATCTGTGCACTAGGCATATGGAAACACTCAGTACTATCTTTACAACCTTTCTGTAAACTGAAACTGTTCTAACTTTAAGTTTATTATTTTTCTTAAATCCGATGATATAAGCCTTCTGGATATGACCTCCTTTAGCAAAAGCCTGACTGGTTTCTTCACATAAGAAGCTTATTCTTACCAAATTTCAGACACTACTGAAGAGGTAAAATTAAAGGTATATATATTTTTTGTTTTGTAAATGATTGTCTTTTGTGTGTTATCAGCTGATTATATTTCAGAATATATATGTGGATTAAGTTAAAATGCACAAATGGTGAGTAAAACTTATGTAAATTTCCTGTGTTTTTCTTGCATTTTTTTAAAAGGAGGAAATATTCTTCATGGAAATATGAGTTGATATTAGAATTGAATCATACTGTATCATGTCAATACATAGTTACAATATTTTTAAAAAGTGGATAATGTAAATCATTTTGGGGACATATAAAAAAATGTAGATTATTTGCTAGCCAGAAAAGCACATATTTAGAAACATGTTGAAAAGCTCGTTCTTCAAATTAGAGACCCCAAGTGCTCACCCTCATTGAAATGGCTGATCATACCAGTGTGTGCTTTATTTAGACAAAATATGCAAAGAACATTCTTATGCAACAAGAATCTAAATGTGCACAACAGCAGCCAATTTCCGATGTTAAATGTAATCATTGTTTTAAATTTCCTGCACGACTTTCTTCAAAATAATCAGCTCTATTCTTGGAGACGTTTCTAGGATTTTTTCTCTAGACGATGGGAAAACATTTACTCCCTTAAAGGAAATATATATGAGGATACATTTCCACTGAGCTCTGCTCCAGAGTTTCCCACTTGCAGAGCGTTCCAGTTTTTCTTTCTGTCTTATACTTTCCTCCTGAAGCCCAGATGCCCACAGGGAGCTGGGGAGGCAGGACCGTGGCCAGTTCTGGGAAACTAGTCTAAAAAATGATCCTCTCCAGCTCATTGGCATTTGCTTGTGGGTTGGGTTGGCTGCTTTGAACATTGATTTGTCTTTCCTGAAGGTGATGCTAGATGGGAGAGGCAGTTAGCTGGATGAGAGGTCTTTTAAGAGTTAGGGGAGCAGTGGTGGCTGGAGAACTCCCACCCCTGGCTGGGAAGGAGTTTCCTCACTTGAGCATTCCAAGGACTGCCCAAAGGTTTCCTGAGAGCTTCTGTTCGTACAGCTTTGAACAGCCAGAGACAACTCTCCTCATCTCGCTGAGCCCTAGGCAGGGTCCTGCCCTAGACTCTGCTCTCTGTGACCCAGGAATGGCCGTGGGGTCTTGGGCCTGGGTGCCTGAGGTTCTGACAGTGGGTTGGGTGAGCAGAAGAGGTGTGTGAAGAGCTGGTGGGCACTGTTGTGTCAAGCAGGCAGAAGGGATCTAATGAATCTCTCTCTTCTCCATGAAAATTTGAAATCAGTCTAGAAACAGACAATCGAATTGGGCAGATACAGATGTGAAAAACCTGCTGAGGACCGTGGTGTTCAGCCAGTGGTCATGTTCCTACTTCACCTCCAGATTAAGAAGCCTTGCCCACCACGTCATAATAAATGAGCTGCGTTGACCAGACGCCAGTGGGTTTGCCTCTAAGAATCCTGGCAGGGAGGGGCAGAACCCTGCTGGCAGCTGGTTTCCACAGTCAGCGAAGTTGGGCAGACCTAGATTTCCCTCTAGATCTGTCATCAGTCTCCCCAGGCAGGAGGAAGGGCAGGGAGCCCAGAGGGCTGTTTTCATGAGTGTCTTCCTCTTGGAGCTGAAGCCAGCCTCTGTACCCCAGCACTGAGTTAGTTCTCCGAGGCTGAGTTCTGGGTAAAGTCAAGAGGAATACCTTTATAGCTTAGTCAGGCAACAGGGGGCCACAGTGGGCTACTGTCCTCAAAACTGTGTGTCCCAAACTGGAGGCTGGGGGGGAAATGAGGAGTCTGACAGTAATGGTTCAAAGAGGGCATGAGGTTAGTGGGAGTCAGCATCATCATCCTTCCAGTTCCAGCCCTTCTGGGGCTTCGTGCTTGTGGGCAGCACACAGTTAACTTCTTCCACCTGGTAGGGGTTTCAGTATCAAAACAGTTCAAAGACTTGGTTGCGTGTATCCCTTGAGCCATGTATCCTTTGATACATTGTGTGTATCCCTTGAGTTTGAACAATCTCCAGGAGTTGGTGATGGACAGGGAAGCCTGGTGTGCTGCAGTCCATGGGTTTGCAAAGAGTCAGACACGACTGAGCGACTGAACTGAACTGATCCCTTGAGCACGAACCAGGATCTGCCCCCATGCTGCACTACAGTTTATCTAGGCTGTTCCTCCCTCACTTTCACTTTCACTTTGAACTTGTCTGTTGGAACTCAGGGAAGGGCTTTGGGATTGAATGAAACCTATTTCCTATAATCAAGGAATGGGGGACACAGGCTTTAGTGCCCAGGAGCCCCAAGGGGGTCCTGCTGATATCTCTCTGGGAAAGGGAGACAGAGAAAGGAAGCTCCCTCCCACCAAGACTGCATCTCTGACAGCAGAAAAATGAGTGACCAGATTAATTTGTCTTTTGGAGGAGATTAATCTTTGTTCATAGCCCTGGACTGAGAGCTAAGGGCTGGGAAGATATGGAAAAAATCAAGGCAGAATCTCTGGTTTCCTGGAGATTACAGTCTAGCTGGAGTGACACAGTGCATGGGGCAGTGTGGGTAACATTTCAAAACATACTATAACTGTTCGAATGGAAAAGACAGATGGCAGGCAGAAGATTGTGAACTCAGAGGAAGGGAGAGGGGTCTATTCTACAGCTGGCAAGCCAAGTCTCAGGGAGCAGGGCTCCTCCAAGTAGACCTGGAAGCATGGAAGTGCTCAGAAAGGCAAGAGCAGGATGAAGGGGTTCCGTATGTGTGTGTGTGAGCCGGACTAAGAGCTAGGTTTGAGCACTTGGACACATGATGTTACTGAAGGTCAGCCTGTCCAAAAACAATAGCAAACAATGCATCAGGGTTCGGAGGAAAAAATAAACAAAGCAGGTGGTGTCTGACCACCTTGGTGGGAGCTGGCTAAGCCCTGAATCTCAGGAGTGGTGGTGTCATTGCGTTCGTGCAGTTGACAGGACAAGGAGGTGGTATAGGGTTGGCGAGAGCTGAAAAGATGCTGGCTGGCATGGAAGTGTTACTGGAAAATTTCAGGCTGTTGAGATGGTGTCAAGGGCTATCTGGCTTGTGGGACATGTCTTAAATTAACTCCACACTTTAATTTCTTTCTTTTAATTTATTTTAATTGGAGGCTAATTACTTTACAATATTGTGGTGGTTTTTGCCATACATTCATATGAATCAGCGGAGAAGGCAATGGCACCCCACTCCAGTACACTTGCCTGGAAAATCCCATGGATGGAGGAGCCTGGTGGGCTGCAATCCATGGGGTCGCTAAGAGTCAGACACGACTTCACTTTCACTTTTCACTTTCATGCATTGAGAAGGAAATGGCAACCCACTTCAGTGTTCTTGCTTGGAGAATCCCAGGGATGGGGGAGCCTGGTGGGCTGCCGTCTGTGGGGTTGCACAGAGTCGGACACGACTGAAGCGACTTAGCAGCAGCAGCAGCATATGAATCAGTCATGGGTGTACATGTGTTCCCTAAACTAACCCTCCTTCCCACCTCCCTCCTCATTCCATCCCTCAGGGTCATCCCAGTGCACCAGCCCTGAGTACCCTGTCTCATGCATCGAACCTGGACTGGTGATCTATTTCACATATGATAATAAACATGTTTCAATGCTATTCTCTCAAATTATCCCACCCTCTCCCTCTCCCACAGAGTCCAAAAGTCTGTTCTTTACATCTGTGTCTCTTTTGCTGTCTTGCATACAGGGTTATTGTTATCATCTTTCTAAAATCCATATATATGCATTAGTATACTGTATTGGTGTTTTTCTTTCTGGCTTACTTCACTCTGTATAATAGGCTCCAGTTTCATCCACCTCATTAGAACTGATTCAATTGTATTCTTTTTAATGGCTGAGTAATATGCCATTGTGTATATGTACCACAGCTTTCTTATCCATTCATCTGCTGATGGACATCTAGGTTGCTTCCATGTCCTGGCTATTATAAACAGTGCTGCGATGAACATTGGGGTGCACATGTCTCTTTCAGTTCTGGTTTCCTTGGTGTGTATACCCAGCAGTGGGATTGCTGGGTCATAAGGCAGTTCTATTTCCAGTTTTTTAAGGAATCTCCACACTGTTCTCCATAGTGGCTGTACTAGTTTGCATTCCCACCAACAGTGTAAGAGGGTTCCTTTTTCTCCACACCCTCTCCAGCATTTATTGTTTGTAGACTTTTTGATAGCAGCCATTCTGACTGGTGTGAAGTGGTACCTCATGGTGGTTTTGATTTGCATTTCTCTGATAATGAATGATGTTGAACATCTTTTCATGTGTTTGTTAGCCATCTGTATGTCTTCTTTGGAGAAATGCCTGTTTAGTTCTTTGGCCCATTTTTTTTGATTGGGTCACTTAGTTTTTTGGAATTGAGGTGCAGGAGTTGCTTGTATATTTTTGAGATTAATTCTTTGTCAGTTGCTTCATTTGCTATTATTTTCTCCCATTCTGAAGGCTGTCTTTTCACCTTGCTTATAGTTTAATTTCTCTTTCTTACAACTTAAGCTTCTTTTGCAGCCTATGTTGAGGGCTCATTACATGTATCAGGAACTAGATGAAGCTATAAAGAGATGTATAAAGACTTATCTATACCCTTATCATTCTCTTTGATTTAGCGGTTCCTTTCAGGAAATACACTTTAGGAGAAATTAGTGTAAGTACAGAGGAAAGAATTGAAGAAAAAGTAAGAGAGTCTTTCAATTGACCAAATATCAGGTCATATTAGAGTAAATTATGCATAGTAACTTGATAACATGTAATAAAGCTATTTAATTAATTTATACCACAACTATATACTAAGTGCCTGTTATTACCAAGCATGAAGTGTTTAAAATAACATGAAAAATGCTTGCTGCTGCTGCTGCTGCTAAGTCAGTTCAGTTGTGCCTGACTCATAGTGACCCCATGGACTGCAGCCTACCAGGCTCCTCCGTCCATGGGATTTTCCAGGCAAGAGTATTGGAGTGGGTTGCCAAATGCTTATGCCATATTATGTAAAAAATGCGACAAAATTATATGGAGTATGCTTATAGGTATGTAAAAACAAAGTTCAGTTCAGTTCAGTCACTCAGTCGTGTCCGACTCTTTGCAGCCCCAGGAATCGCAGCACGCCAGGGCTCCCTGTTCATCACCGACTCCCGGAGTTCACTCAGACTTGCATCCATTGAGTCAGTGATGCCATCCAGCCATCTCATCCTCTGTTGTTCCCTTCTTCTCCTGCCGTCAATCCCTCCCAGCATCAAAGTCTTTTCCAATGAGTCAACTCTTTGCATTAGGTAGCCAAAGTACTGGAGTTTCAGCTTTAGCATCATTCCTTCCATAGAAATCCCAGGGTTGATCTCCTTCAGAATGGATCTCCTTATAGTCCAAGGGACTCTCAAGAGTCTTCTCCAACACCACAGTTCAAAAGCATCAATTCTTCATCGCTCAGCCTTCTTCACAGTCCAACTCTCACATCCATACATGACTACTGGAAAAACCATAGCCTTGACTAGATGGACATTAGTCGGCAAAGTAATGTCTCTGCTTTTTTTACTTCCCCTAAATTCATGCCTTAGATTAAGAGTTGAAAGGAATACTTTGAGAGTATGCTTCAGTGGTGGGATTGCATAGTTTTATTTGCTTCTCTATAATTTTCATATTTTTGAAATTTCTTTAATTTAGAAAAGATATTAAATAAAATGAGCTTCTGATCCAGAGGTGGGCAGGGCTACCAGTAAAGAAGTAAAATTATCAGTTGTTCTGAATCAAATGATGGCTGGGCCTGGGTGTTCCAGGTAAGGATGGAGCCAAGAGGGCAGTTTCTGGTCTATTTTCCATTTGTCTTCACTCTTGTTCCTAATGATGATGCCAAGGAGAATGTGTGTTCAAAGTATTTGTCTCAAGCAGAGGCTGACTTCAATAGAACTTCGTCACACCTCCCAGGGCTGGGTTTCACTGAAGCTGGCTGGTCTCCAGGGTTCTGTACTTGGCAACTCTCTTCAGAATTTGGTGTGAAATACAGCACGCCATCATTTCAGAGGCTGAAATTGCTCTCTGTGAAAGGTCCAAGGCTTATGATTGAGAAAGCTACAATATCAAGACCTGGAGCATTTTCTACAGTGGAGAAGAACTTTTCACTTAGCTTTACTTTAAATCCTCTTTCTTCTTCCTAAAAACAATGACTGCTCACAAGCTGCATTCTGAGTCCTATTAAGGGAATATAAAACGCCTTGAAAACTTCTGAGCATGGGTAAATCATGCAGAGTTAGAACCTGGACATGTAAAGTTAATGTTTTGATGAGGTCTGAAGGTGGTGCTGGTGTCAAAGAACGTGCATGCCAGTGCTGAGACCTAAGAGACATGGGTTCGATCCCTGGGTTGGGAAGGTCCCTGGAGGATGCATGGCAATCCACTCCACTGTTCTTGCCTGGAGAATCCCATGGACAGAGGAGCCTCGTGGGCTATAGTCCATGAGGTCACAAAGAGTTGGACATGATTGAGCCACTGAGCACTAGCACTCACCCACAAAGCAAAGCTGCCACCCAGGGGCACAGTGTGTATATCTGTCATCTGTGATGGGAAGTTTCAGGACTTTTGAAGGTTGAGGGCAGATCAAAGTTAGTGTTTCTTGTGTTTTAATGAATTACAGTGTTAGGAAATATAATAATGATATTGTATAAGTCTCTTCTGGAGAGCGGAAGTGGGCAGTTGATACATGCTTATGCGTCTCGAGAGCGGTCAATTCCCTCCACACAACAAGCCTTGACTAAGGGTTTACTGTGCTCACAGCATCACTCTGAGCCCAGCACAGTCCGTGGCAAACACGTCAGCCTGAATCTTTACTCTTGACACATTTAATTTCCAGCGATTAAATCTGTTAACATTAAGGAGACAGGCAACTTGGATTATACAAGTAAACAAGCAATGGGACAAGAAAGGGATGTTGAAGGGAGGTTCAAATGACACTGACTCAGTTATGCAGAGATCAGTTTTTCAGCCACATGAATCCCTGGACAAACAGGAGTAATCACAAGGAGACTAATTGTGCCTGGTGCAGAAAGCAGAACCATGGGGCTGCCACTAGGAAGGCAGGTAGGACATGGTGGTATTGTGTGGACCAGAGGGAAGACTTGGGTTTTACTATGAGTGCAGTGGTGTGGCCTGGGGAGACCATGCAGGAGGGTGGCACGATAGAATATTCATTTAAAGTAGCATTTGCTTTCTCTGTGGAAAATGAATGGTGAGGAGAACAAGAGTGAAGCAGGGGACTTGGTTGGAGGGCTTTGCAAAAGCTGAGAAGTTGTCAGATGCTGGATAGCTTATGTGTTCAGGCAGAGGTCATAGGTCTCTCTGGTAAAGGGGATGATTTGTGTAAAAGAATAAGAGGAATCAGTGGTGACTCCAAGGTTTTGCTCTGAGCATCTGGACAGATGCAATTGCTGTTTGTTGAGAAGGAAGTAGGGGGGAGTCAGTTAGTAGTGAATCCAAAGACTATGTGATCACATGATGCCTGGGAACCCTGATCATGCAGAGATGTCAGGTTGGCAGCTGCATGTGTGAGTCAGAAATTTAGGGGAGTTTAGGGCTAGAGATGCAAGTTTGCTAGTTGCTGGCTTCAAGGTGGTAGCCAGATGGGCTATGTAATTTCTGGGTCAAAGTGCGAAATGAAAATGTTGAGTTCTTTCATTGATACACTGTTATGAATTTCATGGTGACAACAACAGGCCATTGGAAAGTGTGATTTTTGAGAGGGAAATGGGATTAGTACTGAAGACATGTGTAAAATGACCTTTGGGAGTCCAACAGAGCGAGAAGAAAAGCCAAGGAAAGTGTTGAACAAAATGACCCCTTTTGTAGGAAGGAAATCAGAAGAAGGTTGTAGCCTGAAGCTCAAAGAGGAATTTCAAGAAGGAAGAAGTGGCCATTTGTTCTGGCCGTTGTTAAGTGGGAAGAAGACAGAATTCACCACTGGATCAGGCAACCTAAGGCCATCAGGTACCATGGTAAAGGCATTTTTAGGGGCCAGAAGACAGCAGAGGCATGGCTGAGGTCGTTTACGGAGGAACAGAGAGAAAGGAGCCAGACGGTGTGACCGCGGGCAGCTCTCCCTTACCTGCATTATCACAGGATTCCTGCCACAAGTTACGAGGAGGCAGCTGGAGAAAAGGGGGCGAGGCACAGATTATAAAAGCGTTGCTTTTTTTTTTTTAAAGGAAAATATTGGTATATTATTATCCCAATAGGAACAATCCCCAAAGAGGGAAATGTTGATGCAGGCAAAGGAGTGTGTGACCCTGAGAAGGGGGTACCATCCAGAGAGTGTTCAGAGTTGTTAGCTGGTGGCTAAAATATTTCATCCATTTGTAACAGGTCTTTTCCTGTGTCCAATTTTAGTGATTAGGATCTGGAGGGGAAGTCCCATCAGTCAAAAATTAGACAGCAAGGAGCCATATCTTCCTACCCCGGCCCCCATTGCACTGCCTGGCTCTGGCGTCTCCATGAAACAGAGACTCTCAGGGGGCTTTTCAGGGCAGCCTTGGGTTGGGAGAGGCTGGTTCTCACTGAGCCAGCCTAGGGTTTGTCTTTTCAAAGAGCCCTTTGTTCCCATGCTGGAAGGGACCAACTTCTGAGGAAGGACACATCCGAAGACGCTCCACAGCCGCTCACAGGCTGAGTCCCTATTTGGGTCATGCCTTTCACGGACTTGGCTTCCTCCAACTTTAAAATAGTTATTAGTTTGAACCCTGTGAAGCTGCTAGTATCCTGTTGTTGACCAAAAATGGCAACTTACGTCATTGCAACCTGATTTTCAAAGATTTTTATCTCAGGGAGATAGAGAGATTTTGTAGAAATGACTGTCATTCCTTCAAGTTTTGCTCAAGTTCAGGAAAGTTTAATGACCTCATAGCAGATCAGATTTCACCATTTATTTATTTCCAGTTAAGCCAGGTGCTGCCACTAAATGACTTCAGAAACAAAAACAAAAACAACAACAAAAAACTGTTGACTTTTAAACCCTGGATTTTGGAATTTCAAATAAGGGCCTGAAATACTTGGTGAGCTGGAGGAAGTCCCTACAAGTTTACTAGTTTCACAGTGTGGGGGATCCGATTTAGCTGATTGTGAGTCTATCTATACACAAACGCTTCTTTTCTCAAAGCTTTTAATTCGTTGCTTTAGAAAATTGTCTTGACTGTTTATATTGTTCTTTGATTTAGCAAACCTCTTTTTCAGTTGTGTGAAACCGAATTCCAATTGAGCAAGGTGGGCTTCTCACAAATTCCAAAATAGTGAAGTAAAAATTAAAAGAGATGTATTACAGGCAACTCTCATTACCCACGTTAATGGGGTGCAGGCAGTGGATACTATTCAGTTCTCACCTAAATTCGTAGTTGCCACTTCCCTTCCATCAGCTCTTTCATCAGGGCAGCTAATGAGCAGCAAATTGGCTGATGCGTGTTGCACCTCTGCCTCTGTCCTGGCCTCCCCCGGGACAGCGGACGGCGCTGATAAGGACGGAGAGGACTCAGACAGGCATCGGGATAGCAGAGTCTGCCCCCGCGCAGCATCTGGAGGACTCAGAGTGGTCTCAAAAATGGAAGACAAAATTGGGGTTTATATGAAAAAGAAAGACAAACTTTTCTTTTGAAATATTAGGCTTATTTTATCGATAAGTATGTATTTTCAAATTAATGAAATTAAAAGGAATTTGTGTCATAAATGCTTCTTGGAAATTTAAGATCTAACACAATAAGCTTAAAAATCATGAAATGTGCTTTTCTCACTTATCCAATTCTTGTTCTAAGGCTGTGTCTCCGTGAAGATCTCTTGCTGAGCTATTTAGAAGCAACTTAGAATAAATTTAAAAGTGTTTTCTGTCTCATGCCTTTCCCCAGTGAGATGGTGCCGATCTCAAATTTCTTCCAGCCTAAATCTAGATGTTATTTAAGAATCTTCTGTTGTATGTATGTATGTAATACTGTTTTATATATGTATAGGTATTGTATTAATTTAAGAGGTGGTAACCTCTTTAACTACTTGAAATCAAGAAAAGGTTTAGAGAGAATTAAAAGTGCTTTCATGTTTTTTTTTATGAATTTTATCATTTCTAGCTTTAAATGCATAGCGATTGTAGCAATTATTAGAAAAATCATATATATGAATCAAATTATGTGAATTTTTTATTTTGGGGACTCTTAAAAATGTCTATTGTTTTAAGTATATCTCTAATTTCCTGATGAATCTTTAGTAATTCAATCATCAGTTAAAATTTAATCTTAAGTCCTTGAATTTGACTCTTACATGAATACAGAAAGGAATTCTGACGTATGTTATATACATATTTTGTAGTTTCTAAACAGGTGTTTTTCTCCTTTGAACTTGAAGAGTGTAGTATGGCTATTAATAGCATATGAAATGACTACTTTGGTTTTGAACTCAATTCAGTATCGTTTCCAACAGAGATGGATGAAAATAAAGTTGTCGTAGACACTGTGATAAAAAAGTTGAGAGGAATGGAAGAACATAAAGGTTGTGATTATGTGTCTAAAATTTGTCCCTGCTTTTCAATATACAGAGAAAAAAGTCTAAATGTGAGTGGCGATCTTCTTGTAAACAAGCATACGGAATGTCTGAATTCCCCAGGACAAAGCAGGGACTCTGAGTTACTGCCCCCTCCCCACCGTCAGGATGGGATTTTCTCCAACAGACTCGTGGCTGAAGAAGGCGCTGACCTGAACCCTGGATTCTGTGTTCACACGGAAGCTCTTTTATAGAGCTTTCCTTGTCTCACAGGCAATTCAAGTTCTATTTCTGGGTCTTGGACAACAAAATCACATTGACTAGCCCATAGCCAACACCCAAGATGAAGAGAGACGTTTGTTCCATGATCTGGACTGCAGGGGAAGTCTCTGAGTCCACACTGTGATTCCCATCAATATAAGGAAGCAGAGAATTCAGAATAGCCATGGAGAGCATCACACAATCGCCCGACTGTTTAGTGGGAGCTGGAGCAGAGAGGTGTCTTCTGCATGGTGAGTGGAAGACAAGGGCGTGGAAATCATGCGGGCATAGGGGAGCCACGGGCACAGTGGCTGAAAGAAACCTCGGCAGCTTCCCGGGCTTGAGTAGGCATATGGGTGGGTCAATTCCACCTTGCTTTGTTCTTTCTCATTTTTAAAAAACAACACCCTTCTATCATAAAGAGTTCCTCTGCCTTCCTGAGTCTACATTTCTAAGTCATGCTCCTTTTCTTAGAGAATTATTTGCATGCAAACTCAGACACAGGAGAGTCATAGGGACTCCTGTCCTATGAAAAGTGAGTAAGATAAGATGTGTATTAGACCTTGGTGTTGTAATCATGGCTCTGATCGTTCCAGCACCCCTGGCATAACTTAAGGTGGTTCTGATGCTTGCTTTTGTGTTTTGTCTTTTAATTGTCTTGTGATTTTCTGTTGAAAGCTGGACACCATGTACTGGATAAAAAGAACAAGGCATGTGTTCTTGTGGAGGTTGTGGCTTGTGAATTTCCACTCTGGTAAGTTAGAATTCTCTGTGTCCACTTGTCTCTCCAACACTGAGAGCAGCAGTTTTCCCTGTGGCCTCAATTCTTTGCTGAATCTAAGAAGAGCTGTTGATTTTCAGTTTGCTCAGCTTTTTACTTTTTCTTATAATGATGGCATGATGACTTTTAAGCTCCTTACAGGATGGACCAGAAACTGGAAGTCAGTGAGATCAGTTTTGTATGAAACGAGTATGGTCACTCCTTCATCAGGGGTGTAAAAAGTACCTGCCATAAAGACATAACAGCTAATAAGGACATGTTTTGGTAGACATGTTAAACAAAGCTCTATCTATAAACATAGGAACTGATTCATTTTATCTTTCTCTTCGACATTGCCCCGGAAGACTTCCCAATAACTCTTCTATTGGTAACAGAATTTGGCTAATCTTAGTGAGAGAAAAATATTAAGCATTGACAGATAAGCAGAGCTTTATTTTTGAACAGTTTTGTGCTATTTTCTTTTTGGTTTGGCCCTGTAAACTGTAGGAGGAACATTGACAAAAGGGAGGTGAGCACCTGCCTGCCTGCCTGCTGTCAAGTCCGACTCTTTGCGGCCCCATGGACTGCAGCCCACCAGCCTTCTCTGTCCATGGCATTTCCCAGGCAAGAATACTGGAGTCTGTTGCCATTTCCTCCTCCAAAGGATCTTTCTGAGCCACAGATTGAACGCATATCTCCTACATTGGCAGGTGGGTTCTTTACCACTAAGCCACATGGTAAGCCCGATGAACACCTGGGACAGTTCAGAAATTGCCAACTAAGATCTTGGAGACACCAGCAGAAATCTGGGTATTGCTCAGTCTGGGGGAGACAGGTCTGGTTCTCCATGGCTGTATTACTGAATGACATACTCCTCCAGAAGCAACTAAAATCTAATTGCAAACACAGAGTCTCTGCCTGGCACGTGTTACCACCAATAAACATGAACAGCAGTGACTATGTAGCCCTAATCTCATTGCTTAACACAGTGCCTGGTACATGCTTGCTAAAGGAAAAACAAAGACAAAAACCTGACTTTGTTATGTGAAGCACACTGCTTGAACATTCTTTCTTTGCTCCACAAAATAGACCTTGAGGACATGGGTTTGTATTAGTACAGTTAGATGAAGTTAATTATAAGAAATAACCCTCTGGTGTTTCTGAGAGCGTTTGCTGGGAAAAGTCAAGTACTTTCTTTCCCGTCAAATATTTAAGATTGGGAAGACTTAATTTTAATCCTACTTGATAGTGCTTGGGTCAACTATAAAATTATAATATTTAAAAATCACTTCAAAAGACTTTTCTCTCAGGAAGATTATCCTTCTAGGCTTAAAAAAGAAACACACCATTATTGGAAGGATCCTTCTATTGTTACATCCACTCCACAGCTTTGCTAAAGACCATTCCCCTTGTACCAGCGATAATCCACTTGTAATGTTCATTGTTTCTTTAGCTCTTAGAGTAAAAGATGAGCAAATATACCCTTAGCTGTTTTTTTTTTTTCTAATGGTTTCTTTTAAAAAAGAAAATTCATATTTAGAGGTGGAAATAGCTTTTCCTTTAAATTAAATTAAGAAAGAGAGAGAGAGAGAGAGAGCAAGCAGGCCAATAATGAGACTTGAAGGCAAAAGTCAGGTATCAGAATGCATGCTGACCATCTGATGAAGGAAGGTGGCTCCAAAGGGGCTTAAGTAATCCAGTTCTCATCATTAACTGATAGATTTCCAGGGCCAGCTCCCATCCAAGTTCAAAGCCAAGACAAGTTAAATTTAATCAAGTGTAAAACAGCTTCAATTAGTCCACGGAAAACCCGGTGACAGACCAAGGGGAGGAACCCTGCTGACACCCGCACCCTCCTGCTCCCCCCTCGCCACTGGCGGAGCTGCTTGGAGGAGAACTGCCTTAGGTCTCCGTCTGGAGGGACTTCAGGCTCCGGTGCGGTGCCCCACCCCGCGTGCTAACGAGAGAGGCCCGCCATCAGGGAGTGCAATTCCGCATGGACGTTTCCACCAAAATGGATTATTTCAGCCTCGTTGGTCACAGATTCTGTAGTTTTCCAGTGATTCATCTTACTATTAATAATGTCAGAGGATTTTAGGCCCTTGAATTAAATAATGACAAATAGGAGGCTGGGCTGTGTATTTCAGCGTGCAGCACTGTCAGGCCTGATAAATCGGATCCCTGAAATAGTTTGTAAAGTCCTGAATTGATGTGGCCGCTGCTGAGGGAGAGAATTAATGTTACGAAATAGGCCTGCAACCTGGATGGCATGGGAGCTGAGGAAAGCCTTTTATATAAATGCTGTGTCCATGCTGGAGATGGGGCAGTGGGAAGTGAGTCACCCAGGAAAAAGAATGTGCTTCCCTGGGGGCGACTGGCCGGGCTGGGGGCTGGGGGACCTGGAGCTCACGGACCAGTCATTTATAACCAGAAGCAGGAGGAACCCTGCCGCCGAGGGGATGGAGGTCTTTACAGAGAGGAGAGATGCTTTTAAGAGCGCCAAGGCTCTGTTGACAAGTTTCTTGTGGAAAAGAGGCTTTTTGAGGTCCTTTCTCATATCCCGTCCCAGGCCAGCCCGCATTAGCCCAGTCGCTCACACGAGAGATCATTTAAAATTATCCTCCAATTAAAAATAGAATTAAATTAAAAATTAAAAAAAAACAGAGAGGAAGAAAAAAAAAAAAACAACTAGAGGCATTGGGGGTGGTGGAGGGGGAGGGGGCCAAAGCCCTGATTGTCTTCTGATCCATGCTATGTATAATACTCATCTTATTCAGTCTTTATAGAGAACAAAAAATGATCACTTTTTTTCCTGAATATTTCTGTAACCAACGACATTTTTGTAAATGCTCAGATCACAAGAGGAACAGAGAGCTTTGGGAATGTCCTAATTTATAAATACTATTAAAATATTATTTCGGTTATCATGGTACTTTGCTGCACTTTAAGGCTGGATTCCAACTTGCTGATTTTGGGAGAGGTCAGTCTGTCAATGTTTCCCTAGTGATGTCATCGTCGAGTTGATTAACCAAGTAGATCTTCAAGCATCTCCCAGACGTGGCTACTCTGAATTGCTTTGATTTTTCCTCTTTGTTTTTATCCATTTAAGAGACTTTTCCCCATGTTTCATCTTGAAAAGATTAAAGCAGATAAGCAAACTAAACCCTTCACCTTTTTGTAACTTCTCATATCTCTTTGACATTTTTCAAACGTAAAATGTGTTGAAAGAACATATTAGTTGCTCAGTCATGTCTGAATCTTTGTGACCCGATGGACTGAAACCCTCCAGGCTCCTCTGTCCATGAAATTTTCCAGGCAAGAATACTGGAGAGGGTTGCCGTTTCTTTATCCAGGGGTTCTTCCTGACCCAGGGATCCAACCTGGGTCTCCTAGCATTGCAGGCAGAGTCTTCACTGTCTGAGCCACCAGGGGAGCCCCATATTTTGTTAAAATGGGTTGATCTAGTTTGTCTTTTACCAAGCTTTTGCATACACATTGTCTGGCAACTTGACAAGACTTCAGTGTTTTGTGAAAGATTTACTCTTTTTGGTGGGACTGTTGGGATATTTTTAAGAAAGAAAGGTTCAATGTATGGAATCTAGAAAGATGGTACTGATGAGCCTATTTGCAGGGCAGTCATAGAGAGGCAGACTTGTGGACACAGAGGGGGAAGGAGAGGGTGGGATGAATCGAGAGAGTAGAATGGAAACATATACAGTAACATATATGAAATAGATAGCCAGTGGGCATTTGCTGTGTGACACAGGGAGCTCAGCCCAGTGCTCTGTGACAAGCTAGAGGCCTGGGAAATGGGAGGGAGGTGGAGAGGGAGGGGATATGTGTATTACTGTGGCTGATTCGTGTTGATGTGGCAGAAGCAGCACAATATTGTAAAGCAATTATCTTTCAATGAAAAATTTTAAAAAAGATAAGTTCAGGTATGATTGTAACTCTGTGCTTCATTTCTCTCAAGATCTTGGCAAAATATAGAGACCAGAAGTAAAACCCTGTAATAAAGTTCTGTCTTACTTAGAGAGCTGTGATTAGACTTTTTCTGAGTGCAAAGAACCCGGAAAAATCACAGCATCATGGGACAGAGAATTCCTGTTCAGAGGGTCAACTCACAGAAGGCTGGGTCAGAGTCTTCTTTTATGCACTTTCCCGTATTGCTGATAAAGGAGCCTCATCAAGTTCACCGTGATTTATCCGTGATTCAAACAGGAGGATTAGCAGGGATTCCAACACGTTCTTGGGAATAAAGCAAGAGTAAACTTAACCACGAGGTTGGGTTTGTCCTGGAGAGGTAGGTTCCTTGCCATCTTGCTTCCACACCTTGAAGACGGCCACCCATAGTCAACCAAGCTCCCTTCCCCTACCTTGCCTCTCCCACCAGCCTTCAACCCCAAGGAGGAGTCTGTAGGGACACAGAAGAGTTCATTCATGGCTCCTCTTTATGTCCATCATTTTCTCATACTTCAATTTCACTTTCTAAAACCTAAAGGAAGTTTTCCCTCCTGGACCATGTTCAGGTGCTTGAAACAGAGAAGAAGACAGAGATCTCATTTTCCCTCTGCTTTTTTCATGCCTCTGTTATGCAGGATCTTAGTGTCTCAGGCAGGGATCGAACCCGTGTCCCTTGCAGTGGAAGTGTAGAGTCTTAACCACTGGACCACCAGGGAAGTACCCAGAGCTCTGATTCCCAACAGGCAGTGCTCTTCCATTGTAGTGAAGCATCTCGAACCTTGTGTCAGGCCCAGCAGATGATCCGCTCACCCCAGTTTGCCTTCAATTATCCTGGGTTAAAACCTAAAGCCCTTGCTCCTGCTCACTTGGGCTGGTCACCCCAAAGTGTAAATGTTTCCTTAGGTGCAACTTGCTTTAAGTCTGGAGGAGCACCAGCTTAGCTTTGTGTTAGTCTGGCCAGCTTTTATGTACTGGGTAGAGCCGAACTTTTAAAATTGTAGTGCAACATGTAAAGGTGTAAACAGCTTACTTTTCATAAGGACAGAGTTCAGGGTGATTTAGCTTCTCCATGATGGAAAAGGGTTGTCTCAAACAACACACATGACTACACAAGGTTAACTCGAAGCCTTGCTCTGGTCTGTACAGTTCCCCCCAGATCCCTCCCAAGAGTGAGTCATTCACTCCTCTTTTTGTCAATAGCCTCAGCTGCTAATTTTCTGCATTACTGAGTGGGCAATGATAATTGAACAGGGCTCAAACAGGCAGGATTGATGTTTTTGAATTGTGGTGCTGGAGACTGACTCTTTAGAGTCCCTTGGACAGCAAGGAGATCAAAACAGTCAATCCAAAAGGAAATCAACCCTGAATACTCACTGGAAGGACTGATGCCAAAGCTGAAGCTCCAATACTTTGGCTGCCTGATGCAAAGAACTGACTCATTGGAAAGGACCCTGATGCTGTGAAAGGCCGAGGGCAGGAGGAGAAGGGGATGATGGTTGGATGGCATCATCAACTCAATGGACATGAGTTTGAGTAAACTCTGGGAGATGGTGAAGGACAGGGAAGCCTGGTGTGCTGCAGTCTATGGGGTTGCAAAGAGCTGAACTTGACTGAATGACTGAACAACAACAATAATCAGAATAGACCTCTGCTAGAAAAAGGTTCAGTTTTGTGTGTGTGTGTGTGTGTGTGTGTGTGTGTGTGTGTGTGTGTGTGTGTCTGGCAGATCTTTCACTCGTACAGAAGCTTTTCGTTTGCTTTCAAGCTGATGGACATGTTCAAAATGATGGGAGCTGCTAGGAGTCTGATTTCCAAATCAGCTTAATAACCTTCAACTATGATTTACTGAAGGTGAGGATGGTCACAATGATCTGGGATTTAAAACCTAGGAAGATACAGTGTTTGTACAAATTTTCTCTATCTGAGTTAATTTGGTATAGCTGGTATGTCACTATCTGGTCAGTTTTTCTTAGTTAAAATAGTTGTCTCCTTGGTATGTTTGCAAGCTATGTGATAAGCTGGAGAAAAAAATTTCTCAAGAAAAGGCGATGCAATCAAATATATCATTTTCTCACCTAGATTTGCAATTTATGATGGAAGAGCAAGGGGATGTCTACACTCTGCTTGTCAGGGATGTAGATTTCCTTGATCTCTGAGGTCAGGGTTGATTACAAGTGCCATCGTGGGGTGAAGACAAGATGGAACAGTCTGGATGGAACACTGTCTGTGCTGATTGCTCTAACAGGGCTGCCGACCGGAGTGGTGCTTTACATATTCAATTTGAAGCACGTGGTTAGGTTAACAGGAAGGGCTCATTCTAATGCTTCAGAGGCAAAGCTCCTGATCTTTCTTGGCTCCTTTTCCCCAGACTGTGGCAAAGGTCTCTAAATTGGGAGTAATCTTGCATAGCCCACGGGCTTCCTCCATGTGGCCCAGCCAGGTGCGGTAAGGATGAAATGTGGCAGTGAGGACAGGGCTGTTAAGTGTAATGGACAAGCCGTGTCAAGAGCAATAAAGCAGCAGGGGATACGGGACTTTGAGAGCTCCTTTTATGAACACATCGAGAGCTTCACCTGTTGTACTTGGGAGCGCAGTAATGCAGGAAGCAGGAACAGCAGCCAGGAGGCATTCTCAGGAGGGGCAGAAATCCATTCCTTCTCTCCAGCTAGCTAAAGACCAGATACATTCCCAGCATCCTGGGATGGGCATCAAAGACGGTTCAGATAGGCCCCTTGTTTGGGAGTGAGTACTGAATAACAGAATGGAGTTGAGATTTATACATGTTTATATAAAATAACCACAAAACCAGAAAGAGACAACATGATGAAGCGGGTAGGATTTGTCACACAAGGAGGTAAGAAGCTCAGCGAAAGCAGCCCCCAAATATATTCTCCAAGCTCAATATGAATAAAATCCATGCAGCGTCTCGTAGCCCAAAGGCCCCTGTGATGCAGCCACTGCCCGCATCTCTGATTATCCTCTCTGCCTGTCCCTCCTACTCATCATGTTGCAGCCACATGAGTCTGCTCTCTTCTGCTCACTTGAGTGAAGACTGTTCCTACCTCAGGACCTTTGCATGTGACCTCCTTCACGTGCCTCAGCACCCTCTGCCCCACACTTTCAAGGGTGCACTTCTTCCCATCTTGAAAATACACCTTAACTTTATTTGCCCCTTGTTATATGCACACCCTTCAGAGAACACAGCATAGTCTATAATTATTTTATTTCTTTACATGCTTTTTTTTTTTTAGAGTTTTTGATGTGGACCATTTTTTAAAAGTCTTTATTGAATTTGTTACAATACTGCTTCTGTTTTAAGTTTTGGTTTTTTTGGCCATGAGGCATGTGGGATCCAAGCTCCCCATGCAGGGATTGAACCTGCACTCCCCCACACTGGAAGTCAAAATCATAAACACTGGCCACCAGGGAAATCCCCCATGCTTTTTGTTTTAAACTACTATGTACAATTTATGAGGAAACATCTATTTTTTTTTCTGTGGGATTTTTCATTTTGTAAAACTAAATTGAGCAGACTGCCTGGGACATAATAGCTACTCAGTAAATATCTATTGAGTAACTTACTTTCACTTTATTCCTTTTGAGTGATATTATACCATCTAGAGGTTCATTTGGCTGCAGAAGCAATATTTTAAAAGGTAAATATCATGAAGTTGGTCAAATACCTTTAATACCTTATTGGGACCTAATCAGATGTTGGAGAAGGAAATGGCAACCCACTCCAGTGTTCTTGCCTGGAGAATCCCAGGGATGGGGGAGCCTGCTGGGCTGCCATCTATGGGGTCACACAGAAGCGAAGACATGACTGAAGTGACTTAGCAGCAGCAGGAGCAGATGTTTTCTGCCAGTGATCAAGATTGCTTTCATAACACCACACATAGGTGTAACTATGCATTCTTAACTTTGTTCCCTCTTTTCTCTCTTTCCATCTTCCTTACAGGGTTTCCCATGTGATGCTAGTGGTGAAGAATCTGCCTGCCAATGCAGAAGACCTAAGAACCACGAGCTTTGATCCCTGGGTCAGGAAGATCCCCTGAAGGAGGGCATGGCAACCCACTCCAGTATTCTTGACTGGAGAATCCCATGGACAGAGGAGCCTGGAGGGCTACCATCCAAGGGTCGCAAAGAGTTGGACACGACTGAAGTGACTTAGCCCACAAGCATACATCTTCCTTAAAAAGTTCTTGTTACATGGATAATATATTATTTTTTCTATATTTTAACACTAAAATAAATAAGTTTTTACTATAAAAATGTTTTACATAATAGGATATGAATCATATCAAAGTGCATATATAATGCAAAATGAAAATTCTTCTTTTTATATCTTACCTCCAAATTCTGACCCCAATTTCACCTGTCCCGCTAAAAAGTGGCAATTGCTGTTAACAATTTGGAATATCTACTTTCAAACAATTTTCTACCCATTTGTAAGCTTCTTATTGAATCCTTGCATTACTATCTATTTTGTTGATTTCTGCTCTTTTCTTTGTTATTTTCTATTCTCTATTCTCTTTGGGTTTATTCTCCTATTCTTTGGGTGTATTCTGAAGTCAAATGCTTAATGCATCAATTTCCTACCTTCCTTCTCTTCTGTGTGAGCATTTAAGACTAAATTTCCCCTAAGTAGTCCTTTAGCTGTTACTTTTACCAAAAGAGTGTGAGGTCCGTCTGCTGGCTGCTCAAAAGTCAATAAGCAGGCCAGGTTAGTGGAAAGGAAAGTTTGCTTTATTTCAGATGCTGGCAGCTGGGGGGTGGGGAGGGCATACGTCTATTTAAAGGCCAATTCCCCTCCTCCCTCCACTGGCAACCAGTGAGGCAAGAGCTTTTACAGACAGAAGGAGGGGGCTACCCGTAGAAACAGCACAGTGAGCGCTTAACCAGCAGGGCTGAATCAAGGTCCCAGGGCCTCCAGAAGGAAGGAAGTGGGAGAAGGCTGCATGGAGGGAGGGATAAGCAGAGGTACCAGAGAACACCCCTGAGAAGGTCCCCGCCAACCTTTTTGGTGTTCTGTGATATTTCTTCTGCTTCTTATACACATTGCACATTTAGAATAAAAATCCTGGAGCAAATTTTTCTAAGAAAGTGTGTCATCTTCTTAGAAAACCTGAGGATACAGTGGACACTGGAAAGAATATGCTCTGAGAAACCCATATAATGGAAGGAATTTGGATCACACACACTGAAAACGATTTACAAGTGTGTTGTTCCTTTTGAAATTTTCATGCTTGCTTAGATATTTGAAAAATAATTTAAAATATATCACTATGCTTTTCTTTCACTAGAGATGACATGTCATAGAGATATTTCAGAATCCGTTTTCCAGGAATAATGGGTATAAGTGGCTCACAAATATCTTGTTCAACTGTGTTTGAGCTCCCATATAATTGTTACAAGGGTACTTATAAGTTCCGACGATTTGTCCTGAATCCTTCTTGGAATGAAAAGTTTAATCATTGTGTTGCTTGAATTTGCTGTCCTGCCCATCATATCAATCTGAGAGGTGAAGTTGAAAAGAAACAAGTAAAATCTTACTAGAAAAGGCTATGTTTATTTTTATTTTTTTAGTGCTAGAGGATTAAGAAAAAGAAAGAAAAAGGAAATAGGAATGACTGCCCAAATGTGGCAATAAAGTTTATCAGCAAGTGATACTCAACAGAGCTTTCATAAGGAATCAATAAAGCTGGCAGTTTGTGATTTGCAAACCACTGTCTGTTTAACCTTAAGAGTTATCACTCACCCTCTTCATTAGAATAGTAAATTAAAAGGTTCACAGGAACAGCTCAGTTTGGCTTAATTTAAGTCCCTTCCCAGAAAATGTGGAGATTAATATGATATAGAAATCAATATTTTTCAGCTATGGAGACTCGGGGGTTGGCATATTTCCTCCCATCCTCCTTTCTCCTGTGGCCGTCCAGATTCTATTCCTATAATCCTTAAATCCCCAGCTTATTCCCATCACCATAGAAACACCTGCTGTGTGATCAGTTTTGCTCAGTTGCAGGCTAACCCTCGGTGGCTTCTGCCAGCCAAGCTCTTCTGGCTTCAACCCCTGTTCTGCAGGGCAAAGTGCTGGGGTGGGAGTTTCGCCAGGTCTGTTTTCTGACTCACTCCTTGGGGAGATGTTCTCTTCTTGCTTGTGTTAGCAAGGGCTCGAATGCTATGGGCCGCAGTCGTTTCTGAAATACCTTCCATTATGTGAACAGATCTAAATTCTTCCCTCTCCTCTCCTCCTCTCTGCTTTCCTCTCTTCCTTTCCTTCTTCCCTCCTCCTCTCCTTCCTTTCTTAGTTTTCCCTTTAATCTTCTGTCCCCTCTCATTCTAAAGTAGCCATTGGCCTCAGCCTAACATGCAGATGTTGAGAAAATTACGTTCTGGGAGATTTTTTTTTTCTGAGTGTTTCAGCTTATATCAAGAGCTTCACAATTGTGACCATCAGTGTTTGTCAGGGTGAAGTGTGCCTGCAGGGGTGGGGCTGGATGAAGCCGATGGGTATGCACTTTGAACTCAGCTCTGGTTTCTGGGATGACACAGAGCAACGTGTTTCTGTAAAGTGTGGCATATACACAGCCTGAAATTGTGTCTGAAATCAGTAGAAATTACACACAAAAAGAGAAGGAAGACTTTATGCAGGCGAGGGCTGCACTGAGTCACTCAATTGATTTGGTCACTTCAGCTACCTTCACGATTGATGAGGATTGTGTCAGGATTGATTCGGCTGTAGCAAATGGTATTGATCATTAAGATAGCAAAAGAGATTAGATCCCCGTGTCACAGTGCGAAATGAAGTGGAGATTTGTCAATTATCCTGTGAGTCTGATCCATGCTCTGTTGTCATTGTTTCTCTTAATGTCAGCACGGTCGGTTCTCTTTGGGGGATGAAATATTTTCACCATTTGTCCTAAAATGCTTATAGATTCAGGCTGATCTCTCTTGCCAAATATAGCTCAAAATTTTAGGCTACTTTCAGCTGATTTGAGTTAGACAAAATGGTGAGGAGATAAAGACAAACATATAATTACGATGGAGTTGAACAATTATGCCCACCCAGGGAGGGGAATGGAATACAGACTACAAAATACAAACACAGAATACAAATACAGAAAACAGAAGGGGATAGAATAAAAATTCTGCTATTAGGAAGCACTTTCTTTTAGACAAAATATCTCATCTTATTAACTATGCTCTTCCAGTAAGTGGAAAAAAAAAAAGATTTTATTTGTATCAAGTAGCTTAATCTGATCACCTCTAACCAAATAATGTAAACATGTGAATTTGTCATATTCATCGGGGAAGAAGGGAGAATGACGACCGCTTCAAGTCCTGTTTTGGGTTGAATTCTGGTCAGCTATTTGCACTGTTCATGCATTTGCCCACACTGGTGGTTCACGTGGCCGAACCACCAATTCAGCCACCAACTCTGTCTCATGTGTTCTCCTCTCGACTACATAGACCCTCACCAGATCAGAATTTCTAAGGGGCCAGTGATATTAAGGACAACCTATTGCTTCTTTTCTTCTGCGTAATTGAAGATCGCAGCTCAAGCTGCCTCAAGTACAGGAGACTCAGTAAAATATTATGTCTTCTATCTTCATAAAAAACCATCACCACCACTACCCCCACCACCAATCCCCCACCACGGATTTAAAAATCCACAGCTTTTAAAAAGTATTTTATATTTTATTTGTTACTTACATTTACAGCTCTTGACTTTTAGACTGGGTGGGCAGTGCTGAGAACTTACAATTAAAGCTCTTTGGTTACATAGAACATAAATACCAATTCTTGTATGCTAACACTATTCAAGATGGGTTTAGAGTCTGTTCCAATTGGCACCTATTTTTGAGACGTGACAAGTGTGGCTCCTATATTTACATTTTCCCCCCAAGCCCCTTTTCCAGCCACACTGCCTACAATTTCTATCATCAGTGTCACTACTATGGGTCTCAATAATTTGCATAATTGATAGAGATTAAAACGCAAATATTATTCAAGAGGAAAGAATCCATTTACTAGTAATGTGGGGCCTGATTTATTTATCAGATTAGATATTAGCAAGCAGAACCCAAGGGAATGAGTTTCTTTTCCTGTCCCTGTAGGAGTAACGAGCAGAAGCACAGTTCAGGTCAAAAGCCATGTAAACGCATCGGAGAGCCTGCAAAGGGTGAAAAGGACCAGAGGGTGTGTGTGTGTGGTGACATAAGGGCAGCGGCAGAGGATCCAATTCCATAGGTGTTTCTTTTTCTGAAGAAACAGCCTTACCTGCTTCTTCCACTTTCCAGGTATTCATGGGGCAAAATGAGGGTGGTTTCCAATTTTACTAAGCTGATGTATATTTTATTGCTTTTCCTTTCATTCGAGCTATGCTTGAAGCAGGTAGACTTTCCCACTGGCCTTGAAGGGTTTCTTTCATTCCAGAGACTTGAATTTAACCTGATTTCTTCTGGATTGCAAAGGGAAACCAATACCTCTGGAAAATCCTGTCTCCATCTCTAGGGGAAGCATATACCCTGGTCAAGCACTCCACAGTCTGAATGGTGTAGCTGAACTGGGCTCTGGTGCAGGGGTCCCTACATTGTCGCTCCCAGGAGGGATCAGTCTCAAAACCAATCAAGAATTTATGGGACAAATCTACTTAGAGGCTCCTGGCTCAGCAGCAAAGGATCTGCCTGCAACGCAGGAGCAACAGGAGACTTGGGTTCAGTCCCTGGATCAGGAAGATCCCCTGGAGAAGGGAATGGTGGCCCACTCCGGTATTCTCGCCTGGAAAATCTCAGGGACAGAGAAGACCAGCCGGTTACAGTCCATGGGGTTGCAAAGAATCAGACACGACTGAAGCGACTTAGCCTGCACGGAGACAGTTGTCGGTGACTACTGAGGTGATGCAATGCACTGACCACATAGGATGACTCCTCTGTCCCTCTTCTAATGAAATGAATGGATACTTACTCTTGAGATTTACTCTTGAGGTGATTCTGCTGCTTTCCAAGCCCATTGGGCTAAGTCGGTGGCTCAGTGAAAAGGCTGATGTTGGAAGCAAATACTACAAACTGAATTTCAAACACCTGATAAGATACTGAAAATTACCTCAAGCTTTCAGATGTCATATACTGTAAAAGTGCAAATAAGGTTGCACTTTGCAGTCCCCGTGTAATTAATGCCACACTATGATCAAACCATCAGGCTCTCCTCCGCGGGCTCTAACGGAGGAGATGAGTGTGAGCGACTGTTCACCATTCGGGGTGTGACAACTACTCCTGTGGCACTGATCTACTCTGCCGGGTTGGTTTTATCTGTACCACGCTCATCCTCTGAAAAGGGGATGTTTCCCTTGTGCAGAGATGGCCATTTTGAGGCTCCTCCTGACGCCAGCCTTTGCTTTTGGCTCTCTCTCTCGAAGCCAGGCTTCACTTTACATCAGAGCAGCAGGGAGAAATAAAACTGGATGGCTTTCAGTTCCAATCACGTCTTGTTTTACTTCGCTCCAGCCAATACGTTATCGGGAAATAATGGATTTCTATCTGTGAAAGTGAAAAGAACAGGTTTAAGATTTTCAAATTTAAGAATGCTCTCCTTCTGCATTTTTGGTGGTAAATGGGAGGCTCTCTTGATGGAAAGAGGAACATTTCATTTTATTCTAATATGAAAGAGTTCTTTCAAGATAGAAAATCCCATTAGTTTTTATCCCGAGAAAACACAGCCCTTGCTCTGTGTGGAAGCTTCGCAGGAAAACTTAGGATATGTTCCTCAAGTGCAGAGGGAGTCAAGGGTGCTCACAGGACCCACCCTGGGACTCAGCACATCAGACGCCAAGCCTTGCACTTAGCAGGGGTGTGAGCCCCTGTGTTCAGCCACTTGCCCCCTGGAGCCCTGACACGCCCCCCAGTCTAGCTGAGGACCTGGTGCTTATAGGCTCTCACTAGGGCTGCTGTGGTGTAAATGCCAGCTCTTTTTTTTTTTTTTTTTAAAGACAATTTTTCAGAGCAGTTTTAGCTTCCCAGCAAAACTGTGGGGAAGGCACAGAGATTTCTCTTGTACCCCCTTCCCCTGGCGGCTCAGGTGGTAAAGAATGCACCTGCAGTGCGGGAGACGTGGGCTTGATCCCTGGGTCAGGAAGACCCATTGGAGGAGGGCATGGCTACCCACTCCAGGACTCTTGCCTGGAGAATCCCATGGACAGAGGAACCTGGTGGGCTACAGTCCAGGGGGTGAAAAGAGTCAGACACAACTGAGCGACTAAGCACAGCACAGCCCTGCCCCTACACGTATACAGTGTCCCTCCTGGTCAGTAACCCCACCAGGTGGGACGCTTGTTACAACTGATGAACCTACACTGAATCATCACCCTGAGCCCACAGTTCACTTTAGGGTTCTCTGGGGATGTTGTACATTCTCTGGATTTGGAAGAATGCATAATGACATGTATCCACCATAAAGGTGTCCTACAGGGTAATTTTACTGCCCTACAAGCCCCCTTAGCTCCACCTACTCATCACCCTCTTCCCTAGCCCCTGGCAACCACTGATTTTTAAACTGTCTCCATAGTTTTGCCTTTTGCAGAGTGTCATTGTGTTGGAATCACACAGTACGTAGGAGGCTTTTCAGATTGACTTCCTTCCTTTAGTTTATGCATTTATGTTTCCGCCATATCTTTTCACGGATGGATAGCTCACCATTTTTTCTTTTTTTTAGGTGGGGTGATGGACTGAGGGGCTGTTGTGGGCTGGCTGCAGGGTCTGGTGAAGTCTGGCCTCTCCACTGCACCCCGTACAGGGCCTTTCAGGGTGTGGGTCTCTGCTCCCCTCAGGGACGCCTCGTGCCTCTGCCCAGGTGTGAGGACCATCCGGGGCCAGGGCGTGGTCTCCTTCTGTGCCCTTTCTCATCAGCGTAATCCAATATGTCCTCTTGCACTACAGATGCAAACCTCCACGATTTCCATGACAGGTAATGAGAGGGTGAACATTTCCTGTAACATCCTCTCTCATATATATTTGATATGTAGAAATAGAGAGTGAAAATCGCTCAGAACTAAGTTCAGGCCTGAAAACTGGTCATTTTTGACAGTCAAGTTAACTTGAGCTCGGCACTTCGGCTAATAAATCCTCTTCAGATCCTGACAGACAGGTGAAAGCGACCATTGTGAGGTGGAGCAACCTCCATAATTGGGTTTTCCTGCCTGCGGTGAGGCTGTACTCTCTGGATGTGGAGAAAAGATGAGCGAGATCCAGCCTGGTCTGCTGTCCATGGGGCAAGGTGACCTTCCCTTGTGACACAATCTCCAAATTCATTTCATAGTCAGATGACAAAGGCACAGAGCTTTTTTTTCCTTTTTCTCTATTGCTCCCTTTGGTTTTTCTTTTTTATCCTTCTTTCTCTTTCAAAAAGTTAAGACTATACTCAGAAGTGTATGTAATTAATAAACGGTATTTTCCTGAAAAGCATTCAAACCCTCCCAGTTTTAGAGCTGAGGAAACTTGGTTCCAGATTCTTCTGCATTTTAACCCATTTGGATTTTTAAAGTGGATCAAAGAAAGCATTTCTGGGAGCATGACTTAATCAGTCATGACTGTAGCTTTCCATCCAGACACTAGATCCTTCCATCATCTCATCTCTTGACAGTCATGGACCCCGCCTGCCTTCTTGCCATCTCTCCCCATCACCAAGGTGCTCAGTTCATTCCTGTTTCTGCATTTATGGTGGCTATTCACTTGCTGTTATGTATTTTTTAGCCCCTGTCTTATTTTGTTCCCACCACCCCTGTGAGTCTAACTTCTCTCCAGCTTATCTGAGGGTGTGGACTTGCATTTATTTAGGTTGATTTTGTTTGCTTTTCCTTGGGAATTCATTGGCTTGCCATTTTTGCATTCTCCATGTTCCTTATTTTAGCTTGTTTTCAATAGTGTCTACATCTAGATCCATGGTGGTCCTTCTCTGCTAATAGACAGGTGTTGGCTCAGCACTTGGGGTTATGCACTGGTTTTGGGGGTACCCCAGGGTTGCCCAGGGAATGCACTGAGACCTCGGGGTTCTGACTGGGTGTTTTGACTCAGAATATTACACTCAAGCTCTTCTGTTCTTCCTCCTGCTAATTGCAAGTCTGAATTGCCAGTGTCTCCAGTCTGGTCACCTCCTTACATCCAGCCCAGGGTTACCCTGACCCTGCAGGTGTCCCTGGATCCCTGCCGCATCCTCCGCCCTTCCCTCCTCCACTGTGCTATCCACTTCGGTCAGTCATTCTGCTCACTGTGAGTCCAACTTGTTGACTTCCAAGTCAAAACCCTTGACAGGTTTCTACTGCCCCAACGATCTGTTCCAAATTCTTCAATGTGGACCAGAAGCTCTTTTTGGTTCTTCCATTGCTAACTTCTCTAAACCCAGGTGCCATCCTCTCTGCCGGCTTATCCTCTGTGCCTCTGTCTAACCAAGTTCTTCTAGTTCACGCTTCCTGGGGCGCCCAGTCCTCAGCACACCCTGTCCTTATGTCCAGAACAGTTTCTACCACATAAACTCCCCTCCTGTCCATCTTTCTGGAATGGCTATCACTTCTCAAGGACGGCTTATCTGACCCAAATCAATCTCTCTTTCAACTGTCCTACTGTTGACTTTAGCAGGTTCGGTTTTAACAACTTGCTGGATTTTTGTCTTTCATGTAAGATACACTGGGTAAAGAGTGGGTCTGTATCTATTTCTCAGTATCTCATACTAATTAATAATAAATGTAAGTTGAATAAGTAATGAGTAGCTACAAAGAGTCGCAAGAGGTGAGCCTGTGTACAGGGACCAATTCATAAAAGCCTTGTGTACATCATCTTTCTTGTAAAGGTTGCCACTGAGAGATTTTAAGCAAGAGGATCACATGAGTAGGCTTTCACTTTGTAAACATTCTCCCAGCATCCTTGTAATGTTTATTAGCCCACAACCAAAGGCCTGGGGATAACGGCTAACAGACCATTATAAAAATGTCTGTAAGAAGTTGAGGTTCTGACCCACAGCCGTGGGAACAGAGGGGGTAGATTAGAAAGGCATTTATGAAGCAGAACTCAGAGGGCTTGATCGTCAACAGGATGCAGGAGAGAAGACACAGGAGGAAATCCACAGTGATCTCTGCCTTCTGCCAGGATAACGGTGTGGGTGAGATATTCCTGAGACGAGGATCAGGAGGAGAGGACAGTTAGGGGTTCTTGTGGCAGATTCAGGCTGTGATGGGAAGAGCCAGCTCTGATGTCTTGAGCAGAAAGGGTAGTATTGAGCGAGTGGACAGGGAGGCGGGTAAATACAGGATGGGTTTGGTTTTGCTCTACAGTCTTCCAGCTATGTGACTTCACAAGCTCATCATTGTAAGCCTCAGTTTCTTCCACTCTGTAATGGGCACAATAATAGCACTTTATCCACAGGAGAAAGCGTGCAGTCAAAAAGAGGATGTATACAAGGGTATACTTAGCATAACGTCCGACAGTAAAATGCTGGTACCGCTGACGCTGAAGATGTATAGTGTGTTGTCATCAATTGGCAGGAGGGTAGTTGTGAATCCCATGGACAGAGGAGCCTGGTGGGCTACAGTCCATGGGGTTGCAAAGAGCTGGACATGACTGAGCAACTAAAAGACAATAAGTTATCACAATGGAGGCGCATGAGAAAACTCAGGTCAAGTGTAAAAAAATAAGAGAGCTGATGATGGAATTCTGTGGGGACAATGACATTTAAAGGGGGAGGAGATAGACATCAGTCTGGGAGCAGACAGAGCAGATGGGAACTCAAGGCCTGGGGCCTGGGTTCACTGCCCTCTGGAGGCAGTCTCTCCCAGCTGTCCACAAATGCGCTTTGGATTTATTTTCACATCTTTACATAGTAATCAACCTTCCATCTTGAAACAGCTCCCTTGAAGTCTGTAATAACATCGTAAATGAGTCCGACCATTTCCCTGCTATTTGTATTGTGAAAATGGACTTTGTCCTTATGTCTCGGAAATTTTTTCTGCATTGTTTGCTGATGCTGTCTGAATAGCTGGTGAGGGGAAGAAACCCCACAGATTCAAGATGCTTGCCATGAAGGTCTATTAGTGGTCATTGGGAATTCTTTAAAAAGCCAAAATCAATGTTTAATAACCAATAAGAACTCCTAATAAGAGCTATATGGAGACTGTACGTGCTTTCTTTTGTAGTTATACTTTTGCCAGGCTTTATGGGAGTTAATGTGTTTTATTTAACCAAGAACTTTACCTTGAAGTATTTGTCTTTCAGATAAAACAAATCAGCTCTATCAAGTCTTACTGTATTACAATTGTTTTCTTTTGAAAACTGAAAAATATCTTCCTTATTCTAATCATCACTATGAAAAGGCTTAAATTATTATTTTTTAAATGATGCCTTGAAAATATATGATTGAAGCTTACAATAATTAAAGATACAATGGGTGGCACCCTGGATTATCAGCAAAAGAGTGATATCATCAACCCAGGAGTCTGCCAATAAGCAGCTGTTTGATTAAAGTTGGCATTTAAAATTTTCTAAATTCCCCTTTTTTTTCATATGAAGTAAACAGGTTAAATTGGATAATATTTTAAGACCTTTTCTGCAATAGTTTTTTGTTATATTTCTAGGAAAATAAACAATGACGTGACCTGGACTTAAAAGACTTGCTCACTAAATCTGGGGTTGCTAATCTTAGAGTCACCTTATTAAGTGTGAAAGATGTGGATTTAAGGCCAAAAAACTCACCCTGATGATAGCACTGTTTTACAAAGTGAGTAACGACATTTTGGAACTCGTTATTTCCACATGGATCATATACTCTCCCTCTTCCTGGGTACCCGCTGAAGTCCTAGTGAAGAATAAGAAAAGCTTGGATGCTCAAGGACACACAGGAAGCAAGCAGGGCAGCTGGTGTGAAAGAAGTCAGCTTAGAGGAGGGGGGAGAGGCTGTATTCAGAAGGAGAGGATGGAAAGCCCAGCCCACAGGCTGGGGTGCTGAGGACAGAGGCCCTTCAGCAGCAGACCCTCCCCCAGTGGTCCAGGCACTGGGGAGATGCTCTGCAGAGTCCCTGGGAATTGAGGGGTGGGGAGGGGCTGGTGAACTCCTGTAGAAGGGGTGTCAGGCCCTCTGGCTCCCTCCCTCCCCTAATTCCAGAGTCCCAGCAGAGAAGGCAATTGTAGAGAGTCCTCGCTGTACTGAGTCTAGAGAGACTGGAGAGCGCCAGGCAGAACTCCAAGTGCTGTCTTTTGAGGGTCCCCGAAACCTGCTCATACCCATCATTGCAACTGTGAAATCCAGAAATTAAAAAGCGGTGCCCACATACACACAACTTCCAGTCACCATCTAGGACTTCACCCTGAATAGCAAGCAGACACCAAAGAGTCACCAGATGTGAAAAGAGAGGTTCCAAACAAGAAAGAGGAAGACCAAATTAAACAGGATGAAACACAGGAAACGGCCATAATAAAGGGAGAACTCTATAATTTTTATGCTTAGGGAAATGAGGTGAACAAGATGTTATAAATAAAAGAATAATCAGGCCATAAGGAACAGCTCTTGGAAATTTAAAATGTGATAGACACAATAAAAAGAAATCAATAAAAATGTTGGAAGATAAAGGCTAGGCTATCTCTCACATACTATATAACAGAGATAAAAAGAAAATTTATAAAATTTAGAGGGGCCATGCAGAAGTCCAAGAGTTAACTAATAGCAATTCCAGAAAAAGTGACTAGAAAGGGGATAGAAAGGAAATTAGCAAACTTTAATAGAAGGTTGAGTACCAAAAATCTGAGTTTTCAGCATGAAATGGCTCATCAGTTGCTTAGTATATTGAAAGAAAAGGACACTCAATGAGGGCATGTAATTATAAAATTTCAGAACTTGAAACATGACCTAAATATCTCAAAGTTTCCAAGTTGAAATCGTAGGGTTGGAGGACAGGTAACATATAGAAATAGGAATCAACATGGACACTGTTAGCTCAAAATTAATTCTGAAGGTGTCAATGAATGACTTGTAACTAAGATTTCTATACCCACATATCCATCATTTGAGCCTGAGAAATAGATAAAGATATTTTAATTTTGCAAGGATGAATCCATTTTTTCTCCATTTCTCTCATTCCATTTTTCTTGGAAGCCTCTGTGTTATTTGTCTCAGAAATAACAGTCATTATCCAAAAAAGCCTTGGAAACTGTAGCGCTTACTCAGGAGAGCAGCGGGAACCATTCCCAGAATAAAAGAGTGGCAGGACTGGGGATGGCACCTTCCAGTTAGAGAGGAGGAAGCCTCACAAAGGACTGGACTGAAGAGCCATTGATATGCCTTAGTGTTGATATGCCTGAGTATCAATATACCTGAGTACTGATATGCCTGAGCATTGGGGAAAATATTGACCTGCATAGACTGCTCTGAAGGGAAAACTTGAGTAGGTATATAGACAACTAAACAAATGACAAATAGGAGGCAATCACTAACTTCAAGAAAGACAAATATTATAAAAATACAAATATAATCCTAGACTACTACTTGTCAACATTACCATTAAAATAATACAAACAATGAATTAAGCATAAGTTGTCATATGATGCTGTGGGAAAAATGAGAAATGTGGGTATAAAAATCTGTATTTTCATAGGTAACCGACATTTAGTCAATAATGATTAAAATTGATAGAGATAAAAATATAGCTAGTTCACTTAAAGTAAAAAGTCTTTTCCTCTGTGATATCTGCAGCAATGGGGTGGTCTGGGGAGGGGGCTGCTGTATGCCTTGTAGTAATCAAATAAGATTAATAGCAAAATCCGGAAAACTCAGAGATTTAACACATTGGAGCTTATTTCCCACCCAAATTCCTCCAGGGAAATGGCAGTACTCTGGGGAAGATCCCTCAAAGTGGTGACTCAGACAGGCCATGGGCTCCATCACTGGCTTCTGCCGTCAGTAAGGATCTTCTAGCTGTGCTGTGCCTTCTTGATGGAGCAGAAAAGACCTGGAGACTCTGCAGACACCCTTCCCGCCTTATGTTAGAAACAGCTCCTCAGTTCACGGACCAGAATTGCGGCCTGACTCTACCTAACCACCAGGCACCCTGTTGTTTCATTTTTTATGCCCGAGGAGGAAGGAAAACTGGATATGGGTCATGTTGGTCATCTTTACCAAGTGCCTTTAATACTGGTCAATTTTTCACCAATATGAATGTGAGTTAAATTACAATAAAATATACTCTAATAAAAATAAATTCATAGATGACAGGTCTATAACAGATTATTTAAAGCGATAGATACTGACGTAGATTGTTAAGTAGTAATCGTGACATTCCCGAGTGCTTCCTCATGTCATAGCTACGGTCAGACCTCACAGCATCGCAGCTCTAACCCAGTTCATCAATCCTGATATCTTTGTAAAATTAGAACTGGTTGGCCTGTAGTTAGAAAAAAAAATATTCAACTCTCACGTGTCTTATCAGTGAGAAGCAAGCTTCACAAACAAGATAAATGGGGCAGATGTTTCTCTTTGCTATTATTGTTTCAAACTGTTAATTGTCACCATAATGCTTGCTCATGGTTCACCCTGAGGATGGTCCGGCCCCAGTTCCATCCCAGTTGAGTTCTGCTCCGCCCTCTCACAGAGGGCAATTTCTGATCTGCGGCAACTTGATCTCATCCTCCACCCCCTGAAATAACCATTCCAACTTTATGAAAGGCTTTGCATCACATTTTCCCCACTAGAACTTCTCTGACATCCCAGAAGACAGGCTTCTATTCAAACAACAGTTTTTCTCTGTAAAACTGAAGTGGCATTTTGGGGGCAGAGAATCAAGTATCAGTTCTGTTGTTGTCTTGTGCAGTTATTTAAAATTTTTATCTTCTTTGCACTTTCATGTGCTGATTTCCTGTCTCTTGATCTGTCTTGCAAGCTCCTAGGGGCAAAGACTGTATCCCAGACTGCCTTCTCCTCCCTCCCCCATACACACCCTCTCCTCCTCCTACATGGACTGTTCCAGCTCTTGGCTCATTTCTCATGCAAATATAGGATGCCTAACAATTGTTTTGGGGACAAGAATATCTGATCCACAAAGCAGGCATGCAGACACCAGTATTCTAGCAAGTGCGTTCTGCCACTCAGTCCTTGCTCCAGTGCTCTGCAAACACTTCCTGCAGAAATCATGGCAAAACTGGAACCTCCCACCTGTTCGAAGTGTCTGGAGGTACAGAAGGCAGGTTCGGCTGTGTTATCACGGCTCACTCCAGCTTTTCCCTGCTTATCAGGATATTTGAACCACCACACGCAAGAGAGCAAAGGCAGGTCTTGCTATAATATTCCAATAACCTTTACTTTGAGAAATACTGGTCAAGTAGGGTTTTCTTTTTAAGACGCTAGCAGTTGGATGCTGAATACTTATAAAGCACAAATGGCTCAAAAATAAAAATGGGCTGCTATTACCAATGCTTTTCGCAAGAGACCTGAAACTCTTGGTCTTGGAAAAGAAAGAGGAGAAAGAGGAAGAGGAAGAATGATGCAGTTAAGAGATGAGAAAGAGGGAATTGATGTGAGGGAAAGAGAGGGGAGGAGGGAAGAAGAAAAAGAGCAGAGAGAACACCGTATGAACCCCAAAGCCAGTACCATACCATGAGATGACATATTCTTGCTCCTTAAATATTCCTGTGAGCTTCCCCGTAGCAAACAGTACAGATGTGAAGGGACACTGAGTGGAGTGAGACCAAGCTTACATTTAGATGGGGAGACCCATCTACCCCGTTTTGGCAGAAAGCACATCCAATGTCCCTCTGCTGGGGTCACTGATCCCTTGAGGAAATATACCATCAGTCTCAATTTCCATAGTTTGGTGACCTTATTGCCGTAGCAACTTTAGTTTGACGTTGGGAGCAGCTCCCAAAGACTGCAGCGAAAAAGGTGGTAGGAAGAAACCTTTAAGGTTTCAAGGTCATCAAAGATGACCTTGCATGACATCAAGGCAGGAAGACAGAGAGGAAAGACAAAACACAGGAGCAGGGTGGACAGGGCTTGGGGGCTTCCTCCCTGTGTATGGGGGTGCTGGAGGCGGGGCGCTGCAGGAATGGTTAGTTGCTAGAAGTCTTCTGTGCTCGTATCTCTCTGTTAGATTATCATCTCCTCGTGACCTCCGCTCTAACCAGGAACTGTGCAATATGAATATATGTTTAAAATCTTTTTGTTGTGGAAAAAACTAGGCAGAAATACACAGACGTGTTTACAGATTTCCTGCACACTTTGCTTTTGCACAAGATTACTGACATTCTTCTACACTTACGTCTCTGCTGCCTATACCATCCCCCGCCCCCATGGCTTATTGCTTTCCTTACAGTTTCACGTGTTTCTTTACTTTAGGCCATCAGGCGAAGTCTAACCACATGGAGATGAAGACACCATCTCATCAGCCCCTTTCCACTGCCAGCTGGTCCTTTTGCACTGGGCCCCCCTGGGTGACCCCCACACCTGACGTTACCCAGCAGTGTGAATGGATTTTACAGGGTGATTCTGGGACTCCTCTATGTAGAGCATCCTTTCTGGAACTCCCTCACTTTCTGGCTACTCTACCAGATGCGAGCTCTGTGCTCTGACCCCTCAGGCAGCAAGGTGCCTGTTGCTGGAGTCGCGGGTGCACTGGAAAGTGCATTCAGAAAAAGGCCAGAGCCCACAAGCCTCGCCAGTCACAGCCTCTGCCTCTCATGAGTAGAAACCCTGGGGTTTCTGGGAAGACATAGCCTTCCTATGTCTTCAGATAAACTAAAATCAGAGTCTACATATGAAATTTACTGTCTGCAGGACTAAACTACTTGCTATTTCTAGAAGCCAGAGAGAAAGTTGTCAGTCATGTTTGACTCTTTGTAACCCCATGGACTATATAGTCCATGGAATTCTCTAGGCTGGAATGCGGGACTGCGTAGCCTTTCCCTTCTCCAGGGGATCTTCCCAACCCAGGGATCGAACCCAGGTCTCTCACATTGCAGGCAGATTCTTTACCAGCCGAGCCACCAAGGAAGCCCAAGAATACTGGAGTGGGTAGCCTATCCCTTCTCTGGCGGATGTCCATGACCCAGGAATCAACCGGGGTCTCCTGCGTTGCAGGGGGATTCTTTACTGACTGAGCTGTGAGGGAAGCCCTGAAGGCCACCTAATAAACTTTTGGAACCTAAAGTATTTCATCTGGAATTTTAGCTTTAGCTTTACAAGCAGTGAACTTTCCAAGCTCACTTCTTTCCACTGGACTCATGTCTACATAGAATATTTTTGCCTGTGGAGATGTTTTTCTGGAAATGTGACTGCTTGGGGAACTGCAATTTCTTTTGCTGCTGTACCAAGTGACCACAAAAGTAGTGGCTTAAAACATACAAATTTATCATCTTCCAGTTCTGTCGGTCAGAAGGCCAGCATGGGTCCCAGTAGGTTAAAATCACACACACAGATACACACAACATGCTACTCTAACACATTTAAAAATCTTTTAAGAAATGTGCTCACAGACAAGTGATGACTAATTTTAATTAAATTTTCATTTAATTATGATACAATTATGATACAATTAATAGGACAAAGGACAGCTTTAAGTGGATTTATGATACTACTTGAAGACCCTTTGGAAGAGAATATAGAGGAATGAATTCTCAAAAAAAAAAAAAAAATCTCTGTGGCCCACGCATTTCCTTTTCTATTAGAGCACAGACCCCAGCACATGGCAGGTCACCTCTGTGAACCTGACCTTGTGTCCCTCATGGAGATGTCTGAAGCAGGACAGACAGAAAATCCAGTGGATTTTCGACTGGACCTTTTTCTTCCCTAATCGATAAGATTTCATAACTGAGAAGGGAGCAAAAGATTGATAGATGTGATTACTGGTGAGTGACTTAAGGAAATAATCTTAACTGGTGTCTAAACTTTGGATGTTGGCTCCTATGAAGATTTTTTTTATTATTACCTTTTTTTTTGCAATCCATTGTCACTAATTTTAGGGTTGCTTATTATAAGCAAAGCTTTATACTTGGAGAACTTGACAAGTTGTATGTAAATCAAGTTTCTATCCACTGACTCATCTTATGTACTCACAGAAGCCTCATTATTTGAAGTAACTGTTTCTCTAAAACAAACTGTTGTAAAACACTAACCTTACCCTTTGCTATTGGTTTGTTTGATTTAGATAATCACAGATCAGCAAAAGATGGGACCAAGTACTTCTGATTTATTTTAGCACATCAGCTTTAAAAGGTGACCTTGATAAAATGGTCAGACAGACATCAATGGGAGGGGTGGGGGACAGTATGCCATGCCGCGATGACTTCTCTAGCCCAGGGTGATGACCTCGGAGGGTGTGGGCAGAGGTCTTCACTGTCTCCACAGGGACCTTCACCCCAGTGCACACTGGCTCAGCCCACCCCTGGAATCCACTTTAATCTTCTCACAGCTGACCCGTCTGCCTCCCTCGCGTTTGGATTTTTTCAATGGAGAGACTCCTCTAATGGCCCTGATTTGTTAATAATGGGTTTTGCACAAAATAGAAATTGGTCCTGCAAAGGGGATGACCTTGTTTAATCTCTTCTGAGAGCCTGGCTGTGGCAGAGACTTCCTCTGCAGCTTGAGCTCCCTTCACTGGGAGAGGTAATTACAGAAAAATCAAATCTATGGACTGTGTCGCATTGCCTTTTACCTGCACGATGCCACAGGCGCCGGCTCCCGAGCGCTCACCCTTGTTTAGAAGATTCATGTTTATCTAATGGGAACTCAATATTATGGTCCGAGGAAGAGCCGGGGTGTTGCTAATGGCCCATCAGGGACGGCTCCTCCAGGGCTCCCAGGCCACGCTCCAGTGGCTCGGAGACCACATGGTGCCTCCCTCACGGGCCCTCCTGCAGCGTCATTCATCCAAACTGTCCCACAGAGACGGATGTCACAGTGTCCTAACGGTGGGCAAGGTGGAGACACTCTCCAGAAAGGACTGTGCTCACGGGGGACCCCACGCGGGGAGTTTTGCCAGGCTGTGCCGGGTCTAGACCTTACCCTCCGTCTGGATGTGGAGTGGACCTCTGCAGTGGGAGGGTGTCCCAGCCACAGCAAACCTGGTTGGTATGTACTTCACAGAGCCACGGATCTCAGCACACTACAGCCCTCTCTCCTCCAAGTTGCAGTTTAAGATAGGAGATGTGATGTAATCCGTGTTTTATACTGAGGCCATACCGTAGCATCATGTCATATAATACTGCAATAATGTCAAAGAATCCACATGCATACTGGAGCAAAACTAAGGTAGCACTGTAATGTCCTGTAATATATTTCATATTTTATACTGAGCCAATGCTGTAGCACCATGTCATATAATGCTATCCTGTAATGTCATAGAATCACAGAATCCATGTTTATACTGAGGCAATACTAAGGTGATATACAATATTATGTAATAAAATACTGTCGCAATATAGTTGAATCTACATTTATAATGAGGCAGTACTGAGACAAAGAAAGACTAGGGGACTTGGTCAAAATTATGTATATATATATATCTTCAATGGTATTAATATATATTATATATATCCATATGGTATTAACATATTATGTATTTTGTATGTTATTAATATATACTATATATTTATTTCATACATAATTACTATATTTTCTTATGTCATTAATATATTTTACATGGTATTTATATATATTATATATTTATATGGTATTAATATATATTATATAGATATCTTCACATGGTAGAAAAGACCATATTTGAAAAGACGCTGATGCTGGGAAAGATGGAAGGCAGGAGAAGAAGGGGATGACAGAGGATGAGATGGTTGGATGGCATCAGTGACTCAATGGACATGAGTTTGAGTAAACTCTGGGAGCTGGTGATGGACAGGAAGGCCTGGCGTGCTGCAGTCCATGGGCTGCAAAGAGTCTGACATGACTGAGTGACTGAACTGACTGAACTGAACTGATCTTCATATGATATTAATATATATTTTATATATATATATCTTCATATGGAATTAATCAAGGTTCTCCAGAAAAACAAAATCAATAGGAGATATACTGGTCTGGTTTAAGAAATAAATATACATAAACTAGGAAATCGGAATCCCTTGCCTATCTATCACCTATCTAGAGAGGCATTTATTACAAGGAATTGGCTTACACAGCTGTGGAGTCAGACAAGTCCTGAAATCTGCAGGTGACCCACAAGCTGGAGGCCCAGGAGAGCTTTGCAGATGGAGTAGTTGGAGTCCAAAGATCAGCAGGTTGGAGACTCAGGAAGAGCCAGGTTTTTGGCTCGAGATCAAAGACGGGAAAGCAGCCTATGGCCCAGGTCAAAGGCCAGTTCTCTTTACTTGAGAGAAAGTCCATCTTCTGTCTATTCGGTCCTTCAGCTGACTGAACAAGGCCTGCCACGTGAGGGAGGGCATCCACTTTAGTCTATTCAAATGCTACCTCAGCTAGAAACTCCATGGCAGTCACACTCAGGATAATGCTAACCAGATAAGTGAACCTGTGCACCGGGCAGGTTAACACTCAACTAACCACCACGTGGTCTCGCTCCCAATGGTGGTGAGCGCCCTTGTGTGGCGGAGCCTCAGGGGGCAGGCAGTACCCTCTGTGAATGGTACCCATCAGGGCAAGGTGAGACAGCATGTGTGACAAGATTACAGCAGCCTGGCGCCTTGCAGGACCTCAAACAGTCCCGCTTCCAGGCCGTCACAGCCTAGTTCCCAGTCTGGCTCCTCCGGAGCCCACTGGTCCCCTGCCTGTTTGAACACTGCTCACATTTCCATTGGCGGCGTTTCAGGTGCACAGAGGCAGTCTCTCCATCCTGCAAGTCTATGAGCTCCATTTCCCAGAAACAGAACCACATGGTACAGCTGGTGGCAGTCATGTCTGGAGGCTTCTGTGCACTGGAGGAACTTATCCGACGTCAGTTTCTCTGGATGACTAATTAAATTTCCTCCCTGCTCGGGGGCTCTGGTTCCCCATTATTTCTACCTACCATTTGTTTCTGATGGACTCTGGGGGCAAATAAGGCCTCTGGGTCTAATGTCCTGATTCCTTGTGTAAGGACTGTGACCAGTCCTGAGAAACCTGCTAGGGACGGAGGAAAAAAGTCCAGAGGAATGGTGAACACCATCCTCTCTGCCCACTTCTAACACAGACCAGAGGAGACCCACAGGGACACAGACCAGAGGGGACAGGGGACCTAAGACCTGCAGGAACACAGACCAGAGAGGTCAGGGGACCTAAGACCTGCAGGAACACAGACCAGAGAGGTCAGGGGACCTAAGACCCGCAGGGACACAGACCAGAGGAATGAACACCAGCCTTTCTGCTCACTTCTAACACAGACCAGAGGAGACCCACAGGGACACAGACCAGAGGGGGTCGGGGGACTTAAGACCTGCAAGGACACAGACCAGAGAGGTCAGGGGACCTAAGACCTGCAGGAACACAGACCAGAGGAATGGTGAACACCAGCCTCTTTGCCCACTTCTAACACAGACCAGAGGAGACCCACAGGGACACAGACCAGAGGAGATCCACAGGGACACAGACCAGAGGGGGTCGGGGGACCTAAGACCCGCAGGGACACAGACCAGAGGAATGGTGAACACCAGCCTCTCTGCTCACTTCTAACACAGACCAGAGGAGACCCACAGGGACACAGACCAGAGGGGGTCGGGGGACCTAAGACCCGCAGGGACACAGACCAGAGGAATGGTGAACACCAGCCTCTCTGCCCACTTCTAACACAGACCAGAGGAGACCCGCAGGGACATAGACCAGAGAGGATCGGGGGACCTAAGACCTGCAGGGACACAATCCAGAGAGGTCAGGGGACCTGAGACCCGCAGGAACACAGACCAGAGGAGGTCAGGGGACCTGAGGCCCTCAGAGACACAGACCAGAGAGGTCAGGGGACCTAAGGCCTGCAGGAACATAGACCAGAGGATGTCAGGGGACCTAAGACCTGCAGGAACACAGACCAGAGGAGGTCAGGGGACCTAAGACCTGCAGGAACACAGACCAGAGGAGGTCAGGGGACCTAAGACCTGCAAGAACACAGACCAGAGGAGGTCAGGGGACCTGAGGCCCTCAGGGACACAGACCAGAGAGGTCAGGGGACCTGAGACCCGCAGGAACACAGACCAGAGGAGGTCAGGGGACCTGAGGCCCTCAGGGACACAGACCAGAGGAATGGTGAACACCAGCCTCTTTGCCCACTTCTAACACAGACCAGAGGAGACCCACAGGGACACAGATCAGAGGAGGTCCACAGGGACACAGACCAGAGGGGTCAGGGGACTTAAGACCTGCAGGAACACAGACAGAGAGGTCAGGGGACCTGAGGCCCGCAGGAACACAGACCAGAGGAGGTCAGGAGACCTGAGACCCTCAGGGACACAGACCAGAGAGGTCAGGGGACCTGAGACCCGCAGGGACACAGACCAGAGGAGGTCAGGGGACCTGAGACTCTCAGGGACACAGGCCAGAGGAGCTCGAGGGATGTGGTAGCAGCAGGGAGCAGGGGCCCTGAGACTCGCGTATACACTGACTCAGGGCTGCAGAGGGTGTTCTTGGGCCCTGCAGTCCTCCTGCAAACAGGAGGCCTCAGCTGGTTTGCTGAAAAGGAAATGAACAAGAGCAGACACTTTACGGACAGATTACAGATTGTTCATGACGGGATGACAGCAGAGGACCTTCCTCCTTTTTGAACATACGACAAGGCAGGAGCCGCAAACAGGAAAAACCCCTCAAAAGAGGAGCAGCAAAAAGTGGAAGAGACGAGTGGATTCCCAGGGAAGTTAAGGGGCAGGCAGAGGAGTGAAATGGGAAGAATGGAGACGTCTTCAGGAGGGGAGGAAGGGAGGCATGTGCGCCAAGTCCCCCGAAAGGCATGCAGAGCTTGGTGAGTCAGACCTGGCACAGAGATCCCCGGGCACACGCACACCCCGGGGAACATCCCCGCTCGCTCTGGGGCCTCTCTGCATTAATCATACACGCATGGCACTTCCTGTTTAATCACTTGGCAATTATCTGGTTTATATCCTCCGTTTTTATCTCCTAAACAAGATTTGCCTCATCAGATCTTAAAATTGCATTTGACATGGTAACGAATAGTTGAATTATTTGTTCCCTACAAATGTCATTATTTACCATGTAATTTCCAGGAAGACACAGCTTCCGAGTGTCCATACAGGATTTACTGGGCCATTATCACACCCGCCACTGCTGGAGTGGCCGGTGAGGGCGTCCGAGCTGAGGACCAGCGTGAGGAAGTGTGGTGCTGGAGGTGGCTTTCTGAGAGATGTGGCTCCGCTTTATGAGCCTTGCGGAGAGCATTTAATTTCTCTTTGTGTCAGGGCCTCCATCCGGAAAATGAAAAACAGGAGAGAAGGAAGGTTGCAGGGATAATTAGAAAGAACAAAGCAGGGTTAGGAAGAGACACAGAGGCAGGGGTGGGAGATGCTGGCGGTTTTGGTACAACCGGCCCACCCCCAGCTCAGGAGTGAGAAAAGACAGGGTTCTTACACAGCCAGACGCACTGGGAGACCCCATTCCAGAGCCTCCCTGAGGAGAGAGGGGGGCTGGAGTAAGACCGTCTGGTCTTCGGGGCCAATGAGAGGTGTGTCTATTGAACGTGGAGAAAGGCAGCAAGGCAGTTCCCTTGCCAGCCTTGAGGTTCCTCACCTTCGGGGCAGGCTCAGTTTAGGGAACTCACCTGGAGAATAAAAGAAAACATCGCCAGCAAGTGTGCAGTGGCTTAGCAAGCCTACACAAAGAGTAAGATTTTTTTTTCCTTTTGTTTCCTCTTTACCAAGTTCGCCAGTGACCCCCCTCTCCACCCTCGCAGTTGGTGCCCAGCTCTCATTCCCCTGGACCTGCGGCTGCCTTGATACAGCTGGGCGCCCCTCCTCCGCTCCACCGGTGCCCTCAGGGCTGTATTTTACTGTTTCTTCCGAGTCTCTCCATGTCCTTTGTGACCCCTGGCACACGATGGTGGACATTTCTCCGGACGCCCACTCCTTTGGTGACTCCATCCAGGCGTGGAGTTTAACCTTTGTGAGGAACACACCCAAGTCTGTCTACCATCTTTCTGGCTCCAGCTCTCGGCAGCCTCAGTTCAGTTGAGTTGCTCAGTCGTGTCTGACTCTTTGCAACCCCATGGACTATACATGCCAGGCTTCCCTGTCTATCACCACCTCCCAGAGCTTGCTCAAACGCATGTCCATCGAGTCAGTGATGCCATCCAACCATCTCCTCCTCTGTTGACCCTTCTCCTCCTTCAATCTTTCCCAGCATCAGGGTCTTTTCAGATGAGTCAGTTCTTCACACCAGGTGGCCAAAGTATTAGAGTTTCAGCTTCAGCATCAGTCCTTCCAATGAATATTCAGGACTGATTTCTTCTAGGATGCACTGGTTGGATCTCCTTGCAGTCCAAGGGACTCTCAAGGGTCTTCTCCAACACCACAGTTTAAAAGCACCAATTCTCCAGCCCTCAGCTTTCTTTATAGTTCAACTCTCACATCCATACGTGACTACTGGAAAAACCATAGCTTTGACTAGATGGACCTCCTGAGCCTAGAATCATCTATTTAACTGTCTCCTGGAGCCCTACTCGGATGACAAGGGGACATCTCACACCCAGGATTCCCTGCATGAACCTCCAGATCTGTCCCCATCCCCTAACCCCATCACATCCCAGGCCTCTTTTTATCTGGTAGGATATTTTGGCTTGTTTCTCAAGAGAAAACGTGTGGTTTCAACTCCCCTGGACATTGTCAAGCAATCAAGCAATCTTTACAGCTGTACCCTAAGAACATTCCTGGGGCCCCGTCCCCTCCCCACTCAGCTGTGGGATGCTGTCGCTCTAGTCAGGACCCCCTCCTGCTCTTGCCTGACTTAGGATTTTTCCCACAAAACATTTCCAGGTGTCCCCTTCCCAGACTCTGGGGGTCCACACTTCATGCTGAGCAGAAGCGAGTGTGCTCCCCAACGGCCCCTGACAGCCTCATCCCGCACCCTCTGCCCTCTAAGCTCGCCCCACATCCTGCACACCCCGGGCCTCCACGCTCCCGTGTTTGTCTAACTTTCTCCCTGGCTTCCTGGCTCTCCTTCCTTAGCACCTCGCTGGACTGTCAACTGCCAGTGGGCTTTGCTGGCCGCTGACTGAAAATGGCACCACGACCCACCCCCCGCCCGTGTAGGCTAGTTCCTTCCTCTGCAGGGGTTTCTCACGGCCTTTATGTCCAAGGTAGGGTCTGAATTCTCTTTTCCTTTGTTGGTCGTTTCCTCTGGAATCAAAGCTCCCCAAGTGCAGGCTTTGGTGTGTGCCCTGTCCTGGAGCCGAGAACAGCCCCACACTTCGATCCGGAGCTGTCTGTTCAATAAGTTAAGGAAAGGTAAATTTAAAAAATGAAAACAAAGTCAATCACCCCGAAAGCCAAAGGCTAATTTTGGGGGAAATGGGATAAACCAGCAAGTGTGCCCCAGCTTCTAGGAAGCAACCCTGACTCCATCTCGCTGCCTCCTTCCTCCACTCCCCTGGTGACATGTCCGGTCCTGCCATCAGCCTGCTCGCATGCCACTCTTAGCTGGGGTGAGGGGTTCTCCAACTGATGCTCCTTTGATGGGATTTTCTCTGGAAGTACTAGCAACGTGACAGGAAAACTAAAGAGAAAAATGAGGAGAGCTGCGTGATCTCCTTTGCTCTCTGCACTCAGTAAATTGCTTGTAAAGAAGCGCTATTTTCTTCTCTGTTCTCTGCATACTCGCGATTTCCTCTACTTGGAATGTTTGCTTTGGACAGGATTCCTTAGATGAGAAAAAAACTCCTGTCATACACATACGTAATATATATGTATGTACATATATATATGTGTGTGTGTGTTTTACTTCAGTTATTAAAGCCTAAAGTAGTAGAGAAAGAATCAGGACTATGTCTGTCTCTCTCTCACTTTCTCTGTGTATTTTTAAGTTGTCTTTAAGAAATGAGTCTCTTATTCCACCAGCAGCTGTAACTGTAAAACACCTTTGATTTTTAACAATGTCACATTCAGGAAGACAAAGTCTTTAAACATATTCTATTTGGTTAGCAAACAGAAAGAGCTGTGAGATAGCATATAATGCAAACTATTTCCAAATTGGGTTCAGGAATTAGAGTGACAGAAGGAATGAATTCCAGGTTTGAAGAGCAAACATTGAATGTGGCAAGCTCATTGTCGGCTGACTCGATTAGATTAAATGCCGTATTTTTATGCACAGTTTAAATATTATGCTTCAGCTCTATTCTTCTGATTAAAGCTGTTTGCTTGACTGTGATGATTAAATAAGGGTTAATAAATATAACCTTTGTTTAATCTATAGTAACCAAAATTCTCTGTCTTCCTGTGTGGGAGAAATAGCAGCTGAAGATGGATTTGAGAGGTAAGGTGGAGTTGCGAGGCAAGACTATTAGGCCCATAATTTTATGAATTGGAGGATTAGAAATATCATTTTGTGCAGTGTTCCTTAAAACAACAAAACAGTAGGTATAATCTAAACTCCTTAACAATGACAGAACCATGAGAAAGTACAAAATTCTTTGAGAGTACATTAAAGGATGATTTACTACGTTCTTTATATACTAACTGAAGAAATCAGGTTTATAAAAACTTCACAATTCATTTTTGCAAAATAATGCATTCATCAGATCAAAGAATAAGGATAGATGACTTTGACAGCAAGTTGTCAAAATTAAATTACATTTGGTCTTCTAATAACAAGTGATCTTTACTTTGCTTTTTTTTTTTTTTTTTAACACAATTTCACTCTTTTTCAAGTGAAAAAAATTAATGGAATAATTTTTATGTAGAAAATAAGTCTCCACAAAGTTATTGGCACTTTGGGGGAAGATAATAGTTTCAACTAGAATGATGCTAACCCAGATTGCTAGTTCTATAACTGACCCTATTTCTTGGTTGTGATAACCTCACCATGCCACTTGCAGAAGTATGCTCAAGGCCTTATGGACATATGTGTGTCTGTGATAACTGCCTGGGAGAGGGCATGGCAGCCCATCAAGGAAGCCCATCCCTTGAGACTGGCCTGTTGAAATTCTCCACATGCCCTCCTTCCATGAAACACTCCTCTGTATCTAGAGGCTTGCTGCTCTAAGACTAGAAACACAAAAGACTCAGTCTCAAGTTCATTTTCATGTCAGGGAATGAAAGATCAAGGTTCACACGAAGAAGCAACTAGAAACGCTCCTGTTGCTGCACAATTAGCCTGCACAGCCTATCTCTGAAGGGCCTCAGGGGAATTATTAGTAAAATAAAGTCAGACATCTGGGCAATTCCAGCCGCATTTCAAGCCAGTCCCAAGAGGACAATCTCCTCCAGGCCAACCTGGAGATGGATGTGGGCGACTCTCTAAGAAGAGTTTCACTGCAAACAAGTCATTTTTGCAGTTGTTATTTTCTACCTATGGAATTTATTGCATATACTTATATGGTACTCTTGCCTGGAGAACCCCATGGATGGAGGAGCCTAGTAGGCTACAGTCCATGGGGTCGCTAAGAGTCGGACACGACTGAGCGACTTCACTTTCACTTTTCACTTTCATGCACTGGAGAAGGAAATGGCCACCCACTCCAGTGTTCTTGCCTGGAGAATCCCAGGGACAGAGGAGCCTGGTGGGCTGCCGTCTATGGGGTCACACAGAGTCGGACACAACTCATGCGACTTGGCATATGGTTGTTTTCCTTTCGTTTATTCTTTTTCCTTTCCTCTTATTTCTTATTTTATATAATTTGCTATTTTCCTCTTGTGAGCTTCCCCCTCTTTCTCTTCCTTCTCTTTTTTTTTCAACAGTTAAAAGTTGAACTTGCTCCTTTATCTTTTCCTTTTGTCCTAGTATCTTTATTCATTTTTGTTTAATTTGATAGTTTTGTTAAATCTTCCTTTGAGTGATCTAAATTACACTTAGAGAGAGGCAGGGTATTCACAGATGACAAAATATCTATTTGTCTTTCCAGAATTCCTATTGAAGAAGTAAAGTTTGCTTGTATACGGATACATGCAAATATTATTATTTCTAAAGCCAAATTTTCAAAATTTAGCACTAGTGAATTTGGTAATGGACACATTTTATCCATACATTGTTATATATGAGTAAATTAGAAGTAAGCTTGCTTATAGTCTATTATTAATTGGAATGCAAGAAATAAATCAAAATCAATACTTAGACTAAAATTGCCATCATTATCATGCACTAGCATTTCATTTTGGAGGACTTAGAAGCTATTTAAATGATAACTTCATAGCTTGAGATAGCTTAGCAGTCACTGAAATACCATTATTTGTCTTTTTTTCATCATATGCTGATTGCATTTTAAGAACCACCATTATTTATGAATCTCAACTGAAGAAGTGAGTTTTGATTTTTAAAAAAATTTTATTAAGGTGTAGACTTGCAACAGTTGCAGTGGATTAAAGAAGCAATACAATTTTGCATTGTTCTTTTAAAGCCTGAATAAAGAGAAAAATGTATCTCAATCAGTTAGTCATTTTTATAAAACTTCTAAATGCCTTGAAGCTTAAAAAATTGGCAATTCAAAAATAAGTGCACACATATATGGGAATATACTTTTATTTAGATTGGAGAAAAGAAATTGCCATTAATTGAAGTTGCTTTTGGCTCTGAAATGAGAATTACCTGGATATATTAACAGAATCTGATAAATATAGTCAAAGGTTTTATCTACCTGGTAAAATGATTGCTTTCTTATTTTTTATCAACAAGTCCAAGTACTTAGCTGCCTAGTAGGTATAAAAATTTAATTCTGAAGAAAACACATGTAATGAACACTGAAAAGAAAGAAATAAAACATGACCCAATCATAGAATTTCAAGGATTGATTAATTTTGTGATTTGCTTGTTTCTTTCTGTTTATTGTGACAGTTTGCTTCTAAAACATTTCCAATGGAGTAGGGAACCCTTGTGGGGAATGTCAATTGGGATAGCTACTGTGGAGACCAGTGTGGAGGCTCCTCAAAAAATTAAAAATAAGACTACCACATGATCCAGCAATCCCACTCCTGGATATTTATCTGAAGAAAAAAACTAACTCGAAAAAATATATGCACCTCAGTGTTTGCAGCCACTCTGTTTGTGATAGCCAAGACATGGAAACAACCTAAGTGTCCATCAATAGATGATAACAATATATGTACATATATCACTATATAATTAATAGATTATTACTCAGAGTAATGATGAATTCATTTCAGAATGAAATCTTGCCATTTGAGAAAACATGGATGGACTTGGAGGGTATTATGCTAAGTGAAACAAGTCAGACAGAGGAAGAGAAAGAAAAATGTCCTCTGATTTTATTTACAGATAGAATCTAAAAAATGAAATACATGAACACACATGACCCAACAGAAACAGACTCTTAGGTGCAGAGAACAAACTGATGGTAGCCAGAGAGAAGAGTAGGGGTTGAGGGCAGCAGGTGAGGGAGATGGAGAGGTGAAATCTCCAGCTGCAAAATAAATCAGTCCCAGGGAGGTACTGCACCACATTGGGTATATAGTCAGTAATAGTGGTGACAGGTGGTTACCAGACTCTGTTGATGGTTACCATGTAAAGTATATAAATTCTGAGTCAGTATGTTGTATTTCTGAAACCAATATAATATTGTCTATCAATCAGGCTTCAAGAAAAAAATTTAAAAATAAAATAGTTCCAATAATCCTGCTTTCTGGAATTCTTTCCTGCGTTATCCTTTCCCCTAGATTGGGGATGCCGGACCTATTGATTTGATTCTGAAGAATAGACAATGGCAAAAGTGATGGGCTTGGGGAATTCCCTGGTGGTCCCGTGGCTAGTACTTGGTAATCTCACTGCCAGGGCCTCAGATCTGATACCTAGTCAGGGAATTAAGATCCTGCAAGCTGCAGGCACGGCCAAAGAAACAAAAGTGATGAGATGTGACATCTCAGATTGATTTCTATTGTGCTTACCCATTCTTTTTTGCCCTCTTTCATTTTCTGAGGAAGCAAGATGCTATTTACTATAGGATCCAGCAATCACACTCCTTGATATTTACCCAAAGAGGCAGAAAACTTATGCCCACACAAACACCTGTGTGTGGATGTTTATATCAGCTCTACTCATAATTGCCAAAACCAGGAAGACACCAAGATGTCCTTTAGTAGGTGATGGATAAATAAGCTGTGATCCTTCCAGACAATGGGTTATTCAGTTCAGTTCAGTCACTCAGTAGCATCCGACTCTTTGCGACCCCATGAATCGCAGCACGCCAGGCCTCCCTGTCCATCACCAACTCCCGGAGTTCACTCAGACTCACATCCATCGAGTCAGTGATGCCCAGTAGCATATTGGGCACCTACTGACCTGGGGAGTTCCTCTTTCAGTATCCTATCATTTTGCCTTTTCTTACTATTCATGGGGTTCTCAAGGCAAGAATACTGAAGTGGTTTGCCATTCCCTTCTCCAGTGGACCACATTGTGTCAGACCTCTCCACTGAAGTGGTTTGCCATTCCCTTCTCCAGTGGACCACATTGTGTCAGACCTCTCCACTATGCCTGCCCGTCTTGGGTAGCCCCATAGGACATGGCTTAGTTTCATTGAGTTAGACAAGGCTGTGGTCCTAGTGTGATTAGACCGACTATTCAATGCTAAAAAAAAGGAATTATTAAACCATGAAAAGACATGGAGGAAAGGTAAATATATATTACTAAGTGAGAAAAGCTATTCTGAAAGTGCTATGTACTATATGATTCCAACTTCTCAGCATCCTGGAAAAGGTAAAATTATGCAGACAGTAAAAAAGTCACTGGTTATCAGGTTTTAAATGGGAGGGTGGGATGAACAGCTGGACACAGAGGACTTTTAGGGCAGTGAAACTTCTCTGGATGACATTGTAATGAAGGATAGGATTATCTGTACATGCATGCTCAATCGTGTCCAACTCTTTGTGACCCCATCGACAGTAGCCCACCAGGCTCCTTTGTCCATGGGATTTCCCAGGCAAGAATAGTGAAGTGGGTTGCCATTTCCTCCTTCAGGGGATCTTCCTGACCCAGGGATCAGGCCACATTTGTCCAAACCCATAGGATGTATGACACCAAGGACCGCAAGAGTGAACCCTAAGGTACACTCTGGACTCTGGGTGATGATGATGTGTCAGTGTAGGTTCATCAGTTGTAACAAATGTCCCATCTGCTGGGGATGTTGATGGCATGGGGCTGTGCCTGTGGGCGCAGTGGGTGTGTGGTATATCTCTGCACCTTCCTTTTGATTTTGCTGTGAACCCAAGACTGCTTTAAAAAATAAGATATTTGTTAAAGTCACCTATTTCATTTTATTTTTAAAGTCACCAAGTTGTGAGCTGTCCTTAGGGGCGGCTCACCTGGAAAGTGATATAACAGTATCACACACAGAAGGACATTGGTTCTGTAGGAGTTATGACCTTATGAATACACCACTGAAGCTTAAAAACAAATAATGTCATTGTTAAAGCCACGACATCTCTTGGTAGAATAAAAATAGTAACATAAGCTACTTACGTTCAGACTGAAGGATTAGTCTTACCAACTGCCAAATGTTGCTCTTTGCAATATTACAATTAAATGCTCATTTTTCCTTTAACTGTTAGCAGCTTTCAAAAATTAAAAAAGATGTATACATATCCACACACACATATATATCAGGGGAGAAAAATGTAAACACTGAAAAATAATCACATGGTAGCCATCTGTCTTTTTCTCCACAAGTTGGAGAACAACTTGGTTTTTTGAAAGTATAACATTTCAGAAAATCACACGGAACACCATTGCTTCAGGGAAACATAGGGTCAGAAATCGGAGAAGGCAATGGCACCCCACTCAGTACTCTTGCCTGGAAAATCTCATGGATGGAGGAGCCTGGTAGGCTGCAATCCATGGGGTCACTAAGAGTCGGGCACGACTGAGCGATTTCCCTTTCACTTTTCACTTTCATGCACTGGAGAAGGAAATGGCAACCCACTTCTGTTCTTGCCTGGAGAATCCCAGGGACGGGGGAGCCCGGTAGGCTGCCGTCTCTGGGGTCTCACAGAGTCGGACATGACTGAAGTGACTTAGCAGCAGCGGCAGCAGCAGGGTCAGAAATAAGTTTGCATAAAGAATGCAAAAAATTCTCCAAACAAAGGGGTCATTTGAAGTAAAGCCTTAGTAGGACAGCAGCTACAGTCAGTTTACTCTCTTAACTGAGGTCTCTAGTATCAGCATTTACATTTTGCATAATGTTGAACATAAAATCCTCCCTGACACCATTTCAGTTCATTCTCTGAGTTTGGGGAACAGAATAGACTGTCTTTGCAGGTGAAGTCTTTGTATCTCAGAAGCCTCGCCGACGGCTCAGTTCATGCAGCTGCTGTAGAAGCAGAAGGAAGGGCTGGCATTGGTGTTTTCTGACATCACGTCTAAGAATGACACCACATGGCTCCTGTGTTTAAGCGGTACAGACTAGAATCTTCTGGCTCGCTAAAATAAAAGTATTGATTTTTTAAAAGTGAGATAAAATGGGAAAATAATGGAGGTCGAACAAAAAGCTACCTATCTAGAAAAATCCAATGGGCTCTCATGTTTGCCCTTATGGCTGCCATCCTGTGTTCAGCAGCTTTGATTGGGTGATGGATGACCCAGGGTTGAGGGTTAGAGATGAGAAGTTCATGTGAAGCTTCCCTCCCCACCAGCACTGGTCTGTCACAGGCTGTGTGCCTGGTGGTGGCTCCACAAGGTAGGAAGGACCCGGCAGGAGGCACCTTCTTCACTACCTGGCCCAAGGTTCCTTGTACAGCACTGTGCACACTTTGAGTTCTCAATACATATTAACTGAATTGAATTTACACATTGCTCATTTCACAAATAGGGTAAGTGACGATTAACAGCTTTACAGCAGCCCCAGCAACTGACTTGAATAAAGAAATCTGTGTCTATCTATCTGTCATGCCTTGAATTGGTCCAATGGGAGTGTCTTGCTGTGGAAAAATTCATAATTGGGGGAGACTCCTTTAGCAGGTACTGCTACCTGCTCATAGAAACAGCTGGGAATGTTTACGCCAGCCTTCTCCTTTTCCTCTTAGTAGCAAGTGTTTGCAAGAATCCCTTAAAGATCTAACGATTTCTCACCTTTTCCTAATTCATTTTGACAGCAAGACAAGGTGAAACAGACATAGCAGCACCATAAATTAAGAGTGGTAAGGTGATGCCGTGCACTTGGTGTGCAGAACAGGCTCTGAGGCCAGGAATCTTGCTGGCGAATGCGCAGCGGTGACAGCGGCTTCCTCTCATCTTACTTTGATTTATATCTTTCTACAAATGAAGCAGAGGATGAAATACAGGCTATCTCTGACTGTGACACACCTACATTTTATAAGGACAGTTTTCAATCTGGGGCAGCCAGAGGGTCCCTACCCACCAAAAAGGAAACTGACTGGGCTTATAAAAATGTCACATGTGGGAATATTACAAAAACAGTATCGAGAAGGTTTTGAAAATTCCATGAATATTTCCTAGTCCATCATGATTAAATTTCCTAAATTAGGTTTCCTTTTACGTTGTTGAAAATCAGACTTCTTCCCCATCAAACCCTCAAACTTTCTAAACTTTCTAAAGGTAGCAATGTTATCTTTTCCCTTCATTAGCTGAAGAGTTAAAAAATGCTTTGTCTTAATACCATAGGTTTATAATACATATTAATATACTAAAGTGTCTGAAAAGTTTGGCAGTAAAGAAAATGTGAAATTACTTCTGTAACATCTGAACAGAAAATACTTTATCATGAAAAGTACATGATTATTTTGTAAAACTGTGATCTGCCCATTTGGGAAATATTTTCTAGGTCTGAAAGCCTGGTAGGCTGCAGTCCATGGGGTCACTAAGAGTCAGACATGACTGAGCAACTTCACTTTCAGTTTTCACTTTCATACATTGGAGAAGGAAATGGCAATCCACTCCAGTGTTCTTGCCTGGGGAATCCCAGGGACGGGGGAGCCTGGTGGACTGCCTGCCGTCTATGGGATCACACAGAGTCAGACACGACTGAAGCGACTTAGTAGCAGCAGCAGCATTCATTGTATATGGAGCACTAAGCACTAATTCAACAGCTTTCTGGTTTCACCCTGGAAATGGACAACTCTAAGATGTTCAGGTGAATTTTCCATGACCAGATCCTGTTTATCTGTTTACATCCACATCAGGTATCTCCTATACTATACCTTATTAGGGAAATAGGAATATGTGTACTTGAGGACACATTCTGACATTTTCAGCTCTTCCTTCCATCCTTGAACAATTCTAAACAAGAGGTACTGATTTTTAATAAGACGTCTTTTAAAATAAAAGGTTGTTGAAATCTCAAAGGAATGTCTTAAGGACAAATACTCTGCATTTTGCTTCCTTGCCCTGACATGTGAGAGAAAGAAGGCCTGCCTAGCTATTACTTCTATGTGGAATCTAAATGGTACAAATGAGCTTATTTACAAAGCAGATATAGAGTCACAGATGTAAAAAACAAACTTACAGTTACCATCGGGAGCTTTAGGGGTGAGAGACAAATTGGGAGATTGGATTGACCTATGCAAACTACTGTGTGTAAAATAGATGACTAATAAGGATCTACTGTATAGCATGGGCTTCCCAGGGGCTCAGTGGTAAAAAATCCACCTGCCAATGCAGGAGATGCAGGAGATGTGGGTTCAATCCCTGGGTCGGGCAGATCCCCTGGAATAGGAAATGGCAGCCCACTCTAGTATCCTTGCCTGGAAAATTCCACGGACAGAGGAACCTGGCAGGCTACAGTCCATGAGGTCTCAAAGAGTTGGGCACAACTGAGAAATTGAGCACTCACATATGCATAGCACAAGACCTCTATTCAATGCTCTGTAATGGCCTACATGGGGAAAGAACCTAAAAAAGAGTGGATATATGTATATGGATAATGATTTACTTTGCTGTACAATGGGAGTGTCAGCAAAGACTTTTCAGAGGAAGCGATGATTCACTTAAGTGTTGACTGATGAGGGTGATATCTAGAAAAAAGAGGGAGAGCGAGTGTTCCAAGCAAAGGAGAAAATGATCGAGGACATGGAGGCCCAGGAGAGCATGAATCTTCTTTTGGAAAAATCTCACATTCCAGGCATGTGGTGGGACCTGCTACCAGATTAGGGGGTTGAGGATGCAGGATGAGGGGTGAAGAGTGGAGAAGCTTGCAGGACTTAACAGACCAAACTCAAGAGAAGAGTCTCTTCAGACCCGCACTTCAGAAAAACCAGTTTCAGGCCTCTGAATGTTAAATAAAGTAAAAATTAAATAAAAACAAGATTAAGGGAAGACAATATCCTCTCAAAGGTAAATTGAGAGGAAATAACAAAACAGAGAAATCACCCATATTCTAGTGAGATCCATCCACTAAATTAAGTGAGAATAATATTTGTGTAAGATTGAAGGCAGGAGGATAAGGGGGTGACAGAGGATGAGATGGTTGGATGGCATCACCGACTCAATGGACATGAGTTTGAGTAAGCTCCAGGAGTTGATGATGGACAGGGAAGCCTGGTGTGCTGCAGTCCATGGTGTCGCAAAGAGTCAGACATGACTGAGCGACTGAACTGAATATTTGCATAAAATATTATCTTTAGGTGTCAACCTGGCAGATCAGAGAACTTGGGCTTGTCAGTCTGCATTTCTCATGGGACTGTGAGAGTGACCACCTCATGGGTCTCCTCTCTTTGTTACTCAATGTTTGCAAAGGGTTTGGTCCCTGGAGAGGAGAGTTTACCAGCCTCCCAGGGGACCAACTTGCTTCTCCTACTTGAAAGTTCAAACACCTGGACCTCAGTGTGAAACAAAAGATTTACAGAATCACTTAGTTTCTTTAATGTAAAATAGGGGTGATTGGGCTTTGAGAATATTAATAATTCTGACGGTTGGATGAAGTAGTGAAAGTTGCTCAGTTGTGTCCGGCTCTGCAACTCCACGGTCTATACAGCCCGTGGGATTCTCCAGGCCAGAATACTGGAGTGAGTAGCCTTTCCCTTCTCCAGGGGATCTTCCCAACGATCGAACCCAGGTCTCCCACATTGCAGGTGGATTTTTTACCAACTGAGCCACAGGGAAAGCCCAAGAGTACTGGGAATGGGTAGCCTATCCCTTTCCCAGCGGATCTTCCTGACCCAGGAATTGAATCGGAGTCTCCTGAATTGCAGCAGATTCTTTACCAACTGAGCTATCAACTTGTGAGAAACCCTGAGAACAATGCCTGACACAGCAAGAGCTCAGTGAATAGTTAATCGCTATTAGTAGTAATAATATCGCCATCACAAAGAAACACAATAAAAAGCAAATAACATTATATAAATTAATATTTTGTCTTAAAAATATCATCGACTGAAACACAATGACTTTTCCCTTTGTCCTACCTTTGCATGGGCCTTAGTGATGTCCAGTCTTTACAGCCGAAATCTTTATTCTAATTACGTAATTTCTACAAAGATTCTCTACAAAGTGATGAAGGAAATTGAATACAAGGAAAGGTAAGGTAAGAGGCATCTGCCATTGACTGAAAACAATGTTTTTCACATTAAGAACGAAGAGCATCCAAGGAATTCCACCCTCCACTTTAGAAAGTTTATTAAAATCATGATGTGCTTGTAGCATCTTAAGCAATTTCAAATAACTGTCTCTGAAAAATCACCAGGCAGCTGCCTGTGATGTTTGTGTCTGGCCAAAGGGAACTGACTTCAATGCATCCTGACACAGCAGGAGCAAACTGTCACCTTTAAAGAAAAAGTATTCTAAGTGACACACTGATAGCGTCAGCGATGTGCTGGCGGTTGTTTGTGCTTGTCAGGAAACAAGCAAGCCCCACGTCTGTTTCTTCCCGATACAACGGATTTCAGAGTATATTGACAACATATAGGTAAACAATCCATTTTGCATCTCCTGGTTTGGTCTTCTTAAAAGCAGTAGATTTCTAACTAGGATATTTTTTTTCAGGGGTCAATGAGAACAAGTCTACTGTTAATGTAAAGAAAATATGCATTCGAGTTTATTAGATTGTTTGTAAAACCCATGGTCTCTGCTGTTCTGTGTGTGTAAATCTGATTTCTTAGTAACAACTACTGGAAACAGGATATTCCTGTGTGGTTTTTGACACACACCTGATAAGCGGAAATTCCCGCCCAGGTCCTTATCCTGGGGAGTAGAAAGGGCTGTTGGCATCCTTTGGTCACCACTGCTTTCTCACAGATGTTCTGTGTCTGTCTTTGGAGGAGGGTTTTATCTCCAGGTGCTTCTGGATTTAGGGGAGCAGAAAGCCATCGGTCTTTCTGTGGACTTGAAAACCCACAGTGTAAAGAGATGTCTGGGTTCACTTTTCTAGTCAACCAATTCTCGCCTGCCTGCCTGCTGTGTGTCAGGGACCTATTTTCTGACAAACAAATAATTCCAGACAAAATGTGAAATAGAAAGACCTTCAATAAATTGTACATTTTGAGTTACTCCACCCAACACAGTTTAGAGGTTATGGAGAACATTTTCAAGGCTGATTTCATGACATATGTTTATGTTTCAAACACTATGAGTGAAACTTGGCTTGAATTACTATGAATAGATGTAGACAGCTCAGACAAAATCGTTAATCAGGGTCAACAAGTTATTTCTTGTACAGATAACCATTTACATACCACTGAGAAATCGAAATCTTTAATATATTTTATATATTCTAAATAATTAGAGGTTGAATAAAAGGCCTTGGTTCTACTATCCAGTAAGAACAATAATACTCCAAAAATGTAGTAAATTAGACATAGCAAGGGTTCAATGAAGGAGTTTCAATGAAGGAGTCTTGATGACAAGATAATTTGTCTCTTAAATTTAATAGGCTTTGAAATTTGGTTAAAGGCCTCAGAAGCCTACCTGGACCCACCAACCTTATTTTAGTCCTTGATTAAATCACATTACTGAAAAGACCTCAGAAAAGGCCCTTGATGGGAAGCTATCCAATGTGTCATCTGAAAGATGCATCCCAACCCTCTTGAAAATGTTTTCTCAAAACCCTCAGATATATTTTTCCGAAGTAGGCAAAAATTGTAATTATGTGCCTCTTCTCCAAAATTATAGATGATATACCAATTTTTCCTCAAATTTTAGGCCAGCTTTATCCTTAATAATGACAATCTTTTGTGTCAAATATCCTACAGAAAAGCAGAAAAGTTTAAGCAACAACTCTTCTGTTCTCTGTCATCATCACATACTGTATCTTAACTGACACCTTGGCTAAGAAAATGTCAGAATTATTTGTGGCATTTGTTAGTCAAATAATCAGTTTTTGGCATTTTAGAGAGACCAAACTACTAAATAGGTAAACAACCCAGAGTTTTAATTAATATTTAATTTTTGATTAGCATTTAATTTAAATAACACAATTTAGAATGCCTTTTAAAGCCTTGGTTATTATACCACTTTAAAATTCGCAGGGTGACAGTCTCGATTCTTGGAAGAACAACTTACAACCCACAAATTATGAAGCAATTTTGTCCTATAATTAAACCCACGTGCACATAAAACTGTAGACGCCTGCTTTCTGCTCACATTTACTGGAGGCTGATCCTCTTCTCATGAACACTCTTTGGGGTAAATTGTCCCCACTCCTAGCCTTTATGGGAGAGGCAGGTCCATGTGGCCAGGTGGGCTCTGTTGTGACCCCTCCCAGTGATGGGGCTGAAACAAACCAGTAGAGGAAGTGGGGCTGGACCTTCCTCACCTCTTCTGAAAACTGGAACTTTGCAACATATATATTAAGGTGCGCGGAAGTAATTGAATGAAAGGGCCCTTAGAATTGCACTCACCTGCTCGTGGAGCCTCGTGTGCTACAGTGCATGGGGTCGCAAAGAGTCGGATAGGCTAGTGACTGCACAGCAACAACAATGTGCCAAAGAGGAGCAGAGAGAAGGAGAGGAAAGCTGACTGGTCCCGTCATAGTCAGGACCCCAGACAGCAGCTCCTGCAGCACTGTTCCCCCCCACTCCCAGGCTCCTGTGCCCCACCAAGTCTTCTTTACAGGGGCGGTCCCGGCTTCCCCACCCACATCCCACAGTAACTGCTGAGCTATTATTTCATACTTCAAAATGATGACAAACCCTAAGAAGAAGTGTCCTTCTTTATGGCAATAATATAGTCTAGTTTTTGTTTTCAGGAGATGGCTCAAGAAGTGTTTGGCCAAACCTGCTGGCCAAATGCTGTCAGACACAGCAGCTCAGTGTGAGCTACACATGGGCTGTAAATGCTGCACGTCTGGGCACCTGGATGGGCAACAAGGGGAGACTTAAGACAACACCTGCAGTCCCTAATGTATCTGGGGATGCCTTCAGAAGTTTGCTCATCCCCACAGGTCTATGCATATGAAGTTCTATCAACACCAAAATCCAACCAGGACCACACTTTGTAAAGTGACAATAGATTAGTGCCTTTTGTCCTGGGAGGAGGGAAACCATCTCTCTTTCAGTAGAAATGCTCAGTGTTGATGGAGACACAACAAGCATTCCGATTGACTTCTGGGGCAATAGAAATTGCTCCCTCTTTTTGCAAAAAAATTCAATTTGTATCAGAGGCTTTAACTTTTCCAATGACTTAACCCAGGAGTTTTACATGGACATTGAATACGTTTAATACAAGGGCATATTTCCAAATTTAGAACAGAAATTGTGTACCAAGATGTTCACTGTATATCATTCATTCATTCAAGCAGGAACAAGGAATACAGGAGACACATAGGGTTGCAGATTGTGAAATTTTAATGGTTATTTGGAAGAATTTCTAACTACATGGGATACTGCTTATTATATAATATTATTAGGAAAAACAAGATACAATACTTCATGAACAATAGCCTCATTTATAATATTGGAAATAAAAGGGAATTCTCCAGAAAGACAATAGGGGGCAGTAGGAAAAGGGGACGACCGAGGATGAGATGGCTGGATGGCATCACTGATTCGATGGATGTGAGTCTGAGTGAACTCCGGAGTTGGTGATGGACAGGGAGGCCTGGCGTGCTGCGATTCATGGGGTCGCAAAGAGTTGGACACGACTGAGCGACTGAACTGAACTGAACTGAACTGAGGTCATTTCTGGGTTGCAGGTTATGGGGCAAATTTATTTTCACACAAACACACACACACACCAAGTACATATATGTATATTTATTCCAAATGTCTGAAAGTGAGCATGTATTTATTTTACAAATAAACATATATATTTAACAAAATACCTTCTTTTGTCAGGTAAAGTTCATCACTGTTGCGAGTATCATTGGGAATTTCATGCTTCATCCTAATATTTATACAAACATTAGAATCTACCCAGAGCTTTTTTTCTCATGAAACAAAAATTCATTATGGGTACTGCATTAGCCAAAGTCCACGCAGGTGGCTCCAACCTACACTAAGGCAAAGATGCTATTCTGCCTCTTCCTTGTGGTCAAGACTAGTCACTTACAGCTCATGAGAAATCCCAAGTATGTGTAAAGTACACTTCCTTCAGCAGTTTGATTTAACTATTTGCTGACTGACTTCTGCTAAGACATAGAGTCTCTGAGAGGGATCGTAAGAGATACAATCAGTTCTCCTTTCTCTGCATCCTCCAAGTTCCTGATATGTAACTTTACTGTCTTGAATCAGATTACTAGAACTTAAAAATATTCTCTAAGGTTCTTTTTTTTTTGAATTTTATTTTATTTAAAAAATTTTTATTTTTACTTTTTTTTGCTGTATAATACAGTATTGGTTTTGCCATACATTGACATGAATCAGCCCCGGGTGTACATGGGTTCCCAATCCTGAATCCCCTTCCCACCTCCCACCCCATATCATCTCTCTGGATCATCCCCTTGCACCAGCCCCAAGCATCCTGTATCCTGTATCGAACGTGGACTGGTGATTCGTTTCTTACCTGATAGTATACATGTTTCAATGCCATTCTCCCAAATCATCCCACCCTCTCCCTCTCCCACACAGTCAAAAGTCCGTTCTATACATCTGTGTCTCTTTTGCTGTCTCGCATACAGGGTTATCATTACCATCTTTCTAAATTCCATATATATGTGTTAGTATACTGTATTGGTGTTTTTCTTTCTGGCTTACTTCACTCTGTATAATCGGCTCCAGTTTCATCCACCTCATTAGAACTGATTCAAATGTATTCTTTTTCATGGCTGAGTAATACTCCATTGTGTATATGTACCACAGCTTTCTTAGCCATTCATCTGCTGATGGACATCTAGGTTGCTTCCATGTCCTGGCTATTATAAACAGTGCTGCGATGAACATTGGGGTACATGTGTCTCTTTCAATTCTGGTTTCCTCGGTGTGTATGCCCAGCAGTGGGATTGCTGGGTCATAAGGCAATTCTATTTGCAGTTTTTTAAGGAATCTTCACGCTGTTCTCCATGGTGGCTGTACTAGTTTGCATTCCCACCAACAGTGTAAGAGGGTTCCCTTTTCTCCACACCCTCTCCAGCGTTTATTGCTTGTAGACTTTAAAAATATGGAACGCTTCACGAGTTTGCATGTCATCCTTACGCAGGGGCCATGCTAATCTTCTCTGTGCCATCCCAATTTTAGTATATGTGCTGCCGAAGTGAGCACTTCTCTCTAAGGTTCTTAAAGAAGTATTTATTCAAACGTTTAGTCCACTCAGTTGTACATGTTCTTTAACTGCTGGTTTGGGAAATGATTTTATAGAACTCACGTCAGTCAGCTTTTTTGTCCCAGCAGTTTTGAAAATTCATTGCATTTTATTTTTTAACATCTTTTTAGTTGAGAGTGGTGGTCCTCTCTAGAAACAAAGTAAAACAACAGTTGCCAAGATGGGATTTTTTTTTCCCCTCTCTAATATATAGTGGAGTTATATGGACACTGTCTTTGTTAGATTTTCCTGGAAAACAAAATAAAATAGCTACTTTGAAAATGCTTCAGAAAATAGGTTTCAGCTAAGAAAATGGGGTAATCTGTGAATCACACATATTTGTGTGGTTCAAGAATATGTCCCAAAGCTGACAATGGTGACTATAAATAAAGAATCTGTCAGACTATACACACATCTCATTTATTGATCTTCTAACAATTATTTCTTATTTACATTTATTAGCTGACATTTAACTGTAGCCAATTGCAGGACTGTTGCTTGTAGAAATAACAGAATGGTATTTACAAGAGTAGTTTTAAAAATTGCGATGTGTTTGGGTCAATAACTAAAAAAAATTTCCTGTCATTCTTTTGTATGCTAAAAGGTTTGGATATGTTATATTATACTTTCTCTCTACCTAGCCCATAATAAATATTATGGCCAGAGGCAATGCATTCAGCATCCTTTCCATCCATTTTCCACAAATATTTCTCTGTAATGACTGGGCATGTGAATAATGATTACATGTCACAAACATTCCCTCTTGTTAGTCTTACAAGCATCCTGGGAGATGTGTGAGCTTGGAAATAGGATTATCATTTGTTTTCGTGATATTTTAAACTTGTGATCTATTTCTTCAATAGAACGTGAACTGTCAAATGCTAATTGTTGCTTGAAGTTGTTTCTTTCTGTGAAATAAACCCTCCAATATTCCTTTCCGTCCTCTCTTACTTACAAGTGTGAACACACACTTGCAGAATAATGAGGCTTTGATGTCATAGGAAACTATTAAATCATGTATTTTTTACTTCCTAGGTTAAAGAATAAAGAATAGATGTGTGAGGAAAAAATTGCACGAACAACCCTGGGACTGTATTAGTTGATTTTTTAAGTCAGAAACTTCTGAGATGGTTTTCCATCTGAAAGTGGACAGAGTACTATTCTAGAGAATTTGCATAGCTCACCCTTACTGAATTCTTAACTCTGCCTGATGTCTTCAACCACAAATTGCATTGCAATACAAGGCTGTCTACTGTGTGAGAATACCTTGGAAATCTCACTGAACATCACAGGAGGCTGTAAGTTCTGACTAAATTGTGATTGTAATCCTGTCCAGATCTTAGAGAAACATATTCCATTTTATTCAGTAGTCCCTTAAACATACCAGGGTGTTCATTGGAAGGACTGATGTTGAAGCTTGAAACTCTAACTTTGGCCACCTGAAGCGAAGAGCTGACTCATTTGAAAAGACCCGATGCTGGGAAAGATTGAAGACAGGAGGAGAAGGGGATGACAGAAGATGAGATGGTTGGATGGCATCACCAACTCAAAGGACATGGGTTTGGGTGGACTCTGGGAGTTGATGATGGACAGGGAGGCCTGGCGTGCTGCCATTCATGGGATCACAAAGAGTCGGACACGACTGAGCAAATGAACTGAACTGAACTGAACTGAAACATACCAGACTAATAATGAACTTTTAAGCTCACTACACATTACAAATATCAAAAATTTAAAGTATTTTGAAATTATTGAACACAGGCTTCCCCAGTGGCTCAGCAGTAAAGAATCCACCTGATAATGCAGGATATGCGAGTTTGATCCGTGGGTCGGGAAGATCCCCTGGAGAAGGGAAGGAAAACCCACTCCAGTATTCTTGCCTGGAGAATCCCATGGTCAGAGAGCCTGGTGGGCCACATACAGTCCATGGGGTCACAAACACTCAGATACCACTGAGCGACTAAACAATAACAATTTAATGTAACGATCTTTGAAGAACTGTGGTATACATCAAAGACATGTATAGAAGCTATTTTCAAAAGCTGATCTTAACCTAAGAGGCATATTTCCCTTTTCTAGAATCATTCTACGTTCTGTGGAGTTCCCCACCCCAGGTGCCTGCAGGGCCCTGAAGGTAACATGGGGAGAAACCGTGCCAGACACAATATCTGTATGTGTGCAGATATTGTCCTGGCTGGGGGGCAGGCACACGGGGGAGAGGCATTTCACCTGAACACCTAATCAACCCCTCAGACTTTAGCCCTGGAGGAGAAGGGGCCCACTGTGGTTGGGCTTTCGAAGAGAAGCCAGAAATTTGTTTTCCCTATGAAAATGGAAATTGTTGGTTTCCTTTTGTAGAATATCTGAGCATTCTAAACAAAGCCTGTCTCCAGGTCTCACTTGAATACTGGCCTTTAGCTTGCAACATTTCACCAACTAAGCTGAATAAAGTCCTAATTAAAAAAAAAATACTATAACTTCAACAGGGAGCCCAGCCTGGGGCTCTGTGATGACCCAGAGGGTTGGGATGGGGGAGGAGAGAGGCTCAAGATGGAGGAAACAGATGTGTAATCATGGCTGACTCTCCTTGTTGTATGGCAGAAACCAACACAACACTGTGAAGCAATTTTCCTCCAATTAAAAAATAAATTAAAAAATGCTGCAACTTCAAAATATGAATATGGTGAAAATCGATCATGTTTGAGGAAAAATCTTCTAAAATACCTTATAAAGACATATACTCACACATATGCCATCTTTACTAGGAAGCATACGCCTGTCCAAGAAAGTGAAAGTAGAGGAGTTGCCTATTATTGGTGGGGTCATTCCACAGGTATGCACTGAGTACCTGCGATACCTGGAAGGTTAGGCTTGGGAACGTGAGGGGCTCAGTAGGGTTTGTTGGCAATACTGAGAGGCTGAGAAGTTGTATCGCACTTATCCCACGGCTCTACCACTATTTACTCTATTCTCTAGCACAGAGCTCTGGATGGTTCATTTAGTTACACTGATGACCTTATACACCAGAGGGAAGAGTGATTCCACAAATGCAACATCTGAATTAACACATTTTCACATGTTCAGATACAGTTTGGTGATCATAACTCCTGGGTACCAGGTACTTCATCTGCACTGAGGCGCTGTGTTCAGTGTTTCACACCTAGGGTTTTTAGTCCGCAGATTACATTATGGGAAGAGGTGGTTCTCCTTATGGAGGGGGGACGGAAGCCCCGAAGACCTATTGAAACAGTGACTTTCACCTGTCGTCCGGTAACAGAGCAGCTTGCAGGGCTTCTGAGGCTGTCTTATGGAGAGGGAAAACCCTAAACAAAGAACCTTCATAGGATGGAGCCTGTCTTGAGGTTCTGCGTCTGTGAAACAGCACAGGAGAAAGGTCAAGAAAAGAAGGAAAAAATCGGAAGGAAAGAAAACAAAGGCAAGGAGCACAGTTGTGAATCGAGGATGCAGGCAGCCAAGAAGGCAGCCAGGCCCCCTTCCTCAGTACTGAGAACAATGCCTGGGACAAGGATGTCCCGAGGCTGCCTGTGCTCATCAGCGGTCGCAGGCGAGATAAGACCCCTGGTGTGTTGTGCACGTGTCTCTAGTAATTAGTATCACAGGGACACGGAGCAGGGCTGTCGCAGCCCTGCCTCGTTCATTTGCTGACGGCTCCCTTAAAAAATGAATCATGCACACCTCCATCGCATTTTGTCAGGATAATGATAACCTTTTTGAAATGACTCCCTCTGACTCTGGGTGAGCCACGTGGGCTGCCACGAGTCCCACCGAGGAGGAAAAATGTCCAGTGACCTCCTCGTTGTGTGGAGGGGGGCTGGGTGAGACAGCCCTACTTCTGCTGAAGGCGGCAGGTCACTGAAAACAGGAACCGCACCTAACGTAGTCCCACTTGGTTCTGGCTGGATCAGAGAATGTGGCCTGCCTGATACGGATCACGTGTATGTGTACGTGTGCCCAGTTGTGTCTGACTCTGTGAACCCATGGACTATAGTCCTTGAGCCTCCTCTGTCTGTGGGATTCTCCAGGAATCCCACGTACTGGAGTAGGTTGCCATTTTCTTCTCCAGGGGATCTTCCCCAACACAGGGATCAGTTGAACCTGGGTCTCCTGCATTGCAGGCAGATTCTTTACCACTGAACCACCTGGGAAGCATTATATATATCACTCAATGCTTTAATTTTTTTTTTTTTTTAATGGGAGAAGCTGTGAGCCAGAAGGATTTGCCTGCTGCTGCTGCTGCTAAGTTGCTTCAGTCGTGTCCACCTCTGTGCGACCCCATAGACGGCAGCCCACTAGGCTCCCCCGTCCCTGGGATTCTCAACGCAAGAGTGCTGGAGTGGGTTGCCATTGCCTTCTCCGAGGATTTGCGTAGATCATTTAGTTAAATGACACATTTTCAAAATGACCCATGACAATAATGGAGTTGTTTATAATATTGTCTCTGGAAAAATTGCTACGAAGACATTCAAGAAAATTTAAGGAAAATATTGAGATTTTGTGTGTATATATAAAACTAGGATACAGGCTTTTGAGGTTTGGTGTTTTCAGAAAATAGTTTTGCGGTTCGTGTTTTAAATCCACAATAGAATTATAAAATTGCATTTCTGCACAGTAAAATGAGTGGTATGAGGAAGACAGCTCTGTCTGCCGCGTTCTGTCCTGACTGGAAGCTTGTCCATTGGAACTCTGAACAAAGATGTCGGTGAATCATGGTGTGTCCTTCCCATTTCCCAGGGACCAGGAAATACAATGTACACCGAGGAATAAAGGGACAACAAAAGCTATTAGTAGTCACAAAGGATGCACATAATAGGTTTTATGTGCTGAGTGTATGAATTGGTATATCAAGGAAATTTCTTAACAGTTTCTAAAATTAATGCACACAGGTGTCTTTGGCCAAGGTAGGTCACATTCTGGAATGGACTATACATTGATGACTACTTCCTGACCTCATAAAACCCAGCCTACAGGTTTTGGAGGGGATTGAATGCACCCCCTTCAGCCCGTTTCTCACTGTCTGAGTTTTGGGCCAGGCACTGTGCTGGGCACAGAGGATGAAAATGACAGGTTGACTTAAAACACCCACCTCGAGCAGGAAGTGTGAAAACCAGCCACACATCTGAGAGATGAGAAGGAAACCAGCCCAGGGGAGAAACCAGCAGGTGGTGGAAGCGAACCCCACCTGATGAGAGTGTGTGCAGACCTGGTGGGGGTGGTGATCAGGCTGTACTGTTTCTCTCTTCCAGGTGATTCCTCCTGGTCTCTCCCAGGGAGGGTCCCAGGGTTTTCCTGGAAGCCCTCCTTTCCCTCACTGACCCTGCGGGCATGCACACACATGCACACACACATGAACACGTGCACACCCTGCAGGTCCGTCACTCCCCTCCCCTCTCAGTGGTGCCTGGTCTCCAGTTCCTCTGTCCCTCTTGCAGTTGAGCCCCCCCACCACCCACCCCCCCGCCCCCAGGTGTCCTCCCAGGCAGGACAGTGGCCCCAATCAATCTACATCCCTGACACTCCCACCTTGATGCCAGAGCCTGACCCCTGAAATATGATACTGACCTTACCCCTGCTGACCTGCGACCTTCAAGGACCTCCCTTTACTTAGGGAATAAAGGCAAACCCCTTCTCTGCCAGGTGGTCCTCACCCTGGCATAACAGACATTCTCCCGTGTGTGTGTGCACACGTGTGTGAGTATACATTGTGCTTGTGTATGGGTGTACATACATCTACCCACACATGTGTGCGTGCAGGTTTGTGAATGTGTGCATGTGTGTATATGTATGCACACATGTGAGTATATGTGTGTGCTTGTGTATGAGCATGCACACATGTACCCACACTCACATGAGTGTGTGCAGATGTGTGTGTGCATGTATGCATATGTACCTGCGTGCTCACATCTCCCACTGCATCTTGCAGCTGTGTGATACCTTTGGGAGATGTGTCACCAAGAGCAGCCAGAATCTGGGGCCAGCAGAGAGCAGGAGAGGACTGGGGGAGGGGCTGGTTCAAAGAAGCCCAGGTGAGGAACTGAAGGCTTCCCTTGGCTTTTGGTTTCCCAGCCTGCTGGCCCCAAGGGTTCCACCTTGCTCCTGGGGCTCCGAACGAGGACGACAGATGGGCTCGGGCTCAGGGTGAAGGTGCAGGGAACACCATCCATCAGTCCAGTCCCTGACACGAGTCCCTCCTGCCACGACCCCTGGACTGAAAATGCACTTTCTGTGACAGAACCGCTGGCAGATGAGTGGGTCTCTTCCAAGTCCTGAGAGCAGGACGCTTTTTCAGCATCCTCCAGCATCCTCCGAGAGGACCAGGGGCTTCCTCCCTCCTGCGGCTGTTCCTCATTGCACACCGCCTGGGCTGCCACCCACGCCTTCCTCCCCTGCCCTCTAATTGCTCAGCTCATAGTCACTGATATCTTACTAGGTGTGGGGTAAATTGATTGGTTAATGTCCATGAAAGGATGTGGTCCTCGCATAAGGCAGCATAAAAGGGGTTTTGTTTAGTATCTGCACCACAGCTTGATGTGTGCCCCCTTCTCACCCTTCTATTTCTACCACGTGAATCATCCCACCTGCAGTAAGTGGCTTGATCTACAGGCACACCCAGAATGCATCTGGTAGGTGGGCCCACATAGGAGAAGCAGGCTGGTCACCCGAATTTACAATCCCTGCAATCTGTCACTTTCTCCACTAAGGCCTCTTGCCTTTTGGAGCATCAGTTTTTTCTTCATCAGAAGTCTACTTTTAGCCTGCAAATAACTCCTAAGAGGCTCAGTGTTTACCCAATAGCTCTGCCTTCTGTTAGAACCTGATTCCCCATGATGCTGAGTTCAGCAGCCAGCTGAGAGCTGGAGTGAGGAATGGAAAAGATGCTTAGTGCCCGCTGAACACCCAGCTCTTCTCAACACCCACTTCCCAGTCGTCTTGTCCTTGGGCGGCACCTTGCTACTGATTCTCTGGTGGGCAGTGAGCAGAATGGCCACGGAAACCTCCCTGGGACCCTCCAATCCTCCCCCAACCCCACTGGCCACCAGGAAGTGGAGAGGGTGTGGAGCAGAGTCCTCCCCACAGGCCCCTGGGGAGACCACTGTGGAGGAGACAACCCTTCATGCAAACTCCTGAGATTCACGTCAATTTGCTTCTACAGCATCACCTGGCACCTTCTGAGTAACAACAGGAACACGAGGGGCAGGAGGCTATGCACATATGCCCAAAGTGGGTGGGTGATTTTGCCTACATCTCCTCCTGTGTTCCCTCTGGGTTATACTCTTCTCCCTTCCTTCCTCCCCTCCTTCTGCACCACATTCCTGTCCCCACAGCCTCCAGCATGGACTCTGGGACCTTGGTCTGGGATCCCACCCCTGCTCTTGGGGTGCCCGCCCCTCGTTCCTTCCTGAAGGTGGCAGTGCCCGGCGCCCTGTCACTCCACCTTGCGTCTCTGCTGGTCCAGTTCCTGCCAACATTGAGATGGTTTCTCCACCATCCCAGCCTCTCCACCCCTTGACCTCTCATCCTCCTAGACTGCAGGGTCCTACCACGTCTAGCTGAGCAACGCCCTTTCTGATCACCACATCTTCACACCCCCAACTCCGTGCTTGTTGTCTCTGAACCCATCTGTCCTGTTCCCCTTTGCCATCCCTCACAGCACGCACACCTCCTCCTTGACCAGCGGACACCACAGCTCTTCACAACATCACACCTTTGCACAGCCCCTTCTCCATCTTTGCTCCTCATCCTACTTGTCTGTGTGAGATCCACTGAGTCCGTCCCAGTGGACTGGAGGTGGACGGGCTTGTGCCAGCAGGCGTCGTCACACATTCAAGTGTGGCCCCATGTGGCCCTTGCTCCTGAAAGATGGCTCTCCCTTCCTTCTTCCTGCTCCTTCTCCCCTGAGCTGCTCAAGCCGGTGGCTTGCTCCCTGTTTTCCTGGGCACAGGGGCTGTAGGAAGAGAACCCCCGAGGCCCCTGGCATGAGACCCGGAGTCAGTGTCCCCGATTCCCCGGGCCCCTGGAGGGATGCCGGTCCGCTCTGGCAAAGACCCCGCTCCTGCTCCTCAAGGACAGTCCTCAGCTCCCCTGCCATGGTTTGTCTCATCTGATTTCCATGCTTCAGAAGCCTGTCGGCTCCTATTCTGTTTACGCCTGCCTCCCTGTCTTGGCGTGATTATGAATTTATTCAGTTTGGTTCGTATATGATATTCAGATACGAGAACGTAAATGTACTTGGACCAGAGGCGTGGGACATTTTATCCAGCTCTGGCAGGCGTTATGTGCTTTTTAATTTGGGGGTTATTATAAAAATGCTGCAGTAAACACATCTTTGAGCAGAGACACATCCACATCAGATAGATCCATGGACATAAATTGCTCAGTAAAAACGTGTAATTACAAAGTGTTGACACATATTGCTAAATTGACTTCAGCAAGATATCTTCCCCTATTTTCCAGCTCTGGGCCACCATAATATATTCACGGTTAGCATTTCTGACAATGTGGTGAACTAAAATCTCAACTTTGTTTTATTTGGCATTCTCCTTTGTATTAATGAAATTGATCATTTTTTTTCATGTGACTGTTGGCCCTTTGTATCTCTTCTAATTGTTTCTTTATGAAAAAGTGTTAGTTGCTCAGTCGTGTCTGACTCTTTGTGACCCCATGGACTATAGCCTGCCAGGCTCCTCAGTACATGGAATTCTCCAGGCAAGAATACTGGAGTGGATAGCCATTCCCTTCTCCAGGGGATCTTCCCGACCTAGGGATTGAACCTGGGTCTCCTGCATTGCACATTCTTTACCGTCTGAGCTTCTTTGTGGCCATAGACTATTTTTCTTTATTTCTTTTTCTTGTCCTTTTTCCTTTTGTCTTGTGGGAACTCATTAAAATTTTTTTCTTGTTGTTGTGGTCCATTTGTAAGGTCTTTATTGAATTTGTTACAGTATTGGTTTTGTTTCATGTTTTGGTTTTTCGGCCCCAAGGCATGTGGAATTTTAGCTCCCTTACCAGGGATGGATCCCCTGCATTGAAAAGCAGATTCTTATCAATGGAATCACCAGGGCAGTTCCTTGTGGGAACTCTTTAAATATTCTGATTATTACTGCTTTTCGTATGGATTTGCTGCAAATAACCACTCCCAGTCTGTGTTGCCTTTCTATCGACTTGCTTGTCTGTATTTTTCATGAAATTGTAGTATCTCAGTTGGAGAGGACACACGCACACACACGCACACACATACACACAGTACCTCAGGTACAGATCTTGCTCTTGTTGTCCAGTCACTCAGTCGTGTCCGACTCTTCCTGACACTACTGATAGCACATCAGGCTCCCCTGTCCTCCACTGTCTCCCGGAGTTTGCTCAGATTCATGTCCATTGAGTCGGTGATGTCATTCAGTTATCTCATCCAGAGTGAACTAGCGCTAGGGACCAGGATGAGAGGCAATAACAGTGTTCACAGCCTCCCGGGTTCTCAGCGTCCTTTCTGGGGGCAGGCAGTTGCCTGCAAGAATGAAAAAAAAATGTGGTTTTCTTTTTTGTATGTTTTTACCAGGGATTAACATCAGGCTCAGAGAAGGCAATGGCACCCCACTCCAGTACTCTTGCCTGGAAAATCCCATGGATGGAGGAGCCTGGTAGGCTGTGGTCCATGGGATAGCGAAGAGTCGGACATGACTGAGTGACTTCACTTTCACTTTTCACTTTCATGCATTAGAGAAGGAAATGGCAACCCACTCCAGTGTTCTTGCCTGGAGAATCCCAGGAACGGAGGAACCTGGTGGGCTGCCGTCTATGGGGTCGCACAGAGTCGGACACGACTGAAGTAACTTAGCAGCAGCAGCAACATCAGACTTCTATTACCTTTCTAACATGAACCAGGGAACTTGATTTTTCTATCTTCTGGAGGAGGTCAGAGGCCAAGGTAATACATGAAATTTTAGATTTTGTGATCCACCAGTCAGCTATATACAGACTCATGAGAAAAAGCAAATGGTGATGGTTTCCAGTCATTATGTTTAGGATGGTCTATTTTGCAGCAGCAGCTGGAGGAGGCAAGAATGAGGAAGAAGGGGGTACATCTCAGGGGTGGGTGGGATGCAGAGTTTCCAATGAGACCCAGGAGTCTGGGGTTCATCCTGAGAAACCTGGGATTGTCCACACTGGGAGAGACATTGTCCATACATGCGGAAAAGGCAGATAGTTCCTGTAGGGTTAGATTTAGCTCAAAGTGTATATGAGGAAGGAACACACTATTTAATGGAAGGATGCTAATTCTACTATTACCTTTAAATGGTATTCTGAATTCTGCCCCCAGCCATTACAAACAACTTCTCAAGTTCTTCTCTGTGCCCTTAGATTTAACCTGCAGTCATCACCCCTTCTTAACTGCTCTGGACAGAACAAAACCTGAAATGTAATTTACTTTAAGAATATAATCACTTATTGATTCCTCTTTTTCTGCAGGAGATAGAAACAGTGTGTAAGCTTTTATCCGAGAGAGACCAGGACAGTTTTTATACTCCGCATTTAGTTCAAATCCATTCAAACTCTCCTTATAAAACTAGCATCTCAGGCATTGTGTTGCAGATAATCATTATTTTTAAAAGGGATTCATCATTCTGCTTGTGTGAAGATTTCACAGTAGGCAGACAATATTTAATAAGTAAATCAATAATGTTCATTTCAGGGAAAAAATTAGGTATAGAATATAGCTGGGGAAGATAATAAAACAAGATCAAATACTAAATTTCAGACCTGATGAGCCATTAGGGATAATGCAGTGTCTTGCAGTGTGGGGTGCAGTGGACGAGGAGGCGGACACCCTGAAATGCTGTGTAAATGCAGATTCAGCCTCATTTGTCACATGATTAAAACACATAGGAAAAGAAGTCCCACTGGCTTTGAATGTGGCACTTGCTACTTCAATAAAGTGCCATCATTGGGGAAGGGAACTTCCTCAGCTTGGGACAGTTTTGCTGGTAAGTGAAAAAAGAAATAAAAGAGGGAGGGTTTCCCTGGTGGCTCAGCTGGTAAAGAATCCGCCTGCAATGTGGGAGACCTGGGTTTGATCCCTTGGTCAGGAAGATCCCCTGGAGAAGGTACAGTCTCCATTAGTGGAAAAGTTAACTTGCCAAGAGGATGAGCAGACTACCCACAAAGGCTTCTAAATATTTCCAATACAGTCCAGTTAGAAACATTAAAATTGAGAGGAATCTTGCATGTATCTTTCTGTCTCACTCCTTTTCGTGCAAGGGCCCCATCAAAGAGGCTGTTAAGGGGAGACCCTCTAGTTTTTTCATAAAGGCTGTTTCACAGCTGGTGTTGCCAAAATGCTTTTTGTTTTAACAGGCTGTATGTAATCCCCTACAGCTCCCACTTAATACTAGTATCTGTATTGTCAAGCGTTGGCTAGAATATAGATGATCCTTTTTCTGTTACACATGAACAAATATTATATTAGCAGCCAGATATCTTACCTCTGTCCTTCCTTCTTGAGGTTAAATTTATCCAGGCAGGTCTTTCAACGGTCCTTCATTTATTCCAATCTCCAAATCTCTCATAGTTCTTTCATAAAGCGTTTATGATCTGGACACTGTCATCTTCCAGAAAAAGGGTTCCCATTTGTCAAGTATCATTCTAGAACACTGTGTCCATAATTAAACCCTGTGCTCCCTGTTAGCTGAGGCCAGCGCTTGAGGGTAGTGCTCTCACTGTCTGTGTGTTGGATGTCAGCTAAGGCAGTTTCTCTTACACTGGCCTGTCTTAAGAATGTTAAGGATTAATTGGAAGAAGAAGAGCCAGGATAAGAGAAACAAGTTTTAGAAGGCAATTCCAATAGCCAAGAGAGAGATACTGAGGGTGATTCCAGTAGAAATAAGATATGAGTAAAATTTAAGGGCCATATATTAAATATCTTCTGATATGCTTGGTAACTGTTTATGGAGAACTAGGAGAGAGTAGAAAGTGACTCGAGGTGGCTTGCTTGTGGGACAAAGTTGATCCATCTCCTGAGCTTAGAAGTAGGGTAGGAACAGTTTTATGCTAGATGATAACTAGCATAAAATGCCCCAAAACAATATCAATTAAGTTATAAATGATGAAAACATGGGTAAGATGCTTACAGAGAGAGTTGGTCAAGGATGTAGATTCATCAATCACACTTTAGATGATTATTTCAACAGTCAAATTACACTAGCACACCACATGAGAATCCACGTGGTTCAAAGGAGAGGAAGTCAAGGAAAAAGAATCAAGTCACCTGTGTTTCAAAGAAGCCAGAGAAGAGGCAGAAATGTAAAAGTTGATGACCACCCTGTGTCATTTTGGTAATTAACTTCATCTCTTTAGCAGTTGACTTTCTTAATATCTAAAGTAGAAAGTAGGAAACCACATCAGGATATCTGGCTGCTCTTCCTTTTTTTTTTCTTTTTTGAGGCTATGAGTATTTGTTATGTTTTATGGATGATTTCTCTGCTATGCTATAGAGATGTTTGGTTGCTTCTGGGTAATTTAACTTTCCGTAAGAATTTTAATTGCCTAACTTTATCTAGATCTTGTAGAAGGATTCCCCTTTTAGCCTATTCAAGTGGAAACAGAAACTTGCCAATTTAGCGATTGGCCTGATTGAAGAGGATGTTATAGAAATTAGCACTTCACGCTGATGAATATTTTAATGATGGGCCTATCTTAACTGAGTCAGAGCTGTAGTTACATGGAAAAGTAAACTAAATTTATGTTTCTTTTCATCCAGAGCAGAGAACTTTTATGAAAGGAGTTGTTTAAGTTTCTCTAAGATCTCAATTTATATGTCAGCTTTATAGTCCACTAGTGTTTAAAGTACCAATAAAATTCCCTGAACTAAAATCCTGCTTGTCAGAACCCCTAGGTCATTGGAGTGTATGAAATACATAAACATGTGTACACATTTGTCTATGTAACATATTAATATTCACAGGTACACATTGTATGATTAGGGAGAAAACTGCAAATGGGTTTAAAAATTTCATGGTTGCACTGTTTCCTGTTCTGATAGGTTTTAATCATCACACTGAACATGGCATATGTGTTTGTTTATCTTATTGGGTTCTTGCTTCTGCATTAAACATACAAGCTCTACAAAGGAAGAGGTTCTGTCAGTTCATTACTGCACCTTCAGACCTACGTCCATTATAGGCATAGTGTAGGCCCTCAATAAAAAACCATCATTGAATGGATGAGGGGGTGAGAAAAGCCACCTTTGGAGAGTCTATTGGACATACACATTGATCCTGGTCACACATGCTTTGTAATACGACTGGTGATTATGGGATCGGAGTCAGAAAACCTGCTGTTGAGTGCTAGTCTGCTATGCGGTGGTGAATTTGTGTCATCAGCAGCCTCACCTGAAAGGATGATAGGGTGATCTCGATAATAATGCATCTTCCTATTTTGTAGGCCAGTTTTATGGGGCAAAGGGACTAATTTATTGGCAATTACTTTGCAATTTTCAAGGGCTCTATGACAGTAATTTGTTAAGTGCAGTTGCTTTGGTAACCCCATGTCCCGCGGGTAACAGTTCCCCAGAACAAACTGCAATCCAGGGCCGCTGAACAAAAACCTCTGAAAGACTTCAGTTGGCTGTCCTCCCTCTTCACCTCATCCCAGTTTTCCCCTCATCCCAGTTTTCCCCTGACCCATCTTCTGCTCGGAGCCTCCATTCCTTCCTTTGGTGCATGTGGGACAGAAATAGCTCTGTGTGCAAACCGGCCTCATTCTATGACGTCATCTCTTCAAGGGCTCCTGACTCCACTCAACTCTCTGAAAACATTTCTGAGAGCTAGGAAATGTGCTGTTTATTGCACCCACGTCACATATGATGCTGTTTCTAAGAACTCAGCTGCTCAGTAGATACACGCTGAAGCAAGCCAATGATTCTCCATGGACTGTTTTCCTTTTTTTTTTCCTAGACGTACCACAAGGCATGTGGGATCTTGGTTCCCCAGCCAGGGATTGAACCTGTGCCCTCTGCAGTTTAAGTGCAGAGTCTAAACCACTAGACCACTAGAAAGTCCCTATTTTCCAGTTTTTAATATCACCAACCAAGCATGCATTCCACGCCCTATTCCTCTAAGTGCTTGTGGAACAAGATAAAGTAAAATAACAGAATAAAACAAATATTCAACCTTATAGACATGTGTTAAGAGAGCATTTCAGTAGTTAAGAATTCAGACTTAATTCAGTGTGCTATTCTAAATAACTGAACTGTCCCAGGAAAGGTGGTTGACAGCAAAAGAGTTGGAGAAGTTGGTTCTTCTCTTTCATTTACAACAATTTGAAGAACAGGGGCAGGGGTTGGATAAGACAGCAAGTTCTTCCTGTATGTTAACTGTATAAATGCACCTATTAGGTTGAAAAAAGATTTCCCCACAGAAATTCTTTATAACCTCAGTTTACCTGTGAACCGTAGTTGCTTCATAGTGTTTTAGAAAGTTGGCTTATTCTCTGATTCCACTCAAGACTGAGTAAGATTCAAGCACAAACTATGAGAAGACATTTGAAAACTACCCACTCACTTATTCATGCAACACGTTTAATCTGGTATCTTATAGGTACCTTTGGTAAGAACAATTTGTCCATCTTCACATGTTTTAACTTTAAATTTTCCCCTGGGTTTCTACTCAATAATTCTGATAAAAGATCATTGCCCACTCTTTAAATTTAGCATAAATCACATACTTGATCATGTATTATCTAACATTAAATGGGAAAGTGAATTCAGTCACACTCCCATCTTAGAATCAAGAGTCCAATCCACCTTCATAGCTTTGTTTTAGGCAATAAAAGTAAAGATTGTGTTTTTCATTTTTTGCTACTGCCCTTTTGCCTCCCTGGTGCATGAAAGTGACTGTTGGGAAGTATTTTTAGTGGGCCTTATTTAATGATTTTCATAGGGCATCACTTCTGACTGGATCTTACTCAGGGCAGCACCAGGCCAAACGCGCATTGCTGTATCCAGTCACACCTTGGTCCTTGCCTCTGGCTCATGTCAGCTCTGATCAAATTGGACTTCTAGCAAGCTCTTCTGTCTGCAGTTGCTTCTTAGAAAACTTTTGCTCTTCAATATTTTTTTTGCCTTGGAGACATGTACAGAAGAAGTATATCTGCTTTTTTTTGCTCTAAAGCTAGCTAAAACATGTTTGCCTCTAAATCATTCTGTTCCTGAAATACTGAAGGTGAAGTTGTTTCAAACAACTGATCTTGATTATAGCACATACTAGGTGATGGAGGAAAACAATAGCAATTGTAGCAGTAGTGATGATTACAATCGCAGTTAATATTTAATGAGTGGTTCTAATAGGCTGGCACTGGAGTGATGAATTGTTATAAGACCTGACCCCTCCCATCAGGAATCTCACAGTCTATTGAGCACATAAATTGATTACAGATTGATGAGATAAGTGCAATGTTAGAGTTCTGGGTATGTTGGGAATGCACCTCGTCTACTTTAGCATTACCAAAAAAATTCTGTGTTGGTCAAAACCATAACAAAACAGTCAAAAGTGCATGAAAGAAATTGCAGACTTTCTGACCAAGTGTCAAGATCCTTTTTGCTCTGAGATGGTGTGAAAAGGCAGAACAGACTTCTGATTCCGAGTTTCTACCTATGCAGACTGATATTTCCAAATGCCCATTTACCATAAGTTCACTTCATATTTCTACTGTTAATGGACGTTTTCCACCCAAAATGAAGAGTTATGTGTGTGCAAGAGACCTGTTACATCTCTTGTGAATTAAGATCAGACCAAGTTGTCCATTTTCTAACAGATACACATACACGGACACTAGATATCGTCAGTCCACACAACAAAGAAATGCATTTCTGGTTATTCAAGGCTACTTATATTGTAGGATTTGGTTTTGTGTTTGTGTGCAACTCTTGTTTCTTAAGGGAGGGTGTCAGAAATATTATTCAGGAAAGAACTGGATGGTAAATATTTTAGACTTTAAGCTATGGTGGTTTGTAGGGACATATAGAATTATTTAAAATTGTAAAATAAAAACATTTTTAGTTAGATGTCTTAGGAAAATAGACAGCAGTCTAGTTTTGGCACTTGGTCCAAGCCTAGATATTACCTCTATGGTTTATTATAATACATATTGCTTACACATATCAGAATATGTATGAAATATTAAGAATACCCTATTCTTAAATGTATTAGTTTTAAAATATCAATAACAAATTTATATTATACACTGTATTTAATAACAATTGTTTTAGGAAATATTGAGAAATTATTGGTCTTTTATTTTAAGTATCTTCCCCAAACATTTAATCCATTTTTATAAAATTTTTAGAAGGTAGGTGTAATTATGGGCAGGGTATCTATTATCATGTTTTTTAGCCTTACTGGGAGCATTGCTTTGGTATCATGCACACAGAATATTTGAAATTGAGAAACTGTGAACAAGAAGGATTTGCTGTATTCAACAAAGCGGCAAAATCAATTAACAGCCCTCAACCCTGTTGAATCTCTGTGACACCTCAGCAAAGCAGTCACTGACCAGCTGAATCAGCTTGAAGGTTAAAAATTCTGCATCTCCAGATGCCGGCGGTGCTCAAAAGAACTAACCTTGTGCTAGTGGGACAAATATATCTTCTTTCCTTTAGAGGGAGAAACTGTGAGAATTTTATTTTATTTTTTTATCCATGTCTGTGTGTGAAATTATACAAATGCGTCGAGAACAAACACCCCAAATTAAAGAAGAAAGAAGGTCACGGATGTAAGTGAGGGAGGCTCTGTCGTAACTTCCCTTGAAATTCTGTGCTTTTCTTTTCATGCAAATAGCTTCCAATCTTTCAGCTATTTGTCAGCACAGGAGGCTGTCATTGTTATGGAGATAATCCTTTCCTCTACCTGCCTCTCCATCAGTGTAGCTGAAGCTAATTCAGAGCACTAATGTAAGATTATTATCAGGTCGAGCACTTATCTGACAGAATTTATGGTGATGAGTCTAGTACACACCGGATATGCCAATGCTCCCTGATCACGAGTTTTTATGGCATTCCCATTAGTTGCTGACAGCTGTCAAAAATGCAGTTGTTACCGTTTTATTTACTCCTGACATTTGAAGGTCACTTAAAGTTTCAATTAAATTTTTCCTTTGTCAACTTAGAAATACCACTCAATTTAGCTCTTGATTTGATTGCTCTTGAAGCTGCCTTAGCATTCCAGGAGTCGATTATTTCAAGATTGTATCGCCAAAATAGTGATAGTGACCACGGAATCAATGATAGTGATAGCAATGATAGTGACCATTGAATGCCACAACCATCCTGGAAACTACACACAACAGAGAAATAGATTAATCTGTCCCACCAGGTGGATCTGGCATCTGAGTGGAAGACACACCCTCTGTCCACTCCCTGATGAACTCTGGACACTTCCCCTGGGCTAACATTCCTTCAGGTCACTAAATTTCAAAAGTAAGTATTTCTCTATCAGCAATTACTCTAAATATAAATACAGTAAATTCCTGATTCAAAAGACATATGTTGATAGAATGGATTAAAAAATAATAGGATCCAATTATATGTTACTTGCAAAAGACTCACTTTAGATGTTAGAATATACATATTTTGAAGTGAAAAATGGAAGAAGATAATCTATGCAAGACAGCAGAGGTGGCTATACTAAAAACAGACAAAACAGACCTCAACCAAAATCTGTTACGAAAAAAGAAGAGGAAAATTACATAATGATAAAAGCATCAATTAAACAAAAGAAATAACAATTATAAAACTTATGCACCAAACATCAGAGTTCCAAAATATATGAAGCACACATTGACACAACTGAAAGAAATAATTATAGGAGACACTTATATTATACTTCACTTTCAATAATGATAAAACAACCAGATGGAAGATGGATAAGGAATAGAGGACTTGAACTCTATAGAGCATTTGGACTTAGGGGACATTAGAGATGCCATCTTTCATACGAACACATGGAACACTCTCCAGGATACATTAGATGCATTAGGCAACAAAAGAGGTTTTAACAAAATTTTTTAACTTTCAAATCATATACTGCATATTTCTAATCACAATGGGATAAAATTAGAAATCAACAGAGGAAGGAACATTTAAAAATATGTGGAAAGTAGAAAACACACTAATTTTAAAAATGGGTCAAAGAATCAATCTTAATAGAAATCAGAAAATATCTTGAGACAAATAAAAATGAAAACAACATACCAATATGTATGAAAAGCAATGAAAGCAGTGGCAAGAAGGAAATTTTCAGCTGTCATATTCAAACAGAAGACAGATTTCGAATTAACAACTTAATGTTTTAAGGAACTTGAGAAAGAAGAAAAATCTAAACCCAAATCTAGTAGAAGGAAGGAAATAATAAAGGCTAGGGCAGAGATAGATGAAACAGAATAGAGAATAACAGAGAAAAAAACAACAAACTTGACAAATCTTTAGCTAGAGTAAGAAAATGAGAAGTCTCAGATAACTATAGGAGAAGGAAATGGCAACCCACTCCAGTATTCTTGCCTGAAAAATCCCATGAATAGAGGAACTTGATGGGCTGTAGTCCATGGGGTCACAAAGAGTTGGACATGACTTAGCAACTAAACAACAAAACAACAAATAACTATGTTAAAAATAAGTAGACATTATTACAAATTTTCCAGAAATAAAAAGATTTTTAGAAGTACTATGAACAGTTTATGCCAATAAATTGTATAATCTAGATGAAACAAGATTACTGGAAACAAAAAACTTACCTGGACTCAATGGTAAAGAAACATAATCTGCATAAAGCTATAAAGAGAAAGGCTATTGAATCAGTAATTAGAAACTTTTGAACAAGGAAAAGCCTAGGATTGGACAGCTTCACCGGTGAGCCCTATCAAACATTTAGAAAAGAATTAAAACCAGTCTTCCTCAAGCTCTTCCAAAATATTGAAGAGGAAGGAACATGTTCTGACTCACTCTGTGAATATAGTGTTCCCAAATAACAAATGAAAGGCTTTACAAGAAAAAAAATAGACTAATATCCTTTATGAATATTGATGAAAAATTCTCAACAAAAGACTAGCAAATTGATTTCCACACTTTATTAACAGGATTATACTCCATGACTAAGTGGGATTTACTTCTGGAATACAAGGATGGTTCAACACATAAAATAAATCAGTGTAATACACTGCATTAACAGAACAAGGGAAAAGCATGCACACACATACCAAAATCTCAGTTGATAAAACAATAATAATATTGACAACAGTTGACACCATTCATGATAAAAACTAGGAATAGGAGGAAACTATCTCAACATAATAAAGATCATATACGGAAAACTTACAGCAAACATTGTACTCAATGACAAAAGACAGAAAACTTTTCCTGTAAGATCAGGAAGGAGAGAAGCAGACCTGCTTTTGCCACTCAAAGCCAGGAGACAAGGGGCAGGAGAGGCACAGGGCTACTTGTTCAAACAGTATGTAGGGTACATTGGACTCAGGGGGACCTACAACAGGAGCAGCTCCTTCCTAAGATGATGCATTAAAACAAGCCAGGGATGCAGTGGATGGTTCACACGATCAGTTCTCATCCGTCTCAAGTCTATGTTGCTTGCTCTTACCATCACCTAAAGCTCTGTTTTACACAAGACACATTTCTAGCAACTCTCCCATATGTTGTATGTGAAACTGATTTTCTGAATGAAAGCACATTTGTTCTCTATTTATTTGCCTTCAGGTTTTGTTGAAAAGTTACAATGCATGGTTCTGTCATCCTGTTTCTCAACCGGCCATCTCATCTTTGCGGCACTGAGTCTGAAAACAAATGAAACCAGAGGTATTAATGTTAAAACAAAACAAAACAGTGTGGCCCAACAGTATCTCCTTGAAATAGAAGATAAACCCACTTACTAAGGAAATAAATGGGAGAAGGAAGGGGCTTTTAGGAGAACAAATAGGATGCTTGGCAAAATGGGCAAAACGTTTGCGTTTTAGCATCATAGCTATTGTGCTCTGATGTGTGCCTAGGAACTCAGCTTCCCTAAGTTACTTTACCAGTAAATTCTGCTGGTAAATGACCCACCATCCATGGAAGCCTCAGGGATGTGTCTGCGGTGTGCTCCATCCCCAGCAAGCTTCTTGCTCCAGTGATCTGTAGTCAGTTACACCAGCACTCACCCAATTGTTTTTCCTCCTAAATGCCATGCCATGCTTCAGCGCTTAAAGCAATCTCTCCAATATTGCTTACATTTAAATATTTGTTTATCTGACAGAGATTCAAACAGATGCAGCCCTCTGAATGTGCAAACCCTCAGGAGTTCAGATTTTAAAGAAAGCAACCCAGATTGGTCTCTTTAGTGTGAGGCATATGCGTCACATACCACCTATGCACAGACACACACGTGTGCACACACACACACCACATAGACATGAAAATAAGTGCACAAGCAAAATACCAACTTTTCCTTTTGTACCCAGGGTAGGTCTATGCAGGTAATTTCCCTAACTGTTAATTATCATAATAATTACTCACCTAGGGAAGTCTGGAGGTGATGGACAACCCATAGTTATACTGTACAGTGTAGACAGGGGAAGTGTGAAGGGATTAATTATGCTGTGTTAGGCGGGCAATGACATCTTTGTGTGGTTGAAGCTGGATTTGTGGAGTTGAAGCTTTGCATTTCACTTGTAGTCTCAAAGATTTAAAGGTGGGTTATCAAGAGAGTAGAGATCTCACTTATCAAGAGAGTAGAGATCTCACTCAAACCCTCCCAGAAGCAGACAAGTCTGTAAAGGGTCCCAAACTGTTCATTTATCAGCTGAAACACAAAATTTTGCAAGTGTGGATTGTGCTTATCACACTCCAATTTAGTTAAATTTTAAAAAATATTCTGATACAGTTTTTATGGTATGGCTTTTTCTTCTGCTGAATTATCTCTTGTCGTAACCTCTCTTTGCATTTTTATAAGATTTTCACTCCTTGCAAATGGGAATGGACTATCTATCTCATCAGGGCACTAAAGACTCAATGTGTTAACTTCTTAACTACCCAGAAAATACACTGATACTTCTTTCCAGCAGCTTTTTTTTTTTTTTTTTGCAAATAGAACCACATATGTTTTTAAATATCCTAAAAACATTCAGAGAGACTCACATGGGACAAAGAGAGAAATAACCAGATGGAAAGAAAGGTGTGAGAAAATATTATGCCTGTTGGCCACTCTATATAATGATAAGATGTGGATCAATCAATGATGAAAGTTAAGATTCTTGAGCCTTCTGTTGATTTAAAATAGACAAATAAACCGTCTCCATTACTACTCCCAGAGATGGAGAGATTTCTTAACAATGCTTTAAAAAATAATTTAGGACAAAGTAGCATTGAAAACCAGTTGCTAGTTTAAAAAATAAATAAATAATGCATTCAAAATGCCCTGTGTCATCCCTACCAGCATTCTTTTCCTCTTTTGACATCCTTGTCTGAGTCTCCACTTACTTACGGTCACCAGGTCCCGTAAAGATGGCTGGGAGTGGACTGGGATCACCAGGGGTCACAGTAGATACTACGTCCGGAAAGACGTCTCAGCAGACAATGCTTCTGTGATTCTGAGCGTGTGCTAGGAGTGTGAATGGTAGCTAGTGATGTTGCCACTTATCTCATCATTTTCAAAACTTCCAAAGCCCTGATCATAGCACGGAGGAGCGGTGGTCATGTGTGGGGCAACGTTGGACTGTGTGGGACTCAGCTCTGAACTGCAGCGTATGAGGTACGTGGTCATTCTTTGGGACCGTCTTCTGCTTTGGTGCCTCTTGACATCAAGCGTAATTGAGTAGATAAATCATCCACACTTCTCTATGAAGAGTTACTGCACCTTTTATCTTTCTGGGGAAGTTGCTGAAAAAAGCCTGAAAAATGTGTGCTCGCCTTGGCTACAGTTCACAGATATTTTGTCTCCAATTCTTCTTTTGACAACGTAGGGAGATTTTTTTTTCTTCAACTCATGCTGATGCAAAGAGAATCTGAGGATCTCTCGTTTTTTCCTTGCGCCCTTAGTTTAATGTGTGATCACCTTTCCCTCCATCCTGAAATCTGTCTTGTGAATGATGTTTGGTGCTGACATTTGAAAAAGAAGAGCTGTCGAGACAGCCAGGATTTTTTTCATATTTAAAATATCCCCTAGTTACTCTGAACGTGACTTTCATGTTCACTTTTTTGATATGATATTTTAGGTCAATTGAAGATCATTTTAAAGAGAAGGTAGTGTCTAAATGAACGGTTTTTAATGCAAGTTTTCTCTCAGCCATTGTCATTCTGGCAGCAGTCACTATTGATTAATATCTTTTATAAGATTTTTAGGTATGGGTGGCAATTTTCTTAGCACCTTTCTGGAGATTTTAGAGATAGATTTGCTTTGTGAACAAGTGAGTCGAAATTCCTTCTATTTTCTGCCTACATTTGGCTCCTATTTTAGCCTCCTGTTGTATGCAGATTTTATGAAATAGAGTCGAGTCCTCAAACAAAGCAATAATGAGATAAAAATTGGGATATGCCGATAGTACTTTTTAAAGCACTTTACATATGTTAGTTCATTAGTGTTTGTAAGACTCTGATACATAAATGTACTCACCCCACCCCCTGCACACAGACACATGCACCCTATTATTTAGTTGAAACAAATGAGGCGCAGAGAGATTGTAACTTGCCTAAAGATTGTGCAGATTATGTGTGTGCTTGGAGATATCCTAGCTGAAGATCATTTTCCTGTGTCCTCCAGTACTCTGTATATATTGTAGAGAAGATCTCTGTGTCGAAATTTTCTTCTGTTGAGGTTATTACAAATGGCAAGATCCAAGTGCCAGTCAAATAATTGGCCTTATATTAAGTGTCTTTCAGTGTTATTCTTTCCAGACGTACAGTCTTTTCACAGCTCATTACATCTGATCTTTTTTTTCCTTTTAAATTAATATCTTTCTGAGCCCAGTGCTGAACTCACTCAAGTCAGAAGTTATGAAAAAGCATAATGGGGTTTCATTAGGAGACATGTTTCCAGCAAGCCATTTAAATGAAGGAGATGATCATTTAAAGCATAGAAAAGAATAGATCATTTTGAATAAAAAAGAAAAAGTTGCATTCAAATGTTTTCCTTGATCTTAATAGTCCTTCAAACTCAGACGAAACGGTGAACAGCAGTCAGCTTAAAATCCACACTGGCCATCTGGGACTCACCTGCCGTTGCTGTGTGCAAGTCATGGGACTAGCCTGGACTCCACCAGCATCGCCATTGGCTTTGCTTTGTTGTGTGCCTGGTTTTCTTCTGAGGGTGCAGAGAATTCATGTGAATTGAGGGACTTTGGAAGGATAAAGAAAATTAAAATTATTCTTAAATCTATCACTCTGCAGTAAATACTCAACAATATGAGTTTCACTCTTGTCTGTCTTCCCAGTAGGGTCTTGCCTTAAATTGCCAATACTGCAATCGAAAGTGGAGAAGGACCAGGAGAAGGGAAGACCAGAGCCCACTGCACAAATACAACATGCAGTGAGCTCTCTCCTCTCCTGAGGCTGAGACACACACAGGCACGGGCACAGTGCACACTTGGAACATTAACTGATGCTGGTGTTTTAAGAAGTCACAAATGTGTAACATGTACAATAAGTGATGAAGGAATGAAAATATGGCAGAAAGCAGGTGTGTATATACACACACACACACACACATATATGCACACATTCCTTGGATGAATCATGTATATGTGTGTGTGTATGTGCTCACATTTGTGTGACTGACAGGATGATGGTACCTCATCTTGCAAAATGATGAGAAAGGACATTATAAAGTTAGTCGCTCAGTCGTGTCTGACTCTTTTGTGACCCCATGGAGCTCACCAGGCTCCTCTGTCCATGGAAATTCCCAGGCAAGAATACTGGAGTGGGTTGCCATTTCCTTCTCCAGGGAACCTTCCTGACCCAGGCACTGAACTCCTGCACCTCCTGCATTGGTGGGTGGAGTCTTTACCACTGAGCCACCTGGGAAGCCTATATTTGTGTGTATATATGCTCACACTTATGTGATTGATGGTATAATGGTACTTCCTCTTGAAAAATGATAAGAAAGAACATTATAAAGTAAGATACACTAAAAACTATAATTAATGCATATATTATTACTAATTTCAACTGAGAGTATGGTCAAAATATTTTATTAAGTTCTCTTGGTAACTCTCATGCTCCCATATTTAATAATGCTTTCACCCCAATAATCTTGTTTATTCTCTCACACTGAACTTTTTAATTATGTTCTTGGGAATATCTCTTAGAAGTTATGAATTTGCTTTAAAAATGGTTAAGAAGCACTTTCTATAATGTTCTGTTGCATTATAAAACAATATGTACAATTTTGAATAGGTTTATAAGTCTATCAGAAGGGTATGAAAATTCCTAGCATTGGTGTTTGGAGTAATTAATGCATTCTGAAGGACTAGTTCAAACCAGGGATACATATTCTACTCAAGATGTTGTTGTTCAGTCGCTTAGTTGTGCCTGACTCTTTGTAACTCTGCAGCCCACCAGGCTCCTCTGTCCATAGGATTCCCCAGGCAATGATACTGGAATGGTTTGCCATTTCCTCTTCTGGGGGATCTTTCTGACCCAGGGATCAAACCCACATCTCCTGCACTGGCAGGTAGATTCTTTACCCCTGAGCCACCAGGGAAGCCTGCTACTTAAGATACCATACTATTAATACTTTCAGGGATGTTTTACAAGAAAAGCCCCAGGTATTTTCATGAATTCTAAAACTGCAAGATCTTGCTGATCAAGTGTATGTTAATTCTTGCTAGGCACAATCCTTTGCATAGCATTTACTTTCCCACCTGCTCTACCTAAAATTTCAGGTTCAGTTCAGCTCAGTTCAGTCGCTCAGTTGTGTCCGACTCTTTGTGACCCCATGAATCGCAGCACACCAGGCCTCCCTGTCCATCACCAACTCCCGGAGTTCACTCAAACTCATGTCCATCGAGTCAGTGATGCCATCCAGCCATCTCATCCTCGGTCATCCCCTTCTCCTCCTGCCCCCAATCCCTCCCAGCATCAGAGTCTTTTCCAATGAGTCAGCTCTTCACATGAGGTGGCCAAAGTACTGGAGTTTCACCTTTAACATCATTCCTTCCAAAGAAATCCCAGGGCTAATCTCCTTCAGAATGGACTGGTTGGATCTCCTTGCAGTCCAAGGGACTCTCAAGAGTCTTCTCCAACACCACAGTTCAAAAGCAGCAATTCTTTGGTGCTCTGCTTTCTTCACAGTCCAACTCTCACATCCATACATTACCACTGAAGAACCATAGCCTTGACTAGATGGACCTTTGTTTGCAAAGTAATGTCTCTGCTTTTGAATATGCTATCTAGGTTGGTCATAACTTTCCTTTTAAGGAGTAACGTCTTTTAACTTCATGGCTGCAGTCACCATCTACAGTGATTTGGAAGCCCCCAAAAATAAAGTCTGACATTGTTTCCACTGTTTCCCCATCTATTTCCCATGAAGTGATGGGACCAGATGCCATGATCTTTGTTTTCTGAATGTTGAGCTTTAAGCCAACTTTTTCACTTTCCTCTTTCACATTCATCAAGAGGCTTATCCCACCTAATGCTTACTAAATTTCTTCACATACTCTTTAGTTCATGTAAAAATGTGTACTGCAATAAATAATAGCTGTATTAAATTCTTAAGCATGTCTACAGGACAAGTCTGAAATATAAATGTGACAACAACACAGACTAATTGAATGCTCAAAATTAATCAAATGGTTCACATTTAAATGTCAGCCTGCTTTGTAGAGACAAAAGTCACACATCAGGGTCCTGGCAGAGAAGCCAGAGGAAAATCGGTGAGTAAAACGTTGTCTACGGTGGATCCTGGGTCATCCTAATAAAATGCAATAATATTTGCACATGATATGGAGAAATGCCTGACTTTATGGTCCGTTAACAAGCTATACATTGATTTCTTGCATAAGATATGTGGCTAAGCAGTCAATTAAGATAAAATAAAGTGATCTTTATCTTTGTTGAAAAAATAAATCATCTCTAAGTTCACGCAATTTATTTTTGCTTAGAACAAGACATTTAAAACATTTTCAAGGACAGTATGTCTTCAGGCTTTAAAACATCAAGTAATTATCAAATCAATGATCGTTTGGGGGAAAGTAATGAAGTATGGAAAATAACCACTTCAAATTAGATAAATCATTACCACAAAGTATTTAAAACTGGTGTCATTAGAAGAAGCACTTTATAGTGAGGGTACAAAATGTCTTCAAAGTTTGATAAAAACTGAAATTATATTCCAACTAATTTTCAAGAAAATAACATAAATAATTTTTCATACTTAATCTATTACTGGTTGATATGTTTTTTTCTAGAATTTACTTATTTAAGTAAATAATCTTTATTACAAAATATGCATAGTAGGTTTCATCTCTTTCCTTTTTTTAAAAAAATATTTGCTTATTTGGCCAGACAGAATCTTATCTGCGGCACAGGGGTCTAGTTCCCTGACCAGGGATTGAACCTGGCTCCCTGCAATGGTAGAGTCGAGTCTTAGCCACTCGATAACCCAAAAAAGTCCCCATCTCTCTCCTTTTGTTTTGCAAATATGGATCACAGCCTTGCTGTGACAAATGAGCTTGCCTAATACAATGAAACTATAAGCCATGCCATGCAGGGCCACCCAAGATGGATGGGTCCTAGTGAAGACCTCTGACAAAATGTGGTCAACTGGAGGAGGAAATGGCAAACCACTCCAGTATTCTTGCCGTGAGAACCTCATGAACAGTATGAAAAGACAAAAAATTATGAAGCCAGAAGATGAGTTCCCTAGGTTGGAAGATGTACAATATGCTACTGGGGGAGAGTGGAGGGCAATTACTAATAGTTCCAGAAAAAATAAAGTGGTTGGGACAAAGCAGAAACGTCACTCAGTTGTGGATGTGCATGGTACTGAAAGTTAAGTCCAAATCTGTAAAGAACAACGTTGTATAGGAACCTGGAATATTAGGTCCATGAATCAAGTATCATAAGGAAGAAGTTCTTTTACGCATGTGATTATGGTTATGGAAGGAATCTGAAATAAAATTGTCATATTTTACTTGCTCATGTTTTCCTCATTGCTCTTAGAGCAATGACATCATTGATTCAAGGGACATGAACTTGAGCAAACTCCAGGAGATGGTGAGGGACAGGGCAACCTGGTGTGCTGCAGTCCATGGAGTCGCAAAGAGTCAGACACAACTTGGTGACTGAACAACAACAACATTTTACTTGCTCATGTTTTACTCATTGCTCTTTGAGGTAGCTGAGCAGCATGGTTAACATTGCTTACGAGAAGAAAATCTTGGACTCTCTGAGAAGCTGTGCCTGTTAGCCGGGCACCATTCTGCATGTTTTCACCGGGATCCTCTTAACATCCATATTTCTGGGATTGGTCTGTGGACACTCTATTCTTCTCTGTAGTCCCTTTAGTAATTTCATCTCCTTGTGTGTTTACAGCTAGGACGTCTCTGTTCCCTGCTGCCTCTTCCCTTGGCCCCCAGTGATGAGCAGTAGGTGGCCCATCCTAGTGGGTCCCACTGAACCTGGGGGCCCTTGGAGGCAGGGAGGACGCCGCCTCTGCTGGGAGGATGGGCTGAGCCGGACTCCCAGTCACCTGCCCCTGCTCAGATGCGGGGTCCATGCAGCTTTTCAAGATCACAGGTGATCCTTTCAGGCTTATTTGGTGTCTGGATCAGGGTGGAGGCCTAAATAACATGGGAGGTCTCTTTCAGGACTGTAGATTTACATTTTAGCTCTGCTGGAAAATGGCAGAGAAGGCAGAATCCTTGATCCTTTGTCTTAAAGCAACTGTGGAAGATGGCAAACATGAGACATCCACACTGATGGCAGGAGCGGCAGTTTTATGGCCTGCTTTAGGACCCAGGGGAAGACTTGATTTGGAAATGTTGTACATACAGCCCTTACAAGTGTTTATGTATATATTCCCCTATCAGTACGTGTGTGAGTGTATGTTTGTAAGTACTCGTGTGTATACCTTATGTGTATATATATGTATGTGAATTATATGTCACACATACCCACACTACTATATGTGTGCATATGTATGTATGTATCCGTGTGTATATATATATATCATATATGTGTGCGTGCTCAGTTGCTCAGCCATGTCCGACTCTTTGCGACCCCATGGACTGTAGCCCGGCAGGCTCTTCTGTCCATGGGATTTTCCAGGCAAGAATACTGGAGAGGGTTGCCATTTCCATTTCAGGGGATCTTCTCGACATATATGTATGTGTATTTATATGACATATATTCCCTCACTAGTATATGTGTCCATGTGTATTTTATATATTCCCACACTATGCATGTCTTGTATACACCGTTAGTGGGAATATATGTACGTCTCACTAACACTGATTTTAGTTGTGAAATGAAATTAAAAGACACTTTTAATTTAATAAAAGTTAAGTCATGAAATTAAAAGACACTTGTTCCTTGGAAGAAAAGCTATGACCAACCTAAACAGCATATTAAAAAGCAGAGACATTACTTTTCCAACAAAGGTCCATATGGTCAAAGCTATGGTTTTTCCATTAGTCATGTAGGGATATGAGAGTTGGACTATAAAGAAAGCTGAGCACTGAAGAATTTATGCTTTTGAATTGTGTTGGGGAAGACACTTGAGAGTCCCTTGGACTGCAAGGAGATCAAACCAGTCCATCTTAAAGGAAATCAAGCCTGAATATTCATTGGAAGGACTGATGCTGAAGCTGAAACTCCAGTACTTTGGCTATCTGATGAAAAGAACTGACTCACTGGAAAAGACCCTGATGCCGGGAAAGATTGAAGGTGGGAGGAGAAGGGGACAACAGAAGATGAGATGGTTTGATGGCATCACAGACTCAATGGGCATGAGTTTGAGTAAACTCTGGGCATTGATGATGGACAGGGAGGTCTGGCATGTTGCAGTCCATGGGGTGGCAAAGAGTCAGACATGACAAAGCGATTGAACTGAACACTGATTAGTATAGTTGGGGTGATTAGAGACAGGTTGGGGGTCTGACAGAGTTCTGCCTTCAGTGATTCTCATAAAGCCATTTAATATTTTTTAGTCATGATTTTGCCATGGTTTCCCCTCATTTTCAGAAATGGTCCCTAGGTAAAATAAGAAATAAGCCAGCAGAGGAAATAAGAGAGAGCTTTGAAGAGTTAAAGGGATGTGCAAAAGTAGCTAGCTTTTTACTTTTAAATTCTAGAAATCCACATTGAGAGACCGCCTCCCTATACTTTCCGATATGCTGGAGAGTCGTTTTCCAGACTGGAAATCCTCCAAGTCGGGGGTGCAGATGGCCCTTCCTGCAGCTGTGAAGCTGGGCGCTCCTTGCTCTGTTCCCTAGCACCCTATCCTGGCGGGCGGTTGTTAAGCTGTGATGGAAAGTAAGCAGTTTATTGCAGGTAGCGTTGAGCTCACAGCCAGAGAGCTTGAAGCTGATCCTCACAAGGGAGCATGAGTAGTGACCCCTGGACGTCCTGAAGGAGTTCAGAGGAGCCGTTTCAGGGCTCAGTGACTGTCCCATTACTGTTTTCATGGTTAATCAATGGAGCACACTCTGTGACCGTGGCAGTTCCCGGACACCTGGCCGCAGCCCTGGCGGCAGAGGGGAGCACTCGGGGGAGAGGCGCTCTCAAGACCTGCAGAAGAGCAGCGGTGTGGCTCAGTCAATTCCTCCTGCCACCGCAGAGGAAATCTACAGCTCAGCATGTTTTCCTTCAGTACCCCAGGAAGATTAAAGCAGGATTGATGAGATAGCCAGCAACAAATCGTGTGGCTCTTCAGTGGGGCTGAATGATGCACATGTCATCTTTGGAAATAGAAAAGCCTTGTTTTAAAGAATAAAAATCAATGAATCCAAAAACGAGATGCATTTTAAACATTCTTAAATGTGCTTTTAAAAAACATCCCTTGTCTTTTTTTTCCATCTCTTATTGTCTTGGAATGTAAATCTTCCATGTATATTCCAAGGAGGCAAAAAGAGACTACCGAAACAAGCAGCAGCATGCAGAATATAGCTTATATTCCTACTCTTTTCCATTCCAGTTACCATATCATTTGTTTGGAAGATTAATATTTAATTGTGTGTCCAGGAGGCAGAGAAGGCTTTTTGGCTCTCACATAACATAAAATTCTTTATAGAATTTTCGATTTTAAAGTCTTAACTATGTCTTTTAGAATCTAATATAAAATAATATTAGACAGCAGTATTTTCAATCCAGTCTTCTATATATTTTCCCCAGTCCTTTGATTTTTTTTCTACAAAGACTTGGTGGAATACCCAGAACTATAACATGGAGTTTCTTTCTTGTGACTCCATTTTTCTTGTGCTGAAATGTATGTGACTCGTGGGTGACATTTTGACAATGAAGTCATTTTAATTTGAGTGGGGTTATATAATAAAGCATTCAGACAAATGCCAAAATATTTGACTTGGTAATAATATAGCTTTCACTTCCCTAAATTATACATTGAAGTGTGCTGTGCTCAGTCAGTCATGTCCGACTCTTTGCTATCCCATGAACTATAACCTGCCAGGCTCCTCTGTGCATGGGATTCTCCAGGCAAGAGTACTGGAGTGGGTTGCCATTTCCTCTTCCAGGGGATCTTCCCAAACCAGAGATGGAACCTACATCTCTTGTGTCTCCTGCATTGACAGGTGGATTCTTTACCACTGTGCCACCTGGGAAGCCCTTATTCATTAAAGATTGATGACTGAAGAGCAGTATGAAATAAATTCCAATGACATCCTCTCTTTAAAACTCATGAGATGATGCTAGCGGAATGTGTGTAGCAGGAGAATTCTCTTTTGAAGATGTCACATATTATTAAACAAAAAGTTTTGGATAACTGACTGTATTAGTAATTTCATTAATTCCTATAGAAAAAGCTTTTTAAAAAAATTTATCTCTATCATAAAACACAACACAAAATAGAAGAGCACACACATAATAAATGAGCAACAATAGGCCAAACTTAGCTTTCAGAATTAGGTCTGTTCTTGATCTGCCCATCATGTTTACAAGTGCCCTCTGCACACTCCCTGCACAGGACTTCCCTGGTGGCTCAGACAGTAAAGCGTCTGTCTATAATGCGGGAGACTCGGGTTCGAGCCCTGGTTGGGAAGATCCCCTGGAGAAGGAAATGGCAATCTACTCCAGTACTATTGCCTGGAAAATCCCATGGAGAGAAGAGCCTGGTAGGCTACAGTCTATGGGGTTGCAAAGAGTCAGACACGACTGAGCGAATTCACTTCACTTCACTTCTGCACGCTCCGGAGTTCACACTATGTCATCTGCGAATTCACACAAAGCCTTTGGCTGCATTGCTGGTCACAAGCGCTCTTTACAATGGTTGTACTCCCAAATGATGGGTGCCTCTTTTTTAAACATAGTACTAAGTGGAAGCGAAAATCCTCAAGTTGTACCTACTAGAATTTTATGTAATTCACATGTAAAGTGGGGCAGGGAGCATCACGTCTGAATCCAAGAAAAACGGCATTTCTCTGTGTTACAACACTTTCAAGATCTTTTCCACATCTAGTTTGTAAAAATTATGTTTATTGGCAAATAAAGTGGATACAAGTGCTTGATTTACTCATGATTTCCTTCAATTAATATTCCTTTACCTGTGTTGTTAGGAAACCTAATTATATCATGCACAGTATGGCTAGATATTTTACAATGGGTACAAGTGTTGTTATTTCCATTTCTCTGCTGAAAATATGAACAAAGGAAAGCAAAGTGATATATCTTGCCTTAATGATTTGAATACAAGTTATTGAAACAGAAAATTCATTTTAAGGAAAAAGAAGACTCATTTTTCCTTTTTCTGCTAGATGCTACATATTTTGCTGAAGGCTATCGTGTGTGGTTCCACACACTCGCTGAGCTCAGCAAAATAAAAATTCTCATAATTAATTTTACATGCATGATTAAGGAAATTGCGTTCTACAAACCTATAGATTCTAAAAATTAATGAACTGCAGTAAAAATATGCTTTGCAAGAATGAATAATTCAAAATCTAAAAGTAGTAAAACATAAACAGACTTTTTCTAACAAGGTTGCTTTCTGAGAATTCTTAAAGGATTTAAAATGCTATTCAGTAATTCTATTGAAAAATAAATTATTCTTTTTATCAGGATTTTTGATTAGGCTCTCATTTTAATGTTAGCAGAAAATACCCTTTACTAATTTCCAGTATTCTTACCACTATTACTGAAAATAATGTTATATTTTTTATTTTCAAAATGTTACCTAATTTAAGTAAAAGAAAACATAACATCAGAATAAAACATATAAATGTTAGCATTATAAATGTTCTATTTTTCCATAAAAACATAAGTATTCTTTCTCTTAATAATTAATGATACCAGAGCAAGTTTTATTTACATACTTTCTTCTATTTTTCCGCCCCTTCAGACAACTCAAGAGTGATACGAATAAATAAAGCACCAAGATCTGGATATTTAACCCCAAAACATTTGAACCCTACTATGTATTTCAAAGGGTTTCCTTGGTAGCTCAGCTAGTAAAGAATCTGACTGCAATGCAGGAGACCCCAGTTTGATTCCTGGGTTGGGAAGAACCCCTGGAGAAGGGATAGGCTACACACTCCAGCATTCTTGGGCTTCCCTTGTGACTCAGATGATAAAGAATCTGCCTGCAAAGTGGGAGACCTGGGTTTATTCCCTTGGCTTGGTAAGATCTCCTGAAGTAGGGCATGACAACGCACGCCAGTAAACTTGCCTGGAGAATCCCCATGGACAGAGAAGCCTGAGGGGCTGTAATCCATGGGATTGCAAAGGATCAGATATAATCAAGCGACTAAGTATAGCATAGCACAGCATGGATTTCAAAACTGCATTCAAATAGATAATTTTCACTGATTACATAACTAGCTAATTTTTTAGTTCTTAATTTTTTATATGAATCTTTTCCTGATCTCTCGTATCAGCTATGAAGCTCAGATAGTCGATTGCTTATGTCCTTGAGCATTATGTTTGGTTGTAAAGTTCCAAAACCAGTTCTGAATCAGTTCAGTGCAGTCGCTCAGTCGTGTCTGACTCTCTGTGACCACATGAACCGCAACATGCCAGGCCTCCCTGTCCATCATCAACTCCTGGAGTCCACCCAAACCCATGTCCATTGAGTCGGTGATGCCATCCAACCATCTCATCCTCTGTCGTCCCCTTCTCCTCCTGCCCTCAATCTTTCCCAGCATCAGGGTCTTTTCAAATGAGTCAGCTCTTCACATCAGGTGGCCAAAGTATTGGAGTTTCAGCTTCAATATCAGTTCTTCCAGTGAACACCCAGGACTGATCTCCTTTAGGATGGACTGGTTGGATCTCCTTGTAGTTCAAGGGACTCTCAAGAGTCTTTTCCAACACCACAGTTCAAAAGCATCAATTCTTCAACTCTCAGCTTTCTTTATAGTCCAACTCTCATATCCATACATAACCACTGGAAAAACTATAGCCTTGACTAGGACCTTTGTTGGCAAAGCAATGTCTCTGTTTTTTAATATGCTGTGTAGGTTGGTCATAATTTTCCTTACAAGGAGTAAGTGTCTTTTAATTTCATGGCTGCAATCACCATCTGCAGTGATTTTGGAGCCCAAAAATATAAAGTCTGACATTGTTTCCACTGTTTCCCCATCTATTTGCCATGAGGTGATGGGACCAGATGCCATGATCTTCGTTTTCTGAATGTTGAGCTTTAAGCCAACACTCCTCTCCTCTTTCCCTTTCATCAACAGGCTCTTTAGTTCTTCTTCATTTTCTGCCATAAGGGTGGAGTCATCTGCATATCTGAGGTTATTGATATTTCTGACAATCTTGATTCTAGCTTGTGCTTCCTCCAGCCCAGCGTTTCTCATGATGTACTCTGCATACAAGTTACATAAGCAGGGTGACAATATACAGCCTTGACGTATTCCTTTTCCTATTTGGAACTAGTCTGTTGTTCCATGTCCAGTTCTAACTGTTGCTTCCTGACCTGCATACAGGTTTCTCAAGAGGCAGGTCAGGTGGTCTGGTATTCCCATCTCTTTCAGAATTTTCCACAGTTTATTGTGATCCACACAGTCAAAGGCTTTGGCATAGTCAGTAAAGCAGAAATAGATGTTTTTCTGGAATTCTTTTGCTTTTTCCATGATCCAGCGGATGTTGGCAATTTGATGTCTGGTTCCTCTGCCTTTTCTAAAACCAGTTTGAACATCTGGAAGTTCACGGTTAATGGAGTAGCCATCATAGTCAACAAAAGAGTCTGAAATGCAGTACTTAGATGCAATCTCAAAAACGACAGAATGATCTCTGTTCGTTTCCAAGGCAACTCTGAATATTTTAACCACACAAAAAAAATAGAGTTAACCAACGAGGTCACTTGGGGTCTGTGATGATGATGGTGATAATGATGACCTTGTTTCAGTATGTTAACTCTCCCCGCACTATGGATCTCAACTGCACAGAAAGCAGAGTGAGTGCACCTTTACAATTCCTCAGATTGGAATTACCAGGGAGAAATGTCTAAACAGCCTCCTCAGCCTGCAAACTGGCCTGTGACTGGCCAGCTGTGGGGACCAGCAGCCTCATTGCCCTGGGTGCATTGGCGGTTGGTCCGCGCCCCCACCTGTCTTTGGAGGTCTCCTCTAAGGGTGGTGATTCAGATGCTCAAGAGCTTACAAGGCAAAGTGTTAAAAATGCAACCACTGCCCAACACCCGTGCATCCTTCTGAGCAGACCTGGAGTTCAGAACAGTCGCTGATACCGGATCTCAGCCACTCTTTTTTTATCAGCTGAAGACACTGTTGGCCCTTTTACAAAAGAGACACACCCACATTTCAGAATGGACACCCATGGTTATCAAGTTTCCCTGGGTCATATCCATTCTTCCTTGAGTTTTGTTAGAATTTTTTTTTATAAAATGAAACTCACAGATTAAATTATAAGCTCATTCACCACCAACATATCCTACAGAAAATGGCAGAAGAGGGGCAGAGAGAAATAGCAAATTAGTTAAACACACACACTCAGTTACATGAAACTAGTGAGAAAATGTTAAAATTCTACTACTTGGGACTCACCATCAGATCATGGTAAGCCTTTGTAATATTCCTTTTCCAACACAAGTTAGCCTTCTAGTTACTTTCAGCCAGCCATTTAGATGGTCAGGTTTCTATGTCACATGCAGTGACAGAGGTATGAATTTTGAAGGGCTCTGAGATTTTGGTGCTCCAGCAGCACGATGGCTGGGGTCCTCCATTACCTCTTTAAATCCTGGGTGTGGTCACACAGCAATGTTTCCAGGAGCTTCCCGAAGCCTCATCTCCTTTTTCTTCTCCCCCCACCCCCCTCCCTCGGTTGGTAGCAACAACTCACTACCATGGTACATCTCAGGAGAGTCTGTCATTGCAAGCTGCACTGCTGCTCTTCCATTTATAAGTGGAATCTGTTTCTTTACATCCTTGGGTCCTCAGTTCAGTTCAGTTCAGTCGCTCAGTCATCTCCAATTTTTTGCACGCCAGGCCTCCCTGTCCATCACCAACTCCCAGAGTTCACTCAAACTCATGTCCATCGAGTCGGCGATGCCATCCAGCCATCTCATAGCTGGTCTCAACTCTTGCTCTGACAGATGGACCAGGGCAGAAGTAACGGTCTGGGAATATGAAGTCCAGGCTTCAGGAGGCTCTAACCTCTATCCTCACTTTCTTGCTGCTGCGAGTCTGTTACCTGGGTCGGTCAGTGGTAGCCCTGTGGATGTGCCTAAACGATGCTGACCTTGGGTGCAGGAGTTGGGGGTGGGAAGAAAGACAATCTCCTTTCTTTCCTTTGTGATGTCTGCTGGGTCACCACCCCCGAGAGATAGAATCTGGCTGTGCAACCAAAGGTGTGACAGAGCCGTGATGATGGCCAGCTAGGAGGGGACAGGGGGAGAAAGCCTGTCCTCACCTAGATGGGTTAGTGCTTTCAACTTCACAGTCGCTGAGGGAGAAAACACAGATTTCTTGCAATAGGCAGAATAATTGCTAGTACATATACATGCATATATATGTAGGCATGCATGTGTATATATACCATATGTGTGTATACTCAGGTGCTTAGCCATGTTAGACTCTGTGACCCTATGTAATGTAACCTGCCTGGCTCCTCTGTCCATGAGATTCTCCAGGCAATAATACTGGAGTGGGTTGCCATGTCCTCCTCCAGGGGAATCTTCCTGACTCAGGGATCAAACCTAAATCTCACTGGCAGGCAGATTCTTTACCAGGGAAGCCAATTGAATATTAAATTTTACATGGGCTTATTTTAAAAATTTCAAGTTGGATACATGTCAAATCTTGCACAGGAAGCTGAGAAGAGTGGTGATGTGGAGATTATATCTGGACACTTGGAATATTGGCACAGACGTGGGGGAGTCTGTGAGTAGGCGACTTAATCATCAAGAAGCAGGAATTTACCCTAGGACTGAAGCGGGCAGACTGCGATGTTTCACAGCTTTTCCTTCTCAAGTGTGGAAAATTGAAGAGACAAAGTGAAAACCAGCCTCCGTCAGCGCACCGTGCACTCCTTGCACTGGATACTAAGGTTAACAGTCCAGATCTCCCTCGGGTCTGGTGGAGGGTGTTTCCACAGCTGGCATGTACATTCCTCAGATGCTGTGCCAGTGGCTTTGTTTCTTTGCCTGTTGTTAACGTGGAAATGATACATAACTGGAGCCTTGCAAAGTGCTTGGCAAGCCATGTGTTTTGCTCAGACCACTGTTTATTTCATGGCGAGAGCAAAAGACAGGCAGTGCAGACGTGACTGATGGTCCTAGAGGACCACTGTCAGAACGACCTCCAGCACTGGAGCAAGAGTGGTTATTCTGAATGCACTGAAATAAGTGGGTCCAAGTTGCAAATATTTTATTTATTTATTTATTTATCTTAATTTTTACTTTATTTTACTTTACAATACTGTATTGGTTTTGCCATACATTGACATGAATCCACCACGGGTGTACATGTGTTCCCAAACATGAACCCCCCTCCCACCTCCCTCCCCATAACATCTCTCTGGGTCATCCCCATGCACTATCCCCAAGCATGCTGTATCCTGCATCAGACATAGACTGGCGATTCGATTCTTACATGATAGTATACATGTTTCAATGCCATTCTCCCAAATCATCCCACCCTCTCCCTCTCCCTCTGAGTCCAAAAGTCCAGAAAACCTTTTCTGGCTCATCTGGAAAGCTGAGATTTTTTTCCCCCAAAAAAGCCCCATGAAACCCCCACCCTCCCTGCAGACAGCCCCCATGTGCACTTCCTGTTTGATGTTCACAGCTGAAGCCACTGTGCTTTCAGGGATCCCGGACCAGTGACCACAAACAGCAGCACTATTTTGCCTGGCAAGACAAACCACTAATTGACTCGTGGTAGATCATTTCCTCTGTGGCTTTCCACACGTTTTAATAGGGAGGAAAACCGATGAGGTGAAAATGGAAATTCAGAGACTTGACAACGAGGTGTTAACTTTCCTCCTCCTGGTTTTTTTGCAGCAAAAATTTCTCCCAGATGGTTTGAAGCAGCCATTGCTTTCTTAGTGGAAGAAAGAAAGGAATTTGGGATCTGAGGCCATGAAGAAAGAGGATAGCAAAAGGAGGTGGAATTGGGGCTAATATAAAAGGATGAATTCTGCTCTTCTTGGTCCATCTCTTTGTCAGATACTTTTACTCTCCAGACTGACCACCATATGACAAATAGAATATTTGAGCATAAGGGCAAGAGCCAGGGACTATGACTCTATATATTCAATTGATTCTCACATTTATTTACCAGTAATGTTTGGAAAAGACCCTGATGCTGGGAAAGATTCAAGACAAAAGGAGAAGGGGGTGGCAGAGGATGAGATGATTAGATAACAACACCAACTCAATGGACATGAATTTGAGCAAACAGGGGAATGTGATGTGCTGCAGTCCATGGGGTTGCAAAGAGTCAGACACGACTTAGTGACTGACAAGAACAAGTGTATAACAGAGTAGATTCCACAAATAGAAACACAATTTTCCTTCCTCCTTTCTCTGTATAAAGCAGAGAGAAGTGCTCTGCCTTGTATTGTCGAGCAGATTCACACTGCGACCCCTTTCTGCATCCCAGCACATCCTTGGGCAGAAACTGGAGACAAAAACATATGTGGTTCACTGTGGTTTCTGGGAGAACATGAGCTGGTTTGGAGACAAGACAAACATTTCCAGGACCTTGGGGGTCAGGGTCCAGGAGAGGTAACCTCCTCACCTCTGGTTTGCTGATCTAGGTGATGGCTTCCTTCTTAGAGTAAATTTGTGGGAGAAAAACCTTTAATATGCATGACTATGATAAAAGGCTCCAGATTACATAAAGCACCCACCATCGAGTGAATTATTCCTGTGTTCTTCATCCTAAATGGTCCACGTTTGAACCGCTTGTGCCGAAGGAAGTGGTAGAAGGCGAGGGTTGACCGAAGGGACAGTGTGTTACAGTGGGGGGACCACGACAGGCCTTTAGGAGGAGTGCACTGTTGCCATGACATCTAATACTCAGGAGGCCCCTCACAGGCACACAGATGTCTCTAGAAGGTTCTCTGGCTTGAGGACCCTCAGAAAGTGCCCTGTATGCAATAAGATCAGCATTTCCCCGGGAAAGATAAAGATGAAGATTTTAAAACATTATTTCTTGAGCAATCACTGTGTTCCAGGACTATCCTATGTACAGCATAAAAGATCCCTTCAAACCTGCAAAGCCCAGGAGAGGAGTGGGGCAGTGGGGAGGGGACTCCAGTTTTTGTTTATCCACCTAATGTCAGTGTTGGTGCCTCCCATCACATGACTTCACACTGATGCTTCCTCCTCTACGTTTAGTTCTGCCCCAGCTTGCGGCCTTGTGAACATCCATCTAGGAAAGTCAGATGTCCTTAGGAAAATGACGTGTGTGTGTGTTTCCTTTCCACGTTCCCTCTGTTTCTGCTTCATTTAGTTCCTTAAATGTGGATGTACTGATAGCTACCTTTCAACCCTCCTTATGTGACCCCTTCCAAATGGACCTGTACTGTTAACTTATCCTTAATCACTGAGCCAGCATCCCTGGAAGAGAAGAATTGCAGATCCTCCTTCTGGAAAGGTAAGGGACTCCCCTCGGTGCCCAAAGGTGTCGGGGAGGGGGCACTCTGATCTCTCCTGTTCAGATTCATCTAGTCGTTCTTCTTTAAATTTCTACTTTTATGTTTGCTGTACTCAAACGTTCCTGTCTAATCTGTCAACTGCTGATCAGAGAGCTAATTAGGGACCTCATGCCAGGGAAAGTGGCCAGTCTCACGTTTGTGTCTTACCAACTGCAGTGCTATTTACCTCTTTCGGGTTTTGAGTGTTTTAATATGGAAACAACTTGAAAAGACTGGGGAATTAAAGTGAGATTTCTTTTTTTAACTTCTAATGTTGTGATCACTGAAGATATACAGGTAGTTGTGTGAGTGTGTGTGTGTGTTTAGTTGTTCAGTCATTTCTGACTCTTTGCAATCCCACGGACTGCAGGCTGCTAGGCTCTTCTGTCCATGGGGATTCTCCAGGCAAGAATGCTGGAGATTCTCCAGGCAAGAATGCTGGAGATCCTCCAGGCAATAATAAAAGTGGGTTGCCATACCCTCCTCCAGGGGACCTTCTCAACCCAGGGATCAAACCCAGGTCTCCCACATTATAGGTGATTTTTTTACTGTCTGAGTCAATTTCACCAAAAATTTCCCAGTGCAACATCTTGAAAAATGACAGTAGGACGTCACATCTAGACCCCCATTTCCATCTGATAAGCACTCCTCAGGTGACCCTCATGTAGACACACGCACTTCCCTTCCACTCCCAGATTCTTTGAAACCCCTGAAACCCATCAATCTTTTCTCCATTTCCATAGTTCCGCCATTTCAAGAATATGCTGCAAATAGAATCACAGAGTATGCACCCCTTGGGGTTGATTTTTATTCTGCTCCACATAATTCCCTGGAGATCCAGGTTTCTCTACCAATGTCTTCTTTTTATTAAGAAATATTCCTTGGTACGGATGTCCCACAGTGTATACATTCGCCTACTGAAGGACTTCTGGGAGGTTGAAAGGTTTGGCTATTACTAGTGTGGCTGGTGCTCACATTCCTGGAACAGTTTTTGTGTGAAACCTAAGTCTTCATTTCTCTGAGATAAATGCCCAGGTGTGCAAATGCTGTGTCATATGATAGTTGCATGCTTAGTTTTTAAGAATCTACCAAACTGTCCTCCTGAATTTATGTTCTCATCAAGAAAAAGAGACAGTGCCACTGTGTTTTCATCCTGGATGGCCTGATAAATGTGGGGTAGTGTTTCAGGGTAGCTTTTTAAAAAAATTGTATTGACTTTTGGCCATGCTGGATCTTCATTGCTGCTTTTTCTCTAGTTGTGGTGGCTTCTCATCACGGTGCCTCCTCTTGGTGTGGAGCTCGGGTTGTAGGACACACAGGCTTCAGTAGTTGCGGCACGTGGACTCAGTAGGTGTGGTGCCTGGGCTTCATTGTTCCACAGTATGTGGGATCTTCCTGGACCCATGGAACCCACGTCTCCTGCCTTGGCAGGTGGATTCCTTACCACTGAGCCACCAGGGAAGCCCTTCAGGGCAGTTTCCATTTGCATTTCCTACTGGGCTTGGCGTTTGTGACCACAGTTTTTCTGTGCTCCTTGTCTAGAGTAGAACCGTTGTTGACTAAAAGATTCCCATCATGGAAGGCTGCCCATTTCCAGGTTTTTCTTGGGGCTTTTGTGATTGCACCAATTGGTGTTTCTGGGTTGCTGTTTTTTTTTTTTCATCAATCTGGGAGGTATGAGGCATAGGGAAAACCCAGGAATAACCACTGGGCCTTTCCTTGGGTCCTAAGACCCCTGGCTGGCCTACTTTCTTCTCTTCCCTTTTCAGAGTCTCTGTAGGCTGATTCTACATGTAGTAGCCAGGGTTCTTAGCTGTAGTTGGTGAGAGGGATAGGGAAAAGTAGGTTTCACTGTGGTCTTATTTTTTGCATTTCCCTGGGGGGCACAATAAAGGACAAAAATGGTATGGATCTAACAGAAGCAGAAGATAATAAGAAGAGGTGGCAAAAATACACAGAAGAACTATACAAAAAAGATCTTCATGACCCAGATAATCACAGTGGTGTGACCACTTACCTAGAGCCAGACATCCTGGAATGCAAAGTCAACTAGGCCTTAGGAAGCATCACTACGAACAAAGCTAGTGGAGGTGATGGAATTCCAGTTGAGCTGTTTCAAATCCTAAAAGGCGATGCTGTGAAAGTGCTGCACTCAATATGCCAGCAAATTTGGAACTCACCAGTGGCCACAGGACTGGAAAAGGTCAGTTTTCATTCCAATTCCAAAGAAAGGCGATGCCAAAGAATACTCAAACTACCGCACAATTGCACTCATCTCACATGCTAGTAAAGTAATGCTCAAAATTCTCCAAGCCAGGCTTTAATAGTACATCAGCCGTGAACTTCCAGATGTTTAAACTGGACTTAGAAAAGTCAGAGGAACCAGAGATCAAATTGCCAGCATCTGTTGGATGATCAAAAAGCAAGAGAGTTCCCAAAAAATATCTACTTTTGCTTTATTGACTATGCCAAAGCCTTTGACTGTGTGGATCACAAGAAACTGTGGAAAATTCTGAAAGAGATGGGAATGCCAGACCACCTAACCTGCCTCTTGAGAAATCTGTATGCAGATCAAGAAGCAACAGTTAGAACTGGACATGGAACAACAGACTGGTTCCAAATAGGAAAATGAGTACATCAAGGCTGTATATTGTCACCCTGCTTATTTAACTTATATGCAGAGTACACCATGGATGAAGCACAAGCTAGAATCAAGATTTCCAGGAGAAATATCAATAACTTCAGAAAGTAGATGACACCACCCTAAATGGCAGAAAGTGAAGAACTAAAGAGCCTATTGATGAAAGTGAAAGAGGAGAGTGAAAAAGTTGGCTTAAAACTCAACATTCAGAAAACGAAGATCATGGTATTTGGTCCCATCACTTCATGGCAAGTAGATGGGGAAACAGTGAAAACAGTGACAGACTTTATCTTTTGAGGCTCCCAAATCACTACAGATGGTGACAGCAGCCATGAAGTTAAAAGACGCTTGCTCCTTGGAAGAAAAGTTATGACCAACCTAGAAAGCATATTAAAAAGTAGAGAAACGACTTTGCCAACAAAGGTCTGTCTAGTCAAGGTTATGGTTTTTCCAGTAGTCATGTATGGGTGTGAGATTTGGACTATAAACAAAGCTGAGCGCCAAAGAATTGACACTTTTGAACTGTGATATTGGAGAAGACTCTTGAGAGTCCTTTGGACTACAAGGAGATCCAACCTGTCCGTCCTAAAGGAAATCAGTCCTGAATATTCATTGGAAGGACTGATGCTGAGGCTGAAACTGCAATACTTTGGCCACCTGATGGGAAGAAGTGACTCATTGGAAAAGACCCTGATGCTGGGAAAGATATAAGGTTGGAGGAGAAGGGGATGACAGAGGATGAGATGATTGGATGGCATCACCAACTCAATGGACATGAGTTTGAGTAAACTCCAGGAGTTAATGATGGACAGGGAGGCCTGGCGTGCTGCAGTCTGTGGGGTCACAAATAGTCGGACATGACTGAGCAACTGAACTGAACTGGTGTGTTGGTTGGCCTGGCTGTTGTAACTGAACACCGCAGACAGGAGTTTTAACAAAAATATGCTTCTCATATTTCTGGAGGCTGCAAGTCTCCTATCAGAGATCTGGCAAATTTGCTGTCTGGTGAGAACCCACTTCCTGGTTCAGAGATGGTATTTTCTCACTGTGTCCTCACTAGAGGAAGGGGGCAGGGTCTCTCCGGGGTCTCTTGTATAAGGGCACTCACCCATCACGGTGGCTCCACCCCAGGACCTCATCACTTCCCAAAGCCCCCACTCCTGACACCATGACACTGGGTTTAGGATTTAATATAAGAATTTTCGGAGCGCAAGCATTCAGTCCGTAAAAGACCTATAAGAAAGGGGTACAAGAAGCGTTCAGGTAAAGACCTAGAGTAGATGCAGCTGTAGGATTTTGACACATTTTCCCCATGCTGGCTGGTCACAAGTCTGTTCCGACTGGGGTTTCCCTGAGCACCACCTCCTCTTATATATTTTAAATGTCAGCTCAGGCCTAAGGAGATTTTAGTGCAGAAGTATAACAGGTAGTGTAATTCCAATAAAGCTTTGTGAAAAGACACAAAACACAGCAGTGACCTCTGAATACTAGATGAGGCCAAGAGCCATCAGCGGAAAGCCGCCAGTCTGAAACGCAGTTTAGGGCTGTGTTCTACAGGAAAAGGAAAACTGAAAGTTGTTGGATGGGAGTGTAGCATGGTTGCAGCTCTAACTCAAGGTATAATACTGCTTGAAAAACAAACACTTTTTTTTTCCTGCAAAAATGCAAATACCCAAAAATATTTTTGAGGTTTTGTAAAAATATAAGAAAAAGCTCTTTGCCTACTCAAATCTCCCCACCATTTCTACCAAGGTTAAGGCAGAGAGATTTTAGTAGCGGCAGTTCTTACTTTCAATAGATTCACACATTTGCAAAGTAGGTGAAGATTCTTCAGATATCTTAATAGCATGTTCAAGTTCAGGGAGTGATCTGCCTTAAAAATATCAACATGAACATGAAACATTCCTAGAATTTGAAATATTTAAAGAAACTTTTTAGGCTGCTTCATAAAGTAGTCAACATCTTATGCAGGTAAGATGAAAGAGTCAAGCAGATTGAAAGAAGAGATATTTCATTTTTGTCATGCCTTATGAGTTATCTCTTGGTAATGAAAACAAATTTTCTATGTGTTGACTAACTTAATAACATTGATTTATGGTCTGTTCAACAATGTAATCTAGTCCTATTTTTCATGGAATTCTTGATTTTCTCAACAAAAATCATATGTAAAAACTTGGGTGATGTTCTGTAGAATGATCTGTTTTCCTGTTTCACTGTTCTGCCAAAACTTGACACAGTCAATAACAACCCACCTTAAAAATAAAGCAAAATAAATCAGTCAAAAACTGATTATCTATGAAAAGAAAATCTGTATTATCATCATCAAATGTTGTCAAAACTATAGTGCAAAAATGAAATCTGAAATGGAACACAAGTAGCAAGTTTTATTTTTCTGAGACTTTATACCAATCATTGACTCCCAGAAATATGTTACATTTGGCACTGAATAATGAGAACAAAAAGGGCATGCAAAATCATAGCTGATAATTTTAAATCAAGCCTAAGATAGAGATTTCTTTTGCACATCCTAGATAAGCAAGTGGTTAAATGTAATGATTTTACATTGATAAATGGAACAATTTGTTTTTCAAGTTAACCATATAATAAATCCTATTTACATATTGTTTGTATGTGTTATGTTATTAACATTTACCAATGTCTTTCTTCTATTGCTTGTAGGGAATAGTTCCCAGATATTTATTTATTACACCATGAAAGGAGAGGACTAGTTCCTTATTCATATGTTCAACAAGCCTGTGATTATCATTTTATGATATTCTGTAGAATTTACTTTGCTCTGTTACATAATTACTATGCTTTGGTGGAATGTAAGTAAAAATGATATAAATCAGATGAAATGAACACCTGCTGGAGGCCAGCTAGTAACATAATCTTCAAGGTGACCCAGTGCAATTACTTCGCCTACGCGAAGATTTTTAATAGTTCCCGTATTATTAGAAAAGGTGTAAATAATTATATGGTAAATATTGGCTCATCACGAATAACAATGAGCTAATAAACTGCTTCGGTGATTCATCTGTCTTTCAAAGTGCACATATTCCGGGAACAGCTTCAGAAATTCCTATGCTTCAATAGGGCCATTGAACACACAAGTGAGTTGTAGGGTAACTTCATCGAATCTTTCAAAAGATTATTTGTTTTTCTTTGAAGAAAAACTTTAAATAAAACTCAATTCTTTTACACTGGGTTCCCAGAAAAACAGAGACTTAGGCGAAAACCTGTATGTTGACACTGTACAGGTGAGTGCAAACCCAGGGCAGTGAGAGCGAGGGAGGACAAAGGCGGGAGGAGCAGGTAGGAGATGAAACACAGAGACGCACACTTCCTGGCCAGCCCCTCTTTGCGACAAGAGCAGCTGACCTCTCATCCAGTGGGACATCCTCAAGCGGGTCGTAGGAGCTGCTACAACTTGGGATGGTCCAGCAGAGGAAGAGATGAGAACGGTTTCCTCTCAACCCTTCTGTCCCTCTCCTCCCCAGGTGTCCTCGCTGTAGGGTGTGAAGTCCTGCATTTCCCAGCAGCCTCTGTGGAACCATGTGTCCCAGTGGGTCCGGACTCGGCAGGAGCCCCCTGGGTCCTCAGCGTCACCTGTTCTGTCTTCAGCAGGATGGTCTGGGGCTGAGGCATAGTGTCAGAGGGAACAGGGCCATGCAGGTGTTCACTGAAGTGTGAGTCCATCACAACCCCCTTTTTATTCTCAAATCTTGTCTACGTTTACAATGTCTCCTTCTCTACCAAATAAAAATTTATTTAAGGAAAAGGGCAAGAAAGTTGGTCCTGAACTTTAGGGAACTTTATGATTTTTAAACATGCTTGATTGTCTGTTGGTTAAATCTTCAAGACCTTCAGGAGAGGTTTCAGTGGGTTTTACCTTCAGTAAAGGGGCTTCCCTGGTGACACAGTGGTGAAGGATATGTCTGCCAACGCAGGAGATGCAGGTTCAATCCCTGGGTCCAGAAGATCCCCTGGAGAAGGAAATGGCAACCCACTCCAGTGTTCTCGCCTGGAGAATCCCATGGACAGTGGAGCCTAGAGGGCTACAGTAGCAAAGAATCGGACACAACTGAGAGACTAAACAACAACAACCTTTAGTCAAGACACAAAGAATTAGTGGCCAGGAAGGATACTGTTGATGCCAGTAAATGTTCATTCATAGCATCTTTTCTAAAGGGGAATTCCCAATAATTGCCTGCAGGAAGTGGACACAGACAGCCACTGTCTGAACATCTGTCAGGATGGTGGGATGCGAGGCATCGTGGTTTCTCCAATGTATGAACAATGCCTTTCAGAATTTTGCTCTTTTGTGAGAAGTGAATTCCGTATATATTTTAGAGACTGCTCGCCCTGCTTTATTTAATGTGTTGGTGCTCTAGCTTCATTATCATTTCTTGGATGTGGCTGTGATTAAAGAGTATCTCAAACAAGAAAGAGGAGTCAAAGTGTATGTGAGCATTTTTACAGAAAGAGAGAAGCACAGTCTCACATGGCCAGCGCATACACACTCAATGGATTCTTCGTGACCCCCTGGACTGTAGCCTACCAGGCTCTTCTGTCCATGGAACTCTCCAGGCAAGAATACTGGAGTGGATTGCCATTTCTTTCTCCAGGGAGTTTTCCTGACCCAGGGATTGAACCTGAGTCTCTTGCGTCTCCTGCATTGGCAGACAGGTTCTTTACCAGCTGAGCCACTGGGAAAATCCAATTTTTTTCCCATCCAGAGAAAGGTCTTAACTATGCAGGGCATCTTACCTGACAGCAAGAAGTAAGACAACCCCACTGATGGGTTCAAGTGATGGTGTGGGAGGCTACCGATCCTTAGGACCCATGTCATGTTTGCAAGATCTACATAAGCATTAGAGCAATCCCATTATTTTTGTTTGCTTTGTATAAATGTCCATTTGTGTATTTTGCATAAGCTCTGTTTCTAAATGGAAAGCTTGTTTCATGTAAAACAAAAGAAGCAGAATACAGGGGATTTTGTGCATGCTTAGTGAAGAGGAATTTAAAGTGCAAAGGCTTAAAAAGGATGGTAAAAATTACCAGAAGTACCTGGAAGGCTTTGCTCACCCACTTCTTATGTGAGATGGTGGTTTCATTGGAAAAGACCCTGATGCTGGGAAAGATTGAGGGCAGGAGAAGGGTACAACAGAGGATAAAGTGGTTGGATGGCATCACTGACTCGATGGACATCAGTTTGAGCAAGCTCTGGGAATATGATGGACAGGGAAGCCTGGTGCTATGCATTTCATGGGGTCACAAAGAGCTGGACACGACCGAGCGACTGAACTGGACTGAAGAGCAGAAAACGAATTAGGAATGATATTTTGCATGTGCATCCCTCATGCACACCATGAAGGTTTGAGGGGCTCTGATAAATAGCACCCACTTCTTTGCTTCAATTTAGAACCAGCTGAAAAGGAGGATGGAGAGACAGGTGGGAAACCAGCTGTCACTCACCTGATGGATTAAAGACCACATAACTGTGGTTCATGGGCTCTAGGAGCTTGTTCTTGCTCCTGGGAATGAGGCAAATGTGTTCACCCCATCACAGGGAGAGCTGGAGATCTGAAGGTGTCCCAGGAGTGCCTTTAACTTTGATAAAGTGCAGCAGAAGTCATCTCCCTGTATGATCGCCAACTCTGAGGAGAAGGGACATGCCCACTGGACCACGCACACTCACTTTCTCCTCCCCAGTCCTGGACCAGACAGCCCCTCCTTCCTCGGTTAGGAGTTGGTCCAGGTAGTGAGAATCCGAGGGCATCATTCTGTCCAGATATTCAGCCTCAGGCTTGGACTGCTTCTGGTTGCCATGCAGGGATAGGTAGGGGAAGGTGAGGGTGTTAGAGAATGAGAAATGAATCCCTGCCATTGGCATTATTCAAGCTTACACAAGTCAATTAAGCATTTTCTAGCAACAACCAAGTCATAAAACAAATAGCTTGTTCTCCCAGCCTCAGGTTTGATTTGAGGTCATGCTTTTTCTGTACCTGGTTTAACATCAAACACTCCCTGGAAGGTGCTGCTTCATCATGAAATGTAACTCTTTAACTGTTCTCTCCAAGAACACCATGGGACTCTATGAGCCTTCTCAGAAAATGAAATTAATTGATTCTTAATTAATCCATAGTTCCTCTAGTCAGGAGTAAAACACAATGTGTGAAGATCAAACGTGAGATTTTGTGTGTTTGTTGTTTTATTGCTTTGCCTACTTGAAATAATCCTGTTCCCTGCCTTCTGTGTGAACTTGAATGGATGCCTACACAGTTTTACTCTCTGATAAGGCATAAGTTCTAAAGTCCTCTTTGAGAGTTTGGCAGTCAAATGTTTCAGTGATTTTCCTATTTCCAATAAACCCAGTTGCCATTGAAACTTTCTCTGTGACCATTTATTTACTTACTTTGGAGAAGGAAATGGCAACCCACTCCAGTGTTCTTGCCTGGAGAATCCCAGGGATGGGGGAGCCTGGTGGGCTACTGTCTATGGGATCGCACAGAGTCGGACATGACTGAAGCAGCTTAGCAGCAGTAGCAGCAGCATTTACTTACTTTACAAATCAGGAAAAAAGGTGATGTACCTCTTTGAGACCACGGCGAGTCATTTGAGGTCAAAGTGGGAAGTCCTTACGTCCCATGGCTAAGCAGTTACACTGGTGTTTACTGCTTAAACTTCTACAGACCTGATTTAGTTTTTACTTCCTTCCAGAATGATGGGTGAAGGAGTGCCAGGGTAACTGAACTTTGCTCTTTCTATGTGACTTGGATTCTTGTGTCAGAGTGGGGACCTGTGAGCTCCTAACACACTGTCAGGGCTTCACAGAACCATTCTGGCACCTGCAAGGTTTTCCCTGCACATTTTTCAACCTTTGCATCTGCCGTGGGATTCTCATCTTTAGATCACTTGTTTATTTAGAAAGTTAGATTTTGCTTCCTATGCAATTGCACAGGGCAGTTGTTTGTTTGCCTGCAAACTTTCATTCTGCAAGAATAAAGTTAGAATCAGTCACCATGAAAACTACCTCTTCAAATGGAAATGGAGCACACTTGTGCTGAACATGGTTAACTAAATTTCAGTTCTGCGATGGCTCAATTATATTTATATAGCTAATCTTATGGGGCAAGTCTAAAAAGCAAATTATTTGACTCAAGTTATTAATAATAATTTGACTCACATTAGTTACTTTCTTAACAAGTGACTTTCCTGGCCAAGCACCCATGTACAACTGGTCTACCTATCTGAAGACAGCAAAAGGCCATACAAATTAAAGTTGTCCCAGATGGTCACATAATGGCAGCATGGTTTCCTTAGTTCCAGACTCCATGCTCTTCACACCTCAAATACCAATAATCTCGAACTGTGGTGTTGGAGAGGACACTTGAAGGTCCTGTGGATTGCAAGGAGATCAAACCAGTCAATCCTAAAGGAAATCAACCTTGAATATTCATTGGCAGAACTGATGCTGAAGTTGAAGCTCCAATCCTTTAGCCACTGATGTGAAGAACCAACTCATTGGAAAAGACCCTGGTGCTGGGGAAGATTGAAGGGAGGAGGAGAAGAGGGTGGCAGAGGATGAGATGGTTAGATAGCATCACTGGCTCAATGAACATGAGTTTGAGAAAACTCTGGGAGATAGTGAAGGATGGGGAAGACTGGCGTGTTACAGGCTTGGAGTTGCAAGGAGTTGGACATGACTTAATGACTGAACAACTCTAATTTGGACCTTCTGGCCTTTATAATTATTTTTCAATAAATGATGCATGGACTCTGAAAAAATATTTTTATCCCTTTTCTGTTTGTTTGTTAAAATTTCATTTAACTATTGCCAGATCTTAAGTTCTCAAACAGCATGAACACAATCATGTTTTGAAATTACTAGAAAAAAAAAATAGGACCTGGCATGCCACCATTTCCCTAGCCAAGATCCTCAGGCTGGACATTGTAATTTCTCTCCATCATGGAATTCTTTAGAAACTGCTCTGACAGTTCACCAAGCTAAGCATTCTATCATTTTTTGCTCTTATTATTTATGATAGTAAATTATATAAATGCTTGCTTTTTTTTTTTTCCACAACAGATGCCTCAAATAGCCTCTGTGGCATAGCCACTCAGCCTTTCAAATGCTTTATTAATTTAAACTGGCAAGATTATTCCAAGATCTCTGTTAAATAAATAAAAGGAGAAAGGCTCTGAGATCTCCATTAAAACAAAAAAAAAAGAAGAAGAAGAAGAAGAAGGTCTCATTTAAAACATGATGTCCTAAATTGTTTTTCTCATTTTATTTTTTATCTTACCATAGCTGGGATGGAAAAAATGCACACCCAGGAAGGGGACTACTTCTTATGTTTGAAAGAGTATCTCTATTTTTTCCCCTGTATTTATGTGTCATTTGTTCCTTTTTCTCAATATATGGAAAAATAAATTCAAATGTTTATCTTGTTCACATTCTTTGAAACAGGGGCCTCAGGCAGCCTTCATGTCTGGACTTGTGAATTGGCTTAGAAAGGTAAACCTTGATTTCATCTGACTTTGCAGTAACTATTCAGTGCTTGGTATTTACCTCTTAGGAACTGGCAAGCAAGTAGCTCAAGTCTTCAGGAGTCAGAGCAGTGGCTGGCCATGAATATGCGAAAAACCCTAAGATATTGGCGAAGGCTGTGACAATCACTGGCAAAGTCTCCACTGTACATAGGTGATATCCTTCGGCAGTATGGAGGGACCTGAGTGTTGAGAAGTTACTCCTCTGGGAGCACGGTGATCATCTCCATAAATCCCTGTATTCTTTGAGACTAAAGAAAACCATCTCTTGTGATGGTGTCTCTCCAGGCCTTTGTGTCAATCACATTGCCTCAAGATCCTTGACAAAAATTTAGGCTTTAAGGACCTAGAATGGCTTATGAAGATCTATTTTTAAGATATGTCTACTGTTGTGAAAATAGAACTGCATTTGGAAGCAAATTATTGCATCAAGAAGTGAATGGTTTAAATAAATGTTTTTACTGAATTGACATGCAGTTGAGAATGGTGTCATTTATAGAACATAGCATCACAATTGGCTGCTTCCTGGAAGAGTGTTAACTGTCTCAGAAAACATCAAGATGGCAGGACAAGAAAGCAAGCATATTTATGGAAAACAAAAAGTGTGCCAGGTTTACCAGGGTTTTGAACAACCAGTAAATGTTGCTGTTTAACTGAATATTTGATCATCGGGGGTTAACCTGGTTGATTTTCCAAACTGTCCGCTTTCATATTTTTCCCCTTCAAATACCTTGTCAGTTATTGCCCACCAATTGTGCTCGTTTCAGAGCCAACGGCAGGTAATGAGATGCTGATTGGGGATTCTAGAATTCACTTGCTGATGATTATGTGTTATTTTAACAGGAGAATGACAATAATTTCCTGTAATGCCACTTGTTAAGGTAATTATGCTATAATTGCCTTATCAAGGTGTCATAGAGGAGAGGGGAGAAATTCCAAGATTTCACAGCTGCTGTCTCGTTCCTTTAAGGGTTCTCTTGAAAATGCATTGTCAGCCATTGGGATAAATCACTTCCCATTGTTTTAAACCTGGACATTGTTGTCCCAACTAGGTTATGTGACCTTAAAATGAGATTTTTCAAGAGTTGATGTCTTAATCTAAAAGTTATGCTGTAAATTAAATGCACAAAACTGCAGATACACTGAAATGTGTTTCAATTGTAATGAAATCTGAAGAGTTCACGTGTAGAAAATGTGGATTTAAGAAATCAGTTAAATATGAATAAATATAATAGCATACTTTAAGGGCATGTGTTTCTAAAACGTGTGACCCAAACACGCGTGTTAGGCAGTTAATGGTCAATTAAGGGTGCTGTCCATAGTACTGAAAACAAAGTGGCAGTCTCTTTGACTTTATAGTATCACTGATGCTACTAAGTCGCTTCAGTCGTGTCCGACTCTGTGCAACCCCATAGACAGCAGCCCACCAGGCTCCCCCGTCCCTGGGATTCTCCAGGCAAGAACACTGGAATGGGTTGCCATTTCACAGTGAAGATTAATTGTTCATTTAAGGAAGCCCTTATCTCCTTATTGTAATTATCAATAACATGAAAATGTTTGGTGAATATGGGACCCTGTTCTAAAATATTAAGCAAAATGCTCCTAAGTTGAGGAAACTCAAACGTTTTCTTCACACACTAAGCTTGCATTCTGTTTGGAGTAGGAGACAAAAGAAAGATAAACAAGTAAAAAGACAGGATGGTAGATGGTGGTGAGCAGTAACAGTGAAGAATAAGGCAGAGAGTAAACCAAGCATCAGAGAGGGAAATTTGGCATTTTCCAGGCAGAGGCAGGAAGATAAGGCAACTCTGGGGTCCAGACTGGAGTTGAAGAGTTAGCTGTGTGACCCCAGGTGGGAAGTTATAACTGAACATACAGAGATCCTGATGCATCCTGATACAGGTTGTATATTTGAGGAATGCCAGCTGACTGTGGAAGGACTCGGGGGAGGGGCAAGAGAAGTTGCAGATGAGTTCAGACAGGAGGAAGGGCCAGATGATAGAGGGTCTGTCCCATATCTTGGTGGGCTTTTACTCTGAGAGGGATGCAGATCCGTGGGGGCTTTGTGTGGACACGATGGACTCCGCAGCCTTAAAAGTGGTCTGGCTGCTAAATAGAGAGCAGACTGTGGGGGCAGAAGTGAGGGCTCCAGCTGATGGATTTGAAATAAGAATTCAGGCTGGTGAAAGGATGGTGGTGGCTTGGACCCTGGATGTGTAATGAGAAAGGGCGGGAAGTGGTCTGCTGGACCGCTGATGGACTCAGTGTGGGGGAAGTCAGGGTTTCCCCATCTGCTCATCTAGGAAAACAGAGCCACTGGGATCTGCATGGAGGGGATGCCAGGAGGGCTGGCTTGGAGGGAAAGATCAGGAACTCAGTGCAGACGTGTTTCATTTGAGCAGTTACTGAGTCCCCAAAGGAGCATCAAGGCGGCTGTGTATATGACTCTGGCATTCAGGGAGCACTGGGAGGAATTCCTGCGGTCTTGTTTTAGCAGGGATGTTTTAAATCTTGTGTATACTAATAGAGATGATTCAATAGAGAAGAACGGTGTGGAAGAAAGAAGGGCTGAAGGATGGAGCAAAACAGACAGGACCAATGACATACTTGTTTCATAGAAGTGTTCCTCTTCCTTTTTTCGATTTAATTTTTTAATTGAAATATAGCTGATTTATAAGATTGTGCCAATCTCTTCCATACAACAAAGTGACTCAGTTATACACATATAGACCTTTTAAAAAATATTCTTTTCCATTATGGTTTATCACAGGATGTTGAATACTGTTTTCTATGCTGTACCATAGGACCTTGTTGTTTATTGTGTTTGTGTGTTAGTTATTCAATCACGTCTGACTCTTTGCAAGCCCAGGGACTGTAGCCCGCCAGGCTCCTCCAACCATGGCATTCAAGGATGGATAAACAACAAGGTGCTCCTCATCTCTAACGTAGAGTGAAGCAGAGTGCAGACAAGTGGGGGGCAGGACAGAGCATGCTTGCCTTGTGCATGTTTGTGGGGTAGAATCTTGAAAAAATACCCAATATCTGTTTCCTCCTACACACATTTTAAGTCCTGTATTTTCTCCTCTATTAATTCTCCATTAGAAATGTAAGTTTTCCTGCCTCCGGAAAGAGAACACAACCAATCTTAACCTCTCGATTTCTGAGCTCCTAATTAGACATTAAAAAAAAAAAAACAAAACACGAAAGTGGAACAATCCACTTGAAAGTGAAAGCACTTTTGATTCCTAAGAGCCAGCCTCCTTTGAGAAGGAATTTTTAATTTTCAAATTAAAAATAGCTCAACTAAGAGTACCAGTAGTAAAACCATAAACTCTGTGTGGATTCTGGGTGTGGTATTCTGGTTGTGGAGTCTCCCCAGAGTTGAGGAGAATCTGAGCAACAGGAAAGGTTGTCTCCCTCCAGTTCAAAGTGACATGGGTTTGGTCCTCAGGCAGAAGGGAGACCCTAGGGTACAGATGAACTTAGATGCTTCCAGGGTTCTGGGAAGAGTCGTCTCTTCACCTTGGGGTGGAAGCCATGCTCGAGGGGGTGGTGCCTGACAGATTAAGGTCTCCAAACAGAGAAGCCTCCTGCAGGACCTATCTTTCAGTTCCAATAGGTCATTTCCAAGATCAGTCCCAAATTTTTTTCATTTCCCAAGTTTTCAAAATGCCACCGTTCATCTGTATCCTTCACCTTTCCCAAGGTGATCCTCCTGAGACACCTGTTTGATGCTTTTGCCCTCCTGGCACACCCAAGTCATCCCTCTGGATGAGTGGGGGTTTTCCAGACCAGTGGTGGCCACTGGGTCCTCCCCAGCTGATGGTGAGAATGAAGCCCATGCAAGACCAGACCACTGAGTGATTAAAGCCCAGCCACATCTCCAGATGACACCTACTTGGTGGAGAAGTTGGGAGAGAAAAGGAGGAAATGGCCAATTTGACTCTCAGATTCTTTCAATCAGGCTTTCCCTCTGTGGATTCATTCACCAAACGAGGGAACAGCATTCATACCTCTTAAAATGAAAACACTCTCCAGAACATTTTGTTTTGATGTGGTACGATTTTAAACATCAGAAATGAAGAGAAGAGAGGCAGAGGACTAAAGAAGGTGTTTTATAATTCACTTGAATATTTTCCACAATTAGAGATTGCCAATGTAATGGTTATGAAGACACAAAAGTGCTTGATTGCTGCACAATTTCCCAGTGATGAGAGAAAATTAATTTATCAGCACTGCATTTAGTAATAAATATTTAATGTCATATTCTTTTTTAACATGTTTAAACTACATGCTTTTCTTGTCACTTCCATAACATTTACCAGTGCTTTCTGCATCATGCTTTGAGCTGGTGGTCCTTTTATCTTCCTATGATCTGACTTAAGAAAGATGTTTCTATTGATACCAGCACCTAGGTTTTCAGAATTGGTGAGCTTGAATCTTGCATTATTTTTTACTTGTTTTTTTTTTTTAAACATTCTGAGGTACAATTTAAATAACAGGGTAGAAAATTATATAATATCTGTTTCAAACCCCAGTATCTTCTTTCATTATCCTGCCAAATATTTTTAGAGGTTTCTTTTAATCCTCTCAAACATTTTATGACTGTGTGGTATTTTAGAGTTTCATTTTTGGGAAAGTTTCTCTTTTTTCCATGTGAAAAGAAACTGTGACATGAGTGGGTGGGGCTATTTTCTCTAACATGAATAATACCTTAGAAATAGTCATTTGAAACAAGATTCTAATTTATGTTCTCTGAATTTCTGCCATAGCATTGGTTCAGGTGAGTTTTTTATATCCTGCAAAATAATGTTCCTAGGACATGTTGGCTGGCTGATGGTTTTCAAATGCCCACATTTCGTTAAATCTATGGTGCCATAAATTGAAAGGTACACCATCACTGTATGTGACATTTAGAAAGAGAAAATGTTTCTAATTAAACTGTCACCCAGAATTCCTAATTAACTTACCAGAGAAGCTTTTTAATATTTATTTAAAAATACGTTCACCCTACATCTCTTTCATGCATAAAACAGAATGTGTGTGTGTGTGTGTGTGTGTGTGTGTGTGTGTATGTGTGCACTCAGTCATGACTGACTCTTTGCTGCCCCATAGAATATAACCTGCCAGGCTCCTCTGCCAATGAGATTTTCCAGACAAGAATATTCAAGTGGGTTGCCATTTCCTACTCCAGGGGATCTTCCCAACCTAGGGATCGAACCCACGTCTCTCGCATCTCCTGCGTTGGCTGGCAGATTCTTTACCACTAGCACCACCTGGGAAGCCCAAAACAGAGTATAAATTAACTGAATTGGTATTCTCGAAATTTCTCTCCTGTTCTGGGGTGTCTGAATACATTTTTCTCTGAGGTGTTAAGTCCACATACTTCCTGAGAGCTTGGCAGTTTTCTCTGTGACATTTAAGCATAGATGATCCAGCACTTTGTGTGCTCTGTTGTTGCCTAAACCATTGGCATCCAGTCTGTATGTTTTGAAGAATATGCCGAGGTAATGGTGACTATGTTATGACTAAGAATCATAGTAGCTAAGATGTATTCGTATTTCAGTTGTGATAACATGTAGGGGTGAGGGTCAGGCAGAGAGAGAAAGTCTGTATACACAGAAAGAAGGCAAGTATGCATATATGTATATATGTGCATGTGTATATGTTTATCTCTTTATAACTACACCTGCAAGCTCTGGGAGATTGTGAGGGCCAGGGAAGCCTGGCATGCTGCAGTCCATGGGGTTGCAAGGAGCTGGACACGACTGAGCAACTGAACAGCAACAATCACAATATCTCTGCTATCGGATCTGTTTCTCTATTGGAGAATATACCTGTTCATGTGTTCATAAGCACAACAATAACTGAACATTCTGTGCAATGTGAATATAAAGGACCATTCCTCAGCCATGGTACACACAACGAGGTTAAACTTCAAACACAAAATTTTCCACTCAGTATTAGCCCTGATTGTTGCCCAATCATTTAATGAATTTTCCATTCTGTCTTTCATTTCTCATATTTGCTGACAGAATAATAAAGATAAAAAATTAGAGCTCTGAGCAATGAATGGCTATTGGTTGTCCAAATGGATAAGCCAGAGAGAGATTCCTTCAACTCTAGTCTCAACACTATCAGCATCTCAGCTTCTACTTTTGATTAGTAGGTACAAAGACTGGATGGATGTGCATGTTTTAACATACACAGACAAAAAAAAGAAGAACTAAAGTAAACAAATACTTTCACAAACTTAGCAACTTAAGTTGGTTATACCAAGGAAGAAGCTGGGTGGGCAAATATTGAAGCTGGTATTTGGTGAACTGATCCTTATCGAACATACTGAACCTTTTTAAAATTAGAAAACTTGTAATCAGGAGGCTGAAAGCTAATAATTTAAAAAAAAGCACTAGCAATATCATGTAGCATATCTGTTTCATCTTGTTTGTTCAAGTGAACTTGATATAAAAATAATACTTGCAGGTGGTAATTTTTCTTTCAGAATAAGCAATTTTAAGGCTTGATGAAGTAAGGGCAGTGAGAGAAATCTGTGGTTGTGTGAAAACAGACCAGATCCTCAAGGTTTTTCTAACTATATTTTGTGTTTATTTGGTTTATTAATTTTACATTTCGGTTGAAGAGTTTATCCTTGATGCTCAGCATATCAGAAATGTTCGACCAGATTCTTCTTAGAGACAAGTTATTTCTGATATCTTCTCAGGATTGCCATGGCAATAGGATGGTAATGATTGTGTGTAAGTTTGGGGAGACACACCACAGGTTTTTCTCATCGGTGTAGGCAGTTGCCTACTTAGGGGCTCTGGTCACTACCTGAACTATTTTTTCTTTAATTTTTAGTTGGAGGTTAATAGTTTTACAGTGTTTTATTGGTGTCTGCCACACATCAACATGTATCAGCCATAGGTATACATATGTCCTGCCCCTCATGAACCTCCCTCCCGTCTCTCACCCCATCCCAACCCTCTAGGTTGTCAGAGTACTGGGCTGGGCTCCCTGCATCACACAGCAAATTCCCACTGGCTATCTAATTTTGCATATGGTAATATATTCATATTACCATGTACATGTGATGATTATATTACCATGCTACTCTCAATTCATCCCACCCTCTCCTTCCCCTGCTGTGTCCACAAGTCTGTTCTCTAGGCTATTGTTTTTTTTTCCAATTATTTTAGTGTACAATTATATCAGAAAAGATGTTTCCTACTGTCTTAGTCAACTTGGCTGATATGATGAGTTACTGTGGACCAAGTGGCTTAACAATAGATGGGTATTTCTCACGGCCTTGGGGGATGGACACCCAAGATAAGGCACCTGAGATCCAGTGTTTGGTGAAGACAGAAGCACTTCATGGTCTGTGGTTGATAAATAGGACTGGAAATCATGCTGCCATCATTTGCGCTCGGTCAGCACCAAGACTGCCAAAGCAGAAATGTGCTTGTTGAAACTGACATCCAAGGAAGCCCCATGTCAATGGTGACCGCTCCTTCTCCCAGGCTCCCTGAGAGGTTTCCAACAGGGAGGGACCCTGGAAAGCCTCAGTGCTGTGCTACGTTACATTCCACCGCACAAAACAAATTGTGAATATAGGCTCCACCAGTCGGATAATATCTTCCCAGAAAATTGTCCTTGAATACACTCTTCCATCTCTTCTCCATTATATTTATTGAATTCAGCTGCATCCATGTAGTTTCCCATCTGCCAGTCTTTATTAATATTCACAGAGCATCTGTGTGCACGTGCATGCATGCTCAGTCATGTCCAACTCCTTTGACCCCATGGACTGTAGCTCTCTAGGCTCCTCTGTCCATGGAATTTTCCAGAATACTGGAGTGGGCTGCCGTTTCCTTCTCCAGGGGGTCTTCCTGACCCAGGGGTTGAGCCCAGGTTTCCCGCATTTCCTGCATTGGCAGGTCGGAGCCCTTGGGGAAGCCACACATGTCCTCTGTGTTAAACACCTTGCTTTGCATGGGTGAGAGAAGATTAAGACAATAGTTGCTGACAAGTAGCTCTTCAGAGGCTCTTGTATGTTTTAAATGAAAACTACGAAACAATTTACACTTTCTTTTTTTCTCTTGATAGCTAAGAAGTTGATGTCAATTACTAATACTCTGAAGAAACAATTTTATTGTAGCTTCCAGGTACAATTACTTTCAGTTTTCCTTATCTGATTTCTGATTTTTTTCTTAAAATTTAATTTTAATTCTTTATTTGTATATAATATTTTATCCTAAGACATAGGATGTTTTGAGGGCAGGGAGGGTATGAATTCCAACTTAGCAAGTATTTATCATTTTATCTGATGATAGAACTGTAAGGAAATTAGTGATTTTGGACAATTCCTTTCTGATCTAAGTAACAGTTTTCTAACTCAGGAGAATGTTGACCAATTTTTAGCCCTGAGGCTTCTTGGAGAACAGCTTTGATGGAAACGGGCAGTGACTGTGGATGTCAAACATGAAACCTTGTTCTCTTCAGTGACTTTCTAAATACACACTTTGCTGGGCTTGGATTTCAAGCAAATGCTGTCAAATAAATGAATCTTCAAAAGCAAACTTCGTGTCTTTATTTGTTGTATGGAGTTCCAGCTAATAGAAAAATACTATTCTTTGAAATAACAGAGTTTTAACTTGTAGTTTTTATTTTATTTTTTTAAGGGCATGCTGGCACTTATGTTCAAAGATTTCTATTAAATAAATGCATTTGGAAGATGTTGCAAGGTGTGTGTTTATACAATAACCTAAATAAAGGGAAAACCATCAAGGGTACAAAAACTGGAAAGTTGGGATACACATGAGCCATCAGGCCGTTCAGATTTACTACTGTTAAGAATAATTTTTATTGTCATTCCATCTTCATTTTTAATGATTTTAATTATTATCCACATAACTACAAGAGCAAAGGCATGGGGCCACATTTATAAGAGAGAAGTGAATGTAACCCCACTCTTCTATTCTTGTTTTAGTCCCAGCTGCATTTTACTCTAAAAACCATAAATAGCTTTATTTCTCGTTAATGGAGTAATTTATATAGTACCTAGTATCTTCATTGACAGCACTTTTTATCCTGTAGCAAATGCACAGCATTTAGCAAATCAATTATGTGAATTATGAAGAGTGGCCCCGGCCCCATCGTCACTCCATTCTTCTCAATAACAAAGGAGAAAACACATTAAAAACTAGCATTGATGGGTTGTTGTGAGACTCGGTCAATGCACTCTCCCAGAGTTGAAATTAAAAGGCAGTTAGGAGAAAATTGTTTTCTCTGGTCATCAGTCACAATGTGAAAGGCCTTTTTCACCATGATTAATTAAAAGCCAAAAAAAGAGCATGAGACGGGATGAACTTTAATAAAGTATCAGGCTGGTTTGCAGTACCATCATGAGTTAATGGACAGTGGTTTGCCTTGACTAAGTGTTATAGCTCCAGTCCATAATTTCATCTTGAAAATGGGCAAGGGAGTGAATCTTCCTCTTCGTAATTGAGTATTGATTTGAAAATAAATGGCAGTGAAACTCCCACTGAACTGTCAGGATATATTCTAGACAGCACTGACAATAAATGATTTCTGGTTCTTGGGAAAGCTATGGATCAGCTTGATGCTTAAACACATAGAAGACCAGTGCAATCTGCCTTCCGTTTCATCAAGTTTCCGAGGTCAATAGATGGCGCAGCTTGGGACCTGGTGCTCACGTGCCCTGGCCCCGGCTCTATTCCGGTTAGGAGCCTGCTTTGTAAAACGCTTCCTTGGATCTGGAAAGTAATTTTAAAACAGCAGGTGCAACATTTGACTCCTCTTCCAAATAATAGCTTCGTTCTAAATACTGCACTCAGGGAATACTTTTCAATGGGAGGGACTTAAAATGTCATTATAAATGTTTCGACGAGGCTCAATAGATTTCCTTTACAGGTGGTAAGTGGTATAATTGGTGTGATCTAACCAGGCACAAAAATTACATCCTGTGGTTTAGTCTCCTGTGTTTAAGGATTTCTCAGTGTCTTCAATAGGATGCTATGGACAGCAGCGAAAGGTGAAAAAAATGTGGAAGGAGATTGAGAAAGATAGGATGAGATTCTAAAACAAGATTGCCCTTTACAAAATGTCATTTGATGGATAAATGCTTGGGCTAATACATCAGTGCTCATTCTAAGAGTTTGGAGTGATGATCTTTGTTTTCTCGATATTAAAGATCTTTTAAGACTTTTAAGACCACATTTCATTCATTTGCATGACATTCCTGAAGTGATATCTACCATGTTCACATTAGCGGTTTTCTATTAAACCAGAGGACAAAACAGTGTTGCAGGAAAGATGTCTTTGTGTAGCTTTCTCTTTGATCAATCACCAAGCTGTTCTTAGCCCAAAGTTTCTTTGTTAATTACATGCAATGTCTATCCAATATGCCTTCTGATGGTTGAGGAAGAAAAAGGGCTTTTTCAGGTGCTTTTCTTTGTTAAGATGGAAAACATTTTATATTTATTTGACTTCAGAGAAGCTCTTTTGGAAGAGCAATAGTTTTTGGACTCTCAGGGCTATGAAAGAGCATTTGAGACACATAGAAACACAGAAAAGCCCCAGTCTGGGTCCTATATCCCTACACTCTGCTCCCCCATCTGTATATAGACTTCACTAGACAACAGTCATGTCCAGTTAGCACCAACTAAAACAATTAAAGAGAACTTTTTAAGAATGTGGACAAGTTGTAGACACTGAAAAGACTCAGTGTAGCATAAATTTTTTGTTTGTTTTTTGGTTTTGGTTTTGTTTATTTTGATTATATATATATGCTTCCGTGGTGGCTCAGAGGTTAAAGCGTCTGCCTCTAATACGGGAGACCTGGGTTCGATCCCTGGGTCAGGAAGATATTTGGCCACACCTCACAGCTTCCAGGATCTTAGTTCCCCAATCAGGGATTGAACCTGGCCCTTAGCAGTGAAAATGCCAAGTCCTAACCACTGGATCACTGGGGACTTCGATGCTCAGTTTAGTTTCCCGACACTCCCATCTGCAATAGCCTGGTGCAGATGAGGGCTGCAAGGTCCCCAGGAGTGTGGGCCTCGCCTAGATGTGTTCCTATGGGATAGAACGAGATCTGTGGGCTTTTAACCTATGTCAAAGATCATGAGTAATTTTACATACCAGAAGTGTATCTGCATAGGTATGTTTAATCCATAGATGAAAAAGCACATTTTTATTATAAAATTGGAGTTGAATATCTACAGAAGTATAGTGAGGAACATATGCAAGTGACAATAATTATCCTACAGTTTATTTATGGCATATTTGGATTATCATGGGTACACTTTTTCAACATTTCTGAATGTTGCACATATTAATATATTCAAGACTCTAGTTTTTAAGAGGGCAGCCCTCAAAATTAGTATAATTTTTTTTCCTTTTGAACTTTTTACTTTATATTGGGGTACAGACAATTCACAATGCTGTGATAGTTTCAGGTGAAAGCAAAGGGACTCAGCCACACATATACATGTGTCCATTCTCCCCCCAAACCCCCTCCCAGCTAAAACATTTAGCAGAGTTCCATGTGCTGTACAGTAGGTTCTTGTTGGTTATCCAAAAAATAGTATGCATTTTAATGAGGATGAACTATGAATTATTTTTGTATTTTTCTCTGGAGAAGGAAACGGCAACCCACTCCAGCATTCTTGCCAGGATAATTCCATGAACAGAGGAGCCTTGAGGTCGCAAGAGTTGACACAACTGAAGTGACTGAGCATGCATGACTTTCGTATTTTCAAAGACAACAACATTTATTTATTTGTTTATCTCAGTGTCTATTAGCAGTTTCATGAGGACACAGACATGTTCATTCATTTCTGCGTTGCCTATGTTTTCATGCCACAAAGGCAGAGTTGAGTCACTGTGACTGAACTCTACGAACTACAAAGCCTAACGTATTTACTACCTAGCCTTTTTATAGGAAAAGTTTGTTGACCCCAGATCTAGAGGAAAGGGAAGCTTTATGAGAAAACAGTGAATAGAGCTAAAGATCTGGAGATACTCCATACTTTTATTGCAAATTTTTAAATTCACTACTTGATAAAAGTCTTTTGTTCACAAGGATCTCCCCACTGTTTAACTCAATTAAAAACTCTTGCCATTGGTCTTGTCACAGAAGAGAATTGAAGGAGACAGTAGCAGAGTCTAGGTTGAAATGGAGAACACCTCCCTCAGTCCAGTTAAAACACCTATCCTGCAGTCAGAGAGGATTAGATGAGCTCTGCTCCCCCACCCAAGGGTGTTTTTTCCACACTGGACAACAATCTTCAGAGTCAAACAGAGGAAACCATAGCTAGAAAGTGTCCACAGGAAACAGGAAGTTCTTGCCCTTCCTAAGTCTTCACAGAACACTGTGAGGTCCTTACTATTATTATCTCCTGGATGTCAAGGAGGAAGGGCTTCCCCGATGCCTGGCTCAGGGGGTAAAGAATCTGCCTGCAATGCAGATGCTGGGGATGTGGGTTTGATCCCTGGGTCAGGAAGATATCCTAGAGGGGGAAATGGCAACCCACTCCAGTATTCTCTCCTGGAGAATCCCATGGACAGAGGAGGCTAGCAGGCTATGGTCCATGGGGGCAGAAGAGCCAGACATGACTGAGCATGCACCCTATGCTTGCCAAGGAGGAAACTGACTCTCAGGGTCCCACAGCACATGTGAAGTAGAAAAAAGGTTGACACCTCCTCCTAGAGTCCCAACTGAACTCTCAACACTTCAGGCAGACTGTGGAATTGTAAGTCATGCACAGGTGAAGGCCTTTGTAGTCAGGTCTCCAAAGTCAGGGCCTGTGTTTGCATTTGCAGTTTCCCTGGTGGCTCAGAGGTTAAAGCGTCTGCCCCCAGTGCGGGAGACCCGGGTTCGATCCCTGGGTTGGGAAGATCCGCGGAGAAGGAAATGGCAATCCACTCCAGTATTCTTCCTTGGAGAATCCCATGGATGGAGAAGCCTAGTAGGTTACAGTCCACGGGGTCACAAAGAGTCGGACACGACTGAGCGACTTCACCTTACCTTACCTTCCCCTATCTCTGGTTCTTCACTTTTCCCTTGTTGTTAATTTTTTTTTCAAAGTAAAAGCAGGCTAAGTAAAGAACCCTCTAGTTACCTACTTGCCTTCAGAAGAAGCACAAGTTTACCAGGAAAATAGATGTGCCCGTGAACACATCCACACCCCCCCATCTCTTCCTGGTAGATAGACAGTTGGTTAATTGTAATCGTATAAGTCACATAGCAGTCAAGGGAGGCATCCCAAACTGCACGTGTGACTTCTATTGACTTCTGTAAAACTCTGAACAGTAAATGAATTCTAGCATGCAGTTACCTTAGCTTATAGTCAGTATTTTTTCACTTTATTTCATATTTTTATGACTATAAATCTGAGAAAAAATGTTTTATCTGGTAAAGGATAATCATAACTGACTGAGTATCTTTCTATTATTCCCCAAACTCCTAAACTCAGGAAATACCTCATTAGATTCATTTGTGTTACTTCTCTACCATTCAGTTACATTCAATGCTTAATATTTAATATTTACTTTAAAAATCTCTTCATGGAAACCTTGGTAGGTTTTAAAAGCATTTAACACATTTCCTCTCCTCTTCAGGATAAATTCACCCATGTCTAAAAATTGCCTCTGGTTTGTTCTAACTCCTAGATAGATGAACGTTTGGGGCATGTGTCCTTGTATTTAGATCAGAAAAAGCAAGTGGAGAGAGTGAGTCTCTTTACCAAGAAGGAACTCCCCCCAACTGCCCACATTTCAAGGAGCCAATAGCTCTTTCGGGAAAGTTTTTATTTTTTTCATCTTCCAAGCTGCTTTTATGTTTTCTTTTAGTGACTTTTCCACAGATAAACATGTTGAGTAGTGGGGACATCAAGAAACTTAATCTCCTAAAACAAATCCTTCAAGGATGGGCCCATGGGAAGTCCTGGAAGAAACTGCTTTCAGCACAGGAAAATGAACCCATAGGCTGGGAAACACCCCAATGGCCTTTCCAGAGTTCACTTCAGACTGATTATAATCTTGGCTGCAACTGGCATGGTAGCTTTTTTTTTTTTTTTTTTTGATGTGGACCACTTTTAAAGTCTTTATTGAATTTTTTACAACAGTGTTTCTGTTTGGATTTTTGGTTTTGGGCTGCTGTTTTTTTTTTTGTTTTGTTTTTTTTTTTTTTGGCTGAAAGGCATGTAGGATCTTAACTCCCTGACCAGGAATCAAACATGTATCCCCTGTATTGGAAGGTGAAGTTTTAATCACTGGACCACAAAAGAAGTTCCTGGGTGTAGTTTTTGTCTGTTTTCTCTGTCCTGTGTTCATGACTGAGATCCACTGTCATATGTTTAAGAAAAGAACTCAACCAGGGTGAACCCACTTGTAATTTTTTAAGGTTATTACTATTTTTGTCTTATTAAAAGGTTATCATTATTTTCTTTCTTTTTGGGGCAGGGCCATGCAGCATGTGGGATCTTAATTCCTTGGCCAGAGATCGAACCTGCACCCATTTCAGAAGCACAGCCTCTTAACCACTGGACCACCAGCAAAGTCCCTACCCTCTCATCTTTATTGGTCAATTCATAGAAAAGCAGAAGAGGAAATGGGGAGATTACACCTTCTTAGGGTTCTAGAAGCTTTTTCAGATTTCAAAATTGCTTTCCCTGTCCTGTGTTCATGACTGAGATCCACTGTGGATCATCTCAGTGTCCCCATTGTCATATGTTGAACAAGTATTGGGCTTCCCTGTTGGCTCAGATGGTAAAGAATCCTCCTGCAATGACAGGATACCCCTGTTTGATCCCTGGGTCAGGAAGAGCCTCAGGAGGAGGGCACGGCAACTGACTCAAATATTCTGGCCTGGAGAATCCCATGGACAGAGGAGCCTGGCAGGCTACAGTCCCTGGGGTCACAAAGAGGCAGACACGACTGAGTGACTAACACTTTCACGTTCATTGAGGCTTATGCATTTAACACACTCTGATAATCTCCTGCTTTACTAACCAAATCATACAATGGAACAAAAGCCAAGCTGTGGTTTCACCTGAGAAAGTCATGGCCTCGCCCATCAGTTACAGACCATGTGGTGTTTCATATAAGGCGGTACCTTGTATGGATTTCTAGTGCAGCCCTGATGTCCATGATGCTAAACTTCCCTTCTTTGTAACTGTGTTTGGGTCTCACCTGAGCTGTGTGTGTTAGGGACGGTCAGTATTTTAATCCCATTTTTTCCACAGGGAGGACTGAGATTCAGAATGAAATGACCCCCTGTGGATCATGCACACGTAAATGATGAGTCTGGGATTGCCTCTGGCCTCCTGCCTCCAAGGGTAACATGCGCTCCACCGATATTTAAAGGCTGTGACACTGTTGTGAACTTTGCAGCAATTCTGGGTCTGCCTTCATCTCGATGCAGTTCTGATAATGCTCCCGGGAAACTGCAGGCAGGGCCTGGATGGCAGTTTTCTGCTGAGGCCATGTCTCTCCACACTGGCAGCCCATTTAGGGCGTTGGTATTTATGCAAAGATAATAGAGAACTGCAATTACCTGTTCATCTGTTCTCCAGCTGGACTGTCAATCACAGAGAGGCAGTGCTTTAAAAGTCTTGTCAATCAGAGTTTCTCCCGCATAAAGGTCTGCCTCTCTCCTCCTCCGACACCACTTCCTATAAGCCTCTTAAATAAAATGCTTAATTCAGGTGGTTTCCCTGCTCCGTCTCTACCTTCACTCCCGAATTATCTTGACCCCCAGTTTTAGAAAGTGGAAATGGTATGACTTATCCATCCATTAGACATGCAGCTGGAAACAGAAAAGTGTTGCTGAACCAGGGACCGTTCCGCATTCAGGGTCCCTGGTAATGAAGCTGCTCCTCCCGCAGGCCTCTTCTCCAAACAAGCAAATCTTATTCCTCCTCTGGCTTCTCATGGAAGCTCAATTCACCTCCATGCATATCTTTTCCTCTGCAATTTGTCTCGGTTTTGTGATTAGTGGCAAAAACCTTTCCGCCTCGCACATTGCTTTCTGCTTAGCAAAACAGAACTTGTGCTATGTAGCCGGGGCTTAAGGTCAATGGTTAAATTGTTCCTGCTCCAGAAGACACGTTTTCATGGGCTGAATCTCAAGCATCCGATTAGCATCATTTGTACCTGTAATAAATGTCCAGGTGGAACAGGGAAGAGAGTCAGGGGAAAATGCTGAAATTCTCTGTTCTCTGCCTAGAATGCACTGCTGTCAATTATCTCATTTTCATTTCTTTGGAGACTTTTATTAGCAAAAATGATAGAACAGTTTTTGGTCTTAGGACTAGAAGGAAGCCTGCACATCAGCTTGTTGGGCAGTGGTGGCACCTGTTTGCAAGTCAGGGGGACCCAATGTCAGAGCCAGGGTCTCTCCAGAGAAAGTTCCTAGCCTCCTCATTCGTAACGTGAGCACCTTCCAAGATGACCTGCATTTCTAAAACACAGTGATCTCTCTGTCAGATACTTAGGGACAGAGCATGTAGATTTACATGTTATTATGAAATAGCCAAGCTTAGAGTCACCTAAAGTCCTTAATAAGGGGTAGAACAATCATTACTGCTGGGGCCACCAGTCGCTCAAAGAATAACAACCAAGGAAGAACTTAGGAGGGGAAAGACAAAATCAAAGATGAAAGAAAGAGAGTGGAAAGAAACTGGGGAAGACCCCTGAGGAGAGGATGCCTCGGGTGGCTCTGCAGAAAGGTCGCATGGGGATGAATGAGTTAGCCTGCCATGGTCCAGGGACCTGTGTTCCACCCGGCCCCATCATTGAAGCGTCTGTGAGTGTAAACCAGGGACCCCACCATTGGAGTGTCCATGGGTATACACCAGGACCCCCACCACTGGAGTGTCCATGGTGTAATCCAGGACCCCTACCACTGGAGTGTCCATGGTGTAAACCAGGACCCCCACCATTGGAGTGTCCATGGTGTAAACCAGGGCCATGCAGATTGTCTGAGCTGGTAGAGTTGACAGAAGCAGGCATGACAGGCCAACTTCAGACAATTCCTTCCTTCCTTCTAATTCTTTGACGCTGGGGGATAATCAGGTAAGGACTATTCTCCCCTGTTGCTAAAGGGTAACACGTCCCCAATGAGTCTTCATTCCCTACCCCTACCCAATCGAGGGTCAGCCCAGGACACCCCGTCTCTCTAATGGGGCATCACTTGCCCACTGGCTAAGCCAAGATCACAGGGGTCATGTTGTATCTCTCCCTTCCCCAGTCTACTCTGCCTGGCTACATTCTGAAGCACTCTGTGCGTTACTTTTTACTCAAAAGCTGAAAACACTACAACTGTAAGCTGCTACCTCCTTACCTTATTTGTGTGCTTAGTTGCTCAGTAGCTTCCGACTCTTTGCGACCCCATGGACTGTAGGCCACCAGGTTCCTCTGTCCATGGGATTCTCCAGGCAAGAATACTGGAATGGGTTGCCATGCCCTCCCCAGGAGATCTTCCCCACCCAGGGATGGAACCCAGGCCTCCCACACTGCAGGTGGATTCTTTACCATCTGAGCCACCTGGGAAGCCCTCTTACCTTACTTAGGAAGACAGAAAATATTTTATTCTCCTCCAAAATAAAAATAATTCAGAACCAAGGTATTGTGGATGTGTTTTCTGATACACAAACCCACATTGTTACAAAACACAGTCATCCCAGGGCTCCTGGCATTTTCTAGCACCTGAATGGAGGGCCTGTTTTTGACAAATGCGTTGCTAATTACTTTTGGCACCACTAGTTCTTGGAACGAATAGCAGTTGTGCAGGACGTTCCTCCCAAGCAGAGTGACACCAAACAGTTATTGTAGGAAGGGAGCGGATGAAGTCCCCAGCCTCTGTGTTCATCCATCACAAGGATCAAGCCTGACTGCACCTCCCTGCCCCCATAGCTGTGCCTGCATTGAAGTTCAGCTCCTCTACAATTACCCCCGCCCTGTACTCACACACTGTCAGTGACAAATCATTGTGGAGATGTATAGTCTCATAGTTTTGGAGACCCAGACTCCAAAATCCAGGTGTCACAGGTTGACTCCCCTTGGAGGCTCAGATGCATGGTCCATCCCATGCTTCTCTCATCATTTCTGGTAGCTCCCGGCAGTCCTTAGGTTCCCTTGAATTTCTGTGCTGGGTCACTGCTGTCTCTGCCCACATCTTCACGTCACCTTCCTTTCTGTCTATTACAAAGACTTTCATCGTAGGGTTTATGGTCCACCTAGTGTGTATGGTTGCCCTCGACATCCTTACTTAATGACACGTGCAGAGACCCTCATTGCACATTCTGGGCAGTAGGTCATGTTCAGAGTGTCTGTGGGAACACATATTTGGGAGACCCCTTTCCAGCTGCTACAGTCACTAAATATGAAACCTCCAGCTCTCTTCCCAGGTTACGTAAAACGAATCCTTCTTTTCCACCTTGCTCGAATTTGTGGTTCCACAAATTAAAAAACTGCTTGTTAGGTTTTAAACATTTCTCTCCCTTTTTCTCCCACGAACATTTTCTCAACCTATCTCCCTCACTTTCTCTCAGGCACCAGTATCCCACGGACTTTGTCATAATTTAAAATGTCAACACTTCCCAATTTGGAATGTATGAAAAAATGAGTCAATTAAAGTCTTTTTAAAGTGGTGTCTGTCTCACACGGGAAACATTCACTGGGCAACAACAGTTCCATTGATCGCCCAGTTTCAGCATGACTTGCAAATAAGGCATTAATTACCCTTATTTCAGGACCATCTTTTCAAGGAAGTCTCAGTTGTGACCATTTTGAATGGTGGAGATGGTGTCTTACTGTGGAGCCGATTGCAGGCATGCTCATTGCCCACTATAAAACATTTGGCTTCCTTGAGCTCTGAGTTCTTCCTTAATGAAACCCACCATGTATGGGCATCCATCTAGACTGATCCATGTCATTCTTGTGGGCAAGGAGTTCCCGAGGTTAGTAAAGTCCTTTGTCTTGGACTCAGGAGTCTTGAGTCTCCTGATGGCAACTGTGAAATTGTGACTAATTTATAAGCTAAAAAAAAAAGTAAAACCTTAGACCCTCTGCAGACTCAGCTAGATACAGTGTTTCTTTTTTTCCCCATTTACATACCAGTGATTTTCAATGAAATGAGGGACAGAGTGAGAGAACATGTTAAAATCATTCAGGTAGCGTTTTCAAAATAACTATTTTCATCTCTGCTCAAAAGACATACTTGTATCTCTTGAGGATATGGTCAGGTGAGTAGACTGGCCAGGAGTCAACCACCGACTTACTGTTTCTTTACATTTGTTTATTCTCAGAGTCTTTAGTACTTTTTTTTTTCCTGAGTATGACTATATTTCTACAAATAATCTCTCTTTAACAGTAAAATTTCTAACTATTCATTAGTATCCATCACTAACTACATATCCTCTGGGCTCTGTGAGCATAACAAAATTATGGCTTCTCCTCTTTTTCCCTTCTCCCAAACAATTTGCTTTGGCTTTCTCATCTCTGTCAATGGTATCGCTGTTTCTTTTTGTTCTGACTGAAACTCTTGGGTATATGTTTGAATTTCAATGTTGTAGGTCTAAAATAAACTTAGTGACCATTGAATTTAATATTCCTATTACCCAAATGAAGTTCTAAGGATCAGAGACAAAGCTGTTTATGCAAACTTACAGGAAAATTGCCAAAGTACCTTTACTTCAGTTTAGTACTTTTATTCTTAGTTTAATGCTTTTTACATTACAACCCTTTCACTCTGTCTCCAGATTATGGATGTTGCCAAGTTATTCCTATATTTAAAGCCCTCTTAAATCTGTCTTTTTTTCTTTGCACTTGTATCACTGACCAAGAAAAGCCATTAATTATAAATTTGGTTTGTTATTCTTTTATTGGGCTTCCCAGGTGGTGCAGTGGTAAAGAACCTGTTTGGCAAAGCAGGAGACTTCAGAGACATGGGTTTGATCCCTGCGTCAGGAAGATCCCCTGGAGGAGGGCATGACAACCCACTCCAGTATTCTTGCATGGAGAATCCCATGGACAGAGTAGCCTGACAGGCTACAGTCCATGGGGTCACAGTCTGAAACAACCGAGCACACACTTTCTTTTATTATGAGAGGTCTATGAAAGAAATTTGACACAGCTTTGTAAGGCTTAACTCCATTCTTGAAAGAGTACAGAACCCAGGTTGCCTATCACCTGAGTCATAGTTCTACATTTTTGGTATAAAACGTAAACCCAGTAATTTCAAATCTACTTTGCAGTATCTGTATGATCCTGTGTTTGCTTCTCTCTATTCCGATCTCACCTGTACATCATCTAGAAATTCAGAGATTCTTCTCCTTCCAGCATGAGTCGTAGAGAGATTTGTAGGTGTCTATACTCTAAAGGCTGAGGTCACCATGGCTCTGGTGAATGTCTGGCTGGTGCCAGGAGAGGCATTGTGCACAGGACCTGCTGTCCTTCTTGGTCATCAGTGGTGGCCAGTGAGGACGATCAGAACCTCCCCAGAGTGATGCTCACCTGCGTTCTTTGTATGTTGACTGAAGATGTATTGTTGACACGAGTAGGCAGTTTTCAAAGTTGTTTATGTTCACTTGTTTGATGCCTGCTCATTTTGTGAATTTTTAGCAGCACAGCTGGCATTGTGTCAGTGTCAAGACTCTTCCCCCCATCTTTATCTTTCATTCCATCTCTCTCTTTATATCTGTCTCCTACTCTGGATTTACTGCTGTGGCCTTTCTGAAATTCATGATAGACCAAGAACATCTGCCAATATCTCTCTTACAGTGGGACCTCACTTTGAGAGTTCAGTATACTCCACTCTCCCCGTGTTCAGCAATTCTATGCTAACCGTACTTCCCTACCCCCATGATAAACAATTCTGGGATGAAGGCGAGTTCCTAACTTTGCACTACACACTCCTGCAATCAGGCAAATGCAGCTCAGTTATCCAGTCCAGGGAATGCTCCTACTGGGAGCCATGAAGGTGATGTTACCTGAATATTACAGCTCAGTCATCAAGATTAACATATCACTCATCAGTACTCGTTTCAAGACCCCAGCTTCCCATGTCCACCACCCAAAGCTATTATCATAAACTCTCTAAAACCCTAACCAATTCTCTACCTTGGGTGTCAGCTTTTCCATTGCTCAGCTGAAGCTCTAGATACATAAGTGTCTTCTTGCTGTTTTTCCCTTCTGAGATACTGCTGAGACTCAGCCAAGATGTTATTGTCCTTTAGAGCAGTGATCTGAACAAATTTTGTCTGTCTGTTCAACAGCTTTGATGGTCGTCTCTCTGGAGATTCAGTGGCAAACACGTGTCCTAGGCTGTTCTCTCGGGATCATCTTTCTTAGCCTGACTGCTGGAATTCACGGTCCTAGCTTCAGCTTTTCTCCCTGGTGTCAGGATTCTGTTTTCTCCCTATGGTTCCAGATAAATGAGCAGATGTTTTCACCTTTTGCATGCCTGCTACCTTCTTGACATAGGGCTCTGCAACTCCTTTCTTGGAGTCTGAGCAGAGAGGGGTCCCCCTGGGAGTTGAGTTTCCTCCAACTGAGCTGAGGGAGCAGGAACTGTGGGGCAGTTGTGGCTTAAGTGCACCAGGCTCTTGCTGTCCTCACTGAGCTTTAGTAGATTTTCTTGAGTAAATGTTTCCTCATTTGCTGTATGCCCTTAGGATAACTTATAGACACTTGAATTTTTTTTTTAAAGGTTTAAATAATTTCTACCAGTTATGGGTGTCCCAGAGGGAATGGATCCACAAGGTTCCTGGTGCCACCATTCTGGAGGTGGAATTTCCTCTCAGTCCTTAAACCCAAGTAAATACTAAAGCTTCTTGGTGTTCAGTAAAATCTCATGGAGGCTTTTATGTGAGTTAGTCTCTCCTTCAGAGGGAAGATGACTATTTCCAGTTACAGAGAGGTCTCAAGGAAATATCAGATTCAGGGAACTGGGCATGATTTATTTTTTCAGTTTGATAAGAAGAAGAACACATCATCTCTTGGTAGTTGGCAACCACCATAAAGCACCTATCTTGGTCTATCAGTGTTAATGATTACATAATGAAGCCCAGGGAAGGAGAACATCAAAGATAGGACTAACTTACCATCCACCGCCCTCATTTTACCCATGGTGGGCGGCTCATGAAACAGAAGCAGAAGCCTGTTCATACACCATGTTCTGCTTCTGTGTCTGATTGTTGACTTTCAATGAGTGAGAATGATGGTGGAGTAGCCTACATCTTTGAACAGGTATCGGAGAGCTCCAAGTACTCAGAACCCATCTGCCAGCACTAAATCTTTCCATTAACATTTATTAGATTTTTTTCCAGTCATAAAGTAGCTAGACTAGAAATCAGATTGGCTACAGAAAACTCTATTTGGGAGGAGAAAAGTGTCAGTGTCAGGATGCAATACAAGGACCCTCTCAGAGGTAGCTCTGAGGAAGGTGAGAAATGAAGTCAGTTTTCCCATTTTGGAGATGATGGTCTTGGACCAAAACTGACGATGATTAAGACAAGGCAATGCCATCAGATAACAGTGTGACTTGAGTTTGAATGACTCGCCTCCTAGCCTAAAGCTTCCCACAGCATCTCTACTGATTTGCTTGGCAAGTAACAAGTCACTGTAATTTCTTGAGGATGTGAAAGCCCTTAGAGAGATGTGGACTTTACAGTGAACCTTGGGGAGACGTTTATCACAGGGATGTCCAAGATCTGGTGACGAGACAACTTGCTTCCCTGAGCTGACATCCTCCACTTGGGAAGAGCTTGCTACCATATGGCATTTTAAAGATGTTATTCTAAAAAACAAAACAAAACAAAAAACACCGTTAAAGTGAACTCTTCATGAGATTCTGTGTTTCCAATGAAGGGGGTATGAGTTCAATACTTGGTGGGGGAATTAAGATCCCACATGCTCTGAGGTGTGGTCAAAAGAAAAAAAGTCTTTGTGAAATTTAATTTAACATATGGTCTATTTGTTAAACAAATGTTACCTTTTTTAGTGTGGCAGTCATTTTCTTCCTGAAATTAATAATAATTTTTTTTAAGTTTTACAGAAATTGCCACTTCACTGAGAAAACTGGGTTCAGATGTCAATTTTTTTTTTCTATAAGTGATTTAACTAATGGAAAAATTAACTCCTATTTATTGAAGAATTATTTTAAATAGTAGAAATTCAAAAAGCTAAGATCATGGCATCTGGTCCCATTACTTCATGGCAAATAGATGAGAAAACAGTGACAGACTTTATTTTCTTGGGCTCCAAAATCACTGCAGATAGTGACTGCAGCCATGAAATTAAAAGATACTTGCTCCTTGGAAGAAAAATCATGACCAACCTAGACAGTATATTAAAAATCAGAGGTATCACTTTGCCAACAAAGGTCCATATGGTCAAAGCTATGGTTTTTCCAGTAGTCACGTACGGATGTGAGAGTTGGACCATAAAGAAGGTTGAACAGTGAAGAATTGATGCTTTTAAACTGTGGTGCTGGAGAAGACTCTTGAGAGTCCCTTGGACTGCATGGAGATCAAAACAGTCAGCCCTAAAGAAAATCAATCATGAATATTCATTAGAAGAACTGATGCTGAAGCTCCAATACTGTGGCCACCTGATGTGAACTCAATATTAGAAAAGACCCTGATGCTGGGAAATTTTGAAGGCAGGAGGAGAAGGGGATGACAGAGGATGAGATGGTTGGATGGCATCACTGACTCACTGGACATGAGTTTGAACAAACTCTGGGAGATGATGAAGAACAGGGAATCCTGGAGTACTGCAGTCCATGGGCTTGCAAAGAGTTGAACATGACTGAGCGACTGAACAATAACGAATGTATTATGATGATTGCCAGGCTTGTCACTTAAAATTGTTTCTTATGCATTCATCTTCTAAAATCCTTTTATTTTCTCTTAAAATTTAGATTACTAACTCCATCTGTTCAGGTCATAGGCACTTGACATATTCAGCTGTATAATTTTAATTCATCTCTGTACAGGTGTATAAGCCTTGTTTAGTGATAGTAGGTTAATGAGAAGGTGTGAAATTATATTACAAATTGAGCTCTGAAAGATTGGAAGGGTGAAGAGAAGTCACTGGTTATATTTAGTTTAGTTGTTAAATTGTAGAAAATGATCTCTTATGCAGCCATTTTTTTTAAAACCATGTAAATAAAATCAACTACTTCTAATACTTTTTCATACTACATGGACCCTCTTTTCATATGTAAAGAATTTCTTCTGGATAATCAAACAAGGACCTACAGTATAGCACAGGGAACTCTGGTCAATATTATGTAACAACATAAATGGGAAAAGAATTTGAGAAAGAATATATACATGTGTATGTATAACTGAGTAACTTTGCTGTACACTTGAAATTATCACAAATTATTAATCAACTATGCATGCATGCTAAGTTGCTCAGTCGTGTCCGACTCTACGATCCCACGGACTGTAGCCTGTCAGGCTCCTCTGCCCATGGAATTCTCCAGGCAAGAATACTGGAGTATGTTGCTATTTCCTTCTCCAGGGAATCTTCCTGACCCAGGGATTGAACCTGGGTTTTAGGTGGATTATTTAACACTAGTGCCACCAGGAAAGCAAATGGCAATCACATTCCTCAGATAGCTAGATGAATTTCTTTACTTGACAGTGCTTATCTTCCAAATAACTAATGGTAATTCCAATTTATAGGAAGCAGGTGGCTTCCCCCAAACCTTCTAGAATAATAACGTCTGAAAGCTGGAGGCAGCAGAATCTATTCTGACTCTAGTCCTGGGTCTGAGGTCAGTGGGAGGTCAGGAGATCCTGACTCAGTCCAGGACAGCTGGCCAGTCAGAGCATTTTAGGAGTTGATGATCTTCGTAATACATCTCACCACCCAGCCTGTCTGTCTCCAGTATGATCACTTTTTCCTTCCTCAAATCCATATTCGGGTGCCTTTCTTTTTGATGAGCAGGGATATTTAAGCAATAGATACCATGCCAATTCAAATCTAACTTACCCAAATGAAACCACTGTCCCACTCTAAGAAAATTCTTATGTTTAGCCGAGGTAATGGCTCCTCCAGGTGTCAGGCTGTAACTGAGTCAATCACTGGGGTCCTACCCAGGTACAGCCAACTGAGCCTGCATGGCGGGGTAGGGAGAGAAGGCTGAGGGCTGATTCTGAGAAACAAGAGGCAGGTTCTTCCTGTGTTATCCCAGAGCAAGTGGTCTTACCAGTTGGATCATACAAATCATTTTTGGCATTTCTTTATTTTTACTTTCCAGTTGATGGAAACACCACTTTGAACAGTTTGGCAGAAACATCAGAAGTGTGGTCCATGTTTCAATAGTCTTGTAGCTGACTTCATGTATATTTATAATTTTATCGCTTTCAGATATCTATTACTTTCCCCACTCTTGGATGCTTAAGGAGCATGGCTTCTCCTGTCTTCTTCCACCCTAATAGTCCATGTGTCATCTCAGCAGTAAATTATTGAGCGTTTGCCACCATTTCCAGGAGACCTGTCCTCTGGGAGGTAGGGAGGACATGGAGATGAGGATGAACCTGTCTGGTGAAAATCTGAAATATCGGGATATATAGTGGTCAGATTAACAGCACTGACAAAAATGGGACTATATCATTTTTATTTTTTCCAAGCCAGTAGCAGAACATTTAGGCTCCCCTGAAAGTAACACTGAAACGAGGATGTGGGCTGAGGGTGAATAACTGATGTGGTTGTCTGATAAGCAGGCTAGTGAATAAAGATAGTTTATTTCTGAAAAGAGTGAATACAGAGGTACACTTAAAGGTAACTTTTCTTGGCAAAAGTGAGTCTATTCCCCATGAGTCCTTCGGTGCATACAGAACACTCTCCCAAGAGAGTCTGTGTGATGACGAGAGCCTGGAACATAGACACACATCTGCCCCCTGGAGATGTCTTTCCAGTACTGGTGAGCTCGTTCAAGTGAGGGGCAAGCAGGGACCCTTGTCTCCAATGGTGGGGACTACCTGTCAGTGTGAATCTGAGCCTCGAAGTGACTATGAGAGACCAACATTGCCTACATCCTTTGTTCCTAGATCCCTTTATTCTAGCTTTGGGAACACGACACTGTTTTTCAACAACTCACTTATTCTGTACGGTGCTCAAAGTGTCTCAAGTTGTTTAGAGTTGATGTGATGTGTATGGGAACCCAAAGTCAACCCCATGACCATATGTAAATTGTCCACTGAAGCACTTCCTTTGTCTGAGTATGTCATCATCAGCCCAATACAAAGAGTATGTTTTCAGTGAAAAGTTTCCTCTATGACATAAGCATAATCTTTCCCAATAAGTTATTTTATGCTACTGAGAACTATTCTTTTTTTAGATTAACAATATCCCCCAATTCAAAACTGAAACTCACTACTTGATACAAGGTTTCATCAACTTTAAAAAACAGCTGTGAGAGTAAAAAGCCATGTTGATGTATTTTCTCAAGTAATTCACTGAAGGATATTCAAGGAAGTAATTCATTGGAAGGACTGATGTTGAAGCTGAAACTCCAATACTTTGGCCACGTAATGCAAAGAGCTGACTCATTGGAAAAGACCCTGATGCTGGGAAGGATTGAGGGCAGGAGGAGAAGGGGACGACAGAGGATGAGATGATTGGGTGGCATCACCAACTCAATGGACATGGGTTTGGGTGGACTCCAGGAGTTGGTGATAGGGAGACCTGGCATGCTGCAGTTCATGGAGTTGCAGAGTCGGACACGACTGAGCGACTGAACTAAATTGAATTCAATGAAAGGAAGATATTTTTCTTTTATTTTCATTTGCATTTGAAGGAAACATTTTGAATTAAAGAATTTTAGTTAATGGGAATGTAAATAATCTATGTTTCATTTGCCTCTTTTTTCTGTTCTTATGTGTTTGGAATCTAGCCTTTCACATTTAGGAAAACCTGCAGTGTTCATTTTAGCTATTCTTTGTACTCAGTTCAATACTTTCTTGACCAATTTGACCCTCAGATTCTGTGCAGTCCACTTCAGGAAATACTCTCTGAGCAGAGATAAACCATTGTGTGAAACAGCAAACTGTGAATCTGCTTTCAGAACTGCTGTGGAAATACATTCTTACATTGAAAGAATGTAAACCTGAGCTAAGCTCTGAAGGGTGGGTAGAACTAGGATGGTTAGGCGTTAATTAACGTGTTTAAAAGAGAATGAAATGCTCAGAGACCAAAAATACGTGTGAGTCTGCACTGAGAACGCATGTGGTGCGTATTCACGGACAAGGAGGTCACAAGATATACGGCCTGGGTGGGTTCAGACCACTGTGCAAAGAGCTGCAAACACAAGAGTGATGACTATAATTTATCCCCTGGGCCATGAGGAACGACAGAAAGTGAAAAACAGTATCATGATTTGAGATCCTCTTAAGATACGATTGCAATGACTGTTGGGTGCTGGTCTTGCTGTCTTCCAGATCAGCAGAGGGAAATCAGAAACTGTAATCAGATTTAAGAGCATGTCTTTCAGACTGCAAGTAGGCGTTTATAAAACCAGTACAGTGGAAGTCAATGGGAAGTGACTATCTTAAGTACTTTCATGAAGGAAGGATTTTAAGGTTCATTTGTTAATTTCTACTGAAACAGCCAGCTAGAATTTTCATTGAAATGAAGTACACAGAGAAATGGTTCTAACAATATGAATCATTTCAATCCATTAACATGACTCACCTATTGACTTAACTTGTTTTCATCAATATTTTAGTTTTCAGCACATGAATCCACAAGTGTTTTCCTGGTTATACTTTTTTAAATGTCAGGTTTAAAAGTATTATAAATGATATTCAAGTTTTCATTTCCAATTTTTCCTAGTCAGTATATAGGAATACAGTGTTTCTATAGACCTTGCATCAAGTGAACATAATAAATTCATATTAGTTCCCATAAATAATTTTTATCTAGACGTACATGGTGTCTGCAAACAAAAGTAAGTTTATTATTTCAGACCTATAAGTCTATTATTTATTTGCCTTATTATCAGACAGTAACTACTGTAGGCTTTCTGAGCCACATAGTATTTCTGTTGCATGTTCTTTTCTCCTTCTTTTTTTGCTTTCTTCCTTTCTTTTTACATTTGGGAGTTTGGGATTGACATGTATCATATTTAAAATAGATAACCAACAAGGACCCACTGTATAGCACTGGGAACTCTGCTCAGTATTCTGTAATAACCTAAATGGGGAAAAAATTTGAGAGAGAATAGATCCATGCATATGTATAACTGCATCACTTTGCGGTACACCTGAAACTATCCCAACATTGTTAATCAACTCTACTCCAATATAAAATAAACCTTTAAAAAAATGTAAAAGCAATTCTCAGTTTCCAGGCTATACAAAAATAGGCCATAGACAGAAATTTGTAGCTTTGATGCAGAGTCTGTAACTGTGATAGTTAAGAGGTTTATTCAAAGTAGATATTGAATGAACAGATATATGAAAAGCTCTTCAAGATAGGCCCATTACAGAAAGTTATACTAGTTCTGGGAGTTTTTCAACATTTTAGTCTCAATTATTTCCCCCAGTTAGATATTTTCATTTCATTTTCCTTCAGTTCTTTGCTAACCCCAGGGTGACCCTTGGAGTGGAGTATTGCCTGGATCCATCCTGTGCTTCTTGTGTGACTGAGAGATTGCTGACCCCAAATGCCATGGCCAGCAGAGAACTTCTGAAAACCCTGGACTTCTTATCATTGAGCCATCATTTCTTTTATGGATCTACAGTTACATCAACTCTATGTAGAAACACATCTTTTAAGGCATTTCCACCTGTTCCGCTCTCATTGCGAAAAGGATGGTGATATTTAAGACCAAGCACTTTTTAGGATTTTCAATCCCCCGCCCCGCAAACACTGTTTTTATCTCAAATAGCTCTTGTTACAGCTCAGAGAGATTAACTCCAGGCACTGATGAAGAGAAAGGAGAGAAAGACAGAGAGAGAGAGAAAGGCAGAGAGAGAAAGAAAGGCAGAGAGAGAGAGCACTCAATTTACAATAGTCTTGAACCGCACATGTAAGAAAACAGGATTCCAGAAAGTCTTGCTTTGGGGGATTACTGTTCAACAGCAGGTCATTCAAATGGAGGTAATGACTAAAAACATACTATTTATCTAAAAATCCCCAAAATATTTTTGTCTCGTAGTGACTGTGATCCAAGATCCTCCAGTCTCTTCTTGATGCAACGTCTCCATCTCTGCAGGAAGTTGAAATGCCTCTGGGAATCTCTGTTGTGTCAAAATCTAAATAGTGATGTGGAAAATGCCCAATATCAGTGTAAATACTCAGATACAGGTGAAAATTGTGGATTCTGAAAGAAATATTATTAGAAAATACGTACATATATAAACCACAGAAAAAACTACGAGAAAGTTACGAAGAAGTCACGTTTCTGTTGGCACTTCCTGTACTTTACATATTTCCTACAGAAAATATGAATCAACTTTCTAACCCAGAAAAAGACCGATTTATAAAAGGATGGATACTTTTAATCTTTCTGTCCTTCCATTATAAGCGTTAAAATGAGCAAATCTCATGTCCTCGCTGTTTCTCAGTGATGAGAAAACGTGTATCTGATACCTCTCAGGAAATTTCTGCTGTCTCTGTTTTTAACCCAACATAATGGATGGAATTGAGATTTAAGAAGTATTTGGAGCGATCTTCAAATCTTGTTTTCACTTTGCTCTTTAAAGAGCAGTAGTTATTATTCTATTTGGTGGTTATATATAGCTCTGAAAGTACAAACAGCAGGGGCATAACTTAAAATGAGATTTAAATTCCCCGACTTGAAGCGCCATCATGACAACCCTTCCGAGGTTCATCCCTCATCAATTCTGTGATGATTTAAGAATCACAGAACAATCTGGCTGTCCCTTCCTAAGAATGCAATCCCCAACTGTCTGCTGTCTTTCCTTGTCATTAGTTTTCTACATTAAAGATGTAGACACTGTAATCGTTTTCCACTTAACACCGTCATCAGCTGAGCAGACAGGAGCGGCTGCTTTTATAAATCTGCCTGTTTCTCTGCGGGCATGAGCCCCACCCTTCTTCCTTCGCGCTGAGCTGCACGCCTCTGACTGCACCCGTGTCCCCTGAAGCGGGTGGGAGAAAGCGAGAGCTTGCCCCCAGTAGCTCCATCCCCCTGCCCCGTGTCAGTGCTTTAGAGAAAATCCAGGCTGGACCGGAGCTCAGGCGGAGGGCAGAATTCCCAGAATTACAAAAGCACTGTTGAGAGGTAATTGAATATACTTACATTTAGGTCTTAATTACCTTTTTGATTGGAGGTTTATCTTTAGCATGGTATTTTGATAATGCAGCAGGACCAATTATTTTGCGTGATCTCCCACTGTGTTAAGGAAATGCAGACTGTAATTTTGCGATAAGTAAGTTCAGTGGGAATAATGTTCTAAAAGCGTATCAATTATGGCAAGCTTTTAGTTATATTTTTACTGGCGTGTAAGCATTCCCAGTGACTGAGTTTGAACAATGTCTTCACCTTTTACTTCAGCTTCCCTTGGCAATGAGAGCTGGTCATGGGACATGGGGTTATAAGGATGGGGGGGTTCTAGGCTTAAAATTATGGAAAAGATACTTGAAAACTGTCTTAAAGAAATGAGTTGAACGAGTAAGAATACACATTTTCAGTGAGACACACATAGCTTTAGGGTGGAAGCAGCAGCGACAGAAGATCCTCACGGTTGGTCAGGGCACACAGGTGAAAATAATAGTAATATAAACAACAATCCTAAAGGAAATCAATCCTGAATATTCATTGGAAGGACTGATGTTGAAGCACCGATACTTTGGCTACCTGATGTGAAGAGACGACTCACTGGAAAAGACCCTGATGCTGGGAAACATTGAAGGCAGGAGGAGAAGGGGATGACAGAGGACGAGATGGTTGGATGGCGTTACTGCTTGATGGACGTGAGTTTGAACAAACTCTGGGAGATAGTGAAGGACAGGGAAGCCTGGTGTGCTGCAGTCCATGGGGTCCAGTGAGTCGGACATGACTTAGTGACTGAATAACAACAACCCCCAAATCTTTGCTGAAAGAAGTCTATGAGGATGACACCTCAACCATCCCAACTAACTGAGGACTGTCGACCACTCTCCTGAGAAAATCTGAGACTTCTGAACTATGCCTTGTGAGATGCCTTCAGTTTTTAGCAATTTTAGCCATTAGATAGTCATATCACTCTGAACTTTATAATGACATAGACTTGATCTCTTTCTTAAAAATCACCATCAGCAACATGGAACCCACTTAGAACATCAATATAAGAACATAGTCCTTGCAATTAACTTCCAGTAAGGTTATGGAAATTTTTTCCAGAAATGAAGTGATTGTCTATGGGAAAAGGAAATTTCCAGAGAAATTGCTTGAATGAAAAATTAGTTCCAAGAGCAGACACTCTCCACCTTGCTGCCTTCTACCCTCATTGCCTCTTGAATATACACACACCTCTACCTCAGTGGGCTTCCCTAATAGCTCACCTGGTAAAGAATCTGCCTGCAGTGTGGGAGACCTGGGTTTGATCACTGGGTTGGAAAGATCACCTAGAGAAGGGAATGGCTACCTACTCCAGAATCCTGGCCTGGAGAATTCCATGAACTGTACAGTCCATGGGTCACAAAGAGTCAAACATGACTGAGTGACTTTCACTTCACTTCGACGCTAGTGAAGAGTGAACCTGAATTATTTAAAATTATTTTATTGTGTTTTCTCTTCTTGTTATATTGAAATGTTGTTAACATTGTTCACATTAGCATTATGGAAAGAAAGAAATGGTGCTTGCAGCTTATTAAGTGTCTTAGCTTTTCTTCAGCATTTAATCAAGTGAGAAAACGATTCATTGCTTCATAGACCTCAAATCGTGAACATTATCTTCTTAATTCTGTGCAGAATATGAACACCCCAGGACTAGAAGTTTTGATATGAATTTAATATCCAAGAAAGCAGAGACTATAAAGCATTCAATGCAAGCAGGAAGATAAAAATAATAATATTTCAAATCTGTGTGCATTCAACAAGGTTTTGAATTAAATAAAAATCTTTAAAGAAATTATACCTCTAAAGACATTTTATTTCAAACTAAGCTTTAAAACACAGGGAGCTAGGAAGAAAAATACTGACATATATAACTTGGCCCTTAAGGGGAAAAATACTCATTAATTGTGTAAGCAAAAGATATAAGAAATAAATAATCAAGCATGACTTCAAAACGATAAGTCACTAACAAAGGATTACTCTGTTCTAGATAAAAACTGCATGAGATGTGAGCTTTATGCTGTGAAAGAATGAAGGAGATAGCAAATTATATGATCTTTTATTTAAAAAGAGTAATTTTTTCCTCAACTTTCTAAAATGTTTCTAGAGCAAAATGAGTGACAGAGTCTATCTTTGTATTTAATGGTGTGAAGAGCCCAGATACATAAACCCTGATCTGAGCGTGCTGTGTGCCATCACTCAGTTGTGTCTGACTCTTTGCGACCCCATGAACCGTAGGCCCGCCAGGCTCCTCTGCCCATGGGATTCTCCAGGCAGGAGTACTGGAGTGGGTTGCCATGTCCTCCTCCAGGGCATCTTCCCGACCCAGGGACTGAAGCCACATCCCTTGCATCTCCTGCATTGGCAGGCGCATTCTTGACCACTGGGCCACTTGGGAAGCCCTGATCTAAGAAGCATGAAATCACACTTGGCAGATTACAGCCCAGGAAAATGCAGGAAAAGGCAATGTAAACACAAAAATAGCCATTGATATAAGGGTAAAATATTACAGAAGATGAAGCTACATTTCAAGAAAGCATCTGTTTAGGGTATGCATCAGTATTCTTGGTCTGCTTTGGATGTCTGTATTGTTTTTCACTTAATAAATGCTTACTTTCAGTATTAAGAAAATGTAGCCTTTAAGATACAGTGTTGCTAATACCTAAAGCATTTAACTTATGAAGCCTCTTTTCTGACACCCCCCGAAATTCAGTGGAACACATTTTTATTTAAATAGGTGTCTTCAAAAAGTCAGTAAAAAAAAAAAATAATAAAAACTTTTCACTTTCTTTCAAGCTTGCAATAAAAGTTTTCATTTTAAAATCATACTATCATGCTATTTTGTGATTTAAAAAATCATTTTGTTCTGGTCAACTTTAATGGGAGTTTTGTCTGAAAAAGTCTAGGCAAGTTGAAGTGAAGATAGTTTATGAAGAAATTGCTGTATTTTTCTGAGTTGCACATTTCTGACAGTATACCTTGGGATTTATTTTATTCTTTTATGTTGGTCTTTGTAGGATAAATGTGTATTTTTACTACCCTTACCAGTTCTATATTTATGTGTGTTTCACAGGTTGGCTGAAGCAACTTGAAAATAGCATCAAAAGTTTATAATGAAGTAATTCTATTCAACACTGAAATTTCTAATTCATCTCCTTTTGGGTTTATTGACCATGGTTCCATCCCAGGAGAAAGGATGCTAGACTTTATGTCCTCATCAGTTCAGTTTAGTCGCTCAGTCACGTCCGACTCTCTGTGACCCCATGAATCACAGCACACCAGGCCTCCCCGTCCATCACCAACTCCCGGAGTTTACCCAAACTCCTGTCCATCGAGTCGGTGGTAACATCCAGACATCTCATCCTCTGTCGTCCCCTCCTCCTCCTGCCCCCAATCCCTCCTAGCATCAGAGTCTTTTCCAATGAGTCAACTCTTCGCATGAGGTGGCCAAAGTATTAGAGTTTCAGCTTCAACATCAGTCCTTCCAATGAACTCCCAGGACTGATCTCCTTTAGGATGGATTGGTTAGATCTCCTTGCAGTCCAAGGGACTCTCAAGAGTCTTCTCCAACACCACAGTTCAAAAGCATCAATTCTTTGGCACTCAGCTTTCTTCACAATCCAACTCTCACATCCATACATGACCACTGGAAAAGCCATAGCCTTGACTAGACGGACTTTGTTGGCAAAGTAACGTTTCTGCTTTTTGATATGCTATCTAGTTTGGTCATAACTTTCCTTCCAAGGAGTAAGCGTCTTTTAATTTCATGGGTGCAGTCACCATCTGCACTGATTTTGGAGCCCCCCAAAATAAAGTCTGACACTGTTTCCACTGGTTCCCCATCTAGTTCCCATGAAGTGATGGGACCAGATGTCATGATCTTCGTTTTCTGAATGTTGAGCTTTAAGCCAACTTTTTCACTCTCCTCCTTTGCTTTCATCAAGAGACTTTTTAGTTCCTCTTCACTTTCTGCCATAAGGGTGGTGTCATCTGCATATCTGAGGTTATTGATATTTCTCCTGGCAATCTTGATTCCAGTTTGTGTTTCTTCCATTCCAGCGTTTCTTATGATGTACTCTGTATATAAGTTAAATAAGCAGGGTGACAATATACAGCCTTGATGTACTCCTTTTCCTATTTGGAAAGTCTGTTGTTCCACGTCCAGTTCTAACTGTTGCCTCCTGACCTGCATACAGGTTTCTCAAGAGGCAGGTCAGGTGGTCTGGTATTCCCATCTTTTTCAGAATTTTCCACAGTTTATTGTGATCCACACAGTCAAAGGCTTTGGCATAGTCAATAAAGCAGAAATAGATGTTTTTCTGGAACTCTCTTGCTCTTTTGATGATCCAGCGGATGTTGGCAATTGAACTCTGGTTCCTCTGCCTTTTCTGAAACCAGCTTGAACATCTGGAAGTTCACGGTTCACGTATTGCTGAAGCCTGAACATTTCTTTACTAGTGTGTGAGATGAGTGCAGTTGTGCAGCAGTTTGAGCATTCTTTGGCATTGCCTTTCTTTGGGAGTCATAGATGACTTTAATGTTTTAATTTTGGTGGGTTTCCAAACTTTAAAGAATGTTTCATTTCATTTTAGATTTTTAAATATTTTTTGATGTGGAACACTTTTAAAGTCTTTATTGAATTTGTTACAATATTGGTTCTGTTTTATGTTTTGGTTTTTTGACCCCGAGGCATGTGGGATCTTAGCTCCCTGACCAAGTATCAAACTCTTACCCCCTGCATTTGAAAGGTGAAGTCTTAACTGGTTACTGGACCCCCCAGGGAAGTTCTCATCATTTTAAATATATAACATCAAGTCACCCTTAGAGAAAACTATTGTTGTTCAATCACTCAGTTATGTCCAACTCTTTATGAGCCCATGGACTGCAGCACACTAGGCTTCCCTATCCTTCACCATCTCCCAGAGCTTGCTCAAACTCATGTCCAGCGAGTCAGTGATGCCATCCAACCATCTCATCCTCTGTCGTCCCCTTCTCCTCCTGCCTTCAAAATTTCCCAGCATCAGGGTCTTCTTAAATGAGTCAGCTCTTCGCATCAGGTGGCCAAAGTATTGGAATTTCAGCTTCAACATCAGTCCTTCCAGTGAACAGCCATGACTGATCTCCTTTAGGATGGACTGGTTGGATCTCCTTGCAGTCCAAGAGACTCTCAAGAGTCTCTATTCGAAAGCTATGCTATTCGAAAGCATCAGTTCTTTGGCACTCAGCTTTCTTTAATGTCCAACTCTCACATCTGTACCTGACTACTGGGAAAACCTTAATTTTGACCATATGGACCTTTGTTGGCAAAGTAATGTCTCTGCTTTTTAATATGCTGTCTAGGTTGGTCATAGCTTTTCTTCCAAGGAGGAAGCCTCTTTTCATTTCCTGGCTGTAGTCACCATCTGCCATGATTTTAGAGCCAAAGAAAATAAACTCTGTCACTGTTTCCATTGTTTCCCCGTCTATTTGCCATGAAGTGATGGGACCAGATGTGTAGGATATCTCAGTTTTAGGAGTTTGGCATCACTTACAAACTTTTATGAATTAGAATCATGAAGCAATTTCCCATCAATGATGTCAAGATAATCAGGATAAAAGTATATAAAATGAAAGTGTCTCCCCCCTTTAAATGGGAGGAATGTGGGCTATAATTTATCAAAGGGTTTTACTGCATATCTCTAAACAAATCCTTGAATCTGATGTAGAAATAATAATAATACAATGTGTTTGTGTGAGCTTAGTTGCTTTTTGTAGTCCCATGGACTGTAGTTAACCAGAATCTCTGTCTATGGAGTTTTTCAAGCAAGAATACAGGAGTGGGTTGCCATTTTGTACTCCAGGGGATCTTCCCTACCCAGGGGTAGAACCTGAGTTGTGTGCATTGGCAGGTGGATTCTTTACCACTGAGCCACCTGAGAAGCCCAATAATACAAAAATAACTTATAAAAACTGATATTGCCGCATAGCGTATATTACAAGCTAAGCATTATCTGCTCAACATGATCACATGACTCATGTTCCATTTAACTGTCTGAGAAGTGAGAGTCCTGCAACCCTGATCGGAAGAGATGCCTGCTTTGTCTTGCAGCTACTAAGTGGTTCATAGGGGATTCCAGCAGTGATGCTTCTGACTACAAAGCCCACACGCTTTTCATGCTTAAAAAATAAGAACCACCTAGATGGATTATGGAAGAAAGAAAGCAATGGAGATATTAAAAACCCTAACCCATAACAACAAGAGAAGACAAAGCATTTCTTGATTAATGCTCAGTGGTTCACAGGGATAAAATTATTTCTACATCCACCCCCCACCCCCACCCCCAATTGCATCACAGTCATCTTTTCCTGAAGTTTTTTCACTTCTCTATAAATATTAATACATTCATTTACAGTCATATTAGTAATTTACCAGTAATTTACTTGTCAGAATTTGTTTTTGAAAAGCCACAATAACAGGGACAGCAACAAATGTTATAGGAAATGAGGAACTGGCCGTTGGGCTGGAAGACAGATGGTAGCAGCTGTCTCCTTGACACTGTTGTACTTCCTATCTGACAACGAATAAATCTCCATAAGCATTTCCCGACCTGGAAATATGTCGACGTAGGGCAAAAAGACGCGAGGGAAAGCTCTGCACCGTGCTTGGCACGGAGGAAGCATTCGGGAACACTTAGCTGGGTGGCAACCTTTCAAAATCAGATGAGCAAACTAACCACCCATCATCTGAGAGGTCTGGAGCGCCTAGAACTCTCCTGACTCCTCCCTGTTGGGGGGCAGCTGTTTTCCCTGTGACCTCAGAGCTCAGAGAGATCTAAGAAGGGTTGTCAATGTTTAGTTTGTTCAGCTTTTTTCTTGTGAGGGTAGAAGAAATGGTGTCCAAGACTGTCCTTGCCCTATGGGAAAGTGGAATGACTTGATAACACAAAAAATCTGCACTAACTTAATTCTTCTCCTTCCATCTTCTCATCTAGTTCTCTTTTAATAATATATGATCCAATGTGCAGGATCTAAAGAAAATTATTCTTGACAAAAACAAAAGCAGGAGAGAGAGTGCTGATAAATTTACACTGTGCATTTTATCAGGACTTTTAGATTTAATTTTTTAAACAACAAGCTCATGGGATAGCTAGATTTAACACAACAACAGATTACAGAATAAAAATCTGAGGTTCAGAAGTTAGCCAAATGTATTTATAAAAACTTAGAAGAGCTTTGAGTAAGGGCTCAAGTCCAGATTATGCTATACCAATCAAATTATTGTTTGGGTAATCAAATAATTATTGCTTCTAGAAAAGAGTTTAAAGAAAGGTATCATATTCCATTAAGCCATTCAATTTGTTGCATCCATTTACGTTATATCAGTCCTAAGAAATGTACTCGCTTTTCTTTTCTTTTTTTTTTTTACTTTTTAATGTAGCTACAAAAGCCTTAGTTTCATTTTTTAATCACACTTTGGCTGTTATCAATGCTTTTTGTAAGCATCAGCTCTTTCTATGTGTTAATTTGATATAATTCATTAGTCTTCCTGACATAGCTTACAGGGTTGCACCATTCTTTGAAACTGCCCTTGATTGTATAACCCTCTCCTCCAACTTTTTCACTTATTCTTCTAAAATCTGAGCTTTGTGGTAATACGGTGCATTCACTCTCATGGTGACCTGAGATTTCTTCTTATCTTTATTGAAATAATTTCTGATGTAAAATCAGAACTCATTATGAGGCTTTTAAATGTCCTTAATCATATTGCTTTTTAACGTATTTTAACAGTAGAATTGAACTAAAAAATAAAAACAGGATCATTTTATTGTATTTTGGAAAAAAAACAAAGAAAAATTCTTTAAAAAGTCCTAAATATAATGAACAATTGTGGATATACTATAAATCCTTTTCTAAGTTACATTTATGCTATATGTATATGTGTGTGTGTGTGTGTGAGTGCGCACTAAGTCGCTTCAGTCATGTCTGACTCTTTGCCACCCTATGCACCATAGCCCACCAGGCTTCTCTGTCCACGGGATTCTCCAGGCAAGAATACTGGAGTGGGTTGCCATGCCCTTCTCCAGGGGATCTTCCTAACCCATAGGGGATTGAACCCATGTCTCTTATGTCTCCTGTATTGGCAGGCAAGTTCTTTACCACTAGCACCACCTGGGAAACCATATATATACATGTATATGTATATATATATATGTGTATATATATATATATATATATATATACACACATTCACATTTGTTATATTTATGCTATATATATACTTTTATATTTTGATTTGTTATATTTATGTTTTATATATGTGTGTGTATGTATATATACTTTTATTTTTTTCCTTTTTTTTTTTTAACTTTATTTTACTTTACAATACTGTATTGGTTTTGCCATACATCAACATGAATCCGCCACGGGTGTACACGTGTTCCCAATCCTGAATCCCCCTCCCACCTCCCTCCCCATACCATCTCTCTGGGTCATCCCAGTGCACAGCTTCAAGCATCCTGTATCCTGCATCAAACCTAGACTGGCAGTTCGCTTCTTATATGATATTATACATGTTTCAATGCCATTCTCCCAAATCATCCCACCCTCTCCCTCTCCCACAGAGTCCAAAAGACTGTTCTATACATCTGTGTCTCTTTTGCTGTCTCACATACAGGGTTATTGTTACCATCTTTCTAAAATCCATATATATGCGTTAGTATACTATATTGGTGTTTTTCTTTCTGTCTTACTTTACTCTGTATAATCAGCTCCAGTTTCATCCACCTCATTAGAACTGATTCAAATGTATTCTTTTTAATGGCTGAGTAATACGCCATTGTGTATATGTACCACAGCTTTCTTATCCATTCATCTGCTGATGGACATCTAGGTTGCTTCCATGTCCTGGCTATTATAAACAGTGCTGTGATGAATATTGGGGTACATGTGTCTCTTTCAATTCTGGTTTCCTCGGTGTGTATGCCCAGCAGTGGGATTGCTAGGTCATAAGGCAGTTCTATTTCCAGTTTTTTAAGGAATCTCCACACTGTTCTCCATAGTGGCTGTACTAGTTTGCATTCCCACCAGCAGTGTAAGAGGGTTCCCTTTTCTCCACACCCTCTCCAGCATGTATTGCTTGTAGACTTTTGGATCGCAGCCATTCTGACTGGTGTGAAATGGTACTTTTATATTTTGATTTAAGTTATATTTATGTTTTATATATGTATATGTGTGTGTATATATATATATATATATATACATACTTTTAAATTTCGGTTTGAGTCAATGGAACATAAAATGTGGAATTTTCTCCACCAAAGAGGCAGAAAGTTAAATATTATATCACCCACATTCTTTTGCAACCAGAGATCTAGATTTTATTTGGGCCCTTGTGAAACTGTGACATCAGAATTAGCAACTGGAAGTGAAGTGGACACCAACCACTTCCACTGGGACTGGAAAGCAGTTTGGAGGAACAGGTAGTGGTGTTATTTCTGGGCCAAATTCAAACCTCACGACTCTTGGGGAACACAGACACTTGTGCTTGGCCATCTGGCAACAGTGTGGATTCCCCCATGGAGGCTCCATTTCCACTTGTGACCCTGCTCCAAGTCTGTGGCTTCCATAGGCACATGGGTAGACCAGCAAAATGATGGAGGAAGCAGAAGTTGAAAATGCAGTGAGAGTCTAGGTTCCTTGTTTTGCAGTTCCATCAACTTTCCTTGAAATTTCTTGAAGGGCCAGACAAAGCACCCCTTCCTAAAAGGACGTTCAGACAGAGACACAGCTCTCTCTGTGGGGCCAGCTGAGTGGAAGGTAGTTGGTCCACAGTCCTCTGGGTTTGGGGTATAGGATGCAGTCAGCCTCACTGAGTGAAAGCTCTGAGCTCTCTTGAGATTTTTTCACAGGAGGACTTTAATCCTCTGCTCTGTATCCAGTCTACAACTGTGGGGATGTTGCGGAAGTCATGCCAAACCTTAGTCCCCACTCTCAGATTGTTGATTGAACATCTGAGAGTCTTGAGCTCAGCTCCAGCATTGTTTTGAACATTGATTCTTGTGTAGGGAGGATTGCTAATGACTTACTGCTTGTTTTTATGGGATTCATCTTTAGAGAGTTTGTGTGTTTTTCCATGTAAACCCCATGGGAATGTTCACCTAGAAAGGTTTCACATTTGCATGTGTCAGGGACCCTATCCATGGCTAATTTTTGCTTTAATTTCTCACCTTGGGATTTCATTGCCCGCCTGTGCTGGTTCAGGGATGTTTCCCTCTCTGCAGCTTTATTCAAAGGACAGTCTCCCACAGTACTGGCTTAGCGTGGAGCCCTGGCGGTCATGGCTCAGTTGGTAAAGAATCCGCCTGCAATACAAGAGACTCGGGTTTGTCCTGGGTCGGAAAGATCCGCTGGAGAAGGGATAGGCTATCCACTCTGGTACTCTTGGGCTTCCCTTGTGGCTTAGCTGGTAAAGAATCTGCCTGCAATGTGGGAGACCTGGGTTCGATCCCTTGGTTGGCAAGATCCCCTGGAGAAGGGAAAGGTTACCCACTCCAGTATTCCGGCCTGGAGAATCCCATGGACTCCATGGGGTCACAAAGAGTCCAACATGACTGAGCAGCTTTCACTTTCACTGGTGGTCAGCACCACTTCCCTACATGAAATACTCAGAGATGTTTGTCTGAAGGCTAGCCTGTGCTCCTAACAGTTTTCCCTCTGATCCCAAGGTTCTGCTTCTTCATCTCTTAGGCAACAATTTATCAGTCCTTGAATTTGCATCCCCAGCCCTCGAGGCCCACCTTTGCCCCTCAGAGCATTTATAACACGAACTCAAACACTTCAATCTCTGCTTTGAATTTTACCTTAGTTTCTGAAATACTATGAATTTCTTGTCCTGTTTTCTGAGCTGGTCTCTGTATTTTAAAAAGTATTTTATTTTTAGCTGTTTACAATCCGTAGGAAGAGTTCAGGTTCACTTAGCTTGCCATTTGTGGGATCTTAAAATTATTATTTCTTTGCAATCATATCCATATGAGCATATTTTTAATGAAAAAGGGCATTCATGATGTAATTTGCAACATTAATATAACAAAATCTTATTCATTGGGATTTTATATTTCAGATATGGAATTAGTTCAGAAATCAAAACAGATTTGGATGACATTCTTCTATATTGGAATAAAGGGTTTACCTTGAAAACTAATCATTCTAACAAGACAGCAGGAATATATTTAACTAAATCAAGAAAACAACTGTTTTTAGGAGCACTTAAAATGACCCAGAAATAGTGATATGCTAATTACTAATCATTTTTTCTATTTATTGTAGTGTATCTAAAGGAATTAGGACTTGGGAGTATTTTATTTTTCTTAAACCTTAATTTTTAAAAAATATATGATAATATTACAGGTCTTTGAGAAATTATATAGTTTAAACTTTTCAATAGTTCTCTCTATTCTATTCCTAATTAGCAGGAATTCATAGGTGATTATCATGAGTAAATTAAAATTCAGAATCTTAATAATACATTGAGAAAAAAGTATAGGGAAGATCTTTTTGGCTCAAGGATTATATTATCAAGGAAATATTTGAATCACAAACCACATTCTCCTTGAAGTATCCTTCTTTCTAACTGTATCTCAGCACTTCCTCTCCTTTTTTACACCCTTATCTCCTTAAACGCAGGGAACATTTCAGAAAGCCATTAACTAACTTTTCAAACTTTGATATTACATAATATTGATTGAGTTAAATAAGACTTATGTGGGCATTTCTGTGGGATTCTAGATCCTTGACCCCAGCATTAATTGGAAGTTCCTTATCATTGAAAGAGCCCAAGTATTGACATGGAAATGGCAGTGCCAAGGCCCTGAGTGCCTCTGCTTCCTGCTGTCACTCTCACAAAAGACTGGCCAGCCGTTCTGCCTCGCCAGCAAAGACAAAGTGCGTCCAAGGTCGCCCTTCAGTCTGCGGCCTGGTCTGCACCCTAGCAGGTGTAGCTCACTGACTTGTAGATGAAGTGAAATGTATTGTTTGTCAAACAAAACCAGCACTGCCTCTATTCGTTTACAAAGAAAGTATACAATTAGTTTCAATTTTAAGAGTGCCAAGTAATATTTTAATACTTTCATTTTGTGCATGAGAAAGTCTGGTTGGAGTTACAATAGTCCATCTATGTAATGTGATGGAATTCGGGGAATTGGAGATGGCTGGTCTCCTTGGACCTTAAGTCTCCTTACTCAGGCTCAGTGAGTGAATATATTAAGACCTGAACACCATCTGAGATCTGAGAAAAAGAGACACACTCAGAGGCAGCTCTCTTCTCAAATATTCCAATTCTAGCCACCATGTGTGCACATAAAGTAACTGTTGATATAAACCTGTATTTGTTCCTAGGACCTTTGAAACTATGGTAATTACTGCAGATTCCAGCAAGACAGTGGGATCTCCGACATGCTCACAGTGACCAATGAGTGAGAGAATGGGAACTGGGTTAGAAATTGGAATTGAAAACTGAAATATTAAAGATATTGTTGTGTCCTGCTGAAAAGTCAAGTGTTAACACTGTTACAGTTCAAAGACTCAGACGTCTGTTCTTGGAAAAGTTTATCAGTTTACTGCTTCAAACCTGTTTACTGTAACTTTACACATAATTCTGTTCTATTGTTACCCGGAATCCCAGAGCTTTCTAATCACTAAATAATGCAAATATTATTGTTGTCAGACAGAACAAGAAATCCCTTCCAAAATCCTGGCAGCACACACACACACACATACACATATGAGTTTCTGGTTACAAATGGCAGATCGAACTAATGTGTTTACATATAAACCTAACACAAGAACAAGAAGGTATCAAAAAAGTACCTAAGACACAGACCAGCTTCTGTGGTCTTTGTGGAGTGGAGGGCAAGGTGAATGAAGAAGCTGGTGATGGAAAGAAAGTGCAGTCTAGACAATGCTTCTCCCAGCATTCAGACGAGGGACTAGCTTTCGTTTTGTTATTATTATTATCTTTTTTTATTTCCAAACTGTTGGAGATCAATATTTTTGTACCATATAATAAAAAGGAAATACTAGAAAAATAAAAAGACATAAAAATTCAGGACCAACGTTTTTAGTCTTATATCCAATAGACATAAAATTACTCTGTCAGGCTGCCATAAAAAGGTCTCAGTGGTCCCTGGCATTGCTTTATCTTGTTGCAGAGAGATAACTCATGGTGTGTGAACCCACATCTTTCCAAATGTCTCGAATGAGCATCACTGGTTTAGTGTCTCTGTGAAGGAGGAATAAAAACAAGAGGAGAATCTACTCACTTGCCAAAATGACATAATGTCTGGATTCAGAAATCCAGGCAGTGTAGACAGAAGTGACACATAGCACTCAGTGCTGGGGGGACACTGTACATGTCCCACACCCCGCTTCTTCCAAAGGCCCTCTCCACCCCTAGATGGCATGTCAGTGACCTGGAAAACCAAAAAATACCTGAATTGTACTCACGATGCTTTGTTTAAGAAGGCAAAGAAACTACTGATCCATTGATAAAAGGTCCCACCAATATCGTTAGCATACATACCACTTATTATAAACCCAGAGCCAGGAAAACAGTCACATCAGAAGAGCCCAGAATTTAAACAGCTGAGATTTCACAGTTTTGGAGACAAGGACTTTGCTTTGATTACTCTCAGTGCACTATTTTCTCACATATATCATAAACTTTTAAATAAAATTTATTAAATTAATGAAGAAAGGCCTAGAAATGAAGAGATATGGGTCATCTTTAAAGAGCTACATAACGCAGATCCCAGTAGCTAAGAAAACAACCAGTCTCTCCAGATCCTTAGATCTACAAGCACATCGCAGTGAAGGGAGTGGAAGCTAAAAGACAAGGATGCATCCTGACAACCGAATGCTTGATCCAGCTCTCAGACTTCTTCCCACTGAAAGTGATAGAAAACTGAATTAACGGAAAAGGAAATTTACTGGCACATATACCAAAAGAGTCTATGAAGAAAGCTGCACTCTGAAGAATTGATGCTTTTCAACTGTGGTGTTGGAGAAGACTCTTGAGTGTCCCTTGGACAGAAAGATCAAACCAGTCAATCCTAAAGGAAATCAGTCCTGAATATTCATTGGAGGGACTGATGCTGAAGCTGAAGCTCCAATACTTTGGCCACCTGATGCAAAGAACTGACTCACTGGAAAAGACCTGATGCTGGGAAAGATTGAAGGCAGGAGGAGCAGGGGATGACAGAGGATGGGATGGTTGGATGGCATCACTGACTCAATGGATATGAGTTTGCACAAACTCCAGGAGTTGGCAATGGACAGGGAAGGCTGGCATGCTGCAGTCCATGGGGTCATAGAGTCAGACACGACTGAGTGACTGAACTGATACTGAGAGGGAGGGCTTCCCTGGTAGCTCAGCTGGTTAAGAATCCACCTACAATGCAGAAGCCCCTGGTTCGATTTCTGGGTCAGGAAGATCTCCTGAAGAAGGGATTGGCTATCCATTGGAGTATTCTCAGGCTTCCCTGGTAGCTCAGATGGTAAAGAATTTGCCTGCAATGTGGGAGACCTGCTTTTGATTCCTTGGTTGGGAAGGTCCCCTGGAACAGGGCATGACAACCCACTGCAGTATTCTTGCCTGGAGAATCCCCATGGACAGAGGAGCCTGGCCGGCTCCGTGGGGTCCGTGGGGTCACAAAGAGTTGGACATGACTGAGTGACTAAGCACAGCGCAGCATACCCAGAGGGAAAAGCGTAGCAACAAACCTGGACTTGGGCATGGACTGGTCGGGGCTAGAATCCTCACAGTGGATGGCTGTTCCTTTTCTCTCCTGCGAGACAGGTTCTTACCCTGAGGCCACAGCATGGCTGCCAGACAAGTCCAGACTTGACATCCTCAAGTTCAAGATCAGCTGACTGTACTTATGGGGGCCTGTGTTTGTCTCTGCATTCACTCACCAATACTACGTTGCATTACAGTAGGTCTTGAAGTTGGGCAGTGAGTTCTCCAACTTTCTTCTTCAATGCTGGCTGTTAGTTTGAGTTTTTGACTTTCCCCATAAGATTTGGGGTCAGCTTGTCAATATCTACAAAATAGCTGGTATGGATTTTGATTAGGATCATATTGAATCTACAGATCAAGTTGGGAAGAATGCACAACTTTATAATATTGAATCTTTTAATTCAAGGTAACAGTATAATTCCATTTGTTTAGATTATTTTTTGCTTTTTTCAATGAGATGGTTTTCCATAATTTTTTCTATTTGTTAAGGTTCATCTTATGATGCAAAATGTGATCAGAATATACAATGGAGTAAAGACAATCTCTTTAACAAGTGGTGCTGGGAAAACTGGTCAACCACTTGTAAAAGAATGAAACTAGATCACTTTCTAACACCACACACAAAAATAAACTCAAAATGGATTAAAGATCTAAATGTAAGACCAGAAACTATAAAACTCCTAGAGGAGAACATAGGCAAAACACTCTCAGACATAAATCACAGCAGGATCCTCTATGATCCACCCCCCAGAATTCTGGAAATAAAAGCAAAAATAAACAAATGGGATCTAATTAAAATTAAAAGCTTCTGCACAACAAAGGAAAATATCAGCAAGGTGAAAAGACAGCCTTCTGAATGGGAGAAAATAATAGCAAATGAAGCAACTGACAAACAACTAATCTCAAAAATATACAAGCAACTTATGCAGCTCAATTCCAGAAAAATAAATGACCCAATCAAAAAATGGGCCAAAGAACTAAATAGACACATCTCCAAAGAAGACATACGGATGGCTAACAAACACATGAAAAGATGCTCAACATCACTCATTATCAGAGAAATGCAAATCAAAACCACAATGAGGTACCACTTCACACCAGTCAGAATGGCTGCGATCCAAAAATCTGCAAGCAATAAATGCTGGAGAGGGTGTGGAGAAAAGGGAACCCTCCTACACTGTTGGTGGGAATGCAAACTAGTACAGCCACTATGGAGAACAGTGTGGAGATTCCTTAAAAAATTGCAAATAGAACTCCCTTATGACCCAGCAATCCCACTGCTGGGCATACACACCGAGGAAACCAGAATTGAAAGAGACACATGTACCCCAATGTTCATCGCAGCACTGTTTATAATAGCCAGGACATGGAAACAACCTAGATGTCCATCAGCAGATGAATGGATAAGAAAGCTGTGGTACATATACACAATGGAGTATTACTCAGCCGTTAAAAAGAATTCATTTGAATCAGTTCTGATGAGATGGACGAAACTGGAGCCGATTATACAGAGTGAAGTAAGCCAGAAAGAAAAACACCAATACAGTATACTAACACATATATACGGAATTTAGAAAGATGGCAATGACGACCCTGGATGCAAGACAGGAAAAAGACGCAGCTGTCTATAACGGACTTTTGGACTCAGAGGGAGAGGGAGAGGGTGGGATGATATGGGAGAATGGCATTCTATCATGTATACTATCATGTAAGAATTGAATCGCTAGTCTATGTCTGACGCAGGATACAGCATGCTTGGGGCTGGTGCATGGGGATGACCCACAGAGATGTTATGGGGAGGGAGGTGGGAGGGGGGTTCATGTTTGGGAACACATGTAAGAATTAAAGATTTTAAAATTAAAAAAAAAATAATAATAATAATAAAAAAAAATAAATAAATAAAAAAAAAAAAAAAAAAAAAACAAAATGTGATCAATTTCAGTCTATGATGTCTCATGTGATCTTGAATAGAATATATATTTTGCTGCTGTTGAGTGGACCATTTTTCAAATGTCATTTAGATAAAGTTAAGTTATAAAGATATTGATGATGAATTCTTCCATGTTTTGTTTTTCTGAGAAAAATTATCTATCCTTTAATTTGAAGGATAATTTCACTGGTTATGGAACTCTAGTTTGGTGAGTTTTTTCCTAATACCTTCAACATTTAAATACTTCATTTCATTCTTCTTGTTTGCATTATTTCTGATAAGACATCACTATAATTCTTATCCTTTTTCTCTCTATATGTGGAATACTTGTCAATTAAGGAGGTACATTTTAGGCAGATACTTTAAAACAAAAATATTTATCACTACTTTTTCAGATTTCTAAAATTTTTATTTGTAAAGCATTCTGAGATTGCAAGAAAACTGGTAAAATTTCAAGGTTATACCCCCTCAATACAGACTTAAGTAGAAATAAAATAGACGCAAGGTTACATCTTTTTTACACATAATAGTTTTTACCTCTTAATCCCCAACCCTTATTTTGCCCCTCCCCTCTTTCTTCTGGTAACCACTAGTTTGTTCTTTATATCTGTGAGGCTGTTTTTCTTTTGCAATATACATTGGTTTGCTAAATATTTAGTGATAGCATATACTATTTGTCTTTCTCTCTGACTTATTTCACCAAACATAGTACCCTCCAGATTGTTGCAAATGGCAAAGTTTCATTCTTTTTCTGGGTAACATCTCATTATATATACATATATATATACTTCTTTATTATATACATATATACATCTTTATTTTGTATGTATATATATATATATACATATATATTTATTCATCTATTGCTAAGCTACAAGGATACACTATACAGCTCAGAGAATATAGCTAATATTTTATAACTTTAAGTGGAATACAATCTATAAAATATTGAATCACTATGTAGCATATTGTAGCAAAACTAGTAGCATATTGTAAATTAACTATATTTCAATAAAACAGATGTGCAAAATAGCCACAATCTTTACTCTTACTACCCTACCCTAGTAGTAGTAGTAGTAGTCACTAAGTCATGTCTGATTCTTTGTGACCCCATGGACTGTAGCCCGCCAGGCTCCTCTGTCCATGGAATTTTCCAGGCAAGAATACTGGAGTGGGTTGCCATTTCCTTCTCCAGGGATTGAACCCATGTCTCCTGCATAAGTAGGTGGATTCTTTACCACTGAGCCACCAGGGAAGCCCCTACCCTCCCTAGAACTAGTCCAAATGCCTATTGTTAAGAGAATGAATAAATTTTTGTGATATGGTCTTACAAGCATGCTGCTGCTACTGCTGCTAAGTCACTTCAGTCGTGTCTGACTCTGTGCGAACCCATAGACAAGAGCCCACCAGGCTCTGCCATCCCTGGGATTCTCCAGGCAAGAACACTGGAGTGGGCTGCCATTTCCTTCTCCAATGCATGAAAGTGAAAAGTGAAAGTGAAGTTGCTCAATCGTGTCTGACTCTTTGCGGACCCCATGGACTGCAGCCTACCAGGCTCCTCCGTCCATGGGATTTTCCAGGCAAGAGTACTGGAGTGGGGTGCCATTGCCTTCTCCACTTACAAGCATAAATGAGCTCTAAAAATAGAATAAACTGTTGTTTTTCAAAAGCATTACTTAGGGTAAAAGATATCTTGAAAAAAAATTATACCTTGAGTACAATTAAAAACCAAACATTTTGAGAATGTTAAAAAAAATTTCATTGTTTCATTGATTAGTGAAAGACATGTGATTCTGTACCTCAGGAAAGAGTAGAGGTTGTTGATATTGATATAGGATGGAGGTGCCTGCTTAAGTGGAAGAGACATTTTTGAGGGACATATTCAATAGTTAAAGGTATTTACTAATTCAACATGAAAAATCCCCTTTCAGTAAAAATTGACAAGCACACTAGATAGTATGCAAAGCAGAACTCGGGGTGTTAGGCTCTGCATTTGATCTTTCTCTAATATTATAAAGGAGAAGCCACAAGGAAATGCTTCTATCTACACTTCAAATACTATTTTCTCCCTTTGCTATATAGCAATGCCGATAAAATCAATTAAATCATACACAACTATTAAAACGTGTTTTCAACTTTCTCCTTATTTTGTAACTCAACCTTAGGATTCAATTTCAAATTATTAAGTAATTTATTTTTATAATATGAAGCTATTTATACTCAATAATATTTAGAAGTTTCCTGTGGAGTCATTTAAAATTGTGATGGGCACGATGTTGGTTTAAAGCAAAGGCAATATTGGGTATGGCCAACATCATAAACCACTCCAGATCCCCTGAACACACACACATGCATGCCCATACAGAAGAATAAATGAGAAAACTCTTACTATAATTTATCAGTGGTGATACCAGGCTCTTTATGCACTGTGACGTGGGAAGGACTCTAATAACTATTGAGTAAAATACAGAGCTGGTTATCTGGTATTAATAGGATTCTACTTTTCTAAAATATGTTGGAAGCTTTAGAACAGGTTACAAAGAAAGACAGGTTGACACAAATTGGATTTAGCTACCAGTTACATATGAATTTATGGGAACAATAAAATAGGTTAAGTTATTCTTGACAGGTTTAGAGGATTGAAACAATGGAGATCCAAGGCAAAAGCTATAAAAAACACAAACTTGGAAGCACAGAGATCACAAACAACAAAAGAAATATGGGAACTTTCTAAAGAAAATTGCACATATTTGGGGTATAACATTTTTCTAAAAGATGTATTGAATGTGAAATTTCCCAAATTTTATTTCAGGAAAATTAACATTTGACATAAAGGAAACTTGACATACACTTTTACATAAAGGAAATTACATATATTTAGTGTCACTTTTTATTCTTGCTTTATTCAGTTCAGTTCAGTCACTCAGTTGTGTCTGACTCTTTGCGACCCCATGAATCGCAGCACGCCAGGCCTCCCTGTCCATCACCATCTCCCGGAGTTCACTCAGACTCACGTTCATCGAGGCCGTGATGCCATCCAGCCATCTCATCCTCTGTCGTCCCCTTCTCCTCTTGCCTCCAATCCCTCCCAGCATCAGAGTCTTTTCCAATGAGTCAACTCTTCGCATGAGGTGGCTAAAGTACTTGCTTTATTATATGCCTATATAATTATATTTGGTAACAACTTATAAACAGAAGCACATATGATTCTACCATCATCTTGACAAAACTAAATCCTTCAAATCTAAATTGTTATGGAAATTGAAGAATTAAAAATACTAAAGACTGATGTCACCAAGATGGTGGAGCAGAAGTCCTCTGTTCCCCAATACAGATCGACGATAACTGTATCCATGAACTAAAATGGCCCCGGGAGAGCCCTGGAGTCTTCATAAGAAACTTCAGCAACATAATGGAACCAAAAGACCTGAGCAGAGCTTCACACAAACCCTGGAAGATCGTCTTCATTTTGTCTGCATCACTCGATCCCCCAGGCTAGCCCTGGCCAGAGCCAGGAGGGCCTCCACGCTAGGAAGGAGGGAGTAAATGACGAGTTTCCCCAGCCTCTGCTCACTGTAGGAAGGTCCTGCTTTGCTTTCACCCCACCCAGACCAGCAAAGCTGAGACTTACAGACATGCCCACAAAAATAAAAAAAGAAGAAGAAAAGCATCAGCCACACAGCATGCTCTGTCAGCCTAGATCCGGTGACTGACCCTATTCCTTCATGAAACCTACTTGAAGAATACTTTGAATTCCTAGAGCATCAGACTCATATTTTTGTTCTCATTCTTACCATACATAAGAAAAGAATCTTCTCAGCTTATTGCAAGGAATGGAAATAGCCCATAACATGAAGGATTACCAACATAAAACCATGTCATTTAAATTTTTGGTAACAGAGATAGTTTTGAAAAATAAATTTGAATAGAATTTTGCCAGAACAACCATCATTTGTCAGTGACGAGTGAAACTGGTCAAGGGAAATGGATCCTGGCAAAAATTAATGGTTTCACCATTGCTGAGTTTGGATAAGAAAAATGCTGACACAGTCAGGGCTATTTTGGCTTATTTATGATTATTTTCCTTTCAAAAAGAATATGCTCTAGAGAGAAATTTGTCGTTTCTCTTGGCACTGGGAGGAAAGGTATCTTTACGTCATGGTGTGAGATTGCTTTCTCCATCCACTGCCTCTGCTAATCTTGCCTGTATCTTAATAACTTCTTTATTTTCAGACCACTGCGTGATTGGTGTGAGTACATTTTCTTCAGTAGTTCAGGCGTTCAGCATCTCTTCTTCCTCTCGCATTGATCCATACCTAGCCTAATCTAAAGGCTTGGCTTTGTAGAGATGCTGCCTTTGGAATTGAAGGCCTTTGTCCTCAAACACTGAGGACGCCACCTAAGTTTGGGTTTTAGCTCCAGGGGGTGCAGTACACTGAAATCCATGGCCTTTCCTCACGCGATCTCCATGGCAGGCAACAACAGTGACCCTACGTTGTCACTCACACCCCTTCTGCCCGCTCTGACCCATGTTTTGGCTCAGACCCAAACATGGTACTTTATCTAGGCAGCTGTGAGCAGACATAATGGAGGCTTAGGCTTGCAAAGTCACCTCCAGATTTCCTCTCCTCTGTGGCCTCCCATGTGGACCTGAGAACTGGTCCCAACTGGCTTGTTGGAAGATGAAACCTATGGAACAAAACCAATCCTCACCTCTCAGCCTGGCTGAGACCATTCCAGAGCATCTCGGGCCAGCTACTCCCAACATATACAGACCCGAGGCCCAGATAAGAGCCCCAGAACCACTGACTGCTCACCAGAGGCCTGAGTGAGCACAGAGCAGGTCAGCCCAGGCTAAGTCAGCACACCAAGCCCCTACACTCACTCCTGGCAAAAGTCCACCTAGTATGCCCCTGGTGTTCATGACGTTTGTTATGCAGGACTGTGGGGGGGGATGGCTGATGCTTGGCAAGCTCTGCAGCTTTTATGACTGTGCACCAGACTCATTATTTTTTTTCAAACTGTGACTAATAACCAATTAAATGCATGTCAAGACTTTCTGAAAATGCTAAAAAAAAGAAAAGAATAGGGATAAAAATAAAGCAGAAAGTAGCATGAGTAATAAAATAAAATATTGCCTCTGAAACTTTTTTGTTATGTGTGCGAGCGTGTATGCGTGTGTGTGTGTGTGTGCACATGTTTTCTGAGTCACTAAGTAAAGTGTGCTCTAGCTCTGGGTCTGGGTCCAAAGGATAGGGACAACTGAGCTGCGTTGCCTGTGTAACCCGGGAGGTATTGACAAGCACACCTCCGTCTGGGTGACACAGGAAGATGCAGGCAGCACAGGATGAATTGATCACCTCGACAACCGGAGCACATGCCTGGGTCACGGATGCCATCTCTGAGCGTGAAGGACAGCAAAACCTTCAGGAATAATGATTCTGTAAATTTAAAGCTACATAGTTTATAGGGTTTTCTAATCAGAAAAGACATCTAGGAAATTGGACTGAAAGTGCTTATAAAATGACCTTACTTCTTCTGACCAGTAAATCTAAGGTCAGTCTATGGATACAAAGCAATTAAAAGGCCAGTGACACATGGAAGGAACTCTGGACTTGCATCTCATGTTTGTACGATGTGTGTGTAGGACTTAGTTTGATCCTAAGACACGGGGACAAATGCAAAACTGATGGGGGAGGACCAAGAGGCCATGAAAGACTGACCTAAACACAGGCTCTATGTAAACACATGACACGCGCGACAGGCAGCTGTTAGGTGGAGGAGATCATAAATCTGCAAGCAGATGACCCCTCCCTGGCGGTCAGCGCAGGACTTCCTCACACACGCTGTGGTCCCGGGTGGGCTGGCATTCTCACTGGGTCCTGGGATGTAGTCAGGAGAGATGCTCCCTCCCACCCCTGCAGAGTTCCTCTGTCCCCAGACAGCAGTCTAAGGTCTGAGGGAATGAGAGAGAACTGTTGATAACCAACATAAACCAAAACAGAAAAAAGAAACCGTGGGAGAGGTAGAAGACAAAGAATGCTTCAAATACGCTTGGAAATGACTTATGTTACTATAGTGCCTTAAAGTTTGCAAAACACACATATACAAAGTATATCTAGACAAATACATGTGTGTGTGTGTGCGCTCAGTCATGTCCAACTCTTTGCAACCCCACGGACTCCTCTGTCCATGGAATTCTCCAGGCAAGAACACTGGAGGGGGTTGTCATGCCCTCCTCCAAGAGAATTTTCCCAGCCTGGGATCAAACCAGCATCTCCTGCATTTCCTGTTTTGATAGGCGGATTCTTTACCCCTGAGCCATCTGGGAAGACACAGATGCACCTAAAATGAGACACATGCTATTTCGTTTAATTTCCAATCTATAGGGCTTGGTTATTCTTGGTCTCCAGATGAGGCAGGTAAGCCTGAGACTGTTTCGTTGACTCGAGTGCAGGTTAGCTGTAAATGTGGGACCCTTGATGTTCCCCTTGACTTTGCACTACAGCTCTCTCCACCGTAGACGATGTCTCTGTGTGCCTTGTGTGTTACTAAATGATTTTCCTTCTCAAAGGAATCACGAACTGGATGATAAACTCCCAGAGCTGTAGGCATTTCTTTTTATAACAGCCACATAAAAGACCACATGCAGAATATGGCCTTTTATGTACTGACACATGTTTCACAAATGGCTTTGTTGTAAAGGAGAAATGAAAATATATGACCATTCTTGATAAATGAAAAAAGATTAGCTATATATCTATTTAAAAACCCACATGATTTCTAATAATAAAAAAATAATTAAAACAATGAACTATGATGAAGCTCTGAACTTTGAGACTTAGGATTTTTTTTTAGCTTTACTGAAGTATAATCGATATACAAACACTGGCTGTATTTAGTGTATACAATTTGATGAGTTAGGAGATGTACATGTGCTTGTGGAATGATTATCATAGTTAAGGTCTATAAACATCCATAATCTGTGAGTTTCCTGTGACCCTTCGCTTTGTTCTGTGTTTATTTTTTGCAATAAAAACAATTTTACACGTGATCTACTGTCTTGACAAATGGTCTCAGTGGACACATGCTTCCGTGTGGTACCCATCAGTCTTATGCTATAGGGAAGATCTCCAGAACATACTCATCTTGTGAAACTTAAACTTTATACCCATTGAACGATGTTTTCCCCACCACCACACCCCCTAGCACCTGCCTTTGCTTTTCCCATTTTGATAAGGCTACATGTAATGCCCTGTGTGTGATCATAGCAGCTCTGATAACTTGGGATAATGTAACACAGCATCATCAAGGCCTATGTAAAAGTAAAAAGTAGCTTAATAAAGAGTAAACATGTTTACATCAGTGATTGCTGCTAATGGACTAATTCTATCAGTTAATGAGCATCTGAACAAGAACACACAAGTATGAATGATGTCTGTGCAGTGTTTACCGCAGATAAGCTAAAAAGCAGACGAGTCTCAACAGTTGTTTGAACATTCACCAAGTCAAACCCGACCATGTGTGTGATCAGCCGAGAGGATTCAACGCACAACAGAGCACGGCTGCACATGAGGAGGAAGGTAAGCAGCCCATTAAGTAGCTCTCATCCCTTAGGATATTTTAGGGCACCATGTTCTCAGAAGAGAGGCAGCAGGTTCCTGCTCAGAGGAACTTCAGATCTGTTTTGGTGAAGATATAGAGGGAAAAAGAGGGAAGAGACACGACGTAACAAGCTCGATTTTTCTAAATGTTCTTCTACTCCTCTTATTCATTCCAAAAAGGGGAGAAAAGAGAGAAAAGACTAAGTAAATAAAAATTAAGTGATTCCTCAGTGCAGTGTCTTCTTAGTCCTGTTTCTGCCAATTGACTGATAAGCTAAACTTCCTTTTTGAATTCATTCTCCAAAATGTTAACTGAATAGCACTGCTGCCCAATTTAAAAAGTAAGAGTTATCATCCAAAGTCAGGGCTGCTGATCATTTCTTCTGGTGAAGCTACCATCGTTTGGATTGTAATCAACCCACTCCCCTATTCTTTCCTGGAGAATTCCATTGCTATAGTCCATGGGGGCACAAAAAAGTCAGACACGGCTTAGCAACTAAACAACAACAATCAACAGATACATTTGTGAAGAAAGAAAGCCAAAAACTTTCATAGTGTATTATTTCTTCAACCCTCACCAAAATCCCCTGTAGGAAAGAGTAACGAAAGACATTACATCCGCCATAATATTAGTGTATTTAAGAGGCAGACACGGCAATAAACATTAGCTCGTTAAGTAAGCACCGGAAACAGCCAGTTTTGTCCTTACAAAGATGTATTGAACAGCACTGCCCTTTAGGGGTTATACAGAGTAGAACTGAGCTACTAAAAATGGAAATTTATTCCTCAACATATTGCTGCTTAAATGGGGAATATTCTGATGTCTCTAAGGCTTTTCTGGATAATTTTATCAGTTTATGACCCTAATACTTCAAGGCCACGAAATAGCTTTTCCTTTTTTTTTTCCCCTTCTTTAGAGAAAGTTAGTGTGTCATCTTTTCTATGAGTACCATTTCTCTATGTCATTCAAGGTTTTTTTCCTTGATCTAATTAAAGATATACCACATTATTTAGCAAAATAGCAGTATCTACTATATAATACATAATAAAGCAACATAAAAACAAAGTTCAATAGTTAAGCCACCTTAGATGTTTATGGAGCTTTCTTTATAGACTTTTTAAAAATGCAAGCATATTTACACGGCATTTTTGGCACAGCTCTGGTCTCTAGGGTATTAAATGGCCAGCACAATATTTGATGAAATGAGCCAACGGCTGCAAAAGCAAAATTACTATAGTAGCAACATATTTATGGTAAAATGAAAAGAATTCACCTTCTCCCCGCAGAGGCAATAATACTGAGCCTGTTAATTTTCTTTACCCTTAGGCTGAAAAAATGTTTTTAGGTCATGAGAAGCATATGATTTCATGTATGAGCCATTTAATAACTTTGAAAATTGATCATAACTCAAATTTCCTTTACACCTACATCTTTATTCAAAGTACTCTTAGAAAAAAAAAAACACAAACAAATGGAGCCTTTCTGTTATGTTGTTGAGTTTCTGCAATGAAGATAATTTTGTTTAGCAAAGCATATCTAAATATTTCTTTATACATTTTCAAATAATAATAAAACTATATTACATATAAGTTTATCTTCCCATTAACTTACAAATAATGTTAACTTATGTGTAGCATTAATGAACATATCTTTAATGATAGCACTCCTAATGATGTTCAGTGAATGTTGGCTTTGTAGCAACAGAAATTTAAAAATCTGTATGAAATTCTAGGAAGAAGTAATTTTAAGAAGACTGGAGGAGTAACTATGTCTCTGTATAACCAGACATGACTTTGAAAATTTAAACTCATGTCTTGCTTTTAGCTGGTTTCTGAATGTGAAAGTGAATTGTCTTTGGTTTACATAAAAGTTTAAAAGTCCTAGTTCACAGGAAGACCCAGCAAAATCACTAACAGAACAGACATATCAGCTGGCTTCTCAGAGCCTGGCACTGTCCCATGGGGACAAGATGGGGGGCGAGTTTCATCTGTTACCGTCATAGAAACACCCACAGTAAGATTCACCATTTGTAATTCACTCGATCTCTGTCTCAGTTCCCTCCCCATCTCATTTCTCTGTCTGCCCAGTACCACAACAGCCTTCCAAATAAGCACGTTGCCTCCCTATTTCATTTCCAGGCATCTCTTCCTCTCTGTATGAATGTTGTCAGCCAGAAACCCACGCATCCTAGGGCCTAGCTTCTGCAACAAGAGAAACCACTGCAACGGGAAGCCCAAGAAACGCAACTAGAAAAAAGCCCGCCTAGCAACAAAGACTCAGCACAGCCAAAAGTAAATAAATAAATAAGTACAATTATTTTTTTTTAAATGAGTAGGTATGGAGGAGACGAAAGGCTAAGGTCAGTTTCACCCCAAAGCTGAGATTGTCTGTGGTCTGGAAGATTTTATCCAAATTCTCCACTATCTTTATTCATTGTTCAATTGTTGGGAGATGTCAGGGATTGCTGCATAAAAGCAAAAGAAGTTAATTGAAGGTCATTTACATTCAAAGAGTCAATGGTCATTCAAAGCAAAGAAAAAAAAACAAACAAACTCTACTTAAGCTGTTCCTATGTGAGCTCTCATGGTGGTACCTACAAAGAAGACTTTTCTTATTAGTGAATTTATCTGTGTCAAAAATATATTCACCAGGCAGCTCTGGGAAAACTCAAGAACATAATAGTCTTGACTATTTGGACCAGAAGTGTCATAGGGATGGGTCAGCAGGCAGAGTGATCCCAGCTGGCCTGGCAGCCCTCTACACTCATCACCTCCCCATTCATCAGACACTGCTCGATGAGTAGAAGCCACCGGAGGCCTCTGGAGGTTTTCGCAGGTGACACAGGTGAGCTTACAGAGGTCAGACAGGACTGCACTGACAGCTGAGCTACCCAGAGACCAGGGGGAAGAAATGGCTTTAAATCCAGGTGGAGAGGAACGGCCAGGGCAATGGTGAAGTGAAGTGAAGTCATTCAGTTGTGTCCAACTCTTTGCGATCCCGTGGACTGTAGCCCACCAGGCTCCTCTGTCCATGGAATTCACCAGGCAAGGATATTGGAGTGGGTTGCCATTTCCTTCTCCAGGGGATCTTCCCAACCCAGGGATTGAACCCAGGTCTCCCACATTGCAGGCAGATACTTTACCCTCTGAGACACCAGGGCAATGATAGGAGAGTGGAAACCAGAACTCTTAAGCAGGTTTGCAACTGGGCTGCTTTTTAAATTTGTGTTTATTTTATTTAAAAACATTGTATTGAAATATAGTTGATTTACAATGTTGTGTTAGTTTCCGGTATACACCAAGGTGTATATCCTTGGATGAGTCAGATAATAGTTGTCAAATACTGAAAGAAAATTTCACCCATTTTTTGTGCTTTTACAAATTAATAGCTGCAGACATGACACACTCTCAGATGTAATCAGCATCATTAGTGTTTTCCATTGTTTTCTTAAGTCTGTATAATCAACCAGCTATTAAATCAAGACCTGCCTGGAGCATCTGTCATTTCCCAGATGCCTGGACCATTTGCATTCTCCCAACATGAAGTTGCCGAATGCCAAGTTGGAAAGAATTTCATAGGAGCACAAGATAATGTTGTAGATGCAATAGATACAAATACCTGCATGAAGGTGCGCAACAGCAGAATAATTAAGGACAAGGAGTTTTGCAAAAGAATTCCAAGAAAACATATACTTCCGCTTTATCGACTATGCCAGAGCCTTTGACTGTGTGGATCACAACAAACTCTGGAAAATTCTTCAAGAGACAGGAATACCAGACCACCTGATCTGCCTCTTGAGAAATCTGTATGCAGGTCAGGAAGCAACAGTTAGAACTGGACATGGAACAACAGACTGGTTCCAAATAGGAAAAGGAGTACATCAAGGCTGTATATTGTCACCCTGCTTATTTAACTTATATGCAGAGTATATCATGAGAAATGCTGGGCTGGAGGAAGCACAAGCTGGAATCAAGATTGCTGGGAGACAATGTTCATGGCAGCACTGTTTACAATAGCAAGGACATGGCAGCAACCTAGCTGCCCATCAGCAGACGAATGGATAAGAAAGCTGTGGTACATATACACGATGGAATATTACTCAGCCATTAAAAAGAATGCATTTGAATCAGTTCTAATGAGGTGGATGAAACTGGAACCTATTATACAGAGTGAAGTAAGCCAGAAAGAAAAACACCAATACATTATACTAACACATGTATATGGAATTTAGAAAGATGGTAATGATGACCCTATATGTGAGACAGCAAAAGAGACACAGATGTAAGGAACAGTCTTTTGGACTCTGTGGGAGAAGGCGAGGGTGGGATGATTTGAGAGCGTAGCGTTGAAACGTGTATATTATCATATGTGAAGTGGGTTGCCAGCCCAGGTTTGATGCATGAGACAGGGTGCTTAGGGCTGGTGCACTGGGATGACCCTGGGGAATGGGATGGGGAGGGGGGTGGGACGGGGGTTCTGGATGGGGAACACATGTGCACTCGTGGCTGATTAGTGTCAATGTATGGCAAAACCAATACAGTATTGTAAAGTAAAATAAAGTAAAAATAAAAATTAAAAAAAAATAAAATTAATTAATTAATTTTAAAAAATAGAAAAATAAATGAAAACCTTCTGGAAAAAAAAAGATTGCCAGGAGAAATATCAATAACCTCAGATATGCAGTTGACACCACCCTTATGGCAGAAAGTGAAGAACTAAATGAGCCTCTTGATGGAAGTGAAAGGGGAGAGAGACAAATTTGGCTTAAAGCTCAACATTCAGAAAACTAAGATCAAAAACTAAGTGATGGCATCTGGTCCCATCACCTCATGGCAAATAAATGGGGAAACAGTGGAAACAGTGAGAGACATTTTCCTGGGCTCCAAAATCACTGCAGATGGTGACTGCAGCCATGAAATTAAAAGATGCTTACTCCTTGGAAGGAAAGCTCTGACCAACCTAGACAGCAGAGACATTACTTTGCCAACAAAGGTCTGTCTAGTCAAAGCTATGGTTTTTCCAGTAGTCATGTATCGATGTGAGAGTTGGACTATAAAGAAAGTTGAGCGCTGAAGAACTGATGCTTTTAAATTGTGGTGTTGGAGAAAACTCTTGAGAGTCCCTTGGACTGCAAGGAGATCAAACCAGTAAATCCTAAAGAAATCAGTTCTGAATATTTATTGGAAGGACTGATGTTCAAGCTGAAACTCTAAACTTTGGCCACCTAATGCAAAGAACTGACTCATTTGAAAAGACCCTGATGCTAGGAAAGATTGAAGGTGGGAGGAGATGGGGATGACAGAGGATGAGATGGTTAGATGGCATCACTGACTCAATGGATATGAGTTTGAGTAAGCTCCGGGAGTTGGTGATGGTCATGGAGGCCTGGTGTGCTGCAGTCCATGGGGTTGCAAAGAGTTGGACGTGACCGAGTGACTGAACTGAACCCCTTGCTTTTTAATGTAATTTATTGAAAATAAGCTCTTGCAATTTAATTTTAATAATGTCTGCATTTGACAACTGGTTTTCAATATATTCCTGATAATATTGCAGTCAGCCATTGTAATTCAGAACCAGCTTGCTCCTGATTACACTGTATTCACAGTTCTAACAAGATGCCTTCTCTGGGCCCCACTCTGACCTACACGAATGGTATCTACTCTTTTTAAGTTCATGCCATGAAATTTTTCTCCATTTTCTTATCTTGCAGTTCATTTTTTGTTAAGCTTCTCCAGAGTATGTCCAGGACACTGGAACATTTACAGAACATACAAGAAAAGAAGATTCTATTAATATCAGAGAGATTATGGACTTGGAGCTGGAAACAGATAATTAGGAACCAGTGGGATAACTGCTGTCAAAGATAAGAAACTGCAGGTTAAATGAAGAACCTGGGGCTTCAGTGAGAACTTAGTAGGGGAAGTGAGGCTTGAGCTAAACTTGAGCTGGGGGTCTTCAAGCAGACATGGGAGGAGGCATGTAGCTGTTTTTATGTAATAGACACTTCTATAGAGCTCATGCAGTATCAAGGAAACGTTTCTGGGCAGACTATGTCAGGTCTTGCAGGAGACACAGGATACATAGGTTCAATCCCTGGCTTGGGAAGACCCCCTGGAAAAGGGCATGGCAACCCACTCCAGCAATCTTGCCTGGAGAATCTCATGGACAGAAGAGCCTGGCGGGCTATAGTCTATAGGAGTCACAAAGAGTCAGACATGACTGAAGTGACTTAACACACACAAAATCTACAAAATGATACATTCATTGTGAATGTAAATTCTAACACATAACAAAAATGAATAACCAAATACAGCACCCAAATTCAATAACACACTCAATGCCCCCATGTGGATGCGTTTCCTGTACATTTTCTTCTAAACCCATCAATTTTCTCATTCCCAGGGTAAGCACTGACTTTGCGTGTAAGTCATTTTTTTAAAAAAACTTTAGATTCGTTAGGTTGCATTATGCTGCTGAGGGATAGAAAAACATTTACTTACTGTGTAGTCCCCTGAGCTTTTCCTTTCTGTTGACCACTGTCTTCTAAGACCCATCCATAAGACATGTGGTTTAGTTCATTTTCTTTGCTATGTGAAACTGACTACCAGAAGTCTGTTTTTTTAAAAAATATATCCAGCATGTGAGAATGATCAAAGAGACTGGCAATTTGGGGGGATTTTATTTATTTATTTTATTGGCTTTACTTGTTTTCACTGCTGTGTGGGCTTTCTCCAGTTGCAGTGAACTGGGGGCTACTCTTTAGCTGAGGTTCCTTGGCTTCTTATTGCAATGGTTCCTCTTGTGGAGCATGGACTCTAGGAGCACAGTCATCAGGAGTCGCAGCAGGCTAGCTCTGTAGTTGCGACTTGTGAGGTCTAGAGCTCAGGCTCAATAGTTGTGGTGCATGAGCTTGGTTGCACCACAGCATATGGGATTTTCTCAGACCAGGGATCAAACCCATGTCTCCTGCATTGGCAGGAGGATTCTTTACCACTGGGCCACCAGGGAAGCCCTCGTAGTCTGTATTTATTCTCTTTGTTGATAGACTATCTACTTCGTTTACAGTTTTATTGTCTTTAATAAGCAATAGAACTATGACCATTTTTATGAATATCTCATAAGAATGAAATATCATAGCTACTGGAAGTTATGGTTTTGCCAGTAGTCATGTACGGATGTGAGAACTGGACAATAAAAAAGGCTGAATGCCGAAGAATTGATGCCTTTGAATTTTGGTGCTAGGGAAGACTCTTGAGAGTTCCTTGGACAGCAAGGAGATCAAGTCAGTCAATCCTAAAGGAAATAAACCCTGAATATTCATTGGAAGGACTGATGCTGAAGCTGAAGCTTCAATACTTTGGCCAGCTGATGCGAAGAGCAGACTCATTGGAAAAGACCCGGATACTGGGAAAGATTGAAGTCAGGAGAAGAAGGGGATGACAGAGGATGAGATGGTTGGATGGCTTCACCAACTCAATTTATGTGAGTTTAAGCAAACTCCAGGAGACGGTGAAGGGAAAGGGAAGTCTGGCGTGATGTAGACCATGGGGTCGCAAAGAAGTGGACACAACTGAGCAACTGAACAGCAACAGCAAATGGATATTTCCAGGTGCACCTGTGCAGAAACATTGCCAAGCTATGTCCCCATGAGTGGAATTGCTCCTGGGGTAGGTAGGATACACCGATTCTTAACTTTACCAGATAATGTCAGATTGTTTCCTAAGTCGTTTTACCACAGTGGATTCTTACCAGTGGTATACAGGAGCTCCTTTCATCCATCCCTCACCAGAAATTTATATTATCATATTTCTTAAACATCGCCAGTTCAGTGACTGTGAAATGGAAGTTCTTTTGAATCTCAATTTGCATGTGCCTGATTTTCACTTAGGTTGAGCTTCTTTCATATGTTAATAGAGTGTTTGAGCTTCTTTCCTGTTAAAAAAATTACTAGTCACTTTTGTCCATTTGTCAGTGAAATCCACGGCATGTCACCTCTTATTTGTCATCTTTTTATTTCCTTCTTGGTATTTATTGATTGATTAATAAACAAGAGGTCATCCCTTCACTTATTCCTTTAATTCGAAAATATTTACTGAGTTCTTGCTCAGTCTTAACTTTCACGAGGGACATAAACAGAAGTGTGAGTTATCACTGGCTATTTGATTTCTTCCTACCCCTGGGTTGTGAATTATGTTTGGCTAATTTCAAAGCAAACCAGAAATATTACTCTATTGATTGAATGTGAGATTTTTCTGGATCTCACTTAAGCCAAACCCTGATCAAATATTAAGTAACTAAAAATATATATAAAATATGTTTTAAATAATTTTCCTGATTCTTTGGATTTTCAACAACTTGCTTGCTATTATGCAGACGTCACCTCTTGTTTGGGTGTGATATGAATAGATGTGTCCATCAGTTACAGAAGTGCCAGCAGAGGCACCACCAGCTGTAGCATTTTGCCACATTCAGGGCAAGCCCACAACCAACGTCCTCTACAATCCTTAATAGATTCATTCTTATCGAGTTTGTAGATAAACGTTATGACCACAACTTCTATTTATCTTCTTTATTGTAATTCTTTCTGCTGTGTTTGTGAGTGGCATTTGAATAGCTGAGGATTTTCTTTGAAATTATTTTTCCATTAAGATCAGCAATCATTTGCAAACTGTGAATTCATTAAAACCTATCTTGAAAGAGAATGGGGATATATTAAAGCAAGAACACTGACAAGGGTAAGGAGAGATTGAACCTGAGTGGTGCTAAACTCTTTCTGAGAAATTTCAATAAAATTTGTTATTTTCAGATTCAAATTCTAACCTGAATTAAAAGGCTCATTATTAATTTTACTCCTATAAGAGTTAAAGTAATTACCCCTGTGAAAAATATGGACAACTAATAAGTAAGGGCTTTTATCCTTTTGAGATGGACATGACATAAAAGGGTATATAATTTTGCTTCATATAATCCTGTATTTCATAGACTATATTTGCCAAGTGAATAATAAAATTTGTAGGTATTTGGTTAAAATGCAAATGTATTTCTTTTATTTTATCTTTCCATTTCTGTTGCTTAAGTAAGTAAACAAGTTAGCAGCTAGAAAAAAAGAAGATTGTGCTTTGTTAAAATGTTCATCTGTTTTGCTACTTGTTTGTTAAAACATGCATATAGGTTGCCTGGTATTCATGATAAAATCTTCGTGTTGACTTTTATATTTACAGAATTTGGTATAATTTTAGCTCATCTTTTAGAATAAGATGATTTGTATTTTAAAAGTACATTCTTCTCATGAAGGAGCATATTATGATAGTTTCTAAATATAACTCAATGTAAACAATACATGTTCTAAAATTGCTCACCTATTTGAATAAATTCATTTATTAGAGGTAATCCAGTTTGCTAAAATATCTCCAGGTATACAGATTATAGGATTAAACTCTATTATAAACCATATGGGGAAATGTTTTGTTTTTGTAATGGGTTTCTCCATATTTTTAGAACACCCAAATCTATGTTCAATATATGCAATTAATTAAATGTCATGGATGGGGTCGCAAGACCAGTAGGATAAGCAAGAACTTCCTTCCCCAGGATCACGAGGGTGGAAAGGTTAATGTGAGACAGATGCCGCGTTGAAGGAAGCTATTACAAGGAGTGCTTTTCAATCAATGAGATGTTATTATGAGCAATAGATCCAATTTCTTTTAATCAATGGACCTTTATTATTACATTTGCTAACAGATATTCTATAAAATTCATACAGGATATTCTTCATCAGAGTAAAGGTCACATTTTCTTTTTCATTTGGATTTCATCATGACCCCTAATTGTATCCCTATTAAAATATACTTTCTCATTTTTCATCATCTTTGTCTCTAAAGATTTATTTTTATACCACAGCATCCTTTTTTTTTTTCTGTGTAGATGACCTATTTATGCTCCTGGAAGGTGTATCTGAGACCTGCAAGAAGACAGGGCATGTGGGTGGTCAGAAGGGCTTCAATGGAAGGCACGATTTCTCAGATTTTGACAAATTTTAAAAGTAGGAAAAACATTCCTAGCCAGGTAACTGTAGGTGTAACACTGAGGCTTACGTCTTTTTATCTCGCCTTCTAGATCTGCAAGACTGGACTCTTCAAGGTCTTCTGACAATGCATCAGTGACTTTCCTTTGCTTAAGTTCAAGTTGCATGAAAGAAGAATCTGATGCTATTAACTCATTCTTCAAACTATTATTAAGCTATTACCTTGGGCCAAGGTATGAGGGTTGGGAATACATCAATGCATATAAAATAGTTTTTGCCTTGAATGCTCAAGAATCTTGGGCAAAACAGACAACTAAAATGACAGTTATTCACAGAGTGATACAGTAAATATTCATTCATCTCGTATTGAAATACATGACATGCATACGAATATATATCATTCTAAGAGTCACTGACAATATTTACATTTAATCATAAAGTAAAGCATGTGTTTATAGGTAAATTCAGAATACTCTATCTCAACATATATAAGGATGTAGACTCCTAACTTTTAGGGCTGGTTGGGTTTGTACCACAGCTTGACATGACTAGCTGTCTGACCCTGGGCATGTGCTATGGTCTGACCTAATACTGTGTCCCCCTGAGAGATGGTGTCCCCCCATAAGTGGAATCCTAATCCTCAAGGTGATGGTATCAGGAGGTGGGGCCTCTGGGAGGCGATAAAATCGTGAGGGTGGAGCCCTCAGGATGGGGTCAGTGTCCTTACAAAGAGAGCCCAGAGAGCGCCCTCTTCCCTTCTTCCACTTAAGGACACAAGAGAAGACACCGTCTGTGAACCAGTATAAGTCCTCACCAGACACTGGATCTGCTGACACCTTGATTTAAGACTGTGAGCCCCAGAGCCACGAGATTGTCTGTTTGTTAGGCCAGTAAGTGTGCAACAGTTTGTTCCAGCAGCTCGAATGGGCTAAGACAGAATGTGAGCTCACAAGTTCCTCTTCCGAGACACAAGGGATAATACTGTTAAAGATCACCACCCTCACACACCATATACACACACAGCCATGAAGCTCACTAACATAAATACATGACTGCTTTTACCACCAAAACACCCCTTGTCATTCTCTTTAATGTGGCATGTGATTATCATCCCTCCATTATTCTCTTTAATGTCTCAAATGGCACCAGCCCCCCAGGTCCCTGCCTCAGTGAAACGTAGCGCCTTCCTGCTGGCCTGGCATTGTAGTTAATGAGACTACAATGGGTGGGTATCAACGAGGAAAAAGTAAAAAGGAGAAATACATGAAGCTATTTGGTTAAAACATGTGATCAGTAATTCGGCAGTTATGGAACGAAATCAATGGCAAACAGAAACGAAATGGCACTGCCATCAGCATGGAAAGAACACGCGAATAATTTTATCACAAAGTTGTAAAAAGTGATTATCTTAAATATTCTCCCTTAGCAGTGGGCAGACATAATTATCTAATCATCTGAGGGCATTTCAAATAGCTTCTATGAGGGTTTTACTCATTAAAAATTCTAATTCATAGAGTTATTTGTACTTTGCACTAGTCCTCATGTAAGCATTGTTTTGAAATTTCCTCCAACCACTATTTAAAATTCTTTTTGAAGTAACTGCCATTCTATACCCTTAAAAAGGTGACACTAAGGAAATTATGTCTTATAAAAACTTGAAACAGGGAGAATGCATAGGACAATATATTTTACAGGTCTGAAAAAAGAGAAACAAGTCTGGCATCACAAGCTGATTTAAAATATGAATGCATGGAAAAAGAACTAAGTGGGGTTTTGATATATTCTATTGAAGAGTTATCAAAAAGGGCATGATAAGCATTCTCTTCAAATTATTCATTCATAAAGAAAAGCAAAGGCAAAATATCCATATAAGTTAGTTCTGACATTAGAATTATAAAATAGAATAGGTGGCAGCAGCATATTCCTGCAGGAGACAGATCACAGAGTCTTGCATGCCACTCTAATAAGAATATATTTGAATAGACTTTATTATGTAGGCAGTCGGAAGCCAGGAAAGGTTTCAAATAGAAGATTGATTCTCTCTCTCTCTCGTAGACTCTTGTGCTCTTATGACAGTCTGGGAATTGATCGTTCAGTCTGAAATAAGGTCATGGTAGTGGCATAAGGAAATTTTAAAATCAGAAGAGTATTTTGTCACCAGAGCCAACACCCATGTTCCCTGCTTAAATAGGTGTGATCTTTTGAGGTCCTGGGATAATTTAAGGAAATCCAAAGATACCAGGGCCAGAACTCTTTCCAGGAGATTTCATCTGCCACCACGCCATGTGGAATACTATTGGGAAATAACACGAAGATCAGTTACATATTAACTGTACCCTTTTAACCATTATTCCTCTGGAGAAGGAAATGGCAACCCACTCCAGCATTCTTGCCTGGGAAATCCCATGGACAGAGGAGCCTGGAGGACAACAGTCCATGGGATCACAAAAGTCAGACACGGCTGAGCGACTAAACAATAACAACAAACAGTTATTCCCATAAAGGCCTTTCTCATAACACCTGTGTGATCACTTTAACAAAGAACAGAAAAAGATTTCTTGTCTTGTCTTTTTAAGAACTATTGTATCCTTCTTTGCTGACCTCAGACTTTACAGTATGCTAAGTCACTTCAGTTGTGTCTGACTCTCTGAGACGCCCTGGACTGCAGCTCATCAGGCTCCTCTGTCCATGGCATTCTCTGGCCAGAATAATGGAGTGAGTTGCCATTTCCTTCTGTCAAACTTTCCACCATGGTCAACAATTTGATCACTGTACTTCAGAGCTCTTAATTACTAAAATGCCAGCTGTCAGTGGGCTGTGCAGTTAGTTATCATGTGTGAAGAAAGAAAAGTGCAAGTTGGCACAGGTGTGGAGAAGACTACCTCAGAAGGGGAGAGTGGTCCCAGTCAAGCAAAATGAAGAAAGAGTGGGGAGGATCTGATTCTGTGTAGAAGGTAGAAGGCTGGGACACTCCTGGCCCCCACAACAGCAAGAGAAAAAAACGAGACAAAGTACAGTTCATCGCTTCTTTGCAACCATCGGGAAGCGGAGTTTTGGTGAGCCTAAATAGCCTGGACTCCAGGAAGACGGCTCTCCAGGGAGACTCAGGATGTGTGACCCACATGTGACAGAGCCCAGGAGAGACACAGCTGCCACAACAAGGTGCAGGAGGAGAGCGACACAAAGGCCAACAAATCTCAACGACTTGCAGCTCCAGGCCTAGTGAGGTGGGGTAGAACTCCAGGGCCTCAGACAAAAGGGATTTGCTTTTTCTTCTGCAGGTTCTCTTCAGCTGACACTGCCCAGAACTCCCAGGAGCCAAGGGGCAGCATGGTGGACTGCATAGACTCTCCCGGCATGTTAGCCCAGGGTCTCCAGGTAAACAGAAAAGGAACTACAGAGAGACACAGAGAGAGATTTATGAGGGATTGGCTCACAGGACTGTGGAGGCCCAGAGGTTCCACCATCTGCTGTCTGCAAGCTGGAGGCCTGGGAGGGCTGGGGTGTGATTCAGGCCAAGTCTGGAGGCCTGGGATACAGGGACCCTGTTGTCCCAGGGCAGGAGAAGATGCTCCAGCAGAGAGCAAATCCCCCTTCCACTGCGGTTCTGATCGATTCACACCCTCGACCGCTTGGCTGATGGCCACCCACACTGGGGAGGGTGATCTTTACTCCATTCAGGGACTCAATGCTAATCTCTTCCAGAGCCCCCACTCCGCCCCACAGACACACACACAAATGGTCCACTGGTTCCCGGGGTGACCCTTAGGCCGTCATGTTGGCATAAAATCAACCCTCACATTCCAGATGGCTCAGACCCAGAGGAGGGGTTGAAAAGGCAAGGAAGGCACAGACCTGGGTTCATCTCACACAGGGCAGAGATTTTATGCCACTGGGCAAGAGACTGTGGACCTCGTAGTTCTCAGGGTGCAGGTAAACATGCCGGGTTAGTATGGAGACAGTCACCTCAAAACCCTCTGCTCCCAAAGGAGGGGCTGGGAGCCAGCCCAACCCTGGGATCTGCTGCTGCTTTCAGTGGTGGGAAGCTCTCACAAAAGACCTGGGCAGATACCAGGCACTGTGGTGCAGATCTGGTTACCATGGTGGGAGAGGGCAAGGAAACTGAGCAGGACCCTCTGGGGCTCCTGGGCACAAAGGCCTCTCCGAGTCCCATTCTTGATGACAGGAAATAGGCTTCATTCAATCTCCTCGATCTTTCCTATATTCCCAGAGGCAGTTTCAAGCAGTTGCTAATTAGGGACGGGAGGGGTTGCAGAGACAAGGGAGAAGCAGCCTAGAGAAACAGTGGTACAGCCTTGGGGCAGGGTCCTGGTTCCCCCTCAAGGGATACACAGAAATATTTCTGAGATGTTTTGCAGAGTCTTAAACCCTCATGAAGTGAGAAGCTATTATAACTGTAAGCTTCACCCAAGCACAAAGACCCCAGGCCAGGTGGAACCAGAAGTTTGGTGATACTGACTCCCACATACCTTACAACCAAGCCATCCAAAGAATGTCCACAAGCTGATCCCACCCTCTTTGAATTATTACTATCAAACTCCTCACTACTTTCTCCAGATTCAGACCACACAGTTTTGAAGACTTTAGTGGACTGTTGCCCCCATTCACCTGTCAAAGCAATAAAGCTATTTTTCTCTACTTCAGCCAAAACTCTGCCTCTGAGTTTTAATTCAGTATTGGGGGTTCAGAGGCCAGACTTAGCTTCAGTAAGAGCATTGAGAACACTGGGACCTGGGTGCAGAAAGATGCTGGAGAATAAAGATGGACCAGGAGAAGAGAGCCCCTGCCTGCCCCCATGCATGGCCTCGCATGCCTGGAACAGCATCAGTGCTCTATCTACGTGAATAGAGAGAAGCCCCATGGTGAGTCACTTTCTGGGAACAAGTTTCATTCCTAGGGGACCTTACCCACTTTTAGAAACACCAGGCAGCATTTGCTTAAATTTCCCCAAATAGTACCTCTCTCCCCGCTGCCTGCTAGCAACCCACTCTGCCCTCTCTAATTTCTTTTTTCCCACTTTTGGAAACACAAGTTTTGGAAATTCCTCTATTTAGGACCTGGTGATGGCAAAACCAGTTTGCTCGTTCCGTTTCCTGGGAATTGTTTATTTTTGCCTTTGCTCTCAAAGCTCGTTTTCTCTGGGTCCATAATTCTAGGCTGACATTTATTCTCTCCATTTATTGAAGATCCTCACCTGTTGAAACATCAGCATCAGTACAAATTGATTTCATTTCTCGATTGTCTTTCTACCTGGCTGCTTTTGTGACCCTTTTTGCTTTGCATGTTCTTGAGTTCCTCTATAATAAGGTGGACTTTTTTTATTTGCATATCTTATTTGGGATTCTTTGTGATTCCTGAATTTGAAGAATCTTTTATGCGTTTACAAACCCACATGCATAGACGTTGGTGTTTTAAATTTTATTTCCTCTACTTTTGTCTCATGTCTTTTCAGGATTCCAACTCCGTACATAATCTTTTTTTTCAGACTAGACTTTTTGCCCTTTCATATCTTCAATATTTGAAATATTTTATCTCTCTGGGCTGGATTTGGGGAACTGTGTTTAAAACTTTCTTCCAGTTTCCCTCTTCTCTCTTCAAATATGTTTAACCTATGTTTACAGATATTGAATAAATTTTAATTTGAGATTATTATATTTGAAATTCATATTATGTTTAATACCTGAATTTTTTTCCAAATATACCTGCTGATTTTGTATAAATTCTGGCCTTTCCTTCTTTTATTAGTTTAAGTATCTTAAACATCCTTTTATATGATGGATTAACCTAGTATTTTAAGGTTTTTCAGTTTTGATTCTTTCTAATTGTTCCTTCTGGGTTTTGTTCATGGCATACTGTTTTCATTTGTTTGCTGTGGTCTTCTGTGTGATGTTGAGGTGAAACTTGAGGTCTCACAGAGAACATTTGCACTTGATAATGCAAGTCCTCTGTGTAGCTTGCCAAGTGGGGTTTCCATGTTAAATTCCCAGGTAAGGTTGGATGTTGACCACTCAGGTCCTAAGAACGCCCATGGAGTCCTCGCATGACCAGCCGAGATTCTGAACGCTCCTTGGTCCCAGGACACAATGTGATGGAGACATTTTCTCTCCTTCCTTTACTGGGATGGGGGTGGGGTGGTGTGACACCTTCCCCATTGCCATTATATGTGTCCATTGGCCTCCAGGTTGTTCTGTGGTGTCCTGTCACATTTTCCAGGTTGGGGGCCTCAGCCTGTGTCTCCCATTCCAGCTGCCCTCAAATCTCCAAAGCATCTGAGGCTCAAACTAGCTTTGAGATAGTTTGAGCTTTGCTTATCTCTCTTCTCCCTGTTTTTACTTCACTTTGACCTCTGCAGAACCCTCATGGTTTTCACAAATAATTGGTGCAATAAATACATTTTCATATGCATCTCATCCAGCAGTTTTAGTTTCCCACTGAAAGGTTTGTTTCCATATCTAATGGGCTTTACAGCTGGAAACAACTCTAAAGCCCTCTTGGGGGCAAGCAGGTAGAAGATGGTGCTTTTGTCACCCACCAAATAAACCCAGCTGGGTCTTCTTTCCTCTTCTTCCTTCCAAGAGGGTGATGCCAAGGACATGCCTAGGGAGTAGCCCCTGACAGTCTCCATCACAGGCCCATGCCCCAGGAGAACCAGCTGCCAGCTCCTTGTGAAACCTGCTCCTTTCCTTGTTAGGAGGAAACAAGGAAACACTTCTGCCCTATTTACAACCAACCCAAGGGTTGGTTCTTTATCCTCAGCCCTGGTCTCTGCTTCCTGCTGACAATGTCTAATACATGAGAACATACTCAGACACGAATCTCATGTTGGCTCAAGTAGATTCTAAAATCTGTTGGTTGTGTTTGTTTTGCATGAATTGGATTCTACTGAAGGCTTTTAGGACACAGTTTCTAACAAATGGCGTCATTTGAGAGCCAGGTGGTAAGCTGTTTTATCTTGCACCAGCTTCTCTCACAGAATCTCAAGGGCTGTGCTTCCTAAGACAGCCCCCGGGAGAGCGCAGCAGGAGTGATTCTGAGGTCTGCCTTCCACCACTGGGCCCAGCAACTGCCACCACCTACCCAAATGTAGCGTGGCTGTCCCGGCAAAGACATCAGCATATCTGCACATAGTTCAGCACAATCAGCAGCAGATTTTCAAATAATCAAATAGTATTTATTAATCCCACACACGCCCCTCGCTGCTCCAGAGGCACCTTTGTAGTATCATCCTTAATTAGGACAATCAAATTCCCCTTTTATCTTCATTCAGCAATTACAAAGTCATTTTGTCAGGCATAAATTACTCCTTCATTATTATGGAAAAATTTATTTCTTACAGACTTCAAACAACATATACGTTATCTTCAATAGCACATAGTCTTTTAGGAAATAGATACCATTTTCCACCCTGAATAAGTATAATTTAGAAGGACATTTCTAAATAATACCTCGTCCGGCTTTATGTTCTGTCTCTGCTATTTCAATGCTTCATTTGACTGGAATCTACAAAGTGATATAATTCATCTTTAAACTTAGCATAATTTTCCTCTTTTCCTTTGGAAAGGACTTTTGATGGATATATTCCTCTTTGAAAGTCATATTAGACTTTTTTAAGAGCTCAGTGTTAGTTGGCATTTAAACATTTCAAGCCTTAAATGTTTATATATATATTATGTCGTAATATTATATATAATTCTATATAATATCATGATATTTTATAATATCATGGATATAATGGTAAAGTAGACTTCACTGGTGGCTCAGCAGTAAAGAATCCACTTGTCGATGCGGGAGACATGAGTTCAATCCCTGGGTTGGGAAATCCCCTGGAGAAGGAAATGACAACCCATTCCAATTATTATTGCCTGGAAAATCTCACAGACAGAGGAGCCTGGCAGGGTACAGTCCATGGGGTCACAAAAGAGTTGGACAAAACATAGCAGCTAAGCAAAAACAACAACGTTAGTGATAAAAGTATATAAATGATTCAAAAGACCTAAGGATAAAACCATATCTCTGATGAGGTGCTTTCCACTTTATAATAATTTTAATTATACAATTAATTATAAACATTGATAGTTTAATAGGAGCCATCTTATTTTCTCTTGTTCAGTATTGTTCAATGCCCCTCAAACTGTGGAAAGTACATTAGAATCACGTGGAGTTGTTTTTTAAAATAATGCTCAGCATTCCCAAGTTCGATTTGAATTTTTTTAGATGTTTCTCTGTAATTTGCATTTAATATGATCTGCACGATAATCTACACATTAAAGCTTAGAAAACTCTTAATCTGAGGGTTCAGGTGGCACATGGTCTGCAAGAGGAGTTAGGACTTTCTGCTTTTAGCGTCTCTGAGTGGAGCCGAGAATTAAGTTGACATAAGACAGAGCAACAGGAGGAAAGCATTTGGATTTATTTAGTGTAAGCTTTATTTTTTCTTAAGTCTTTAATTTGTTACAATATTGTTTAATTTGTTACAATTTTATGTTTTGGTTTTTTGGCCCCAAGCCATGTGGGATCTTAGCTCCCCAACCAGGGATGGAACCTGTATCCCCAGCATTGGAAGGTGAAGTCCTAATCACTGGACCACCAGGGACAGCTCTAGTTAAGTTTTACATGCCAGTAGAGCCTCCAAAGAAATGAAGACCCAGGGAAGGGCCAAGCCTACGTGATTCTGGACAGAAAGCCAGTGGTGGGGAAATAACTATAAAGCAAATGGGGAGCGAAGTAAGATAACAGTTTTGTTGTTGGTATTGTTTCTTACATTTAGTTGTTTATTCAATGATAATTAAAATGTAAGATATTCTTTACAGTGTAATTTAATTGGATTTATACCAGTTTATCCAGCATACAATCAGTACAATCTATGAGCTATTATAAGTTTCTTCAGGCGCTTCCCTGGTGTGGGAAGGAGGAGGAGGCCTGGGTTCAATTCCTGGTCAGGGAACTAGATTCCGTATGACACAACTAAAGATCTCACATGCTGGAACTAAGACCCAGTGCAGTCAAATCCATCCATCAATCAATCCTCAATAAATATTATAAAAGAAACTAAGTTCCTTTGCTGTCCACCTGAAACTATCACAACACTGTTAATTGACTGTATTCCAATATAAAATAAAAAGTTCAAAAAGAAAAAAAAATTTATTCAATCAGTAGCTTTGCAACATTGTGGATTTTCTTTTTTCATTTTTTTAAAAAAATGTATTAGAGTAGAGTTGATTTACAATGCTGTGTTAGTTTAAAGTGGACAGCAACGCATGACCAGCAGGGACCTACTGTTTAGCACAGGGAAGTCTACTCAATATTCTGTGAAAACCTGTATGAGAAAAGAATCGGAAAAGGAATGAGTGTATGCAGATGTGTAACTGAACCACTCTGCTGTACACCTGAAGATAGAAGTCACTTCTACAAGGTCTGTTTGTACAGTGTGCCACCCCCCGACTCCCTTTTTCTGGTCACCAGAGCGTTTCTTTGTTCTGAGTGCGGAGACGGTGGAAGACGAGGTCTTCCAGCTCCTGCTTTCAGGGAGAAAGAGGGTGAGGTCAGAGCCCCTTCCTTGCACCCTCTGTTTTTCAAGTGCTCAGAATAATTCTCATGCCCCAGTGCATATTTGGCTGGAGTGTTCAACCACTCCTCAAGCTCTAAGTTTCTGCTCGCCTCCTCTTTGGGTAGAGAGTTCTGTCTCCTCTGTGACTCCTGGTCCCTCCACCCACAGGACGATGACATCAGAACGACTCTGCTTTCCCACTGTGCAGTGTTGGGTGATGCTCATCAAAGGCTTTTAATTCTGCACTTGTGGTTTCTTTGGCAACCCCACACCCCCAGCATCTAGGAGGCTTTGGAGCCATTTGTTTATGGTCAGTCCCATGGGTTGGGATGTCTTCCATGTTTTTTAGATGAGATTCTATAATATTTGCTATCTCCTTGTCTCTCTGCAGCCGAGAGGTCACCTTGAGATCCCTGATACAATTGTTGGGAAAAAACATCCCTTAACTAAGACTCTGTTGTTTTTGTTTATCTGTGAAGTCTTTCTGGGCATCTGTGACTCTAAATATTTTCCAAATTTGTTTCTTAAAGTCTGGGAGCTAGGAGTCTTCAGCATTTCTTGTTCTTGCTTGCTGCACTCAACCACTTTTGATCTCTTTTTGAACACCAGTCTGTTCTTGCCTGAGATAATTTTTTGGTTGTATTTTGCAGGAGAAACCAAGTAAGAGCCAATACCCAGGAAAGGTGGCCATTTCCAGCCACTTGGCTTCCATAGTGGTTTCCTGGTTTCCTGGTTGATGCAGCTGATACTTGTGCTAAAGGTTTATCTCTGCACAATGTGGGCTACAACCTCTCCGACTCCAGCGCTGCGTATTTCTGAGGCCCACTGGCCTGCGTGCCTGTGTGCTCAGTCATGTCTGCCCTATTGGTAGATAATACCATGTGTTTTAGGTTTTTGCTACAACTCTCGCCCTGGTACAATTTAGTGTACAATTAAGTGGTACAATAAAGTGATACCAGTGTGTTAGATAAGTTCTCAAAACTCAAGGGTTTATAGTAAAGCAGATTTTATGTTCTTTTTTCTTTTTTAAAACTTGGAAGACTTTTGCATTCACTTTTTACTTTCCCACACCACCCATCGTGGGTATGAATGGCTTGTGTCTCCATCAGGAAACCATAGCCAATGGAGAACTTGATCTTTGGTCACAGCGTTAAGAGCCCCTGGGTTCTGTCCCATGAGCCCTCTTTGAAGGAGCTTCCCAGGTGGCTCAGAGGTAAAGAACCCACCTGCCAACACTGGAGAAATAAAAGACCCTGGTTCAATCCCTGGGTCAGGAAGATCCCCTGCAGGAGGGCATGGCCACCCACTCCAGTATCCTTGCCTGGAGAATCCCATGGACAGAGGTACCTGACAGGCTACAGTCCATGGGGTCACAAAGAATCGGACATAACTGAAGCAACTTAGCACGCACGAATGGGAGCCAGTGGTATAGGTCTGTGCTCATGGGGTGCAGGGCTCATCTCTGTTTCTCTCTACTTGTGTGACTATGAAGGAGCTACATTTTCTAAATGTCTCATTTCTTACTTGCCGAAGGGAGTTAATAATGCTATCACTTCCCGTGGATGCTGGAGGTTTAAATGAATCAATACGTGAAGCACATGTAGTGGTGCTCAGCACAGAGTGAATGTCTTAGTTGCTATCAGGATCAAGATCTTGCAGATGTTTGCAACAGGGAGAAGGAAAAGGTGGGAGACTCCTGCCATCCAGAGAATAGAATAGAAGGGGCAGGTGCAGAAGAGATGTGAAACTGGCCTGCAATTTGGTAGGAGCTCTGAGCCATAATGTATTTGCAGCATTATGAAGTTAGTCTTTTTATAGCACCAGTTTTCCAGCAATTTGCATAACATTAAACTATAATTATCACCGCTATTACTATTACAATGACTATTATTGTTTGGCTTTCTTCCTGAGCTAAATGAGTGTCTGTTAGGGCCTGGACTGGCCGTTCCTGTTGCTGAGTTAACAGTGGGGCCCTACTTGGAGTTCCAGCATATGCAAGAGAGGTCTTTGGGTGAATTTAACCTGTGTTGCCTGGAGCAGTTAGGAGTACTTTGCACCAAGGCCTGTCTCCTTTGCTGTATCCAAGGCTTGTCCAGCAGAGTAGAACAGGATAAACCAGACACAGAGGTGTCCAAGAGAACCCTCCTCTATAATGGAATGTCCTGCTCCTTCCCTGTCTAGAAAGGTCACCTCAGAAGTGTCACAGCCATGCCATACAGGGTTCAGATATGGCAACTGAACACTTCAAATGTGGCCAGTGGGACTGAGGAGCTCAATATGACATTTTTTCTAATTTTTGTTCATTAATGTAGATTTAAATGGTCATGTCTTGTGGATGTGGTATTTGGCAGTGCCCCTAAATCCTATGGACTCTACTGTAGGAATCAGATGTTACAACAGTGCCAACTGGATGCCAAATGAACCTGACTCAGGAGCCTACAAGCTGAGAAGCTGACACTGGGTGTGGTGGGTATGAGAACTCAAGCATGGCTATGGGGGATTCAGGCATTTGTCTTTGTATGGACATGTGATGTTCGACTCGTTTCTTGGAGAAATTGCCACATTTCTCCTCTCACTGCTGGGCATTTGGGTTGTGTTTCCATTGATGCAATAGGTGTTTAAAACTCCAGTTACTGGAAATGAGGCACTGTTATCAACATTTTGATAGAATTCAACTATATATATTATTTTAAAGCTTGGACCTTTCATCGTGATTTGCAGGACTTAAAACACCAGAGTAGCATGACTTAGTAAGAAATAGCCCATTCTCTTAGAACTGTGCTCCTCTCTAAATTCAATTCTCACATTGTGTTAGGGTGGCTTCCCTGTCTGTTTTTATCAGACCTATTTTCACATGTCTGAGCAGGTCACTGCCCTGACTAACATCCTTGGGTTTCCTGTCCCGGCATTGGAGACAAAGCCAGAGTCCTGGGTCTATCTTCCAGGCCCTGGATGGTCCAGCCCTTCCCTGGTCTCGCCTTGTCAGCCCTGTATGCAGCCACACTCCCTGTGTTGTCTTGGAACAGGCAGAGGGGTCCTCCCACGCCCACCTGGACTAGAGGCCCACTGACCCCGCTCCCTGCTCTGCAGCTCTGTTTCTACTTCTTAGCACTTGTCATTACAGAGAAGCTACTTATTTCATTTGTATTTTTTGTCTTGATTCTCATTTTTGGAACCCTTTTTACTAGCTAAGCACCTTTAAAACCACAGCCAGTGGTTCTTTCCCTGCTGTTTAACACAAGCAAGAATGTTGTGTTAGGTTTTCAGTGCATGAACGATTCAAAGACTGACTCAGTGATTTTCCTTACCACTGCTGCTGCTGCTGCTGCTAAGTCGCTTCAGTCGTGTTCGACTCTGTGCGACCCCATAGACGGCAGCCCACCAGGCTCCCCCGTCCCTGGGATTCTCCAGGCAAGAACACTGGAGTGGGTTGCCATTTCCTTCTCCAGTGGATAAAAGTGAAAAGTGAAAGTGAAGTCACTGAGTCGTGTCCGACTCAGTGATCCCGTGGACTGCAGCCCATCAGGCTCCTCTGTCCATGGAACCTTCCAGGCAAGAGTACTGGAGTGGGGTGCCATTGCCGTCTCTGTTCCTTACCACAGACATTACCAAAAACTCCAAGATTTATGAGGAATCTCTGGGTAACAAATTAAGAGATCATGGTTAGATATTTTAAAAATAAACTAGGCTTAATATGCTGAATGAAGTGGTTATAGTCATAAGGAAATGCTCCCATGAGGGTCAGTCCCAGTGTCTCATTTATGGTCATGTGTAACACAAACCGTTCTCTTTAAATAATGAAAAGCGGGCTGGAGGAAAGAAAGAAAAGGACAGTGAGACGATCTCTGCTTACAGAATCTGAAGAGTCCATGAAGATATTTTAAAAATAATTTTTGGCCTCATCTGGTGGCATATGAGAACTTATTTCCCCCACCAGGGATCAAACCCATATCCCTTGCATTGGAAAGTAGAGTCTTAACCAATGGACCATCGGGGAAGTCCCCATGGAGATTTTTAAGGCATGATTGTAATATCAGCTAAGTTACCCTTGAGTCTGAAGCTTAAAGGGCCCCTACAGATGGTGGTTCTCAGGTGGTGCTAGTGGTAAAGAATCACCTGCCAATCCAGGAGACCCAGGTTCGATCCCTGGTTTGGGAAGATCCCCTGCAGAAGGGAATGGCAACCCACTCCAGTGTTCTTCCTGAAGAATCCCATGGACAGAGGAACCTGATAGGCTACAGTCCATAGAGTTGCAAAGAGCTGGACATGACTGAAGCAATGAGTAGGCAGATGGAAGGAGACAAGTTTGGCATAGGTACACCAGGAAGGAACATGACCTCAGGAGGCTGACTGCTGACAAATATAATTCCTGCTTCCCAGCTGGAACAGATTTGCCTGGAATTTTGCAGAGCTATGTTGACTTTGGCTTTTTTTTTTTTTTTTTTTTTAAAGAAAAAAAAAGACCAGCTTAAAATCTCCTGGGTTTCTCCACAACGAGGAGGGCAGGAAGTTTGAATTTTTTTTTGCAAAATCCAAGACACTGGACTAATGGTGAGGAAGTGATTCCCCAAGGGAGCTTGACATGCAGATGGAGTCCTGGTATGCATCAGGGCAGCGGAGAATGCAGGGAAGAGGGAGGTGAAGGTGGAAGTGCAGGTCGAGACAAGATCCGCACAGGCTGAGAGTCTGTTTGGGATTTTACACGTATTCTGAGAATAACCGGGAGCCCATTGCATCACTAGGGTCTCATGTGACGAGACCTCATGTGAGGTCCTGAAGCTTGAGTTCATAGCTGGTACGTCTACCCTGGACGGGACTCCTGCCCACGATTGGGTGGAAGGTCTGTCAAGAAGGAGGGGACTCTCCATGCACTTGGGGTGCGTTACTCCATGTGAGGATGACAAGCCAGCGACTCTGAGGCCCCAGAGGAAGTGCTATGGAAAAGGTGGCTCACTGATACTGAGCTAGATTAGAAGGAAAAGTCAGGACAAACCCGAGTTTCTGAGCTAGATTCCTCCAAGTCCTGAAAGAGGACTGACTATGTGAGGAAAAGACGCTGATAAACTGTCTTCCCTGAGAGAGAGAGTGTGTGTGTGTGTGTGTGTGACAAAACATGATTTTACTGTTTTGGAAGTCCTGTCCTCATGAAGCTAGCCCCATTCAACAGAAGACAGATTTTGTGTGTGTGTGCCCGACAGCATAATCCTGTCAGAAAGTAGAAATTCATTATGAGTGGTTGGTGCAAGGCAGGGGTTGTTTTCTCCAGTGGAAAAATCCAGACTGCTGCTTTAAGTACCTCTCGTTCCAACTTTTTCAGCCTTCCTTGCCTTTCTCATGCCCTTGAGATAATCTGTAATGACATGGCGCACCACCTCATTCCTTCAGGAAATTGATTATTCTTTGATTTCACACTCTCTTAGCTTCCTCTCCAGTTAGTGTGAGGTTGGTTGAATTTTTCCCTGCCTTCCTGGCTTTCCGTTTCATAATTCCCCTTTGCACAGAGTTATAATAGGGAGGCAGCCTAAGTAATATTTGGAAGTCTTTTGCAACAAGCTCCTTTGACAATATTAATGCAATGAAAATGAAAACTGAAATGTCCTTATTTCAAGTGGGTATTTATACTTTTGTTATGTGGTACAAGAAGTCAATGCCAGAATGTGAACAATAAAATTACACAGGAAATTGTTATTATGAATCATTGAATATTTAATGAGTTATAGAAATGAAACTGTCAAACACTGGAGCAGGGATGAAAAGCTGTGAGGGGGAAAATGACAAAACTAGAAACCTGAAACACTGCAGTTCTTCTGAGCCCAGCAAGAGGACGCGAAACACCCTGAGTCTGCAAGTCATCCTCCAGGCGAGGCGATGTTGCGATGCAACCTGGGTCTGGTGCCTTTGTTGGAATGAGCCTCAGAGGGAAGAGAAATATGACATCTCTCCTTGTAAGGGTTTTCTTGGTCCTTCTTCTGGACTAGGTTTGGGTTCTCACTGAATAGCAGGGAATTAATTTTTTTCATTCATTTTCACCGAATCCTATGCACACAAGGTTCCATGAAGTGGTGCCAACACACAGAAGTGAACACCTTGGCAAAGTGCTTCCGATTGGCATATTGCAAAAGGCATTTTTCAAACTCTTCACTTCTGAGGAACCAGGGCTTTTTCCTCTGCTGAGCTGTGTAAATAACTGGTGTTTAGCTGCCTTCTGTTATCTCAGAATTTCAGCCAAGTCACACAAGTTAAAGTCCGTAAGTATGCTCACAGCCCAAAGAGAGGCAGACGTTCCTGATTCAGAGCTGACCTTTGAGGCCCTGCTACCCCCACCCCAGCACCAGTCTCAGCCCCCATCCAAGACCGTCAGGGACTGGAGGGCTGTGGCGGGGGTCTCTGTCCGCTCAGTTGCTCTAACAGAGTAACAGACTGGGGGACTCAGTGAACAGACATTTATTTCTGTAAGCTGGAGGTCCCAGATCAGGAAACCATATGAGTTTATATCATAGAAAATTGAGATTAATGATGTGATACTTTGATTCAGCCCACAGATTGCCTGTCTTCATGAAAATGGGATTGAATCTACCCATTATTCCTTATGAGGGATCCTCAAGTTCAATATTTTTCAAATATGTTTTTGTCAGTGGAACCACTTCTCCAAAGAGAAATCTTCTCCAGAGAAAAGCAGAATTCTTGATAAAGACATGGTGGGGAAGGGGGGCCTGGGAGAAGGTAGTCCTTGTTTTTCTTCTGATACCCTGAGAGGCTCCCACGGTTCTGACAGTAGAGCTCAGTTTGAAAAATGCTGGACATATTTTTTTTTTTAAATATTTTTTAAGTAGTTTTAAGTTGATGTAATAATTAAAAAGGCAAAAAGATTTCCCATATACCTCCTGCTCCCATTTCAACATGCCCAGCCTCCCCCACTATCAACATCCCCACCTGATGGTCCATTTGTTATCACTGATGGAACTACACTGACATGCCATCATCGTCCAGAGTCCGTGGTTTACCTGAGGGTTCACTCTAGCTGTTGTACAGTCTATGTTTGTATAAACATATAATGACATTTGGGCTTCCCAGGAGGTGCTATAGTGGTAAAGAATCTGCCTGCCAGTGTAGGGGACATAAGAGACGCAGGTTTGACCCCTGGGTCAGGAAGGTCCCCTGGCAGAGGGCATGGCAACCCACTCCAGTGTTCTTGCAGGGTGAGTCCCATGGACAGAGAAGACTGGTGGGTTACAGTCCATGGGGTCATAAAGAGTTGGACGCATCTTAGCACTCATGCATAATGATATTTATTCACTATTGTAATCTCATATAGAGTATTTTCATTACCTTAAAAATCCTCCGTGCTCTGCCTATTCATCCCTCCCTGCTCTGCCTATTCATCCCTCCCTGCTCTACCTGATTTTATAAAGGAGAAGGCTGATGCCTAGAAATATTAAGTACTTTGCCCAAGGCCAAACAGATAATTAGTGGCTAATCTCAGACTATTGATTTCCAGGCCAGAATTTTTTTTTTTGCTAATGAAATATTAATAATGAATAGAGTAATTGTTTTTTACTTTTCTATTATTTTCATACTTGAGCAAAAATCTTTTTCCCTTGCCCCCTCATATAGTTAAGTAACTAATGATTTACTTTCAGACTTTAAATCTTGGGGGAAATTCTCGATAACTTTAACAGCTTCTTCAAATTCACCAACAATTCTTTCAAGCAGTTATTGATGCTTTCTGGCTTCATTAGCTCTTTGCCATCTGCTGCTCTGATGACACGGCCATGGAGAGTGAGTGATTTAGCACATTTTCTGACAGAGTCAAAGATTTCTTTTCTGTACCTTTATAGTGCATTCTGCTACTCCAATTATTCCAGCTCCTCTATTGATGCACCCTTCTTTGTCCCAGCCAGTCAATTGAATCTCTCAATCAACATTCTTGTATGCACTGCATTCATTTTCATTGTGCGACATTCCCCTGATTCTGGCCCTCATGTCTCTGTGGGGCCTAATGTCTCATGCGTTTCTATCGTCCTTCAGCTCCCTTGTCATCGGTCCATCCCATTCTGCAGACGATCATTCTTTAACCTTCCCAGGGCCTCCTTTACAGTTTTGTTCTCATTTGAAATGAATCCTGCTTTCCTGATAACTCTGAGATATTTACAATAAGCAATTATTATTGATCTTTCTCAGAATAAATCTTCTGAGCAGATTTTTTAACTTTTCCCTACTTGAGATGCAATTATTCAATTGACTGTCCATGAATTGATTTGCCAGTGGGGCAGGAAACTTCTCAGATCACTGTGGGACAATTACAGTTTAGGATCTAGACAACCATGTCTTTTTCCCAGGAGTCAACTCTGCCCCTTCTGCTCTCAGACTTCTGGGCAGAATTAAACTCCTGAACATGACTTTCCTCAGGCCTATGTGGGTGGGTGGGGGGCAGTTAGTAAAGGCATGAGAAGCTCTAGGAGACTGTTAGCTGGTCACCCAGGACAACTGCCAGGAGCCAGGTCTCACAACAGGGACCTCAAGCTGGTGCTGGTGCTGGTGCTGATGGTGATGGTGATGCTGATGCTGATGCTGATGCTGATGCTGATGGTGATGCTGATGCTGATGCTGATGCTGATGCTGATGCTGATGGTGAGGAAGAGTTTCTTGGTAGATGCTAAGTAGAGTAGGTAGCGTCTTTATATACCCTCGATGTCTTCAGGGTCTTGTTTCCTCTCTGACAGAATTACCAGAGCAATCTTGTCGGTAGGTCCACAGATAAAAGCACCTCTACCATCTACTCCCACATTACTTCTGGGCATGTAGGCTAATGGGACTTCCCACGTGGTGAATGGTAAAAAGTCTGCCTGCCAGTGCAGGGGATGTAGGAGACATGGGTTTGATCCCTGGGTCAGGAAGATCCCCTGGAGAAAGCAATGGCTACCCACTCCAGTATTCTTGCCTGGAGAATCCCATGGCAGAGGAGCCTGGTGGGTTACAGTCCGTGGGTTCGAAAAGAGTTGGACAGGACTCAGCACACATGCATGTATTAGGAGTGTACTGAAGGAAATAGCAACCCACTCCAGGGTTCTTGCCTGGAGAATCCTAGGGATGGGGGAGCCCAGTGGGCTGCCGTCTATGGGGTCGCACAGAGTCGGACACGACTGAAGCAACTTAGCAGCAGCACACATGCTCCTAGGAGTCTTCCTAGACTCCTTCCAAGTCCCTCTGATTTGCTTTACAGTTCTAATTTTCAACTTTATTGATTTGTGCTCTGATTTTTATTACTTTCTGCTCTGATTGCTTTAGGTTTAAATTGTTCTTTTTTCCCTAATTTCCTAAGCTTAGTTTATGACTTTAGATTTTTATCCTGCAATATATGTAATCAATGCTATAAATTTCCCTCTAAGCATTCTTTATAGTACAGCCCAGAAATTTAGATAATTTTTATTTTGTTACAATTTCAATGAAAATATATTTTAATTTCTCCTGAGACTTCATTCTAACCCATGGGTTATTTATTGAGGTTTTGTTTGTTTGTTTGTTTTTTAAATTTACATGTATTTGGGAATTTTCTCACTGTCTCTCTTTGTTGTTGATTTTGGAGTTTTCATTGCTTTCTTTGGAGACAATTAATCTATGTGCATATGTGCTCAGATCAAACCAGTCAATCTTAAGGGAAATCAACACTGAATACTCGTTGGAAGGACTGAAGCTGAAGCTGAAGCTCCCGTGGTCATCTGACACGAAGAGCTGACTCAATGGAAAAGTCCCTGATGCTCAGAAAGACTGAGGGCAGAAGGAGAAGAGGGCATCAGAGGATGAGATGGCTGGATGGCATCACTGACGCAAAGGACGTGAACTTGGGCAAACTTCAGGAGATGGATGGTGAGGGACAGGGAGACCTGGCCTGCTGCCGTCCATGGGGTTGCAAAGAGTCAAATACGACGAGGCAACTGAACAACAGCAACAACCCGCATTCAAATGCAATATCTACTGTGTGTTCCTAGTCAAGCTAAGATTCTGAAACTTAGTCTTTTTAAAAAATACAATAGAAAAAATAATTTTCATCTGGAAAAATTCTGTGTGCATTAGAGGCAAATATAAATGCTTTTAACATTTATCCTAGAAAAATGTTATGTATCTAATCACTGGTAGTTATTATTGGTGATTCTAATAGCATTATTGATAAAGTATTTCAAATCAATACATTTAAAGTCTATTGAATGGTGACTTAAGAGGGCATTATCGTATTTGATTGCTGTTACAGACTGTCTCAGAGGCCTCAATTTTGTTATTATAATTGTTTTATTGTTTTAACAATATCTAAAAATCAACTGAAGATATTGACCATGGTGTTAAAATAATTTCATATTTATATCAAATGGTTGTTCACTCCTCATGCTCTGTGCCCGCAAACTCATGCATGACTAAGAATACTAAAATATTTTTATAAGATATAATATACTAAAATAATACCTGCATTCCTTGGGGTCACAAAGAGTCAGACACGACTGAGTGACTGAACTGAACTGAAAATAATACCAATATACAAAAATACTAAAACTTTATTAATATTTACAATATTTTTTCTCCATACATCTTCCTCTCCCTGAATTTCTCTCTTACATACATTTTTTCCTTTGTAACACATTATGCATTTTCACCGTATAAAATTTGAGACCCCAAATGATGTAAACTCGATGATCTCATTTCTGGAGTATACCTCTTCAGCTTGCTCTGCTGAGTTTCCCTGGAATTGGCCTCAGAGTCATGCTTCCCTCAACACTTTCTTTCTGGCCAGTATCTTCATTATCCAGAGCTTCTCAGAATCAACACCTGAGTCTGAGAAATCCACTTCTCTGGGCGAGCTCTGTTAATGCTATATGTATACTTTGCACTCTGACTCTTCCATAGCATCTCAAAATCAATGCATCATCTCTATCAGTGTGATTTTTCATGAACTTCCTCATGGGTTCATTCATTTCTTTGTCTGCTACTGGGTAACATCCTCCTTTTTTTTATAACTCTTCTTGGATAATATTAGATGTTCACTCTGCTGACGAAACAACAAAATACTGTCTCATTAAAACGTTTAATTATGTAACATTTTGACTGGAACATTAAGCTTGTAGGTTTAAACAGGCTTGAGGTTCAATGGACATCCATCTTCCCTCTCTCTGTTGATACCATAACTCTGCTTCATCTCATAGGAAAGGAAGATGGAAATGTGTGCTGATCTGTTCTGAGGTATCACAACTTATTTGTTTGCTTGGGAATAGCAATGGCATACTATGCCTTTATTATCGCCAAATCCAAGGAAACACATATTTATCATAGTATCTTCAGAGGTAGCCTCGTTTCCTCTCGGATGTGCTGAATACTCTGTGCTTGGCCATGTTGCTGGACTGCTGGTTCTTGGTCACTTTTAAGAAGCCTATAGATCTTCTAGCATCACTAATGGTGCTATGAACAAAGGCAGCCACCTGGCTCTTTTAAGCGAAGTTCCAATTATAAATCCAGCACCGTTCTCTCCCCGGAGAGGAGGCGGGAGCTATCTGAGATGTTGACATGCTCTTTATGTCACCCCTGTCCCCACCCAAAGATGGTCATTTCTTCTTCCCACTTGACTGGGCTTCTCCAGCCTGTCCTCCAGGGCTTCTCTGCCTAGGTGGACTGCCAAGCCATTTTTTGTTTAAATAGTACATACCCATGTTTCAGTTTTGCACCAAAACATTTCCCAAGCTAGAGCTTCACTTTCTCTCTATGTTTCTTTTGCTTCTTTCAGTCATCCTCAGAGGAAGCCTCTCCATCACACCTGGGGCAGGCTCTGGACCACAGTCACAGACGATTGCTTCCCATTGCAGGATGAACCTTTAACAGAATGCTGAAGTTTGTTCCTACAGACACAACTACAGAGGGTCCCACTCAATAAATAAGATGGTTTTATCTGTAAATGATCTCTAATTCTGAGTGATGAATAAGTCCTTGGGGTTTCATTTCTTCTTTATCATGGCACTCTCTTGTTGGATTACTCTGGACTTTCAAGCTGTTTGAATGACAAGATGCATCGATTTCCTCATTGTGTCAGGAAATGGTAAGTTAAGCAAATTTCTAAACCCTTCCAGACTCAGAGGTTCGGGATGCACTGTGTTGCTCACATGTTGGAGCCCATCGCACATTGTCTCTGAGAGACACCCATGGACTGTACCCACCAGGCTCCTCTGTCTGTGGAGTTTCCCAGGCAAGAATCCTGAGGTGGGCTGCCATTTTCTACTCCAGGGGGTCTTCCCCACCCAGGCATCGAACCTGCAGCATCTTTCGTGTCTTCTGCATTGGCAGGAGGATTCTTTACCAATAGCGCCACCCAGGAAGCCCCATGTATGTATGTATGTGTGGGTATGCATGTATATATATATATATATATATATATATATATATATATATATATATAATTTTGAAATCCCAAGTCGAGTGCTTATAAAACACAAAAAGCCTTCAGAGTCTTGCTCAGCAGGATATTCTGTATGGAGGAGACTTTTTATATTGTCCTGGAACATCAGTTCGGGTTCAGAAGTGGGGATAAAACCCAGCATTCTAGAGATGGCCCTCAAACCCTGGGGCCGGGCTTGTCCTCAACAAGGACGAGGGGTGGAAAGCAGCGGCCCCACCACGGTCAGTCCACCTCCCTTTCCAGAGCCATAGTCAACCTCCAGCAGACGACAAGGAGTGTGCTGGGGTGGGCGCTGGGGGTGTGGGCAGAAGGGTCATGGCGAGTCAGGGCAGGAGCTTCCATCTCTTGAGTGGGTTCAGAGGGAGGGTAGCTGGTCCATCTCTGAGAGATGCGTGGCTCTCCCGGTGGTCCCACCCCTGGAGCCTGCAGGAAAGACAGGCAGCCCTCGGCACTGGCTTGCCTGTCCCCACGAAGACCTCTCCAGATCTGCTCCAAATGACCAGCATCACAGAGCACGTGCTGCTACCTGTTTAAGGGAGTGTTGTGGGCTGCGACATCATGCACAGAAGGGGACTTACTTGAACTTTGGGGGCAATCATTAGAGAAAAAATTCAGAGCTACCATGTCTGTGACTTACCCGGTTGAGACAGTTCAGCAAAGCAGTTACACTAGGGTGATCCATCTCCCAGACACACTCCCGGAGATGGGGTTCATGGTCCAGATTAACTGATGTTTGCGCCATGGCTTTTATACCGGAGTACGCTGGTATAAGAATTACCTGTGTGCTTGTCATGTACACCTAATCTTCAAATTTAATATGAAGGCCTTAAAGGTTCATCTTCTAGTTAATCCACAGCATAGAAGAAAAGATCTGGTCTAATCCTCCAAAAATTAAGAGCATGAGAAAAAAGAAAAAGAGGGATTAATTTGGAGGACATAAATGTTAACAGCTTGAAAAAAGTGTTTAAAATGTACTGTAGGAAAATTTCCAGTTGTGTGTATTTTTAAGTCTATACTACAGAACAGCATATATGGGATGAATTTCATTAGTTAAAGACCTACGCAACTATTCAAGTATTCTTGTTGAGCAATGAAAGATACTGAGAAACTATATTTTTTTAAAGCCGGAGTGGCTAGAAATCATTCAAAAATTGTCAAGTTCCATCTCCATCACAAGTCAGTACAGACTCATCACTGTAATTGAATCTTTTCTAATGACTGAAGTTCTTGAGGTTTGTCAGGATAATTACTAAGAAATGCCATTTCATTCCATAGAGGAAGCTTACACTTTTGATTTGATCTTACAGCGCAGGACAGCAGTGATTTTAGTCTCAATTCCTGATGAAATTTCCTTTCTCATGATTTGTGTGACCTACTTATTCCTGCAGTGAGAATTCTGATAGACTACTTAGTTTCTGGGTAATTAGGCTTTTGCAGTATTAGAGCCCTGAGTTCTGAGACAGAAAGTAGGGGCCAGATTGAATGTCCAGTGTCTGGCTGAGAAGGAGTGGTCCTCTCTCTAAAGACCTGGGTGGAGCCGTGATGACAAAGAGGCATTTTGACGAATGTCTACAAATAGGAAGAATGGCTTCTCAGCCCGCCAACCGGTCCATTTCTTGCTCCTTTGTTCAGCATAGAATGAAAGCCGCCTCCGATTCCAGTAAAAAATGGTGCAGAACATTTAGAATATTCTTCAATGCACCAAAGGGAAAATGTAGAGGTTTGGGGTGGTGAGTTATCTGAAATTCCCTTCTCCTTAGCTCCCCTCTAGATATGAAATAAAATTAGAGTAATGGACATAATTAACTCTGAGTCTCATCTCAGAAGGATAATTTATTACTGGGTTAAAACCCCTTGAACCAGAACTCTAAGTGATTTGTGGTGATTATTATACAACACTTTCCCATTTTTGCTGACCTAGTTTTCTTTTCAAAAAAGAAGGGGAGAAGCTAAATTATGGAGGAAAAATGAGGCTTCCCCATGTCCCTCACTGCACTGGTTTTGTCAGGCTATTTTTTTAAAAGCACCTTATAAAACATTGCATTCTTGACTCATTGGCCATGTCAGGGTCACTAAGGTTTTAGTGTTTATGCCCCCATCAAACAGTGTTGAGGATGCTTGCTGATGACGTGTGTGGAAGGATGGTGGTATCCACTTGACCAGGGCACTAGTTCAGCAGCATAACCTGTAATCTTTGCTCTCAAAGAGTCTGTACTCAGGGGAGAGGTAAAAAGCCAGACAACAAATAGAAATTCAGAAAATGACACCCACAGTTAGCATCTAGCTTGAAATACAATTAAGCCAAGACTCTTTTAGACCTAGTTCTTTAGAAGCACAGTACTACATGGTGGGGTGAGGACAAAATGAGACCATCTCAAAGCTCCGTGACAAGGTGGGGAGATCAGACTGAATTCAGAGAATGAAAGTAACAGCAAAATTTAGATAGTGATGCGGAATAAATCAGGACAGCAATCAAAATCACTTGTATGGAGAAACTGGCGAGCAGCCGCTCTAGAAAATGACCTCTGTGTGTTCAGAGTGAGTTCAAGGAAAATGTGCAAAATGAGGGTGATTTGGACAAAAGCACAAATGCCAGAGTTTGTTCTTGTACCTTGGCTTGACTTGGAAACATTGCCAAAAAAAAAAAAAAAAAAAGTCACTTGGTGTAAGATTTTAATTATATGTGGGAGAGTTTATGGTCGAGGACATGTTTTCCCTATTTTGGATATGCAGCTCCTGCCAATTTCTGCTTGTGTCAGGGACAGGTGAGGGTACTTATTCTAATTCCCATGATTGGAATTGTTTGTATTCGGTGTCAATAATTATTTGGAGAACGCTGGAATTAAAAACTGCATATTGAAGTCCCTCTTCCCCCTTTAACATAATTAAATCTAATTATATAACTGATTTGAATGTCATTGCAAAACTTTTCAGTGTAACTATTCAGAGGGGAATGATTACCGGCTAAGACAGAAAATGGTAATAAAAATAATAAAAATTCATCAGGGCATGTTGGAGTAGGTTTTTTTCAAGCTTTAGTAGTTTTTCCCTTTCTTTTGGTTAAAAAGGAAATCATTCAACTCATATAACTTCTATGTGTCTCGCTTTGCAGAATATAGGTATTCTAACAGTAGTTGGAAGAAAATGAGAGCTGACTTTGCCGCATCTCTGAATGACTCACATTTCTATTTCTTGTCAGCTTTGCCCCACTTCAGGGGTGAGGACAATCATGTCCTTAACTTCCTTTTTGTTAAGATCAGTAGTGAACTGATACGCGGACCTCAGAGAGGCAATGATATTCTAAGGGATGCTGACAAACCTAGATCTCCAGTTAAATTACAGGCTGGATAAAACAACACCAAGAATCCATGGAATCTTTGCCTTGGACTGCAAGGCAATCAAACCAGTTGCTCCTAAAGGAAATCAACCCTGAATATTCGTTGGAAGGACTGATGCTGAAGGTGAAGCTCCACTACTTTGGCTACCTGATGGCTGACTTATTGGAAAAGACTCTGATGCTGGGAAAGATTGAGGGCCGAAGGAGAAGGGGTGACAGAGGATGAGATGGTTGGATGGCATCACGGGCTCAGTGGATATGAATCTGACCAAACTCTGGAGATGGTGAAGGACAGGGAGGGCTTGCATGCTGCAGTCCATGGGGTTGCAAAGAGTCGGACACGACTTAGCAACAGAGCAACAATGGGATCTTTGCAACCAAAGTGAGAGGTTTCCTTTGGACCACAGGGGGAACACACAGCCCGTGAAAGAAACCAACAGAAAACTTATGTAAATTAATTGGTTCAAACCTTTTTCAGATGGGAACCCTGTTGTCCCCACTCTACTCTTTTCTTCAGTACATGAAATCAGTGTTAACAAAGGGTCGGCATTAAAAAAAATTTTTTTTTTATTGAAGGATAATTGCTTTACAGAATTTTGTTGTTTTCTGTCAAACCTCAACATGAATCAGCCATAGGTATACAGATGTCCCCTCCCTCTTGAAACTCCCTCCTATCTCCCACCCCATGCCACCCCTCTAGGTTGATACAGAGCCCCTGTTTGAGTTTCCTGAGCCATACAGCAAATTCCCATTAGCTATGTATTTTGCATATGGTAATATAAAATTTGTAGGGTCATATTCCTGAAAGCATGAGTCTTCACCTGTACACCCTGTAGAGCCACCATCAGTGGGTCTGTAGAGACTGTGCCTGGTGTTTTGGTGGCTCAGATGGTAAAGAATCCACCTGCAGTGCAGGAGACCTGGGTTCGATCCCTGGGTTGGGAAGAGCCCCTGGAGAAGGGAAGGGTTCCCCAGTCCAGTATTCTTGCCTGGTAAATTCCATGGACAGGGGAGCCTGGCAGGCTACAGTCCATGGGGTCGCAAAGAGTCAGGCATGACTGAATGACTTTCACTTTCATACTGAGGATAAATAAGGGACTGTTTTCTATTTTATGGCATATAATCTTTTTTATAAACTTTTTTTTTTTGGCCAGGAGGCATGTGAGATCTTAGTTCCTCCATCAGGGATCGAACCCACACCCTCTGCATTGGAAGCTTGGAATCTTAACCGCTGGACCACCAGGGAAGTCCCAGGATTATTTTCTTTCTTTGTGATAAAGTTTCATATTTTCTCCTAGATCCCTTATCAGTGAGCATCTGAGCTGCCCTCTGTGGAAGGACTTTGTTTAATGCACATTACCAAAATGTATTTCTCCATCCTATGCTTTATTACTATTGTTATCCTCAGTTGAAGTGCCTTTGTTGGAACCAGCTCAGTTCTGTTAAGAACTGTGGTATCTTTTCACAGCAAAGTACTACCTGCATTTTTTAAAGCTGAAAATAAGGAATTTCATATACAGTTTATTTTAAATAAAAAATTAAGAAACAAAATGCTTGAAAACATAGCTCCCATCTAAGATATCTAATTTCAATAATATATTTAATTAAATTTTGACAATTATATCTGAAGAGTAATAGAGTTTTACAAGTCTGCAGAACTCGAAATTAATGTTCTCCTCCAATTCTATCCAATGTCCTAGAAAACATGGAATCACATGTGGATGTATTTTCTCACAGTGTCACTCCTGAGTATATGAATTTGGGTTAGAAACTGGTTTTGAGGCTTTCCTCTAAGATAACTGGCTATGGATAGGGTTTTAACTCTCTGATCATCTTCACCTATGAAAAAAACTGTAAGAGCCAACAAGTTACAGAATCTGATAGTCAGGTGTGTGAGGGCTTCCCTGGCGGCTCAGTGGTAAAGAATTTGCCTGCAATGCAGGAGATGCGGGTTCAATCCCTGGGTCAGGAGGATCCCATGGAGAAGGAAACAGCAACCCACTCCACGATTCTTGCCTGGGAGATTCCATGCACAGAGGAGCCTGGTGGGCTACAGTCCTTGGGATTGCCGAGAGTCAAACACGAGTGAAGTGACTGCATGCACATTTTAACTGTATCTTTAATTAAGTCATTGGGTTGCATTGAACTAAAGCAAATGAAAACTTTCTCAAATTTGTAGAAGCCAATTTTCTGCCTGTTTGAGTGTTTTCAATCTTTTCTGACTTAGCAGAAATTGAACTGAACACCTATGGTCCCTGAACCTTTAGATGTTTAAGCACCAGAAGACTGTAAAATCAATATTTTGTGTCCTGTGTAATTGTAACATCCAAATGACTATTTAACATGCTATCTTCTACTTAAGAATCAAATATGTGCAGATCCCATTATTCGTGTTTTTTCAGTTAACGAAGTGTCAGAAGACCTTCCAAACATGCATGAAATCTCCCCCTGCCTTCCTGTGCTGTAAGGACCTCTACTCACAGTTCTGAAATTGATTCTTCCCAGAAGACCCTGCTTTTTATTCCTTTGACCTTTCAGATCACCTACTACTGTCCTTTTAATTTATAATTCTCCAGGCTACTGTTTTTCTTCATGTTCTTTTTCCTCCCCAGCCTCTGGCATTTCTGTTCTGCAAAGTGCACTTGTAAATGTCCAGGAGTGACCTGCAGAAGAAACATTTTGGGTCAAACTACCAGCATGTCTTTTCTGCCTCCTCTTCTTCTGATTGTCGTTTCTGCCTCCTCTTCTTCGGATTTTCAGGAATCATCAACATTTCACAACCTTAATATGGGACTTTGAATCCCTGATGCCCCTTTTACTTTTGTAAATGATTGGTGAGAATAATTAACCTTTATATCATCTTTTTCTGGAAGGCAGGAAAACTGTGTGTGGAGCAAATAAAGAAATGAAGCGCAGAGCCTTGACCAGAGTCTCTCACTGGGGAAAACACTCAAGAATCTTTTAAGTGCATCAGCCCTTGAACTCTCCCCTCTTTCTTTCTCTCCTAGTGCTTTCTGGGGAGAGGAAAAATTTCCAGGACAAAAATACTTCTACTGAGAACCATCTCAATACAAAAACTCCCCAACTTATATAGGGTGTCCTGTCTTATCACTTCTGAACAGACCTTGCAGTTTGAAAGGGTTTAGAAATTTGCTTAACTTGCCATTTTCTGATATAATGAGGAAATCGATGCGTCCTGCCTTTCGAAATGCTTGTGAGTCCAGAATAATTCAACAAGAGTGTGCAGTGATAAGCAGAAACGAAACAGCAAGAACTTGTTTATCAATTCAGGATCAGAGATTGTTTACAGATAAAACTGTGTTCATTTATTGACTGGAGCCCTCCATATTTTGCGTCTCTAAGGACAAACACCAGCATTTTGGGAGAGGTTTACTTTGCAATTGTGAGTGATATTCCAGGAGTGCAGGAGGTCTGTCCCACTTCTACTAAGACCTTGAGCGTGAGAGGGGAAGATGATGTGCTTCAACAAAGCACCATTCTCTATTCATGTTGAAAGCATCTTTTACTTATTCAAATGCTTTATTTAAGGAGGCAGGATCTCTGCCTGTAGGAGAGAAAACAACACACTCTGGTACCTCCAGAAACTTTATGTCACATCTCAGGGGGGATAAAACTGGTAGGTCTGTGAGTGGAATGGACTCGCAGTGCAGAAAAGCCCCTTGTCTCTCTCGACTGATTGCATCCGGAGTTCCAGGACAATTCCTGCTCTTCGGTTGTGGATGAGTGAGTGTACTTTCTGGCAATTATTTCTAAGGCTGCTCCAGAGAGTAGAGAGCAAGCTTTCGTGAACATATTTTTTCACATCGCTTGGGTAGATATCTGGGACAGTGTGGAAAGCCCATCTTCAGCTTTGTAAGAAGCAGCTAAGCTGTCTTCCTAAGTGGCTGCCCCATCCTGCGTCCCGCTGGGAATGAAGACACGGCTGCTCTCACTTCATGTCTTCACCAGAATTGTGACCCTAGGGCTTCTGGAGTTTAGTCCTTCTGATAGGTGTGCAGTGGCATCTCATTGTGTTCACCATTACCTTTCAAACCAGTGATTCCTCGATAGATACCATGGATCATAGGTCAATAATTCACACAGTTCTGTCCTGAAGGAACTTGTAGTTGACCTGTATGACTATCATGTTAACTAACTAAAAAATTAAATGATGCAGAATTTGTTTTAGAAATAAGTATAGTTATTCTTTCAGATCTAAAACATGCGTCTGTCTTTACTGTTTTTTAACCCTAACCCTATGTCCCCTCCCCACCATTATGTTTAACAGTGAACACAAAAATGGAGAAGTATCACAAAACAGGTGGATGGTTTTAACAAATCTTATAGCTGAAAAGTCAATAGAAATGTGATGATGCAGAGAGCAGAATAGAGTAGACACCACTTGGATTATGCACGGGCAGTTGTCATGGAGATTTGGAGAGCATCTCTCACCAATTGGGGAAGGGGTTTACCCTCCAGAGTCAGAAGGAATTGAAGCAGGATGGATGAACAGTGCTCCAAGGTGGGTTCTTTTGCAGAACAACTGAACTACTTGGTTAGTTTCTCATAAGTAGAGTCCCACATAAATGCACAAGGACAAAAACAAGCAAATAAAACCCAAAGTGTGTGGTCACTTGAAATCCATTGATCTGCCTGGGTAATCTGCCTCTAGTTTGAGGACTTGAGTTGCCAGAGTGATGTTAATTAGGACCCCAAAAAGTAGTCCCCCAGGTCCTGACATTGGGGAACATGGAGACTAATAGATGCTGTTATGATCCCTTTATAAAACCAAAATCTCTCTCTAGAAATCCCACACTGACACTGAGATGAGAGACGATCTAAGATGCTCTGCGTTTCCTCCTCCAGGTGTCCGTGTCCTGTGTAATTGTCTCCTCTGGGGTGCAGGCTGACCCTGGGGCTGTGATGGGTGGTACTTTCACAAATAGACCTGAACTGGTTTATTAGAGGGGAGAGCATTCAGGTGTACCACGCTGAACGAATGAGTGGTTGAAAGGGACAAGGCTCTTCCTGCAAGTGAGACTAATCCTGGGCTGGCGGCCAGGGAGAGTCATGTGGGGAACGATCTCGGTGGCGGCCTCTAGGAGGTGAGAGTGGGCTTGTGAGAACATGAGGACGAAAACAAAGCTTGCAGTCAGGTTGCAGGTTGGGGTCTTGCTCACCTCCAAATGTACCCAAATCCGCTTGGGTACATTCCATTCACCAAGCAGAAAGGTGGGTTCTAGTTTCTGCACTTGCTAAGGGTGATAAGGGGTGTTTGGTTTTAAAGGTTGGAAAGCCTAGGAAATCAGATGCCCTTCATCTAGACTACCCAGTGGAGGGGACTCCACAGATTTGTGGGTAAAATGTGGAAAGAATACTCCTTTCTCACCACCTCCCAGAGACCACGCGGGTCATGAATGTATCTGCCATAAAAGCACTGTCTCCTTAAATCTTAAAACTCTTCTGAAGCCTGTCAAAGCTTTGCTCAATGTAATCAATTAAGTCACCAAAACAAAATATTTCAGAGACAGGAACACAATCCCATTCTATACTTTGGAATCTACTTTGTCCCTTAGGAAGAGAGTGGCTGATTGGCTGAGTAAACTATCTCAGTTTGTCTTTGCTTATGAACTTGAGATATTGAAGGAGTATGGGATGCAATTGAAGGCACCCAGGAGAAGATGTGGGGCAGAGTGGACAGGATCTGTTGTATGGGAGGCTCTGGAGGACAGGGCCGGAGCAGATTCCTGGGTAAGTGCTGTTCTGAGTCATTAGTAAGAAGATTGATGACTCATTTAATAGAGTCACATGCTTGCCAAAGACTGAAAATTAAAGTTACTCATCCAGCACTTTGCTGAGAAAGTAGTAATTTTACAATTTTAAGTCGCTGTGTAAGTTTTTGACTCTGTGCACCTTCAGAAGGGTCACTGATATGATAGTAAAAGAAAGTGCATCTTGCAAACCTCTCTGAAAATAGAAACATTTCATGAAAAGTGTTGGGGGTCATTTTCTGATAGGCTCGGTAGATACATAAGCATTTTGACAAAGGAAATACCTTTGCACTTTCTTGTATAGATGTAATAACCTGTGTGGGCGTTGCCAAGCTCATAATTAGAAAGACTTGTCAAAACATAGATCTCAGGACCTGAGGTGAGATTCCTTCTGACCTTAATTATAACAATATGAATGTCCTGCTACTTGCCCTGGGAAGTAAAAATAGCAGATATTTTCCAAAGTAATGAGCAGCAGGCATAATTCAGATATACTCTAGAACCACAAAAATGTAAAAACAGATGATCAAGGTTTAGACACCAGAAAAACCAATTGCAGTCATTTGTCTGTAGCTTTTCAAGCTATTTAGTATTTGTGAATGATGTTATATAACAGATACAATAATCAGAGAGTTAAAATGTCTTCTTGAATATTTCATCTGGCTGTGTTTGCCATATTGGAAATGAGAGGCAAAAATGATTATTTCTGACTTACACAAAATATTCAGTTTAAGCTAAGTTATCAAGACAGTCTCAGTGAAAAGGATGAAGTACCAAGTAAGAATAGACCATGTTTATTTGTTTGTCAGTGTGAGGAATAGAGGCCTGATAGTTAATTGCTACCATCCTCCTCTAAAAGACAAGAATGAAAACCATATGAGTTTTACCCTCTGCACATGGTGACATGCAACAAGATTTTGACAAATTAGTAATGGAGTGATCACCTTAATAGAAAATTAACAAGTGACAACTAATGATAAATGTCTTTCTAGACATACACAAAAAGATGGAAAATAGTTGCACTGAGTATGTTTGTGTTTCCAGGGTTGCCCCTATTTTCTTCTGCCTGGTCCTGGATAAGATTATTAATAGCGAGGTTAATATTAGCTGTGTAGAAATGGAGGATGTGTCCGTGGGCTGAATCGGTGCTTCTGAGTCTTGCTGACTCTTTTCTCATGCGACCTTCTGACACGGGGTCAGACATCACATTCTGGTGCCCAGAGACCCCTGGGAAATGTAGGAGCAAAACCAAGAAGGACTCATCTGTTGGTACCAGTGGAGAGTTCTACACACCAACACCTAAATCTTAGCCAATGGTGATCACCAGTTAGACTTGGCAACACCTTTAATGATACGGCATAATGTCAAAATCACTTCTTAACTTACTCAACGTACAATTATTGTGTAACCAGCACATTCCCAACACTGAACAAAATCTGGTTACAAATTTGAGTAAGACAAAATGCCTGCTATATGGAACCCACTATTCTCAGAGAAAAACCTGACCTTGATAACAAAACAGGGTCTATTTTATCTCTTTTTACAAAGCCTTTTGCCCATAAAAGTCCACTTTGCTGTTACTGAAAATCTAATCTTCGTATGATTCCCCTATTATCTTTCAAATCTGTCTGAGGCTTTTCCATTTTCTCTCTTGTTATTGCAAATGTATGAATCCTAAGTATTCTAAATACATAAGAAATAAGGTAAAAAGCAGAATATATTTGTCATGAATTTATTTTTATGGACTCTTTTCTGATGATCAAATCCAGAAAGGATACCTTGTTCATACATATAAAAAGATATGAAATTAAGTCTCAACACATCTTATATAAAAATCAATTCCAGATAAGCTGGAGACATACATATGCATGGCAATCTTTAAATATTTTAGAAAATAATATAAAAGAATGTTATTTATCATAGGGCAAGTGTGCTATTTTTTAAATAAGGTACATGACCCTGTATGTTTTTGATAAATAAAATTTTCTGATTTGAATGTGGCTGAATCTACCCATTTTTTCCTCCATAATTTGAGCTTGGCTTATAGCCTGTATCTCATAGTCTTCGTATCTTTTTGTGTGTCAGATTTTACATACGTGTTTATGGCTCCTTCCAGTTCTTATTGCCTTATTTTCCTGAGTTTGTGTGCACCGCATGTTTCCCTAAGCTCACAGCCAAGAACTTTACCTTTGGAAGCAGTTGTATTGTTGGCTGAAGGCATAGTCCTCTAAAGAATTTGTTTTTGATTCTTTCAGCATGGACTCAGGATCATTTAAAAATAAAGCCAATTGTTACTTAGAAATAAGTGTATCATCTGAGGCTTTTCATAACATGTAGGCTGTGTGTTTTCAGGTCTGTTTGGTGTGAGACCAGTCATGTGGAGACTTTCCACACTAGGTGAAGCTCTTCAGGTAACACTTGGCTATGGAGGCCAACTCCTGAGGAGACCTGGGGCGTCTCTCAGGAAGACCACACCAAGGAGCCCTCTGGGAAAGCCATCACCTGTTACTTTTTTTTTTTTTCAATCTCTCTGGCTTTTTACCTTGCTTTCTCTTCATTTGTGAGCATCTCAATGAGGCATTTAAGTATATCCTTTAACACTTCTGTCTTATTCAGAATTCTATTTGTTGTATCGCATTAAGATTGTTTAGGATTTTTTTTTTTCCTACCACGCTATCCAAAAACCTTCAATCATTAGTTTTTCTTATCTTTCTTTTAAGATACCTTCCTCTTCTTTCTGCTTTTAAATTGCCATTTATTCTCTGAATTCTCTGGAAACTCTGTTATCTGATGTCTTCATTCCCTAGTATCTATGGCAATACAATTCAGAGCTTTTTAAGTGCAATTTAATAAATATTTCCAAGGAGTTTGAGAGATGATACATGTGGAAATGAGAGGCTGACTACTAAAAGCATAGTCACTTCTGCAAACGAATAACTAAACACTGCATGGAAAATACTAGTTTGCAATATCAAATGGCCAGCACATTAAAGCTGAGACTAATATGTTTACTCCAGCATACTCTCTAGTAAAATAATTATCCTTGTTGTTTTGTAATCTACAAACGAATATTTTGTTGAAGAGTAAACATAACTGTTTTCTATATAGCTTTAAAGTTTACATGCTTTATATGATGGCACGTTATTTGACAATTAAAAAATTATATATATATATATATAGTAGTGGTAAAGAAGGATGCATGTGGGTGACGGGAAAATACTCACTCAGAGATGTTGATGTCCATGGAAACGCAAACAGTTAAGGATAAAAGTACCAGTGGCCGATTGAGGGTGGTTGGTTTTAAATGCCAGATCAAGTGGGGCATAGTCTCCCTGGAAAATCAAGGAGCAGTACGGTGAATGCTGGCTGTAAGTCTTAGCACCAGACCCTGGTGCTCCCTGAGCACTTTTACAATGAACTTCTCTGTGACTTAGTTTGAGAGCATCTTCTTTATGAGTCATTCAGGAGCGATATTGAAAACTAAACGACTGGGCAGTGTTGTTGTGTAAGTTTAGAGAAAATATATATATATATTTTTTAAAGAATTTAATTCTGTTCACCCTCTAGTTTAACTTAAATAAGTTTCCCTGGAGGTGTACTGTTTGTGTTAAACATTCATTCTAGGCACAAAGAGAGAGCTAAAAGATCTTACATTAATGCAGAAGAGAAGGATTTGACATATAGTTTCATACTAGTTACTCTCTTAGGACATGAGAAGAAACTGGAATTGCCTTAATGGAAGGTAGTTTTTTGACTTCCTAACTCTGATTTCCAACTTCTGTATTTCTCACCATGCAGACAGCATATGTACTTTTAAATTGACAATTATCATGTTAATCTCCATTATGGATTTAAAACCTTTGCTTGCACTGAGTCAGTGTGACTTTAAGTAAAAGTCCATTTATTAAATCTTTTATTAGGCTTTTCATTATGCATGCTTGTAAAGATCTTAATAGAGATGTTAAGTAATGAAATTTTGCAAGTTCCTAAAAATCTTCATAAATCTCCATAAATTGACTCTCTATGAGAAACCTACTTTCATTGTGTCTGATTTTTATTCATATGCAACCAAAATGTTAATATACTTTAATTAGAGCTAATATGATTTATCTCTTCACTCATTATATAAGTTAATTTTCTTCTAAAGAAGTCCTGTTTTCAAATTCTTTCCAGCAGTGTAGAATTAAAGTAATTATAGTTTGGCTCAGGAAATTAGTCATGAAGGTTCATGAATGCTAAAATAAATTGGAGTTTTCACAGGATAGATTAGGCCATATGCTTTACAGAAGGAAAAGGAGAGAGGAAATGATTTCTGTTACTGGGTCTCCAGCTGGGGATGCATTGAAAGTAAACAACAAGCCTCAGCATCGCAAAACCCAGGGCAGAGAGAACGGTCGTAGTTTTTGAAGCCTCCAATGGATCAGACCAGTTTGGAATGCACACATTTAGAATCCAGGCATGATTCTAGCACCCAACAACAAAGTGTTCTTTATTCAACATCTGGTTTCATACCATTTTTGGCTTCGTTTGAGTGATGAGCTCAAAAAATATTTTAAAATTTACCAGAAATATTATTCTGTTCTACGTCTGTTGGAGCAGGTGGGAATTCAGGCCTCTCTTTTCTAAGTGTTCCACGGTGTCCTTCCTTATCTTCCTCCGTATTCTATCACTGCAATGTCCCCAAACCTTCAAAATAAAATTTGCAATTACGTTATTGTGTGTTGTTATCACACACATGAAGGACATCACTGGTAGATGTCATCCAAATACTAAAAGTTATCCATAAACAGTGGACTTCTGTGTTCTGAAGCTAATGACAAATACATTTATTTTGACTGAACATAAATGAATAACTGCAGTAACTTCTCTTGTGAGTTAAAAGAGAAAATTATTTCTGGAAAATGCTTCTATTCTGGAAAACATCTGTATTCTAGGTACACAAAGATTGTGGGGTAACCGAGAGTTCACGTGAAATATAGACCAACAACCACAACAGAAGAAAAAAAAGGAGAGGAAAAATCTGAGGAATATACTGCAAAATTAATTTCTGCTATTCTTTTAATATCGCTGTTTCATAGGGAAGATTATTTCCGGCTTTTGATTCTGCATATAGTTTTTAAATTCTATATGTAAAAAATGACTGCAAAGAACGTATTTACGCTTCCTACATAAATCATCTCCTCCTGCAGATTTCTGACATGTTATCAGTGAGCAAATTGTGTGTGTGTAGTCCTCTCCATCTTTTCCATTCACCATTCAGTTGTGCCCTGTGGTAGAGAAGTCAGCCTCCAGAGTTGCAGGGATTGTGGGTGTGTGTTTGTGAGCGTGAATGTGTGCATGATGGTGGCACGATGGACGCTTCTTGTACGTCGGGAACACTCAGTGATTGATGATCAGCCTTACGCTTCCACCCTGCTATTCATCATGTAGATTTCCCTATTAATATCTCTTAATCTACTAGTTCATGGATGAGAAGTTCTGCATCATGCTAATCATGCCCCATTATAGAATAAGTTATTAAGTGTCTCTACAATTCAGCGTGTTGAGTGAATTCAGAAACTATTATCTACCTTCACTTCTGAAATTCCAACATCTCCATACCTTATTTTTAAAACATTTGTACCAAGAAGGTCTTAGAAAGTGGTACTCAAGACCACAGACTTTATCATCCATTTTGTATTTGTGTTTTGGTTTCCTAATTACTGGTTTTGTAGAGTATGTTACATTAAGCTTTTTTTTTTTTTTTTTCCTGCATTTGGAGTGTAACCATAACTACCACGATGGTTTGTTTGGAGCCTGACATATGAAGTAAATAGTATGGTGCTTGACACACAATAGGCTTTCAAGACGGCAGGTTAATTCATACACTGCATTGCATGGTGGTTAAGCCATGACCTCTTGAGGAGACCTAGGTTCAAATTCACTTCCTCTTCATTTTTACATCAAACACTGAGAACAGCTCTTTCCAACAAGAATATGATGGAAACTGCACATGTGAAGCACTTATTGAAGTTTTCTAGTAACCACATTTTGTCTGTGTGTGGTGCGTGTTCAGTTGTGTCCAACTCTTTGTGACCCCATGGATGGTAGCCTGCCCAGCTCCTCTGTCCGTGGGATTTTCCAGACAAGAATACTGGAGTGGGTTGCCATTTTCTACTCCAGGGGATCTTCCCAACCCAGGGATGGAACCAAGGCCCCTTATGTCTCCTACAGGTGGATTCTTTACCACTAACTCCAACTGGGAAGCCCCGTAGCCACATTAAGAAGGTAAAATCAAATGGGTCAAATGAGTTTTAATCATATATTTTATTTTCCCACAATATACACCAAATGTAATCAATATAAAATATTATGAGGTATTTTACATTCTTTTTTGTTCATAGTCTTTAAAACATAGCTTGTGTTTGATACTTTCAGCCCATGCTAATTTAGATTTGTGCTCAATAGCCATGACTGGCTCATGCCTGCAATGCTAGAGAGTGAACACAGAAGAAATGTCTGGTATATGGCAAGCTTTGTGTGAGTATCATTTAAATTATTTTTGACATTAAAAGCACTATAGTACCTACTTATAGAGAATTATTTGAATCCAAGAAGATAATGTGCACTAGATAATGTACTTCACAAGGAAGGCTGGCTCATAATAAGAACTCTGTTAATATCTAGGCTGTTACTGCTTATCAGACACTGTCTCAGGAACTGTGGTTGCAAAATAATGAAGGTCCAGTCCCTACCCTGGAAGAGATTGGTGGTAAGTGTGGCCCAATGCAGTCTCACTTAAATGCAATTTGAGTAAATGAATACACATGTGGCAGCTGGTTTTGCTATTTCGGATCCATTCTTTTTGCTTCTGGGCTGTGTTCTATGACCCACGAGGTTGAATCCTGCAGACTGTGCCATCTGGGCTCCCTGGAGAGATGGAATGATGACAGCTGAGCCAATGGGAGGCGCTAGTGGAAGACCTAGGAGGCGGGGGAGACAGAGACAAAGGAGCAAGTCTTGACCAGATGCCATGTCTCTCGATGTAAGGTGGCTAAGCTCCCACTGGGCAGCAACCCTCGCACACTCATAGCACTTACAAGTCCCTATATTATTTCACTCCAACCTTGGCCTTTCATTTCTAATCTTGCACCTTCTACTTCTCACCTTCACATGGCTCTGGGCACTCCTCATCCTTGGCACTCACCATCTTTGTCACCTTTTCATTTATACCATTGATGATGAAGTCAGCTACTTCTTCCCACTTCTATTGATTAAACAGCCAGCCACGCAATTCATTCTAACTCATCAATTCTAGAGCTTGTGTTTGTTTTCATTTGAGAAGTCCCAAGTTTTTCATTCAATTTTTTTGCTTCTCACTCTCACCTTACCCTTGGAACACCAGGAAATGGCCCATGGATGTTGAGTTGGGTAAATTCTGGGTCAGCTTGTTATTAGACAACTCAAACCTTTGGAATAAATCAGCTTTCTTCTTGGACAAGCACGTGAATGTAGCGGGAGCAACACTCCAGAGGAGAGCAAGGGATGTGGATGAAATGCAGGCTTAGCTCTAAGATCCTAGACTGCTCACTTCCGCAGTGTGCATGAGGGGTTTCACAGATAAAGCAGTCACAATCCTGGGGCGATGACCCATTTCCCAGATTTCTCAATGTGCTTCAAGACTGTTCCCTGGAGATGCCTCCCCCTTCCCTGTTCTTCCTGCTTGGAATCAGAGGACGTGGTCCATGAACTCTGTAATCCAGGAAACTTGGAATGAACCCAAGACCAGCAAACATGCCCTGTAGTCAGAGAGCATGACCTGCCATTTACCTTGTTGTGTGTTTTCACTCTCTCTTATATTTTTCCCAATGAGTTAGAGTAACTTGGGAACACAGTCACTGGATGGGTTTCCTAAAACAAATTAGCACAAACTATATGGCAGAGGAACCAGGATTCAAATTGCCAACATCCGCTGGATCATGGAAAAAGCAAGAGAATTCCAGAAAAACATCTATTTCTGCTTTATTGACTATGCCAAAGCCTTTGACGTGTGGACCACAATAAACTGTGGAAAATTCTGAAAGAGATGGGAATACCAGACCACCTGACCTGCCTTTTGAGAAACCTATATGCAGGTCAGGAAGCAATAGTTAGAACTAGACATGGAACAACAGACTGGTTCCAAATAGGAAAAGGAGTACGTCAAGGCTGTATATTGTCACCCTGCTTATTTAACTTCTATGCAGAGTACATCATGAGAAATGCTGGGCTGGAAGAAGCATAAGCTGGAATCAAGATTGCCGGGAGAAATATCAATAACCTCATATATGCAGATGACACCACCCTTATGGCAGAAAGTGAAGAGGAACTAAAAAGCCTCTTGATGAAAGTAAAAGAGGAGAGTGAAAAAGTTGGCTTAAAGCTCAACATTCAGAAAATGAAGATCATGGCATCTGGTCCCATCACTTCATGGCAAATAGATGGGGAAACAGTGGAAACAGTGTCAGACTTTATTTTTGGGGGCTCCAAAATCACTGCAGATGGTGATTGCAGCCATGAAATTAAAAGACACTTACTTCTTGGAAGGAAAGTTATGACCAACCTAGATAGTATACTAAAAAGCAGAGATATTACTTTGCTAACAAAGGTCCATCTAGTCAAGGCTATGATTTTTCCAGTGGTCATGTATGGATGTGAGAGTTGGACTGTGAAGAAAGCTGAGTGCTGAAGAATTGATGCTTTTGAACTGTGGTGTTGGAGTAGACTCTTCAGAGTCCCTTGGACTGCAAGGAGATCCAACCAGTCCATCCTAAGGGAGACCAGTCCTGGGTGTTCATTGGAAGGGCGGATGCTGAGGCCAAAACTCCAATACTTTGGCCACCTGATTCAAAGAGTTGACTCATTGGAAAAGACCATGATGCTGGGAGGGATTGGGGGCAGGAGGAGAAGGGGATGACAGAGGATGAGATGGCTGGATGGCATCACCAACCCGATGGACATGAGTTTGGGTGAACTCTGGGAGTTGGTGATGGACAGGGAGGCCTGGTATGCTGCAATTCATGGGGTCGCAGAGTTGAACTGACTGAGCAACTGAACTGAACTGAACTGATATGCCTTAAAATAAGGGGAATTTATTCTCCCTGGTTCTGAAAGCTAGAACCCCAAAGCCAGGGTGTCTGCAGGCCAGGCTCCCTGAAGGACTCAAAAGGAGAACCCTACTCTGCCTCTCCAGCTTCTGGGGGTGCCAGCAGCTCTCAGCATTCTTTGCCTTGGAGACACATCACTCTAACCTCTGTCAGAATGATTTCTCCCTGAGAACCTGTCTTTGATTCCATTTTATTATAAGAAAACTAATCACTGTGTTAAGGTCCACCCAAATCCAGTATGAACTTACGTTGATCACATCTTCAAAGACCTTTTTTCCAAATTAAGTCACATTCACAGATTTTGGGTGGATATTTAAAGCCCACTATTCAATGGAAAATTCATTCATTTTTTTCATTTTCATTCAATCCAGGCCATATCTTCCCAAGTGGCTTGGTGGTAGAGAACCTTCCTGCCAATGCAGGAGATGTGGGTTCAATCCCTGGGTGGGGAAGATCCCATGGAGGAGGAAATAGTAGCCCACTCCAGTATTCTTGCCTGGAGAATCCCAAGGGCAGAGGAGCCTGGCAGGCTACAGTCCCTGGGGTCGCAAAGAGTCTGAACTTCAACAGCTGAACACTCATATACATTCAATTCAAGACAGTTACGAAATTGTTTTTATTGCAATACTCAGGTTTATTCTCAACCTTTCACTCTGAATAATCTGATATTTGAATCTGTCTCAGATACTCACATATGAATCCAATTTATATACATTTTAGTATGTATCTTTTTCATTCTTGGCAATCTTATATTCATGTTTTTTTCCACATACTCAGTATGAACTGTTGTGCTTAGCAGCGCTTTTAAAATGCTTGTATTCTTAAAGCTAACACATCAAATATAAGGTTTTCCTTTTAGACTTGTCAGTGAATGTCTCTTCTTTTTTCCATAGTTTATTTATAGTTACCAGCTAATGTGAGAAATAGGTTCAGTATTTTACAGTGACACATGAAAACGGCTTATGAAATAAGACATAACCCAGGGAAGCCGAATGTGTTATTTTTTTGCAGTTCCTCTAATAAATCGAATCAGAAGGCAATCTGCCTGATGATTCGGCTCACAGTTGAGAAATAAAAATTTTAAATGAGCTGAGTTCTAAGAGAAGAATTTAATTGAAGAGTGAGCCACTGTCAACCTGAACTTGGTAAAAGGAATGTAAGAACTTGAATGACCGGTTTGACAATAAGTGGGCCAAGTGGAAGTTTGAAAGAACCTATTTCTACAAATTGACACCTTAGCAGATTGGGAAAGATTTAAATAATACTAACCATTTCCAGCAAAGGGACTGGAAAATAGGCATACTGTCACCATGATAGAGAAGAAAATTAAACTTATATATGGAGAGAAATTTGTATCTGGCAAACACAAAATGTTCATGTTCACTTCTCACTTCCAGGTAAAGGTGATGAACACAGAAGTTGTGTTTCCAACACTCAAATATAATTGTGTTAAGCAAGAAAAGCCAGACTAAAGGCCGAATGAGGTAGGATTCCTTTCATGTGGCATTTGGAAAAAGTAGAACTGTAGAGAGAAAAGCAGACTCATGGTGAATGACTATATAGCTAATAGTGTGTGCTCAGTCATGTTGGGATCATCCTGGCAAGAATACTGGAGTGGGTTGCCATGTGCTTCTCCAGGGCATCTTCCCAAATTTTGGAAACCTGAGTTCTACAGGAGCTCTACAGGAGCCTCGGGATCCAACCTGCATCTTCTGCATTGCAGGTGGATTCTTTACCACTGAGCCCTGGGGAAGCCCATATCATTAGACACTGGGGAAACATAAATTAAAACCATGATAAGACATGTTGTGAGGGTGCTAGAAAATGATGCTTCAGAAGAAGGAACCACAGATTCAGATTCAGGCCTTGCAAATATGGAACACAGTGCAGTCAGCTGTCAGCCTCCCAGCAGGCACTTCTCTTCTGTTCCTTAGAGAGAAGGCCCTTGCAGGAGTTGGAGAGTTTAGTTGGAGCTGACCCTCCCACATACCGTACGCCCCCATCCATCTCGTGGGACTACACAGAGCATGAGAAGGGCTGACTCACACATCCTAGAAAAATGGATGCCATGGCTCCAGCTGGAGGGCTCCTGTAGAACTCAAGTGTCCAAGATTTTGAGGATGAGGAGCCCTGAGGCTGTACATCTTCCAACCAGGACCGACCAAGCCCTGAAGACCACCTCAGTTCTGCCCTGGGCTCTGCATACACAAACACCTGCCATCTCCACACAGCAGAGGTGTCTTGAAGCGTCTCTCAGAGTTGATGTTCAGTGGCTTCACTCTCCACCCACCGCTGACCTCCTGAGGTGTCATCAACAGGCTTTATAATCCATCTTTGCTACCTGGTTCCCTTTTAACTGTGGAAAGAATGACAATAATGGCCAGGTTATTGTTAAACAAGATAAATTGTTATAAATGATAATTTTCTCTTAAAACATTTTTTTAACAGCACGTGAGATAAATTGTTATAAATGATAATTTTCTCTTAAAACATTTTTTTAACAGCACGTGAACTGATAAGACACAATGGAGGGAAGAAAGACAAGAGAGGTTGCTAAGGAAACAGCAGCCTTTAAATGAGCATCAAAATGAACAGGCAGGTAAAATGCATGAAAACTGGATATATAATTAAGCTCTCTCACCATTTCAAAAATGATAGTACTATGTACTGAGAAAAATGACGGGCCTATTTTCTTATCTGACTCGGACACAGATGAAATAATGAGTGAGATCAGACAGACTCTGTTCCCCTTGGCTAAACTCCATAATTTCCCAGCCAGAACTTTGGTCATGCCCTCCGAGGAAATTACATATTTCACGTGTATGAGCCTGACTTTCTACTGAGGAGAAAAATACAGTGAAGCTTAGACCACAACCCAGGGCCCTCTTTGTTTATCTTCTGCCTCATAGACCGAAAGTAGAATGAAGCTAGTCTGAAAAAAACAGGTTCTGTTCAATGATGAGCCATCGGCCTTTTCTCAAGTTCCTAAGAGCATCGGTGTCTTTGCTTGAAGATGGAAATAGTAAAAATTATCAAGAAGGTTGATTTTCAGACAGTTGGTGAAAACTTCAATGACAGACTCACCAGAGATGTTGTTTCTTTTCTATTAAAAATAACAGGGCAGAGAGTACTTTTGTTTCGATTAATGGAGAACGTGATCGTATCGTGATTGATGGTCACTGGAGGAGGAGAGTTGACCAAAGAGAAATGACAACAGAAGAAGGATGGAGAGAGAAAGAGAAGAGAAACAAGGAGGTAAGGATAAAGCAAACAGCCGAGGCAGGCACAGCAGACGGGGGTGGGCGAGCGCAGGAAGGCAGGAAACAGAAGTGAGGGGCGTTCTCCCTGAGGACAGACAAGCCTCACGGCCACAAACAGGAGGGACGTGCGGGTCTGCTGTGTTCCTGGAGGCTTACTTTCCACTCCTTGGAAACAGAGCAATCTAGAAGTCAGCTGATGGAGCGTCACAGATGAACCATCCACCTCGAGGTCTGTTTACTGTTCCTTAAGCTGCGCTCGTTTGTTAGCTAGGGTCTTGCTGCTGCAGGGAAGACTGACCCAGGGCCTCCAGAGATCCACTCTTTTCTCCTCCAGCTTCCTAAGCCATTCTTCTGTCTTTGCACCACCCAACAAGGGCAGCCACGTCCCCAAATCTCTAACACCACGGCTCTGCCCTGGCTCTGCTCCCGTTCACAGATTTGGTTGCAAAGTTCCCATTTTGTTCCTGTGACACGTCTGTGAAATTCCTGAATATGCGTCTGGAATTAGGGATGATACACCAATTCCTCAACACTATCCAAACCCCAAACTCCCCCGCAAAAAGACGGAGGATAGGGTGCTTTGTTTCCTCAGTTAAAAACAGAGCCTTGAGACTGTGGACATGATGCTCATGATGTATTTCTAAAATGTTTTCCCAGACCTATTGGAACAATAGGACAGAACATTTTAGAACTGCCTCTCATAATTTGAGTTGGCAGCAGAAGGAGAAATATAATGATATAGAACCATGATCATCTGCCCTTCCAGAAATGCGGATAGAATCAGAGAAAGGGTGTGTTTTTCTGTTTGCTTGCTCACCACGTAGCATTTGGAATCTTAGTTCCCTGACCAGGGATCGAGCCCAGGCCCTCTGTAGTGGAAGCATGGAGTCCTAACCACTGGACCACGAGCGAATTCCCAGAAGGGTTTTATGGAGCAGAAGTTAAGTCTGATAATTTCAAGGGAGCATTTCATGCATGTTTTGATCCTGGATTTCAGGATAGAGTCTGGAAGAAGCCTAATCAACATTAGAAGAGAGCACATAAATTACCTATCTTATCACATGACATGGAGTTGGGTCTGATCTTCATGGACCATCTGACTCTCCATCCATCCCAACTGACTTCCCAAAGTTCTGTAGCTCAAATTCACACATCACATGTAACATTCCCTTGTCACCTTGAAGCTTAGAGCATCAACTTCTAAATACAATGCAGAGAATGTCAGCCATCCTTTGATCATTCCAGCCACACCTGAAAAGTCTCTAATCTGAATACCATTCTCTCAACAGGCTTTTGATGTGATTGTAATGAGACACACCGCTCTTTCTGCACAATCACTGTGGCCCTCGCCTAGATAGTTTTTATGTTCCTTACTTCATGGGGTTTATTTTCAGCTCGATTCCTAGAAAGAATTGTCTCTTCAGAAGAGAGATTTAGTACCACACTTCTGTCACATAGTGCACATCAACTTAACTGCTCTGAGAGGGAGAAAAAAAGATTGTGGGTGAAATCCACTCCTGTTGGGGAGACAAGAGCTAGAAGATTCGACATCCATTTTCAGGGGAAATAGTTAAAGACGCAGACGGCTCTGAAACCAGAAGGGCACATCCCAGTGCAGAATAGATGGATGGAGGCTGAGGGGAGCACAGACGAGGCTGCTTGGAGGAGAGGCTGCAGGGTGGACCAGCCAGGACTGCAGGCTCTAGACTGAGACCACCTGGGGCCAGCTAGAATCCCCGGGCCATATCCCCCGGGCCAGCTGCAGAATCTCAGCAGGTCACTGGATGTCTCCGAGCATCTGTGACCACGTGTGAAATGATAATAGTGCTCACTGTGCCCGTTGGTGATATCACATGAAATAGTCACTTAACAAGGGGATGCCATTATTTAAAAATCACAAGATATGGGTTGCTGGTGAAGTCCTCAGACTGGATTCAAAGATGATTCTGGTTCCTATTAAATATAGACTCACCTTCTCTGCATCTCCTCAGCTTTCTCAACAGCAAAATGGAGATTAATATTATGTATCTGAATGTGTTATAAGAGATATTTATTAGTTATTATCTATCTATATTTCTACCCATCATTTATCTATTGGGCTTCCCAGGTGGCACTAGTGGTAAAGAACCTGTCTGCCATTGCAGGAGATGTAAGAGACCCCAGTTCGATCCCTGGGTCAGGAAGATTCCCCTGGAGAAGTGCATGGCACCCCACTCCAGTAGTCTTACCTGGAGAATCCCAAGGACAGAGAAGCTTAATAGGCTACTCATAGGGTTGCATAGAGTCAGACGTGACTGAAGCACACATCTATCTATTATCTATTTTTCCTTCTATGTTTCTACCTACTATCAATCTATCATCTACCTATAATGCCCCATATTCACTGGCTGCATGTGTGTCTGCATGCTAAGTCCCTTCAGTCGTGTCTGACTCTGTGATCCCAAGTACTGTAGCCCTTAAGGTTCCTGTGTCCATGGGATTCTCCAGGCAAGAATACTGGAGTGGGTTGCCCGGTCATCCTCCAGGGGATCTTCCTGCCCCAGGGATCGAACCCAAGTCTCCTACGTCTCCTGCATCAGCACATGAGTTCTTTACCACTAGGGCCACCTGCAAAGCCCATTCATTGGCTAAAATTAGGTATATCCCACAATGAATGGCAACCCTTAATGTAAGGATTCTCCTGATGATTTTTCTGAATTAAAAATGATTTTTCTCATTTGGACATGATACTTCCTGTGTGTAATAGTGCTTTTTAAATCAATTATCATTTATTATACAAGAACATTAATTCTGACTCTCTCATGCATTACTTCTATAGATACAAGGTGATATTACATTTTGGAAAGAAAAGACAAAAACTGTTCACATCCCTTTGTGCTCATAGGAGGCATTTGACCAGTTCAAACAGTATCACTTCTATTTCAGTCTTCTCTGCATCTTTTGGGGGTTCGGGGCTGCACACAGCTCCTTGGCTTCTCTCTTATCCATGTTTCTCACTGACATTGACTGGACCTTCTAACTGAGCCTAATCAACTGCTCAGGGAGCCCGTTTCTTAGCTCTTGGCCTGACAGGAGGTTCCTGCTGGAAGAGAGAGAACGGCAGGCTGGGCTCAACACAGTAGCACAGTGACAGCTCCACCAGCACCAGCTGGGAAAGGAAAATAAAACAGAGTTCGTGAGACACAAACAAAAAATGAAAACGCTAACAACCTTCTCACATACACGTGCCTTTATAGAAAATAAAGTAGCAGCAGGAGAGGAAAGAGGAACTGCAGATAAGCCATCAGAAGCAGAACGGAAAGTGTTAGTGTATCCTGGTATCTGGACTACTAGAATAAATAAACAACATGTGAGCAGTGTTGATTAAAAACCAGACTTTGATGGCAGAAAAGCAAAACCAACACAAAAATGATGTTCACAAGCACGGGAAGGAAAGCCAGCATAGCCACCTTAGGAGACTCTAGTGGGTTCTTGTTGTGTTCAGTCACAGTCATGTCCGGCTGTTTGTGACCCCATGGACTGCAGCACACCAGGCTTCCTTGTCCTTTACTATCTCCTTGAGTTTGCGCAAACTCATGTCCATTTCTTACAAAGCTTGGTTATAGCATATGTTAACCTCAGGAATACTGAGCAAGTTCTTAGGTATCTGTTCACCTGATTTTGAAATTATGTTTAAGAGAAAAGCTATACACAAATGCTAATAGTGTCATTATCCATAGTCACCAGAAACTGGAACAAACAGGATGCAAGGGTAATGGATGAACAAATTGTGGATAAACTATGAAATGGATAATCAAGCTCTCTCTCTCTCTCTCTCTCTCTCTCTCTCTCTCTCTCTCTCTCTATATATATATATATATATATATATATATATATGTGTGTGTGTGTGTGTGTGTGTGTGTGTGTATGTATATGAGGGTATATTATTCAACAGTAAAAAGGGATGATCTGTCTAGCCATGTAGATATATGAATGAATCCAAAATGCACAATACTCAGTGTGAGAAACCAGTCTAAAAAGGCTACATACTGCATGAAGCCATTGACAGGGCTTTCTGTAAAAGGCACCACTATAGAGACGGTAAAATGGTCTTCAGTTGCTAGGTGTTTACTGGGGTGATGGGTGGTTGGTAATGCAGAGGGATTTTTTCAGGATGGTGAAACTATTACGTGTTATACTGCAATGGTGGAGAAATTACAAGAGGCATTTGGCAAACCCCATAAAATTTACACACAAAGAGAACACCTCAAAGTATGCAAATTAAGAAACTGTAAATTTAAGCTGTCAAGGATCCCTGGGTGGAATACAGAATGTGACAAAACAGTTAACTGTGTTACAGATGTGAGACAATCTCACCAACCAGGACAGGTGGTAGGGTGGAGAGTGGCGAAAAATGCTGACCATCTAGTCAAAGCTATGGTTTTTCCAGCAGTCATGTATGGATGTGAGAGCTGGGCTATAAAGAAAGCTGAGCGCTGAAGAATTGATGCTTTTGAACAGTGGTGTTGGAGAAGACTCTTGAGAGTCCCTTGGACTGCAAGGATCCAACCAGTCCATCCTAAAGGAAATCAGTCCTGAATATTCATCAGAAGGACTGATGCTGAAGCTGAAACTCCAATACTTTGGCCACCTGATGTGAAGAACCAACTCATTGGAAAAGACCCTGATGCTGGGAAAGATTGAAGGTGGGAGGAAAAGGGGACAACAGAGAATGAGACGGTTGGATGGCATCACTGACTCAATGGACACGAGTTTGAGTAAGCTCTGGGAGTTGGTGATGGACAGGGAAGCCTGGTGTGCTGAAGTCCATGGGGTTGCAAAGAGTTTGATCCCACTGAGCAAATGAACTGAATTGCACTGAAGTCAACTGGAAATGTGTGGAATCTAAGACTAAATCCAAAAAAAAAAAAAACAACTGCATATAATCAAGGTACTCTAGGTGATAAGGTTGTTCCGCACAGAGGTACCAGTGAGAAATTCTGAAACCATTACATATGTAACTGGAACTCTACAACTAAATAATTGAGTGGTAGACACCAGTTTTCTCACTGTTGGATTGCGAGGTTATAAATAAGCCAATGGAAGGCTGGAAAAGTCTATGTAGTTTTTTTTTTTTTTTTCCAGTCACTCAGTCGTGTCCAACTCTGCAACCCCATGGACTCCAGCATATTAGGCTTTCCTGTCCTTCACCATCTCTCAGAGTTTGCAAAAACTCATGTTCATTGAGTCAGTAATGCCATCCAACCAACTCGTCCTCTGTCGTCCCCTTCTCCTCCTGCCCTCAATCTTCCCCAGCACAAGGTCTTTTCCAGTGTGTTGGCTCTTCATACCAGGTGGCCAAAGTATTGGAGCTTCAGCTTCAGCATCAGTCCTTCCAATGAATATTCAGGATTTATTTCTTTTAGGACTGACTGGTTTGATCTCCTTGCCTATGTTGTAATGGATTAGAATTAGAGACGTTACTATGATACTGATAATTACATCTATATTTATCCATATGTGTGTGTGTAGGTTAATACACATATATTTCCTTGCCTTGTCATCTGGAAGGATCGGTAATCAGTGACTCCCCCTAGCAGTGAGCACACTAAACATTAAATCTTCGCTTCTTACCATTCCACAATGGCATGGCTTCTTGAAAAAATGGCTGATTCTAGGACCACAAGGTGATCCTGGAGTGGCCAATAGTGTCAGAAAGTAAGATTGTGTCAAACGCACACAATGATGGGTTTTTTCAAGGGACACAAGGGCCATGGCGAAAGCTAGAACAATTGAGCAAGAAAATAAATATAGTAGTATTGATTGGATTGTAATGCAAAGTATAAAATCAATAACCAGAAGTGCACACTGGTACAAACAAGGGATTAAATAAGTAAGAGAGGAAGAGGAAACACATCTCCCATGTGGAAGAATTCCTAATATTTATTTCATGCTCCACCCCCAAGGAGGAGCATCAGATAAACAGGCTCTGCATGGTGACTTCCTCTAAAATAATGGCTTTATGGTGGGAAAATCTGGACACACAGCATTGCAGTCACCCGTTCAAGCTCAGCATGAACAGGAGTGTCCTGAACACCATCAGTACCCTTCAGATGGTGTGACGAGAATAGCACTTTGCCTCCGCGGTCTTCCTCCTAAAGACACCTAACCCTAATCTACTCCTGAGAAATCCCAATTTAGTACATCCTACAAAACACTAATCACTACTCCTTAGAGCAGTCAAGATCATCCACAAGAAGGAAAGTCTGAAAAAGTGGCACAGCCAGGAAGAAGCTGGGAGACACCAGGACAAAATTACTGTGGTATCTTTCATGGGATTTTGGAACAGAAAAGGGACATTATATAAAAATTTAAGGAACTCAAAATAATGTGTGATCTTTAGTTAATGATAATGCATCAATACTTGTTCATTAACTGTGAGAAATATTCCATACTAATCTACTCTACTAAGATATTAGGGGATCTTGGGTAGGGGCTTTGCATGTACTTTCTGTATCACCTTCACAGTGTTTCTGTAAATGAAAACCTATTCTAAAATTTAAGTGTTTACGTAAAAACTCACAAAAATTATAGAGCATTATAACTTTTTTGGTAAGGAAAAATATCTATGTTTCAATGGTATAACTACCTTAAAACCAGCAACCACCACATGGGAAAATAAGCTAGCCTGACCCTAAGAAGTGCATCTGCTGTGACGGACCATGCAGAAGTGCGGCTGAGAGGAGCTACCCCTTGCCCAAGGTCAGGGGCGGTGACCGAGAGTGCCAGGCTGTGTCAGCACAGGAGCAGCTGAGAGGAGCTACCCCACGTCCGAGGTCAGGGGCAGCGGCCGAGATGAGCTACCACACGCCCAAGGTCAGGGGAGGCAGCCGACAGGAAATACCCCATGCCCGAGGTCAGGGGCAGCAGCCAAGAGGAGCAACCCCACGTCCAAGGAGGGGCGGCTGTGTGGGCACAGGAGGGCTGAGAGGAGCTACTCCACATTCAAGGTCAGGAGGGGCGGCCTTTTAGAGATATGCCTCGTCCAAGGTAAGGAGCAGCGGCTGAGCTTTGCTGGAGCAGCCATGAAGAGATAACCCACGTCCAAGGTAAGAGAAACCCAAGTAAGACGGTAGGTACTGCAAGAGGGCATCAGAGGGCAGACACACTGAAACCATAATCACAGAAAACTAGCCCAATCTGATCACATGGACCACAGCCTCCTTGTCTAACTCAATGAAACTAAGCCATGCCTTGTGGGGCAACCCAAGACAGGAGGGTCATGGTGGAGAGGTCTGATAGAATGTGGTCCACTGGAGAAGGGAATGGCAAACCACTTCAGTATTCTTGCCTTGAGAACCCCATGAACAGCATGAAAAGGCAAAATGATAGGATACTGAAAGAGGAACTCCCGGATTGGTATGTGCCCAATATGCTACTGGAGATGTGTGGAGAAATAACTCCAGAAAGAATGAAGGGATGGAGCCAAAGCAAAAACAATACCCAGCTGTGGATATGTCTGGTGATAGAAGCAAGATCCAAAGCTGTAAAGAGCAATATTGCATAGGAACCTGGAATGTCAGGTCCATGAATCAAGGCAAATTGGAAGTGGTCAGACAAGAGATGGCAAGGGTGAACGTCGACATTCTAGGAATCAGTGAACTAAAATGGACTGGAATGGGTGAATTTAACTCAGATGACCATTACATCTACAACTGTGGGCAGGAATCCATTAGAAGAAATGGAGTAGCCATCACGGTCAACAAAAGAGTCTGAAATGCAGTACTTGGATGCAATTTCAAAAATAACGGAATGATCTCTGTTCATTTCCAAGGCAAACGATTCAATATCATGGTAATCCAAGCCTATGCCTCAGCCAGTAACATTGAAGAAGCTGAAGTTGAAGAGTTTATGAAGACATACAAGACCTTTTAGAACTAACACCCAAAAAAAGATGTCCTTTTCATTATAGGGGACTGGAATGCAAAAATAGGAAGTCAAGAAACGCCTGGAGTAACAGGCAAATTTGACCTTGGAATGTGGAATGAAGCAGGGCAAAGACTAACAGAATTTTGTGAAGAAAATGCACTGGTCATAGCAAACACCCTCTTCCAACAACACAAGAGAAGACTCTACACATGGACATCACCAGATGGTCAACACCAAAATCAGATTGATTATATTCTTTGCAGCCAATGATGGAGAAGCTCTATACAGTCAGCAAAAACAAGACCGGGAGCTGACTGTGACTCAGATCATGAACTCCTTATTGCCAAATTCAGACTTAAATTGAAGGAAGTGGGGAAAATCACTAGACCATTCAGGTATGACCTAAATCAAATCGTTTATGATTATAGAGTGGCAGTGAGAAATAGATTTAAGGGACTAGATCTGATAGATACAGTGCCTGATGAACTATGGACAAAGGTTCATGACATTGTACAGGAGACAGGGATCAAGACCATCCCCATGGAAAAGAAATGCAAAAAAGAAAAATGGCTGTCTGGGGAGGCCTTACAAATAGCTGTGAAAAGAAGGGATGTGAAAAGCAAAGGAGAAAAGGAAAGATATAAGCATCTGAATGCAGAGTTCCAAAGAAGAGCAAGGAGAGATAAGAAAGCCTTCCTCAGTGATCAATGCAAAGAAATAGAGGAAAACAACAGAATGGGAAAGACTAGAGATCTCTTCAAGAAAATTAGAGATACCAAGGGAACATTTCATGCAAAGATGGGCTCGATAAAGGACAGAAATGGTATGGACCTAACAGAAGCAGAAGATATTAAGAAGAGGTGGCAAGAATACACAGAAGAACTGTACAAAAAAAGAGCTTCACGACCCAGATAATCACGATGGTGTGATCACTCACCTAGAGGCAGACATCCTGGAATGTGAAGTCAAGTGGGCCTTAGAAAGCATCACTACAAACAAAGCTAGTGGAGGTGATGGAATTCCACTTGAGCTATTTCAAATCCTGATGCTATGAAAGTGTTGCACTCAATATGCCAGCAAATTTGGAAAACTCAGCAGTGGCCACAGGACTGGAAAAGGTCAGTTTTCATTCCAATTCCAAAGAAAGGCAATGCCAAAGAGTGCTCAAACTACCGCAAAATTGCACTCATCTCACACGCTACTAAAGGAATGTTCAAAATTCTCCAAGTCAGGCTTCAGCAGTACATGAACCGTGAACTTCCAGATGTTCAAGCTGGTTTTAGAAAAGGCAGAGGAACCAGAGATCAAATTGCTAACATCCACTGGATCATCGAAAAAGCAAGAGAGTTCCAGAAAAATGTGGATCACAAGAAACTGTGGAAAATTCTGAAAGAGATGGGAATACCAGAGCACCTGACCTGCCTCTTGAGAAACCTATATGCAGGTCAGGAAGCAACAGTTAGAACTGGACATGGAACAACAGACTGGTTCCAAATAGGAAAAGGAGTACGTCTAGGCTGTATATTGTCACCCTGCTTATTTAACTTCTGTGCAGAGTACATCATGAGAAATGCTGGGCTGGAAGAAGCACAAGCTGGAATCAAGATTGCCGGGAAAAATATCAATAACCTCATATATGCAGATGACACCACCCTTACGGCAGAAAGTGAAGAGGAACTAAAAAGCCTCTTGATGAAAGTGAAAGAGGAGAGTGAAAAAGTTGGCTTAAAGCTCAACATTCAGAAAATGAAGATCATGGCATCTGGTCCCATTACTTCATGGCAGATAGATGGGAAACAGTGGAAACAGTGTCAAACTTTATTTTTGGGGGCTCCAAAGACACTGCAAATGGTGATTGCAGCAATGAAATTAAAAGACGCTTACTCCTTGGCAGGAAAGTTATCACCAACCTAGATAGCATATTCAAAAGCAGAGATATTACTTTGCCAACAAAGTCAAGTCTATGTCAAGTCTAATCAAGGCTGTGGTTTTTCCAGTGGTCATGTATGGATGTGAGAGTTGGACTGTGAAGAAAGCTGAGTGCTGAAGAATTGATGCTTTTGAACTGTGGTGTTGGAAAAGACTCTTGAGAGTCCCTTGGACTGCAAGGAGATCCAACCAGTCCATCCTAAAGGAGATCAGTCCTGGGTGTTCATTGGAAGGAATGATGCTGAAGCTGAAATTTCAATATTTTGGCCACCTCATGTGAAGAGTTGACTCAGTGGAAAAGACCCTGATTATCTGAGGGATTGGGGACAGGAGGAGAAGGGGACGCCAGAAGATGAGATGGCTGGATGGCATCACCGACTGAATGGACATGGGTTTGAGTAGACTCCAGGAGTTGGTGATGGACAGGGAGGCCTGGTGTGCTGCAATTCATGGGGTCGCAAAGAGTCGCACACGAGTGAGCGACTGAACTGAACTGAACTGACCCTAAGATTGCTTCAACTCACATATGATTTGATGATTTCAAAATAGGAATTAGAAACAATGATTCTATCAGAAGTAAAGCAAATTTTTTCTCCAACATGAAGATGAAGAAGTCATATGATAGTGAAATATCACATATCTGCCGAGAGGAGGTTTAACTTGAACTTAGAAAAGTAGTCTTTCTTTGATACATAATAATGAATATTTCCAGGGCAGTATACAAGCACAGATGTGGATTTGAGTATTAATGTATTGTGCTGAGAAGACAGCAGTATGATTGAGGCTAAGCTTACATACGTCTGTACAAGTAACCTGTACACCTGAGTGATGAGATGTGGGCTAGTAAGAGGGCTTCAACATGATTTACGAGGCAGCCTGAGTAAAAATCTTCCTGTAGTACAATGAGTCATTCAAAGAGAAATAGATGGAAAATGAATGAGAGCTATTTTAGAATAAGGGCATTCATCCCAGGGCCATGTGTATGCCTTGAATTAAAGTGGGAGACAATAGGAGGACGGAGCTCTCTGAAGGGTGTTCTTCTGCTTGTAATTATTCCCAAGCCTTCACCTCTGGGTAGCACACGGCACGATCAGCCTTTGCATGTTACCACCTGAATCATTAAACGCAGATTCAGTGAGCGACATGATGTTACTCTGGGTGGACCTCATGCTCCTCTCGCTGCTACGATGACAATAGCCTGTGAAAGATGCAAAGTCAAAATCATCGTCGTTTTAAGAGTGAATTGTGTTCTTGTCTTCAACCCTTGGTAACGACATCAATTCTAAGAGAACTGTGAAAATTACACTTGATGATAACATTAAGGAACAATGTATGCTTTATAGGATTAGTATAGTTTTGAGAAATGGGATTACAAGTGAGCCTGATGGAAAATAGATAGCCAGGGGAGGTAGCTGTAATATTTTAAATCCATGGCCATGATTTTATATAAATATTGTATGAGGCCACTGGTCATGTTGGAGTCAGAAAAACTAGTCTCTCTTAATTAATCTGACAATTCACATCCTTAAGAGCAGAGTTTCTGCAATATTTTAAGATTCATACCTTTTGTATATTCATCTGGTTTTTCTAGACTACCAGATACTGGCAACTAAATTAGAAAGGTAAAATCATTTTTATCAGTTTCAATTTTTTGAAATGATAATTTCAGTTATATAAATCACAATTACAGCAATATTATTTTTTGTTTCATATTTATAACAATTTTGGGGCTTCCCTGGTAGCTCAGCTGGTAAAGATTCTGCCTGCAATGCAGGAGACCTTGGTTCAATTCCATGGTTGAGAAGATCCCCTGGAGAAGGGAACAGCTACCCACTCCAGTATTCTGGACTAGAGAATTCCGTGGACTGTATAGTCGAAGTCCATGGGGGTCATAAAAAGTTGGACAGACAGGATGACTTTCACTTTAGAACAATTTTAGTTTTTCAAACCCTGATCTTATGGCTATATATGTCTTGCCTTAAGGTCTATCAAGTTAATTTTTATCATGTTAATTTTTTCTTTGCTACACTTTCAAGTGGAAGTTTAATTAGAAACAAGTGGTCTAAACATATTTTTAGATACTCTCTGCTGAAAAACTTTTTCAGTATTCTTTTTTGCCATGAATAGCTTCAAATTCATGAATCAGAAGTTTGTTTATAATCAATTACATTGCAATGGGTCAGAGTTAAATTAGGAAAGTTATTATATATCATGAATGCCTAGAGAAAAGCATACTTCAATAAAACAAAAACATTGTCCATGGATAAAATAAAAGAATAAATGAAAACCTTAACTTTCTACATCCATGGAAATAGTAATCTAAATAATGAAAAATATGTGATCACTTTAATTCAGTTCCAAGTCTTTCTCATCTTTGTTTTGTGTGACCAGTAGATATTCTGGAATCCAACAATCCAATCCAAACTGTGCTTTTTTAGAGAACTAATTAAATCTGATTGTTTACCACAAGGACATAGAAACAACGTAACATGTAGGAAACCTAGAGTACATAAATCGTAGTGAATAGAGAGCAACAAAAATTATAATGTGAACTACTCTCATAATATGTTAAGAGCTATAGTAAAAGATGTCTGCCACTTACTCAAGCTTTATTTCATATTCATACTTAGCTATTATTTGGATCTGTTAGTATTTTTTGTTCTTTTGTTTGATGCAGTGGATAAAAGGGGCCGCATCTAAGGGTGTGACCAGACACGGCAATTGGCCCACAGTGCTGCAGCTGTCTGAGTCTGTGATCTCATTTGGGGCATGCCGGAGCCTGGCCGGGAATTTTCGGAGAATTAGATGACCCTGGGGAACTTCGAAAAGTTGCCACATATTCTTAGAGATCTAGAAGGTTGCATGCAAAAGGAAGTCTGTGTCTGCCGAGGAAAGATGCTGGAAAAGAAAAGATCCCCTGCCAGGGTCCAGCCCCGGTGGATCCAGGGAAATTCAAACGGTGAACGGTGTAGGTGAGGAAAGCTTATTTATTTAGAAATATAATATTAGATTAGGGAGAAATAGTGTAGTAGGAAAATTTAGTGGAGAAAAGAGGCTGAATAACTTGGTTTACGTGGAAAGCCAATAAAATCTCAGGACAAGAGATTTGCACCATCTACATTGGGCCACTGGTGCCCGTTTGAATATCGGAGAGTGCCCCGCCTAGGGCTCTCTCGCTCACGGAACTTAAAAGCCGGGGCAAGTAAGTAGACATGGCGAGCCTCCACGCCCCAGATGGGAATTCAGCCTGAAAATAGAGTAAAGAGGAGACACGGGGGAAACCAGTCCAGCAACTGGCCCATCCTCTATTGTTGTAAAGGCCTTTTATACCTTTTTTTTTGTACATAGAGATTAATGGATAATATAAAATTATGTAGCATCAGCAGCCCTGACTCTTACCGAAACCAGGCTTGCTTTCTGCATACCTAGTTGTATACACAAGTCTTAGGTAATTTACATCATCTTCTGGCCAGAGGGCCAATTAACATTTTACGGCCCTTTTCTGATAAAGGTTTGTCAACCAGAAGACTTATTTGTGTTGAAAATGTTGTTCTTCCCAAAGTCTGGTGCCACTCTCAGAAAGCATTAAATAAAGTTACATTCTTACATAGCAAAGGCACAATTAACAACAAGTAAAAGGAGTACAGTGATTTATAACAGAAGAAAAGTAATTAACTCAAAAGTCTAGTGTTGCTAGCATCAAAACTACTATATTCCTTTTTCTATATCCCAATTACATTAATATCCTTCAGGTGTTAAAAGATAAAGAATGTGGAGGCCTGGCAACAGTCATTGACTCAACAGTGAAAACCCATCACCAATATGATTTTTAGCTCTTTAGAAAAGGCTCTGTATCTTTAAGATGCTTTAAGCTTTGTGCCTTTCACATTGGGGGGCTGTAAACAATTCACGAATTGTAAAAAGTCCGGGGAAACCTGTCAGGCAAGTTAGAGAGCCATCAAAGGGGTTTGAGCTGATGCAGGAGACTGAAGCCCTGAATTAACTTTTTTCCAGAGAATATCAGAAGAGAGAAAAGCACAGTAATAAAGCAGGCAGACTCTGGTTTTGGGGGGTAGATGTTCAGGAAAACTCAGGGGGAACCCCTGAAGCCAGATCACGCCTTTGCGTTTTGTCGGGCTTCCTTCCTCATCACCTTTGCCATGGGTGGGATTCCTCATGCTGGCTCCCGGCAGTCCCCCACTGAAACCCTGACGGTGAAGAAAGAGAAAATTAACACTGTCTTGTAATCATTCCAAAGTTTGAAGGCATGCCTTCCCACATAGATTATTTAGGATCTAATCCTGAGGGCTGTATAAACCAGACTTAAAAATAAAAACAGTTTTTAAAAATCCAGCTATAAACTCAATTTTTAAAAAATCCAGCTATAAACTCAATCCAGCTATAGACTCAAACTTCTGTTACTATTGAGTTACAGAATTAACTAAAAAAAAAAATACAACATACACACACACACAAGTTTCAGTAAGAAAAACAAAATTAAACAAAAAACACCTACTAACAAAAACAGACCCAAGGGGAAAGATCTGAAACCAGAGTTTCTCCAATATATTGTCAAAAATGTAAGGTTTTAACAACAAAAAAATAAGACATGCAAAGAAATAGGAAAATACACCACATACTCAGAGTGGGGAAAAGCAGTCAACAGAAGATATGAATGAGGGGGCCCAGATGTTGAACGTAACAGAAAAACTTTAAACTATTACAAATGTTTTCAGAAATAAAGAAAACTGTCTAAAAAGTTACAATAATGTAGTATTATAACACCTCATCCAATAGAGAATATCAAGAGATATAAATTATAAATGGAATCAAGAAAAAGTTCTGGAGTTAAAAAAGTACGACGACTTAAATGAAAATTAGTAAGAGAGGTTCAAGAACACATTTGCACTTGCAGAAGGGCTGGAAGGTAAGTCAGTGGAGATCATCCAGTCTCAGAATCAAAAGTCAAAAAGAATGAAGAAAGTTGCACAGTGATCCACAGACCTGTAAGAGTTCCTGTTCAGAAACGTAGTGATTGGGGGCTGTCTCATCTTTCATGTTCACCTGTTTCCAACGTTTCGCTGTTAAAGAAAAAAACAAAAACAAAACAGTTGAACAAATACATTCTGGTCCCCTCGCACCGCGAGATCCTGGTTTATGCCTGACGAAATGCTTCGCTACCCATTGGCTCCTGTGTAAGGTCTGATCTCTTCTGTGATTGGTTCTCGTGATCACATGGCAGCTGACGTGCCGTTTTGAAAGCTCCGCTCCTCTGGGGTTTTCAACTTTTCCAGCATTTGTTGGCTCCTGAGCTCGTGTTTTCGTTTTCACTGTCTGTGACCTTAAAATTGCCAGTCAGGGATGCTCCCTGCTCAGGGTGTGGTTGATGAGGAAGCGGTCTTGTGCTCCTGCCCTGTTCAGGCCGGAGATAAAATGTCAGCCTTTCCTTGTTTTCTTACCTCGAGCTACATCTTCTGTCAATTACTTGCCTTCTTCTTTCTGCAACAGTGGTATTTCTTTTGGAGAACAAATATAACAGCGCTTTTTATTTGTTTCTTTGGCAAGTCGGAGTAAACTAAGAGAGGAATGGTTGGGAATAAGAAGTAGGTTTCAGAGGTGAAGCCTGGACGTTCATCAGAATTCCCTTCAGGCTCTCGTGGGCCCTGCTGACAACAGGGGAGGCTATGCTGGTGTGGGGTAGGCGTGTACAGGAAATTTCTGAGTCACCCTCTTAATTTGCTATGAACCTGAATCTTCTCTTAAAAAATTAAATCTTTCAAAATAAATGATAGATAACAACAGCCCCCATTAATTAAGAACTTTTCATGTCCCATGCACTGTGCACTTTAATCTTTTCAACTGAATGAAGGAGGGACTCTTAGGGCTCCCATTTTATAGTTGAGAAAATGAGGTTTTGAGGTTGGCATTTTGTGGCCAAAAAAAAAAAAAAAAAAAAATCAGCAACAACAAAATAAATAGAACTACTTTGCAGCAACTTTTTGTGCATTAGACTCATGGACTTCAGTAGTGGTGAAATGCAGATACAAAACAGAGCAGGGAGTAAGAGTGAGTGCTGGTGTCCTGCTACAGGTGTTCCTGCCCGCACGCCACCATTTACACATGGTGTGATCCTGGGCCAGTCGCTTAAGTTCTCTGGGCTGGCCTCTTTACCATTCACATAATAACCAAACCACCTAAACTTGTGAAAACTAAATTAGATAAGCACTAATTGTCCAGCTGTCAGAACACTTTGATCAATATTTAAGTTGCAAATATATCTTCCAATTCACAGCGTGTGTACCTGTGTACCAGCTACTAACAATGTTAAAAAAAAATGTGGTTTTTGTATGATTATTTTGTTAGATAATCTCTAAATTTTTTCTGTTCAACTCTCTCATGCGCCCCCTCGAGGCCCAGGCTCACACTGCAAGAGTAAGCGCCGGGGTTGACTTTGGAACTTTGTCTTTGCTTGTTGCTCGCCTGAATCTCTGTCCTCTTTTCTAAGAAACTGTTGGTTTTAAGAAAGTGAGAAAAACCACAGGGAGTTGGGCGCAGTTACAGCAATATTTGATCTCTGAACATCTTATAGAAAATTTGAACTAAAGAGCTAATATCCAAGGGTAAGAAAATCTGTATTGTGCCCCAAACAAATCCACCAAGAAGGGCTGTGCAGTGCTAAGAGTAAATGTTTGAGCTTCAGCAAGAGCCTGAAGTTGCAGCTTAATAATTTCCTAAATATTAAATGTTGGATGGATTATGTAACTTCTAATTTTCTCAGTTATTTTCATCTGTGTAATCAAGATAATGATGTGGCTATTGTAAAAAAAAAAAAAAAAAGAATAACCAAGAATTCTGGCAACATAATATGAGACTTATATGACACATATCCCCTTTCTGTTAACCATAAGTACTTATTTAGGCTTTAAAATCTCAGCCACAATCCCAAACTCGCCTTGTCCGTACACTCAGTCTCTTCCAAGCATAACTACCTCAACTTCCTGTAAGCCACAGAACTTATAGTCAGTAAACTCCATTTGGAGTTACATGAGCTTTGTCACTCATCACCTGCATGAGCTTGGCCAAGCAGTTTCACTTAACTAAGCTGCAGTTTTCTTTCCTTTCTTGTGCAGAAAGGGACTGAGGGGTCAAGGGAACAAGGCAGGTCAGACAGCCGGCCCATGCCTGCCCAGAGCTCCAGAAAGGGTTCATCACCCAAGAGCACTGAAGCTCAACTGATTCTCCAGATGGTGGGTCTCTTACGTAACTCTTACAATGTTATTATATTTTTCAGGTGGCTCAGTATTCCAACTGCAGTGGAACTTCTTCAGGAGAGGGTTCTGATTTTTCACTATCAACAAATAAATTAGTCCTTCCAATCTTGTATAATAAAGAGAAAAGGCAGAGGACAGTTTCTGGGCATAGATTCCTAGATAGGAGTGGTGCGCACCTGATTGTAAACACTCCGCAAAACAGTCATAATTTCAAGCCAATTGATGTTAAATTGGGAGCTTTAACTTTTCCATAGTGAGAGTATTATTCCATAAAAATAAGCAAAAGCTACAAACCACTTCTCCTCACCCCCTCCCATGTTATCAAACACTTCCTGTATGAGTCAGGGTTCTGGAGAGAAACAGAGCCAGGAGGAAATGCACACATAGATGTGCTGTTGCTGTTGTTCACTGACTAAACAAGTCGTTCAGTTGTGTCTGGCTCTTTGCGACCCCATGGACTGCAGCCTGCCATGCACCTCTGTCCATATGTTTCCCAGGCAAGAATACTGGAGTGGGTTGTCATTTCCTTCTCTAGGCGATCTTCCTGACTCAGGGATTGGACCCGTGTCTCCTGCATTGGAATGCGGATTCTTTACCACTACACCACTGGGGAGGCCCATATATAGATATAGATGATGTAAGCGGATGGAAGTAGACATAGATGATATAGACGTAGGTAGATATAAAGAGATTTATTACAGAAATTGGCTTGTGTGATTATGAAAGCAAAGAACCCCACAATCTGCCATGTGCAAGACAGAGGCTCAGGAAAACACATGGGATTCAGTTCAGTTCAGTTCAGTCACTCAGTCATGTCCGACTCTTTGCAACCCCATGAACAGCAGCACGCCAGGCCTCCCTGTCCATCACCAACTCCCAGAGTCCACCCAAACCCATGTCCATTGAGTCAGTGATGCCATCCAACCATCTCATCCTCTGTCATCCCCTTCTCCTCCTGCCCTCAATCTTTCCCAGCATCAGGGTCTTTTCCAATGAGTCAGCTCTTCGCATCAGGTGGCCAAAGTATTGGAGTTTCAGCTTCAACATCAGTCCTTCCAATGAACACTCAAGACTGATCTCCTTTAGGATGGACTGGTTGGATCTCCTTGCAGTCTAAGGAACGCTCAAGAATCTTCTCCACCACCACAGTTCAAAAGCATCAAGTCCTTGGCGCTCAGCTTTCTTTATAGTCCAACTCTCACATCCATACATAACTACTGGAAAAACCATAGCCTTGACTAGTCAGACCTTTGTTGACAAAGTAGTGTCTCTGCTTTTTAATATGCTGTCTAGGTTGGTCATAACTTTCCTTCCAAGGAGTAAGTGTCTTTTAATTTCATTGCTGCAATCACCATCTGCAGTGATTTTGGAGCCCAGAAAAATAAAGTCAGCCACTGTTTCCCCATCTATTTGCCATGAAGTGATGGGACAGGATGCCATGATCTTAGTTTTCTGAATGTTGAGCTCTCTTGGGTAAATCAGTATAAGTCTGAAGCCCCTGAGAACTAGGGTGGTGCTGAGGGCAGGAGTGCATCCCAGCTCAAGAAAGAGCAAATTCACACTTCCTCCTGTTTTTGTTCTATTCAGACCTCCAGAAACACATTGAAAAACACACTAAAAATAATCTTTTCCAGCTATATCCAGTTAAGTTGACAGAAAATTAACGATTGCACTTCTCAGAGTATTGAGTACAAATGCAATGACCAAACAACTGACACTTAAATTGTAACAAAGCAGAAAATAGAAATTCATCTTTAAAAAATCATTCTCATATTTAAAATGAATATATACACATATATATGTATGTATACTGTCACCAAATAATTGCATCTTAAATGAACTGATGGTAGAAGTGAAGAAAAGACATATGGTAAATTATAGTTGTACACAAAATTGAATTTTGAATTCTGAGAAATCTCAATTGTTTTTAACCTATTGCTCATTCAATTTTCTCATCAAATACTCCTTTGAGTGGCTTAACATTGAAGAGGAAGTAAATGCATTTCATATGGTTAATGTGACACCCTTTCCATGGCTTCACACTAAATATATTATTCTTATTGTTGGGCTACAGTAAAGGAAAGTAATTCTGAGCAGTTCTTTCATGTCTTTTGCCTTTTATCATGAATCACAAAGACAAATGCTCCTGAAGTGTTTGAGCTTCTCTAGCAGATATTGGTGACTAAATAAAAAGCAAAACAAAACCATTCCTTCTATTTTCAGAGTCTGTGACTCTGAGACATTCCCTCAAGCCTCCTCTTTGCTGGGGCCCCTTTGGCACTCTAGGTCTCTCCCCATACCACCCAGCATAGCACTTCAAGATGTTCTTCAAAAGACGCTTTCTTTCTGATTGTGTTGATGCTTCATTGAGACATTGTGCTTGAATGTTTCACAATATGATCAAAAGAGGTGTCATCAATAGGAAGGACATCTGGCCTCTCTTGTCTTGCCTGAGGTACCAGCCCAGCAGAACAATGTGCCCACCACTCAGGGAATGGGGAGGGAGTTGCCATCTCTCATGGATCCAGCAGCCTCTGCCTTCAACAGTGACTAACGTTCTGCTCTAGGACACCAGGGAGCACTCAGTGCTTCCAACAGAGCTGGTAGTCAGAGCAAAATGCCTTTCACCACAGGCAGCCCCTACATTTTATTTTTTATTTTTTTATTCAAATTTTATTTTTACTTTATTTTACTTTACAATACTGTATTGGTGTTGGCATACATTGACATGAATCTGCCACGGGTGTACATGAGGTCCAGCCCCTACATTTTAAATGTATTCCAACTGTCCCGGTTGCGGAACAGTTTGCATATAACTTGACACCTGAGACATACAACTATTTTATTACTGTGGATGGTAAGGACTCATAGAAAAAACTTCAAATTAATACCGATCAGAAACCACAACGGTCTCCCACACCTGGTCCCATGGTGGAAAACTTTGACGTTAGTCTTGATTGTTCTTTGACGTCATTGTTTTCTTCAGGCATCTTTACAGAGGTATTCATTGGGCTATCTCAAATCTTGACTAAAATAAGGTAAATGGTTGAGAAAATCTTCTTTTGACTGGAATTTAGGGATAATCAAGCCAATGGGACGACCTTGGAGAGGCAGCAGTTGAAGATTTTCAGACTGCTGGTGCATCAATGCTTTTCTTTTTCAACAAGATTGCTGAATCATGACAACTTAACATACCATGACGACATAGAATGGTGTTGAACTATGAACTGTTTGCATATTTTGGAGGTTAATCCCCACAAATAATAAATGCTGGAGAGGGTGTGGAGAAAAAGTAACTCTTTTACTCTCTTGGTAGAGATGTAAATTGGGACAACCACTAGGAGAACAGTAAAGAGGTTCCTTTAAAAACTGAAAACAGATCTACTCTAAGACCCAGCAATCCCACTCCTGGGCATGTATCTGGAGAAAACCATAATTCACAAAGATATGTGTACCTCAATGTTCATTATAGGGCTATTTACAATAGCAGAGATATAGAAGCAACCTAAATGTCAATGGACAATTGAATGGATAAAGAAGATGTGGTATAGATAGATAGATAGATAGATAGATAGATATATGTCGGGAGCCAGCGTGAGGAACTCCACCCATGGCAAAGGTCATGAGGAAGGAAGCTTGACATATGCAAAGGTGTGATCAAGCCTCAGGAAACCCCCTGTTCCCGAGCATCTACCCCCAAAACCAGAGTACTTTACAGGGAGTTCTCCGCCATAGCCATTTCTCTCGGAGAAGGAGTTAACTTACAGCTCCAAGTTAATAAAAATTCCTGGGCGTGACAAGAGTGTTTCAACTTACAAACTCTGAAGTTCCTCTAGCCTCCCTGATCAGGTTCGTCCGGCCACATGTGATTGATTGTTTGCAACCTCCCAACCTTGAGAGGCACGAGATGCTTTAAAACTTTCTAAATAGACTCTTTTGAGAAGTTAGAAAATTATTAGTATAGTATAGTGGGTTGATTAGGAATTATATTGGTGAAGGGTTTTTTCATTTGTCGTGCCACTGCTGATTCCCTGCCCTGGGTGTGACAAGGATGTCTCAGGTCAAACCTCTCTGCTGACAGACTAGCTTGTGTGACAACCCCTCAACCATAAACAGCACAGAGAGTTTGGAGTATTAGTGTAGGGCTTTTTTCATTGATGAGTCAATGATTGCCATCAGGCCTCCATATCCTTAGGCACCTGGGAATATATTAATCAATGTATTTGGAGTATAGAGAAGGAAATATAGTAGTTTTTTGATGTTAGCTATACTAGACTTTTTGAGTTAATGAATTTTCTCTTTTGTTATAGATCACTGTACTTTGTTATAAATCACTATAAATCACTATGCTATGTAAAAATGTAACTTTATCACTATCTTAAGACAAACTAGATCTTAAGGGGAACATTGGTGAAGGGTTTACATTTGTTGAGTCAATATTTGCTGCTAAATCTCCATATTCCTGCCCTTATAATGAATATAACTAGCATATAGGAGAAATAAGTATTAACTTTTAAGATTGATCATGTTAAACCTTAGGTTAAGTAAATTCCTTTCTTGATGGTAACTCACTACACCCTCACCCTATAGGAATGCAACTTTATTTGGAGGGTGGAGCCTGATTTAAGAAAAAAATCACCCCTGGAAAAATAAGTTTTCTGGTTAACTGACCAGTATCAGAAAGGGCCATAAAATGTCAGCAGACCTCATGGCCAGAAGATGATGAAACTCATAAGGTCTTTGTATAATTTTATATGAAGCACCTGATTGTGACAAGGGTCAGGTCTGCTGACCCCTGCGTGACTCTGTATTCATCCCTATGTATAACAAAAAGGTATATAAACAAACCTGAAAAATAAAGAAATCGGATCAGTTTCTGGAAAGACTGATTCCCCCGTGTCATTTCTTTCTCACTCCCCGTTTTCCTGGCTGAATTCCCATCTGGTACGAGGGTACGCACCAAAGCCTATTGACTTTGCCGGGGCTTCCAAGATCGGACCAGGGAGGCCTCAGTGCCTCCTCTCCCTCGGGAGAATGGAAAGACACCTGTGGCCTTCGTAGGTGATGATTAGTATTCCACCAGTTATTCAGCCTCCTTTTCTCCACTAATTCTCCTACTACACTATCTGTTTCTAATCTCCCTCTATATCTGTAATTAAATAAGTTTTTTCCAGGATGCCGATTCTGTCCCCACCTTCGAATTACCCTGGATCCACCGGGGCTGGACCCCAGCAGATATAGATAGATAAATACAGATAGATAGATATATATAGATATATAATACCTCATTTATATATATATGTATATATGAGATATTATTCAGCCATTAAAAAGAATGAAGTAATGCCATTTGTAGTGACATGGATGGGCCAGGAGATTATCATACTAAACTGAAGTAAGCCAGACAGAAAAAGATAATATCATGGTATCACTTGTACATGGAATCTTTAAAAAAGATACAAATGAACTTATCTCCAAAATAGAAAGATAGTCACAGACATAGAAAACAATCTTATGGTTACCAAAGAGGAAAAGGAGTGGGAAGAGGAATGAATTAGAAGGTTAGGAATAACACTCCTACACACGACTAGATATAAAATAGGTAATCCAACAACACACTACTGCATACAGAATAGACAACCCAACAGAGACCTACTGTATAGCACAAGGAACCCTACTCAATGTTTTTTAATAATCTACAATGGAAAATAATCCAAATATATATTTCTATATATGTGTGCATATGTATAATGGAAGCACTTGGTTGTATGCCCAAGATGAGCATGACATTGTAAATCAGCTGTGCTTCAATAAAAGAAGATAGGATCAAACAGAATGTGTGATTTACAATATTTTCTCTAAGGGAATCAAGATGTATTTTTCAGAAACATTGCACATCAAATCACACCCATTGAGAAACGTGGGAGCATGACCGGTGAGAGGGCAGGTGTTCCTCAGTCCTCTCCTCCTGCTTGTCTGTCCTCCACCAGCCACCTCCACACCCTGTCACCTGTGGAGAAGAACATGGCTGTTCCTTTCCCACAGGGCACGTGGTGGTGGTAACTGGGCTTACAGGACAATTTCATCCCAATTTCCTAGGATGGGGTGAAGGGACAGGGCAGACAATATACAGCCCCGCTGCCCAGCTGTGTTCCACCCTCAGCTTGCTGGGATCCAGACTGAAGACCTCCTCCCTTGTACAGGGGCAGCTGAGAGATGGAGAAGGTGACCCTACATGGCCTCGAGCCTTTACTGAACACAGTGAGATCTCTTCTGAACCCCAAACTTCACTCCCATTTCTTCCCATGTAACTAAACTTACAGAATAGAAAACAAGTCTCCCAGTACAGATAAATCTGACAGAAACGAGTTGCTAACTTAAACCCACATTGAGGCATCCATGATTTACCTGTAATCCCCTTTCAGGGAACACCTGGGGTGAGAAGAAAATTAGCATGAAAAAAGGGGTCATGAGTAGGGGCAAGACAGCCATTGAGGAAGGGGACTTCTACTACAAGTCAGTCGTTTCCAGGTCACTTCAAGTAGGAGCAATCTCTCCTTCCTTCACCTAAAATTAGGTAGAAATAAGCATGGACTCAAGAAATCTTACTGAGGCAGAAGCAACAAGATTTGGTAAATAGATCAGTTCAGTTCAGTTCAGTCACTCAGTCGTGTCCGACTTTTTGCGACCCGTGGACTGCAGCACACCAGGCCTCCCTATCCATCACCAACTCCTGGAGTTTACCCAAAATCATGTCCATTGAGTCGATAATGCCATCCAAACATCTCATCCTCTGTCATCCCCTTCTCTTCCCACCTTCAATCTTTCCCAGCATCAGGGTCTTTTCCAATGAGACAGTTCTTCACGTCAGGTGCCCAAAGTATTGCAGTTTCAGCTTCAACATCAGTCCTTCCAATGAACACTCAAGACTGATCTTTAGGATGGACTAGTTGAATCTCCTTGCAGTCCAAGGGACTCTCAAGAGTCTTCTCCAACACCACAGTTCAAAAGTGTCAATTCTTCAGCGCTCAGCTTTCTTTATAGTCCAACTCTCACATGCACACATAACTACTGGAAAAACCATAGCCTTGATTAGATGGACCTTTGTTGGCAAAGTAATATCTCTGCTTTTTAATATGCTATCTAGGTTGGTCAAAACTTTTCTTCCAAAGACTAAGTGTATTTTAATTTCATGGCTGCAGTCACCATCTGCAGTGATTTTGGAGCCCAGAAAAATAAAGTCAGCCACTGTTTCCACTGCTTCCCCATCTATTTCCCATGAAGTGATTGGACCTGATGCCATGATCTTAGTTTCCTGAATGTTGAGTTTTAAGCCAACTTTTTCACTCTCCTCTTTCACTTTCATCAAGAGGCTCTTTAATTTGTCTTCACTTTCTGCCATAAGGGTGGTGTCATCTGCTTATCTGAGGTTATTGATATTTCTCCTGGTAATCTTGATTCCAGCTTGTGCTTCCTGCAGCCCAGCGTTTCTCATGATGTACTCTGCATATAAATTAAATAAAGAAGGTGACAATATACAGCCTTGACATACTCCTTTTCCTATTTGGAACCAGTCTATTGTTCCAGGGCTTCCCTGGTGGCTCAGAAGGTAAAGCATCTGCCTGCAATGTGGGAGACCTGGGTTCGATCCCTGGGTTGGGATGATCCCCTGGAGAAGGAAATGGCAAGCAACTCCAGTATTCTTACCTGGAGAATCCCAAGGACAAAGGAGCCTGGTAGGTTACAGTCCACGGGGTCACAAAGTCAGACACAGCTGAGCAACTTCACTTTCTTTCTTTCTGTGATTCCATGTCCAGTTCTAACTGTTGCTTCCTGACCTGCATATAGGTTTCTCAAGAGGCAGGTCAGATGGTCTCATATTCCCATCTCTTTCAGAATTTTCTAGTTTATTGTGATTCACACAGTCAAAGGATTTGGCATAGTCAATAAAGCGGAAATAGATGTTTTTCTGGAACTCTCTTGCTTTTTCCATGATCCAGCAGATGTTGGCAATTTGATCTCTGGTTCCTCTGCCTTTTCTGAAACCAGCTTGAACATCTGGAAGTTCATGGTTCAAGTATTGCTGAAGCCTGGCTTGGAGAATTTTGAGCATTCCTTTACTAGCATGTGAGATGAGTGCAACTGTGCAGTAGTTTGAGCATTCTTTGGCATTGCTTTTCTTTGGGATTGGAATGAAAACTGACCTTTTCAAGTCCTGTGACCACTGCTGAGTTTTCCAAATTTGCTGGCATATTGAATGCAGCACTTTCACAGCATCATCTTTTAGGTTTTGAAATAGTTCACCTGGAATTCCATCACCTCTACTCTCTTTGTTCGTAGTGATGCTTCCTAAGGCCCACTTGACTTCACATCCCAGGATGTCTGGCTCTAGGTGAGTGTTCACACCATTGTGATTATCTGGGTCATGAAGACCTTTTTTATACAATTATTTTGTGTATTCTTGCCACCTCTTCTTAATATCTTCTTCTGTTAGGTCCATACCATTTCTGTCCTTTATTGAGCCCATCTTTGCATGAAATGTTCCCTTTGTATCTCTAATTTTCTTGAAGAGATCTCTAGTCTTTCCCATTCTGTTCTTTTCCTCTATTTCTTTGCACTGATCACTGAGGAAGGCTTTCTTATCTCTCCTTGCTGTTCTTTGGAACTCTGCATTCAAGTGGGTGTATCTTTCCTTTTCTCCTTTACTTTTTGCTTCTCTTCTTTTCACAGCTATTTGTAAGGCCTCGTCAGACAGCCATTTTTCTTTTTTGCATTTCTTTTTCTTGGGGATGGTCTTGATCACTGTCTCCTGTATGATGTCATGAACCTCTGTCCATAGTTTTTCAAGCACTCTGTCTTTCAGATCTAATCCCCTGAATCTATTTCTCACTTCCACTGTATAATCCAAGGGATTTAATTTAGGTCATATCTCAATGGTCTAGTGGTTTTCCCTACTTTCTTCAATATAAGTCTGAATTTGGTAATAAGGAGTTCATGATCTGAGCCACAGTCAGCTCTGTCTTGTTTTTGTTGACTGTATAAAGCTTCTCCATCTTTGGCTGCAAATAATATAATCAACCTTATTTCAGTGTTGACCATCTGGTGATGTCCAGTTGTAGAGTCTTCTCTTGTGTTGTTGGAAGAGGGTGTTTGCTATGACCAATACTTTCTCTTGGCAAAACTCTATTAGCCTTTGCCCTGCTTCATTCTGTACTCCAAGGCCAAATTTGCCTGTTACTCCAGGTGTTTCTTGACTTCCTACTTTAGATTCCAGTCCCCTATAATGAAAAGGACATCTTTTGGGGGTGTTAATTCTAAAAGATCTTGTAGGTCCTCATAAGACCATTCCACTTCAGCATCTCCAGCATTAATGGTCAGGGCATAGACTTGGATTACTGTGATATTGAATGGTTTGCCTTGGAAACAAATAGAGATCATTCTGTCGTTTTTGAGACAGATGGGTGTGAAGAAAGGAAGTGACAAGTTAATCATTCTGAAGAGTTAGAAGAACCATTTTCTTTTAAAGGAGATAAATTCTAAAACATATTTATTTGTATTTAGACACTCGCCACAGTAACCTATGTGGGGCTTCCTGGGTGGCACAGTGGTGAAGAACCCACCTGACGTTGCAGGAGATGCAAGTTCTATTCGTGGCTCGGGAAGACCCCTGGAGAATGGAATAGCAACCCACTCCAGCATTCTTGCCTGCAGAATCCCATGGACAGAGGAACCTGGTGGGGTTCAGTCCATCTGGTCACAAAAGAGTCAGACATGACTTAGCCAGTGAGCAGACACAAACAGTGACCTATGTGCATGCTTCAGAAAACAAGTTCCTTTTGCTCTTCGATGCTTCTGTTGATTTTTTACAATACTGTTCTGTTTCTCATCTCTGTGTTGCAAATAAAACCAACCTCTCTCCCTCTCTCTGCATCCTCATCTCTGTCTTTATCTCTTCTCCCTGCCATACTTTTTTTTTTCCTCATTTACTATGCCTCAAACATATTCACTTCTTCTTAAAGATTTACTTTAATGGTTAATCTTCAAGAGGTCAGAAATGTGAAAGCTTTAGATTCCATTCACTTATTTATGGTGTTCCTGATTATCTCACTGTGTACAATTTTCTTAGTGTTCTTGGTGTTATAACACCCGTATTTCACTTCCAGATTATCTCCCTGTGTACAACTCTCTTGGTGTGCTTGGTGTTATAACACATGTATTTCACTCACACAGCCTCCCCTACCAATATTTTGTCCCTGCATGTGAAGTATAGAAACCTCTCTTTCATTTAAATCCCCTTTTCTCTCCATGGTTTCAATATAATTGTCATAAGTATTTCCTCTACATAGGTTCTTTTTTCTTGGAACTTTAGAGTTCCAAGATTTGTTTCCTAAGACTCATTCCTTGAGCTGCTCTTTCAGGGTGGGTTCGTTAGTGATGTTTGTCTTAGTTTCCCCCCTGGGAAACTGTCTGCATTCCTCCTCCACTCATGAAGTGCAATCTCACCAGATGGAAATTCTCGTCTCACAGTCCTTTGATCTCAGAACTTGAAAGGTGAGGTGCTCCTTTCTTCTGGCCTCCGAGGACCAATCTGCCATCGCTGATGTTCCTACCATGGGCCATGCAAAGTTTCTCTTTGGCCTTTGTCAATTCTTGCCTTTGTTTTTAGTTTTCAGAAGTTTAATTATGATATGTCATGAACAGTGATTTCTTTTAGTTTTCCTATTTGGGTTTTACTTAGCTTCTTGAATTGTAGATCTATATTTTGTTTCTTTTTGCTAAATTTGGGGACTTTTTTGAGCCATTATTTAAAATTTTTTCATTTTTATTTCACTTGCTTTCCTCACCTCTACTTCTAAGAACCTGGGGATATGAATGTTAGCTCTTTACTTATGATTTCTCAGCTCCCAACAAGACACTAAGTTTTTTCCCATCTATTTTCTCTGTTGTTCACATTGGGTAAATTCTATGTGTCTGTCCTCAAATTTACTGATCCTATCCTCTGTAATCTCCACTCAACTATTAATCCCATTCATTGAGATTTTTATTCCATTTCCTTTCCAACTGTGTAATTTTCATTTGGTTCTTTTTTAAGAAAATAATATTGTTGCTGAGATTTCCTATTTTTTCACTTACTTAATTAGAACTCATATCTGCTTGTAGAAGGGTAATTATGAGGATTGTTATCTGACCACCTAGAAATCATGTCAGATACTGCTGACATCCGGTCATCATGTTGTGATCTCTTGATTTTTTTTTTTTTTTTGGTTCAACTTGTACTTTTTCCGGCTCTTGGTGTGATGGATGGATTGTTATTTTGTCATGGATGCTTCTGGGGTTATGAGTCCCTGTTTAACATCCTCTCCTCCTGTCTCTCTTTATCTTCCCATCAGGCCATCATCTGGTGAAGCAGGAGGATGGACATGGTGGGCATGTGACCCTCTTCTCAGGCCCTGTGGACACCACCCAGGTGGAAGAGGAATGCTGGCCCAGAGTGCCTGGTTGCAGAAGAATGGGGTGGGATTTCAGCTCCCCTGTGTCCCCATGGATGCCTCCATGAAGAAGGGGTTGTGCCTGGCAGCACCCGTTGCCTCCGAGTGGTGATGCTGATACAGGTCATCACTGGGTCCCTCTGTCACCAGCTGGGGGAAGTGGGTGCCTGACTCATAATGCATTGTTGCTGTGAAGTAGGGGTGAGATCGAGGTCCCCTGTGGGCTCACGGACTCTGATGTGGGAAGAACGGAATATTGCCTGGCTTTATTCTGCTATGTTGATATGAGGAGGAAATGCTCATCCATCCCCCCCAAGATCAGCTTCCTCAACCATCACTCAGCAGGAAAGGGGAGCAGGGTCCCCCAGGTGGGGAGGGAGGTCAGGGCCCTCACACAGCAGGGTGGCCTCAGCGGGGACGCTGAGATGCTGGGATAAAGGGTGGCTGGTGTGCAGGGTCGGTGCCGCAGGGGCCCGCTGAAGCCTTGGATTATTTTCCTGCTGGGGTTTGGCTAGAGAAGGGCATCTTTGGCTTTTGGCCACTCAGTACCTCTTTTGTTATTTCCCATTTCCCGAACACGTTAAAAAAAAAAGCCTCAAAGAAAGCATCTGGCACTGGTGCAGTGGAAATTTCTAGCAGGTTGAAGCCATCATTAGGTCCAGAATTCCACTTGCCATTTGCCTTTGAAAAAATTAATTATATTTTCTAGAAATAATTTAAAACTTACAGAAAAAATTTGAGTTAGCACCAAGCACTTTCACATTATACTCCCCAATTCCTCATTTGTTAGCATTTTGCCACATTTGTTCTATGAACCACCCTCTCTCATCCTTATCCACGCAGGTGCACGCGTGTGCACGCACGTGCGCGCACACACACACACACACACACCAGTGTCAACGGTCTCTTACTGTGAGCAAGCTACAGAGATGAAGACAAAGATACACTATAGAATAGATTTATTTTTTAACAATTGCCCTATCAGCCTATGCAAAATTCCAATACGTACTTTGAAAACAAACAAGGAAACCATCATACATTAGCAACACAGAAACCTCCAAACCAGGAGGTCAGCCTTGGGAAAAACCTTCACACCAGCTCACACGTTCCTCTCTCACTGCACCAAATTCCCAACAATGTCCCTTCAATTATTCTGGCTCAGGACCCAGAATCACATGCTTCATTTAGTTGTCCTTCAGTTTCAAGCTCCTTTGGTCTCAAAGAGTCTTTAGTCTCTTTCTCCCTTTTGACATTGATAAATGGAAGGGGAAGGGGTCTTTCATTTCCCAGAATTCCCTTATGGGGTCTGGTGTTTTTACCAGAGCCCCTCATGTACCCATCTCAAGGGTGGAAACCAGGTGGTCATCAGTGGGTCCCCCATGTGTCACTCCAGCCCCACCAGCAGAGCACCTGCACCCCATGTCTGCCCTGGTTCTTCAGTATAAGGTCACCATGTTGTTCCCTGTTGAATCCAGCAAATATTTCCCAGGCACTTGCTGAGATGATGCTAATATCCAGCTTCTTACAGAAATCCCGCTTGATGGCTTCAGCACCGCGTGTGTCTCTTGCTTGTCAGTGACGACTGTGTTGGTCACCAGATGGTCATCACCCTTTCATCTTTCTTCCTGCAGTTAAAAGTTGGCATTCTACCGTAAGGAAAAGCTTTCTTTCCTCCTTTATTATTATTTTTTTTGTTTCATGTACTCCTTTGTTTTTCTTTTTACTAGTTCACTTCTGTTTTAGTCAGTGAATTGCAATGCATTGTTATGTATATACTGTTTACATTGTTCTGAATTTGACCAGGCTAAGTGCCTTCAAGTTGACTCCTGTGATCTTTTGACAAGTCTCCACCCTGCTCCCCACCCCGCTGCATTTGTGCAGTTTTCTGTTTCCAGGTACCATGTAGTTTAATTCTGTCTTGTCATTTCCCTACATCAGCCTGGAACCTGCTTTTTATCCCAGGAGTCCTGCTTCTTTTTTTTTCTTTTTTTTTTTTTTGAGGAGTATGTGTCTCTGTCTTCAAAGGTCACTCTTCTTTCTCCTGTAGAGACACTAGTCATATTAGATGCTTAGTCACTCAGTTGTGTCTGACTCTTTCATGACCCTACGGACTGTAGCCTTCCAGGCTCTTCTGTCCCTAGAATTCTCCAGGCAAAAATACTAGAATGGGTTACCATTTCCTTCTCTAAGGGATCTTCCTGACCGACAGATTGAACCCACATCTACTGTGTCTCCCACATCGCTGGTGGATTCTTTACCCACTGAGCCATCCATTGGGGAAGCCCTATGTTAGACTAGGGTCCACTTTATGCCAGCACGACCCCATCTTAGTTTGATTATCTCTGTAAGAACCCCCCTTTCTAAATAAGGTACATCTTTTATAGCAGAGGGTTGTGGGCATAATTCAACCTGCTGCAACTTGCTCACCAGATAACTAAACCATCACACTGGTCTAGTTAGAGCTGTACATCTACTTTAATATAATCTTTTAGGGGCATTGAATTACCTAATGCCTCTTTTTGCACAGTTCGCTTATTTCCCAAAATACAAATAAAATATTGATGCAAAGCAAGTGTATCTCAAGGATCTATTTTGTTTTCTGCCAGAAACATTCCAGGTTAAATAGCAACCAGTGTGGCCTGCCTGACCTCTTCCTCTCTTGGGTCTCACTGCAGAGGTGCTAAGACTCTGTTAAAAGGCTCCAATTAAGGTTTGCGTGGTGGATCTTTCCAAAATTAGTGTTTTCTTTTTCCATAATTGTCTACCTCAAATTACCTGCTACTCAGGAGACAACAATGCACAAAAAAGTTAGCAACTGTCAAAATAATTTAAAAACATGCTACTTACAAAGGGCCCCTATCTAAAATACTTACCTCCTTACTCAGCTCCAATGACTGAAATTCATCAAAGGGTGGAAGGCAACTGTTAAATTGAATGTGATGCCTGCCAGGTTTCACCATCATTTTTTCCAAGTGGGCTGTTATGTAGTCGGTAACTGGATAAGAATGTTTCGATGATGGAAAGGACCCGCATGGGGCACCGCAGTGTGGAAACTTGGACTATTGTTTTCTAAAGGAATAAATATATCTTTTGAAAATGGAGGAAGTAACGTGAGCTGAGGGATAGGGCAGCAGAAATGGACTTCAGCTACATCATATTCTGGCTAATAAGCCTTAGCCAGGATGCTTCTCCAGTTTGCAATCTATAGCATCACCACCTACTGAGGCCAGTTTTCCCCAGCCACCCTGTCTACCCCCATCCCTCCTGGAGAGAAGAGGCAATAAAAGCCTCAGAGAAAGGCTCTTGGTTTATTTTATTGCCATTGACAGGCTCAAGGGCAGAGGTAAGACAGGCTAATCTAGGGAAGTAAGTATTAAGGGAGAGTAGATGACTTTGCTGTCAGGAATTAATGAGTGGCTTTATAAACTAACAGCAGGAAACAAGTGGCACTTCCCTAGCGATCCAGTGGTTAAGACTTCACCTTCCAATGCAGGGATTGTAGGTTCAACCCCTCATCTGGGAACTAAGATCTCACATGCCTCATGTCAAAAAAACCAAAATATAAAACAGAAGCAATATTGTAACAAATTCAATAAAGACTTTAAAAATAGCCCAAAAAAAAAAAAAAAAGGAAAAAGATATGGGCTGCAAGTGAGTCTATAGGAAACCTTGGAGACTATGGGGCATGTATGTGAGCCAGTTTCCTCTGGGACAAAGAGAGGAACATGTGTGTCACAAAAGGTTCATACAGCAGAAATTCAGTTCAGTTCAGTGGCTCAGTTGTGTTCAACTCTTTGCAACCCCATGAATCGCAGCACGCCAGGCCTCCCTGTCCATCACCATCTCCCGGAGTTCACTCAGACTCACGTTCATCGAGTCGATGATGCCATCCAGCCATCTCATCCTCTGTCGTCCCCTTCTCCTCCTGCCCTCAATCCCTCCCAGCACCAGAGTCTTTTCCAATGAGTTAACTGTTCGCATGAGGTGACCAAAATACTGGAGTTTCAACTTTAGCATCATTCCTGCCAAAAAAATCCCAGGGCTGATCTCCTTCAGAATGGACTGGTTGGATCTCCTTGCAGTCCAAGGGACTCTCAAGAGTCTTCTCCAACACCACAGTTCAAAAGCATCAATTCTTTGGCGCTCTGCCTTCTTCAAAGTCCAACTCTCACATCCATTCAGGACCACAGGAAAAACCATAGCCTTGATTAGATGGACCTTAGTCGGCAAAGTAATGTCTCTGCTTTTGAATATACTATCTAGGTTGGTCATAACTTTTCTTCCAAGGAGTAAGTGTCTTTTAATTTCATGGCTGCAATCACCATCTGCAGTGATTTTGGAGCCCCCAAAAATAAAGTCTGACACTGTTTCCACTGTTTCCCCATCTATTTCCCATGAAGTGATGGGACTGAATGCGATGATCTTCGTTTTCTGAATGTTGAGCTTTAAGCCAACTTTTTCACTCTCCTCTTTCACTTTCATCAAGAGGCTTTTTAGTTCCTCTTCACTTTCTGCCATAAGGGTGGTGTCATCTGCATATCTGAGGTTATTGATATTTCTTCAGGCAATCTTGATTCCAGCTTGTGTTTCTTCCAGCCCAGCATTTCTCATGATGTACTCTGCATAGAAGCAGGGTGACAATATACAGCCTTGACGTACTCCTTTTCCTATTTGGAACCAGTCTGTGGTTCCATGTCCAGTTCCAACTGTTGCTTCCTGACATGCATATAGATTTCTCAAGAGGCAGGTCAGGTGATCTGGTATGCCCATCTCTTTCAGAATTTTCCACAGTTTATTGTGATTCACATAGTCAAAGGATTTGGCATAGTCAATAAAGCAGAAATAGATGTTTTTCTGGAACTCTCTTGCTTTTTCCATGATCCAGCGGATGTTGGCAATTTGATCTCTGGTTCCTCTGCCTTTTCTGAAACCAGCTTGAACATCAGGGAGTTCATGGTTCATGTATTGCTGAAGCCTGGCTTGGAGAATTTTGAGCATTACTTTACTAGCATGTGAGATGAGTGCAATAGTGCAGTAGTTTGAGCATTCTTTGGCATTGCCTTTCTTTGGGACTGGAATGAAAACTGACCTTTTCCAGTCCTGTGGCCACTGCTGAGTTTTCCAAATTTGCTGGCATATTGAGTGCAGCACTTTCACAGCATCATCTTTCAGGATTTGAAACAGCTCAACCGGAATTCCATCACTTCCACTAGCTTTGTTCATAGTGATGCTTTCTAAGGCCCACTTGACTTCACATTCCAGGATGTCTGGCTCTAGATTAGTAATCACACAATCATGATTATCTGGGTCATGAAGATCTTTTTTTGTACAGTTCTTCTGTGTATTCTTGCCACCTCTTCTTAATATCTTCTGCTTCTGTTAGGTCCATACCATTTCTGACCTTTATTGAGCCCATCTTTGCATGAAATGTTCCTTTGGTATCTTTAATTTTCTTGAAGAGATCTCTAGTCTTTCCCATTCTGTTGTTTTCCTCTATTTCTTTGCATTGATCGCTGAAGAAGGCTTTCTTATCTCTTCTTGTTATTCTTTGGAACTCTGCATTCAGATGCTTATATCTTTCCTTTTCTCCTTTGCTTTTTGCTTCCCTTCTTTTCACAGCTATTTGTAAGGCCTCCCCAGACAGCCATTTTTCTTTTTTGCATTTCTTTTCCATGGGGATGGTTTTGATCCCTGTCTCCTGTACAATGCCACGAACCTCATTCCATAGTTCATCAGGCACTCTATCTATCAGATCCAGGCCCTTAAATCTATTTCTCACTTCCACTGTATAATCATAAGGGATCTGATTTAGGTCATACCTGAATGGTCTAGCGGTTTTCCCTACTTTCTTCAATTTGAGTCTGAATTTGGTAATAAGGATTTCATGATCTGAGCCACAGTCAGCTCCTGGTCTTGTTTTTGTTGACTGTTTAGAGCTTCTCCATCATTGGCTGCAAAGAATATAATCAATCTGATTTCGGTGTTGACCATCTGGTGATGTCCATGTGTAGAGTCTTCTCTTGTGTTGCTGGAAGAGGGTGTTTGCTATGACCAGTGCATTTTCCTGGCAAAACTCTACTAGTCTTTGCCCTGCTTCATTCCACATTCCAAGGCCAAATTTGCCTGTTACTCCAAGTGTTTCTTGACTTCCTACTTTTGCATTTCAGTCCCCTATAATGAAAAGGACATCTTTTTTTTGGGTGTTAGTTCTAAATGGTCTTGTAGGTCTTCATAAAACCGTTCAACTTCAGCTGCTTCAGCGTTACTGGTTGGGGCATAGACTTGGATAACTGTGATATTGAATGGTTTGCCTTGGAGACGAACAGAGATCATTCTGTCGTTTTTGAGATTGCATCTAAGTACTGCATTTCAGACTCTTTTGTTGACCATGATGGCTACTCCATTTCTTCTGAGGGATTCCTGCCCACAGTAGTAGATATAACAGTCATCTGAGTTAAATTCACCCATTCCAGTCCATTTTAGTTCGCTGATTCCTAGAATGTCGACTTTCACTCTTGCCGTCTCTTGTTTGACCACTTCCAATTTGCCTTGATTCATGGACCTGACATTCCAGGTTCCTATGCAATATTGCTCTTTATAGCATTGGACCTTGCTTCTATCACCAGACACATCCACAACTGTGTATTGTTTTTGCCTTGGCTCCATCCCTTCATTCTTTCTGAAGTTATTTCTCCACTGATCTCCAGTAGCATATTGGGCACCTACTGACCTGGGGAGTTCCTCTTTCAGTATCCTATCATTTTGCCTTTTCATAGAAATTAGGGAATGTGATAGTGAAAGTGTTATTAGTTCATCTTGTCTGACTCTTTGCGACCCCATGGACTATAGCCCACCAGGCTCCTCTGTCCATGGAATTCTCCGGGCAAGAATACTGGAGTGGGTTGCCATTCCCTTCTCCAGGGGATCTGCTCAACCCAGGGATCAAACCTGGGCTTCCCACCTTGCAGACAGATTCTTTACCATCTAAGCCACCTGGGAAACTCAATTAGGGAATGGCTATGTCTAAACATACTTGAATTCCTTACTCCAGAGTTCATAATATCACAGCTATGAAGATTTAGGGGATGCATCATTGACTGAACAACAGGGGGGGAAAAAAAGGTTATTTTTTTTTTGGAGGGGGTGAAGTAACCAAAACTTTCAAAAGAGAATTTCTGTTGCCTGCTATCAGGTTCTATCATTGTTCTTTTCCAGCAAAATAGAACAAGATATATCCTGGAAAGAAAAGTATAGTTTTTGAAAATTATTTTTATTCATGAGACAATGATTCATTTTTAAAGGTGAAACTCCATAGAGAGTATTTACAATTGCTACATTTAATTTCAAAACTTACTTTTTGTAAGATGTCATTATTTTTAACCTAAGAATTTATAAGAGAAATACCAGGAAATTTGTAATGAAATGCAATTCAAAGTGAAGCTCCAGAAAAAAGGACAGGGGGAATGGGTTTTGTCCTTTTGCTACAATTAGTGTTTGATGATCAGGGCAAGGTGATTTCTATGCCATGATTGGTGAGATTGTGGTGCTGTCTGGACCATGTCTGGATATCTGTGTTAATGTGGATGGTTTGGAATAAGAATAATACTTACAAGCGGATTCAGAGACGGTACAAAGGCCAGAGGTCGGACTTGTTGGAGTCTGGGAGAAAACTCCATGTGGGGAAATTAAAGGAACTTGGGATTAGAGAGGGGAACTAGTACATGTTGGTTTTCAAATGGTTTTCATTATCTGATGTGGCTCACAGGGAGGATAAAGACAGAACAAGGACCACTTGGAAAACAACGTAGAGAGTGACTCCACTATTTCACAATGAAAACTCTTCTTTGAAAAAGGACTAACAGTCTGGAGGAAGATGCATCCAGTGCATTTTTGTCCTGGGAGTCAGAGTGCCCTAAATGACCTTGAACTTTTCCACCTTGAACTTTTCCACCGGTGCCAGGATGCCAAGAAAGGTCCCTAAGCAGGGAGCGAAGGCTATATTCTGCAGCATATTTTCCAAGACAAAGAAGAGGCGTTTACGTTTTGGGGATAATTTCTAAGCACTAAGTCAAGTTATCTTTGCAATGTGCAAAACCTCCTCTCCATTCAAATGTGTGAAGTCAGGGAAGACTGTAGACTGCTGCACGTAAAGGAGCACTTGGCCGCCCCATGAGCTGCCCGGCGGTGCGTGGCTGAGCGCCGTCGTCCGTCGCTGAACAGACCGTAGGGAACCCTGAAATCTGCAACAGAAGGCAAAGTGCTGGGAGCTGCGCTTTCTTATTTATGACGAGGCAGAGGACTCGGCTGTGCGCATAATTGTGCTCGGAACTCACTTCTGACCAACAGCGATCGTCACTGGGGTGAGTCCCACCCAGAGGAAATAGCCAAATATTGTTTCTGTCAGTTGGAAATTTACATTTGTCATCAAGCAGCTGAAGATGTTTCTCAAAATGTGCAAGTGCTGTTCAGTTCTAACACTCAGGGAAAACGTGACAAACTTAGATGACAAACAATGTAGTGTGGTGTGAAATACAGATCCTTTGGTCTCGGCAGTTCTGGCTTCCAGTGATGGAGCTGGTGTGTCCTAGCTGTGTGATTTGGCAAATTGAACCCTGTATCTGCTCCCTCGTCAGTGAAATGAGAGTGACAAGCATGTTGAATAGCAGGGGGTCCTTCTTCCTTCCTCCTCCTATGCCCTTTTCATCATTTCCCCCAGTACTTACTTCACAGTCCTGACTCCCAAGTAAGACGTGCCAAACATTAACTAGAGAAGGCAAGTAATGCAATAAGAGATTTCCCCAACAATCCCCAAGGGATTCAGCCATTTTCAGATCCACAATTGTTGCTTAAGAGCTATAGCCTTGGACAGGCCACTGGGTCCTTGGGTACCAGTAAGAGATGGAAAAGGCAGTGTTCCTCCCTGAAGGGAAGAAGATCAAAGTGGATTTAGGACTTCCCTCGCAGACCAGTGGTTAAGATTCTGTGCTTTCAACATGAGGGGCACGTGTTCAATCCCTGGTAGCAGAACTAAGATCCCACACTCGGTGTGATATGGCCAAAAATAAAAGTGGATTTAAAATGTCATTGCTTTTGGCCCTGAGTAGCATCATTCCCCACTTACAACGAAGTGTGAGCAAATTGGTACACATTCTACTCGTCTTAGTTTTGCACACAAGGGAGATTTGTGTGTGTGCAGGTATACACACACACAGCTAGGGAATCTCAATGCTAAATGTGCTATTTTGGCTCCTAGGGTCTCTCCTCCATAATATCCATGCTAATAATGTGTAATCAAGTCTCTGAAAAGGTTTGAAAGCAAACGAAATATAAACAAAGCTTTTCCTTACCCTTAATTTGATTCCTGGTTCGCTGGCCGAGCACAGGAGTCTATGGTTATTATCCACATGTATTTCCATTTAAAACATGCCAGCTGGGGCCAGTTCTCACTGGAGAATTGTAACAGCTGTCCCAGTGGAAAATAAAAGCATGTCACTTTAAATTTTATACCAAGGCCAAAGAAATGTCAGATTCCTGCCTTGGCTGGATAACGACACACATTATCTTTGACCTGAGCACATCCCATCAATTCATGTTCATGAGAAAATTACACTTTGGATTTACTTGATTCCTGTTCTTTATCCAATTTCTTACATAAAAAAGCAATTTGATCTTCTCTTCAATGCCCACTGTATAAATATCACATTCCACACCAGCATGCTAATGTTGTGAAAGTTTGATCATATTTTTTGAAATGTTGGCTGCAATATTCCCCTCTCTTCCTGTACCACCGAATCATTGCAATCTAATCAGTTTTAATTAGTTGTGCCTGATCTCTGCTAAAATGCATTGCATTTTTCCATTAATAAATATTAGATTAAACAAATCTTATGTTCTTTAAGATTTTTCCAAACCCAATGGCATGTCTGTTGTATGAACTTTTCTTTCCATCTGCTTGACTTTTCAAGTACACTTAGTATATTCTTGACTGTATGTTTCTGTATATGAACAGAGTATTAGGGCTTCTAACAATCTTTTACAGATAGAATTACAGGCTTCCAAATTTTTGTTTGATCAGATTCTAATGAGCCGTTGTTATTTTTGGCTTAATTTTCATGCATTGGCTCTATACAATGCAGTTTTGTCCCATAGATTCTAAAAAGAGAAGAGAATGCATTTATTTAAGTTCTGTGCCATATGTAGTTGATTTGTAATATATGCTTTTAGGGAAAATTCATATGTACATATATATTTACTAGTTTTGGCCCTGCAAGACAGCTTTCTATTATTTTTGGAATGAAGAAAACAAATAATTTTTAAATGGCTATCAGAGCGCACATAGCAAATTAATCATAATAGCAGCTTAGGAAAGGCAAGAGATAGAAGACGTTTGAGCCTGGACTAGGTGGATGAATATTACTGAATGTCCACAGGAGCAGTAATTACAATTAATCACAGAAAAGAGGGTGTTGTTGGGGGAAAGGATGGAGCAAACAAAGACATGCCAACTGTGTAGGAGATTTGGCATGGTGGCACTGGCTAGAGGAGAGTCAGCCAACAACACCCCAGGGGTCGAGTCCAGCCTGCTGCCTGCTTATCAATAAAGTTTTATGGGAACACAGCCCTGCCCATTATTCACCTAACATCTCTGGCTGCTTTAGCCCTACAGAGTTGAACAGCATGCCTGCAAAGCCTTAAGATATTTACTATCAGTTCCTTCAGAAAAAACAGTGGTATATTGATGAGAGGAGGGCAGTAAATCCTGCTTCATGGTCCAGCATACGCCCATTTCCTGTTAGACAGTTTCAGCCATGTGCAAGTTCTGCACTCAGGGAAGTGGAGTCGTGGGTCCCTTCCTGGACTGCCGTGAAACAGGAGGCAGCTGTCTACATGTCTTCCTGCTCCCCTCCACGTAGCCGGGGAATGGTCAGCAGACCCAGTGCCTTGAGCTCAGACTTCAGAGCCCTCGTAGGTTGATGCTGTACATCTCTGCTGGTATCAAGGGGACAAACACCTGCCCAGCTGCATGTCTAGGTTTCCCCACTGGATACTTAGCCTTTACCTTACCAATTATGTTAGTTACCCTGAGCCCATATCTGTGGGGCTGGGGGTATCCATGTTTATTGCATCTCCAGGTCATGCCCAGAAACTGAAATGTTTCCTCCTTGACTTGTTTCTGGCCCTGATGCTTCTTCATTATCTGTTTTAGGATTAACTCATTCCCAGTGTAATTCACATCAGGAATAATTCTTGGCCTCTTTGTAAGGACTATGAAATCTTAAATTTTTAATTCAGATTCATCTTGTTTCAAAAAAATTTTTTTAAACAAATCTTTCCCATTCCTCCCTTCCCTTTCTTTCTTTCTCTGCTTGGTTATGACTCTTGCTTTCAGCTGTATTTCCTTCAGATAGCAAGAAAGTGGCATTTTGGAATTAAAGGACATGTATGTGTTCAATCTGTTTTTGCATTTTGACAACTTGACAATCAGAAATTCCATACTAGTTTAAATTCTGAGTAGTTTCTATTACTTCTTACTGAATATTACTTATTTAAAGTGTCTGTTGCATTGGAAAAACATATTGCATTCTTATTTCATTCTGTTTTTCTGATCACTAGTAAAGTTGAGGGTTTTTAATTCTGGCCATGATGGTGGAGGTAGGGAAGACTTCCCCTCTGTGATAAACAGCTGTGACACTGGACAAAACATACGAGTGACAGTTTTCAGTGAACGGAAGCAAACCAGGGGAGTCCCACATCCCCTCAGCTCTCAGCCTGGGTGGGGCAGGCACCTTCTGAACCAGCGTGGAGGGGAGAGAAATCCCCGAGAGCTTGCTGGATGCAGGAAACCATAATGGGGGAGAGAAGGCAGAGCTCAGGACTCTTGCCCCCGTCCCAGAGTCAGCAATTTCTCCAAGCGATGCTGATTTCCTTCTTTAGCGAAAATCAGTGTTTAAGAGCAAAGAATTGGGCCCTGGGGTGTTCACTGCTCCTGCGGTGTCCTGACTTCTTGCTCCCTAGTGAGCAGGGCTAAGAAATATGTGTGTACACTAACCCATATGTAATAAACATAGCCACTTATTTTTAAATTTATCTATCCATATATATTAAAGTAAGCATGCATTTGTACTCATACTTCCCACTTTAATATAGTACTGCAGCATGTTTGAAATGATTCTTATATAAACTGTGTTTTTAATATATCAATTCTCTTTTAAGAATTTTGACATTTGAAAAAATTTCTACCTCATTCAAGAACATTACAATATTTAAACATACAACTAAACACTTCATGTTTTCTTTTTTTTTTTTTCATGTTTTCTTCTTAGGTTTACATATTTCATTCATCCATAATTTATGTTCACATATTGTGTGAAAAAAATCATATAGCTAAGCTTTTCCATGTGTGAACCAATTGTCACAGTGCCATTCATTAACAAAGCATCTTATTAAGTTATTGGAAACTTCACTCATCGTTTTCTGAATGTCCTTTTAAATGGGTCTGTTTTCGGTTTCTGTTCCCCTCCACTGATATGTCTGCTCTTGAATTAATACTTCTTTAAAAGTTATTATAGCTTATGAAATAACTGTCTGTGAAATTCCTCCCTCATTATCTTTCTTCTATATTTCCTTGATTACTATGTCTCATTCTTGCAGAAGAAATGTATAATTATGTTGTCAAGTTTCAAAACAAAATCCATTCGGGATTTTGAGTGAAATATAATTATGTATATACTTTGTACTTTGCCCTATTTCTGATTTAAATAAAAATGTCTTTGTTATTGTCGTTGTTTGTGATATGGGATATGGAAACTCAATTTTACATTAATGAAATATATTTATGTTTTTATAGTGAATATTTTGTATTCAAGTGCTTGCCATATGTGCTTGCCAGGCTCTATATTCTCAATAATGACAATAATAGTAAATTACAATAATGTAATTTTAATCATGATAATTATTATTATTTATTTGATCCTTGGGTCAGGAAGAGCCCCTGGAGAGGGAAATGGCAACCCTCCCCAGTATTCTTGCCTGGAGAATTCCATGGACAGAGGAGCCTGGTGGCTACAGTCCATGACGTTGCAAAGAGTTGGACACAACTGAAATGACTTAGCGTACACACACACATGCATACCAAAGATAAGGTGGCAATAAGGTCACATTGTGCCTGAGGACAGAAGTGCATCGCTTGCACAGAACTGGCAGATTCCCCTCCAAACACATAAAAATAGAAGGGCTTCATTCACTGAACAGCAATAACATTTCAAGACCAAACTAATTAGGGAGGTCTAATCTAATGGCACCCCACTCCAGTATCCTTGCCTGGAAAATCTCATGGCCAGAGGAGCCTGGTGGGCTGCAGTCCATGGGGTCGCAAAGAGTCAGGCACGACTGAGCGACTAACACTAACAACCCACCTGAGATGATCTTTAGATGTTAAGATTCTTCTTTCCTTACAGTTCTGTATAACACAAATATTTGTTAAAAACAAGCAAATCCACTATACAGTTTCACCTGAAGATAGTGCCAAATTTTACACTGTATACATACATTTATAACAATGTATACATGTATATACTATTATGTCATATATATGTCAATACTTGAATTATTTTACCACATATATAGATACAGGTATACACACATATATAGTTATATGTTAACAAACCAAAACAATACAGCAAACTATTGCATATAATAAAAAGAAGCAGACACAGACATAGAAAACAAACTAGTGTTTTCTGGGGGATGGGCAATACAAGAGTCAGGGAGGGGGAAGTACACACTGCCTGGTGTAAGATAGGGTACAGGGATGAACCGTACGACAGAGGGTCTGTAGCAATATCTTGAAATAACTGTAAATGGTATGTAACCTTTAAAACTTCAAAAAATAAATTAAAAAAGCAAGACAAAGACGGTTCAATCATGCGCTCCTTAGTGAACCCACTGTGACATCCAGAAGATGAAGCAGATACATGAAGAAACACCTGTTATGGGCAGGGTAGTGGCAGGGCGCTCTCCTGGGGGCTGTCACCAAAGGGACACGTGTCACTAAACATGTGTCCCAATACACAGGATGCACAACACCAAGCATGACCACTTGCATCACCTGTGGCCTCTGGGCAGTGATGTTGGGTCAACATGGGTCCGTCAGTCATAACAAAGGCACAGCACTGAGGGAGATTTTGTTTTTGTGTTTCATAATAAAGTTTTTTTTTTTTTTTTAATTCTTACATTTCTAAATATTCCTGAAATCATGGGGAAGTGTTCGGGTGCCTACACCAATGAGTAGAATTACCGTGAAAACAACAACTACAAGCTCTGGTGAAAGTAGATGTGTTTTATTAGTGATTGGAGACCCAGAGCAAGATTGCCAGTGGGTGCAATTTTCTACAATGAAAAACAACTCCTGCAATGTTCTGAATAAAATAACACAGAGAACACTTTTCTCCTTCAATTTGCACTTTCCAGAAATTGCCTTCCTAGAAAGTTCATTACGCTAGTGAAGTAATGCTTAAAATTCTCCAAGCTAGGCTTCAGCAATACGTGAACCGTGAACTTCCAGATGTTCAAGCTGGTTTTAAAAAAGGCAGAGGAACCAGAGATCAAATTGCCAACATCCGCTGGATCATGGAAAAAGGAAGAGAGTTCCAGAAAAACATCTATTTCTGCTTTATTGACTATGCCAAAGCCTTTGACTGTGTGGATCACAATAAACTGTGGAAAATTCTGAAAGAGATGGGCATACCAGACCACCACCTGACCTGCCTCTTGAGAAACCTGTATGCAGGTCAGGAAGCAACAGTTAGAACTGGACATGGAACAACAGACTGGTTCCAAATCGGGAAAGGGGTATGTCAGGGCTGTATATTGTCACCCTGTTTATTTAACTTATATGCAGAGTATATCATGAGAAATGCTGGGCTGGAGGAAGCACAAGCTGGAATCAAGATTGCCGGGAGAAATATCAACAACCCCAGATATGCAGATGACACCACCCTTATGGCAGAAAAATGAAGAAAAACTAAAGAGCCTCTTGATGAAAGTGAATGAGGAGAGTGAAAAGCTCAACATTCAGAAAATGAAGATCATGGCATCTGGTCCCATCACTTCATGGCAAATAGATGGGGAAACAGTAGAAACAGTGTCACACTTTATTTTTCTGGGCTCCAAAATCACTGCAGATGGTGACTGCAGCAATGAAATTAAAAGACACTTATTCCTTGGAAGGAAAGTTATGACCAACCTAGACAGCATGTTAAAAAGCAGAGATATTACTTTGTCAGCAAAGGTCTGTCTAATCAAGGCTATGGTTTTTCCTGTGGTCATGTATGGATGTGAGAGCTGGGCTATAAAGAAAGCTGAGTGCCGAAGAATTGATGCTTTTGAACTGTGGTGTTGGAGAAGACTCTTGAGAGTCCCTTGGACTGCAAAGAGATCCAACCAGTCCATCCTAAAGGAGATCAGTCCTGGGTGTTCATTGGAAGGACTGATGTTGAGGCTGAAACTCAAATACTTTGGCCACCTAATGCAAAGAGCTGACTCATTGGAAAAGACCCTGATGCTGGGAAAGATTGAGGGCAGGAGGAGAAGGGGATGACAGAGGATGAGATTGTTGGATGGCTTCATTGACTCGATGGACATAGGTTTGGGTGGACTCTGGGAGTTGGTGATGGACAGGGAGGCCTGGCGTGCTGCAGTGCATGGGGTCACAAAGAGTCAGACATGACTGAATGGCTGAACTGAACTGAACTGAACTGAAAAAGTTCATTAAAGCCATGGAAAAAATACTTCATGTGTTTCTGTAGAACAGAATTAGGTCCTAGAGTTGGGAAACCATGAAAGAAAGTTTTCACATTCATATATACCTCATAGTCCTCTTGCCACCCTGGACAGAACTGGGTTGATTTTAATTACACAGGTATGTAGGACCTACATGTAATTGCCCATGGAGTTCTCTCATATGTTAATTATTTTTCTGGCAGAGTGCCCATAGCAGGCATGGCTGTGCATGTATGGTGACGAGTGGGGGGAATCTGTGTACCTCCCCTCAATTTTGCTGTGACCCTAACACTGCTCTAAAAACAGCACCTTCTTCAAAAGAGAAACAAGCAGGGAGGAGGGTGGTGGTGTGAGGACTCTGGGTAGGAAACACATGTATCTTCAGAGTGGGATGAGGTCTAGTGTGACTGGAGCTGGGCAGTGGGAGGGACTGAAGACCTGAGGGGCCCTGATTGCAGTCACGTATCACTCCCCTTCTGGTTTCAGGAAGGAGCTCTTCTGCCATCTTAACACCTGGTGTTCCCAACAACCACCACTTTTCGCAATATTTATTTGCCTTCTCCGTAGAATTTTAAAGATTACTTCTTAGTGAAAGTGAAAGTTGCTTAGTCATATCTGACTCTCTGTGACCCCATGGACTATAGCCCAAAAGGCTCCTCTGTCCATAGGATTCCCCAGGCAAGAATACTGGAGTGGGTTGCCATGCCATCCTCCAGGGATCTTCCCGACCCAAGGATTGAACCCAGGTCTCCTAGATTGCAGGCAGATTCTTTACCGTCTGAGCCACTAAAGTCCTTTCTTCCTCCTAAGGTACAGATAATTCAATTCACATTACCTCTTGTACCTTAACAAAGATCTTTATGAATTAATCATGAAGTAATGGAAGTGTTGGTTGTTATGGGAAATATACATATATGTGGGTATGAATATATTCGCTTACTGTAGATAGTGTACACACATGCACACAGAAGCCTACACGCATAGATGGTATGATGTAGACCAGCTCCCTTCTTCTGGAGATTTTAGAAAACAGCAGGAGGGTGTTGGTGACTTTCAAGACAAACCACACAGGATGATTGCCCACGACATCCACAGGGTCAGAGCTTGTATTGAACGTTTACTCTGTGTGCTTGTGTGAGTGATGCGTAATGTGTAGCATATGCATGTTATCATTCACGTGCTTAGTCACTAAGTCGTGTCGACTTTGTGTGACCCCAGTGCTGTGGCCCACCAGGCTCCTCTCTCTGTGCGGTAGTCCAAGCAAGAATTCTGGGGTGGACTGCCATTTCCTTCTCCAGGGGATCTTCCCAACCCAGGAATCGAACCCACGTCTCCTGCATCTTATGCATTGGCAGGTGGCTTCTTAACCATGGAGCCCCCTGGGAAGCATGTATACATGTGCATATATTATGCATACTGAATATGCACATTTATACATACTATACACACACATGCATACTGTATGCATAAAGTATATATGCTATATAACCATGCATACATATAGGCACACTATATAAATGCACATATATACTTGTATATTGCATGTGTAGATATACATAATACATATACACACATGCAGATAAAGTGTATATTTGTGGATATATGCATATATCTTAATTTGTTGGGGTGATTGAGTCTGGTTTGGGAGCTAATAGCTGACCCTCCCCCAACCAACAAGCACCTGAAGCTAACCCTCTTGGTCCGCTTTTGATATGAGCCATTGTTGTTATTCTCCATGCCACTGTGTGATTTCTGCTCCCTCGGGATACAGTCAATGCCAAGAGTCAGTTCTCACTTATCTGACAGTGACAACCAGGGGTTACCTCCAGGATATGATCCACAATTCTTCTGTTTTCATACACATGACTGAATATTTTAATGGCAGTCCAAGGTCAGGATCTGGGGCATAGCTCGTGAAAAACAACACACACACGTCATTTTCATAATCCCCGTGGGTTTGAAGAAACTGAAATGATGAAGAACTCACTTTCTATTCCGGAGCCTGTTGTAAAACGATTGCCTCCAGAGCTTTGGGATGTGTTTATTTTTTTATGTGCCGTGTTTATTTGCGATGGTGCAGGATCCCACTGTTAATTACAAGCATAGGCCTCTGCTGTTCACGGGGCATCTGCTCCACACTTCCAGGGCATGCCCTGCGCTGGGGGTAGCTCCCATAAACCAGATGCCGCAAGGAAGAAAGTAGTGTGGATTTATCTTTAATGATGGCAAAGTCCAACGCTTTTCAGAAGGACATTCTGAAGGCTGAATCAAATATTTGATTTTCCACTAAACTGCAAAATGAAACCGTTTTTAGCAAATGCTGCAGTTAGAGACAGCTGGAGAAAACTTGAGGAGGACTTTGTCCTATTGTCTGAAGTCCGACTGAAAATCACTTAGCTTGTCACCTTAGGTGCTTTATCTATTGATCGCACATCAATATTTAATCCTCTGTTTCTGAAGAAATTGCAACATAATAGACCATCTTCGCTGCTTTTTAAAAATCCACTTCTGGTGTCTTTATTTGGAACGTAAGGTTTAAGACTGCTTTTTTAGGAAAAGTACTTTTTCTAAGGTATATTCTCTCTCAAAGAGTATTTGAAAGTGAAGGTTGGTTTAACTTCTCTTTGGCTTCTTATTTGTAACTCTGTGGTCATAAAAGATCAAACTGCAATGTATCTTGCCCTTCCGAAAAATTACGACGCTTACGTCCCTCATGTTTGAGCACAATTCCATGTTGGGGGTGGGGGTCAAGGGTGTTCTGATGACTGCTGCTCCCCACTATTCAGCGAAGAAGTGGCCACATCTCACCCCATTGAGTCCTGGTGTGTGTACATGTACATGCGTGTCCATACACATCCACAGGCATGGAGGACAGATTTTCATATTGACTTGAGTTAATAGGCTTAAGGTGATCCAGATTCTTGCTTTTTCAGTGATGATTTGGGTCCCTTAGTATTTGCAGAAAAGAGAAATCTATAGAAATGGATTTGCAGAGAAGCCATACCATCAGGTAACTAAATAGCCACTTCCATGTTTCCAAGCTGCTTCGTGAAATGATATGAATTACTGTTTGAGCATTTGCAATTTATCACCTCATTTGTTTGTTTGTGTTTCAAGTCATCATTCAGAAATTACTTCCCTCAACTTGAACCACTACTATTATATTTTTGAAAAAAGAATGGAGACACATATATGTATAACTGAATCCTTTGCCGTATTCCTGACGGGAGCACACTGTTAATCCACTATACTCCAGTAAAAAATAAAAAGTTAGAAAAATACTCTGACTACACTTGGTGTTAGGATTACAGATATACTTTTCTTTTCTTTGGTTTTCTTTATTTTCTTTGTAAACATAAAATTGGCAATATTATGGATCCTTCCCTTTAGACATGTGTGTATTTTCCTGCCTTTGCTCAGACCTCTCTGCATTGCAGCATGCCCAGAAGGAGAACACTAAGGAAGACTGCAGTGTCTCTCCCTGGAGCATCAGGGCCACGTGCAGACCTGAGGAGAACGTGTGGGTTGTGTTTGTTCAACTGCATGAGTTTAAACGGGAACTTTGCATGCATTTTTCTTTTTTTTTTTAATTTTTATTTTTACTTTATTTTACTTTACAATACTGTACTGGTTTTGACATACATTGACATGAATGCACCACGGGTGTACATGCGTTCCCAAACATGAACCCCCCTCCCACCTCCCTCCCCATAACATCTCTCTGGGTCATCCCCCTGCACAAGCCCCAAGCATGCTGTATCCTGCATCGGACATAGACTGGCGATACATTTCTTACATGATAAACAAGAGACTTTGAAAACTTTAGGAGCAGATACAGGGTTTCAGTCTCATTTAGTCTCAGTGTGTCAGAAGGGACAGCCCAATGACACATGTTTGAGGCACAAGTTTGCTTTCTTGGAGGAACACTTGAGAGTCTTTCTTAATTAATGGGAAACCTCCATTTATTTACGGCTGTATGTTGGGCAACACGTGTAGAAGAAGCATCAGAACACCTGGAAACTTGAGGTGAAATCAGGAATCCTATATTCTAGATGTCACATATGGACTCTAGGAGAAAGTGCATTAGACACAGAGACCTGACTGGGCCCCGAATGAGCCACATGAGGGCTGGTTCCCGCTCCTTAGGGGTCTGCTTCAGGACGGTTCCGATGTTCTTGGATTCATATGGCTGCCTTTTTTGCCTTTTATGATTTAGGCAGAGGGGCGGAAAAAGTAGGGACTTTTCCCTTTACCCTGAAAAGAAAAATCGACTAAACTATTAAGAACTCATCGTATTCTACTCTTTGATTTAGTCTTTATGGTGAGACAGTTTTGGGTCATCGAAGCCTTGAACTTTATTAACTGACTTCTGAAACTGCTTTGTGCTTCCCCGACGTGTGCTGTTCTCAGTCATTATGCATAGGTTCACTGTTACTCCATCCTTCTGTACCTCCTCCATGTTTCTGTTTTGAAACTCATCTGTATTGAGATTCTGAAAGTTGGCTTTATTTATGGGATCATGGCAAGATTGGCTTGATTTCTCCTCTTATCCTGTATCTGGCATGAACTGCTCCTCTGAATCTGATACTAGGTTGAGAGCTCCCTTTTTCTGGGTCATGGGAGGTCAGCACAGTGATGCAGCCTGGAGTCTGAAGACCGTCTGTGTGGTTAGAGTCACACTTATGCTCTCTCGTTTCACAACAAGGACATGCCAAGGCTAGTTCACAGGTCCCAGGACAGGGCGGGAGAGACCAGGAGAGGTGAGCAGTTCTTGTCACCCGCCCAAACCCATCAGAAGGTCAGCAGTGAGCTACCTGTCAGGCAGTAGTACCTGTCACTACATGAACAAGTTGGCAAATACCAGCTTACCACCTCTAGTCCCAGCCTCAACTGTCAGCTTGCACACGTGTGAGCTAAACAAAACTTATTATTTTATGTCCTTGAGGTCTGGGGACTGTTTCACCTGCAGCACTATTGCGACAATCAATATAATATGTAATATCATGGGAATTAGTATACATATTAAAAAATGTTATCGTAAAAAATACCTAAAATAGTTGGCATGTTATTTGGGTCAAGTTGGCTGCTGGAAGTTAAAAGTGAAGAAACTAATAAAACAATGGGAAATGATAAGGAAACATTATAGAAAGCTAAGAAAATGGCCAAAGATTTGGAAAAAATGTTGCATCTGGTAACCTAGAAAATTATATATACTCTGAAAGTGCATAACAAGATATGAGGTGACATTTCACTGTGGTTTTGATTTGCATTTCTCTGATGATTAGTGATGCTGAACATCTTCTCATATACCCAGTGGTCATTGTATGTCTTCTTGGGAGAAATGTCTATTCAAACCTTTTTCTCATTTTTCTTAATTAGGGTATTTGTTTCTTCGCTATTGAATTGTAGGAGTTCCTTATATATTTTGGAAATTAACTTCTTTTCTGAAAGATGGTCTGCAAATATTTTCTCTTAATCCATAGGTTGTTTTTCACTCTATTGATTGCCCGGGGCAGGGGCTGAGGGGAACAGGAAGTTGTTGTTCAAAAGGCATAAAGTTCCTGCTAAATAAGTTCTAGAGACCTGCCTTACAACATGATTCCATAGTAAACAATAGTGTATTATGCACTTGAAAATATGGTAAGAGGATTAGTCTCATGTTAAGTTTTCTTACCGCAAAACATACACACACCTCAGAAGAACACAAGGCAACTTTTGGAGGTACGTCATAAGTATATGCATATGGTCAAACTCATTAAGAAGTATATATTAAATGGGAACAAGTTATATATCAACTGTAGATAAATAAAGGTTATATGTATATATGTATATCCCTAATAAGTACAGTTTGAGCCTTCATTGGAGATGGTGCCCTTAAAGTACATGTATGTGTGTCTGTATATTGGTGTGCAAGTGAGGCATCAGAAAAAAAAAAAATGCATTTTCAGGAAATCTAGGATATTCTGTCTGGACCACTGATCAAGAAGGAGAAAAAAAAAATTATGACCACTTTCTGAGGCAACCATGAATGAATGCATAGTCATTTAATAACTTAGCACACTTCTGGGCCCATGTGCCTAACCATTGGTGGAAAATGTCACCAAAAATAGATTATGGGGGTGGGTAATAGGAGCTTGTGTCTGATATGCCAGTAGATACTTGTGAAAACCAATTTACTTGAGGAATAAATAAGATATCATTTAATTTCAGTGGAATGGCCAACACGGTCTAGCAATTTTTCTGACTTCAACTTCCATCTTCTAAAATCTAAAAAGAAGAATTACATTTTCATCAGCAAAAGGCATTCAAATAGAACAAGTTAGGATTTTCAATTTGTATGCAGGCTAAGTAGTCACTTCATCCTAAAGCTGTAATTGAAAGTCTTTTATATGATAAATTCAGAATAATTACAGAGCCAGAATATAGTAAATATGGCAGCCAAAGCAGTTCTTTGGAAACAAAACCTTAATTTTCAGTTTTTATCACGTATTTAATATTTGGCCTTCTATGAATAAGCCTTTAAATGTCTCTTGTGAGTGACATGAACTGTGCTCCAGCTGCAGCTACTCTTTTTTTTTTAATTTCCTGGTCAAACATAGTCCCTCTTTCAAAGTAGGAAATGCACAGAGAGCGTACTTGGCTTAATACATGATTATTTTTCTCTAGATAACAAAGAAGATAATTTTAGAAAAATACGTTTCTCCTCTGGCCATTTATCAGCTCTCCTTCAGGAACAGCCTCACATTTTTATTTTCTTATTTTGTCACATCTTTTAAATCCTCTAAAATGACTTTATCTAAAGGTCAGCTCCCTTTTCTATCCAATTTAACTTTATCTATGAAATTTTGTGACTTTGGCTTTGGATTAGTGATGAGTGGAGATAAGAGTAATGTCACAGAGGTTTGCACCTTTTTGGTCAGAAAATCCAGACTGTTAACCAACAAGCTTTTGCCGTGAGATGCCCACAAGACCTGGGTTTCGCCAAGGGAAAATGTCAGCTGGAAAGTAACCTCTAAAATTAACTTTTAGTGGATAAGAAAAAAAAAAATGTAAGGTCACTTTAAGATGCTAAACAGTCTCCCAGACATGTAGACAGGTCTGGGGTCTGACTAAGGTCATCATAGGTCCAGGGAGTGGGGGGTGTCCAGTCAAGAGGTTTTGGGGTTTGTATTGGGGAAAGTTAAGGAAAAAATACCCAGAAGCAAATATTTCCAGTGACATCAAAAAGGAAATCCTTTTAAAAATAGATTTTTAGTATTCTAATCCTACCTGGGTGTTCTTCGGAAGGAATGATGCTAAAGCTGAAACTCCAATAGCTTGGCCACCTCATGCGAAGAGTTGACTCGTTGGAAAAGGTTCTGATGCTGGGAGGGATTGGGGGCAGGAGGATAAGGGGACGACAGAGGATGAGATGGATGGATGGCATCATTGACTCTATGGACGTGAGTTTCAGTGAACTCCGGGTGTTGGTGATGGACAGGGAGGCCTGGTGTGCTGCAATTCATAGGGTAGCAAAGAGTCAGACACGACTGAGCGACTGAACTGAACTGAACTGAATCTTACTGGCAATAAAATTTCTATAGTTGAATAGGTGTTTTGGGCTACTTATTTTGGCTGTCATTAAACAGTAAGATTTTTAAACAAATCTCCTTTGTTCAGATTTTACATTCAACAAGGAACCTCTTGGTTTTGATTTGGCTTCCCATGCAGGGCTTCCGATAGAGGATATTTGGGTTTTTCTGGCATGAGCATATAGTCTGAGTACAGTATTACTTTTTTTCCATGTTAATACTGACTTAGTGAACATGAGTTTGGAAAAACTCCGAGAGGCAGTGAAGGAGAGGGAAACGTGGCGTGGAGTCACAAAGAGTTGGCCATGACTTAGCAACTGAACACACTCACACCAATTTTCTGCTATTCTTGTTCCGTTTTGTTACTGCATCTCTGAATTAAAAGACCCAAGGCAAAATCAAGGTATTTTTTAATCTGTATTTTTTTTCCTGCAGGACCCACACACCAGACGATCTTAGGAAATCCAAGATAACACAAAGCCATCTTGGGAGCCTCTTCCTGAATCTTCAGAGGCTCCTCCTGCCTCACCAGGCATTCCAGCTACTGGGAGCCACTTCTTGTATTAGTTTCCAGAGGTGGCTGTCACAAATTACCACAACCAGGGTGGCATGAAATATGTAATTTATTCCCTCACAGATATGGAGACCAGAGTCTGGAGTGAGTTGTCCTTAGGGCTGTGCCCTCCAGGAGGCTCTAGGGGAGGGTCCTCCCTTGCCTCTTCCAGGCTTTGGTGGCCCATACATCCCTGGTTCTTGGGTGCAGATCTCTAAGCCCTGCCTCCAGGTCACGTGTCCTCCTCCTCTCTGAGTCTGGTGGTTGACACTTTTGTCCCTTATAAAGACACGTGCCATTGAATTTAGGGCTTCTGGGTAATCCAGGAAAATCTCATCCCAACCTCCTTAACTTAATTACATCTGCAAAGACACCTTTCCCAAATAGCATCTCATCCCCAGGGTCTGAATATTAGGATGTGGGTATAACTTTTTGAACCCACTCTGTAATACATTAATATTAAAAAGCAGAGACATTACTTTGCCAACAAAGATCCATCTAGTGAAGGCTATGGTTTTTCCAGTAGTCATGTATGGATGTGAGAGTTGGACTATAAAGAAAGCTGAGTGCCAAAGAATTGACGCTTTTGAACTGTGGTGTTGGAGAAGACTCTTGAGAGTCCCTTGGACTGCAAGGAGATCCAACCAGTCCATTCTAAAGGAGATCAGTCCTGAGTATTCATTGGAAGGACTGATGCTGAAGCTGAAACTCCAATAACTTGGCCACCTGATTCAAAGAGCTGACTCACTGGAAAAGACCCTGATGCTGGGAAATATTGAAGGTGGGAGGAGAAGGGGATGACAGAGGATGAGATGGTTGGATGGCATCACTGACTCAATGGACATGAGTTTGGGTAAACTCTGGGAGGTGGTTGTGTACAGGGAGGCCTGATGTGCTGCAGTGCGTGGGGTTACAAAGAGTCAGACACGACTAAGTGACTGAACTGAACTGAACTGTAATACATGGGTTTCCCTGGTGGCTCAGATGGTGAAGAATTCGCCTGCAATGCAGGAGGCCTGGATTCAATCCCCAGGTAGGGAAGATTCCCTGGAGAAGGGATGGCTTACCCACTCTTGTATTCTTGCCTGGAGAATTTCATGGACAGAGGAGCCTGGCGGGCTACAGTCCATGGGGTTGCAAAGTATTAAACATGACTAAGCGACTAACACTTTCACTCTCATTGAAATACATGACACCAATTTTAAGATAATCATCTTTCACCACTGTAAATTTACTCTATTTATTAACATTTCTACTAAAGAAACATTCAAAACTCCCTCAGCAGATAGCGCCCCTCTTGTAAACTCTTCATGCTTAATTTCAAACCATTTCAACCATCTCTAGCACTCCGCTTCCTTAGAAGCTAACAGGAAAACACATGGGATTCAGTTGAAGTCATCACCAATCATTCATTAAAGAGACTTTCTATTATTGGAGGAATATTTTTATTTGGAATGTAATGGAAAATCAATAGTGCTTATTATGTTGTTCATTATACAAATCAATAGTGAGCATTATAATATCATTAATTCTACAGCAAAGGTGTCATCCATGTGTTTTGTAGGATGTAATTACAATTACTTTCTACAGAACAAGTGTCTCTATATAAATCTTTTCTATTAAAAGTCAGCTTGATGCTCACAGGGAAAATTAAAACTTTATGATCTGCCTTATGGGAATGTCAATTAATAAAGAACTTAAAACAGTTATTAAAGTAATATTGGATTGATTAATATACATCTTCATGGGCTCATATGGATTTTTTTCCCCTAAAAGTTATTTTGAAACACTGAGTCTGGTCAATGATATCCTTCAAAAACACACTGAATTCTCAAGCTGGATCAATATGCTAATGAGGCCAGAACTATCACAAATAGTCTGGCTCAGAGTTTCACAAAGATGGATCTAAACTTTATAAAGAAGCTGAGTTAGTAGAGAGGATTAGGCAGGAGTTGGTCTCTGCAGTTGCATATCTGACTCTCATGTTTGTGCGGAAACCAGAAGACCTTGGGAAGGTGAGCAGGCCATGCCTTGGTTGAGCGTGTCCTCACCTAGACACAGCTGATAAGACCTCTTTCATGGCAAACTCAGGCCCAGGAGTAAGAACACAGAAGGAAACAGTCCCTGGAATGCCATGGAAACGTGTCTCACTTCTAAACGTCAAGTGCTTTTACAAGTATCTTATTAGCAGAGTTAATGTTCCCTCTACACCTAACTTCTTTCTCAGCTACTTTCTCTCTCAGGCACTTAACATGTTTTGACTAAGGAGTACTTCAGACATTATAAACCGCTTTCAAGGAAAAAGAGGAAAAAATGGCTAATGAATTATCAAAAGCAATTCTGAAGCGAGGAAATATTTTCAGAAAGGCATGGAAACTGACTTCCCATATGCAGAGAGAAAAGCCTCAAAAAGTAAAGGATTCATGCATAGAACATACTTAGCAGAGGTCATTGGCTAATTTTATTTTCTTCAATGTTGAAACTCCAAGTAAATTCCAAAGATACAAAGAAAATAGCCCATAGTGTAGAATGATGTTTGCATTTGGTTGTGATTCTCTCTTAATCTGAGCATGAAAATTATTTAGCTAAATGATAGCTTCCAAGTTTGTGCCATGACCTGCATTTGGGCATTACAAGTAAAAGATTTGCAAGAAAGTACAAAATTCAAGAAAAATGAGTGCATTAAAGAAACCCAGCTTAGGTAGGTATTCCTGGGAAGATGTTATAAAGATACAAATTAAGATGTATCAATTCTCACTGTTCTTGAGGTTTAAATGACTCCTAACAGAATTTTCTCTAATTTATGGGTTTGAGATTAAAAACACTCTTTCTTTTTCTTTTTTTGGTTCCATTTCTGAGACAGAAGTGTTTATTAGATGCTCATCAAAAACAAAAAAATATCTGCATGCATACTCATACACACACTTATTACAGATTTACTGTTATGAAGGATTTGTAGACCCAATTTACAAATAATAATACAATATGTAACACTCTTTAAAAAAATCATAAAAACTGCATATTTTCTTTGACATCTACTGAGTTTTGTTTTTAATGCAGTTTGACTTGTCTCCCAGTTTTCCCATTTACCTTAAACATAAATATATTTTATTCCTCTGAATATTTGTCCAAAGAATTTAGAGATTTATTAGACTTTCTTTTGTTGACGATCTACTGATGGGAAGCTCTGTTTTGCATTGGGGCATGCCTCATGTTTACTACATATTTTTAAGTGCCCATAGCCCATGTTTTGCTTTTGTCTGCAACAAATAAAGGGTTGGAGGTTGGCTTTATAATAAGCAACTTTCCCCTTGTCTCATAGCAGCATCTTGACCAACACATGGCCTGAGTGCAGGAACACTGCTGGCCCCCAGGTCATGTCTGGTGTTTCTACCTTTTGTTGGGAGACTCTGTAGCTTTGCAGCACCAGCATGGATACGGGAGAGGAAGATGCATAGTCTTAAAACCTATCTTAGAGGCCTTTTCCGTATGGGTTCAAGCCACAGAGCACTCATAGAGATCTTCCCTAAGAAACGCTTTGCGTTCATCCTAGCATGACCAACTTGTACAGGGCTTACCTGAGACCTCATACTGCTTCCTTCTTTGTGAGGTAACAAACTGGAAAGCATAGGTCATTCAGACAGGTCCATTTGCATCACACAGTAGTGGCTTCTTTTGGCAATGAAAGGTAGGTGGTACTGGGCATGTGAGTCTACACGTGAATGCCTGGCTCATGTTGAGTGGATGCTCAGATTCCTCCCTGCACACCCAACTGTGATCACGTTTCTAAAACTGAGTTTCTTTTCCTTGTTTGTCACCAGCTCCACTCACTTATTGGAGAAGGCAATGGCAACCCACTCCCGTGGAAAAATCCCATGGACAGAGAAGCCTGGTAGGCTGCAGTCCATGGGGTTGCTAAGAGTTGGACACGCTTGACTGACTTCACTTTCACTTTTCACTTCCATGCATTGGAGAAGGAAATGCCAACCCACTCCAGTGTTCTTGCCTGGAGAATCCCAAGGACGGCAGAGCCTGGTGGGCTGCTGTCTATGGGGTCACACAGAGTCGGACACGACTGAAGTGACTTAGCAGCAGCAGCCACTCACTTATATCACCTGGGAGATCTTGAAGGCATTGTGATTAATCCTCCCTGGGGCAAGTTAAAGCAGCAGGAATTTGACCCAAGGAAAGCACATATGTGAATTTTACCACTTGTCCATTTCAGCAATAGGAAATATTCAGGAAAGTAATGGAAACCAACTCTTTTTAGGGATGTCCACTTCTTTCATGAAAATAGTAATACCTATAACAATATAATAGGAATATAGTATTATATAATAATAGTAAGATTATTGTATAATAATAATAGGAAGAATATGGAAGGAGAGGGGAAGGAGAAGGAGGATGAGAAATAAGGTTTATCCCTAGAAAACTAAGAGTGGCTTCCCGGGTGGTGCTAGTGGTAAAGAGCCTGCCTGCCGATGCAGAAGACCTAAGAGATGTGGGTTTTATCCCTGGGTTGGGAAGATCCCCTGGAAGAGAAAATGGCAATCCACTCCAGTATTCTTGCCTGGAAAATCCCATGGACAGAGGAGTCTGGCGGGCTACAGTCTATAGGGTTGCACAAACTCAGACACAACTGAGCAACTTAGCAGCTAAGAAACCAAGGGGACAATTAGTTGGTATCTAATTGTTGTAGAATATGAAGGCTAACAGAGAGTGCAAATGTCATTTATGGCATGTTTATTATTCTCCTCCTCCACTATTATGGAAGGGGAATCTATCATTTACATATAAGAATAATCTATGTAAATTAAGTGCAATTTATCACATCTTCAGATATTTATATTGAATTTATATTGAAATATTTTATCCCCAAAATTGGAAGTGAAGTGTCCTTCCTAGTTAAAGTTCTCTTTTTCCTTTTGTTTTGTTTAATTGAAATAGCAAACAGGTACAGCAAGGGATCAGGGCTAAATAGACACCATGAAATCACACTGCACATCAGGAAACTGCAAGGAAAAAACTTAATCCCTTTAAGGAGGAGGGAGTAGAGTCAGAAGAACAACATCCCTTCTCCCTTTGACCATCGGTAGTTCCTGCAGGTGGGCAGCTCAGGTGCATGTCCAGCTCTGACTAGGATGACCAGTCATCGGGCCATAAAGTAGGCATTTGAAAAGTCTATGCCAATAGGACTTGACCTAATTCATTGGCTGTAAGTTTGTCTAAGATACTTTAAATGAGATTTTAAAAAAATAATGAAATAGACACTGAGCCTATTTGAATCGCACTCACACCATCAAATAAACATGTTTGTTAGGTTATATTTGAGACATCAGAGGGATTAAAAATAACATACATTAATATCATTGTGACAGAGTCCTTTCATCATCCTGCCACAAGTAGAAAACATAAATGCATTCTAAATCGTGCAAGGTGATACAGCAGACAGTACCAACTGTTTCTCTTGCTTAGATTTATCTGACCACAGTGTACAGGGTTTCATAGGATGGTTCGGATGCTATGTCTTTCTATAGTGTCTCAAACCTCAGAGATGACTTTAGCATGGAGCAACCATGTCTGGGAGGACGCTATAAGAAAGCAATACGGTGTGACACAAATTTGAGAGAAGAAACTTAAAATTATCTCCTTAACTCTCACTAGCTGAATGAACATAGACTGTATCCCTAATTTTCTCACGACAGCCCAATTTATCCCATATGAGGATGTCTAGATTTTAGATCTCCTTTCCTTCAGCTCTGAACTACACAATTTTGAGAAAGATTTCTCTGCATCATTGTCATCATCATCATTAAAAAAGAAGTAAAGAGTATCTAAGCCAAAGCCAATAATACTCCTTGACTTAACACATCCAGATCCTCTCGTTTGGATGGATGTCTAAAAGGATGAGCAGCTAGGATGCTGTTTGCACCCCACTGGGGAAGCTCCCCCTCTCTGGGCCCAGTTTCTCCACAGCACTGTCAAAGCTCAGTTTCGGGGACTAAATCATCCTTGTTTTTTCATGCCAATTGGCTGTTCACAGGGTCTCTGAGATCATGGGTGGAGACAGTTTCTGTGCTGAAATGTGTGTGCTTGTGTGGAGAGAGAGACTCAGAGAAAGAGAGGTTACTTACGTATTTTTTCATTAAAATCATCCTCAAAAGTACTACAATGTGTCTGGTGTTTTCTTCTTATTGGAAAATACTCTGATGCTGGAAAAGGCAAAAGGAGAAGGGGACGGCAGAAAAAGAGATGGTTAGATAACATCACCGACTCAATGGACATGAATCTGAGCAAATTCCGGGAGATAGGGGAGGACAGAGGAGCCTGGCATGCTGCAATCCATGCAGTCACAAAGAGCTGGACACGACTTAGCAACCGAACATGTGTCTGTAAGTTGACTGAGCCACAGTTAAAGAAACTATAGAGACAGTGAGAGACTGGAAGAAAAGTAAGACCAATTCACAGTCACAGATCAAGGTCCCTGAGGATGAGATGTGATGGAGGAAGAAACAAAGTCGTTTTGTCAGAATATACTCAAGACAAGTGTACAGTGTAAAGTTTATCATGAAAGGAAAGTATTACACAAATATTTACATAAAATATATATTGCAGTCATTTTAGTAACCTTTTACTATGTTTACAATGTATAGCACCTAACAGACTAACTGGACATATGATACAGTTTCTATAAATGTGTTGATTCAATTTCTATCAGGTAATAACATTTATACATCTTTATTAGCCTAGTTGGGTCTCTCTGACATCACAGAAATTTTGCAATTTTGTGTTTTTAGAGAAGGTCCATTGGATTGAAACTTGACATGTCAGAGTGGAGTCAAACTTTTTGCCAGGTCTGATCTAGAACAAAACTCTTATCAGACACGTTGCTCTGTGTCCCATCAGAGGGAAGCTTCGGGGGTCGAAAAGCAAACAAAGAACAGAAAAGTAGGAGGAGGGGGATGGATGCAGCTGACCAGATGTTTGTTGAAAAACACAGAGCGATAAAACAGTAGAGGGTGACTTATAATAACAAAACTCGAGGCAGAATGACAGAGGTTTCAAACTTACCCTAGGAAAGAAAGCTGACAGTCGCAGAGGAAATTTACATTCTGTCCTCAGTGCATTCATTTCTCTTTGTCAGGACAAATGTACATGCAGAGCAAAAGTGCAATTTGGGAATGGCTGCTTGGCTGTTCCATATCCTAGCATGAGAGATCATCAGTGCCCATATGCGCTAAATGTTAAGCAGTCGAGTGAATGTTTGCTTCTTCACACTTGAGAAACTAGGAAAATAACCCCTACTGGGGTACCTACTAATGACACCGAGATGACAACTTTCTATCAAAACTATGATTCGTAAATATTGCCTGAATTAATTAGAAGATATTTCTCATTTCATGATTTTAATGAAATCCCAGGAGAATTCTACTTTAAAAACCCAGTACAAGAAATACAATAATATTATTTGTCTCTTCCCCCCTCCAGTATGTTCAGCACTGTCCCAGGATGAACAAAAAAAATTTAAAACTTGATAATATTCTTAAGAAATTTACAAACTGACAGTTCAGGTTATTTGCTGTTAAATGGGTGTTTTTACTGGAATCATACATATTATTTAAGCTAGTCTGTATACATAGGGGTGAACCTCTCCTTACTCATTGCTTTTGTACAAATGTCTTCTGTACATACAGAGATCTGTTTGAGGCTAGGTGTAATTTGACAGTGGTGCTCCTGGGGAGAGAGCCTCTTGTGGCCTCTTCCTTCCATGATGGAGCTGGAACACACACACCTTTGAAGATTTCTGTTTCGCCTGCCGAGTGGGGGTGAGGGTGGAACTCAGGCTAAAGGGTGTGCATATCTCATCTAAATGTCTCAGAATTGCAATGACATAGCCAAGAAAGAGACAGCAACTGAGAGAGAGAAGATAGTGGTTTTAAGATGGTGCCCTTATCCATTCCCCTGTAACACACCTTTAGTAAAATTCACAACTTGCAGTAGTAATTGCACAGCTGGCTGGATTGTAGTCAAACAGTAAGTACTGTTCTTTGTTCTTTTCTTTAAGTGATAATAAAAGAAGCTGACTCGGGCTGGACTCAGTTTTGCACTATACTCGGCTGCTACACCAACACATTCTCCCCACTGTATTAAGAGAACATAGGTGAACGAAACTGATGGGTACTTCCTGCCCACTGTGTCGGCCACATGCACTGACACTGTGGGCAGTCACTGACAGAAATGAACCTGCAGAGACACAGAAATGTGAGGCTGTTTAAAAATCTCCCAACCAGGGACTAATGCCCACCATCCAAAACACTGCCATGGATAGTCTTCACGCTTCTGGAAAGCTGTAATTAAAACACAAATGACTGGGGAGGAATCTGTTTCCACAGATTGATGTGTCGTTTTGCAACTCAAATTAGAGAATTTTTGGAAAGAGATTCAGGAAGAAATCCAATCCATGCTATGCTGACTTTCCTCCAGTGAGTACGCGGTAGCTCACTTGTACCCAGGCAGAGGTGACTCTTTTCCTACGGTCACCTGAAGCTCAAGAATGTCTCTAAAGGTTTTTGTATCATCCCCTTTGCCCAGAAGTCCATCACTTCCATCCCAACTATCCAGATCTAATCCTTTCCTCAAAGCACAGAAGCCATTTCGTCCTGGGTCTGAGCCATCCTGTCCTGCCCGCTCCCTTCTCTGGCCTTCCGTGGCTGGTACCCTAACATGGCGCGGCTTCCCCGGGAAACCTGGAAAGCCTTTGCATAATCATTCAACTGCCACAACAACCCTCTGAGGTGATGTAGCCAGTCCCTTTCTAGAGAGAAGGAAAGTGCACAGGGATTAAATGAGTCATCCGAAGTCACTCAGGCACGGAGTGGTCAAACGAGAATCAAAATCTACCCAAACTGGGTGCAGACTCTGCCTGGAGTGTAGGCTCTGGATCACTGCAATCTGCTTCCAGGAGGAGGCCAGGGCCTTCTGCTTTAGAGGGTGAGATGCCTGGCTGGCCAGGCGTCTAACTAGACCTAAATCTGTAACTCTGTGTTGCTACTTTGTTGTTCTTTAGTTGCTCAGGCATGTCCTACTCTTTGCGATCCCCAGGACTGTAGCCTGCCAGGCTCCTCTGTCCATGGAATTCTCCAGGCAAGAGTGCCTGAATGGGTTGCCATTCCCTTCTCCAGGGGATCTTCCCAACCTAGGGATCAAACCTGGTTCTCCCACAGTGCAGGTGGGTTCTTTATGGTCTGAGCCACCAGGGAAGCCCCTTGTTTTGCTAGTGTGTGTATACAAAGAGGCTGGCGATGAGAATTAAATTGTTTGAAATGATGTAACAGGTTTGCATAACACGGACACGACTGAGTGACTGAACAGGTTTGTGACTCAACTAGGCATACCGTCCATACTGAGGCTGTCTTTGCAGTAGTTTTCCGTGAGACCTGAGTAGGGTCTTGGCATTAAAAAAAAATCTCTCTCCAGAGGTGAAAGGTTAGTGATAGGAGTCACGAGCCCCACTCCCAGTCCACAGTGTATAACTGCAAAGAAGCTACCATGTCTTCATGTCAGTGGCTCCTTGTCGAAGTGGAGTCAGCACCTCCATATTGCTACCTCAGTGAAAGTTTTAACAACATTTCATTTGTTTTAGATTTCCATCCAGTTAATCCTGCTTCCATCCATCTGTTCCAGTAATGGGGCAGTGATAAGAAAGACATGAACTGCTTGATTTTTACCCTGTATGGCAAAATTTTCAACATCTTTCCTGCTTTCCTTTAATTTCTTCCCATTTTTCCTTCTTAATGTTTTCAACCATCTCCAAAGCCGGAATTCTCAGACCCTCGTGCTTGGCGTGCCTGTCATTTCACTGCCTACTGGGCAAAGACTAACTGGAGTGGCTGTGGGTTCATTTCTGGAGACGGATCCCATTAGGAGCTGCTCTGTGAGGCATGTGATAAGTCAGAGCAGGAAGCTTTCCTCTCGAGATAAATCACAAATGCACTTCTCTCCAGCCCTTGTTCACTTGTCTTGCCGCATTAAGAAAAGCTGGAGTCCAGAACCACTTCCTTCCTCATCCATATTTATTCTAAGGAACGGGCATTAGAGAGAACCAACCACAGATGATGCCTCCTCAAAAGTACATGACAATGAATCTTCTGGAGTTAAAGGGGCACGTCGTTACCACTGTTTCCTTTTTTTTTTTTTTTAAGTAAGCACCTGCTATCCTGAAGACTGAATATCATCATCAAGGTCATTTCTGTACCACAGTCAGATGAGAAGTGGATTTTGTAAGTGGAATTGTAGACATTTAAGACAATTTGTAAACTCTCACTGTGATGTTGGTGTTTACAAGCTGCTGTTATTGAACAGAAAAAGTCCTCTAAGAAAAGTTTCACTGTTATCTTTTTGCTTTGTTTTGGTTAGATTTTTTTTTTTAATGCTACAGGATCTTCAAATAATTGGGGTACAAAAGGTATTGCCTAGGAGAATAACCCAACAAAATTTTAGGAAAAGCTCACTTGTAAGCTACTCACATGTAAGCTACTGGATGATGAGAAAAAATAGTTTTGGGCTCGATAACTTGCAGCAATTTCTTAGAGAATGCAGAGGAGCCTGTACTCAACCCTAGGCTCTGTGGCCTAATTTCCATATTTCAGTCCATTCCCTCTTTCAAGGAGTCTTCCCAACCCAGGGATTGAACTCAGATCTCCTGCATTGCAGGCAGATTCTTCACCAGCTGAGCCACCAGGGAAGCCCATATTTCAGTCCAAGAAGAATCAATTCATACTCCCTCATAAATCTGCTGGGCAAATTATTTCAGTCTTCTGGAGCATACAAAATTTACAGAAAAAAATTAATTCATGCCTTCATCAGATTCTGAGCAATCTTGAACTTCAGGATACAAAACTTTTGCTCCTAACGTTAAGGATATTACCATCCTGGGAGAGAGACCAACCTGATGTGTAGGTACGCAATCATACTCTGCACATGGCCATAGCCTTGCAGCCCAGAACCACTGGCACTTGGAGCATTAGAGCTGTCAGAGCTGGTTGTGCCCTGGAAGCTGCAGTCTAGCCGGGTCTCGAGGGACATTTTGAAAGTCAACAGATTTTGAAAACAGCAGGAGAATGTTACTGCTACAAAGACATGCTTGTCACACTTAGTGAAGAACAGCAGAGAGAATACTAGGGGAAAAGATGGGGGAGTCAGAAGGGGAGGAGAGGTACATACATGTTAATAACATACATTTCATTTAACACTGGGGAGAGGGTGTGTGCAGAAGGGAACAGATCTTATCTGCAGATGTAAGTGGATAGCAGTTCTGCATGGTGGGTTGAAAGGGCTGGAACTAGGAATGCCAAGGAACAGGAGGACCATTGAGAAAGAGAGCCTTATGACCACAGTGTTCTAACAGTCAATAGGTCAGTTGGTAGAGAATCTGCCTGCAATGCAGGAGACCCTGGTTTGAATCCTGGGTCAGGAAGATCCACTGGAGAAGGGATAGGCTATCCATTCCAGTATTCTTGGGCTTCCCTGGTGGCTCAGCTGGTGAAGAATCCGCCTGCAATGCAGGAGACCTGGGTTCAATTGCTTGGCTTGGAAGATCCCCTGGAGAAGGGAAAGGCTACCCACTCCAATATTCTGGCCTGGAGAACTCCAGCCCTGACTATGACAGGAAGCTGAAATGCTCAGATTCCAGGCTCCATTACTCTGAAGAGGCAGAATTATTCACCAGATGTTCATCTGGGCAAGAGGACACTATTAGGTACATTCGGTTGAACAAACAGTAATAATCAACCATGTTTTGGGGGGAAATAGGCTTTTGAGATTTTTTTTTTTAGGATTTCAGTCAATTTTAAACACTGGAAATTGCTCTATAATTTTCACTGCAGGGATTCCTAAATATTTGCTTTTAAAGCTATGTGTTAAGTATTATGACAATACCTAGGTCTTTTTATTTTTCCTGAACCACAAGGTAGCATAAATGTTCCAATTTTTATGATGGTGTAACATGTGTTGATTGCATATTTTACGGCTGTTGTAACCTGAGTCCATACAACCAACTGCAGATAAGATGTGGCAGGCCCCTCAGAAGCAGGATCACTATCGCCGCCTGGGATCAGCTTCAACAGTAAGGTTTCCTGTAAAACACCTGCACGTTACATCCAAGGGAGATGTGACTGACTTAGCCCCATCTCTCTATCAAAAGGAAATTCAGTTTTGACTTAGCTTGATTATCTACAGCCTACTGTATAAAGATGCAAATACTTAAAATCTCTTTCTCCGTAGTAACCTAACACGATAAAAAAAAATATAGATACAAATATAACAAGAAAACTTTCAAAACCAACAAGGAAGAAAAATATTTGTAGTGGTATAAGAAGGAAAAAAAAAAACTTGCTTTAGGAAAAGTCTGATACCATCTCTTTCTGTATAAGTCTTCAGTGAACTGGTTATGTGGAGGTCTTTGTGTTCTAAGCAAAGTCGAAGCAGTGAACTTAAAGCAACTCTTTTTACCCCAGGAACTGTACACCTGGAAAGTGTGGACTATCTGTAGATACTAATTCCTAGAAACATGTAAATGATTCATTATTAGGATGCACTGTGATTTATGGACGCTTCTTCTCTAAACCTCTGAGTGCTAAGATTTACTCACAACCAGCTCTTTCCTTCAACTTCACAGCATTTCCCTTCCAGTGATGCCGCATTGAAAAGTACTGGTCACCAGAACGATAAAGTGCAAGAGTCAAAGTTCAAGAGGAGTCTAACATTCTTCAGGGTGTGAGACCACAAGAGTGTGACTCTCTAGGAATTCAGGAAGGACAAAAACAAAACAAGCCCTGCTCCACTTACATTTGCACAGACCCTGGGTTCGGTAACTTGAATATTATGTAGCTAACATACGTCTGGGTTTACTCTGTGATTTCTTTGATGTCTGTCTCTCACTCTGTCTCCTGTTTTCTCACCATCAGATGTGACTGTGTCAAATTCTTGTGACATCTTCATATAAGAATCCTATCAGATAAGAGAACAGACTTTGTATGATTTCAATATCTTTAGACCATGAAATTTTTGCACCTTGTTTTATGTGCCTGGATATGTTCCATTGTCTTCTAGTCTATAGTTTATGGGAACTTGAACTTATATACATACTACTGCTGTGTGAAAATTGTATAAATGGCTTCATAGTGCTTTTCAGGTCTACTATATCCTTTTACCTCTCTGTATATTTGTTCTATTAATTTTTGAAGGTTTGATATTGAAATCCCAACTAAAAATCTTAATTTATCTACTTAAAAATAATTGTGATATGTTTATGAACCTTGTTCTGAGGGCTTCTTTTTGGCTCAGATGGTAAAGAATCTGCCTGCAATGCAGGCAACCCGGGTTTGATTCTTGGATCAAGAAGATCCCCAGGAAAAGGAAATGGCAACCCACTCTAGTGTTCTTGCCTGGAGAATCCCCTGGACAGAGGAGCCTGGCTGGCTACAGCCCATGAGGTTACAAAGAATTGGACACGACTGAGTGACTAATGGTTTCATGTTCAATCTTGTTCTGTATTTTCCAAGTCTCCTATAAATGTGCTATCATATTTTCATAATTAAAAAATTGAAATTAAAATAAATAAAAGGGAATCCCATCAGAAATGTGCTCCCGGCATGACTCTGGAAGTTTGCAATATGGCTTATGAACTTGGGAAACAAACCGCAAAGGACAACAGCCATCAGGTGTTTTTCTGCTCTTGGTATAAACTGCCATCTATTAATCATTATAAAACATTCCAAGCCCTGGAAGCAGTGAGAGAGGAGACCTCTGGGTCACCTGGACAATCCTGCCATCATTTCTGCCCACGGGATTGAGATGAAATCCTCCACTGTGATTTGGACCAGTTTTCCAGTCTGTGCTGACCCAGATCCATGTATGCAAAGACAGGAAAGACAAGTCTGAAATCCAGTTGTATTCAGCACGTTCACCAGCCATCCTTTCTCTGTTCAGCTAGTCCACAACCCACATGTCCTTTGAGATCCAGCCTGCATTTCCGCCTGTGCTCACGAACCTTATCACTTACCTCCTCTCTGAACTTCTGCGCCTTCATGTGCCCCAAATGATACCTGGTCATCAACGTACATTTGGATGATTTATGTGTTTGAACCTTGTCCAGTGGAGTGGCATTTTGCACAGGGGCTTGTTTCTAAAGTCTCCATATGTGTTTAATGTGACTCATCTGTTCTCCATAACATATACTGTAGTGCACAGTGGTATCTCAACAAATGGTTCCTAACAGGATAATTAACATTTATCGAGTCCTTACTCTGAGCCAGGCACCAGGCTGATGACTTCAGAAGCAGAATCTCATTTTTTTTTTTTTTACCATTTTACAGTTGCATAAACAAGACCTGGCAGAGGTGATGGAATCCCAGGGCAGAGTCACACAGCCAGTAACCCAACAGCGGGATCCTTCCCTAATCACAGCGCTGTTGATGGTCATCCTCTGTGCTCTATGCTGATCTCGCTGACTGCAACAGGACTTTTCATTCAGTGACCCTGGGGCAGGGTCAGCCGTTAGATCACCGCCTGCAGTGCTGATCCCAAATATGGTTTAAGTTCTTTTACCTGTACGTGCAGGATCCTGATGTTTTCTTGTTTATAAATATTTTGAGAATTGCACATTTATCGTGATGCAGGTTAACCTTTTTCATCTGACATCAAAAGGTGTCTGTTATTGAGTTTAATAAATACATCAAACTGGAGCCTTCTGAGCCCCAGGCTCTGCAGATACCACACTAGCACTTTCCCACTGGGACTAGAGTAATGTTTACACCCAGGATTTGAAAAATGGTGCCATGCTCAAGGAAAATCATCTGCTTATTAAGAAAAAGTTTTAATGAAATATTTAGCATATCCAAAAACCATGTAACATACCCACTTATTTTAAAGAATGTGAATTTACAAATATCCCACCTACTACCCAACTTGAAAACATATATCTTTTTTTGAAAACATTTCTAATTAAACTTTTCTTGGACTGTGGTCCTGAAGGGTTAGGCCACCTCAGTTATTACTGATGAAAACTAAGACCATTAAAGCTTGACTCTTCAAGACTGTACTGTTAGACCCAAGCTTGTTACTGACTTATTCAAAACTCTGAAGCCAAATGGCATAATGAGTTGAATAAGCTGTTTCTCCAAAAAGTAGTAAATGCTGAAAGAATGACTTTGCCAGTCTTTAGGAGGGTAAAGAGGAAGAAATGCTCTGTTTTATTTCCCCCGAGTCTAAGCATAATCTTCAGGCCAAATGAACTCATGGAAATTCATGAAGACAAGGGCAGTTTTCACAAAGTAATCGAGGAAGTTAGGGAGTTTGGTCACCTCATCTTAGACTTCGCTCCCCAAGTGACTCACCAAGGCAGCCATACATGTACATAGTTAGCAGCAGCAGCAGGGTCCCGATCTCACCCTGACAAACCCAGAGTGCTTCTTCCAAGCACCTCAAGAGTTATTCTATTTCACAGGTTTGGATGCACGTTACCAGCCCTGCACAGCTAAGATGTAAGCCCAGGATGCCATACTGTTAACTGATAATGTTATATGTAACTGCGCATACAGACGGGAATACACAGGGTGCCGTTTCCTTGATTTCAATAAGTTTTCCAAATAATTACCCATATAAAAAGCCAGTTAAAAACCAGAATGACGAATTAATTTTCAACGAAAATGTAGTAACTCGAAGATAACAAACATTTCACATCACAAGGACCAGCCCAATCTCTAGTCAGTGCACCAGTTCACCTTGGATTTTTACCATCGTGATGTGAAAGCTGGTGAGGGAGATGCGGTCAGAATCCGGAGAACTCCGTCTATTGCACTTGCTCCCACCTCTGTTTCAGAGCACACACCAGCTCTGCTCCCCAGCCTGTAACGTTCCTGCTCCAGACTCTCCTCTTTTTATTGCCCACAAATCTTCAGGGAAACCACACACTGACTTTGTACTAGATGGTGCATGTTACCTGAGTGATGCTCTAGTACGCATCATCCATGAGGAGATTCAGGAACTCTCTGTGCTGTTGGCACAGGGCTGGGCATCATCACACCTACAGGGACGGCGAGTGGGAGCAGAGGAGGGCACTTCTCAGCCGAGCACCTTCTCCCGCCACACGCACATGGTCCCCAGTGAGTGTTCTAGCTTGCGGTCTTTGCTTCCTTTTAACTTTAATCTTTATCTTGACATGCACACACTGCTATATTTAAAATGGATAACCAACAAGGGCCTATATCCCAGGGAACTCCGCTCATTAACGTGTAACATCCTAAAGGAGAAAAGAATTTGAAAAAGAGTACATATGTGTATACATTCCTGAGTCACTTTGCTGTACATATGAAAGTGACACCGCGTTGTTAACTGACTGTACTCCAATATAAAGGAAAAATCTGAAACAAAGCAAAACCTCACAGATTCCAACGTCAGTCATAGTTAGACATGATATTCTTTGCCCAAATTACAAGGTCACAGCTCAGATAATATCTCTCCCTGCATCTACAAGTGAATGACAAGAGCTGCATAAACTAAGGAGCCAAAAATATTGTTTAAATGCCTGGCTATCTAAGAAATGAGGCTATAAGCATTTCTAATAAATCTGTCGATTGTTACTGCACACAACTTGCTAAACATAATATTATTACAAATTATATGCTGTTCACATGGGGCGGTGATTGTGAAGGAGAGCAGGATTCTATGTCTATACTGGTCTGCAGATCAATAAGTCAAGGACATAACAGAGAACAGACGAAACTTTCCATCTTTTAATTTGAAAATTTTGGTGTTGTTATTGTTGAGTTGCTAAGTTGTGCCTGACTCTTTTTGATCCCGTGGACTACAGCATGCTAGGCTCCCCTGTCCTTCACCATTTAATTTTTTCACATTAAAAAAAGGTTTTATTTGAAATTTTAAAATGTAATAATAGACTGAACTGAAAATGTACTCAGAAAATGCTACAGTGTTATTGTTGATAGTATTTGAGACACAACATTTGGTCCAGTTCATTTCGATTTTCCTTGAATTCCCCTTTCTCCCTCACTTCCTTTTTTCTTTGATATGAGTACGTACTGTGTGCAAAGCCTTGTAAGGAGTGAACAGCAGTGAGCAAGACGGAAAAGTCACGTATTACTTTCTAGTAGGTAATGATGACCTTTATTTAAAAGAATCCCTTTTTCAGTTAATTGAAAATGTGTCCTCTTTCTTTCCTACTTCAGTTCTTCCTTGCATATTTTCCCCTTCCTTTGAGCTCATGTTTTTTGCTCTTCCCACCTCAAATCCTAATGTGGGTGTAAAGCCATAAAGAGTGTGTCACCTCCTTCCTAGGAAGGACACCTGCTTCCCCTTGGGGAGACTAGAGAGACTGAAGACTCCACAGCCTCGACTCTCAGGTTTCACGGGACGTTCTGTGCAGGCGGTGGTGACTGCTCTGCTGAGCCTACACTTTGTCTGACATTTTACCGCCATTAGGCAAACATTATTCTTTCAGTTGGTATTTGTTTTGTGAGCTGTATACTCAGTGGTGTGTGATTTATATAAGTCCCCATCTCTTCTTGGTGGCTTAGGCTAAATTATTACCCAGGCATTCCAATTTAGACGCATGATGAGGGACAGATTACTAAGCCCCCAATGCTACACCTCCGCCAAACAAAGCCTAATTCTTTATTTATCACGTCATGCACAGAACTCACATTTCTAATGAAAATGTGGGCTGATTTATCAGCTGAAATAGCTTCAGGGCTTTCTGGTATTTCCAATTTTATTCTTGAAGAATGCTTTTTTTTAAATTTAGAGACTGATGTGAATAGGCATATTTAGATGTTACTACTTAAAAAATAAGTATATTGCTGCTTTTGGTTACTTAGATGAAGTGACTGTATTTGTAGAGGGTTCTGGAGGGTCCTGATTTTTTCATATTGTTCCAGCACAACCTCCCTTAGCACCCATTTCACCCAAAAATGTGTCCTTATATAGATGCTTTGAATTTGAAGGCTACAAGAGTATGCTCTGTGTAATATTCCTCAGGAATATTTAGAAAATCCTGGGAGGGGTTGCTGAGCGGGCAGGCCATGGGCTGAGGAGGAGCCTGGGTGGAAGGAGTTCACACCATTCACAGTGTCCCCTCAGCAGTGAGAATTCCCACAGAGAGCATGTCTATTGAGGCCAGCTGATTCAGAGGTACATTAATCCACGTTGTAAAGAAGAATTAGGAGGTTAAAGATATTTTTAAAAGCCTGAATTAAGAATTGAAAGGTTGACTGTGAAGGGAGTGGTAAAATGCTCAGAGCCTTTGTTATTCTGATGCTGTGTGTGAATTTCCAAGAGGCGTTTGTCCAAGGAAACTCTCTCTTCTGGGATCACTTCCCAGAGGCAGGGTTCAAGGAAACACACTTTAGGGAGTGTTGCCAGGTAGAATGGTAGTTTTCCTACTCAGCATTCAAACTATCATGAAAGAAGACTCTCAAGAATCCCTTGAATGGCCAGGAGATCCAACCAATCAATCCTAAAGGGAAATCAACCCTGAATATTCATTGGAAGGACTGATGCTAAAGCTGACACTCCAATACTTTGGCCATCTGATGCAAAGAACTGATTCATTGGAAAAGACCCTGAGGCTGGGAAAGACCGAAGGCGGGAGGAAAAGGGGAAGACAGAGGATGAGATGGCATCATCACCTTGATGGATATGAGTTTGAGCAAACTCTGGGAGATGGTGAAGGACAGGGAAGTCTGGGGTGCTGTAGTCCAAGGGGTTGCAAAGAGTTAGACACGACTGAGTGACTGAACAACAGCGACTCAGAACTAAGACTCTGGAGCCACATAATTCTCTATTGAGTCATCTCTATTGTATTCAGGTGCTAAGGAGAGAGCAAAGCAGCTGACTGTTGGCCAGACCACAGTGACCATTGGCCAGACCACATGGACTAGAGCCAGGAGAAATGCATGCCTTGTGGTTCAGAATGGAGCTCAGATTTGGGTGGAGGACCAAGCCTTAGTGCAAGTAATAAGCAGAGGAAAGAGGCAATGCTTGGGGCTCCGCTCTGGAAAACAGATACAGAGTGAATACCTAGGGAAAAATACACTCACACATCTTGGATGGTACAGGGGAGATTTCTGAAGATATTCTAGAACTGTGAGAAAAGGGAGCAGATCATGCCTCAGGCTGAGCTCGCCACTTTGCATACAGAGAAACAGTAAAGAAACAGAACCTGGGGGCAGTAGAGGATAAGACTTCTTACAGGGAACTGGTTTACCTGATGGTGGAGGCCAGCTAGTCAGATCTACGCCATCAAGAAGGGCAGGCTGGAGAGCTGGATACTGGTGGGCTGTTTTCTCCTATGAGGAAGCTCAGATCTGTGTCTGCTGGTGGATCAGGCTCTCCCACACTATCCAGAATAATATTCCTTACCTGAGTCAACCAACTGCATACTTTAATCTGTAAGATGCCTTCAGTAACATCTGCACGGTGCTTCCCTGAGGCACTGACCATTCTTCACTGTAAAACATCCCCCTTTTTATGTGATATTACTTGTTTTGAAACCAATATCTCCCGATATTTGTGTAAACCCTCCAGCCTTCTTTTGTTTATTGTTAGCAATCACGTCTTTTTTCTTTTATATACCATTGAACCAGAATCCTTGAATGCAGTAGGATAACGAGATCCACAGAGGAGGGTTCCAAGGCACAGCACGTAATCATGGATGGCATTTTGTGGTGGCCATGGTGGGCAGCAGAGTTGAAACAGCATCAGAACCATCCACTCGAGCAGACCTGTGGGCTGGCTGGCTGATCGCGCTGCTCCTACAGCTGAAATAGGTAGGAAACCTGCTCTGTTCTTACTTGGTCTGATCTGTGTAAGTAGAGTTCTAGGTCAACTGAAAGAACTCTAACTTGAGTCATAAAAACGGAGTCATGGCCCCTCACTCAATTCCCAGATTGGAGCCAGTTGACAGACCCAAATCCTTCAATACAGGGGTGGCCAACTCCTCTTAAGGAAGTACCCTTGTCCCCAGACCTCTTGTTATTCTTTCCCCCTGACTTCCCCTGTAGCCTTTCACCAGGGTGACTGTACCATGGGAAAAGGAAATCATTGTTCTTTCAGGGACCACTGGATACTGAGTCTGACCTGACCCAACTCCAGGAGACCCAGAAAGTCACTGTGGTCCACCAGCAGAGGAGGGACTTCTGAGAGTCAGTGACCAATGGAGTTTTAGCAGAGGTCAGTCTCACAGTGGGTCCAGGGCGTCTCTACACCTGTCATGTAGCTATTTCCCTGGGTCCAGAGCCATTGTGTGAACAGACGGAATTAGCAGACGGAGGTGTTCCCACATTGGTTCTCTGAGCTGGAGTATGAGGGCTCTAGAGGTGGGAAAAACCACGTAGATGCTTCTCGAATAGCCTCTATCCAGAAACAGGGTGGATTCTTTTTTTCCTGTCCACGTTCCTGAGTACAGGTCACCTGTGTTAGCACAAGAAACAGACTTAACACATGTGGAAGACAGGTTAAAGGTGACACACTGAAGGCCCCTAGTATCTTGTACACATTTTTTAAATTCAAAAGTTGTTATAGACATAAAAGCAATTATGTTTTTGTTTGTTTGCTGTGAGATGCAAAGGATAGGATGGAGGCCAAGATTTGGGGCAGAGGAAACAGGATAGACAAGAAGGGGAATACAGAGCAAAAGGTATGTAAAGGCCCCATTTTAAGAGGAAAGGCCCCAAAGTCTGTCTTTCGGATCCTTTGGCCTTGTTGGTCTCTTTGTTAGAATTATATTGACTATTTTTCCTTTGATTAAAAGGCAGAAGCAAGAAGAAACACAAAGGACCAAGAGAAAAGATCAACGCTACATATTTACACGGACTAACCCACAGGGCTGGAGAAGGCACTGGTGACCCATTCCAGTACTCTTGCCTGGAAACTCCCATGGACAGAGGAGCCTGGTAGGCTGCAGTCCATGGGGTCGCAAAGAGTCAGACACGATTGAGTGACTTCACTGTCACTTTTCACTTTCATGTATTGGAGAAGGAAATGGCAACCCACTCTGGTGTTCTTGCCTGGAGAATCCCAGGGACGGAGGAGCCTGGAGGGCTGCCATCTATGGAGTTACACAGAGTCAGACACGACTGAAGTGACTTAGCAGCAGCAGCAACCCACAAGGCAATACTCAAATCAGCAGTCTGTGAATTTCCTACAAAACTTGGGCAGGTAGAAAGAATAGGAAGGGTAGAATTTAAGAGAGACAGAGAGGCGGGTTCAAAAGGATTTCACCTGATTCATTTGCTCTGTCTAAGCACACACTCAGCGGTCCATTAGCTCTGCCTTAAGTCACACAAAATCGTCTTTCTCCACTAGTTCTTTGTTCCTGTGTCTACTGTTGCAGTGGGAAGGAAGTTGTCCTCCATAATTCCAGAAGGGAACCAAAAGAAGCTGGTCTGAAATGTTGAAAGATTAAAAATTCTAGTCTCTGCCTCAACACAAAAATCTCCATGCAGCCTGTGAGTTGTGCAGAAAATTCCTCTTTGAGGTATAAGCATACCTGCTTTTATCTGGTATTCCTCAAAATAACTAGGTGCCATATAAGCCTACTTCCATCTAGTGAAGGGTGGACATGCTGAGAGCACACAGGAGCTTGGTTCTGAGAGAAGGCTGGAGCCCAGAACCTTCTATGCCACACATGGGCACCCGCCTCCCAGCTCAACTGCCTTCGTGACCAAACTCCATGCACCTCCACCTCTGGTCTTCCAATGAAAAGGACTGAACCACAGAGTAGCTCAGTTAGATCTTGACCCCTCATTAATTGTTTCCAAAGGGAGGGGGAAGGGCCTGAAAGTACATTTTGGTAGAAGAACAGTGTAGGGAGGACTTCTTCGATTTAATGTATAAAAACACAAAACCGGGGTAAACGTCTAGAAAGCTTTATGATGGTAGAGTGACTTCATTCATACCCAGTTTACATTCCAGGGACAGTGGCCACCAAGGTGTGAAAATATGGAATGCAAATAAATAAAAGCACACAGATTTAGAATGGGACTCGAATGGATGTATCCATCAAGACGTTACCTGTCCAGACCCACCTCCTGATTCCTCCCCTGGAAAAGATCAGACACACAAAGAACAGGCCAGACTTGCTTAGAAGATTAATCCATAACCCTGCTTATTTATTTTCTTCTATGAAACAACTATCCTTTTTATCTGAGAGGAATACAGGGAATTTCCAATTGTAATTATTATTTCTGAGAAGTAGAATGCTTACTCTTTTCTAATGTGGAGTAGAAATACTTAATTTCCACTTGAAATTAAGTACTTGAAATATCAGTCAAATTTCACTTTATCTCACAAATAGATGCATTTTTAATATTTTTGAGAATATAAATATCTAGCTTCAGAAAAATCTAAAAATAGGATTGTACATCAAGCTTTCGTATCACTTACAGAAATGATTTCAAATATTGCAAAAGAAGCTATTTCTAGGGTTACTGAGAGAATTTAAGAGGAAGAAAATTCCATGACAGCTTTTAAGGATTTACAGAAGGAAAAATACTGGCATTTAAAAAGCATCTTCTCTAAAAGTGCTGACTTCATGCTCAGATCATTTGCTGTGCTTATCTGCTCAGGCTCGTCTGGCTGTGCCAGGCACTGTGCAGTGAGCTTGAGAGCAACTGGCAAAATGAGTTTGGGGATTTTTTTTTTAAGGTAACAACTCTCTACCATAAAAGCAATTTGCACTTAACAAAAACAACAGGAAAAAAAAAAAAAAAACCTGCATTGACTATTTGTAAAAAAACCCTGCATTGACTATTTGTTCTGCAAAATCGCATAGAAATAAGTATAACTATTTTGTACTCACTTCAAGCAATATGCAGTTAACTTAAATCTCTGGAAACTTTTTAGGGACATGACTCTTTGCAACCCTATGGACTGTAGCCTACCAGGCTCCTCTGTCCATGGGATTCTCCAGGCAAGAATACTGAAGTGGGTTGCCATTTCCTCCTTCAGGGGATCCTTCCCAACCCAGGGATTGAACCCACATCTCTTGCATCTCCTTGCATTGGCAGGTTGATTTCTTACCACACATGCCCCACCTGGGAAGTCCCCTATATTGATAAGATTATTATTTAACTTACATATAAATGATGTAATGAGTGCTTATCTTACCTGGAACAATATGTCTCCCTACTTAACATGAAATGTTGCTGAAGCATAGATGTACACTAGTGTTCCATGAAGATGCATTTGCTTCCTGACTTTTATCCAATAAAAATTTAAGGGAAGACATCCTGGTATATGACCATGTCGATAGGGACAAACAGCAGCAAAGTAAGAACAGTGTATTGGTTATTGAGATTTGTCTTTTAATCATCCTCAAGAGTTGACTAGAGTCTATGAGAAAATAAATGAGAGGAGTTATATATATCATTGGAAGTGGCGAAACCTCTAATTTGGAGATTGGAAGCTGTCTAAAATGATCTATGCTATTTTGTTGTTTAAATCAGTGATTCCTGCACTTACAAATGAGTACACTTTAAGACAGAAATATATTCAAGTAACTGTCATTCAGCCACCCACCTTTTAATCTTAAATAACGGCATGAATAGATCAATTACTGCAAAATGTCTGTGTCATGTCATCTTAAGATGTGTATATAAAACTTCTGACAATCTATTTCACTCATACTGAGTGGTTGTAGAGACGACATTTTTGGGAAAAACCTTCCCCCAAGAATTCCATTGGTTGATTCGAGTTATGGAGGCAATCTAGGTTCTCTGCCTTTATGATCCCATAATGCAACTTCTATGTATTTTCCATCATACACATGAAAACTGACTTTCTTTATGAAATCTACTTTTATCTTTCTTTTTATTTTTGAAAATTACAGGCTACGGCTTAGGATTGGAATACACATTCTCACGTTTGTATTCCTTTTTTCACTTGCAAAATCCTGCACATTAAACATTCTCTGATTCCCCCAGTGCCTACTGGCACATCCACACTCTGTACTAACACCTTCAGCATCATGCCCTATGCCTGCCACGTCCAGTGGGCGCCATTCTGGTCCAAGCGTCCTCAGGCAAGCTAACTACCAGTGTGCAATCATTCATTGCCTGCATCCGTGTAATTGGCTTTAGTTAAATCCTCTGTCACCGTGGCCTCAGCTTTTGCACACAGACATTTGCTGCATTTAACCTGGGGATTTTTACTGTCCGCTAGTCTTGGCTACAGCAATCTTGATGGTATGGTGGTAGGTATTGTGGCTACTTGGAGATACTGTTTCTTTGGGATTTTGTGTTAATGTCTACCCGTCATTGTTTTTTCTGTGGAGCATTTACCGGTGCTGTTGAAGATTCATGCCTCAGATTCACAGCCTCTGGCTCATGCAACTCTCGTTAAAGACTCTACTGTTCATTCTCTCCTGTTTGTAGCAAAGCCATGCACTAAACCGCCTGGACGGATGGGCTGCGTTCACTTCTCTGCAGCTAATTTGCCTGTTCTGTGAGGCCTCTCATAGGACTTTGGGTCTCACAGTGCTTTGAGTATGGGGTCGCATTATTGTTGTTGTTCAGTCGCTCAGTCATGTCCAACTCTTTGCGACCCCGTTGACCGCAGCACACCAGGCCTCCCTGTCCATCACCAACTCCTGGAGCTTGCTCAAACTCCTGTCCATTGAGTTAGTGATGCCATCCAATCATCTCATTCTCTGTTGTCCCCTTCTCCTCCTGCCTTCAATCTTTCCCAGCATCAGGGTCCTTTCAAATGAGTCAGTTCTTCGCATCAGGTGACCAAAGAATTGAGCTTCAGCTTGAGCATCAGTCCTTACAATGAATATTCAAGGTTGATTTCCTTTAGAATTGACTGGTTTGATCTCCTTGCTGTCCAAGGGACTCTGAAGAGTCTTCTCCAGCATGTCAATAGAGTCCAACAGAGCAACGTGAATCTGACTTAATATTCTAAACTGAATTTTTAGGTAAAATGTTTATCTCTCAGAAGCCATGCTAATCTAAGTCTTCTTAAAGAAGTTTGAGTGTGGGATGCTAACAAGAATTTTATTAGATTTAATTTATTAAAATAGTGACCGAGTCAAAGGAAAACACCATCACACAGAAAAACACGTTAACACAGATCAACAGGATATCTATCTTCATATATTTTTATATATACATATGTACACTATATAAAATCAGCCACACCGATCATCCTGTCACCAACTTGCCCTTGTTACTGAAAACACCATGGATGTCTTTCTAATCCCCGCAGTCTATTCTTAGACATAGCTACTTGTCTAAAGAAAGAGAGTGGTTCAGTCATGTCCAACTCTTTGTGGCCCCATGGACTGTAGCCCACCAGGCTCCTCCCTCCATGGAATTTTCCAGGCAAGGATACTGGAGTGGGTTGCCATTTCCTTCTCCAGGAGATCTTCCCAATCCAGGGATGGAACCCAGCTGTCCTGCATTGCAGGCAGACTTTTTACCATCTGAGCCACCAGGGAAGTCCACATGTTGAAGGCTGCATGTTATTCTTCTGTGTGATTGTCCTCCACATTGCTGAGCCAACACTTGTTGTTGACTGTGCATATTACTTCAGCGTTTTTGTGGGCAAACATTGTGAATAATTATAATTGCTTTTCTGAGATTGCTTTTTAGAAGTACTATTGTAAAAGTTCATGCCATTTTATGGAAACAGACACCTTGTGACTAAAAATAAAAATCAAGGGCATTCTTGAGGAAGAAAGAGTAATTCGGGCCAACATATAATAGATTCTGAAGGGTATAAAGAAGGGAGACAGGACATCTTCACACTGTCTTGTATCCAGGCAGAAGAAATTAGTTCCTATAAATAGATTCTATGTGATCCTCTTGCCTTTTTTACAATGTATTTTTTATTGATTACTGCAGGCACTGCAGGTGATATTTTTTCTTTCCCTTTTAATTGGTAACCCAACCTTAATCTTGTTGGAGGAAGTAATATTTCTGGATAAGATTCTCCTTTTATTGATTCATTTACAGAACAGCATGCCCCTGGGCCCAACTCTGGCCAGTAAGACAGAGCCAAGAACTCTAAGGACTGGGGGGATGTTTTTGCTAGCCTGATGCAGACATCAACCTTCTTTGTTTCTTCCTGAATAAGAAAGAGTATGATGTTGGAGATGGAATGGGATCTTGAAATCCTGAGGACAACACACATGAGGACAAAAGCCACACCAAAAAGATGGTGGAGAGAAAGCGGTGGGAAAGTATAGCCACTGATTCCAAGTGATAAAGGAGACCAGGCGCATCAGGGGAACAGAGTTCATGGGGATATTCCTGCCCAGAGGTCAGACCCTCATATGTATTAGGAGCACAATAAATGTTTAATGTTAGATGATTCAAGTTTTTAATTGTTTGTAGACTTGTTTTGTTTTGTTTTTTTACTTTAAGATGATTTTCAGCCTGGAATTTCTTGGAATTAATTTTAAGAAAAAATGTGCTGCATTTGAATATCTCAAATTTTAAGTATGAGTTAGTCTGCTAGTTCTAATATGGATTTGCTTTTGTCTTCAGAACATATCATGCTTCTCAAGTCTGTGGAGATTGAATGGTGAGGTGTTTGGCAATCTTTATTTTGATTTTAGTTAAGCATAAATAGACAAATGATTTTGAACCCTCCAAAATCTCCCTCCAAATTTTAGTTATAATTTCTAATCCAAATCTTCTCAAAGAATATTTACTATTAATAAATTAAAACATAATCTATGGCCTTAACAGCATTAGCCCACCAACTACAATCATGTTAAAATATTATGGTTATTAAAAAAAAAACAACCTTTGAAATGACTTGTAAAATTGTATGCTGTTTATACTCACAGTTAAAGCAGGGGTCCATTTCAGTGAAAGATGCTAAATAACACAATTGAGAAACAATACCAAGTTTTTTTCACAAAGGGTGTGTCTAAGATTTTTCATCTTGGGTCTGAGGTTTAAGCCTTCAATATTTCTTGCAGATTTTATTCATGATTACCTTTGCATTATCTCCAGAGAGTCTCCTATTACTGCAAGTTTGTGTTGAACCTTGCTGAACTGCAGTCATTATTTTGAACAATATTAGAATCATCATAATTACTTTCTCTCAGTATGAGTAATCAGTACAATTGGTTCAGATCATTCTGGGCTATGCAAACTTAAAATTTATTCAGAAAATTGTCATTTGAAGATTTCTGAAGAAATATTTTATTTCATCTGAGTGTACGATTTTGAGAATTCTAATCATCTCTAATTGCTCTTTTTATTCTATTCTTTGCAATTGTTATGAATTACCATCAAAAGATGAATATTTATCAAGCTCTTATTTATTCCAAAGAACATAGCTTTATATATCTATCAGATGTACTGTCTTCCATTCAGTCTCTCATTCTCCTTTAAGGTGGAGAAACCTTAGCATGATTGCTTAAATTTTAGATCACTAATGGGGCCCCGTTTGCTAATGGTGGCTTTAAAAGACATGTTGATTGGACTAACTTAATTCTACCCACAGCCCAGAATCCTGTGTCCTATTGAACAACGAGGAAGGTGGTCTGCTTTCCTTATTTTGGGAACAAGTTCGCTTGGCACACATCCAGTTTATTAACCTCCTCCCCAAATCCTGACCAGCTAAAGGTCATGGCTGCTGATCCCATGGCACTTTGCTTCCTGTTACTGGTCCACTCTGTTCATTTAACCCATCACAGCACTCACAAGACAGATGGCTGGATTTGGGGTACAAATAGTCATTTATGGGTCATCCACCCATGTTCTCTGAATTTTATTAGCTTCTATTTATTTCATGCCAAGAAAAAAAAATCTCTACATTCTAAGTCAGGGGCTAGCAATGTATTTTTTTATTTTTGTATATATTGGACTTACCCAATTTTTATGTTTTGCAATATTAAACGTCACTAAACAGCATCTTCTTTTGCACAGGTGTGGAAAATGGAGGATACTGTGGATTCAAAGATAAGAGATGTGCATTCTGATCTTGTCATTTTAAACCACTCTGAGCATTGTCTCCCAAGTATAGACATGACCTGGGAGCCTGGCTAGGCTTGTGGCTCTGTCCCCAAGGTATGGTGTGATCTTGCTCATGTCACCTACATGCTCTGAGACTCCTCATCTGCCAAGAAGGTGGAACAAGATGTTTTCTGAGACCTGGAACAGGATTATGAGCAGCCAGGTCTATAACATTACTACCCAACACAGTGATTGCATGGACTGGAATAAACAATGAATGCAGAAATTCACGGAAATAATAGAAATGTACACACTGAACAATAAAATATAAATATCTTTAAGTTAAGAATAATCTAAAAAAAGAATAATCTACAATTTAAGTTTTTTTCTAATTCAATATGCAACTCCACCTATGAAGAGCTCACTTCTTTCTACAGTTGATTTTTTTATTAAATTAGATGTTGAACAGTTGATTTTATCAGAACTGGTGATTTTTTAAAAAATTTACTAATAGCCAAAGATTTCAGACAAAAATTCTCAGGTCAAACAAAAAATGCTTTGGTATAACTGGGAAGTGATAGTCTTATTGAAAAGTACACAATTTGTAACATATCACAAAGTACTATAGCCTTAATGTGTAAAGTATATAAATTGATAAAAAGAACACACTAATAGAATTGGTTAAACAATTCAATTTTAAACATTCAAAAAGAAAAACAATAAATGCATTCACACAAGAATATTTTTCATTAGTAAGGCAAAAAAATATCATTTCTCTTATAGAAGGTGGAAACTTTTTGAAAAGAATAATAGAACTAAAGATTGTCATTTTTGATAAAGTGTTTCTGGGCATAGAAACAGATACAAATGTTATGTAAATCAATTTGGTAAGATAAGTTGAAAATTCAGTGAGATAAGCTGAATCAAAAAATGTCACTTTAGGAAATTTTTCCCAAAGGAATTATCAGACATTTGCACAAAGTTGCAAATGCAAGATCTTTATCTTAGTGTTTTCATAATAGACAAGAAATGTCCTAACTGTCCAAAAAGAAAAAGATCTTCATTGGTTAAAATTAATGTAAATTCCAAGACGGAATGTTTCAGAGACATTTACCGGTATAGTCTCCAAAGGTAGTTAAAGATGTTGCAAATTGCTTATCGTATTGTGAAAAATAAGGCTAAATGACAGTGTTTAAAAGTTGTGGTTTCAACATATGCTTCCATATATGTTCTATCCTTTATTATATGTTAATTGTGTGTTACACATTATTCTTAAGGAAAATATTAAGAATTTTATTTATCTATTTATATTGTTATTAACTTATAGTGCTATACTAAACAGTTTTCTGAAATACATTAGAAATATTTTTTCTAGTTTGTCATTTATTTTTTGATACTCTATACTATAGTTTGTACTTTATTTTTTGATTTATTGTATGTGGGATTTTTTTTGTTGTTTCTATGGAGTGCCATAGAAATTTTTCTGCATGTTTTGTTTTTATATGATCACCTTTATCAAGTAATAAAAACTGAATGCAGTAATTTAATTTGTATGAATCGTAGTCCATGATTTTTTTTAGATGGTTAACCTGTTGCCCTGTGGTTGTTAATAGTCGGCTCCTTTTCACAGTAATTGGAAATGTCACTTTTATCACACACTGCCTTGAAAATTCTCATGTCCTCTAATTTTATGTTCAGTTTTGTAGACTTGTATCTCATGGTTGCTAAAACAGTTTAATATATGTTACTGGGGGTAGTAAGGGCCCTTATTTCCTTTTAACTTGTTTTGTTCTTAGTGGCATTCATTCCCTTCTTCATGCTTCAGAATAATTCTTTAAATATGAGAAGTATTCTGGGGAAGTGATGTCAACAAAATGTCAGAATCGGTAGCTCCAAGCATCTGTCCCTCAAAAGAAACATTAAAAAACAAGCAAAATCTGTCAGAACCAAGACTATCAGTTCCCTGGAAAATGATCAGAGATTTGTAACAATCAAGCAAAGACTCAAGAAAAAGGTCAAATTAAAAACAGTAGGAAAGCATTTGGTGTTTTTATGGCGAGTCCAACCTCCCCTTGAAGTCAGCCATCATGGCTTCCTGTCTGTGGACAGAGCAGAGCCGACTTATGTGCAAGCCATCGTGTTTCTGTTCTGTCTTGTCCGGACTTCCTGAGGGTGGACAAAGGTGCTCATCTCTGTTTCTTCCAGCTCAGGTGTCACCCAGGCTGGGAAGCTGTGGGTTCTGCTGGAACACCAGTGTCAGACACCGGGCAAAACCCTTGCATGTGCAATCAAGTAATTTCAAAAAAGTGCCAAGACCATTTCATGTAGAAAAGCTCAGTTTTTCAACAAATATTGGTGGAGCCATCGCAAGAGGATGAAGTTGGACACTTAATTTATACTAAATACAAAAGTCACCTCAAAATAAACTCAAGAACTAAATGTAAGAATGAAAACTATAAAATGAATGAATGAAAGTCACTCAGTCATGTCTCTTTGTGACCCCATGGAATGTAGGCTGCCAGGCTCCTCTGTCCATAGAATTCTCCAGGCAAGAATACTGGACTGGGTAGTCATTCCCTTCTCCAGGAGATCTTCCCAACCCAGGGATCAAACCCAGGTCATCCACATTGCAGGTGGATTCTTTACCATCTGAGTCACCGTGGAAGCCCTTAGAAGGAAATATAGGGTTAAATCATGACTTTGGATTTGGCAGTGGACTCTTATAGAGGACATCAGAAGCCTGACTCACAACAAAATGTATCTAAGTTGGATGTGACATGTCAGCCTGCACAGTGACGTGGCCTCTTTGGGGACATTTACCTCTGAGAGTTTCCTGGACCCCAGCAGAAGTTAAGAGAGGAAGATGTAGCAAGTTGGGTGATTGAGGTTTTGGGTTTTTCATTAACATATATACTCTTGTCATTCTAATGCACTGCTCCAAATTCATAAAGAGGTTGGCCCATATTTATACATAACAGTTCAAAATTCTACCATCAACACAGGTTTTTAACATACCAAAATCAAAATGTTTAATACTATTTCCTATTAATCAACTATTGAACTTTGCTTTTTGGCTGCATCAGGTTTTAGTTGAGATGCAGGCTTAGTTGCCACACGGCTTGTGAGATCTTAGTTCTGCAACCAGGGATCAAACCTGCGTCCCCTACATTGGGAGGCAGATTCATAACCACTCAACCAGCAGGGAAGTTCTTGAAATTAATTTGTTTAGTTAACTTTCCCAAATAGAAAACTTATTGTCTCTGCTTCCTTTTTTCAGTGATCCTCCACTCCCTAGCAATCTGTAATGTGTTTTTTCATAAGACTTTTCACGTCTGAAAAGCAAGAAATTTTGTGTAGCATATACTGTTGAAGTAGACAGAGTAATCCAGTTAGCGCTAAAACGCGGAGGATGTGAGGTTAGCGGGAACTGTAGATGGTGTCTGCAGACAGATGATTCCATTGTTAAATGACGCCACTGGGCAGGTGTAAAGATTGCTCCCCTGGGTCCCACCATGTTTGTACTTGTCTGTTGCCAAGAACTTCCCTGTATTCCGATGATGGTTTCTCCACACAGACAGCTTTTATCTCTGTGGCTGCTGGTGTGTTTCAGGGCGGTCTGTCAGCCTCTGCTGACACCCTCACCCCCCATGTGACCTACAAGGCTTGAAATATCACTGTGACCTTTAGTAACCTGTAGTCTCCTGGACAACAAGGAGAAGGGGATGTCCCCGGGAATTGGGGTGACAGAACCCCTGAGGCTGACAACTGCTGCTGGGAGGCACTGACCTCTGCCCTCCTCTCAGATAACCAGGGGACCACGGACTAGCTTACCCACGACCTCCCTAAGGTGACAGGAAATCAGAAGGAAGGATTTGGATAGAATGAAGGGTGCTAGAGACTAATATCACTATCTTAATTCATTTTTAAAAATTAACATGATATCTTTTTATATATTAATAAAATTCCATATTATTAAAAATGCATCTAATAACTGCATTTTTGTTATGGTGTCCAAAGATATGTAGAATTATAATAAAGTCATACAGGGCATAGACTCAATTCAATATTATTCTAGTTTACAGTGATTTAGGGAAGTCATTATTTTGAGTAAAACTGCTTATTAAGTGGTACATTTTTATTTCCAAATAGACAGGCTTGTATCTGTATGTTTAACCAGCTTCATGGCCCCATGGCTGGTGCTGTGTCAGGGTTTCTGTGTAAAACAGTTTGTCTGACTAATTAAAATGTGATTTCAAAGCCTATTTGTTATTACTTCTATTATCTTCTTGTAGAGCCCTGGAATAACATGTTTATGGCTTCTGCAAACTCATCTAATTTAATATTTGCCTACTAACCCAAATGTCCCCATTTAACAGCAGCTGCCCTTGGAATACAGATATTTTTTTTCCACCAGGCCAGCTAGGTTTTAACTAATTGTCACTGCAATGTTCTACTCTGATGGGGTACATGAGCCTTTCCGATGGTGAAATTGGAATGCTAAATGCAAGCAGTTATTAATTTGTTCTCATCACAAAGGATGCAATTATTCACCTAAAAATAAAACTCAGGGTTAGGAGAAAAGCAGTGAATGGAACAACTCCTCATAATTTAATATTCTTCATTTTGATTTTCTTAGCAGATCTTCTGAATGACATTTAGAGGCTAGAACTGAAATTATTAGCCAGCATGACCAAGCAATTCAAAGGACCTTAATGACTTTTACAAAAATTATGAAATGAAGCCAAATGATACAGTATCTCCATAGTAACCATCCTTCCAGCTCAGGGGGTGCTGGACAGCAAGGCTTCTCAGGATTGGCTGCACCCTCAACCAGGGGTCTTATGGGTGGATCCGCCCTGGGGTCAGCAGAGGAGCCCAAGCATCCACCTTATAAGTCAGTCCAGGCTCTCCACCCTCTGTGCTCTTGCCTGTGCATCTGACACACAGCCCAGGCCCAGTCGCTGGCTGTTCTGGGAACACGGATGTGTCCATCCTCATCCTCTCCTCTTCCCGTGTCTCCTCACAGGTAAGTCGGCAATGATTCACTGGATGTTTGTACATTCCAGGTATTTTGCTCATCACAGTGAGAAAAATGCCTGAGTCTGTTGAGCATAAATGTTCTTGTGGGAAGCAAGGGTCAATGTGATCATCACAGACATGCACGACTGCAGACTGTCCTCAGTGCAATGGACTCCAACTGCAGGATGATGGGAGGGTGCGTGAGAGGCAACCCAACTGCAGTTGTGCATCGATTTATATTCTAATAAAAAAAGAAGAGGAATTGTACAAGAGAAAAACAAAACAAAAGTACAAAAAACCAAACCACAGAAACAAAGTGGCAACCCAACCTCTTTTAAAGAGTCACAAAAGATTTCCCCAAGGAAGCAACATTTCAGAAGATCTTCGAAGGATGAAGAGAAATAATTAGCTGAATGTCTTTGAAATATGGGAAGGTGCAGAGCCCTGGAGGAGGAAGAGAGGGTCCTTCCTGGACCAGATGAAGGGACAGAGATTTCCAGACTGTTAAGAGTTTCTACACCTCCCGTGGGGGAAGCATGGGGGATCATGTGAGCCACAGGGCTCATGCAATACCGCAGTTAGCAAGAGGGTGTCGGTGTTCTGGGCACTGCTGAGTGGGTTCCCCTGGGCTTTGATTCTCTTTCTGTTGCCTGATGTTGAAGCATCTGTGAAAGGCAACTGAGCCATTGTCCTGGCAAGCACACCTGATGAGCAGGGCGCCTTTAGTACAGAGATTCCAGGTCTCAGGTGCAATGAAGGGGGCAGCTTCAGAGAGCAGCTTGTTTTCATCATAGATGCCAAGAAATGTCCTGTCTGGGGACTCCAAGCAGATGGGAGATTGGAACAGATCAGAGGTGGAGTGGGGCAGAAGCAATTAGACTGGAGAAAACAGAGTCTTCCACAGGGCACAGGGTGGGGCTGTGTGTTGAGAAATAAAACTCTCAGTTGGGAGATGATTCTGCAAAACTAACATGGAGAGAAGTGACCTGCTCTTTCTCTGACTGCAGTGTCTGTGGTAGGACACGTGTCAGCCTTTCTACATCCCACATGGCAGCAGTCACCGCCTACCACATGCAGTTAAGTGAAATTGTGGCCCCAGACGTTTTCATTCACTGTGTTTCTTACATTCAAAAACTCATGAAAACCTAATTATACACATCTATTCCCGATTTTTCTTACTGGCACAACAAGTGGTTAAAGTATTTAGATGTCACAATTTAATAATTCCAATAGGTAAATTGGACCATACATCACACAAGTAATCCAAACATATATGGGTGACCCCATAACTGTGCTAATAGAGTTTTTCAGTTATTTGAGATATATTTGCAGTTGGAAAATCACAGATAAGACTGAGCTCGTGACAGCCACTGTTACCCTGAACAACCTCTTAGTAACTATTATAATTACTAAAAATTGCAGCTCTAGTTAACAGATTTCTCAGGAAGATGTTCAATGAGGTAATTCTTCGGTGGTTCAGATGGTAAAGTATCCACCTGCAATGCAGGAGACTAAGGTTCAATCCCTAGATGAGGAAGATCCCCTGGAGAAGGGAATAGCAACCCACTGTAGTATTCTTGCCTGGAGAATTCTATGGACAGAGGAGCCTGGAGGGCTATATATAGTTCATGGGGTTGCAAAGAGTCAGACATGACAGCAACTAATACTTCTACTTTCATTTTAATAATATTTAGTGTAAATATTCTTTTGGGTTACATGAAAGGTTTATTTCCATAAAACATTAGATCATATTCTTGATAAGGAATGACAGCAAACCCCTTGTTACAGGATGATGGCTGCCCTGGTTTCAAGAGAGGCAGTGAAAGGGTAGGGTGTGCCTTGGCCGCAAGAAAGCGTTCATAAAAAAAGTGTCTTCATGCCTGGAACTGGGGCTGCAAACAGAAAACGTGAAGTCATGAGTTATTTTATAGTTTAAGCCTGAGTAACTGCAACTATGATGATAGATATAAGGAAATTTGGTGAAAAGCTTGGTTGGGAGATCAAAAGATGAGATTAATATTAGGTATATTGAATTTTCTTGATTCCAGGAAGGAATCATTTATCAATGCCAAAACCTTGTGGATTGTTATTTGAGAAAATCAAACCAATGTGCACTGCTCCCTCCTTCTCCTATTCTCTCTCTCTTTCTCTGTCAATAAATATTGTGAAAAAGAGACCAATTCTGTGCAAAACAATGTAGGTGCCTGAAAGGTCTCTAATAAATAAATCATTCAGCTGTCTCAAGTGCACTGGGAAGAGACATGTGAGAGAGCGGTCCTAACAGAAAACTTACTTCTGACGAGAGACCTCAGGAGTTCGCTCCTGCTCCCGGTTCTCACCAAGACAAGCTAGCACACCAAGGCTGCAGGTTCCTTACTCAGCAAGTCAAGGGAGAAACAGCTGGATAGACGGTTAAATCTGTCACCCTGGGAATAAAGTCAAAGGTCGCCATGTGAAACATCTTCAGGAAAAGTGCTGCATGAGGAATTACCAATTAACCCACAATCTGCAATTAATGGAACACTACACACCCATTGTAATTAAAAGCCTGGCTTAAGAGTCTAGAGTTATAAGGAAGTGAAATCCCTTAATTAGCTGGGATGAAAGAGCAAGGGAAGTCAAATTACATAAGGACACTTAGAAAAAGATGAACTATGCTCAGAACGTTTTCAGATGACTGGCTTTAGGTTGTGAACGTCTCTATTAAGATTAAAGGTCCTCTGGTCACATATACCACATGTTATTAGACTGGACACTAGTTGAATCACTAAGCTAGTTCTTTGAGATTTCACACTTGTTATGCCATGTTCCTGGGGTGTAGATACAGAGTAAGCCAGCTCCAACTGAACATCTGAGTGAATGTGTTCTCCAAGCCACACTAGGGATAAGGAGGCACACTTACCTGAAAGTTTTATATAGAATATGCAAATGTGATGCAATAAAAATTTCATATCATAGTGTTTTGTGTTTTCATGTCATTTCAGATGTGTGATGGTTTGTGGAACCAAGGTGCCTAAATCTGAGATTTTTGTTAGTGATATGTTGTCTAATGCCATTTCATAAAGCTGAATTCAATCACCACATATCGAGAGAACAAAAGTGCCATCCCATTAATATAACAAGACATGAGAAAGATTTATTTAGGAGCCATCAGTGTTAAAACCTGAGACATTAATATTTAACACCATCGACTAGGTAGCAGTTAAATACTGATGTTTCTATTTATTATGGTCTTCCCAGGTTGTGGCAATTTCCCAGTTGGCTTCAAACAAAACTGTGGAGTTGGATGTTTGCAGCTAAACTGAGGACTGGAGTCTCCATTCAGGGATTCTCTTACAGATGTAAGCTTTTATTCAGGGACTGTTTTTCCTGGAGGAGTCAACAGTGCTGGATCCAGGAGCTCCAGTGGATGAGGAATGCATGCGAGATCCCTTGCAAAAGGGAAGCAGACCCCAGCCCCAGGGTGCCTATATCAGTTAAGTAATGTAAACAAGAATAGTAAGAATAAAATTAAGAATTTCTAACTCTTCCTGTTCTACATTGACGAGATCCATTTCTCAGAAAGAAAACATGATTTAACTGGAAGCACGGTATATTTATGATAAAGTCACTCTTGACAGAAAAGACCCATCCTTTGATAGCCACAAAACTTTTTTTCAACAGCGTGGGAATTAAACAAGTAGGAGATGGATAAACATGTCTGAGCTCTAAGAGATTAGAGACACAGGAGCTATCTAGAAATAAATCCCTTCCTCATCTCCAGTTACACGCTCACTTATTTCTGAACCACTTGTTGAGGTTTATATGCACGATGCCTATATAAAACTATGCCCATAATTACGAACTCCGCACAAACACAAAGAAATGTTAGTTTTCCCAGATTAAAGAATTCAGTGTAAGCCTGAAAAGAAAAATGCTTCAACTGCCTTGGAGATTGTGATTATAATTATTTAACAGTTCATGGATGTCTGTCCTATCTTACTGTCTTTCCCTTTCTTGGCTTCTCCTCTTCTTTCTGAACCCAGGTGCAGAAATGTGTGGAAATTAATATTAACCTGAATCTGATTATTTGGCTCTTCAGCATTTCATTGGATTATGTTGACTTGGTAATTTGATTGCTCTGCAGATGTGAGCTGCACTGATTGCATTAAAATATGTAAAGGAAATGAGGAAGTATCACCAGACAGCATGGGAAAGATGCTTGGTTCCCCACGGCTCGGCAGGTCCTCCAGGGAAAGAGGTGGGATGGAGGTAACATGCTGTTCCTCCAAGTGCCTTTCTGCTTGGAATCTTCCCCCTTGTTACGACATGGTAACCCATTACTTTCCACTGAGGTATGCGTTTTCACATGGAGTGAATTCTTCTAAAATCATCCTGTGGTCTTAATAAAAATTAGAGCTTCGCTGTCCTGATGGAGAAAATTATAGTTTGTTTGTTTAGTATAAGTATATCCCATGTATGCCCTTCTATTTTTATCTGATGAATCTGACAGTCTTAGATTAATACCAGCTGTGGTTTCCATTTCCTGTTGCTAGGAACTCCTAGAGACATTTAGACAGAAGAATTTCCTGGGAGCTCTCACAAACCCCCATCCACACAGAAGGAGCCTGAGAAATATTTCCAAACAGGAAGAACATGATCAGTGTTGACCACTGTTGAGTCATTGGTTTTTCTCCAACTCACTCCCGAAAGAGTTTCTAGATTAATTCTGCCATTCAGCCCATAAGCAAATTGGCATAATGAATATTTTTTCTCCATTGTAACAGAATTTATTAATAGCTTGACTTTGCTTTTCATTGTGTGCATATTTACCTGTTCTGTGCTATATGGTATACCACTGACCACATGAGTATGTCTGGTCTGAACTGAGACATGCATATGTGCAAAGACATACCAGAGTTTTAAGATTTATGAAGAAAAATCTGTGTATAATATTTTATACATTGATTACACGTTGGAATGATAAAACTTTTGAAATAGTGTGTTAAATAAAATACATTAGTAAAATTTCACCCATTTTTGCGGTGGCTGTTAGCAAATCTCCTGTAAACGCAGCTCACATAGTACTCTGTTAAGCAATGCTGCATTGGACAGTAAGCTTCATGGGGGTGGGAAGTGAGACAGCTCTTGAGATGGTTTATGTTCTCACATCAGCTCTTTGAACAGGATGCATTTCATCATCTCTGCTTCCTCACTTGCACTGATTCTGAACTTGCTGAAATCAGGCTTCTGTTTTTACCCTCGGTCATGCATCTTCTCCAAAAATATTCATAATTATTATTCATATTGGCTTTAGAATATACAGCCTTCAGTCCTCAGTTAACAGACCTTTATACCTGACTGAGCATTGCTGTCAACACTCTTCGCAAAGCTCTATTTCTCCGGGTTCTGTGCCACCACTCAGCTGATTGTCTATTTATTTCTCTAATGTCCTTTACTCTGTCCTCGCTGTGCGTTTCATCATCATCCCTGCCCTGAGAGGGGCTGGTTGTTTTTTCTCTACTCTCTCCTGTTGTGATCCCATTCAATCTGCGGGTTTCAACTACCACCTATAGACTGATCTGTTTTTTATTTAATAGAAGAATGCTGAGAGTTAATTCACCCTGTGTGGACACAAAGGCCAGGTTCAGGACAGAGGAAGGCTCTCTGGTGACCAGTGTTGACTCCAGCTGTTGGGGTTCAACTAGAGTTTCATGAAGAGAGAAAGCCTGTGCTAGAGGGAACAACAGCCTCTGCAACACGGCTCACAACCACGAGAATCTAGTTTTTGTGTCTGCAGCTCTGTGAAGCGGCTGACGTTTGGCTGAGGTAGGTCGGGATCAGCTGGACGTTGTGGACTGCTTTCCTGCCGGCCTTGGCTCCAGGTGTGGGGTTCTGGCTCCGAGGAAGCGCTCTTGTCGAGCAGGCCACGGGGAGCATGCTCTCATCACACAAGCCACCGAAAGGGGTTCCTCTAGCCCCACGGCCAGACTCAGCATCTGCGAGGACTGGGCGGGTGGACCCTGAGCCCACAGCGGGGATGGGCCCCAAGGAAACCAGCACTGGAGGGCTGCAAGCCTGTTCTCTAGTGTTTGATTCTTTTATAGCATTGCTGCCATTAGTGTATCACTCAGGAGAGGCCACAGTGTAAAAAGTAACCTCGGTATCTCACTGACTCACAAGGCCGTGTATTTATTCCTCACACTAATGTCCAAGGGACTTCACTGTAGCTCAGATGGTAAACAATCTGCCTGCAACACAGAAGACCCAGGTTCAATCCCTAAGTTGGGAAGATCTTCTGGAGAAGGAAATGGCAACCCACTCCACAAGCCTGGAAATTCCAGGGACAGAGGAGCCTGGTGGGCTACAGTTCATGGGGTCACAAAAAGTGGAACGTGACTGAGAGACTAACACTACACTAATGTCCAAGAGGCACAGTTGTGAGTCTGCTCATAACAGCCTCACTGTGTGATGCTCTCTGAGGGGCAGTCCCCATCAGAAGCCCTGCCAGCATTATGGCAAAGAGAAAAGAGGGACATGGTCAGACCCAAACTGACCTGGAAAGCTTTTCTGCAAATGACACATTTGATTTCTATCAATATTCCATCACTTAGAGCATGAATCTGGCCATTTCTGAACTCAGACAGGCAGGGCTATATATTCCCATCCCACAAGAAAATAAATAATTGTGAACAACACAATCTTCCACTAAATTCAGGCATGGACCATACTTGCAAATGTTATCGGTCTTTGTGATTGTGGCACCATTGGAATGTGTTGAACATTAACCCCAAATTTAAGAATGTTACAAAGTATAGAATAATCTGTTGGTCTGTGGAGTTGAATTTCCAGAAAAGATAGACAACTTGGTTTGGACCAATCACCTACAAAGTATAGTTCTATCAAATTTTTGTTTTAATTGCACAATTTGTAAACAAATCCTGGTCACAAGAATTTGCAGAGGCAACAAGTCCAGGAGGTGAACTAAGCACTTGGCATCTTTTTTCCCCACTGAAAAAATGTTCAATTATAAATGTACATGCACACAGACACATGAACACACACGTGCACACAGATGTGCACATGCATGCATGCACATGCACACACACCACACACATGCACACACAGAGATGTGTACACACACGCATGTACACACAGACACACACAGACTCATGCACTCAGACACACACATGCATGCGCACACACACACACAAAGAAGTCTTATTACTCACACAGTGAGGTTTTCTGGGAAGGTTTCCAAGCAGTGTGAACAGGGCTTGTGGAGAGAAGGTTGGGGTAGGTAGGTCACATGGTAGTTTGGGGGCCAGGGGTGGGGCTGAGTCCTCTGTGATTTGAACTTCCTTCTGTTGCCAAAGGAGGGGCGGGGCTTGGGTATCAGGTTGCCTGGATGGGAGAGGGGAGACAAAGAGAAGAGACTTGAAGTCATCAACAGTCAAATGTCTAAAGTGAACTGAGACTCATTAATATAGACAAGCACCACTTGCAGTCTGGAGACCAAATATTAGAGTTCAAATCTCCAAGATAAATATTCCGGCAGTTGGGTTGAATTTCCAAAGTAGAGTAAAGCGGATGAGGCTAGTCCCACAGATACTGATCAATTATAATAGTAGACTACATCTTGGACTAACTGAAGGTAAAAAATACATATGAAATTGAAATAGCTAAAACTGAGCTTTAGGGAAAATTAACATTTTAAATACATATATTACAAAAATATAATAGGTTAGAAACAGATATGTCATTGTCAGCATTGACCTCAGGAAGCTATAAAGAGTGCAGCAAATTAAACCCAGGATAATTTATGAAAGACAGAAACTCATATTTTCATTCAAATAATGCAGAAAAGCAATTGAGAAAATGAAACACCAATTTGTGATAAAATTTATTAGAAAACCAGGTAATGAAAGGCAAGTCTTTACTGTGATAGATTAGCCAAAAAAAAAAAAAAAAATAGCAACTATAATAGTTAACGGTGAAAAGCTGAACAAATTCCCTCTAAGATTAGAAACAAGACAAAATGGATTGAGCTGATTCACCAGTTTGAGAAATCATTGGCTTAGAGGGTCTAGTCTGTGTAACAAGGCAAACTGAAAAGAGCAAATAAATATAGATTGCAAAGGATAAAAGAAAAACAACAGTATTCACGGACACCATGTTTGTTTCAGGGAAAAATCCAAATGTGTTTCAAGATAAGCAATTCTAATTAAGCACACTTGGCATTGACCCTGAATATACGTTGAATACATGAAAAATGAATTTTATTCTAGAAGTCCCAGCATGATCTAAGTAAAAATCGATTTTTGGAACATGAAAATTTCAAAACTACCATTTACAGTGACACCTAAAGCTCTGAGTCTTTCAGGGTTTAAATGCCCAACTATTACAGCAACAAGGCAGTATTTATGTGCTTTATCATGGCGCTGAGTTAAATCTCTAAGCCAGTGTTCCTGGGTTCAAATCTTGGCTCTGCCTTGCACTAATCATGTGACCTTGGGAAAGTTAATTAACATTTCTGTGCTTCAGTTTCCTTGGTTGTAAAACCAAAAAAAGTGTAGGTCACAGGTTCAGCTGAGAACTGAACATGACAATGTATGGACATAGAGCAGGACACTTAGGAAGCGCTACATTTTGCTAGGTTTTTCTGCACTTCAGTCTTAACATTTTATCAGATTATAATCCCAAACATTCTTGTGTTGTCAATTCCCATGACCTTTTCATAATAGAAACTTTATCCAGTTCTCATTATCAACATGTGGCTATTACTGAAACATTGATACTGAAAAACAATGGATGCTGGCTTGCTGTTTCATAATTTACAGTATTGTCAAAGTGTATGTGCATTAAATACACACATTTTAATGTTCAATCTTGGGCCTATAAATCCCCAACATAAGTGAGAGTCAACCCCGCCCCCACCCCACTCCTAAGGCACGCCTGCCTCCACTCCAGTTCTGTGATTCAGCTTAGGAAGGGGTGGGAGGGCCTGGCTACCTGAAGCTTTCTTCCCATAGGTCTTCTGATCTTGTTCAAGGAATGTAGAAGAATATTCTCCCTCTCTTATTTGGATTCGATTTTGTTTAACAGGAAAAAGGGTACTTCGCTTTCTTTGTCACTGGTGAGAATACAATGAAGAGTCAATTGTGTGGAACTTCCCTGGTGGTCCAGGGGCTGAGATTCTGTGCTCCCAATTCAGGGGGCCAGGGTTCTATTTCTGGTCAGGGAACTAGATCCCACATGCTATAGCTAAGACTTAGTACAGCCAAGTAAATAAAAAATGAACATAAAAAAAGAGTCAATTGTGTTAGTGCACAAGCTACATTAGTATTAACAGTAACATTAGAAGGATAACAGGCAGTTCACCCAGCAGTTTATCCCTGGGTTTACTGGGTTTGGGCTTCCCTGGTGGCTCAGACAGGAAAGAATCTGCCTGCAATGCAGGACACCAGGATTTGACCCCTGGGCCAGGAAGATCTCTTGGAGAAGGGAATGGCAACCCACTCCAATATTCTTGCCTGGAGAATCCCATGGAAAGAGGAGCCTGGTGGGCTACAGTCCATGGGGTTGCAAAGACTCAGACACAACTGAGAGATTAACACACTTTTACTAGGATCTGCCAACTGCCCACCTTGCTGAGCTCTTGCTGAGTCAGCCCTGTGTTCTCTTAAGGGTGTTTGGTCAGCCTACAATAGAAGCATGCAGAGCAAGCCACTCCTGAGGAATCAGTGAAGGGAAACTTGAATATTCTGAGCACAGAGGAGGTAGCAAGGATGGTATGAAAACAGCTGTATCTGCAAGACTGACCCCACTCAGGGTACCTCAGTCAAGGCTTGGAAATCAGCAATAAGCAGAGATGGAAGAATAAAATGCAAGGAAAACGAATCTAGATTTACATCCCCGTTTTACCTGGCATCAGCCCTAGCTTTGTGCCTAAGGCTTTTGGAATGATACGAAGCATTAAAATGACTAATTATAAGCACGCGTTAAACCATTCCATAAGGCCTTTATGATCACACAAATGCAGACAAACTTCCTAATTGCTGTGATGGGATCCTGTAGTATCTAATATTGTATTAAACCATGGTACCAGCATTTTAGTTACTTATGCAAAAACCACATCTGCAATTGATAGAAATATTTATCAGTGTGTTCACTAAAATGAAAAAGCACTGAAGCAAGTAATAACATTTAAAACAAATAGGAAAGCCCAAATGAAAATGAAGCATTTGAATAATTACACAGTGTGTAGCCCAGAATAAATGATATAAAAATCCACTTGTGTTTCAAATCAATAACATTGAAATGTGACAGAACCTTGGTGATGCCGCATGACAAAAATTTAATCCATAAAAATATACTTGTATGACATTTCCAGACAATGGGATATTTGCAATTTTTCTTTAGTGTGAAACAATTGGCTCCTGAAAGTGATTTTTTCCTCTAGTTTATTATCATGTATAACTCATGCATTCATGATGAGAATTGTAGTGTTGCACATTTGTTTTTTAAAGACTATAGAGGGCTGCTGCAAGTTTACATTGATTCTGGTGGATATTTTCAGAGAAGTGAAGTCAAGTGTTCTGTGATCCACTGTTTGGTTCAACGTTGAGGGTTTACAACCACATGTAGGTCCTGTTCTGATACACTTCCCAAGGTGTTGTCAGCAGCTTCAGTTTATCCACTTCTGGGTCCTGACATCCTCATGTGTTCATCCAGCCCTTGGTGAACTCACCATCACGTGTCCACACAACTGCAGACGGCTCCCTGCTTCTTTTCAGCCCCATGTTGAGAGCCACAGGGTAGGGCTAGGAGGAGGCCAGGTCCTCCAGGGGCAAACAAGCTTGCCAGTTGGTCTAAATATTCTCAGGCTGTACCCTCAAAAACAGTTCACAGATTTCAGAGCTTCATGACAAATCCCCATTTTGTCTGGCAGGGACGACATTGAACACGGACTGAAGTGAGTGGAGGGCCCACAGGACCAGGGTGGGTCAGCTTGCAGGGCCTGGACCTGCAGGGACACAACAGGCTGTCCCCGAGCATCCTGTCCTGCGGGAGCAGAGAGAGCAGCCGAAGGACCGAAGGTCTGGCAGCTGGGGATGTGCTTCAGCTGGGCCTTGTGTGGTACAGCCCTCGAAACGGGGTGTCTTCAACTTCCCCAAGGTGTAACTGACAAGCAGACGCTGTATTTATTGAGAGTATAGGACATGATGAGTTTCAGCACATGAATGTTGGGAGGAGACAGTCGGTCCATAGCAGTACCTGTGAGAAGCTGCTTGTCACTCTAACTGTGAGTCATGTCAGGCATGCAGGGGATAAAGCTGCACACCTGATACGGTTATGCTGAAAATGATAAGAATCAAATGACCTAGTGCTCTAGAATCGTTATGTCTCTACTTCTACTTTCTATACTCTTAAAAATCATTATGTTCTTGTTTTATATAAAATATAGTGAGACATCACACAAACTCATGTGAGACATTGCACAAATTCATGTTATTTTTGTGAAAGAAGAGTCACGTGATTACAAGGGATAAAGAGGCAATTATTAGAAAAGAAATATATTAACAAAAAGTTTATGCCATTTAATATCAAAGACTGACATCAAAAAAGATGTCTCTTCAAAGAAAGGTAACAATTTTAAAAGAAAATATTGTTTAATCTTAGTGTCTCTAATCAGATTATAGGGTACCAGCAAACTCCAAACCAACGCTAAGTAAAAGTTCTGAAGAATACCTTTGTTTTAAAAATGAGCCATGAGATGTAGTGTCTATAGTGAAAGCTTCAGTTTTAAATAATATTTTAGAAATCTTAAAATACAGATTAGTAATGTCAAATATGTACCAAATTCAAAAACTTTAAAATTTTTGTACATATTCAACAGTAAAGAGGGTGATTTATATTTATATGCCATATGTGTTAATTCTATTCTTAATCATTTAGGAGGAATGTTAGTATAATACTTTGCCTAAGACAATGGAAATATCTAAATTTTAAAGCCAAGAGTTCCATTAATTGGTCTTCTGTTCTTTATTTAGACAGAATAGAGTCTCAAGTGTCTGGAATGACCAGGCTGTGAGCAATCATCAATGAATATCCAAGGTAAGTGCCAAGTATTTGCATATTTTAGTCATTGTAAAAAGGTTATATAATTTAACAAATGCCTTCTATGCAGAATACATAAAGACAAGCCAATGGAAAAAATGGATAATGACTTGAATATACAGTTCATAAAAAAGATATTAAAAAGGCCTATAAATATATGAAAAGGTGCTCAATTTCATCAGTCATCAGAGAAATGCAAATTGTAACCATGATAAGAAATCTCTGCATACCTACCAGAAAGACTGAAGGCATAAAACAAAGGATTAGTAAGCATCTGGAACAAACAGCCCTCCTACACTGCTGAGGTCAGTAGAATTTTGACTAAGCAGTTTGGAAATCTGTTTGACAGTATCTATAGAACTTAACTTATGTACCCAATATCCCAGCCAATCAAAGACAGATGTAAGAATGCTCGTGACATCACTGCATGGCATAGCTCCAAGCTGTAAAGCGGCTAAATGCCCATCAACAGTGGAATGTATACATGAGTCTTGGTATAATCATGCTATTGAATACTAGATAGTACTGAGAACCAAAAAATTTCCTTGATCACAAAATATCCCATGAAACTAATAAGCAAAATATTGGAAAAGTCAACTATTTTAAAAAAGGAATACTGTAGATTTCCATTTACACAATGATTAAATGTACTATGTACTATGATTTATAAAGCTAGAAATTTGACTGGTGATTCTTGGTGGAGTTGGGGTCTAGCTGGAAACACAAGGGTTTCTTCTAGAACGCTGGTCTGCTCCACACTCCATCTAGGGCATGGTTGTGCTGGTGTGTCCATTTTGTAAATATTTATCATGCTATCTACTTATGATATATACTGCGCTTCACATGTATTTTATACTCAAGTAGAAAGAATTATTTAGAGAGATTATGTACCCTGAGAAATAAACTACCTTCGAAGCAACTGAAACACTTGCTAAATGTCATTTAAAAGTCAAGGAATATTTCCCACTTGATAATAATATGGTCAAATGACAGTTTCCAACCTGATTTCTCATGGAGAAGGGGCGTCTCTGCCTCCTATAAACAGAGATGAGTACCTTTTCCCATGCTATAACAATAACTTGGGTCCAGACAACTGGGCTTAAAATACAATGATTATTTTATTACTACATTTAAAACTTGGTTTCCAAGGATTCTATCTCAGAAGTTAGTATGCAGATTGGTGATGCTTATCACAGAGACTTTATGGCAAAATCATATGCCATGAGAACCTCATTTTGCAATTTGATGCATACTCTTCAGAGGCAAGTGTTTTGAAGACACCAGGTCACTTCCCTGTATTTTTGTGAACTGAATCTTAGTTCCTCACCTGCCATTTATGTTGATGATTTAAAAGAGAGGAGGGGGCTTGTTAACTTTTCAGTTTCTCTCCAGTGCAGAGCCCCGAGTTCTTTCTTCTTGCTCACTAGTCTTAAGATTCTGAGAATAGTTTGCCCAGTAAGTTTACAGCTTTGTTTGAGGGATTACCGTGGTTATGTTTTCTGGGTGCCTTTCAATGCTTTGATCAACTCAGTTTATGAAAACACCTCTTAAGTCATCATGTCACCATCCTCCACTTGAGCATCCTTCCAAAACAAGAATGCCTCTCTCACTTTGGACACCTTCTCACTTTCTTAATTTGCTTGGAAAGACATGTATCCACGGCCAAAAATGTAGAAACAACACCACAGTATGGTGACTAATTACACATGTCCAGTTGGTAATAATGAGTTGTGAAGGCCATTTATTTAACACAACCCCTCTGAAGCTTTAGAACATGATAGCAAATGACACATCTGACGTCCGGCTGTGGGCTGCTTTTTTTTTTTTTTTTCCAAAACGTTTGCAGATTCTACTGGAAGAGGGAACTTGGAGGCAAAGTGACAGCTCCCGTCACTTAATGAGACGTTTATTAAGAAACTAGGACTGATGATAAGCTGCAAATTAACCATAATATAAGTAATCAGCAGAGATGTCACATTGGTAGAGGAAAATGATAAACAGCCAAATGCTCTTCCCTGTGCTCATTAAAAGTACCTACAGTTCATTACAGACGCTAATTTGCTGGAATCCTGAGACATAAGGAGAGGAAGTTGGTGCTTCTTCCTAAGGTGTGTTTATCAGTACTAGACGGGTTGTTTCAACTCAGATTTCATAGATTCCTCTAATCACATCTTCAACATTTATAATTTTACCTAAGTATTATGGGTGTGAGTTGTAAAGTATCAGTAGATTTCTGATGCATCAATGAAATTTAAGGAAGTACTATTCTTGCAAGAGGAATAAATATTTTCAAGTACTCCTATTGGGCATATAAATATATTGGGAAAGAAATTCTTAATTGCAATTATAAAGAGTTTCTAGGTTATATATTAATATACATCCTATATAGAAGGAGGAGACATATAAAATGGGTGATTAAAATACATATTTCATTACTACAATGAATGTATCCTAGAATGATAAAATATGCCACAGGTGAGATTTCTTATTTTCATAGGAAGACTTTTTCAATTCCTTGGAAACATAGATGTTTCCCATGCTGGGGCCATGAGAAACCATTAAGATTGTAATTTGTCTTCCAACAGCTGCCAATTGGAAAAATCATGTTATCCGTACCCAAGCAGGTTTCCAATTTGTTTGTATGACCCAAGAGGAGTATTCGATCCTCTTCATCCCTCCAACCTACTCATCTGGCACGGCATCAGAAACAAAGAAAAAAACAGATTGACATGCTATGGATATGGAGACTGGAGGGTGCTTAGTGACCACTGCATCCAAATGTTTACCAAATTAAATTTACATTCCTAGAAACTGTTCCAACATAGAGATACCATATAAAGATTAACTTACTAAAATAATAAACAAAGGAAGGTAGGAAAAAAGGGAGGAAGAAATATGTTAAGTTGCTTCAGTCGTGTCTGACTCTTTGCAACCCCATGTACTGTAGCCCACAGGCTCTTCTGTCCATGGAATTCTCCAGGCAAGAATACAGGAGTGGGTTGCAATACATTTCCTTTATAAACATTAATTAGATGAACCACAGAACTAGATTTCGCCTTATAAGAAACTTCCAGAATCAGGTGAGCACAGCAATGCAAGTATCTGAAACCAGTTTGATGTATTCAATTATTTTGCTTATAATTTATAAGCCTCTATCTCTATTCATTATTGAATTATTGCAAACTATACAATCTCCAAAACAAATTAAAAAAAAAATTCTGCTTAGATTTTGTGTGTCCATGGCTCAGCATTTTCTTTTTAAATCCATTTGAGTAAAATATTTAAAAGGATTCATGTTAAAATTGCATCTGTTCTTCCAGTGTTGATCACTACAAATGGGGAGGAGATTATATAATAAAACACAGATGAAAATATTAATGTATTATATGTCAAACACATGTAGCTCCATCATTCTGCCTCCCATCTGCAATGAATAAGAGTTCCTTTTGCTCCACGTCCTCACAAGCATTTGATGACATCAGTCTCCTGGATTTGGGCCATTCTAATAGGTATGTCATGGTATCTCAGTGTTGGTTTGATTTGCAGTTCCCTAATGTATAAATATTTGTTGAGCAGTTGAAACAAATGTACCATACCATTGCAAGATGTTAATAACAGGGGACATTGTGGGGAATGGTAATATGGGATTTGTCTGTACTTCTAATTTTTCTGTAAAACTGAAACTTCTATAAAAAATAAAAGTCTTCATTTTTAAAAATGCTGGCTGCAGTATTTTTGTTTCCATCTTCTATAAGATCATTTAAAATATTGAAAGTAATAACTGACATGGCTTGAAAGATGGAATGGCGATAAGAAAGGAAAGTATAAGCTTAAATCACATGACCAAATTTTTATCAGTGTTTCAGAGACTAAACAGTACAGGAGCTTGTGAATCTTGTAAAGCATTTATCTGTAAGTGCTTTATATACAGAACATATGTCTTCCTGAGAAAATAAATAACAATATGAAAAATAATCAAAAGATAGAGCATTTCGATAATTCTGTGGCTTGCAATGAGGTATGTTTGAATTTGCAGGAGCCTGTGCTACATCATGGCAGAAAAGCTTTATACAGAAGAGAAACACTCACCTTCTACAGTTGTAAACTACAATATTCTTCACTGTCACTCACTCATTGCTATAATTCATGTAAAACACCAGTCCTCCACCACAGAAAATAAAATAGCACCAAATTCATAGACTTTGAGAGGTGCTAAAGAGTTAAAAGGCAAATTAATTTATCATTTCAACCAGAGGAGTAATTAAACTCTAGAAGAAATCTGACTTATAATTGAATATGAGTAATGAGTAAGCAGGATGTAAAGAAAAACAAATTAAGAGGGAAAGTTAGTCTAACCAGGGGACAAGATGTCGTGTGTTTGTTACTTATGCACGGTGACATCCCAAGGCGGTGGGGTGGGAATGTGAAGATGAAGCGCACAGTACACGATGTGGTTAGGGTTCCATCAGGTCCCAGGACTTCCCTGGTGGTCCAGTTAGGACTTGGCGCTCCCAGCATAAGGCCAGGGTTTGATCACTGATCTAGGATGCAAGATCCCACAGGCGGCATAGCACAGCAAAAACACTTAAAAAAAATCCCATCAGGTCACAGCAAGGCTGCTCCAGTGTCTGGGGACAAGTGTCCAGATATGATCACACTTGGCCTTGAAAACTGTAGGGTTCCCACCCCCACAGCAATGAGGCGTTTTGGGTTAAACTAAGTAGTTGGTCCACCAGCAAACTGATTATTACAGTTTCTGAACTTGATGATTTGAGACGATTGACCTGACTGTCAGAGACTCCATCAAACTCACGGAGGATGACTTTATAAAAGGAATTACATAAATGTGAAGTTGAATCTGGAATTTCTGGATGTTAATCAATTGTTTCTGGGTGGAGACTTTAGGGTTTTCTATATCAAATATCTTGTCAATCTGTAAATAATGACATTTTTACTTCCTCCCTTCCAATTTTGACCAGATTTTTACATCTCAAGGGATGAAAATACGTAATCTGAAAATGTCTATCTTTTTTTCATCAGTTCATGTTCATCTACCAAGATGGATATGGGCTGTGTGCACGGCACTATACAAGAAGTTGCCATTGACTAAGGAGCTGCAATTTAAAAGGAAGGCATCATCGGGGTAAGTTAAACAACAAAATTGAATAAAGCACCAAAATAGTAAGTAGATAAATGTATCATTTGCCATGGTAGAGAGTAGCTTGGGTCAAAAAGGATTTTTTGGGTAAGCTTCCTGAATAATCAGAGAACACAAGAGATGATTGGGGGTGGATGGGTGGTAAAGTTATAATATACAAAGCTGATTTAATGGGAGCAGTTGCAGATAAATGCAATGAAGACCAGTAGTTCATGTGGGCAAGGATCGTATGGAGACTGTGCAGTTTACAGGGTGGGCGTTAACAGTGATCAGAAAAAGGAGATGTGGGAACAGGGCAGGGGTCATTGCTTGAAATGACGGAAAAGGCAACTTCACCTGAAATCTGTTGTTGCTTTTTTACGTCTTTTCCCAACACAGCAAGAAATAAGTGATCTGTCTTAATTATTTGATTTCTGATTGTACTATGATCAGTTACCAAGTTAGTTCAGAGATAAATAAATGTCTGATAAATTATCTCATTTACTCTGTTGATCAAAGATAATGTGACTTTTTTGTTCCAGGGTTTCTGTTTGTCCAGAACAAAATGTTGGCATCTGGGAGCCACTGCCTGGTATTTCTCTTCCAATTATGCCTTTGAGACTCAGCAAAGGGACTAATCCTCTTTACTACATGATAACTTTGACCTCCCATAACACAGGCTCTCTTTCCTTACTCTTTTTTATTGAAACTTGACTGTGTTTTGCAAAGCCATCAATTATTCATTTTAAAACTTTTTTTATTCACCACCTACTGCTCTGTAAGTTTTGAGATGTAGATCTTAAATATGCTTTCCTTTTAGAATTGCTTTAGATTTATAGACAATTCCAATGATAGTGCAGAATCACCCCATAACCCATATTCATTTTTCCTCGTGATTAGCATCTTACCTTAGAATGGTACACTTGTCACAATTAATGAAATAACATTGGATATTATTATAAACTAAAGTCCATATTTTATTTGGATTCCCTTAATGTATACCTTGGGCTTCCTTAGTGGCTCAGACGGTAAAGAATCTGTCTACAATGCAGGACACCTGCATTAGATCCCTGGATTGGGAAGATCCCCTGGAGAAGGGCATGGGAGATCAAACCAGTCAATCCTAAAGGAAGTCAACCCTGAATATTTGTTGGAAAGACTGATGCTGAAGCTGAAGCTCTAATACTTTGGCCACCTGATGTGAAGAACTGACTCGTTGGAAAAGAACCTAATGCTGGGAAAGATTGAAGGGAGGAGAAGGGGACCACAGAGGATGAGATGGTTGGATAGCATCACCAACTCAATGGACATGAGTTTGCACAAGCTCTGGAAGACAGTGGAGGACAGGGAAGCCTGGTGTGCCGCAGTGCAAGGGGTCATAGAGAGCTGGACACGACTGAACGACTGAACAGCAAAGTCCTATTTCAGTCCCAGGATCTCATTCATGATGTCACATTGCACTTATTTGGCAGCCCATTAGGCTCTTCTTGGCTTTGACCTTGCAAACACTGGGGAACGCTGAGGTGCTTTGCAGAAGGTACCCTGTCGGGACTTGACTCATATTATCTAATGATTAGACTGGGGCTGTGGGATTTGAAGGGAAGATAAGATAGGTGAACCGTTGTTTCCATCACATTGCATCAGAGTATATACGGTGCTCACAACCATTCCCATTGATGCAGACCTTGACCACATGGCTGGGGTCCTGTGGATCAGCTTCCTCTGTTGTGAAGTTGCTCCCCACCCCTTCCATTCCCTAAATCTTAGCAAGAAGGACACTGCCCACCCTAGGCTCATCCAGTGGGGAGTTATTCTCCAAAATGGTTAAGTATTACCTCCCAGCACTCACACCAGGAGAAGACAAGCTGTTCTGGGTCAAAGGCAGTGGGTGAGCTGTGAACTCTGAGTGGGGCATGTGTTCTTGGACAGACTGCTGGAACTTTTTTTTCTATGAAGAAAACTACTGGGGCAGTTGCCAAAATGTAGCTAGGGTCTGTAGATTGGATGATAGTGTTATGTTAACTTCCTGATTTAGTTTATTGTGTGGATAAGCTTACTCCAAAAGTAAGGTACTGATGAATTTATTTGTAGGGCAGCAATGGAGAAACTGACATAGAGAACAGACGTGTGGACATGAGGATAGGGGAGGAGAGGGTGAGATGTATGGAGAGAATAACATGTAGACTTACATTACCATATGTAAACTAGATAGCCAAAGGGAGTTTGCTCTATCAATCAGGGATCTCAAACAGGGGCTCTGTGACAATCTAGAGGTGTCAGATGGCGAGGGAGATGGGAGGGAGGGGACATGGCTAATTCTTGTTTGACAGAAAACAACAAACTTCTGTAAAGCAATTATCCTTCAATTAAAAAAAATTTTTTTAAGTAGCTTACTGTAAAAGTAAGTCTACAACTTACTTTTTATGATCCTACACATCTATAGGAAGAGAAACGAAAAGGCCAATGTGGTGGGTAAAAATGCTAACAGTTGTGGAATCTGGGTAAAGATTTCTCTGTGCCATTTTTTGAACTTTCTACAAATCTAAAGTGACCTGAGAATAAATAATGATATAGAAATATGCCATGATGCTAATGTGTTCTTTTCTTCAATTCTAAAATAAATTATCTTCTGGGGCTTCTCTGGTGGTTCACTGGTCAAAAATCTACCTTCCAGGTCAGGGGACACAGGTTCAATCCCTGGCTGGAGAGCTAAGGATCCCACATGCTTCAGAACAAGCAAGTCTGGGCACTGCAAGTAGAGAAGTCCACGCACCTCAGTGAAGACCCAGTGTAGCCAGAAAAAGAAAAAAAAGAGGCCGTGCCTCATAAGCTCTAGTAAATAAATAGGTAAAATAAGTGATCTTCCATTAATTACAGACGGCATGAAGCTTCCAGGCCACATAACTCTTCATTTGCGCTTTGATAAAAATACTCGTCTCCCTTGAGTTTCTGAACATTGCCCATGTGAAAAAGAAGGGCATTTTTGTGAAGCTCAATTTTTTTATGATAAAAATGTTCTCAGAATATTTTTTAGCAACTTTGTTGATAATTAGATCATGGTTCTTTACTTACAAAGAGAATCAATAATTTCATTGTGTTCAGTGTATTGTATTCCAACGGGTGGCTTTGGAGAGAAGACTTGTAATCCATGGTGGTACCCTTCAGTTCTGCACTTGGATCACACTTCTGCTTGGCAAAGGCATCGACACAGGTGTGCAGACCCAGCTCCTTCTTGAGCCTTTCATAATGATGCTTTCCCTTGGCCAAAGCGTCTCCAGATCACTGTTGTATTTATACTGTGTCATTGTTCCCTTGAGTGGCTTTGGCGGGGACAGCACGTAATTAGACAGCATATTCTAAATTACGGCCTGAACACAAAAACTTACTAGCTTTTGAGCCAGTTGGAATTTTTTTTAATCGATTTTTTTTCCCTTGGATTCAATGACCTAAAATATTTGTTTTAGTAAGATGGGTTTGAGCTGTATAAGGATGGAGCCAACTGCACAAAGGAGCTCAAGCTGAAAATTCATGGTTTGCTAGTTCCCTAAATTACCTGGCACCCTGTGATGCTGGTCTCTGCTACCATACACGCTGAAAGAAACAAGCTTAGGAAAGCAGTGTGGGTTTTCAACAATCGGAAAATGCAATAGAGCCTGCTTTGAACATCAGACTAATCCTCCAGATAATATCAGTATGTTGGCAAACTTTTCTGTGCTACTATGAAATTTTAAAAGAATAAATAACAGCATGCTAGAAATGGCCTTTTTTTCTTAAAAAAATTAAGAAGGATTTTCACTATACCATGAGTAAGAAAGACATGCACCCATGCACAACATTGTACCTTCCAGCATTTGGTTTCATCTATTATTTGGGCGGGTACAACTAGGCAGCAAACAAGGACTTTTCATATAAACAGATCTTTAGTTTTCCACTTCAGCTATTGAGAGGATCACAGTGAAAATCCAACTTGATAATAAATCTAAAAAGGGTGTATAAACCTGAACCCAAAACAATAAAGTAAATGGTAACAGGATCATACTTATCAATAATTACCTTAAACGTAAATGGGTTGAATGCCCCAACCAAAAGACAAAGACTGGCCGAATGGATACATAAACAAGACCCCTCTATATGCTGCTTACAAGAGACCCACCTCAAAACAAGGGACACATACAGACTGAAAGTGAAGGGCTGGAAAAAGATATACCACGCAAATAGAGACCAAAAGAAAGCAGGAGTAGCAATACTCATATCCGATAAAATAGACTTTAAAACAAAGGCTGTGAAAAGAGACAAAGAAGGCCACTACCGCAATATGTAAGACAAATGCTAACAAGCATGAAAGGGGAAATCAACAATAACACAGTAATAGTGGGAGACTTTAATACCCCACTCACACCTATGGACAGATCAACTAAACAGAAAATCAACAAAGAAACGCAAACTTTAAATGACACATTAGACCAGTTAGACCTAATTGATATCTATAGGACATTTCACCCCAAAACAATGAATTTCACCTTTTTCTCAAGTGCTCATGGAACATTCTCCAGGATAGATCACATCCTGGGCCATAAATCTAAACTTGATGAATTCAAAAAAATCGAAGTCATTCCAAGCATCTTTTCTGACCATAATGCATTAAGATTAGATCTCAATTACAGGAGAAAAACTATTAAAAATTCCAACATATGGAGGTTGAACAACACACCTCTGAATAACCAACAAATCACAGAAGAAATCAAAAAAGAAATCAAAATGTGCATAGAATCTAATGAAAATGAAAACACAACAACCCAAAACCTGTGGGACACTATAAAAGCAGTGCTAAGAGGAAAGTTCATAGCAATACAGGCATACCTCAAGCAACAAGAAATGGTATGTAGTATAAAAGTAAGGCATTTAGAAGATGACCGATTCTGCTTTTGTCACTTTCCAGCATTTTATAATGCAGGAGATGAGAGTTTGATCCCTGGGACAGGAAGATCCCCTGGAGAAAGAAATGGCAACCAACTCGACTATTCCTGCCTGGAGAAGCCCATGGACAGAGGAGCCTGGTGGGCTACAGTCCATGGGGTTACAGAGTTGGTCATGACTGAAGTGACTTAGCACAGCACACGTTTACCTTACCCTAAGTAAGCCCTCTAACTTCCATCTTTCTATACTTTTCACCTGAAAATTGTGTAAACACATACACATACATAATTTAAAGATGAGAGCATTTTGTACATTGCCAATCTGTACTCTCAATCAAGGAGAACGGAGCTTCCTACTGTTTATGTCTTTGGAAGAAACATAAATAATAGCTAAAGTAAAGCTTCAAACTTTGCAGTGTAGCAGAACCAAGAGGGAAGACAGAGTTCAGACTTGTGCCCTCACTGGGTGGAAAGACCCTGGATCACCTACCAGCACCCTCTGAGCTCTTCTTCCTCCCCAATTGGTCTAAAGGCAGCAGCACTAATTAGTTGGCAATGGCACTGGCAGTCGGTCCAGAAATTCTCTCTCCAAAACCTGGAGTCTTCAAGTTCACTGTCAACATTTGGGAACACTTCATCTGCATGTCTGACAGGAGTATGCGAGGTGATTCCAATAGATTAACATTGCAAGGCAGCTACGGCAAAGCAAACTTCACATCTGCAGGGGATCTTGGAAGACAAAACCGAAACACAACACTTTCTGTTGGTTATAAGGGATGAGCTATTCCTAGGTTGCTTAGCTGTCTCAACTCTTCAGTTCAGTTCAGTCGCTCAATCGTGTCCGACTCTTTGCGACCCCAAGAATCACAGCACACCAGCCCCCCCTGTCCATCACCATCTCCTGGTGATGCCATCCAGCCATCTCATCCTCTGTCGTCCCCTTTTCCTCCTGCCACCAATCCTTCCCAGCATCAGAGTCTTTTCCAATGAGTCAACTCTTCCCATGAGGTGGCCAAAGTACTGGAGTTTCAGCTTTAGCATCATTCCTTCCAAAGAACACCCAGGGCTGATCTCCTTTAGAATGGACTGGTTGGATCTCCTTGCAGACTCTCAAGAGTCTTCTCCAACACCACAGCTCAAAAGCATCAATTCTTCGGTGCTCAGCTTTCTTCACAGTTCAACTCTCGCATCCATACATGACAACTGGAAAAACCATAGCCTTGACTAAACAGATCTTTGTTGGCAAAGTAATGTCTCTGCTTTACAATATGCTATCTAGGTTAGTCATAACTTTTCTTCCAAGGAGTAAGTGAAGTCGCTCAGTCATGTCCAACTCTTTGCGACCCCATGGACTGTAGCCTACCAGGCTCCTCTGTCCATGGGATTTTCCAGGCAATAATACTGGAGTGGATTGCCATTTCTTTCTCTAGGGGATCTTCCCGACTCAAGGATCGAACCCATGTCTCCCATATTATAGACAGATGCTTTACCGTCTGAGCCACCAGGGAAGTCCGTCTTTCAATTTCATGGCTGCAGTCACCATCTGCAGTGATTTTGGAGCCCCCCAAAATAAAGTCTGACACTGTTTCCACTGTTTCCCCATCTATTTCCCATGAAGTGATGGGACCAGATGCCATGATCTTCATTTTCTGAATGTTGAGCTTTAAGCCAACTCTTTCACTCTCCTCTTTCACTTTCATCAAGAGGCTTTTTAGTTCCTCTTCACTTTCTGCCATAAGGGTGGTGTCATCTGCATATCTGAGGTTATTGATATTTCTCCCGGCAATCTTGATTCTAGCTTGTGCTTCTTCCAGCCCAGCATTTCTCATGATGTACTCTGCATAGAAGTTAAATAAGCAGGGTGACAATATACAGCCTTGACGTACTCCTTTTCCTATTTGGAACCAGTCTGTTGTTTCGTGTCCTGTTCTAACTGTTGCTTCCTGATCTGCATACAGGTTTCTCAAGAGGCAGGTCTCAACTCTTAAATGGCATTAAACAAATTTTATTAAAGTGTTTTATGTAAATAATTCTTTTAAAGCAACAAAGTGTCTACAGAGTCACTCCTCTGTTTAGAAGCTAATTTTCCTCTTTCCGTGTTCTGAACTATTTCACTACAGCCTGACTAAAGGGTCATAGACAAGAGTGAAATAAGAGAAAAGGGTGAGAAGAGCATGCAACAACTTGGAGAAGCAGGCCCTGATCACGGAACAAAGCTTACTACACAGATAACAACTGCGTTCATCCAACAAAATCATTAATTTTATGTGAATTCCTAAAGCTTAAGTGTTAGGAAGTAATGTTTAATCCTGCCTGCAGTAGCAGTAATGATTAAACTAAATAATTTTAATAAAATCTACTGTTTGCAATAGTTACATAAAAATAAAAAAAATTTTAAGAAAAAATTTTAAAAACACACTGAAGATTACATTAACAATTATACAACTTTTCTAAACAATAATGAAGCCTAAATATATAGAGTTGTTTACTATATGCATGGACACAAAATTATAATTTCCCGGGACTTTCCTGGTTAAGACTTCACCTTCCAATGCAGGGGGTGCAGGGGCCAAAAAACCAAAACATAAAACAGAAGCAATATGTAACAAATTCAATAATTCAATTTATCATAATTTCTGAGCTCCTACGTATGCATAGAGGACCTGGACAGCTATCTGGGGACCTACTAAACTAATACTTTCCAGGCTTTGCAATGGTGTGATCACACTGATGCGGGAGGGAGATGTCCACGGGATCCCTAGATGTCCCTAGACGTCTAGATCCCTAGATGTCCACATCTAGGGATCCGTCAGCATCGGCTCACGTCCAGGGGAGAGGCAGCGGCCAGGCAAACAGGCCCCAGCCTTAGAAAGCCTTTGGGACTGTGACATTGGATGTGCTTGTCCATCTTCTCCAAGACTGTCAGCAGTGGTTCCTCCAACACCCAGACTCAGACTCCAAACTCCTGGACACAGGCCTGGCCTGACCCGGCCCCTCAGGACTCCCATCAAATTTCTCAGGGAATGGACTCATTGCCTGTGCTCGGGACATTTCAGGTCTCCTCCCCTAGCTGTCCTGGCTGGGATCTGCGTGGTCCCTGCGGACAGCACTGCCCTGTCCACGCTTGTGTCAAAACTGTGTTTTCTCCACAACTTTTCAAGAGTCTGATAACCCCAGACCTTGTTCTGCCAGACAATCTGTGGAAGTACCTTAGTCATGACTGGCCTGTGTGCTCTGTTTTCCTTCTTATGGTAAAAGCATCCACTTTCCTTTTGAGGAAATATCTGTTCTCTAGCTGTGTTGTTGAGGAGAAAACTCCTTCTCTATCACAGCTTGCTAGATTCTTCTGAATAAAAATAACTCCTTCATTCTCCATATCACTTTGTAAACATAGGCATAATATCTTTTTAAGAGTTGTGAATCCAAAATATTTTATTAAGAAAACCAGTTAAATGCCCATTTTTACTACTAAATGTCCATGATTGACAACTAATATTTTGAGGGTTATGATTTTAAATTGTCTGAAAGCTTCACAAGTTATGATTCAAGGGAATATTTCCATGCATATAAAATTTCTTAAAAATTGAATTGTTTTTAATTATCATTCTTATTATTTGCCTACAATTTTGTAGAATATAACTTCTTTGATATATCCTACTCAAAGAGAGTCTCAAAAGTAGAATATTGAAAAAATAGTTTATTTTCATTTTATTTGGTTACTTGACAAAATTATTTCTAAGTGATAGTAGTTTTGTCCTCACAATTGTACTGCCAACACAGTGAAAACCTCGGGGAAGTGTGCGTGCAGCTGATGCCTCAGAGGGCGGAGAGTGTGTTCCAAAAGAAAGTGTCCAGAGTCCCGAGGAATTAGCCCCAAGTCGTGGAACTGAATCAAGGACCTCCCTGCTGAATTCTAAAGCTGCTGTGGATTGTTGACTGCCTTTTACTTCCCATGTTCCTTCTTTATGACCTGACACGTCTACAGCTGCTCCCGTCCACCTGTCCCACCACTGCACTTGGGGTGAGATGGGCAAACAACTTGTCTCTATTTCACACGTTCACAGGAGAGGACAGTGCCCAGGAGTGTTCTTAGTCTATCCCATCCAGGAGCCTCATCTGCACTGGGACCTGATCTAGATGATGAGATTTTGGATTCTGATGCCACAATGGGATGAAACTTCTGAGGACTTAGGTAGGAGAGCGACTACATTTGACAGGGGAGGAGGTGAGTCACTGGAGGCAGAAGGTGGATGGCAGCAGACAGACTTCAAGGTGGTGTCCACGATTCTTTCTTCGGGTTAGCACCCTCTTATCATCTCTGTCCCTTGGGAGTGACCTGGAACTTGCTTTCAACCCAAAGACTACAATGGCAAAGGTGATGCACTGGCACAGCCTGGACAGCGTCATCTTCTGCAGGGTCTGTGTTGCCAGCAGCCTTATTCTAGATCCTTGCTTATTCTGGCTTTGAAGAAGCAAGCAGCCAGGAGTCCTGTTGTCTTGAGGCCATGAGTTTTGCCAAAATGACCAAATAGACTTGAGAGGGGGCCCTTCCATCCTTAATCTCCAGCTGAGAACCCTGTCCTGTCTGACACCTTGACTGCAGTCTTGGAGAGAGCCAGGCAAGCCATGTCAGGACTCCGGATGCAGAGAACCTGTGATGCAGTAATAGTGTCCTAGCAGCTCCGTGGGCAGGGTGGCCCAGGACTGAACAATAACACACTCTGCAGTGTTGCCACCGTGAGTAATACTCTTCACTGGCCCTTGCTTGAGCCTGCTGGACATACACTGCCCAAGGCTAACCACAGTTAAGAGGCACTATTTTGTTTCTGATAAGTTTTTTATATTCCTTAGAGAGAAATAAAGCGCTGCTCTGATTGATTTCTGGCTATGAGTTTGGTCTTACTATAAAGAATCTCTAGGAAGTCATTGAAGCAATCAGCACATGCAAAATGGTGGCAAAAACACATTAGATTAACAGCTCATCTCCTTCAAGGATGCTATCAGAGAAAACAGCTGTAAACATGGCATAAATTCGATTCAAGTTAAGCACAGCAATCTAGTTCAGGTTATTGATCTTGTCCTTAATAAATTAGTGGGTGAATGCCTGGCTGGCCAGAACAAAGGCTGTTGAAAATTCCTTACCTGCAAACACTTCTGAATGATTCCTAACCCTGTCTTCCTCCACCCGATTTTATAAAATAGAGCTTAGGAACTAACTCCCTATTATGCAGGCAGGGGTTTCATGCTAGAAGAGAGCAGAGCTTTTAACGGAAATTAATGCCTCGTTTATAGGGTCTCAGATGGCAAACACCAATGAAAGAAGGCACAGATTAAAATAGAGATGAGAGTCAACAAATGAGAGAAGGAAGCAACACACTTGCTAAGTGAAAGTGTGTGTGTACTTGTTTAGACTTGGAGGCAGGGAGATTTTTAAAATATGTATGTTTTGCTGGTTTATTCATTATAATGATAAATTTGGTAAACAATCATCAATGAATGATCTGGTAAGTAGAAAATATACCTCCTGGTCTATACTAGGTTCTTGAAGAAAATGGGCAAATGCTGCTGTAAATAAAAGCACGATATATAAAGTTAGACGTACAACAGTACTTACTCTCCAAATGCAGCCTTCAGCAGTTTATCGACTGCTGAAAAAAACATATGACAGCATGAAGCCAGCAAGCCGCAGATAATAGACTGTCTTGAGAGAGGCTCCTTTTATCCTGCACACAGCAGTAGGTGATAAATGGCTCTCATGTCAGCCTCCTATTTTCCTCTGCTCTCCCCCCAAAAGCGTATCTTGGATCAGGGACTAATAGCCCCCCAGGAGAAGACATCCAGATAGCACCCTTCTCCACTGCGGTAGCACAATCCTTGTACATCTGTCAGAAGCCTCCGATAGGGACAGGCTGAGGGCTCGTTGTTTGTCTACCAAAACATGGTATTCTCGGCTACAAAACTGGAGAAAGGAACATAATATAATTTATTTCTGTGAATGGGAGAGGTTTTATGAACCGGAGTTTAGCCAGAGGCCTTCACGGTATTAACTATTTCTCTTAATACGTACCTTGGACAATGATATCTGTCATAAAGGCTTCCCACGGTGAATGGGAATCTTGTATTTAAGCTACCTTAGAGCTAAGCTTATTTTAATCTTGTGCTTTGAAAAAAGGAAGAAAAAAGGGAAACATCAATTTCACAATTTCACAATGACATTGCATCCTATGAAATTTTTAGTGTTCAACATTGCCTGTTAGGTAATCGAATGGGTTTTAATGTCACTTTGAGAAAGTTGTCTAAAAGTTATCATTAGTCTATGCAGGTCTGCCTGATTGAAAGTGGGCACACCTTTTAATAGACTGAAAATAAGGCCCCAATACAGCACACACACAAAGCTGTCAGCAAGTAATGCAAGCACTGAATCCCCTCTTGCTCAGAAAACATGTAACTGTAATTACAACCTACCCTTGTCTGTTTGGCTGTCTTTGAGAGAAGAGGTGCTGGTCTCTTTAAGGACGTAATGGTAAAATAAGGTGATGGTTCTTGGAGATGTGCCGTGAGATTTCAGAGAAGAGCTGTGAAATTTTGAGGACGGGGTTTAAGAGCTATAATGAAGACAGATCGCAATTAAGGGCTCTTGAATCATTTAATAAAGAGAAGAGATTAAGGCAGCTAGTCCTCCTAGGAAATCAGTGAAGAGTGGTGAGATGGTTAATTAGCAGCATCTTCCGTGCACTTTGGTGGTTGTGGGAGTGCAGTCCAGGTTCATTTGGGGGGATGACGAGCTTTTTAATCACTGAGCCTCGAGAGTGATGCCAGCAGACAGCCATCAGCTCTCAGGCCCTGGACGGGTGTCCTAGGCTTCTGGGCACTGCCTGCTTTCTGATTGGTCAAAAGGGAGAATGAAGTTCTGGCCCCTTCATCATCATGAAGATGAAACTTCAGCTCTCCTAACATTCGTATATATTTCAAGTCTTGATTTTTCTTTTCTGATAATACACTTTTCTACTGTTATTGCACAAAGTATGGGTGGTATCATTAATTTTTTAAAAGAAAAATCTTGAAATATAGCTCAATTTAGAAAGCATGGATTTAGCATCAATTTGATAGAACTAAAGGGCTTCCCTGATGGCTCAGTGGTAAAGAATCCACCTGCCAATGCAGGAGAAGCAGGTTTGATCCCTGGGTTGGGAAGTCCCCTGGAGGAGAGTACAGCAACCCACTTGGGTATTCTTGCCTAGAGAATCCCATGGACTGAGGAGCCTGATGGGCTACAGTGCGTGTGGTCATAAAGAGTCAGACACGAGTGCACACACACACAGTAGAATTAAAATTTGGCCACTTACTTCAAAGACTGTGAGATGACATGTTAGTTATAAGGGAATTTTGAGTTTTGTGTAATAAGTGAATATTTTCTCCCTTTCATCTTGCCATCTCTCTCCAACAAGTCAGATGAATGAGATCAAAAGTGGATTTTGGATTCCAACACTGACAGCTCTATGGTGATGTTTCACAGTGGCAGAGAAACTGGAATTCTGCTTCCATTGTGTAAATACTTCCTAACAGACAGTTGGAAGCCAGAGCTGAGCACAGACCTGGAGCCCTAGTGTGGAGCAGGTTCGTTATAATGTAAAATTTCTTTGGGGAAAAATGGTGTCTTCAGTAGGAGCTGTGGGAGGTAGTTTATGTATCATTATGTAAACATCACAGCTTATACTCTTCTTGGATGTGGGAGGCCCTGAAATTTCAAAGCTTTATATATAAAGATTTATTCATAGATGTCCCAACAGACCCACTCACCATCCCCTCTCCACTCTACTCCAATCTCTTTAATTAATGCACGTTAGTGGAGAAAAGCTTTAAGATGAGCCATTTGTTAAAGACTGTGAACAGTAGTCTTATATTTCATGTGATTTATTTCAAATTTAAATCAAAACAGTTACGTTGGAAGAATGAAATAACCTACATGCACTTGTATATCATTTTATTTCCAGTAGTTCAAATACATTTAAAATTATGTTAGATGTTTCCCGAAAGTCTAATAGTGAATAATCATGACTCTGTATTAAATATATTTCACATGTATCTTCTACTCTCTTGTGCCTCCATTTCAGTCTTTCCATGATCACAAAATTTCTGAATCTTGAAAAATTCTAAGTCATGACCTCCCCTCCAGTCTAAAATCACAATGTATTTCTTTAAAAATTTGTGTCGCTCCACCACAAAAAAGAAAAAAGAAAGAAAAAGAAAATCCAGAACAACAAGGATAAAATCCTCTCTTATCCGCACTGCCTCTTTCACTGCTGTATTTCTCCATTTATCTTGGCAGATAAATTCCCTCGTGGAGCCTCCAAATGTCCTTATTAAACCCTTCTGATTAGATTGGTGCCCATCCCCCATTCCAAAAACCGCAAGCTTTGTCAAGTCTCCATTGACTCACACTTTTAGAAAAGCAATGGCCAGTTTTGGCCTTTATCCTATTAGCTTATCAATAACAGTTGAAATAATTGGTATTCACTTCTTTTGTCAATACCTTTCTCTCTTGATGTCCAAGAAAGCACATTTCCAGTTTCGTTTTCAACTTTTTCCATGGAATCCCCCCAGTTGATTCCTGATTGCTTCTCCTTTCCCATCTCCACTTCCTGGTCGATACATCCAGTCTGGAGATTTTGTTAACATTCATCACTGTGTGTGTGCATGCTCAGTTGTGTCTGACTCTTTGCGACCCATGGACTGTAGCCCACCAGGCTCCTCGGTCCTTGGAATCCTCCAGAGAAGAAAATTGGAGTGGGTTGCCATGCCCTCCTTCAGGGGATCTTTCCAACCCAGAGATCAAATCCAGGTCTCCTGCATTGTAGGCAGATTTTTTACCACCTGAACCACCAGGGAAGCAATCCCTAAACGTATATTTCCACTCGTGATCTTTTGCACCAAATCCAGATTCATTTAGCCAATTCAGACAGAGACCACTACAGCCTCCCCAGAACTTCACAGACACTCGACGTGACAACACACCCCGAGATAAAACCCCAACTTTCCTGCATCCTCACCCACTCTTCCCCATTCAGTGAGGTGACTGCATCCTTCCTTTTTTTCAGAGAAAAACCCTTGAAACAGTCCTTGATTCCTTCCCTTCTATGACAGCACGTATCCAATCAAATGTCAAATTTAGTTGACTCCATTTTAAAAATATCAATATATCCCAACTCCTTACTCTTGCTACAGTGTTCCTTGGTACCACCTGCCATGAGCCAGCATCGTCCACTCCTGGGTTATTGCAATGGGCTCCAAGTGGTTCTGTTTTCCCCTCATACCTGCAGGCCCTTCTCAGTGTAGCGGCCAGAGTGACTTGATCGCATGTGACCCCCTATGTCAACTCCCTACTCATAACCTCCCTACTCATAACCTCCCCACATCAGCCTTTCCGCTGAGAAGGAAGCTAAAGTCCTGGTTCAAGTCCACTGTGTCCCGCCCTGTGTAGCCTGTCCTTCCTGGTCTCCCCCGTCCTCTCTAGCTCCTCTCTAAGCTGGACTCATGAGCCTTGGATGTGCCTCGGCCGGGGCCAGCGGGCTCTGAGCGCAGGCCCGTTGTGCCGTCTCCTCCCTGCCCTCCTCTGAGTTTGTTCTCACAGTGAGTGTCCGTCATCCCTTCTGTCCTCCTTTACTTTTCTTCAAAACAATTATCTCCGGAAGGATCCGACAAGACTTAGCAACTAAACAACAACATACAAGACATTCTATTTATTTGTTCTGTCTTTTTTGTTGATTCCTCCCTGTGGACTGTAAGCCTTAGGAAGCGGGTGACTGTGCTTGTGTGGTTCCTGGTCTATCCTAAGTACCATAGGGCTTAACATTGAAAAATAGGAAGAGGGAAAGGAAAGAACTTTTACTAAACACTCCAAAAATAAAATAAGTATTACTATTGACAGAGGTAAGAGTGAAAAATTTGGGTATAAATTATTTATGCAGGTTAATTTATTACTTAATATTAGAATCAGGAGAACAGAATATATAGAGAGGCTAATTGCAAACTGCCCAATTCCTTAGTCTATATAATTTGTCTGACCTAATAATTAGCAGAATGGGAAGTGTTCGAACCCAAATACATTGCAAAGTAGGTCATGGTAGGTTATGAAGTTTTCTTTCTGGATTTATTCTTAAATAAAAGTCTTTAGTGGCAGAAATTAAAGTTGGTGAGAAAAGGCACGTGATTCAGTCAAATTGGCTAAGGCAGGAAGGTGATGAAAGTGCCATGGAACAAGTGGGCTTCAAGGTCACAGACCCTGCATCTGTGGGGACCATGCCCAGTGCTCTACATGGGGAACTGCACCGTCTGACAATGAATAAAGGAATCGTGGTGTGGAAAGAACCATGAGCTTCATCAGTGCACTTTATAACTTGTGAGACAACTGGGCAGATTATCAGTCCTGTCTTCTGGGACAAAGGGGCTCCAGTTCCAGGCAGTGCAGATGAGATGTGGTCTGAAGCCAGAGCAGAGCCCCGCCAGTCACATGATGCACAGTCAGCCCACACTTGTCTGAAGGAAAATGTATTGTATTTAAAGAATATCAGAAAATTTACTCAAAAAAGTCTAAAACTTGAAAAAGGCAGCCAGAAAAAGTGTTGCTAAATCAGTAGCATGCTCCTCATACCAACTCTAAGAAGTCAACACGATTTTTTTCATGTACATCGTATTCCAACAACTGACCCAAAATGCCATCTATTTGAATGACTAGAAAGTCATAAATAAACATATCAACCTCAAACCATCAAGTCAAATATTTCAAAATGTGTTACAAAACCTCTAAACAGAAAATCGTGTTTAGTATCTATCTAACCACTATTGGCAACTAAAAAAATGTTAATATTCTACCATGTTTCCTTTATATTTCTTTTACTTTTAAAAGGGTGATATAAAACTTTTCAGAGAGAGTTAAGCCCCAGCCCTTCACAAGGGTCTCACCTCTTCTCTCCTCAGAGATAACCTACGTGCTAAAGTCGGTATACATTGTCATGAATACCCTTTCATATTTTTATTGCTTGGTATGTGACCATGAATGATACTTTACATGTGTGTATACACATACTGTTGTATAAATAGAATATTATATATATATGTATATATATATACGTTTGCAACATCAATCTTTCCCTCAATATCATGTGTGTGAAATTTATGCCTACATTAATAGATAGGTAGATTTAGTTAATTCTAACTTATTACATTGGTATAAAAATTCACAATTTCTTCTGTCCTCTACTAAAAGATAATAACCCCATTTCCAATTGTTCCTATCATAGACAAAGCTAAAGTGTAATCCTTATGTAATTCCAGCATACCCACATGAAAATGCTACCTGGAAACTCGGAATTTCCTAGAAACACTGGTGTGGATTTGCTTATATTATTCAGTTTCACTGATGTTGCAGAATGTCCTTCCAAGGTGATTTTATCAAGACACGTTAACTACCAGCAAGTTTTAAGACTTCCTTCTCCCTGTTCATTCATGCCAGTGCTCACTATGTCAGATACTCTTTATTGCATATCTGATTACTAAGAAATGGAATCTCAGTTTTCTCCATTTGCATTTCTTTGATTACCAGTGTGGTTTTAATTCCCAATGGCTTGCTGGCCATGCAGCTGGGGGTTGTTGGAACTTAGCTTTAATATCGTTACCATAAATCTGCTGTGTCTCCATAAGGTTATCAGTTTTCTCCATGCTGACACTCTATGGTTACTGCTTATATCAGCAACTTTATTTCTGCTCTTGCACCTTTGGTTTTCTTATCTTTCTCTTTGGACGCAGTTTGTGGATTTGGTGAGGTTCTCTGCACTATCTGCTGACTTTATGGCCAGATCATTCCCCAACCCTCCTGGAGCCAAAGGTCCATAGATGCCTGCAGACCCCAGGGTAGTGTCTGGGAAACTTTCAGCTGAGATGTGCGTGTGGCGGGCCCTTCCTCCTGACTCTGGTCACCATTTTGAGAGGAGGAGAACCCCTTCCTCTTCTGAAGCCGCCTGCCATTCTTCCTTTGTTTCAAACAAGTACCGAAAGAATGGCCTGTTGGAACATCTTTTAACTATCAGGAAAATTTCAGAAGTGCGTGTGGATACTCATGCTACAAAACTGTTGTGCCATATAAAGCATATAGTGGCTCGGGTGACGAAGAATTTGCCTACAATGAAGGGGACTTGGGTTCAGTTCCTGGATGGGGAAGATCCCGTGGAGGAGGGCATGGCAACCCACTCCAGTACTCATGCCTGGAGAATTCCGTCCTCCTGGACAGAGGAGCCTGGTGGGCTACAGCCCATGGGGTCACAAAGAGCCAGACAAGACTGAGAGACTAACCCTTTCACTTTTCGTACATATATGATGCTCCTACTAATCTCCTGAGGTAAGTTCCAACATTTTCCTGTTCACACAGAAGAAACATCACGCACAAGGTAAACAATATCTAAAATTTTGTGCTTCATGCATCTTATGAAATAAAGCAGTGAAAACAATGGTTGCTGTATTTTGAGATAAGGGCTGATAGAGAAGGAGGGACTTGGGAGTAAAAGTGAAGCCAATTTAGCATTTAGCTGCAAATCTACAGGCGCCGCCATGGGCATGAATGGAAAATACTTGCACATGAGCAATATTAATTTATCTCCATGGATCCCAAAGATCAAATTTTTGATTTGTAGAAGAAGCAGGGTGAAAGTAGTATGTATAATTTTTGACTGGAGACTACTAGGAAATAGTAGTATTTATTTGTAATAATAAAATATAATTATCTAGCAATTATTTCACAGGCATAAAAGACTCCATCCTCCACCATGGGATACTTTTTGGTACAGGTGTTGTTGACATCCATTTTTAGTAGACAAGATAGTGATTGTCAGCATGTCTAAAAACCATCTAGACACCCTACATAGAAGACACATAAATATAAGCACACAGGAAAGCTGAGAGAAAAGGACAGAAAAATACTTCTCGTATAATCCACTCATACAAGCAGAGGTAGCTTGTACAACTGAGGTAGCTTTAATAATATCACACAAACTGGAATTCAAGTCAAGAAGTATTTCTAGATGTGCTATGATAAAAGGCTGACATAACAACACAAACTATCTTTACACCTAAGGATCCTGCCTCAAAATATATAAAATATAAAAAGCAAATATGACAGAATAATCTTTAGAAAGCATATAAAAAATCCCCAGGGAGGCAAAAGAAGGCATTGAATCTATACAACAAAAAAGAAATATACAAGAAAGTCTCCAAAAAGGAAAAAAGAACTTTTAAAAAGCAAAATAGATGATTGTTTAACAAAACTATTGTATACTGAAAATGTAAATAAGGAAATCTTTTGTGAATATTAAGCACTGTCAAAACAATGGCTAATAGGAAATAAAATATTAAAAAATTCAGAGATCAATCCAGGAGGTTTGGTGTCTGTTAATAGAAATTCCAGAAAGACAGAACCAAGAAACATGTGTACATGTTTATCAGTTATTATTGAAATCAGAGAACATTTCTTAATACTAAACTACTGTATTTCCCAACCTGGAAGTTGCACACCAACAATCTATTAGGATGAATGAGTACAAACCACACCAAGGCAGTTAATCTGAAGATTAGAAGAATATCCAAGATCCCTCAGCTGCAGAAAAATATGCATGTTCAAATGTCAAAACTTAGAACTGCTAAGTTCTAAGTCAAACCAACCAAATGGGCAGAGTAACTATATTTTAGGATAAGATCAATTTCAAAAAAATGTATCTGCCTTGTCGCTTTCTCATGAAATGACTTGAGAATCTTGCTCCAGTAAATGAGGGATAAACTGTAGGAAGGGCTTCCTAGGTGGAGCAGGATAAAGAATCCACCTGCCAGTACAGGAGACTCAGGCTCGATCCCCAGGTCAGGAAGATCCTCTGCAGGAGGAAATGACAACCCATTCCAATATTCTTGCTTGGGAAATCTCAAGGACAGAGCAGCCTGGCGAGCTACAGTCTGTGGGGTTGCAAAGAGTCAGGTACAACTTAGCAGCTAAACAACAACACAAAGCTGTAGGGAGGAAACAAGATCCTGGAAACAGTGTCTAACACAGGAGAAGAGCCCAAAGGGCAGCCCAGTGGCCAGCCTGTCAAGGATCCAATATGGACTGGAAGGGCTCTCCAGGGACCCCAGGAAGGATGTGCTATAGTGGGAAGAAGCCAAGAGAAGGACACCTGAGGTGTTTGGCTCCTCTAGGAGGGTGTCTGGAGGGATTTTTCCATGGAGAGTTTCGAAGAAATGCCAAAGGGTGCAGAGAGACAGATGAAAAGGAACAGTTAACTCCAGAAAAGCAGTAGGTGACCAGTAGGCCATGTCATCACAGCGTGAGGGTGAAGAGCAGCAAAATTGGACAAACTGGTCCAGACGAGTGTGGACTGCAGCGGAAGCTTGTAACCCTGGACCAGAGTGATAGGCGAGTGGTCAGGGAGTGGGGTGGTGTGAGGTTAGTCTGTCTTTTCTGTAATAAAATATCAGTCGGAAATGCTTATTTTGCTCAATTTATAAACGACATGGTTTATGGAGAGAAGTTACAGAAAAAAATGCTCAAAGACTGAAATGTCATTGGCTGATTGAGTTCCCAGGATCAATCTGGCCATGCCCTTTGCCTCTTTAAGCTGCTGTATTCGTTCCACAGGGTGGACATAACAGAGCACCACAGATGGTGTGCCATAAACCACAAAAATCTATAAACCTATTTCTCAGTCTGGAGTCTGGACTTCCAAGGTCAGGGTGTGGCAGGGCAAGGCAGGCTATCCTCCTGAGGCCTCTCTCCTGGTAGTGTTTGTCTCCTCCCTGGGACCTCGTGTGGTCATCCCTCTGCGTGTGTGTCTGTGTCCTTGTCTCCTCTTATAAGGACCCCAGTTCTACGGGATCAAGGTGCACGCACCTGACCTCATTTTACCCGAATCACCTCTTTACCTGAATCAACGCCATTTCTAAATACAATCACATTCTGAGGTTCTAGGGGTCAAAATTTCAACAATTTGAGGGGACACAGTTCAGCTTATAACACAGGCCCATGTATGTACTCAGTCGCTCAGCGTTGTGGCTGACTCTTTGTGACCCCCATAGACTGTAGCCCACCAGGCTCCTCTGTCCATGGAATTTTCCAGGCAAGAATACCAGGGAGGGTTGTCATTTTCTTCTCCAAGGCCCATGTATAACTCTGCTAAAAAAAAAAAAACTAACTACAGTAGCAAGTGAATGCATTTATCAAAACACATCAAATTATACCCTTAACTGTGTGTATTACATTGTATGCAAATCATCCCTCAATAAAATTTATTTTAAAAGTATGTGTTTGGGAGAATTTTTGGAGTAAGACCATTTGAACTAAGTACAATTTAAGTAAATCTAGAAACATCTCATCTGTGGATTGTCATTGTTTAAACTAGACTAAGAAAAGATAAATTCTATATTCCTGGTTAAGTAATTGAAATCTTAGGACCCTGTTCACCCTCTTTTTTATGCATTCTTATTTATTACACACACATACACACATCTGTTCTGAGCAGGAAGGAAAGAGAGTAACGGGGAATTTATCAGCTGGCAAACACACCCTCAGGAGGGGAGACAGACGTGGAGGCTGGAGGCGGCAGGCCACATCTCCCAGCTGGTGCCACCTCCATCTCAGACTCACCTGTTGCATCCCTACCTATCAGTATCAGTCACCGTCGATTCTCCCCCTAGAGACTCCCAGTGTACACGGGACAGCCCTGCCCTGCTCTGGATCTGGCATCTGTGATGGAGGTCACAGGGCTGTGGTTTCTGTGATGTGCCCTTTTCATCCATTGTGTTCTCTGTCTTCAGTCCTGGAACTGTAACCTCGGGCATCTGCTCCGTGCAGGACCCTGCTGATCGCCCCCTGGACGACCCAGCATGGCCCCATGGTATTAAAACGATAGCAGGTTTCACTTATCAAAAATGTGTCTTAGCGCTGCTGATAGCCCGAAGAAAGGAAAGGCGTAAACACTGAGAGCGCAGTCCAGCTCCCTCGCTGACAAGCCCTGGAGCCTCGGCAAGACTTTGTTTTTTTCCAACTGGAAAGTAACTAATGAAATAGTTTGGGGCTACAAGGGCTCAGTGTCAAAGTCTTTCCTTTTTCCTAGTTCAGTCATATCGAGTCATATTGAGCTGGAACTTCCCACCAGCAGTAAGTGTGTTCATATACTGATTAGAAAAAAGAATATGTATTGTATATGTAGTCAAGCCAAATGTTTGCTCAGTGAGCTGCCATTTGGGGAGGACTTTAGGATAAACCACCCTCTTGCTTTTTCCCTCCAGTGACTTTTATTGATATGGTTACAATTCTGAATACTTTAATTTCTTATAAATTTAAGAAACATCTGACCAAGAACCATTGAATGGCTATATTTTGAAGTCATTTTACTCAATTCATAAATAAGAATGTGCTCCATCAATGTTCTATCCTCTTGCTCCTTGTGGAGACAGATTTCTCTCCAGCTAGTAGTTGTTTTGAAAAGTAACCAATCTACCCTTCCAGTTTCTCCAGCTCTCTGCTTTATCTGTCATCATGGCCAGAATGAAAGAGGCTCAAAGGCTGAGTAGGCTAACATGGAGAAGGATCAGATGGGTTTTTTCCCCAAATATAGTTGTAATAGTTAACATTTGAATACACAATTACTGTGTATTGTCTCGGATAAATACTAAATCAATGTGTGTAAATATTACTATTTCCAGTGTACAAAAGGGGAAACTAAAATATAAATATTTTAAGGCCCCTAGCCAAGAAGAACATAATTGTATGTGACAGACCCAAAATATAAACACACAGCTCCCAATAATCTAATGTTTTCTTGGTTGTGAGATTCTGACAACCAACTTGCAGGATTTATTTCTATGTGGTTGAGTTTCTATATGATCATGTGTGATATAAACATTCGGTGCTAAAATAAATGCTAAGCAAATTAAGAAGCAAATTATTTATAAAGGTGTTATATTTTCTAGATTTGGGGGCAATTACTATGTTTAGATATGCTAAGAGTTAGTCTGGGTTCTTAAATAAGCATCTTTGAGAACAGACAGAAAATATAATGTAAATCTTATAAGACAGAAGAAATGGTTTACCACTGAATCAGAACATGCCATGTGTGTTTCGATTGTCTGGGTTACTAGAAGGAAATCCAATATACGTGAATCTTTGTTTTATTCATAGCTTTCTACAACATGTTTTAAAATAAGCATTTTAAATCAGAAGATTTTGAACTTTACAGAAACATACAAAATTAATGCAGAGTGCTCCCATAAACCATACACCGTTTCCTCTGTTCATAGCATCTTACACTTGTCAGAGTGGATAGACCGATACTGATAGACTGTGATTCACCAGAGCCCAGTCTTTATTCAGACTCCCTCGTTTCTCCCTAGAGTCTTTTTCCTATTTTAGAACCCCATTTAGGACCGCACATTACATTTTGTCTTTTTGTCTCCTAAGGTTCCTCCTGCCTGGGCAGTCTCTCCTAACTCCCTTGTTTTGAGGACCTTGACAGCTTTGAGGAAAACTGGTGTGTTGTAGAATGGCTCCTCAGTTGAGATTGCACTGGTGTTTCTCATGAGTAGACCAGGGCTGTGAGTTCCTGGGCTCTGTATTTTGTTCCCAGACATGTACATCTTCTGCTTTGCCAATTCCATGGGGTCTCGATCCCTGTGGTTCCATAGGAAGTTTTGAAGCTGGGTAGCGACAATCCCCTGACTTTGTTCTTCTTCTTCCAAGCCTTTCTGTTTGTACCATAGATTCAGTTTGTTGGTATTTACAAACCAGCTTGCTGGCATTCTCATCGGGGATGGATAGAGTCTGTAGATCACACTGAGGGGAATTCACAACTTAGTCTTCACAATCTGTGAACACAGACTGTCTCTCAGCGAACTTAGATCTTCAATTTCTTTTATCAGACTTTTGTAGTTTCCCACATTTAGATCTGCACATGTTTAAACAGACATAAATATTTTCTCCTTTTGTTCTATTGTGAATGGCATAAATATATTTTTAACTCCAATGCTCACTGCTGGCACATAGGCAAACACTCTGCTTCTATGTGTTAAATTCATGCCTGGTCATCTCACTGTGTCCGTTAATAGTTCCAAGGGTCTTTTGAATAGTGTTCGAGATTTTCAGCATGGCCAGCCTTGTCAGCAGCAAATAGAAAGGATTTACTTTCTTCTCTTCTAGTCTGTACGTTTTTTTCTTCCATTACCTCTCTTCTCCTCTTCTCTCTGTTTTGTATTCGCCAGGACCCCCAGTACCCTGTTGACTAGAAGTGCCTATAGAAGACATCATGCACTGTTCTTGGTCTTGTTGGGGAAATGTTCACTTCTCACTCAAAGTACTAGCTCTACATTTTTTGAAGCATTGAAACCTTTATTGTCGTATAATGCTGACCTTTATTTATTTTAATCTTTCTTGTTCTGAAGTCTGACTTGCCTGAAACTAATATATGCATTCTCCAAGTTTCCTTGATGAGTATTTCCATGGTATATATCCCTTCTTCTCTTTAATTCACCTGAGCCTACATTTTCCATGGTTTTCTCAGCATTGAGTTGAATCTTGGGGGCTGTTCTTTACTCCTATACTCCATGTACAATGCTTATGTATAGGAATACTTATAAATATTTATACTTATTTAAGCCTTATCTAATAAATGTAAGTTTTGTTATTATTACAAAATAAAGGAGGAGGAAAGTATAATTTGGAGAAAGAAAATGGTCACACAGCACATAGATAATCTAAGATACAAATTTATCAGTCTCACCCTTGAATTTACTTTTCTTTCACTAAAATATTATGCTTTACGCATACTTATATTTTTCTTTTACAGATTCATTTTAAAATAAAAATTAATTTAAATAATGAAAATGTTACCTTTCCCACTGATGTTTTACATTGAATCCAGAAGGTAAAGCTTGAGTTGTTTTATTTTACTGCATTTCTCAAATAAAAGCATTAACAACCTTATGCTATAATTACAAATCACACCTATAAGTCCTCATTGATGGAACCACAAAGGGAACGTTTGAATTAATAACCCATGGTTAGTATTTGAAAGAGAAACTATTTAAGATTCAAGCTTGATGATAAAGCGAGTCTGTTTCAGTGAAAGTTCTAAAAGAAAATTATGAGCCCAAACTCCTAAGGAGATTATGCTGCTACAGATTGGAGCATTAATGCTCCAGAAGACAGATGATGAATATCCTTTAAAGTATGTGAATCTTTAAATGCTAGCTGCAAGAATAAGGCTGCATTGAATTTTTATGATATGCTATGGTTACTGGATAAAAGAAAGCATGAATCAATATTTCCACACAATATCCAGTTATTATTATAATTTCTTGTTAGAGTTTGATAATTAAATAAATATAAGTGCTTTTTCTTTCTAAGTCATTTGGAAAAATTATTTTAAAAACCCTATGTTGATATTGATTTAGATGAATAATATCACACACACAATCCTTTATAGTATGGCATTAGTTTTTTCATTTTTTAAATTAATAGGGACTAAGATGCATACTAATTTGGAGATATTTGGTAGAATACATTTCCTTCCTCCATTGAGATATGATTAATAATTATAATATGTAACATCTAAACACTGTCTAATGAGCCTGAAAACACTAAGTTAAACAAACATATTAACCTTGCAGCATGAGTTAGAGCTAGTGTTCTATGGATCCAAATATTCCCCATGACATATTCAATATAAATGAGATTTCATGCCTCGGCTAAGACGAAGACCTTTCTTTTTCTTTTTTGTCTCTTTCAACTGGGGCTACCAATGCACATTCAGGTTTTTTTTCTTTCTTAATTTAACATAAACTATTTTATTCTGAGAAGCAGACTAGAACAATTTATGGTAGACCATCTCTGGCCGAGGGCCATTTTGACCATTGAACTGCTAGGGCCATTCAGAAAGAAAATTGAAAAGTGGAGGTTTTAAAGCTCCTGTGAGTCTTGGTCTAGAACTGTTCTCAGCCAAAGCTCATTCACAATCTTTTAAGCCGTTTCCTTCTTGGGATGGTTCTGTCCTTTATGACTCTCAAAGAAATTTGTAAATAATTCTGTTTGGCATGAAGATAGCGGCGTCACAGGATAATCACTTTTCATTTCCCTATCTCTACCTGCCCAGAGAAGAACCAGCTGGAGAAGGAACTGGATTGCAGCCAGGCCAACCACTGCTGCATTTAATCTCGCCAGTGTTTATAGAATGTGAATTGTGTCTGAATCCTGATCACTCGCAAGTCACTAGCTTTTTGTTCTGAAGTGGCTTAGAGTTTAAATATTGATGAGATATGTAACCTTATCTGTATTCAGTACTTAGTTGTTCTTTTTGACTTTTACAACTATGAAGAATGCAGAAAATCAAACCACTTAAGTTTTTTTTTTCCCCCCGGAAATATCTATGCTCTTATGATACTAACACATTTTAAAAATTCTAACTTATTATAACATAGTACATGTGGTGAGGTCTCAGGGACTCCAGAAGTATACATGAACTAAAAGTGCAGTTTTGACCAGGGCCAGCAGGGAGAAATTTCTCTGAACAAACACAGACACTCATCTTTCCGTGGTGACACAACTTTCCAACAGAGCTGATGGCAAATGAACTGTGGGCAGAATGCAGAACAGAAGTAGGAAGAGAGAAATAACAACGCAGATATCCTACTTGTAACCTCTCTATATCCTACTTAATTTAATCCAAGAGAGGAAGGCAGAGCTAACACAAGCATGATCTTATCCCATTTTGCATTTAAAGATGTCAGTGTGTTGACCCAGCATCACATTTGAGTCTCTGTCACAGCCTGTTACACTGCACCATAGAAGTTTGCTTTGTGAACCTGTCATGTTTCAAACAGCCTATCTCCCTTTCACAGCACCTTGCTCTTGTCTCGGTTATTATTGCTGTTCAGTCGCTAAGTCATGTCTGACTCCTTGCAACCCCATAGACTGCAGCACACCAGGAAGCATCAGTTCTTCCAATGAATATTCAGGGTTGATTTCCCTTAGGATAGATTGATTGGATCTCCTTGCAGTCCAGGAGACTCACAAGAGTCCTCCAGCACCACAGTTCAAAAACATCAATTCTTCGGTGTTCAGCCTTCTTTATGGTCCAACTCTCACATCCGTACATGACTACTCCATTTAACCACATTTTACACATTTTTATTTTTTATTCATGTTGTTAACTTGGAATTTTCTCACCAGAAGAAAAATGTATTTATTTTGTTGTTAAAACCTTAGGGCAAATTGGATTGTTAGTTCTTGTAGCCAATAGACAGAGAGCATTAAAAAACACATGGCTGATTTAGGGCATTTTCATGACAATGGCACCTGTTGTAGAGATATTTTGAGGCATGTGTCCTTCCTAATGACCCTGCGACCATAACCTCTATAGTGAGGTGTGTTCATTACACGTATAATCATCACCCAGCTGGCAGCTTCAGAGTGCTCTGTGTTTAAGACCCTATCTTCAGAATAACAGATAGCATAACCATCTGAACTAAAAGAAAATTAAATCAATAAACATTTTACATGGAAAACAGGCAGTTCAGCACTTAATTTGAATGTGCGAAGCACTCAACCCAGAGGGAAAATGTTAAGTACATTTTTAAAAAGCAGCCACAGTGTCATCAGAAAAACGAGCAATTCCATGCTACTAAGTGCAATCAAACCGAACTTGAGAACACACGCCAATATGGTGTCAGACTCGAAGGCCGGTTTATTAGACTCTCCAGGCTGGTCTCCACTCAAGTGCAAGTGAGTGTGGCTCTGCTTGTTCCACTACTATAGAATCCATCATTTCTTTTTTTTTAATTGGAGGGAAACTGCTTTACAATGCTTTATTGGTTTCTGCCATACAACAACGCAAATCAGCTGTGATTCTGCATGTCTCCCCTCCCTCCCCTCCCCCGTCCCACCCTTCTGAGAACCACAGACCTGCAGAGGGGTGGTCTTTTCTTGGGGTGGGCTGTTCCAGCTGACTGCCCAGGACCCTCATGAGTCCCCACTTCCATGTGGTGCCCTCTGGCACACGGGGTCAAGGAACGTAAGCTGCTATCTCTGCATCCTTTGGCTGCTGAGTTGGTGGTTAGAGGCAGTGAGGAACTTGGCAGGAGGTCACCACAATGGGATGGAACCAGAAGCCACACTGCTTCTCGTTCAAAGGCTTGAGCACAGAGGACGCGACTCAGCAGACAGGAACACAAGGAGCGAGCTCGGGTTTCTCGCTCTGTCTGCTGTCTCCTGACTCCGCAAGTGAGCAGCCAACACAACAAGGTGGTGCTTTCCACTCCTTCTGCGTCCCCATCTCTCCTATTGGTTTGTGGTCACCACATTTTGTGTGTTATAGTCCCTTCATGCTCAAAATCTGCAGTGATATTCTCTCCTGGACACAACCTGAGCTCTAGACTCATTGACCTTGAACCCTTGGAATGACCATTGTTGATGGCTGACTTTCATCTAATCATTGAAATTTCCTCATTTGAATTAATGCTAAACATCCTTATTTTTCAGTGAAGGTCTCATTGCTGTGAAGGTTGTTAAAATCCACAGAGTAAGCAGTAGATGAAATTCATTTCAATGTAACTGAGAAACATAATAAGGGTAATTAAAGGTGCATAGACCTCACACAAAGCTACTCAGAGTCTCATTTTACCCAACGAGTAATAGGGTAGTATTAACCATAGGGGAGTATTTGTGGTATTATTCCACCCCTACATTTCTCACTTAGCTTTCCTTAGGTGATCATCCATAAAAGGCACCAATTCAGTGATGAGAAGGCACCATGAGACAGTGGAAGACATAGTCCACCTACACAGGTGGTCTTATAATCTGACTCCAGGACAAGTCCCTGAAAAGCAGAGTTTGTGTATCTGGTATTTTGAAGGAGTGTTCTCAGGAGAAACCCATAATGGATGAGGGAAAATGGAGAGAGCAGGGGAAGAAAATAACCACAGACATTTTCTCTGTGGTCCAGGCTATGCCTGGGCCTGCAAGGAGCCCTGGGGTGTGCAAGGAGCAGACCTTGCCTCACCCTGAGGAAGGGGCCTTGGGTACCTCCACGTCAGCTGATTATAAGCCATGGGACACTCCTGACTAGAAGGGTCCATAACCTCCTGTGCTTCCCTGGGAGGGGCCCAAGCTGGGTGAGGGCAGCCTTCAGGAGAAGGATGCAGTGAGTAATTGGCACACTGCAGCCTGCAGCTGAAAGGCTGGGGGCACGGGGTCACAGGCTCTGTAACAGGGATCAGCGCAGGTCGGCAATAACATCGCCATGGAATTCATTGATTCATGGTGAAGAGCAGCACATGTCTATTTGGCCTAAAGTTCAAAAGGCTATAAACGAGATAAACCAATAGCTCGCTTACACCTCTTTCCCCATCCATCTTATCTATTTTGGAGTGTTTAATGTATTTAGTTAATTGCTTCTTCTCACCCTAGATTTCTTTAGGTAGACATGAGGAAATGCACATATGTACTAATTTCTACTCTGTCCTTGTCATAGATGCATGATATACAATAGGGTATGATGTAAGAATTCAAAATTTACTGTTGTCTACTGTGCTTTCTGCACACATATACACTGATGTCTCTCCACCTTAGCACATGGAGATCCTTCTCGTCCTCTCAGTCATATAGAAGTCCGTGTGAGGAGGAAATACAATTTGCTGAAGCATCATCTCCTATTAGGTTCCCACTAGAAAGATTGGTCCATCTGTGTGGTGGAACATGCTCTTCTAGATACATCATCTAATTAGTGCTGCCTTGTTAGAGACGTGGTACTAGCATGAATCAGCAGTGAATGAAAATCCTCATAACACAACGATATTAACATTCAGACCATCCCGATCTGTGAAAAGTCAAATGTACATGGTTTAGACAAACCTGTGAAAATACTCATGTTAGGTTTATTTATTAATGAAGCTACTAATAGTGCCAATTGATTTATGCAATTCAAAAATAGTCCAGCACATGGACTACGGAAAAAAGGAATACATGTAACTAAGAATCATAAAACATCTCATTGTTCTCGGCTATGAATAATAACAAGAATTCTGAAATACTGCAGCATGCTCATTTCATTAAAAAATGATTCAATTTATGTCAATTTAATGCAATGGTAGTCTGATTGGGCTGCATTGCATTATGTTAAACTTAATTTGTATCTATTCCAGACTCTTAATAAATCAGCTCCTAACCAAAGCCTAAGGATTAAGGGATATTTTATGATATATCACAGTAGTACAGCCGATCTCATTGGTTTCTTATTGTGCAGTCATAAACCAGATTCCAATTGATGACTGGAATAAGTGAAATTTTACTGCATTACTTTCACCCTTATATTCTATGATGAATAAAACATCTGGACCTCTGAAAGAAGCATGTGTACTTTGTATTTCTTATCAGAAAGTACCCTGTAGAATAGAAACAGTAAGAAAAAGAAGAACCAATACGTATGCACTCTCAAGTTTGTGCAAACTGTATCTAACTGGAAAATGCTTGAATTAAACATGGAAGCCAAGAGGACCACTTAGTGTTCCAGGTACTAGTCTCTGAAGGGCTTAGAAAACCAGAACTTGGTACCACCCATCCTCCTTCATGACCTCAAACAAGAAACCTTCCCATATGCTTGTCTCTTGCCCAAGCAGATTAGTGAATTCAGGATATAATGGGTCCCTGAAGTGATTTTCATGTATTGATTAAATGTCATGGATGAAAACACTGCAGGTTAAATTACTAGGGACACAAGGAATGGAGAAAGCACAATTGTGACCATTGTTTAAATAAATTACTCAGAGATTCTTCTTGACGTGTGATTATGTTCTCCATAAGCCATGAAATGATGCCACCTGACCGCCGGTGCTTCTGATTAACACTAACACTTCAGGGAGCTTCAGTTCAGGAAATCATTTCAATATCTTAATGCAGCTATACAACACACAGTCCTTGGCTGTGTCAGTAAGGAACGTTTTGTAAAATGCAGATATTCCAAATTGGAGGCTGGTACTGATGTTTACAAACAAAACCGAAGTATAACTAGAAGACTTTGGTATAGACAAGCTCAACATTGTGACTGTACAGTCGGACAAATTAAGAAACACCCACACCGAAGCTGAGAAGTGAGTAGAAAGGGGATGCTCAGACCACATTTCAGTGGCACCATGGGTGTACTTAATATAGATAAGGATATTCTTGCACAAGCTAAGGCAAAGGATAGTATAGTATTGAAGTTCACGAGGGGCCCAGTGCTGCCCTCTCTCACCCACTCTCCCAAGATTTCCTTAGGATGATTTCCTTAGTTTGACCAGTTTGGAGTCAGGGTCCCATCTGGTTGGAAAGGCCCTGGATCCTCCAATCCATGAATTTACCCACACAACCCACGAAGACTCACCAGTTACTTCCTAGCAGCACACACGTCTCATCCAACCATTTATCCACCTGTGACTACCAACACATGCAGTCTTACTTCTAGTCTCTTGTAGAGGTAAGAATGTAAGATGGACTTCTCAACATAAGAGCTTCCTATATATAAAAGAAGGGAGTTTTTGCTGAGGGCTTTCCAAGGACCCTGGAGAAGGAAATGGCAACCCACTCCAGTGTTCTTGCCTGGAAAATCCTAAGGACAGAGGAACCTGGCGGGCTACAGTCCGTGGGGTCATAAAAAGTCAGACACAACTGAGTGACTAATGCTTTCAAGGATCAGACATGATCATGGTCTAACACACCAAGATGTATCACTTTGTGATTTTATAAGGACAGGTCTAAAAGAGGAAACCATGAAAGTATCTAAGAGAAAGACAACAAAGACATTAACAAACAAAATGACAACCAGCAGAGGGACGAGATGTCTGGCACTGCACACTTTTGTCAGTCACCAACACTCCTCTCACAAGTGTAACAGTTGGTGAAAAAGTCCACAGCTTAAGAAATCTCCACATGACTCAAAATTGGCCATAGTTGTTGATTTGACTAATATGCCTAGAAATACCTTCAAGAAGATTCACTGCCTTCTATTTCTGAGATATAAGATCGAATCTAAGAGAGAAAATGGCAATATTATTTAGTGGGATTTTGTCTTCACCCCAGGACATGTGGCTTCCATCTCTCACTCCAGTGTGACTGTTCAGTTCATCATATTGATTATAAATGGCCTCATAGATAATCATCCCACAGGTGTGAAAGTAATCCATACTAATTTGCACCATATGGATTCACTATTATGAGCAATGGATCACAAGATCATTCAGAAGAGGCTTTGGTAGTCAGACTTCTTTGGCTGCATGGAGATACAAAAGATGAACACTTCCCGAAAGACTGAGACCATGTGATCTGTGTTCCTGTTGTCAGGGTGTCTGTGGTGGGTGTGAACAAGGAGTGGCTTTCCCTCTGCCCTGAGGTCACCTTTCTCCTGATACTCTGCTTCTTCTGCCTTCCCAAGATTGACCTTATCGTTTCCACCTTTGGTTCTTTAAGAACTATTTTGTGTTTGATTACTTCAAGTTTTGAGGACAATTTCCAACCTCCACTTTGGTGAATAATGAGTCCCTTTATGTTTCAAGGTAAAAATCAATACCTGGTGCTTTAATTGCTCAAAGGAAACAGAATAAGGGACAATTGCAAAGAAAGTTGTGAAAGAGTTAATTTCTGCCTCTTTGGAAAAGAGAATGAAAAAGAGACTCCCCGGAGGGCTTCTGCTTCATCCTAGCATGCATTGAAATGTAAGCTGCAACCAACAGTCTGGTTAATAACAATTCATGCTGCTGTCAATCTTTTTGACCAATGTCATCAATATTTTACTCTGCAAAATAACAACAATTAACAATCGGGACCAGGAGAAGCACCAGGGGCAAAAGTGTTTCTAACATGATAATGAAATCGACAACACAGGGCAGGCATTTCCAATAGACATCCTGCGGAAGGTCTTAACATGGTTTTCTTTTCCAAACAGTATGAACCACTGTTCTTTATTGCAAAGGAACCTTGATGCCTGGGAGAGAGACTGTAAAATTCAGATGAACGTGTACAACTCATAACAGCAGCTCACATTTGCTCTGCACTCACCACAGGCTGTTCCAAATATAGGATGAATCCAAAGCTAAAGAGTAATGTGAGTGAAAACAAACCTTGACAGCTAAGGTAGCTTGTGAAACAGACCAAAAAAAATATCAAATCTCCATTTTCCCCTCATTTCAATTTTTGTAGTTTTTAAGAAAGTTGAAATTGGCCTTCATTTCATTTATTCTGCTCTTTGGTGAAAATGAAAGCAGTAAGGCATCAAATTAAATATTCCATTTTATTTATTATATAAACTTGAGTTGAGCTTTTACATATGTTCCAGGCATTTTAGGCTCAGAGTTTTAAGCATCAGTTTTGAAGTTTACCAGAGTCTTCCAGAAACAGACCAATAGTTATGGTCAAAGTCAGGGTCCCTCACCTCAGTGCAGCTAAGGGGAAGCTTAGGATGGTCCCAGTGGGGGGTGTTCTGGATAGAGCTCCTTATAAGATGGAGTTGGGGAGGGAGCTGGAAAGGGGTACATCTGGACAGGATGTATCGCCATGGACATGATAGATTATCGCATATTTGATATATTTTTGTCCAGAGTTGGGTATGGTAATTCAGGGCTAGAATCCTGTTGGTAATGAAACACTGACCATTCAACAAAGACATGACAACTGTTTTTACACTTATGGTCCTATGTTATCTATGTTCTGATTAAAGCATATTTCTGCTAAAGATAGAGAGAGACCAGGCCCCTTTTCCACTTCTGGGTACTGTCAGAATCATTGTCAAAGTTCCCTTAGGAATTCCTTACATGAAACAATTAGATAAGAAAGATTCAGTTTATGAAAAATACTTGAGGAGATGGTTAATTTTTTAATATTTCGTATAAAACATCATGTGTTTCAAAATCTTTTTCTTCACGTGTCTATGAAGTATTAGGAGCTCTTTGAGCAGGCAATGTTCCTTCTCATTCATCCATGATGTTACCCCTGGAGGTCGGAAATGACTTCTACTAACCTCCTCATTATTTTCACACCTGTGGATGGGACCCAAGTGTTTTACCTTCTTTCAAACTGAGTACCACGTGGCTAAACTGCTGGTTTTCATTGCACTGCCTGAATCGTGTATCCCAGGCTTAACAGCCTGAATATCCCACACAGAAGGTGACTACTCTGACCCCAGAACCAAGGTTCCTCTTCTATCGGGATTGCCTTGTTAAATAACATGGATCTATGTGCTCATTCTCAGTCTCTTCGTTGTGTCCAACTCTTTGTGACCCCATGGGCTATAACCCACCAGGCTCCTGTCCATGGAATTTCCCAGTAAGAATACTGGAGCAGGTTGCCATTTCATTCTGCAGGGTATCTTCTCAACCCAGGGATCAAACCTGCATCTCCTGCTTTGGCAGGTGAATTCTTTACTGCTGAGCCACTGGAAGAGCCCCAACACTCAAACTCAAGAACAGAGCATGAGTCTAATGTTGTTTAACATCTGAATTCCAAGGCTTTTGATTTTTTCTGGTCTTCGATGGGATCTAGACCATATTCAAGATTGAGAACAAACCAAAACTTCCAAGTCATTTCAAGTCATTTCTAAAAACTAACATGAATAGGAGTCGTTTACTACTATTTATTTGATGAACTCTCCTACTGCTTCCTGGACAAAGTTGACAGTCACATAATGATGACATGCCCTGTGCTTGGGAATTAGCTGTACTTAGGTAGAGTGAGTTAAACCCAATTGCAACGCTTAAAGTTACTTATCCATTGCCATGAATACCTTGACTTATTGTAACCTGCTGGCAAAGCCCATGCTATTCTGCTAGAATGTGATATTCTCACCATAGTCAAGCAGAATAGTGCTGCAAGGGATGAGAACTGAATATATCAGAAGTCTTATTTCTCATGATTGAGGCTAAGGGAACGCAGAGGACCAAATCAATTTTCTGACCTGGTAAATGACTTAATATCACTTCAGAAATTGAAGACATTATAAATGTAATCCATTTTAAACTTTTTTTACAGTAGGAATAAAGAAAGAAATGTAATTCTTTTATTGGGAGTTCTTACAAAAGAATCATTATGTTTTCAATTATTAAGTTAAAAATTAGCATATTTTAAATGAAAATACTAGTTTTAACAAATAAAGGTGACTGGCTGTAATAATCCACTCTCCTATTCATAAAGCCATATATGTTTTAATACCTGCATTTATGATGCTTTTGATGAGAAATAATGTCAAACTGTGGTGAGGAAAAGAGATCAAGATTAGTGTTTAGAATAAACACTGTTGTAAGAATTTTAGCATCTATTTAGAGAAAGACATGTCCTAGCACTTTTACAAAAATTTAGGGCCAGAATCAGAAGTCTGGGTTCCGACCTCTGGCTTTGAGATAATCATACAAATTCTTCTGAAAAATAGTGGTGGCAGCAGCAGCAGCAGCAGCAGCATTATCAGTAAGATATTTTTTCCATAACTTTTTGGAAGGATATTGGTGAAAGTAAAAGTCGCTCAGTTGTGTCCAACTCTTTGCAACCCCATGGGCTATACAACTATACAGTCCATGGACTTCTCCAGGCCAGAACACTGCAGTGGGTAGCCTTTCCCTTCTCCAGGGGATCTTCCCAACCCAGGAAGCAAGCCTAGGTCTCCTGCATTGCAGGCGAATTCTTTACCAGCTGAGCCGCCACAATGGAAGCCCAAGGATATTGGTATTCTTACTTTAATTACTACTACATTCAGATTCACAACATTGCCTGAATACACAACAAAAAGATTTGGATGAAACTTAAATGCACATTAGATGCATATTACTAAGTGAAAGAAGCCAATCCATAAAGTCTATACACTGTGTGAGTCCAACTCTGTGACATTCTAGAAAAGGTAAAACTTTGGAGACAATAAAAAGGTGAGTGATTGTGAGGGTCAGAGGAGCAGGGAAGAGAAATGAATAGGTGGAGAATAAAGGACTTCTAGTGCAAAGAAAGTTCTCTGTATGACATTCTAATGGTAGATCTATGTCATTGGATAATTGTCCAAACCCATAGAATCTGCAGCACCAAGAACGAGCCCAGATGTCAGCTGGAAATGTGGGTGATGATGACGAGTCTGTACAGGGTCATCAGTGACAAACATTCCATCTGGAGAGGATGGTGATGGGGGAGGCTGTGCACATTACAGTTCAGTTCAGTTCAGTTCAGTCACTCAGTCGTGTCTGACTCTTTGTGACCGTATGAATCACAGCACACCAGGCCTCCCTGTCTATCACCAACTCCTGGAGTTTACCCAAACTCATGTCCATCAAGTCGGTGATGCCATCCAGCCATCTCATCCTCTGTCATCCCCTTCTCCTCCTGCTCCTAATCCCTCCCAGCATCAGGGTCTTTTCCAATGAGTCAACTCTTCACATGAGGTGGCCAAAGTATTGGAGTTTCAGCTTTAGCATCAGTCCTTCCAAAGAACACCCAGGACTGATCTCCTTTAGGATGGACTGGTTGGACCTCCTTGCAGTCCAAGGGACTCTCAAGAGTCTTCTCCAACACCACAGTTCAAAACCATCAGTTCTTTGGCACTCAGCTTTCTTCTAATCCAACTCTCACATCCATACATGACCACTGGAAAAACCATAGCCTTGACTAGACGGACCTTTGTTGGCAAAGTAACGTCTCCGCTTTTTAATATGCTATCTAGGTCGGTCATAACTTTTCTTCCAAGGAGTAAGTGTCTTTTAATTTCATGGCTGCAATCGCCATCTGCAGTGATTTTGGATCCCAGAAAAATAAAGTCAGCCACTGTTTCCACTGTTTCCTCATCTATTTTCCATGAAGTGATGGGACCAGAGGCCATGATCATAGTTTTCTGAATGTTGAGCTTTAAGCCAACTCTTTCACTCTCCTCTTTCACTTTCATCAAGAGGCTTTTTAGTTCCTCTTCACTTTCTGCCATAAGGGTGGTGTCATCTGCATATCTGAGGTTATTGATATTTTTCCCAGCAATCTTGATTCCAGCTTGTGCTTCTTCCAGCCCAGCATTTCTCATGATGTACTCTGCATAGAAGTTAAACAAGCAGGGTGACAATATTCAGCCCTGACGTACTGCTTTTCCTATTTGGAACCAGTCTGTTGTTCCATGTCCAGTTCTAATTGTTGCTTCCTGACCTGCATATAGGTTTCTTAAGAGGCAGGTCAGGTGGTCTGGTATTCCCATCTCTCAGAATTTTCCACAGTTTATTTGTGCACATTTGGGGAGGGGATATTTGAGAACATGTCTTACTTTCCACTCAATTTTGCTGTGAAGCTAAAGCTGCTGTAAAGTAAAATATGTTAAAAATAAATATTAACTATCAATTTATTGATTGGTCCCCCTAAGAATCCAAAGTCATTAAAATACTTGCTTTTTTATTGTAAATTTTATAATGCAGAGAAGATTGTTCCAGATAAAGCAGACTGGATTGAGGTACTTCTTAGGATTTCATTTTCATTTCTTATTCTCTCTGATCATAGACACTAAGTCTCCAGATAAATATGTTTCCTTTTACTTCTATCTTAGTTAAAGCATTAATTTGGGGCCCAAATGACATTTTCTGAAGTTGATTATTTTTCTTATGAAAATAGATAAAGCACATACACTTCCCTAAAGAGATCCAGTCTCTTGCCTACAACAGTTACCCTTACATTAAGGATTTTTGAACCACAGTGACAATAATTGTAGCCAAGTGTTCCATGAATAATTGTCCAAAAGCTGAACCAAGAACTTGAGAGTCATGGCTTTCAAGCCAATTTGTGTCCTTGGTTTTTCAACTTGAAAGAGCTTGTCAAATTTCTTGATGTTCAGAAAAGTCTCATACTGTTTCTCCTGTGAGTAAATTTTTTTTATTCTTAATTGGCGTTAAGTACGAGCATCTTGCCAGGGCCCACCTGTTACTCTGAAGCTCCCATTTAAGATTGGTTAGGTTCCTCATTGTGCTCACTATAAGGAAATAGGTTAGAAAGATTAAGGTGTGGGCTAGAAGCATTCAAAAATATTTGCATTGTGTCAAATCACCAGTCTTTGCACAAGCTAGCAATTTATTTTCTCCTCATAAACAGTGAATGCTACAAATTTTGTGACTTACACTGCAATTTTGTTTAAAAGGCATTATAGCCTGCAGTCTTAGTTCATTTGGTGCCAGTCTGGTAAATGGCCATCTTTCATATCAAACATTTCAATCTAAGTACTGACTGGCGGGCTAATATTACAGAAAGTGCACCCTAGGGGTACATAAAGAGATGGTTGGTTTTTAAGACCTGGCAAAATAGTTCTGTACTCCAAAATGGGAATAGTTTAATCACCAAAATGACTTCCAGTAAATATTCCCCTTCTTGATGTTTCTGTTTATTTCAGTGATACTTCTCCCAAATCTTACAACTTTTTCATCATGTATTTGGCTTGCTTCAGATGTTAACTTTAAAAGCTATATTAATTTTCTAGAACCATAATTTGACATATACCACCTGCCCCACAAATGAGTAAAATAAAGCAAACCTAAATATTTTTGCAGTTATTTAGAAACTGTATCATCGTTTCCCTGGACTTTACCATGGGGATGGTTACGGCTGATTTATGGTAGACTATGGTGGTCTTCTGTGCACTAACCCTGCCCTTCTGTGTGGGTTGGAACAGCTCCCATGATGTAATTTTGGTAAGGCAGAAAACTTTTGTATTAGATGCCTGTGTGGTATTTCTCTTGTACACAGCCTTTCCTCACATGGCCGTCCTTCTAAGGACCAAAGGGAGACAGTGCTGAAGCCAGGGAGTGTGTCTATGGCAGCTACGTGCCCTGCGCCGTAGATCGGCTGGGTGGTCGCAATAGCTCAGGGAGGCATTATCATCCTCAATGTTCAGTCAGATGAACTCGGGCTCAAAAGACTAAGCCATTTGCTGCGGGCTCTTAGGAGAGGCAGTGAGGCCAGCTCCACCTGGATTCACGTTCCATTGGACCGTCCTCCTGAGCCTGCCTTCCAAGCCCTACCAGGACGCTTCTAAAGCTAGGACGTGAGGCTGGTGTGGTAGGAGCAGTGCAAAACAGCACAATAAAAGCAAAGTGTTCTGTGCAACAAGATCTCTGAGTGTAATGGGCGAATCATCCATTGCAGAGTTAATGAAACATTACTTTTGGCAGCTCTTTTGAAATATTCCGTTTGTAATATTCTTGTCTATTTAATTAATGTTGAAGATCTTCTGGGTCAATACATCCAATAACACATAGATTTGGGATTGCTCTTAATAATAAGAATAATACAAAAAAAAAAAGAATAATACAAAGTAGGATGAAAACGAAAACTGAAATTTTTCATCTGAGGTTAGAAATGAGTCTCAGAGAAGCTGAGCAACTCTCCCAAGGTCACAGAGTTCTTTTCAAATCAAAGAGCGGAAGAAGCCTGAAAGTCCTGCTCTAATATTAGTGGTTCTACCCACTTCTCTAGACTGCTAGGCTCACTCTCACAGTTTCTGACACACCTCTTACAAATGCATTTTGGGACTGAAAAATGAGATGGAATTAGGGACTTTCTGATCCATGCTGGAATGAAAATATAGAAAAAAGCATCATGTTCTACATGAGACTCTGATGTTTTGTTGAACAACACTTCTCCTCAATTGCAAATATAAGTTAAGAGAGAAGAGGAGAAAATTTCAGAGAACTCATTGGGCTGAGGGCCTTTTTGATTAAGACTTTGTCAAATCTATTCAAAAAATAGTTTTCTAAGTTGTGTGAGCCCTATTAAAACCAGGGCATCTATGTGACCGAATGAGATACACTTTGTGAAAGAATGCTCAGGATATGCTCATAGCTTGTACTATTCTCTTACAAATTTCTGTAAAATTTCCTACCATCATTAACTCTTTCAGTGAGGCTGATCCATGCTTTTGGAAATACTGTTCTAGTCTGTCTTAAATCATTTGGTGCAAAATGTGCCCAGTCATGGAGGCCAGATGGAGAAGGCAACTCGGTTAGTATTTTAAAGCCATCCAGCAGTATTTCAGGTTATTTCTCCATATTAACCCTGGAGACAGGAAAACACATCCTCGATTATCCGTGTGTAAATTAACTCTCCAGAAGAGATGTGTGTAAATTAACTCTCCAAAAGAGATAAAACAAAAGGGATGGGTAAAAGGCTGGTTGAATCCGTGGTCCATTCTTTCAGAAACATTCTCCTCCTGTGGCCGCTGTTTGCCCTCAAACGCTGTTTGCAGTGTCTGTGGACTGGGCGGAGGGTAGTAACTCCATGTCCCAGGGCTACGCTCAGGTATCAGGCTCCCCCCAGGCCCACCTCCATCTCCCTGAATACTCGATTGCATTCCTTTATTCCGTGGGCTGGGCCTGGCCAGAATATTTCCCTTTCTTGCTCATTTGCAGCCAAGAGCCCCTCAGGAGGAAAGCCTTTGACTGGAATGAAATATTGGCAGGCTGGAGGAGCCTGTGCACATTATTACCAAATTAAGTGTCTGTCTCTGCGACATGGGGACAAGTCTCGTACCATGCTGCATATTAAATCCCAGGGAAGCTTGAGAAGAAAGAAAAGTTCATGGAACAAATTGATTTCCCGTCACCAGGCCAAGACGCTCTCAACAGGGCTGGGCGTCTCTTACTCTCCTCTCCTCCACCTCCTCTCCTTCAGCACCCTCTAAGGCATGTTTAAACATGTTCATATAAACACACAATACCTCACGCGTACACAGACACACATACGTGCCTCCAGAGAAGCCCAGGTTAGCATTTCAACTGCATGTTTGGTCTAATCAATCAACCTTTGATGCCACGGTCTCCATCTTTGGAAATGCTCTGTCTTGGTCAATTCCAGCTGACATCACAGAATACTTGGGTAGGGCTGCTTATAAAGGCCAGACGGTCATTTCTCCCAGCCCTGGAGGCTGGACATCCTGGGTCAAGGTGCTGGTACCATGTCAGTGAGGCATGACTGTACCACAGTATACAGTAAGGCTGGGATTCAAGCACAAGTCTCCTTTTCTGAATTTGAAGGAGCTGAAGCAAACTAGAGAAACAGTGCTGTGACCTTTGGCAGGAACCACACGAACCACCATCCCACCAGGAACTCCATGTTCTGAGACAGATTGGCAGCAGCAATACCCAAAAGTCACCTTTAGAAAAGAGGTGCCCTTGGCAAAACCCAACTGATCATCATCTGATTAAGAGGATTAGCATATGAAAAGAAGGAAGGGCATGTCTATAAGAATTAATGGATGTTCACTGTGTGCATTCAAGTCGCCTGGGCTCGGCCTTTCAAGGAAACCCTGGGATCTCATCTCACTTCCAGGGGGAGGACAGGCAGCCCATCAGAGCCTCAGACAGTCACACTTCTAGCCGCACAGTTAACCTCTCGGTGTGACATCCTGCTGCAGGAGAAACCTTCCAGGGATCTGACGTCACATGTCCGTGTTACCCCATGGCCCTTAGAGCATTACATTCCACACTGTACACCAGCAAGTCACCCCATGGCTTCTCTTACAACTGTGCACACACACCTAATCTGAGTCAAGACGTGTCATTTTTGAGAGATTTAGGAAAATGATGAGAACTTGGAGCTGTGTACTTACAGAGATCATGTTATATAACTTTATAAATTGGAAAGGAATTTTTAAAACATCTTTTTGGCTGTTTTTTTTTCATAACTTAGATTGAAGTCAGTAACTTAACTTGCTTGTTGGTGTATCCTGGAGCACTGGGGACCTTGGGATACCTGGGCTTCACACAGGTGAATGAGGTCTTCTGGAGAATCCCACACAGGCTCAGCCCCTCCCCAGAGACACCCTTCCCTTGCAGTCTGCTGCCCTCCCTCAGAATTACTGACTCTGCCCCCCAACACCCTCTCCCTGCCCAGTAAACACAGTCTCCTCCTGAACTGGGGAGGGTTATGAGCAGCACAGTACCGTCTTCCCTCTCAGACCAACCACATCTGTCTCTCCTCTGTCCAGGGTCCTGGCCCTCCATCACTGGAGGAAATTAAATAGGCTTGTCCTCCTTTGTCCCCCACAAAGCTCAGCTCGCTGTCCTCTACTACATGGTCTCTTTCAGACGACTGCAAATTTTTACTTGACAGTTTGTCTCAGTTCCTCCCCAACTGCTGAAATATTCAGCTGACCAGTTCACCATGATGAAGATAAAACTTATCTTTTAATTTCAAAAATGAGCAGTCCTGTCAGTCCTTTCTGTGACTTCAAGGACTTGAGTAATCGCGAGCATCTGCTGATGAACCGAGAATGGCTGTCAGGACCCTCTGGCCCAGCTCCGGTTCCCTGTGAGACCTGTCATCACTTTCCCCATCTTGCAGTTTACTACGATTCAGCACTTGCGTCTTGAGACTCTAGAATGCTCCCACAGAGAGATGAATCATTTGTCTGATACAAAGAAAGGGGGGTAGCTGGTGGAATTAAAAGCTCTTATAGCTGAAATTCTGTAAGATGCTGTGATGAGTATATTTATACTAGAACAGTGCATATTATCCCAGTGCTACATAACTTCCCAGATGACTGTGCAATTGACTGCATATGTGTGTGTGCATGCTCAGTGCTCAGTCGTGTCCGACTCTTTGCAACCCCATGAACTGTAACCCACCAGGCTCCTCTGTCCATAGAAGTTTCCAGGCAGGAATACTGGAGTGGGTTGACATTCCCTACTCGAGGGGATCTCCCTGACCCAGGGATCAAAGCTGAGTGTGCTACGTCTCCTGCACTGGCAGGATTCTTCATCACTGAGCCACCTGGGAAGTCTTGACTACGTTTGTTGAGATTCAAACTGCCAAATGACTATCCACAGGCTATAAGAGAAAAGCTGGCCAGTTTTATATATTCTATGGTGAGGAGTTGTGGTTTGAGTTGTGTGATGACTAAACAAGTGGGTTTCAAAGTATTTGGCCAAATATTCTCAATAAGAAAGCTCCTTTAGGATATTTAATTGGGAACACATCCATCTTTGTAGTCTATGCCATCCAGCGGTGGCAACAATAACAATCTGCTAAATGACACACTTGTGTCCTGAGAGAAGTAAAATGCAGCATACTTCACTAACCTTCCCAGGACAGGATGGGGACTGATGGCATACTCCAGATCAACAAAACGCCAAGCTACAAACCTGGTTCCCAAAGCGGCACATCACCATGAGGCCAAATGACCTTCAGAATCTCCTGTCCCAGGAAAGATGGAAAATCCTGCCTGACTGGGCTCAGGGGCAAATGCCAGTATCAGCTCTGAGTGATGAACAGGATGGTCATCGAGGCCAGTGGACTTCACCAGGGTAGTCCTTTCCTGGGCTATTATGAAGAGACGCCAGAGACCTGGCTCCCTCTCCATCTCTGCCATGTTGAATATGATGAGATGCCAGCTGTTTCCTGCCAGCCCAGAGGCAGCCTCTCACCAGAACCAGATTATGTTGGCACCTGACCTTGTACTGCCAGCATCCAGACCGTGAGAGACTGTTTTCTTCTGTTTATAAGCCTCCCTGTCTATGGTATTTCCTTAGAGCAGCTGGAACTAAGACAAGAGTAAACAGGCAAGCAATTAAATGAACTGACAAAAACACAGAGTGAGAAGTATTATGAAGACAAACAAAAATTAACTAACTAAAGAAATATACAAAAAGACACACACAGAACAAGAGGGATGGAGAGTGAGAGCTAAACAGGTGCTGTGGTCAGAGACACTTCTTTGAAGGGTCTCATATTTAAAGCTAAGTAGCAGTCAAATGTATGAACAATAAGAGTGCCGACTCGTAGAAGTGGAGATGTACCTGGAGAAGAGACCTGCGGACTGGTCCTTTCAGCGACGCTGTTTTGCCTTCCTACCGGCTCCCTTCCCTTCCACACCCGTGCGGGCATTTGCACTAAGTGCTGTCACGTGTGTTCTGCTTCATGTGTCACCTTTCCAGGGATGCAGTGGCATCACTTTGTGGTTTTAATTGCATCTCGACAACCACAAGCAAAGATGAGCACCAGCCTTTCAAGTGCTTGTGTTCTGCCTGCTCCTCTTCTTTGCTGTCTGTTCTAATTATTTGCCCCCTTTTTTATTGGGTCATCCATTCCCTTTTGATTGTGTTTTGAGACTTTTGTGTTTTCTCTACATGAGTCCTTCCTCAGATGGGCATTGTGCATTCTCTCCCAGTTTGTAACTTTTCATATGTTAAATGCGTGTCTTCCTATGGTTAACTTCTCATACGATTAACTGTACTTTAAAAGAAGAAAAGCTTTTCATTTCGATGAAACCTTTTTTCATGCCTAGAACACTGCCAGGTATATAGGAAACGCTCAATAGACATCTATAAAAAAAATAGGCCACTATTTCAAATTAACTCCTAACATTGATTTCCTCTGTTAATTTACTAATGTTTTCAGGTATAGGTCATGTCCTCTGTCATATCATGGAAATCTTTGCCAAACTCCAGTTCACAAAGATGTTGTCTTAATTTTATTTTTGAAGTTTTAATAGTTATTTATTAGCATCTTATGATTGTTTTATGTCATGGAAGTTGTGTTTCAAAAGTTTGGGGTCTTTTTGCATATGGTTGCTCAGTTCTCCCACATTGTGTTTTGAAAAGAATACTCTTTCTTCATTAAATTGCTAATGTATCTGTGTTGTAAATCCATTGTATGTATAAACACACACAGAAGTCATTTTTTTTCATTGATTTTTTGTCTCTGCTGCTGTCAGTACCCACTCTCTTGAGGACTGGCTTAAACAGCAACTCTTGAAATAAAGCCCCATACGTTCTACTCATTTGTTCTTGTTTTTTAAAAATTCTTCTGACTATTCTAATTCCTTTGTTTTTTGTCTTATGCATTTTAGCATCAGCTTCTTAACATCTACTCAACAGTCCTGCTGAGATTTTGATTGGTATTAGTTTGAGCCAATAAATCAATACAGGGAGAATTAACATCTTAACAATGTTTAGTCTTCTGATCCGTAGACATGGTCCATCTCTCCCCGGATTCAGTCAATTCTCAACACAGAGGCCGTGTGCATACTCTGTGGGATGACTGTCCAAGTCTCATGGGCTTTGGTGCTGTCATAATGGATAGTGAAAGACAGGGGAACCTGGTGCTGCAGTTCATGGGGTTGCAAAGAGTTGGATATGACTTAGCGACTAAACAATAACAACAACAGTAATATAAATGACATTGCTTTTCTTTTTCTCTAATCATCTATTGATCACATACAGAAAAGATACTGGTTTCTGTGTATTTTGTACCTTGTATCCTAAAACTTGATAAAATTACTTATTAGTTTTGTAAGAGCCTGTAGATCCTTTGGTAAGTACTGTGTGGTTGATTACATTGTTTGAAAATAGAAACACTTTTGTTACTTTCTCTCCAAACTGTTTGAATTTTATATTTTTTTCTTGCCTTATTGCCCTGACTAGGACCTCAAGCACAATATGGATTAGGAGTGGAGAGAGAAGACATCCTAGACATTTTTTTTGAGGTGTGTGTGTGTGTGTGTGTGTGTGTGTGTGTGTTTATCCAATGCAAAATATCTTTTTTTTTTTTAGTTTCCTTTATCTTTTCCTTTTTGACTCATGAGTTATTTGAAATTATATTTTAAATTTTCAAATATTTATGGGCTGTTCAGTTACCTTGTTTCATTTCTTCTTCTTTTTTTGTTTTCACCAGAGAAATTACATTGAATTATTTCAATTATTTTAAATTTTCCATGGCTATTCTACAGCTCAGAATATGGCCTAACTTGGTGAATAATCCATGAGAGTTCTGCTGTTTAGGGGCTAGCTGTTTTATAAATGTCAATTAGGTCAAGTATGTAGGCACTGTTGCTCAGGTATACTAAGTCCTGGATGATTTTTCATCTACAATTACTTTGATTCCTGAGAGAGGAGTGTTGAGCCATTCAGGTAAAATGGTGAATATTTCATTTCTCCTTTCAGTTGTGATAAATATTTTTCTTTCTTTTAAAAATAATTTGGGAATACTAACTTGTTCTCTTTCTTCAGTTACTACACAGGAGCATTTGTACTGGTGGGAAGCTGGCGCGTATCCAGAATTCCTTCTACAAAACCCTGTGAGTCAGATGACTTCTAAAGCTTAGAACTGGGGGGTTAGAATGATGATCCACTGCCTGAGACTGATAACATGTAAGGCCTCAGGAAGGTCTGCGTGTGCAGCACAGAATCAAGCACATTCATATCTCCACAGGGAGACACGCAGATATTGGCACTCAGTGGGTGCAGAAAGACTTTCATAAATAGCCTCATTTAATTCAGCCCATTAATGTCCCCAGTGAATTACAAAAAAACTTCTAGTTGTCAAAGACAGTTGGGCTTGGAAATTAGAGATAAGGGAGTGTGGGCCTGTAGTAGCTCATATTTATAGCTATTAATACTATAAATTACAATTAGATTACCATTTAAATTTACTAAGAGCACAGAAGAAAACACAAAGATGAATATTACAATGATTATATAAAAGTAACCAATGAGAAACACTCATGAACTTGTCCCATACCCACATACTTATGCCCAGTTAAGAAATAAATACATGTGTTTACACACGTGTTTATCATCTTTGCATCTTTTTTTAAGTACTAACAATACTTCTTCCTCAGCATCTTTCTCATTTGATAAATGCATTCTTTTATTTTTTATTATGAAAGAAGTATACTTTATTTAACCAAATTCCTATTACTAATCTTTTAGATTGTATTCAAATCTTTGCTGTGATTAACTATTAATATTGTAGACTAAGTTGTGGACCTACTCTCTTTTTTTATATATTTTTGGTATGAATTCTTTAAACGATTATTGGAATTCATCAGCTGTCTGGTCTTGAGCATCTCTCTCTTGGGATATTTTTGGTTTCTGACTCAATCTCCTTACTCATTACAGATCTGCTCAGCTTTTCTGTTTCTTCATGATCACCCTTTTCAGCCATGAATTAGAATGTTAATACTTCTCGCTCTACTTTCAGCTTTGTTGTTTTATCTTGGAAGATGCCTTAGCTTGAAAAGTTCTATAAACTGTATCTCAGAACCTCCTAGAATCACAGATGGACTCTGTTCCAGTTCTGTAACAAGGCTTCTCTGTTCTGGGTTCTGTAATGAGGCTTCTCTGCTCTGCCTGGCATGGTGATGAGGCAGGTGGTTGATCTTTCAGGATGGAGTGATCCAGAGCACAGCTGTCTCTTTTTTGTTTCTATAGTGATATTGTTGGTAGCATAGAAAAAGAGAGAGAAAAAATCAACAGTGAGAGGGAGAGGAGAATAGGAGAATATGGGAGGGAAGAGGGTGGAATTAAGGGAAGAAGGAAGAAAGAGAGGGAGGGAAGGAAGGAAGGGAAGGAGGAAGAAGGGGAGAGACGGAAGCAAGTCTGGTCCACGACTGGTGTTTATTCCAAGAGGCTGACAAGGATAGGAGTTCCCAGGGAGCCATGAGGTAAGTAAATGTAAAAAGTAGACTCCTCTGACTCATAAAATTAGCTCAGAGCAAAATGCTTCTTTAGAGAAACCAAAACAGATGCATAATTATAGATGGGAAAGTATGGGAAAGGCAAGAAGAGAAAATCAACTTAGAATAGCATTATCTTTAATGGGTTGTGTTGATATTTAAAAATTGGATGCAAGCTATTTTTTCTTTTAAAGCACACACACGCATTTTTTTCGTCTGAGAGTATCTAAGTCCCCTGAGGAACTGAGCGCACAAATGAGAACTGCTAACGTACGAAACACCAAACACTAAACGCCAGTTACTTCACATTTATAATAAGCATGTTTTAAACAGATTGTTCAACAGCTTATAAATTTGGCACATCTAACTAATTGTGTGTTGTGTGAAGTTAGTTACAGAGAGCATTTTACAATTTATGGAATGATTGTTTGGTTCAAGTCATTTAACCACTCTTCCTTAGTTTTTCAGTTTGTTAAATAATGGGGGAAAAGTCCAGTCTTACATGTCATAGGGTTTTATTACCTCATATAACTGATAATCTCATTTATTTCCTCTCCTCTGCCTTTTCCACAGATTTTTCTACTCAGTGTTACAATGTATATTTGGAGGAATCTTCCCAAAACATTGATTATGAAAGTTTAATTGCCACATCAAGAATTTGAGGATAAAGTCAACTGCCTTCTGTTATTCAGGAACCTCAGACCATGATTCCCCTTTACTTATCCAAATTATTTCCTGATTTAAACAAGACTTCCCGTATACTCCTTCAGTGCCATGATTACTACAAATGACATGTGCTTGTTCATTGCAGCTTCTCTGGAATAACTGATGTCTAATCTTCCAGGCACAGCCTTCTTCACAAAACCTCACTAGAGCATTTAAGCCCCTACTGATTTCTGCACAGGTGTTAGCAAGATGAAGAGACTGTAAAAGGAGACACCACCTTCCATAAGCGTAGAATCTATTTTGGCAACTAGAATATATACACATAAAAGTAAAGTGAACAGTAAGGAATGAATGATGAAAATATTTAAGAGCTATGGAATTTCAGACGTAAGCACGGTGTGCACACACACTCCCTAAACATATTTTAAAGTTGTCATCCAAATAATGCACCATATTTTACTAAGTAAAAGTAAATACTGGAAGAATTTTAACCCATTGATCCAAAAGGCATCTTACTTGTTAGGATTCCAGACACATGCCCTTATCAATGAAGCTCACACTTTGGAATGATGGTGTGTGTGTGTTGGTGGCTCAGTCATGTCTGACCCTTTGTGACCCCATGGAGTATAGTCCACCAGGCTGCACTGTCCATGGGATTCTCCAGGCAAGAATATTGGAGTAGGTTGCCATTCCCATCTCTAGGGGATCTTCTTGATCCAGGAATCGAACCCAGGTCTCCCTCACTGCAGGTGGACTCTGCCATCTGAGTCACCAGGGAAGCCCTGGGATGATGGTAATAATACTGTTATAAATCCACGTGGACACTGGTGTTCCTAGCTAAGAAGACTCAACACAGAAAAACGTCAATTATGATCACTTATTTCCGTGAAGTGGGAATCAGATAAAAGAAACGATAGATGGGTGATTGAAGGCTTTCACACTTGCTTTTACTTCTTTTTCATTTCAACTCAAACCTTTCCCTTTCCCCTATAACGGTGAAAAAAGAGCAAGTGATGAAGTTACAGACACTGTTATCAGTTTAGCATCTAAGCCCATCACGCTTGCTCTGAGCGGCAGTATTCCCCTGTGGAGAGTGTTAGAAACTGCTAACACTTCTGCTTAATTAAATTTAGGGAATTTTAGCAGCTAATTTCTTTAGCTTACAGTACAGAGAAGACAACTGTATATTTACTATCTTGGTGACAACAGGAAAACTGTAAATGAAATCTCTTTACAAATTCAAATACACACTGTGGAAAATGAAACTAGTACAGCCTCTGTGATGAGTAAGGCTCTTTGAGGGTTAGGGGACTGCTAACAGCACACATCCTGGAGAAAAAGGACCTGCTTTCAGCACCTACACACACACACACACACACACACACACACACACACACACACTTGTTTTTAGAAGATTGAAAAGACAGTACAGAAACGTCTAAGCAAATATCCAAAAAGTTACACCTGATACTCCTCCACACATCATCCATTGTTTTCTTTTCCCTTGCCACTCCCCAGGCTCTGACTGCTGGACTCTGTTTTATCACTGAGCTGCACAAAGTGTCCTGTGATTTCCTGGCGCTGGCTTTCACCAGAGGGGCTGAGGAATAGAAGCATGTCCTCCCCACACTGGCTGCTTCTCTGGATCCTGGTTTACGGCCATGATGATCTACTCTGCTTTCCTCTCTTAGTTTCTTCAGATTAGCATATTTTCGACTGCATTTCTTGCAAAGACATTTGTGGGCTTGTGTGCAGGGGGCACACCGGGTGCTTTGGGGCAGGTACCTGTTTCTTCCAGGCAGTGGCTGATGTAGTCAGACACACTGCTATCCATGGGTATTTACTCCTCATTAACACCTGTTAACTGGTTAACACCTGTGGGGTGGTGGGGAATTCACTGCAGGGGGCTTAAGTGTGTTAGTTACTTCAGTTGTGTCTAACTCTTTGCAACCCCGTGGACTGTAGCCCACCAGGCTCCTCTGTCCGTGGGATATCCCAGGCAAGAAGACCGGAGTGGGTTGCCATTCCCTTCTCCAAGGGATCTTCCTAACCCAGGGATCCAACCCCAGTTTACCACATCACAGGCAGCTTCTTCTTCTGTCTGAGCCACCAGGGAAGCTTAAGAACCAAATAAATTGACAGAAAGTTGGACAACTTTTTATTACCACGAATTGTCAGCAATTCTCAACAAGACCGGTGATAGAGACCTCCTGCTACTGGCAGTGGGGGCGCCCCCACCTCTGATAGGCCGGATTTGTCCCTGGAATCAAAGCAGGATGAGAGTCCAAATCCCAAGTCCTCATGTCTGAGCGATGTGACCGCAGGGAAGGAGGTCCTCGACATGCACTGCTGGGCCAACGTACGTGCAATTTTAAGTAGATATTGCTAGAATTTCCACAGGCACAGATTCAAATTTTATACCACCAAGGCCCTGAAGCACACATTTCTAATGATGGAAATTGTTGAGCTTTAAAATTTGGACCAAATGGGCAAAAAGTTACACTGCAATTTTTAAAGCATGTAACTACCCCCCTCTCAATTTGAATATGCTTTCATATATTTCACGGCCACTTGAACTTGCTTCCTGTTGTTTTGTTGTCGTTATTGTTAGATGTCATTAAATTTACTTTTAAATTTTTTATTAGGTTAGTGATTAACAACTTTATTGATGTGTAAGAAAGTGAAGTGAAAGTGTTAGTCACTCAGTCATGTCCAACTCTTTATAACCCCATGGACTGTAGCCCACCAGGCTCCTCTGTCCAAGGAATTTTGCAGGCAAAATTACCTGCAAGAATACTGGAGTGCTGCACATTTTTAATGTATACAGTCTGATGAGTTAGGACATATGTAGTAATACACCTGTGAAAGCATGAGCTCAATCAAGGTAATTAACACTCCTATCACTCCAAAAATTTTCCTCCATCCCTCAGGTTGTATGTGTATGTGTACATGCATATTAAAAACTCAATATGAATTCTACCCTCTTAACAGAAATTTTAACTGCACAATACAATGCTGCTAACTTTAGGCACCAGTTCAATTCATAACAATTTCAATCAACAGTTTTTCTTGCGGGATGAAGGCGCTCTCTTGATATTTGGACCTGTACGTACTAGCGACTTGTCTACACTACAGGCTGAGGGACTCAGCCAGGGTTCCTCTCAGCACTTTTCTCTCCCCAGCCTGCTCCCTTCACTGAAGCATCACCATTGCATCACACACATCAAGATTTAGGAAAACTGTCCATGCTCAGTCTATGATGAAAATCGCTTCACCCGTGCATATGAGAAGGCCTGCAAGTCTGACCAATGCACTTCGAATTCTCTGAGAAGCCAGAAAAAAGCATTTGCTGTGTATTATTTAATGAAAATATAGTGACCCTTCCCACCACTTCTGGTTCCTAAAAAAATTGAGATTTTTCTCAGTTCAGTAATAAGGACTTACAATCTATGTAATGAAATCTGCTAATAGAGTGTGTGTTGTACCCAGTTTTTTTCCTTAAGTGAACAAGCAGGTTAATTAGTTTTCTGATCAACAAAATTATGCCAAATGAAGTCTTTGCAAACACTGATGTATTATTTCGAATGGGATAGTCAGTTTCCCCCTATCTTTTAATTTAAAACTACATAATTAATCATAATTGTGTGCTCTCAATATATTGCCACTTCTTTCATATATCCCCACGTCATTAAAACACCCTCCAGATTAGACTTTCCAACAAAAGTCTATGACAGACTTATGGCTTCATTTTCTGTTTTTCAAAAGATGGTAAAAACGAGTATCTAAAGGCTATTAATACAAGAAAGATGCATGTGTGCTCAGTTGCTAAGTCCTGTCCGACCGTTTGCAACCCTACCAGGCTCCGCTGTCCGTGGACTTTCCCAGGCAAGAACACTGGAGTGGGTTCCCATTTCCTTCTCCAGGAAATCTTCCCAACCCAGGGATTGAGCCTGCATCTCCTGCAGGTGGGTTCTTTCCCACTGCAACACCTGGGAAGCCAAAATATATGTATAAAATACTCAATCCATCTAATTTTTTCTTATCTTTTATTCCACAAAAAACTGAAGTGATATCACTTCTGTCAGGTACTGTTCAAAGAACTGAAAATAGTGCTGATGAGATAAGCTGCCCCACCGTCGTGTAAATTTAAGCAACACACTGTCATCCTAATTATTCTAGTGGTTGTCATTTTTTTTGCTCCTTGGAAGAAAAGCTATGATAAACCTGGACAGCATATTAAAAAGAAAAGACATCACTTTGCCAACAAAGGTCCATCTAGTCAAAGCTATGGTTTTTCCAGCAGTCATGTATGGATATGAGAGCTAGCCCATAAAGAAAACTGAGCACTGAAGAAGTGATGCTTTTGAATTATGGTGTTGGAGAAGACTCTTGAGAGTCCCTTGAACTGCAAGGAAATCAAACCAGTCAATCATAAAGGAAATCAGTCCTGAATATTCATTGGAAGGACTGATGCTGAAGCTGAAACTCCAATACTTTGGCCACCTCATGCAAAGAGCCTGACTCATTGGAAAAGACCCTGATGCTGGGACAGATTGAAGGTGAGAGGAGAAGGCGACGACAGAGGATGAGATGGTTGGATTGCATCACCAACTCAAGGGACATGAATCAGAGCAAACGGTGAAGGACAGGGGGGCCTGGCATGCTGCAGTCCATGGGGTCACAAAGAGTCAGACATGACATGACTTAGACACTGAACAACAACAACATTATGTTTTTATGTCATTTAAGGAAACATGGTGGTTCTCCTTCTGTGGTCTGATAGACAGATAGACAGGTGTAGCCATGTGACATCTGTCATGCAGGAAAGTATGAGCAGAGCTGGGAAACTTAAGAACCATCCCTCTGCCCTTTTGGTTCCAGGTCATAGATGTGAAAAGTAAGTGAGAAATACACAGATGTGGAAAGTAAGTAAGGAAGTACTTTGAGGCTTAATTTAGGTTTCACCTAAGTCCAGCATTGGGCTGCAACCCCAAACCCCTTAGATGTGAGTGCTGTGTATACAAGCTGGTAGAAAATGTGTCAGACTCTTCATTCTTCACAAGGTCACAGTACATGGGCGTGGACCACGTATGGAGACCTGAACAGCACACTTCATGTGGAACCACTGATGGGAAGTGAGCATGTTTTATGATCTTTTGCAGACTCTTAGTTGAAAGAAAATCTGTTTCTTTCTTTCTTTTTTTTTTTTTTTTGGCTTTCTAATTGCTTTGAGCCCAACTTGACATATTCCACTTCCAAATGTTTTCCTTACATTTTTACTAACACACAATTTACAAGTATTGTTTCAATTCAAAATAGTAAGAGATAATAATGTTAACACATTGTGCTGTCTAACTCCACGCCTGTGGCATGGTACCATGCAATTTATTCTGGTTTCACAAGTCAGTATTTACCTTCTGTTATATTTGAAGATACACATTTGGTAGTAAATGCTAATTGAAAATGTCAGGATTTTTCAATCTAATTAGTATAATTGCTGAGACAAGAGAAGCAGAAGTATTTATTTTTAATATAAATTTATTTTCCACAATTGCCCAAAAAGACTAGTGTTGACTATGTTTCCTTGGTTACCAGGAGAGAAGTGGTCATCAAGCCTCTGGGTGTCTTGACATAGGAAAGCACCTGTGAATAGGAAAACCCAAGAATAATGCCCAGTTCTTGTCAAAGACCCTTTGTTTTCCTTCTTATCATTTGCTCCAAGAAACTTTATAAAGTTGGAATTAGATTTTTCTGCTCTAATTATGAATCCAGTTATTCTTCGGTCAATTCCTATTTAAACTATTTTAACTCTGGTAGTCTTTCAGTTTGACTCTCAGAAAGAAATAGCTCAAGGTCCATCGACCTCCAACAAGTGCAGGTAGAAAAACTGCACATCATCTGTATATTTTATTTCAAGGGAGATGCAGAAAACTCAAGTGCAAAGCTCGACAGTATAAAAGCCAAGCTCTCTTTTGAGAAAGTCATTTCAGAATTGCTAATAACCTGACTGAAATTCACTAGGAAAAATTTTTCTGCAAATCATGCAGGTTTAGAAATAAATTTAAAGAACGATGTTCAACTGCATGTATTCTTATGATGGCTGTGGCCTGGAACTGCAGATGGACAAAAAGCGTGCAGTAAATATCAGCCTCTTCAACCCTATTTTATTGATCTAACCAAGGAAAGCATCAGTTAAAAGTAAATCGGAAGACAGATGTTCCATGTATTTCAGGCTGGAGGGGGCTGGTTGATGTTACTGTTGCTCCTGACCTGTCCCTTGAGAGGACCCTATACCCCAGCACGTCCTCACCTCCTGGACGTGGACAGTCCCTCCCCACCTGGCAATGTGACTCCTGAATCCTCCGGAAGCTGATGGTGTGATTACTGTGAGCCGGCCGCACGGCCTTTGCCATTCGTGAGCAGGAAGGAGCTCAAAACACAATCATCTGGTTTGTCTTGACCTTTGTTTCTGCCCTTGGCCGTGAGAACACTGCGTTCTGGAAGAAGGGTGCTTCCCCTGGGTCTGGAATGAGAGGGTCTGGCACAGAGGAGCAGCCTGGGAGGGCCACAGAGACACTGTCCACGTGAGCCCAGAGGCTGGGGGTGCGCAGAGCCCCTAGCACCTGGGTTGTCTGTGGACTTGGACAGAGTGGACTGACTGCCTGAGGCTTGCGGGGCTCCTCCCAACCATTCGGGGCTCCTCCTTACCCCTCCCCCTCCCCCCTCCACAAGGCTCCCCCCATGGCAGGGCTCCCTCAACCCCCGGCGGGGCTCCTCCTTCTCCCCTCCCCCCTTGGCACGGCTCCTCTCCCGGCGGAACTCCTCCTCCTCGGCAGTGGTCCTCTTCCCTCGGCTGCTGTGGGACCTGCGAACCAGGTTCCATTTCCTCTTGCTTTCAGCACTTGCTTTTGGTTTTGAATGATGTGATAATCTTCCACTTTGAACCCTTCCCAGGATGAAATCTTAGCTCAGATCTCGTTTTTCTAAGCCAGTTTTCTGCTGTTTATGGGTAAGAAGAACTTGGTTAAGATCAGAGCCCTGGATGAGGGCGCAGGTCTGCAGTCCTATGACCACCTCAGTAGCCTCAAGCCTCATCTGCAAACTGCAAGAGTAGCCTGGAGCCCCTTGGGAGTTCTCCAGCCCTTAGGAATCCCCTTCCTCCGGCTCATTCACTGGGCCTCACATTTAACACCAGCACCATCCACTCAATAGACATGAGTTTGAGCAAACTCCAGGAGACAGTGAAGGACAGGGGAGCCTGGCATGCTGCAGTCCATGGGGTCATAAACAGTCGGACACGACTGAGCAACTGAAGGAGAAGAAAACAATCAGAGAAATGCAAACTTTAATGAGACAGTTCTACCATCATTTCCACTGCATTAGGCTATTCATCCAGGAGAGAAGTAAATTCCTTAACCATGGAATGTTTCCCTAATTATTTCCCTCCCTCTGCAATTACACTACACCTACAGGGTGTGCCTTTTTTGCTGAATTAATTGATTGATGAGAAGGGTGAACATAAGTACTCTATGAAGACATTACCTGGGACAGGCTTCTCTGATTACTTGTCTAACACTCCCGGCTACGTGGCTGTTCTCAAAAGCTGTAAGTTTTCTCTGGAGGCAGAGTGGGGACAAATGCTGCCCACAGGCTGGAGGCAACTCCTAGCTGCAGACACCCCACTGAATGTGTGAAAGGAGAGAAGAAATTGAAGAATCTCGTGTTGGGTAAGAGTTGGCCACGGTTTCATTAACCTGTCCTTAACCACAGTTACACAACTGGTCAACTTATCTGAAGGGGCTCAAGTCTAGCAATGTTTTAAAACTTTTCAACTTGGCTTCCAGAAATGTTTATAATGCCACTTGCTGACAAGGAGCTCAAATAACAGGACATTCAACGCACAGCGTATGTTAATCGAGTGATCCTTTTACCTGAAGTTTCTGCAACCTTGAAAATCAAGTTAATGATGAGACTGAAGCAAACCTTAAGTGGTTAATATTCTGGGGTCTGTGAAGTGCCTGGGTGCTTCCAGAATAACGCCTGTAAATAAAGAGTGTCCTAGGAAAGGGAAGATACAGTAAAGGGGAGGGAAGGAATGTATGCTTTTAGAAAGCAAGTAGGTAACCACCAAAGGTGTTTTTGGTGATACAGCAAGGTTTTGTTCTCTGCCCAGAAATCTACACTCAAGACAGATTTCTGATGAAATAGGTGTCTTGAAAGCTGAGTGTGAAATGCCAGCTTTATACTAATTGTTACCACAAGTCACGGCACCTTCTAGACCCACAATTGGCAAATGTACTTGACAGGAAAGACCTTTGACCGAGAGCTATGTGTTGGTCTACAAATTAGCATTTATTTTCTTTCAAAGAAGTAGGGAGACATGTTTGACAGGAAAAAAATAACTGGACGAATGCACTGGAAAAACACCCCTCTTCTAAAAGTTAGAGATTTTTTGATGACTTTCTAAGATCATGAGAATGAATTTGTAAGACAGTCTCACCTCAATTACTGATTTACACAATTATATTTGTATTTTTAAATACAACTACCTTTAAAAATAAAGGTGGAAAGTCATCCTGGAAAAAATAACAGTTCGGCCATACTCTGGGTGTAGTTCAGTGCGTCCAAGCATGAGAACACACTCTGTCTTCCTTGCATTTCTGCAGAACTACACAATGGCCTCTGACTGTTGAAAGATCCATTCTGAACATGTTTCTCTACCTTCCTTTTTAAAGAGTGTTTTGGCAGCTTCAGTTTCCGGCTGAGTGGTTCTGCTACCGTGGTTCCCATTCAGGATTTGTTATCGAGTTCTACTGTCTTGCTCGTCAGAACCAGGATATTTTATGAGACTTTTATTTGTCACTTTATGTTTTAGAAGTTCAGAAACGATAGCAGGTGAATAAATCTTTTCTAAAAGGAAAGGAATATTAGATATTTTTTTGTCTCACCAACTGATAAGACAAACTACCTCCATGCTTCAAAAAAAAGAGTTGAAGATCAATTTCTCCTGTCATTTACCTGAAATACCATATAGAGTTACATGATTACAAGCGTCTGTCAAAATTCAATGCATATGTAAATAAAAGGAAATTTGGGTTGAGAAGTATCTGCTTTGTATTTCCTCAAAATGTCTGGCCTTGTGCTAAGCATAGAGCGTAACCTGTGCTTCCTGATTTTATTCGAGCCCTGTCTAAGTCACAGCTTCTCACACCACTGAGAAATAAAATTCCATTTCATGTTTCAGTGTCCATCATTCCATCAAGTAAAGCAAATACCATGGCCTTTGTAAGAACTTAATGCACAGACTTTTATGAACCTGGGTCACCTCGTGTTTCCTGCAGTTGCTGTCAGTGACCTGCTGTCTGGTGATTAGGTTATAACATGTATTTAATCCTGCTCCCAGGACCCAGGCACAGGCAAGAGAAACCCCGCAGGATTTTAGCTTTCTCAGGAAGAACACAAAAATTCGAATACCAAGTGAACAGTTATTATTTAAAAAGATATTTCACAGCTTTAAAACTCCAGAAGGCAATGGCACCCCACTCCAGTGCTCTTGCCTGGCAGATCCCATGGACGGAGGAGCCTGGAAGGCTGCAGTCCATGGGGTCGCTAGGAGTCGGACATGACTGAGCGACTTCACTTTCACTTTTCACTTTCATGCATTGGAGAAGGAAATGGCAACCCACTCCAGTGTTCTTGCCTAGAAAATCCCAGGGACAGAGGAGCCTGGTAGGCTGCCATCTATGGCGTCGCACAGAGTCAGACACGACTGAAGCAACTTAGCAGCAGCAGCATTACAGAACTGTAGTAATATTAAAAAGTAAGAAATGCTCAAGAATTAGTATAAAGCTATAGTCATCGAGGAAGTAAGGAGTTGGCAGAGAATAGACAGATCTAATGTTGGAATAGCTCTCTAGGCCCTCTGGGGCCCGCGCAGCCACTGCTCCTTAGACGTGGGGTTGCTCCTCCCGGCCGCTGCCCCTGGCCTCGGGCGGGGGTAGCTCCTCTCGGCTGCTCCTGTGCTGTCGCAGCCTGGCACTCTCAGCCGCCGCCCCTGACCTGGAACGCGGTGTAGCTCCTCTCGGCTGCCGCCCCTGACTTTGGGGTAGCTCCTCTCGGCTGCCCGCTAGCCCACGCTTCCTAGTCCATTGCTTATAGTCAACTTTCCATGGCCAAGCTTACTGAGAACCTAAACTTTTCTCTCCAGTTTTACGTGGACCCCATAAAACTATTCCAAAGTTTTCACTATTTTTCCGCAAACTACCCCAAAAACATAAAACCACCTCCCCTTCCCAACACACACATACTCACAAATAAGAGCACCCATAATTATCACACACAAAAATATTGGCCAAGGCAAGAACATAGCCAAAAATAAAACAACAGAAAATGTTTGGCCAGCAACAGGAAGTTCTATTATTGGGCAACTGGTCAAAATTAAACTTTCACATTAAGAGAAAGTCTAACTCTTGTGTTCAATATCTTGAGATAGCTTCCTAAAGAAGACTAGAGTTTCACGAAAATGAATCAAAAAGGGGGAAGCGATTCTTTCCAGACTGGTTTGGTTGGAGGCGAATGACCTCTCCAGGTTTCAGAAGGCCCCTAGTCTCAGCCTCCAACCATCTCAGCCAAGGAAGTGAGGAGAGTCTCACGGAAGAGAGGGCCCGGACGGCCACATAGTCCTACTCACCTCAGGGGGCGACGGGATGGAGGCAGGGAGAGAATCACACTCGTGCCCACGGCCTGGGCAAGCAGCAAGATCCCTGGGAACTCAGGGGTGGGAGCCAGCCCCTCTCCCAGACCCCTCGGGTCTACTCACTCCACAAGTGGCCACCAAGAAAGCCGTTCGCCAAGGCCCCCCGCCCTCTGTGCCTCCAGGAGAGGGAGCTGAGGGCCGCTTCCGAGCACCCTTCTTGGCCTGCCTCACCGTATCACCAACGCGGTGCAGTGGGTCAGGTTCTGCCTTTCCCGTGGGACAGATGTTGATGGGGGAGGCTGTGCATGAGTGGGAACCCAGGATACATGGGAAATCTCTGTTCCTTCCCCTCACTTTGGCTGTAACCCTGGAACTGCTCTAAAACTAGCTTCCTTTTAAAGCCATAAACATCATGTTCATTTTCTACTTGCCTATTACCTACAGCTTTGTCTAGGCTTTCATTGGAAGGTGCATCTCCATGCCATGTGGGTAGGGTTAACTCTCTAGAGACCATGGTTTTAACTTCCAGGTGATTCTGATGTGATGAGTCAGATTTTGGAACTGCCCTGAATGTAACTAATGATGGAAGAAAAGAAAAAAACAGAGAAACCCATTCTCCTGGTAGAACTTGTCCTGATCACTGCTGCTAGTTGGAGGTGCCCAGGACCTTTCTTTCTTTCCCTAAATTCTCAGAAGCATCTTTGTCTGAGGTTAGAGGCTAGACGGATGAAAGCACGTGGGTGTAGTTGGTTGGGAGCTACATTCTCAAACTTCTATCAGCTAACACACAAAATGCTAAGATGCAAGGTTTATCACCTTGGATATGGTACGTGTCGTATTACCACCAAAAATAGCAGGAGGACATATTTTTCTAACTTTATAACCATTTTCAGCAATGACATTGAGGACAGCACAGCAGGTGGTTAAGCAAGTGTGTCTGCCTCTTCACGATTTAGAATAGCAAAGATTTTTACAGAAGCTGTGAACACAATAAAGGTCAGAGCTTGCAAGCGTATTTGTCAGAAAAATCAGGGGTTGAAACAGAATATGTAGAGATTATGAGTGATTAGTATTTATTATTATTCTTTTATATGTAGTATATTATATACTTTATGCTTTGTATATTTCCGAAAATGACATGCTTTTTTAAAATCAGAAAAAATGATACATTATATATTAATATTATTTAGTAATTAATGTTTATATATTAGTGATCTTTGTATTTATAATTATGTATAAAATATTTTATACATGAAATCTTTATATAAAAATCTTATATATATATAAACTCTTGAAAGATAATTTTTTTATTTTATATAAAATAAAATTTCTATAAAATGTCCAAATAAACATTTTATAGATAACATATAGGTATGAACATCAACAAATATACTGATAGAAAAGTATATAAATAAAAATATATATATGTATTTTTATTCTTCTACATATAAGTATAGAAACTGTTGGTGTAAGTAGAACCTCAAGTGCTACTAGTATACATCATTTCTCTGTAAATATAGTCATCCTAAAATGTACATAATTCCAAGATAATTTAGATTGCTAGAATTTTAATATATTATGTTAATAAGTTCTTTGTCAAAATATTCTTTATACAAGGCTCATTTCTTGTACATGCTTTTCTTTAGACTCTGTATTAATTTCTTGTTGTAGATACTTTCTAAAGTATTTCTTGTATCAGGCTGGTTTTATCATTTTGGGACTCTGGGTATAAAATGGTGAACTGGGATTATAAGCTTGGATATACTTATTATATTAGTTATTATTACTTGCCTGCATTTATTATTGAAATCTGACATCTATTGATAAAAATAAGCCTCTATAAATCAAAGATATTTGTTGGAAAGGTCATAACTGGATAAGATAAACATAACTATTTTACATGTAGTATTCAGCTAAGTGGAGCTCAGTATACGACCTTCAAGATTTTGGATTTGTAAAAAAGTAATTGACATAAAAGTTAGTAGGAGCACAAGCCAAAGAAGCTCATAGGGGTGAGGTCTGTGAATGAAGCTTGAACCCCAAGGCCAGCATGGGCTGCTACAGACGTGTCTCCTCTGAGGTTGGAGAGAAATCACATTCATCCTGTGACACAGGAAAGTTTCAGGGAAGACATAAAGATATCAGTGTAATCAATTCATCAGGAAATAGCTGACCTCACATAACATTTATGACCCATGCCACCTTAACTCCTAATGATTGTCAATAAACCTGGGACGTGGAAGGAACGACCAGCTGTCCATCCAGGGAGCATGGCTCAGAGTGGGTACCAGGGGCTGCTTTTCAGCCCCTCAGGGAAGTGTAGTCATGTGACCAGGGGTTTGCTCACGGGTGATGGACAGAGGGACACAGCCCTGGACCGCCCACCCTATGGGCTGAGTGTGATGAAGCACAGGTGGCATCAGAAACATGGAGCAAGCACCTCCCATCCAAAACCACCACCATGACTCCAGTAGTAAGTCACATTTCAGGGCGTATTTGTTAGAGCAGCTAGAATCATTTTGGTGGTGGTGGTTTAGTCGCTAAGTAATGTCTGACTCTTCCAACCCCATGGACTGTAGCCTGCCACGATCCTCTGTCCGTGGGATTTTCCAGGCAAGAATACTGGAGTGGATTGCCATTTCCCTCTCCAGGGAATCTTCCCGACCCAGGAATCGAACCCAGGTCTCCTGCATTGCAGGCAGATTCCTTACCAACTGAGCTATGAGGGAAGCCCTACCTCATATAAACATCGGTACTTGAACCAGGGGCTGCCATCAAAGAGCCCTAAGAAACATGGTGTCGGCTTAAGCTGAGGTCAAGGCACGGTTTCAGGCTCGTGCTGCCCGGCGGCACAAGTGTTTGGTGGATCTGCACACTAGAGCCAGCCAGCCCCAGGCTCCCAGGAAAGTACTGGGAGAACAGAACTGTATTTGCCAGTGCTAGCTGGTAATAAGAAAGAAGACATTAATTTGGACATGAGTCAGCTGCTTTAGATCAAAAGGGAAAGGAACAGGGAGACTGGAAATGGAGGGCCTTGGGGGTTAGGGGGCTTGATGCCTTGAGACCTGGCAGAGCAGAGATGGCGCTGAGAAGGGGGTAAGTGAGCCCTTACCAGCTTGGTCCAACCATGGGGATCAGAAGGAAGAGGCTACCGCTGGCTTGCAGGACTTCAGCTCCCGGATCCTGGGCAGTGAGTGGGGCCCTGCTCATGGGAGGGGTACAGGTGACCCCAGTACCTCCATGCCTGGGCCATCAGGTGTCTACACCCCCTCACCACACCTCCCCCCAACCCCACTGACAGAACACCCACACCATGTGGCTGGAGGGGCAGCGGTTGAAGCTGGAGCCTCTGGACTGAACTGGATCCCTGAATGTCTGTGTGGAGCAGAGACCACCCCCCGGCCATCAACTGCACTTCTATTCACGTGAAGTTCACTCTGATCGTCTCAAACCACTGAATTAACTGACCGTAACATCAGTAGTGTGCATAGATTTGTACAAGACTTGTTTAACAACACTGAGTTTTTTAAACAAATATTTTAAATTATAAAAATGGGTTAAAATGTATAACGCAGTTAACCCATATGTTATTCAAATATACAATATGTCCAGAGGATTGCTGAAAGCTACATGCCAGCATGCTAATGTAATTTATTTGGAATTGTTGGGACTGATGGTTTTCATTTTCTTCTCTGTGCTCTTCCAAATGTTCTACACTTTTGTTAATAAACAAGTTGCAGAATAATTTGCACAATGACAGCTTGGACTCAGTAAAGAAAATACAATATGTTATTAAAAAAAAATCTTCCTGGAATAAAATAAAATCCCATACATATATAGCTTTTATACTTCTTTCTTCTGCCTTTGGATTAAATATTGCTTCAACTAAAGTAATATTCTGCAAATACACACATACATACATGCACAAGAGGTGTGAGACCCATAGATAATCAGAACTTTTCCAGTAATCCATCGAGAATGGACCTAAGCACACAACAAACACATGCACATGAGGTGTGGGAACCTACAGATAATCAGAACTTGGATAACAGCTGTCCAACGCCAAGTCTTCAGGGGGAGGGCCAGGAGGGGCCAACTTAGGCTTTCAACCAAACTTCAGGCTCCTCCCAGTTTTCACCAGGAGGTTCTTTGTTGGATTTAATGTCTCCAGAGGAGAAACTGGCTTTTAAGAACGTGGAAATCAGTTCTAACACTAGATCCTCCTCCTCTCATCTTTCATGCGTCGGTTTAGCACGATTATTCCTTCAGAGCCTGGGGTAGATTCTCGACAGCATGGTACCTCAGTGGTCATCTGTGGGCATGGCCACGGGCAAGGAGAATAGTCAGCGGAGGAGACAGGGGAATCATAGTGTGTAGACAGCTTCCAAAGAGAAAGAACAAGGGCTGTTGTGAATTCATCAACGAAGCTGTTGGTGAAGATGCCTGGTCCTGCTGAGGACAGTGGGTGAAAATCCAAGCCCCCGCATTTCACTCTCCAGGGTGGTGGCATCTTCTGGTGGCCAATGTACACTTTTTAAAAGGAGAAGAATAATCTTTGGGCTTTGGATTCTCTCTGGCTTTGGGAATGTGGGGTAGGGGCTGCAGACTTGGCCCCTGGGGATGAGGCATCTGTTTCATGGGGCTCAGGGAGCCCCACTTCTGACTGTGAGAACGCAGCCTCTTTGGTGCAACGGTCACATTCTGACAGGGTCTGAACCCCCATTCCTTCCACAGGTGGTGCTGGGTCATCACGGTTTCCTTCGCTGCTCATTTGAGCCAATCAGAAGCATTGAAAAGAGCAGGGCACAGAGCATGAGAAACGTCTGCTGGTGGGAAACAAAGAAAAGAGTAGTCGGTTTTCTGAAGTCATGATCCACAGTCAGGCTGGGAGGCGGGAGAGTTAGACATAGACGTGGCCAAAGTTACGTCCTGGACACAATCTCAGGGCCAGGGTTTCTCTGTGTGCTTCACACCACATGCCCTCCTGCTCACAGATCACAGGGAAATCTGCTTCTCTGGCCCCTTGCTGACAGCATCACCCTTCTTGACACTCTGCCCCATCTGTCCATCTGTCTGCTCTGCTCCATCTCAGTGAATGGCAACACCAGCCATTTGGCTCTGTGGTCCAGATGCTTTGAGAAGTCCAGCTATTTTCTTTTTGTTTCCATGTGCAGACCCGAAATATCAGCAGAGTGGTGCTCAGTCACTTCAGTCGTGTCCAACTCTTTGCAACCCCATGGACTGTCTTTGCAACCCCATGGACTGTCTTTGCAACCCCATGGACTGTAGCCTGCCAGGCTCCTCTGTCCACGGGATTCTCCAGGCAAGAATATTGGAGTGGATTGCCATTTCCTTCTCCAGAGTGGATATCTCCTTTAAAACAGATGATGCCCTGAACAGTTTTAAACCTGATGTGAGTCCAAGCCACCATCGTGTCCGTTCTTCATCATGGTCTATAAGCACTATACGGTGTAGACACCCACCACCTCTTCCCTCTCATCTGCCATTTCTCGCTCTGTTTTAGCCCAGATCTGGCCTCATCTTCGTACCTTAACTAATGGCCCTCACAATGGTCGCCTGCTCCTTCCACCGTGAGATACCTTTAAGGCTGTGCCCTATGCATCATCAGAAAAGCTGCTGGATGAGTAAGTGAAGGTCACCACCCAACTCCCGCCTTCCAGTGTGGTCCACATTGTGTTTTATTTCCCTGACACATGATGTACAGATGGTCTATGTGTTGATCAACCACCAAACTCAGCTAAAACTACATTCCTATGAGTGCATTTTTTTAAACTACATTCTGTATTAAAATATGTCTGGCAAATGGTTAAGAGTTAATACTCATTTGTCAAAAATTATAAAGTGACTGCTGAGAACTTCTAATGATGTAGATACAACCATGAATTTTTTATAAAGGATTTAATTTGCTTATCTGGCCAACAGAAAGATTAGTGGCTCAGGTGAATCACAGTATCAGGTGAGCAATTTATACTGCATCCCTTAAGGAAAACTAGGCTGTAAGCTGTCTAGGAAGATGGACCTTTCTGAAGCTTACTCAGTCTGCTCTCAGCAGTTAAGTCCTCAGCTCCACGGGGGAGAAAGCACCGGGACTGTGGCTGAGGGGTGAGGGTCCCTGCTTCTGGAATGGGCTCTGTCATCCAGCTGTTCACCATGACTCAAAGCACTCTTTAACTGGGAACTTCATGAAAATCCCAACCAGTGGGGAAATGTCCCAGACCTGGAAAAGGAACCCACCTCATAAGTTTTCAGGATGGAAACGGGACTGCGCTAACCACCAAAATACTTGAACATGTAATTACAATAAAAGCAATCAGTATTCAGTGCTTTTTGATGGGGTTCTCTGTGATTAAGAAAGATAGATAGATAATGGGTAAAGTAGATGAATGGATGAATGGATGGATGGATGGATGGATCTAGAAATGACAGATGCATGGGGCAACTAATCAATGAATAGACAATAGATGGGTGGATAGATAAGATAGATGTGTAGATGGATATTCTTTAACTGGGATGTTTCCTCAGTCTTTCTGTGTTTTCCTCAATGCAGACTTTTTTTAGGTATAATATGCACACACTGAAATGCACAGACCTTCAGTACACAATTAAATGAGTTTGGGAAAATGCACACACCCTGTCAGTCTGTCACAGAGATTCCCTGACACCAGTTCCTCTGAGCCCTTTCTCTGATCCCCACCCCCTGTCACAGGCAATCCAGATCTCCGTCATCACAGATCTGTTCTTCTGTTCTTGAGCTTCATGGAAGAGGAATCAGACATCCACGCACTCCTGTATCTGACTTCTTTGACTCGGCAAAGGTTGTTTTGGAATCCATCTGTGTGGTTGTGCTTGTTGGAAACTCCTTCAGATATCCTGCTGAGAAGCGTTTCTTTTTATGGAATAAACTACGGTTGGTTTATCCATGCTCCCTCTCAATAGACATTTGTTTTTATTATCTTGAAAAAAGTTATTATAAACTTTTAAAGTTGTGTGTATTTGTATATACTCATGTTTTTATTTCTCTGAGATAAATATCCAGGGATTAAACTGTCAGCTCATACAGCAGGTTGATATTAAACCTCTTAAGAAACTAAATTTCCAGTAGTCATGTATGGATGTGAGAATTGGACTATAAAGAAAGCTGAGCACCGAAGAATTGATGCTTTTGAACTGTGGTGTTGGAGAAGACTCTTGAGAGTCCCTTGGACTGCGAGGAGATCCAACCAGTCCATCCTAAAGGAAATCAGTCCCAAACATTCATTGGAAGGACTGATGCTGAAGCTGAAACTCCAGTACTCTGGCCATCTGAAGAACTGACTCATTTGAAAAGACCCTGATGCTGGGAAAGATTGAAGGCAGGAGGAGAAGGGGATGACAGAAGATGAGATGGTTAGATGGCATCACTGACTCAATGGACATGAGTTTGAGTAAACTCTGGGAGTTGGTGATGGACAGGGAAGCCTGGCATTCTGCAGTCCATGCGGTCACAAAGAGTCGGACACGACTGAGCAACTGAACTGAAATGAACTGAAGAAACAAAAAGTTTTCCAAAGTGGTGAATGCTCCTTTCTTCCAGTTAAGGATTTGGTGACAATACTTAACGCCGACTCTTTGCCCTAAAGTGACTGAGAAGGAAGTTCTGCCCAGCCGGACAGTCTCCAGCCCGTGTTCTGCATGGACACGTCCACATCCAAATCCGAGTGCTTATCTTGGATTCAGCATAATAGTCTGAACCCTCCTGCTGATCTCTGAGTATGGGCCACGAAGCAGTGGTGGAGAAACCTCATCACCTCTGGTCGTGGACTCCTCTTCATCAATTCAAAACTACAATGTGTCCCTCATTTTCACTGTATTCTGATAGTTCCTCTGAAAGAACAAACAATATCTCCCAGGTTTTAGCTATGTCAAGATAACATAACATAGGATAGAAAAATTACTAGAAGAAAATGGGAAGAAAAGACATCAACAGGTTATCTGTGACTGAAAGAACTTATTTTCTATTTAAAAATGTTCCAAACTGTAAAATAGTAAGTGACCATGCAAAATCACTGCAGATGGTGACTGCAGCCATGAAATTAAAAGATGCTTACTCCTTGGAAGAAAAGTTATGACGAACCTAGATAGCATATTCAAAAGCAGAGACATTACTTTGTGACTAAGGTCCGTCTAGTCAAGGCTATGGTTTTTCCTGTGGTCATGTATGGATGTGAGAGTTGGACTGTGATGAAGGCTGAGCGCCGAAGAATTGATGCTTTTTAACTGTGGTGTTGGAGAAGACTCTTGAGAGTCCCTTGGACTGCAAGGAGATCCAACCAGTCCATTCTGAAGGAGATCAGCCCTGGGATTTCTTTGGAAGGAATGATGCTAAAGCTGAAACTCCAGTACTTTGGCCACCTCATGCAAAGAGTTGACTCATTGGAAAAGACTCTGATGCTGGGAGGAATAGGGGGCAGGAGGAGAAGGGGACGACAGAGGATGAGATGGCTGGATGACATCACTGACTCAATGGACGTGAGTCTGAGTGAACTCCAGGAGTTGGTGATAGACAGGGAGGCCTGGCGTGCTGCAATTCATGGTGTCGCAAAGAGTCGGACACGACTGAGCGACTGAAGTGAACTGAACTGATGCACTAACTTCTACAGAAACAGTTGTTTCCCAAACCATGATACACAAGCACATGCTGTGTTCTGGATGAAGAGGCTCCTCACTGACCCACCTCCCTCTGACACCTGCAGAGATTCATGAGAAGAGGGCTGTCTGTATGCATCTGAAGCTACAAATACAAAAATCCATCCTGTGTCCACCTCAGTCCACCAGGCTTCCCACCAATCTCCCACATGGACTTTCAAAAGATGAGAAGTGTCCACTCACCCATGCACAGGATGTGAATCTGGGCGTGAACGAATCTACGGTTTGCCTCCACTGTGTCACCCACGATGTCTCTTGTCTCTACAGACCAACTGGAGGTTCCCTGGAGGTGGGGGTCCTGAGTTATCTCCCCAGCAGGCATTCAGCTGGCTGGTTTGTGGAATAACTCTTCTCTATAGTCTCCTCTTTTAAACTTGGACCTACTTTCCAAGAGCTTTTCCGTTCACTTATATGATGTCCAACTACGAGTCCATGAGGGTTGTTTATACGTCAGGGGACCTTCTCCCTAGAAAAAAGTGTTTCATTTTGTTTTTCTTTTCTTTTTAGTCACCAAGCAACTACTTGAAGGCAACAAATCCTGTCAGATAATTAAAGTGCCTGTTTATTGCTTTGTTAGTGTCTGTTCTTTGTCAGATCCTGTTAGAGTTGAGATCTTCTGTTTCTTGGTGTTCAGCTGGTTTCCTCTTGCATCCTGGACATTCCATGTGCTGTGCTCTGAGACTTTGCTTCACATTTAAATCTCCTTTGTTAGCAGGCAGCCATCAACTTAGGTCTAGCATACAAGTCCTGGTTACTCTATGGACCGTGGCTTGAAATTCGATTTGCAAAAAGCCTTTGCAATTCTCTCTGGCCACCCTGCTGGAAACTACACCATGGCTGATCGGTGGTCTCACTGGGGCTCGTCACCTCAGTCCTCAGGCCTTTGAGCTACTCAGTTACCCACCAGACACGGAGTCCCCTGAGGAAGGAGCAGGTATGGTCCTCTGTTGGGCTCAGTGCTTCACTGGTTCTCAAGAAAGACTCTATCCTGCTGGATAAACAGGGTCCTCCATGGGCCTTTTCTTGTCTTCACCCACTCCATGTCAGGGTCAAGGGCTTATCCAGATAGGACGCATTAGAGGTAGTGCTTCCTGTATACATGCTGCTGCTGCTGCTGCTGCTGCTGCTGCTGCTGCTGCTGCTGCTGCTGCTGCTGCTGCTGCTAAGTTGCCCACCAGGCTCCCCTGTCCCTGGGATTCTCCAAGCAAGAACACTGGAGTGGGTTGCCATTGCCTTCTCCCCTGTATATATGGGATAAAGTAAAAGGACACATCTCTGTGTGCTTTTTCACAGCTCTCTCAGTCTGACTTTATCCAACTCTGTGTTATGATACTTGCTTTTTACAGACTGTTCAAGGTTTGTAACTCTAACCACTTGGAAGAATAGAGTGAAAAGTGTTTACTTCATCCTATCTGTAACTAGAAGTCAAGAGGCCATACTTTTTGAAATTCATTTCTTTTTTTCATTTGTACATGCAAACAGATCTTAAGACAAAAGGGACTGTGACTCCCAAAGGGAAAGAATTAAATGAGAGATCCCCATTTACCCACAATATTTGAGGTAAGGGCCTTTTTATCAGCCTTATGCCTTTCAATTTGCTGAAAGAAGGTGACAGGAAAGACACTGTATAAAACAGAGAGTAATCCTTGACCATTGCCAGTGTCTTCACTGGTACTAAGGCAGATCAGAGAAGTGAAGGACATCACCAAGATGGGGGCTCAGAGTAGAAGCTCTTGGCACAAAAGTTCAGTTTCAGCTTTCAGGGAAAGAAAGGCAGAGAGTCCAAAATGCAAGACAGGAGGTCAGCATCTGAGTTGAGAGATCCCCTGGTGGTTTCTGAGTCCTCTGTAGTTTCTTCAGCTATGCAGCGATTTGCATATTAGAGAATCAGAGGTCAGCAGTAGCCCTGAGGAGGACCCACCCCTTACATGCAGAAGCATGAACAGTGCTTCTGTATCACGACAGGAGACTGACATGGGCTGTGGGCTCCACACCCTACTCTGAACACCAGAGATCTTACTCAAAACACCATATACTAACATGGCTATCATTCTAGATAACTGATATCTGTTTTCTATTAACTTCATGCTACCCTTCCTGGCTTCTGACTTCTTCCTAAAACCACTTTGTTTCTGCCAAAGAACTTATATCAATTAGTTCAGATTTTCTTTGCTTAAAAATATCTGTATTTGGTTCTGATTTTCTAAAGCCTGTTTTCACTGAGTGTTGCACTTTATTTTCATGGGTTTTTGGTTGTGTTTTTCCATCCCGTTGTCTTTAGCCTCCCATTACTTCCGTTGTTGTTGTTCAGTTGCTCAGTCACGTACCACTCTTTGCAACCCCATGGACTGCCCATACTAGGCTTCCCTGTCCTTTTCTCTCTCCCAGAGTTTGCTCAAAATGTCCATATTTCTGCTATATTAAAATTATACCTGGGCTGGATGATTTTTAACAGAAAAACCTCTGCATGATTTTAAGATGTTTTTCTCCTATTTTTGCTGTGTGGAATTTAACCATTGTGCCTCAAGGCATGACTATTATTATATTTATTTGGCTTGCAGATGGATCTGTGATTTCTTGAACCTGTGAATTGATAGCTTTTGTCAGATTTGTAAATATCTTGAACTGCCTGTCTCCATATATTGCTTCTATTTTCTCTTTCTCTCCCCCACATCTTTAAGATCCTAGGAATCAAATTAAATGTATGCTATACCTTTTCACCAAGGCCCATATAGATCTTGTAACCTCTTTTCTGATATTTTCCATTCCTTTTTCTCTTTGTGGTTTATTCTGTGTATTTTCTCCTGACTTATACTTCAGTTTACTAATTCTCTCTTCTACTATTTCAAATATGTTATTACACAGCTCAACTGGATTGTTATTTTTTAATAATAGACATGATAATGGTTAATTACAGATCTATAATTTCCTTTTGGTTCTATTTTGTAAAACTCAGCACTATGGTGAAATCTTCTATCTTGTATAATTTTTAAGACATATTCATCCTTTTTAAGAGTTTAAGATAAACACTGCTTTTCTTACCTGGGATGTCAGGTCTTTGTTGGAGGCTGGAGGTGAGAGGAGTAGATTTTTCATGGGTTGCTGTCTTCCTCCAGACCATATCTGAGTTTCTCCAGTGCACAGTTACCAGGGCAGAAGCTCACTGTGATGCTCTCAGGGCAGAAGAGGCATGAGGGTCTGCTTGTTTTCAGCATCACTGCCTCTCCAGGTCCAGCCCTTTAGATGAGTCCACAGAAGCTCCTGGTTCTCACCAGAGCCCTGCTCTTCCAGGTCAGGGTTCAGCTTCTTAGTCGCTATCTCCCTTTCCATTACTCATTCATTCATCCCTCAGCAGCTTAGAATCTGATAAAATGCTTAGAGAGGAAATTCTGCAAGAATGCCAGTCTCGGTAATTTTTATTTCCTTTTCTCCAGGTCTTCCCTTGTCAAGTCCTAGCTGCCGACTGCATTCTGGTGCCCTTAAGGAGTTGGGGCATTTTGGTGCATTTTATATATTCATGGTGCATGTTCTTGACAAGAAAATGGGTCTGATTTGAACTACTTCAATATTGGGGGAAGCAGAGAGGTTTACTTGCTTTATTTGTGTTAGACATTGATTTCTATGTGGCCAGTAACCAGCTGCACTGTTGGTAGTTACAGCACCTGCTACTGCTCTGGGCCACACGCCCGCCCCCAACGCCCAGGCTGGCTCACTGCACACACTCTGCCCACACAGCAGTTCACTATTCTTTCTTGCAGGCGCTTTGCTGCATTTTCTCACATGACATATGTAGATACATTTAAAAGCAACATTTAGTTAAAAATGTAGGATGAAGAAAAGAAGTTATCTTCTCCACTCATTCTTAGACCCCCACACCACCCGCAAAACACAACATTAGTTTCTTTTTCAAGGAGAGTCCTTTCATTTTTTGGTAGTGTCTATTGTTCTTTATCCTCATGTTTCTAAGTAACGTACTCCTGCCACTTGGACAAATATAACAATTAGCCAACAGAGAGCTATGATCTAAATGCGGATAAAAGTTAAAATATTTGTGTTTGTATGCGGTTATCCAAGACACTTTCCAGCTGAACATCCTCTGGGAAACTTTAATCCTTCCCTCAATCTGAGAGATTAATAGGAAGAAACCCAGAGTGACTGCAGCATAAAGTTATTATGCCAAAACAAAGTTGATCTCAGCACAATAAGTCTCTCCATGTATGCAGCTTGATCTTTTCAAAGCTTCTGAAGCTCGTGGGGATATTACACAGAATCATGACCCTAATCTTCCGTCATCTCAACTGTGTTAATCCACATCCACCCCCAGGATCTCTCCACCTTCTCCCTGCTGCCTGAGCAACCTGTGCTCTTGCCGAAACTCTGACCATTGGCAGCACTTATTTGTTCACACCACCTGCAAGTCACGGACTGGAAGGCAGACTTAGAATTGTCCACGATACAATCAATTCATCATCAAATAGTCATTTCTTCCTTGCTTTGCAGAAATTCCCAAACAACACCACCAAAACAAACAAACAAACAAACAAACCAAACTGCTGTTTTCTGTTTCTTGAACTCTTCTGGGCACTGACCCCAACTCATGAACGATTCCACCTAAATGTCTCCTCTCTATCCCAGTTACTCTCAGAGTGTTTTAAAGATACAATGTTAACTCTAGAAAAGCAAGTACCTCTTTTTTTTCACTACTGTATCCCCAACACTGACTGTAGTATCTGTCAGAGAATGGGACTAGATAAATACTGCTCATTTAGTGAATGGATAAATTGGTATAAATAAATCACTCACCACCAGCAGCCTAAAGGCTCCCCATGTCCACACCTACTTTACTTCTATACCTTCTCTTCTCCTTCTGTTTCTTTATCTAAATCAATCCTCTGCATATTTTCTCTGGATTCTTATGATCCTATTACAATTGCACTTATTTCACAAGCTAGCAAGGTAATGCTCAAAATCTTTCAAGTTAGGCTTCAATAATATGTGAACCAAGAACTTCCAGATGTACAAACTGGATTTAGAAAAGGTAGAGGAACCAGAGATCAAATTGTCAATGTTCACTGGATCATAGAGAAAGCTAGGGGATTAAAAAAAAAAAAATCTGCTTCATTGACTATGCGAAAGCCTTTGACTGTGTGGATCACAACAAACTATGAATAGTTCTTAAAGAGATAGGAACATAAGACCACCTTACCTGTCTCCTAAGAAACATGTATGTAGGTCAAGAAAAAACAGTTAGAACTGGACATGGAAAAATGGACTAGTTCAAATTGGGAAAGGAGTATGACAAGGCTGTATATTGTCACCCTGCTTACTTAACTTATATGCAGAGTACATCATGCAAAATGTTGGGCTGGATGAATCACAAGCTGGAATCAAGACTGTCAGGAGAAATATCAACAACTTCAGATATGCAGATGATATCACTCTAATGGCAGAAAGTGAAGAGAAATGAAAAGGTCTCTTGATGAAGGCAAAAGAAGAGAATAAAAAGGCTTAAAACTCAACATTCAAAAAGCTAAGACCATGGCATCTGGTCCCATCACTTAGTAGAAGAGGAAAAGTGGAAGCACTGACAGATTTTATTTTCCTGAACTCCAAAATCACTGCAGATGGTGACTGCAGCCATGAAATTAAAAGATGCTTCCTCCTTAGAAGGAAGGCTATGACCAACCTAGACAGCATATTAAAAAGCAGAGACATCACTTTGCCAACAAAGGTCTGTGCAGTCAAATGGTTTAGAGATGATGGTTTTTCCAGCAGTCAAGGACAAATGTGACACTTGGACCATAAAGAAAACCATGAAGAAGGACCAAAGAATTGATGCTTTTGAATTGTGGTGCTGGAGAAGATTCTTAAAAGTTCCTTGAACTGCAAGAAGATCAAACCAGTCGATCCTAAAGGAAATCAACCTTGAATATTCATTGGAAGGAATGATGCTGAAGCTCCACTACTTGGCCATCTGATTCAAAAAGCTGACTCACTGGAAAAGACTGATGCTGGGAAATATTGAGGGCTGGAGGAGAAGGGGGTGGCAGAGGATGAGATTGTCAGATGGCATAATTGACTCAGTGGACATGAATCTGAGCAAACTCTAGGGGATAGTGAAGGATACGGAAGCCTGGCATGCTGCAGTCCAGTAGAAAAGAGTTGGACATAACTAAGAAACTGAACAACAGCAATAACACAACATATAAAAAATGCAGCCATTAAAGAGGAATATCCAGCATTCCAAGTATCATTGCACACAGACTTTAAAGTAAACTAATGCTTGGGAAAGAATATGGGCCCAGAGCTGCCATGTTTATCTTACTGACCTGTTAAACAATAGTTTGACAGTAAACTAAAAGTGAAAACTGCAGTCCTTTAAAAACAAAAATAAATAAATAAAAAGAATATAGTCCTGTAGAAACTGACCAGTGTCATCAAGTCTTTAAAAAAGCAGATCTGAGACTTTTGTTGCACATACATTTAACTAACCAGCTTGGCGTGTTTTATAAAATAGATGAATCAATTTGTTACTTCAATTGCATTTGATGTTCCAATTTTACTTTGTTTACTGAAGCCCTGACATGTGGTAAGCCTCTGTTGATACTGCCCATACTTTTGTGTTGTTTTTCCTGTTCCAATGAGCATGCAACCCCGAGGTGTTACATCAGATGTCTGGCTCTGTGTCATAATTAATTCCAAAGGGACTTCAATGAGTCTACAATTGCGGGGGGCATACTGGCGATCACCTACGTTGGTAACATCATGCTGACATTACCTGGAAACCTACAAGTGGTGGGTTTGTCAGATGCCATCAGTAAGATCCCTCTAGAGCTCTTAGTAGGCAGGGTCCTGGGGCCCTGAGTAGAGCAAAGTCCTTATCATGACTTTGGCCACTGCTCCAATGTACAGAGCTGCCACCAGACTGTATAAAGGCAATTTTATCATTTATATTCACCCCTCAAGTCCCAGGTAACCAAATGTAACACACTTTTCCATGCAAGGGAGAGCTGCCTGATTTTTCTCACTGAGGTCTGAGGACACCTTCTCATCAGTTCCAGCCATCTCAGCATGGTTGCCTGGATACTCAGTCTCCTCGCCTATTATTCCAATTAGAGGGCAATTTAGAAAAATTTTTTTAAAAGAAAACACTAATCTGTCATGTAGAAATGTCATCAACCTTCCCTTACACTGATGTGCCAAGTGGTGGACCAAGCACTGCAGTTTAGAGACAGCTTTTCAAGAGGGCAAAATAAAAGCGAGATCCCCCACTTCCTCATCCCTATTAAATGTTTACATACTAAGTGCAGGGCAGCGTCTGTGGGATGGATTTGAGAGGGGTTTTTAGTGTGGGGGGGGATGTTTCAGGTATAAACTAAGACTTTTCATTTCACAATTTAAAGATTACTAGTCCTTACTGTGAATAAATGATTCTGGGAAGAAAAAAGGACAAAAACACCTTCGAACCCAAAATTCTTGGTGACTTTTCAACAAACAAACAATGTTTGTGTTGTTTTGAAAAGCCACAGCCCTATTGCTCTGATTCAGAGCAAATGCAAGTTATAAAAATTCACACCGGCTGTCTACCCATCTGAATAACTCATTTTTATTGAGATATAGTTTGCATACCGTAAACTGCATGTCCTTCAGGTGCACAGTCTGTTAATCTGAGACACAAGCACACGTCTGTAAAAGCATCACCCCAGTCCAGAGGGTACATGCACAGAAGAACCCAGAGTCCCCATGCACTCCTCGGTGATCCGCACACCCCGTGCTCGAGGCCCAACCTCGGTGAGCACTGTTTGCTTTCCTTCTCTATAGATGAGTTCATCTTTTTGGGAGAGTTCTGTAAATGGGAACACAGAGTATGTATGCACTCTGACTTTTCTGACTTCTCTCACTCCAGATCAATGCAGGGATATGCCAACTTTTGTTTATTCTCCACCTGATAGTAAGCTTTTGGGTTATTTTCAGTTTTCCACTCTTACAAAAAAAGCTTCTATGGACACAATGTTCACTGTAAGGACATAAGGCTAGAGCACATGGTGAGTGTGTGTTTACATGGTAAAGGAATTGCCAAGTCATTTCTCAAAGTGGTTGGACAATATCGCCACCCCTCCCACCCCGCGCCCTGCCCGGTAACACCAAAGAGCACCAGCTTCTCCATACCCATACCAACATCTGTTCTGGTCAGACTTTCCATATTTTAGCCATTCTAATAGGCATGAGTACATCATGAGAAACACTGGGCTGGAAGAAGAACAAGCTGGAATCAAGATTGCTGGGAGAAATACCAATAACCTCAGATATGCAGATGATACCACCCTTATGGCAGAAAGTGAAGAAGAAATAAAAAGCCTCTTGATGAAAGTGAAAGAAGAGAGTGAAAAAGTTGGCTTAAAGCTCAACATTCAGAAAACGAAGATCAAGGCATCTGGTCCCATCACTTCATGAGAAATAGATGGGGAAACAGTGGAAATAGTGACAGACTTTATTTTGGGGGGCTCCAAAATCGCAGCAGATGGTGACTGCAGCCATGAAATTAAAAGAGGCTTACTCCTTGGAAGAAAAGTTATGACCAACCTAGACAGTGTATTGAAAAGCAGAGACATTACTTTGCCAACAAAGGTCCATCTAGTGAAGGCTATGGTTTTTCCAGTGGTCATGTATGGATGTGAGAGTTGGACTATGAAGAAGGCTGAGCGCCGAAGAATTGATACTTTTGAACTGAGGTGTTGGAGAAGACTCTTGAGAGTCCCTTGGACTGCAAGGAGATCCAACCAGTCCATTCTGAAGGAGATCAGTCCTGGGTGTTCTTTGTGAGGACTGATGCTAAAGCTGAAACTCCAATACTTTGGCCACCTCATGCGAAAAGCTGACTCATTGGAAAAGACTCTGATGCTGGGAGGGATGGGAAGCAGGAGGAGAAGGGGATGACAGAGGATAAGATGGCTGGATAGCATCACTGACTCGATGGACATGAGATTGAGTGAACTCCAGGAGTTGGTGACGGACAGGGAGGCCTGGCATGCTGCAATTCATGGGGTCACAAAGAGTCGGACATGACTGAATGACTGAACTGAACTGAACTGAATTTAAAGATTTTTTTTTTTTTTTTTTAGTTTTATGGAATAGGCTTTTGATATCAGGTTTAAAAAATCTTTAAATGTTATCTTCTAGAAATTTTATAGTGTTAGGTTTTAAAGTGAGATGTTTTTCCATTTTGACTTAATTTTTGTTGAGTCATTGTGGCTCAGCTGGTAAAGAATCCACCTGTAATGCGGGAGACCTGTGTTCGATCCCTGGGTTGGGAAGATCCCTGGAGAAGGGAATGGCTACCCACTCCAGTATTCTGGCCTGGAGTATTCCAGGACTGTATAGTCCATGGGGTTGCAAAGAGTTGGACATGACTGAGCGACTTTCACTTTCATTTTATTCTTGTCTTCCATGTCTCTAAATTTTAAATATACGAATTGCAGTTTTAATATTTACTTCAATGTCTTTGCTAATTTTGACTCCTGTGTCTGTTCTAGTTCAGTGTTGGCTGATTGATTTTTATCCTAATCATGGGCCTCTTTCGTCTACATATATATTTTTTTTTCTTTCTCTGGTCGGCCTAGTTACCTTTGACTGTCTGACACCATGAGTTTTCTCTTGTTGGGTGCTGAATAATTTGATTTCTTATCAATGTCCATGTGCTTTGTTCCAGAACATGGTTAAGTTACTGGGAAGTAGGTTGATTCCTTTGAATCTTGCTTTAAAAACCTTTAGGCAAGACCAGAAGACACCACTAGTCTAGTCTGATCACTCCACACAAGGCAAGCACGCCTCCCCCTCAGGACCCTACCCAACGCCCCGTGAATGACAGGTCATCCCGTCTCTCTGGTAGGAAGAGCCGTCAGTTTCAAAGTCCAGCATTGCCTGTGTTCTCTCTGACGCTCTCCGATGGCCGTCTTCCCAGCCTTGGGTACTTTATTCAGGCATGTGTGGTGACTGAACACTCAGACGCCTGCTGCTGGCGTCAGGGTTCTCCCTCTGCACCCCTCTCTCCTTGCCTTTCCTGCAGACCCCCGCCGCCCTGGCTTCCCCTCCGTCTCATCTCCTCATCATGGGGAACCTGCTGGTCCTTACCTGAGGCCCCGTGGTCCCAACCAGAAAATTCTCTGAAGGTTGTAATCTTGGAGAATCGTAGGGCTCCTCTGTTTATTTCCTGTCTTTGAGGCATTATTATCCTTTATCACCTAATATCCAGTACCTTTGAGACACACACACACATACTTTTCTTGTTTTTATATATTTATTGGTTTAGGCAAGACCACAGATCCAGTCCCTGTTACTCCATCTTGGCTAAAAGTCTAAGTCCTTCACATTTCTGATTTCTGCTAAGAGGAAATTGCTATAATCAAAGAGTAATTATTAAATAACTCTCCCCATTATAATCAGCCAAAACCACCATAAATGTTGCTCTCTGCAAATCACTACTCTTCTCATGCCAGATCGCTTCATTTGTCACCTCATGTTGAGTGACAGGAGTTCCAAAGTAGGTCAGTCCTAAAAGAAGCATGCTGTTCCTCTGCCTTCGGAGCAGACACGTCACATCAGAGGGAATATTTAGCAGAAAAAGGCACGAGCTGAAGCAAAGGTGCTGGTTCAGGGCCAAGGTCTGAAGAGAGAGAAAAAACAGAAACAGAAGGAAACAAATAAAAATAAAAGGAAGACAGAGACACGGAGGAAAAAGAGACAAAAAGGTAATCTCTTCACTTTGCTGCTCTTAATAAAAACACAATTCAAGCCATAGAATATCTGACTGATCACAGCCATTGTGTATTCCCAGTATTTTAAGGGTACATATTACTTTCCCATTTCAATCATTTCTTGAAAACAATGTGTAGCAGAGGGAATAAAACTGACAAGCAGTGGGGGGAGTGGCTGGATTTAGACAAAGCCCAGTGAGAAGCCTTCTAAAACAATCTCATGTATTTTGGTAGCGAGTCCCTAATACACATGTTTGGAAAAGTGGATGGGGATTTTACATCTAGCCAGTTTAAATATAATTTATACTCTCTGCCTGCCTCATATTGTGTTAGGTATAAATTTGGTGCTTCCCAGTTGGCATTCAAAAGCCAGTTCAAGACAAATACTTAAGTTTATTTATAAAACAAAACAAAATAAAAAATATTCCCCTAGAAGCTCTGGGCAGATTCAGAATCCAATAAATCATAAAAATACTTGTTTACTATAATTATTTTTCCAAGATCCCATTTGCTATAAAATTGACTAGTTTTAGTGTTCCCAGATTCATGGAGTTCCCATGTGAATTATTTTATGCAATAATACTCAATTAGAAGGCCTTTAAGATATTATTCACTTGACCTCAACATTCAATTATTATAAGTTGCAGTAGCATTGTCAAAATAATTATAATTTTGAAATGAGCTGAATTTAATTAAGCAACCATGGGACTGGATAGCTGAATTTCATAACGGACTGTAGGAAGATAAGGATGATAAAGATAATTGGATAAGGTTAGCTAAGTGAGGCACTCCTCTTGGCCTCCATCACACCTGAATTGACAGGGTTTCTTGCTATTAAAAAAGAAGTTTAGGGACTAAATCTAAGAGAGATAAGTATCTGCCATTCCACAGAATTCCCATATCAAGGTCCTTCAGCTCTGCTTCTGGAGAAATTCAATTTCCATTTCAAGAGATGTAATTCATCATCACATTATATAATTAAATAAAGACACTGTAGATCAATAATGTGTTCATTGACTTTTTTAAAAATTGGTGATAGGTCCACTAATTTTAGACTTTTAAGATATTAGGAATACAATATGGGGGAGGAACCCATGTAATAATGACCCTAAGATGTAGTGACATGGGTTGATGATTTCTAATATCACAAAGAGGTTATGTTTGACAATATTTTTCTTTTTTTTTTGCTGGTGGGGGAATTCAGCACATACTCTATTTAGTATAAAATAGAAAAGCCCTTTCAACATCAGCTCATGAGATAAAGACAGAGAAGCTGTCCAAGAGACTCAATATTTTTTTTTTGAATGAAGGCAGAACATTTCAGGACACCAAAATAAGTCACCCTTGGGGTTTAATCAGACAGACATTCAGGGTTTTAGGAGACAATAATTCTAATTATGAAGATGACTGATAGACACTGCTACCTTAACTACAACTGGAGCCGTGACATAACTATACTTGATATCCATGAGAAGAAAGTCACTGGGGTGATCTGGGTGACGGAGAGTAGGTGGGTAAGAGGTCATGGTTTGCGCAGCTGAAAACAAAACAAACAAAACCAGCACTGAGGGGGAAAGAAAAGCAAGATGAAGCGAAAAGATTATCATCTTATTTCAGGCCTCTGTCATATTTTGAATGGTACCAATTTACAAAAGACCCAAGACCAGGGATTCAGAAGGTCTCCCATGATGCTGCATTGTTGGAGTTGCCTATATATTTTGGATATGAATGTGGCTTGCACATGTTTTTTGCCATCGCTGCTCTGATGAAGCACATAGTAGAAGGCACTTGGGAGGCATGTTCATTGAATGCGCTCCTTCATCCCACTAAGACTTTCACCCTGTCTACTCCATCAGATTCCCAGTTTGTCCCCTGTTTTTGAAACACTGGGCAGTGAACAATAATATGCAGGAAAACGTGTTTTCTCACAGTCCATTTCTCAAAAGTATGCCTGTAATCAATAAGCCAACCAGCGGAACTTAAAGCTGACATCTGTAAGACTCCAGTGCTTGAGAAAGGTCCCTGGCCTTGTGTCCATGTGTGGCCAAGAGGTGCTTTACGGACCACTTCTCACAAGCCACAGACCCCAGACTGCCAACACTTATGTAGAACTCCATCCCTTTGTCTTATTTTCCAGTGGTAAACAGGATACAGTCTCTTTCTTTTTTTTGTAAATATCCTGTTAAACTCTTGGATCATGCTATTTCTCATCACTTTAAGGGTCTTTTTATTTTGTTTACTGCTCACTTGAGACTAGTTTTCCAAGTTGATTTTAGAAATGCAACTCTGATTTATACTGTGGGAAAAAATACACCAGCAGGGAAAGTGCCTTCTCTACTACTGTTAGCCTTGCTCTAAGTAAACATTTTACTATCTTATTACCTGTGAGCTCTCTTCTCAGTTACAATGGAACATATTTAATATTTTATATAAGTGAGTAGCTGCTGGGAGGTCGTGAGTTACACATAATATATGTGTTTCCACGTGCAGATACACACATATGTATAACATTTTACCTTTTACAATTGTGCTTATGTATAATTTTAATTTAATAATCTTGAAGATTAGAAAATGTTTTAAGCATCTAATGCTTGGTGTCAACATGACCTAAAAAGGAAACTCCCTGAAGAATTTTTTATAAAGAAAATTCCTGTGGAAATTCAGTGCGTAAAAATGACAAAGAGTGAAAGACAATAGCAAAGTTTTCTCAGAATACTAGGCTTTCACAAAAGATGAATCAACTGACAGTGACTGGAAGCTTATCATGACAGTGATATTAATTAGATACACACACACATATATATAAATTAAAATAAATATAGGTGTTGTATCATCACAAACATTTTTAATAAATACAATTTCTTTGTCAGTTATGTATCAACAAAGTTAGAAAAAAGTACATGCTCAGCAATTTGATTTTTTTTAGAAGCTTTCAGAAGTTAGAGCAAATAAAATTTTATTTTATATAGCATTTGCAAACCAGGTTAAACCATTTTGTTTCATTATTGCAGTTTAAGAGAATGGCCATAAAATAAGATAAATTTCATATTTTTAATTTAAAATGTTTGTGATGATATATAACCATTATGAAATATTTACCAAAATAAAATTTTATCTACAAAAAATATAATAAAATAAATATAGGTGTTAAAATAAATATATTAAAAATAATTAATTTAAAATGCTTTATCACCAAAATATAGGCACATAATTGAAAACCACATGAAATTAAAACTTTCTCTCTCTCTAAAGCATCCTTTTATTTTCATCTGTGACTTCAGCAGAAAACATTCAAACCCTGTAATTGTTTCTGAGTTTAAATCACCTTGTCCATAAATAATAGTTTTATGCTGTTCAATATTAGACATTATAAATAATATCCCTAGGTATTGAGGATTCACCTGCTTCTCATTTCCCCAAATTCTTCTCCCAAATGGAAGTACATTACTTTTTTTTAGTATTTCCAACTTTCAGTATTAATCACATAGTTTATTTCTTATTCTAGGAGCTATAGGTACCATCAGATAGAGAGTTACTGATTTCTAGTTTGTGGGATGATGGCCTTGACACCGTTTGCCTGCCAGGATGGCCTATGAAAACGGCACACTCACGAGGCCCTGTCATAGTGGCCTGCCTGGCTCTACATACATATACATGAAAGCCCTGTATGATACTTTCCTAAGAGGAAATAACAATATATTAACAGATGGAATGAAAAGACCACTTTTTAAATAGGATGAGTTTTCAGATGTTGCCATATCTAAGTCACAAACAAAAATTCTTATTGGTTTTGGAAACATATTTGCAAAACCATCATGGCCCCATCGCTATTATGATGGTGAAGCATTTTAGCTCCCGTGCTGCATCAGGACAATAAACAGGATTTAAATAGAGAGCAGCTCCCAGAGTCTCCTATTTTCTGTCTGTGTTTCCATATTTCTGAACAGTTCTGCTGAACAGTTCTTTGTATATTAAAAACTAGGCTATCAAAATATAATGCCAATTTAAGGTACAACAATTATTTATATTAGTGTTACTGGGAGGAAAAAAATATGATGTGGTAAATTAATCTTTGTGCAGCAAAGTACTTCTTAAAATAGGTTTTCAGCATGCATGGTAATGAACTATTGCTATCTCTACTGAACAGACATCTTGAAATAACTACGTCCAAAGTTGTTTAAAATCCGTTCCCGAAAATTTCAGTTTCAGCAATGTGAGGAAGACTGATTCCTCACTTATAACACCGAACAACACAAGCCTTGTATTTTTTTTTTTTCAAATCCTTTGCTCAGTGTAGGAACTCATGAATCAGCTGTGACTTTTACATGCTCCCTTTGACCTTCCCACTGATAATCATAATAATGCCTGGCTGCGGAGGATCAATCAGCTTTATAAAGCAGCCACCTTCAGATTAATCTCATATTATTAATTTTACAAGTTAAAAAGACAAGAGGGACAGGCAGGATGGCTCTGGCTGCTATTTGCTCCCTTAAAATTATTTCCTGCGGACAATAAACAAATTTCCAATCTGGTGAGGCTATAAATGTGTAGGCTTCATAAAAATTAATTTAAATGGATGTGACTGTGGGTTTGGGATTGTAAAGATTAGGGAAGACGCCTGTCGCTGTAATTGCCTGTTCAGTTCCTCTGTCACTCAAGAGTGCCACAGCTGCATTAGAAACGCTCATCATAATCTAATTCTCAGATCAAATTCCCATCTTCAATATATCCTTTAATAAGGCTTCCATTCTCCATCTTTTAGCCTTAATTACCGCTCCCTGTCTCCCTTGACAACCAAATTAAAAGGTACATGCTACAACTCCATAATGATGATCGTCATCATAATAATACTTTAAAAATCACAAACTACTCTACCGCAAATGCAGACTAACCTTGTCAAGGTGGGTGTCTTCTGATAACTAGATTTTCTATGGATAGCTTCAGCACTGGAAGATAAGAAATACAATTATATAATCTTTTATTGATTTTTTCCCCCTTGTTTTCCTCGTTACTATTATGTACAATTACCCAAGCAGTTTTTAGATTGCTGAAGATGGAAGTGGAAAATTTACCAAGATTCACTTGGAGCAAGATGTTTTAACTCTTGGTTTAACACAGGTAGTTTCTATTGAAAAACAAAGCCAAGACAGTATGCGCAGTGAAGAGACTTTTGATTTCAAGATGGAGCCAGCCACGCTGGTCTGTGTATGAACTTCCACTTGGGTGACTTTGTGAAGGTCACAGAATTCACCAGCCTGAGACCCTTTACAGAATTCACCAGCCTGAGAACCTTCATCTGTGAATACGAGCAGTTTAACTTTTGACTCTACTGCTTTTGGTCATATCACAGCAAATCTGACTACTTGTGTTTTTAACTTGCAGTTTTCCACCAGGGCTACAAATTTTCCATTATGCTGTTTCTAATATTTTTTGGTCTCTGTCCTCCTTGTTAGCCCTGGACTGACCTCAGGCTGTTAGAATTAGGCCATCCTTCAGCTGCATGACCTAGGTCTTCTACTGCCCATGACTCTCCTGACCGGCACCATCTTCCATTAACTCCTACATGTGGTGGTGGCTGGAGGTAGTGGATAGTGATGGTAAGTTACAATGGTTGCTGGTTGTATCATTAGTGCTGATGGTGGTAGTGATGGTGGTTGGTAACAGGTGTTAGTGGTGTGGTTGATGGTATGGTTGGTAGTTGTCTTAGTTGATGGTAGTAGTGATGGTTGATAGATACTGTTGGAGGTAGTGTTTGGTTTTTAGTGGTGGTCATTGGTGGTGATGGTTGGTTGGTAGTTGTCATGCTTGATGGTGACAGTGGAGGTTGGTGGATATTGTTAGAGGCAGCAGTGGGTGATGGTGGAGTTGGAACAATTTTGGGCACTGCTGATACTGAGCCACATTTGAGGGCTTTGTATCCTCACGTGACAGTCTTGACTAAATCTACACATTTCCTTTACTACCTCATTGATTTTCTGGTTTCATTTCTCTCCATGTGCTCCTCAACTTCCTCTCCCCAATTTATCATGCTTGTGGATCCTTAGACATTATACAGAAGCAGAATCTGGGCTTCTGTAAGATTCAGACACATCACTGCCAGTTTGCATGATTTATAGCAGAGTTTCCAGCCTCAGTGAGTGGATGGGGTCTATGGAAACACATCTGAGTATTTTTCAACTTCTCCTTATTACCTAAGTGTAACTAGAGAGTTGGCTTTCTTGACCAAACGGCAAGTAAGGCAGTTTATTTTTACAATGCTTGGGATATATGTAATATCACATATGCTTGCAGTCATGCTTGTGCTTGACTGAATTTTCCATTTCTAGTGAAGATATTGATCCTCAGAAAGGTGGAGTTAGAGCAGAAACTTCTGAAACTGTGAAGCATCTTTTCCAGAGTCACTCATCAGAAAGCTAAGAGATAGGTAAGCATAATTCAATGGGAATGTATTTATTTACCCTGAAAAGATTTACAGTGAGTGGAAGGGAATTCAGTCCAGTACTAAGATAAGAAATGCAAACCAAATGGCATTGTCAGATATTATTAGGGTGGGCCGTAGTAATGATTGTATGAGCAAAAACCATTTAAACAGTCCACCCGACAGAGCAGTCGATTTGGGATAAAAAACAGCCATGTAATTGTTGACCATGGCCGTAGAAGTCAAGGACAGTTGAAGCAAACGTGTCCGGCAGTGTTTCTGCAGATAAGGGGGTCCTGAAGGAAGGCCTGCACTCTAAACCCGGGAGCCTTTAATTACTGAGATACCAGTATTGATTGGGATAACAGCCGTGCAGAAATGAAGGCCAGGAAGCAGATCGTAAGGGAAGGGCAGGGTTGTTTTTTTAAAGCAGTTTATTGAACTGTCTACATGGTCTCAGGCGATTCCAGCTCTAATCCTAGGAAATTGGAGGAACCGTGGGGAGTGAAAATGCAATGAGACCTTGACTGTTGAGAAGCTCCCCTTAGAGAAGGATGATTTATGGTGAGAAAACACAAACACAGGCTGGGTCAAAAAATGTCGAAAAAGATTAAAAGTTAAGGCATGCATGCTCACAACGGAGAAGGCAATGGCAACCCACTCCAGTACTCTTGCCTGGAAAATCCCATGGATGGAGAAGCCTGGTAGGCTGCAGTCCATGGGGTGACTAAGAGTAGGACATGACTGAGTGACTTCCCTTTCACTTTTCACTTTCAGGCATTGGAGAAGGAAATAGCAACCCACTCCAGTGTTCTTGCCTGGAGAATCCCAGGGACGAGGGAGCCTGGTGGGCTGCCATCTATGGGGTCGCACAGAGTCGGACACGACTGAAGTGACTTAGCAGCAGCAGCAGCAGCAGCATGCTCACAAATTACTGATTGGGGGACAATGGGAGAGTGACGGGGCCTGTGAGAACTGGAGACACCTGAGCTCGCTCGCGTGATGGGTGCAGGGGGCACACGGTGAACACCGGGAACAGCCACTGGGTTTCAGTCATTGTCCCCCAGACCTGGCCATTTCTATTCAATCTTCTTATCTGTTGGTCAATTCTGTTCTCTTGTCCACATACACCGGTGATGAAGTGAACTGAGGTTCAGAGGGAATACGAAGTCCCCACTGACATGGGTAACAGCCTGCATGGAGTTTTGGAGTACGAATGGGCACCACATGCAGGAAGGAGATGGTATGAGGCCCATCACTTCTCCTATGAAACAGCTTAGATTCTAAGATGTCATGGTTATCAGAGACTTGAAGCAACTGAGGCCAGGTCTACACAGTCTGTGCGATGGAGCTGGTGCGACCTCCTCTGCACGAGTGGGCCTGTGTGCACGAGCATGTGACTGACATAGGGTGTGAGGAGCAGGAAACCTGGGACCAGGGGCCCTGGTGCATGTCCAAGGCTGTCTCTACTCTAGCCGGCAGCTTCAGGAAGCTACCGAAGCGTGCCGTCCTTCAGCCTCCACGTCTATACAAGGATCCTGGCTGTGCTCATCTCACAGCGGTGCAGCAAGGAGAGGGTGCTGATGCTCAGAGAGTGCTCGGAGAGCCAGGAAGACACAGAGGGTCCAGGACGTGTCTGACAACGAAATAAAAATAACCAGCCACACTGATGGCCAAGTTGTCGTCACCACCCACATACAGGCTCCTCTTCCGGGAGGGTCATGCTTTGAGTCTGTTGTTTTAAAGTTTTAAAATAAGTTTATGTGCTAAGTTACACAACCCCATGGGCTGTAGCCTGCCAGGCTTCTCTGTCCGTGGGATTCTCCAGGCAAGAATACTGAAGTGGGTTGCCATTTCCTCCTCCAAAATCAGTTTAAATTAATATTTTAAGTTAAATAACCATGTTTCATGTATTATACTTGCAGTTCAGTTCAGTTCAGTCACTCAGTCGTGTCCAACTCTTTGCGACCCCATGAATTGCAGCACGCCAGGCCTCCCTGTCCATCACCAACTCCCAGAGTTCACTCAGACTCATGTCCATCGAGTTGGTGATGCCATCCAGCCATCTCATCCTCTGTCACCCTCTTTTCTTCCTGCCGCCCAATCCCTCCCAGCATCAGAGTCTTTTCCAATGAATCAACTCTTGGCATGAGGTGGCCAAACTACTGGAGTTTCAGCTTTATCATCATTCCTTCCAAAGAACACCCAGGGCTGTATTATACTTTAGATTTTTTTTTAAAAAATCAAATACACAGGAGCACATATTTAAAGGAAGTAAGTTGACTTCATAATAAGCATTGCTATTTTTCCTTCCATCTACCTTATATCCTGAGATTCCTGCCAGCTTTAAGGCAATTAGTCTCATTCATGCCTTACCATATTGAAATTCCTTCCTGTGATTTCCAATCCATGGTTTTATTTCAATAAAACATTTTCTAGATTAAAATGGACTTTAGAGTTTTAAAATCAAAGACACAGAGTCAAACAATTCATCTCAGGTTTCAATACTGAATCAAATATACATTTTAAACTTTTTTAAAAGATTTTTCTTGATGTGGATCATTGTTAAATTCTTTATTGAATCTGTGTCCATACTGCTTCTGTTCTGTGTGTTGGTTTTTTTGGCCAGTAAGCACAGGGGATACCTACTCCCTGACCAGCAACTGAACATACACTCACTGCATTGGAAGGAAAGTCTTCACCACTGGAGCACCACAGAAGTCCTCATTTTAAAATATTCAAACATTTCTAACTCTTAAAGTTTCCAGCTAAATCCCCTAACTGTTCAGTAGGAATAGATCTAAAGTAGAGAATAATTTTCATGGAGAAAGCGCCAGCAAACATCGGACCACAGACACGCATCCAGTTGTTCCAAAGGTAATTGGTCTTTATCGCCCTTGAAAATGGAAAAAACTACACCAAACCTGTGCTTCTAATTACTCTCTGGCTTAACTTTCGTTGCATCCAAAGCGCTCTCCTCCGACAGAGGCACTTTCACACTTGATTGACAATGCAGTGAAGTCATAATTGGAATGTGGCAGAGACCTGCCATAAAGAGGTGAAGCACACAGATGAGGGAGCCAAGTCCTTCCCTCTTTCCTTTGGATGTCTGGGGAATTGAAAGCAGGATTCTCCCAGAGCCTGCCCCCTCCTCTTCGCAGAACAAAGCACGTTCTGCTGGCAGACGCCACATCGAACCGCACACAGGTTTCCACCCGGGAATGGGGACAACAGCTCTCTGGAGCTCCAGTCACCACCCTCTCTGTGTGACACTAGCCCATTAACATCTCAAATACATCAATTACCTGAAGGATGGTGGGGCCTTAGAAAAAGAAACAGCTCTGTTTAAAGGACAGCCACCATTTAGGCTCCCGAGTGTCACTGGAGAGGCCGGAGTCCTGACCGACATGCACCGTCCCCTGGACGTGCCTGGTGTGGCGTTCCTGCTCCTTTCCTGTGGCTCTCCTGGGATGAGCCAGAAATAGGACACATGCAAAGACAGCACGAGGATCCAGAGACCAACAACGTGACCTTTCTCCACCGAGAATTTCACTTCTCACAACATGTGGGATTTAAGTCATGTGGATCTGACTCTAAATGATTACTTGAAGATGGGGACTCTCCAAGTCCCCTTTTAACAACAATAACATTTTGTTGTTATTCAGTCACTCAGTCGTGTCCAACTATTTTCGACCCCATGGACTACAGCATACCAGGCCTCCCTGTCCTCCACCAACTCCCGGAGCATACTTAAACTCATGTCCATTAAGTCGGTGATGCTATCCAACCATCTCATCCTCTGTCATCCCTTTCTCCTCCCGCCTTCAATCTTTCCCAGCATCAGGGTCTTTCCCAAGGAATCAGTTCTTCACATCAGGTGGCCAAAGTACTGGAGCTTCAGTTTCACCATCAGTCCTTCCAGTCAATATTCAAGACTGATTTCCTTTAGGATTGACTGGTTGGATCTCCTTGCAGTCAAAGGGACTCTCAAGAGTCTTCTCCAGCACCACAGTTCAAAAGCATCAATTCTTTGGCACTCAGCCTTCTTTACGGTTCAACTCTCACATCCATATACGACTACTGGAAAAACCATACCTTTGACTAGATGGAAGTTTGTTGGCCAAGTAATGTCTCTGCTTTTTATTATGCTGTCTAGGTTTATCATAGCTTTTCTTTCAAGGAGCAAGTATCTTTTAATTTCATGGATACAGTCACCATCTGCAGTGATTTTGGAGCCCCCCAAAATAAAGTCTCTCACTGTTTCCATTGTTTCCCCATCTCTTTGCCATGAAATGATGGTGATGGCACCAGATGCCATGATCTTAGTTTTCTGAATATTGAATTTTAAGTCAACTTTTTCACTCTCCTCTAACTTTTACCAAGAGGCTCTTTAGTTCTTCTTCACTTTCTGTCATTAGGGTGGTTTCATCTGCATATCTGAGGTTATTGATATTTCTCCCCACAATCTTGATTCCAGCTTGTGCTTCATCCAGCCTGGCATTTCATATGATGTACTCTGCCTTTAAGTTAAATAAGCAAGGTCACAATATACAGCCTTGACGTACTCCTTTCCCGATTTGGAACCAGTCTGTTGTTCCATGCCTGGTTCTGACTGTTGCTTCTTGATCTGCATACAGGTTTCTCAGGAGACAAGTAAGGTGGTCTAATATTCCCATCTCTTGAAGAATTTTCCACATTTTGTTGTGATCCACACAGTCAAAGGCTTTAGTGTAGTCAATGAAGCAGAAGTAGATGTATTTCTGAAATTTTCTTGCTTTTTCTGTGATCCAACAGATGTTGGCAATTTGATCTCTGGTTCCTCTGCCTTTTATAAATCCATCTTGAACATCTGTGAGTTCTAGGTTCACATACTGTTGAAGCCTCAGTTGGAGAATTTTGAGCATTACTCATAAGAATTTTGAGATGTTCATACACATGCAAATTGAATCATCAATATAGTGATGAGCCAGTACGCAAATGGGATCTCACAGGATGGTGTGAAACCTCAAGTGAGGGGGAAAGTGAGCAGGTGAAAAACCCAAGTTTGTAAGAAACAGGGTGTCTGGTATTTCTGTAAAGATCTGTTTTGGAGTGATGGTAGTGATGAAAGTGATAGTGTTAGTTGCTCAGTTGTATCTGACTCTTTGCAACCCCACAGACTGTAGCCTGCAATGGAATTCTCCAGGCAAGAATAGTGGAGTAAGCTGCCATTCCCTTCCCCAGGGGATCTTCCTGACCCAGGAATTGAACCCAGGTCTCCTGCATTGCAGGCAGATTCTTTACCATCTGAGCCATCAGGAAAGCCCTATCATATAGTAATCCTTCTATGCCAAAGCATGTTCTCAGGACCCACCCCTTTCTGCCCCAGGTCAGGCTCCTTTGCAACAGCTCGGCCCTGATCCAGGGACCGGTGCCCTCCTTGCTTTGCTCAAGGGCACCCTGGCCTCCAGCTTCTTGTTCTGCTGTTTACCTGACTCTTCAAATTTATTCCCGTGAAACAGCCTTCATCCTCCCAGTTATCCCGTTTCTATAACTGGAACATAAAATTCAAAATCCATACGAAATATACACACTGGCCTGTATTTATCTTCTAAAAATAATGACAATTAGGTAAAGAGTAAATGAAAGTGCATTAATGAGGCAATTAAAAGTGCAGAGCATTTAGGAAACTTTATATTGACATGTAAATGTTGGCTTTTAAAATAAATGGGAGACAATTTTTGACAATAATCACAAAAATACATGCAGAGAGTATCTTTAGATGCCATTTTAAGTAATGGTACAACTGAAATCCTTTTTAAGTTTAAATGAATTAAGCCAGCACTTCTATAGTGGCTGAAATATTGCTTTTTCCCCACGTTTTGTATTTTTTTCCACTTTTGATTGACCCGAGTGCTCAAGTCTTCTTATCTCTAAAAGCTGCCTTGGACCCTGAGGCAGCTAAAATATTGATTAACCATTGCCAAAGTTTCAGTATTACTAAATCTTAAAACACAAACTAAGGTATATTAAAAAATTTAAGAGTTTATTTGAGCAAAAATTGATTGGAATCCGGCAGCACCAAACTGGAAGTGGGCAGGATCACTTTGCTGTCAGGAGCCAAGGGCGAGATTTTAACAGAAAAAGTGTAGAAATGAGCCAGGAAGTGATTGTCTATGGCTTGCAGCCTGAAGACTGGCTGTGCTCAGCACCTGATTTCATAATCCAAGACACTCACAGGGGTAAGGGATAGTTGGAGAGTTTGGGATGGTCAGGTACACACTGCTGTGTTTAAAATGAGTAACCAACAAGAACCTACTATACAGCACAGGAAACTGGCCAGTGTTAGGTGGCAGGCTGGATGGGAGGGGATCTTTGGGGAGACTGGATACATGTATATGTATGGCTGACTGGTTTGGCAGTAAAGAACTCGCCTGCAATGCAGGAGACACAGGTTCAAACCCTGGGTTGGGAAGGCTACAGTCCATGGGGTCTTGAAGAGTCTGACATGACCGAGCATGCCCATACACACATGTATGGCTGAGTCCCTTTGCTGTTCACCTGAGACTACAACACTATTGTTAATTGGCAGTACCCCAATACAAAATAAAAAGTTTAAAGAAAAATGCAAGACTAAAAATTGAAGTATCATTATAAAAAGATTCTGACTAATGCACGTGGCTGCTGTGGTGTTAGACAAGGTGGCTCTGACAGCTTCCTTTGTGTAGTTAGTTCAACTACATAATCATATTTCTACATGAAGCCCCATCGAAGCCCAATGAGCACACATCTTACACTGTACAGGATCCAAAGAATATTAGCTTTTGAAATAAATAAATAAGATAGAAGTTTGGTCAGAAACAAAATCTGAGGCCTGCTTCCTTCCTGTGTGCTAATGTTGGTTATGCTACCAGTCGCCGGTTCTCAGGTGCCAGCTCTCCATTAACGTAAGTCAGGGAGCAGATGTACGCCCTTACATCAGTGTTGGCACTGAAGTCATGCCAACTGTAGTGGCGAGGTCTGACTCATTGCTTGATATGCATCAGGAGGCCCAGTGCTTTCCTCTACCTGACCATTTAGAGATGCCCACAACTTCATAAATAAGGAAAGTGAAACACAGGATAACTTAACATCACATATGTAAGTATACAAAAGTAGAAAATAGCAGATAATTTTTTTTTAATATTTAAATGGTAATTCAGGAAAAGGCAATAGCACCCCACTCCAGTACTCTTGCCTGGAAAATCCCACAGACGGAGGAGCCTGGAAGGCTGCAGTCCATGGGGTCGCAAAGAGTCGGACACGACTGAGCGACTTCCCTTTCACTTTTCACTTTAATGCATTGGAGAAGGAAATGGCAACCCACTCCAGTTTTCTTGCCTGGAGAATCCCAGGGATGGAGGAGCCCGGTGGGCTGCCATCTGTGGGGTCACACAGAGTGGGACACGACTGAAGTGACTTAGCAAGCAAGCAAGCAAATGGTAATTCAAATTTGTGTGTGTGCATGCTCAGTTGCTCAGTCATGTCCATCTCTTTGGGACCCCATGGACTATAGCCCATCAGGCTCCTCTGTCCATAGCATTTCTCCAGATAAGAATACAGGAATGGACAGCCATTCCCTTCTCTAGGCGATCTTTCCTACTAAGGGATCAAACCTGAGTCTCCCATATTGCAGGCAGATTCCCTACTGAGTCACCAGGGAAGCCCTGAAAACGTATGATCTGGACTCCTTAGTCAGCTGCATTCAAATAACCTAATTTCTACTCATTGGACTAATTTTCAGTTTCTTAGGGTGTTATTCCATTCTGGTTGCTATAACAGAGTCCCACATGTTCCTAAGCTGGGGGCTTAGGAACAATAGACACCAACACCTCTTGGTTCCGGAGGCTGGAATTCTAGAATCAAGGCGTCAGTAGATTCAGTGTCTGGTGAGACCACGCTGCCTGGTTCAGAGACGGTGTCCCTGTCACTGAGTCATCACATGGCAGGTGGGGAGAGCGCATCTCTAGCTTGTCTTATAAGGACACTAACCCAGTCCTGAGGGATCCACCCTCCTGACCCAATCATGTCCCAATACCATCACTTTGTGGGGTAAAGTGATGTATAAATTTCAGAGGGTGTAGGGCCTTCTTCGGAGAAGGCAATGGCACCCCACTCCAGTACTCTTGCCTGGAAAATCCCATGGGTGGAGGAGCTTGGTAGGCTGCAGTCCATGGGGTCACTAAGAGTCGGACATGACTGAGCGACTTCACTTTCACTTTTCACTTTCATGCACTGGAGAAGGAAATGGCAACCCACTCTAGTGTTTTTGCCTGGAGAATCCCAGGGACTGGGGAGCCTGGTGGGCTGCCATCTATGGGGTCATACAAAGTCGGACACGACTGAAGTGACTTAGCAGCAGCAGCAGCAGAGCCTTCTTCCCTCCCAGGTGTTTTAGCTGATCTAATGATTGAATTGACATAAGATAGATCAGCAGGAGAAAGACAAAGCTCGCACACATGGGAGCCCCATACAGGTACCAAGCTCACAGGCTAGTCTATACCATCTGGAATTAAGCGGGGTGGGAGGGACTGAGAGCTCAAAGAGGACGAGGTGACGATTTTCAGAGGATGAACAGATTTTTGGTAAATGTCTGGCCTGTCGTGCAGATATGTCTTTCAGATATAAAAGGTAACTCTCTTCCTGGTATAGGCTCCTATCCAAGTTCTTCTGGATGACAAAGGGCAAGCTAAGACCCAAGTCTGCTGGGTCTCAACTGCCTTCAGCTCAGAAGAATCCACATTTTGAGGTGGCATGTTCTGCTACCCCTGCTCCCATCTTTGAAATTTCCCAAAGGTAAAGGGGAGAGACTGACTTTGTAGATTCTTCCATCTTCTTGGACCATCCTCCTTCTCCCGACAAGAGGTCAGGTTAGTTAAACTCATTACAGGAGGTGGTGATGCACAGGCTGATTCTATGCAAGCAGGTAAGCATTTCTGTAGAAACAACCACCAAAAGCCAAATAATAACTGAAGTAGACTGTAATCCCAGTTTTCTAGTTCTGCATCCAACTAGTCTAGAAAAGTCCTAGATGTTGGCTAGAAGCATATTCAGATGGAGTGAAGGGAGGAGAGGCAATCTGACAGATGCTGTGATTTGCAATCGGGATGTCTGTGATGACCTTACAGGCTGCACAGCAGCAGACAGAAGTCTGTCCATATGTGAGATGCCGTGGTGGTTTATCTGCAGGGGACAGCAAATTTATTTTGCAGGGTTTTAGGAAGAGGAAGGTCTTGGTTCTCCCTGATTTCAAGTCAGAGTGGTGGGAAAAAATTGGAAATGTTAGTTTGGAGAGTTGTATTCAAATACTGGAGAAACTACGGATTCAGGATTCAGTTAGTTTACAGATAGAAAACAAAACCAGAAAAAATTAATAGCACTAGAATCTGATGTCCATAAAGATATCCGGGGAAAATTTTCTCTATAATCAACCTTAGTTTTATAGAAGATAAGACTACTTTGTTTGCAAATTAAGCCAAGTTTCAGTAACCTTGATCTGGTTATTCACATGAGTTTGGCAAGAATAGTAACCGACCATATTGGCCCTCGGCACTGCTTCACTGAGGAATTACAGGTGGGCAAGAATTTGAAGAATTTGGCAAGAACAGTAAAGCATGACCACACTCACTGTAGGTGAGAAAAGTAGCTAACTGAAATTTTTTAATCTACTAGTGAAGAAGTTGACAACACTCTGGACAATAACTTGGAGGCATTTCAAACTTGAATACCCACAACATGTTCTCCAGCAATGCAAAAGGTCCCAGCGAAAGGTCACACACAAGCACAGCAAAATGCGCTTACACACAAGCACAGCAAAATGCGCTTAGGAGCACTTCAGCTGATAACAGCCAGAGACTGTACATGATGGAGACGTCTATTAACTGGAAATGGATAAATAAAATACGGTGTGCTCACATGATAGAATATTACACAGCTGTGGGAGTAAATGAACCACAGCTATACAGGGAAAAGGGGATAAATCACAGAAGAATGACATGGAGCGGAAAATAAAAATGTAAGACTGCAAACAGCATAATGCTATCTATATAAGGTCAAAAGTGCAAAACTATGGTGCAAAAGTGCAAAACATGGTGTTTAGGAATACATACTTTGATAAAACTAAAAAACAAAGGAAAGAAGCAATCCAGGAGAGTGGCTCCCTTCAGGTCTGGCAGGAGTACACAGTAGCTTATATGGCAAAGTTAACAGGTTACTTCTCAAGTTGCATGTTAAGTCCTTGAACATTAGTTCTATCATGCTTCAGAACTTAGTTTGTGTCCTCCAAATACATAAAGCATTACATGCTATTCATCTACAAAGTAAATCCTGATGTATTGGTGATAAAATTGTAAGTGATTATTTTTTACCATCTGAGTGTAAAGACTAATGAGAAAAATAAGTCACCAGAAGTGTTTTCAAGCATAAATAGAAGTAATCCCAACTGTACGTTCATTAAAAGAAAGTTCTGATGTATCAGCCTTGAGATGAGTGATCTGAAAGGTCAGGATGCTAAGAAATGCTCTCATTATGAAAAGAAAGTCTTCAGAGTGAACTAATCAAGGCTTCTCAAATCATGACAGGGATTAAAACCTTGACACAAATGTGTTTTGACAGTCGTCAAAGGATTCAGAGTAAGAGTCTACAATCAGCAGACTCCAAAAAAGGAGTCACTGCCAGAAATTCTCCACACAAGAAACACAAGCAAGGTGGCCTCAAAGCGAGGCAGGCGAGAACAAGGAGAAACCTGAGGTTAACAAGTTAACACACAAAAGAAGGAAATTCCGTATGTGCTGGCATGGAGTCTTACATCTTAAGGTCCCACAGCCCATGTAGAGGCTTAATCAAAGACTGTATATAGTCTTTACCAGGCCAGTACTCGAAATCACAAATGCAGAATGCTTAACAATCACCAACTCTACAACAGCCATATTTCAAACAAACCACAAACCCACAGAATCGAGGACACATGGCTATCAATATTATACTCAGGCTAAAGCCTTTTCTTGACTAACAAGATACCTTGTGGTTTGTTGAGATAGAATGAGACACTTGAGTAGACATTTGAGGGAACGTGCGATGATTCACATAAGAACTGAAGGATTATAGTACATCCTGAGACTTACCAATTCTAACTGAAGAGACCCAAAGTTCTTTCTTAACAGGATTTAAAAAAATTTATGACTACTCAAACATACTTTTAAAGCATTTCGGCCTTCAAAGGGAATAAAGGCAAAAATACCTACCAACTGACGTACAGGGATAATATTAAGTATATATATATTCAAACACATTATTATTCATATATGGATGTGGGCACACACAATTCAAATGTATTTGTGTTAATGAATGTTCGCATACATGTGAAATTCTATTAGTCAAATATCTATTGAGCATGCTCTGCACAGATATTATTACAAGTTATGTACTTAGTATTTTGAATAAGCAACTTGCTGTATTTTATTAAGTAAAGAACAATTCTAGGTTAAGACAGTGGAAACAGATTCATGGTGTCTAGAAATCCTCTTCCCAAATCCTCAGTCCTAAAGCCATTTAAAATAAAGATACAAATCTTCCTAGATGAGACAGAAGGGCTGAAAGCTTTAGAGCAATATGAAACCTGGAAAGTAGATGACAAAGAGCAGCTCACTTAGCAGACCCTACCAGGCACCTATAAGCCTGTGGTGAGATAGCACAACCAACTCGATTTAAATGCTTAATCCCTGAGTAGCTCAGGAGCAGCACATACACGGCTGGAGTCAGGGATGAAGGGCTAAAGCAAAGAGATGAGCAAGGGTGGTTGATTCTACAGGTCACTCTGACTGGCCGCAGGGTCCCAGAACACCTGGTGTAGGATGATTCAGATGAGCCTGTGAGAGTGTTTCTGGATGAAGTGAACGAGCATCCTCCATAATGGGTGATGCTCCTGCACTAGGTGAGGGTCTGAGAAGAGCAAGACTGTCTCCTGGGTCAGGGAGCTCCTGCTTCCCTGGCTGCCTCCGAACTGAGATTGGGGCTCCTCTCCTGTCCAAGATAAAAACTTAATCCCCAGGCATTTTCCATCAAAAAGTACCTGAGCATGTGCTTCACCGAAACAAGGGCATAAACCAAGAAAGAAACACACAAGATTCACAGAAAACAGGAAATACAGGAGGGAACCAAAGAGGAATCCAAGATGATGGTGAAGCAAATTCTGATGACTACCACAGGCAAAATGCAGAGGGTAATTACTTTAAATTGGAATGAGCTTGAAAATCTCTGACCAGGAACATGGCAGTGACTGGCATCCATAACTATGTTTCCTTCCAATGACAACTGGAAACTACAAAATCATTACTCTGATCAGAGATCTTTGATTGGACTGTGCCTGACACTGAACTTCAGTGGTGACACTGAATTTCAGTGGTTACCCTGAAACTTGCTGTTATTTTGTTAATCACCTTCTGATCTCCATGGAATACAGAATATGCAAATATACCCAAATTAGATTAAACTCTGCTCTCTATAGACAATATCTCTGAAAGGATATAATAACCTGCTATCAGTTATCTCTAGAGAGAAAACTGAGTGACTGCTGAAATAGGTTATGAAGCAGAATTATATTTTTATGCCTTTCTTATTTCTTTTGAATTTTTATCATAAACATGATTTATTCAAATTGAATAAAATACATTTTCTAAAGACATTAGCAGCAAATGCAAATACAATTTGAGCCAGCAATTTTACTTGTAGGATTCAATGATCTATTTAGAGATACTTTCATTGCAATACTAAGCTAAAAAATTATCAGAAATGATCCAAATGCTGGTTATCAAGAGACTAGTAAAGAAGTGATGGTTGGTAGATAAATCTCTTCAGAAACACCAAAATGTGAATGAGCTGGTTAGGTATTGATAGAGAATGCTTCCCAATATTCCTTATTAAGGAAAAGAAAAGCAAAGTTAAGAATGTATAATATGCTACCATTTGTGTAAAGAGAAAAGATTAAGTTTTATATATCTATTGCTCAGATGTGCATGAAATGCAAGTGAAGGGATAGGAGAAAACTGCTGCTGAAAACATCAGTTTCATATAGAGAAGAGCAATTCTGCTATAGGGTCATGGATGGTAAGGGTTCTGCTGCATTTATTCCTGTATCTTTTACATTTTGAACCCAGAATGTATGACCCCAAAGTTTACTTTATAGGGTCAAGTAGAGTAAGTGAAATAATTTGAGAAGTGAGAAATAAAAAATAAAGATCAAATGAAAATGACTGATCTAAGGAAGAGCGAACTGTACACAGAATTTGTTTTCCAAGAAAAAGTGTTAAAAGATGGTCTTAAAGGAGGTTTGTTGCTCTGGAGAGTCTTTTTATCTCTCTTTGAACAAAAAAGAGAAACTGGTTAGTCCACAGCTAACCTCACACTCAGTGAAATGTTTATAGCTGATCAGGAGCAAGACAAGAATGCCCATTCTCTCCAGTCTTATTAGACTTAGTATTGGAAGCCAGAGCAATTAAGAAAAACAGACATTAAAATTGAAAAAAAAAAAAGGAAGCAGAACTGTCACTGTTTGCAGATGTATTAAAAAGCAGAGACATCACTTTGCCAACAAAGGTTCATCTAATCAAAGTTACAGTTTTTCCAGTAGTCATGTATAGTTGTGAGAGTTGGTCCATAAAGAAGGCTGAGCACTGAAGAATTAATGCTTTCTAACTGTGCTACTGGGGAAAACTCTTGAGTGTACTTCAGAGAGCAAGGAGATTAAACCAGTCAATCCTAAAAGAAATTAACCCTAAATATTCATTGGAAGAACTGATGCTAAAGCTGAAGTTCCAACACTTTTGGCCATCTGATGAGAAGAATCGACTCACTGGAAAAGACTGATGCTGGGAAAGACTTAAGGTAAGAGAAAGGGGCAGCAGAGAGTGATGGTTAGATAGCATCACCAACTCAACAGACATGAATTTGAGCAAACTCTGGGAGATACTGAAGGACAGAGGTGCCTGGATGCTGTAGTCCATGGGGTCATGGAATCAGACATGACTTAGTGACTGAACAACAAAAATACAGAAGCCCCTAAAGAGCTCCAAAAACTGTTAGAATAAAATTTACTAAAGCTGCAGAATACAAAAATCATTATGCGAAAGCCTGTTGCTTTTCTACGTAACAGTAATGAACCATTGGAACAAAATTAAGAAACAATCCCAGTTACAGTTGCATCAAGAAGAGTGTCTGGAACAAATTTAACCAAGGAGGCAAAAGACATGTACACTGAAAACCACAAGACATTAATGAAAGAAACTGAATACACAAACTGGACCAGTATCTAATACCATACACAGAAGTTAAGGGATGAGGCACATAAGTAGAGAAACAGCCTGAGAAAATGAAGGTGAATTGAAAACTGGTCATTGATGACCTGGGGAAACACAGCCCCGATAGCTCCCCAGTGAGGATAGTGGGATCCACAGCTGTGCTGGGGGTGGAGTGGTGTTACATTTTTCTCTGTGTTGTTTTCTCAGACTTAGCTTATTTTAGCACAAAGCCTAATCTCTATGTGCCAGCAAAATGCAACAACAATTTGAGGATTACTGTCATAAAATGGATCTTTGTTGCTTCCAATTGTAGCACCAATTCAGAAAATCATGTCTTATTCAAAGTGTAAAATTACCCTTAATATGTAATAAATGAATATTTGCAAAATAATTTGTTACTTAAAACAAGGTCTCGGTAATTTGCAATTATCTAAGTAAATTCATATTGAACAGTGGAAAGTCATACCATAAGATTCACAGGGATCTTAGAAAGAAAATAAGATTTCTCCTAAGTGTTTTAAGTATTTGTGCTGGTTCTATTACTTATAATTCTGAAAGTATGAAAGCAAAAATCTTAAAGATCAGTGAAAAATACCTTGAGATATATTGAAAAGTGAAGTGAAAATGTTAGCTGCTTAGTCATGTCCAGCTCTTTTGGGACCCCATGAACCTGCCAGGCTCCTTTGTCCATGGAATTCTCCAGGCAAGAATACTGGAGTGGGTAGCCATTCCATTCTCCAGGGGATCTTCCCAACCCAAGGACTGAACCTGGGTCTTATGCATTGTAGGTGGATTCTTAACCATCTGAGCTACCAGAGATAATATTAGGAAGCTCAAAGGGAGTAAAGAGTCTTGTAGAATAGCATCACTATTCAAAAAATAGGATGAATATATAATGACATCAAAGTCATTGACATTGACTTTAATCCCACAAATGACATTGTGGGAAAACAAGACTGAAAATGGAAAAAAAAAACCTCAGTGTAAGATTGGTGTGAAATGTTTTCTCAAGAAAAGGTGAACGAAGTCCTGCTCCTCCAAGGATGTGCATTGCCTTCCCATCACCGTCAGACCAGCTGGTACATGAGAGCCATGGTTTGTTTACAGCCCTGGTCCTGCCCTGACTACATCACAGTGAGGAGCACGGGGCCCTCCCGCTACAGACCCACTCATCAGCACCATGCCTGTGCCCCAGATCTTCTGAGACTCAGCGACTGGAAGTCTCGTCAGTGTGTGGTTTCTCTGCTGGTTCCTGGCAGCTGTCAAAGCCACACTCATGCAGCAGCCAGCAGAACATTAGTGTCCCAAGGAAAGACACAGCACTTCCAACACGGCAAGGTCTGACCCAATGCCTTATTTAGCTTTTTTTTTTTTTTAACAGGCAGGAATCTGGAATGACAGTCGATTTTTTTCCCTCTCCTGTCTGCATTCGAGTTTTCAAGACGCATTCAGGGTCAGCTGTGAATCTAGTCAAAATTAACTGAAATACCACCTTAAACACTTGTATGATTGATGATATTTATAAGTGATAGCACTTCATTTTGACTGAGATTCTGACAAAGATTAAACTTCCCTGAATGCAATATGAGTTCAAAGAACACACCTTTAAAGAAAACCTTGAGCTACAGCTAGAAACTAGATGTGTTCATAATTTGCCAAATTTTGAATCCCTGCTGAGATGGTGCACCCCTTTACACATTGCACATGGACTCAGTGAAGTCAAGGACAGCTTGCTAACCACACACACTTAACGTTGAGTCCTGTGTCTACAAGAGTGTCACCTGTTATTCTGCTCTGCGGTAGCAAAGAATGTCCAACAGCTTTGATTTTGAAGGAGCTGACCCTTTATTTTCATCATTCTGCCAAAAAAGTAGGGATATGAAACGGCAGGAAGATATCTCAGTGCCTTGAAGACAAGATTTGAACAACCAGACTTTCCTCCCTTCTGGTCAATTGTAAATTGACAAAAGCAAACCACAGCAGCCCAGATTTAGGGGAATCTTTTATCTCATTATCAAGATCCTTTTAATTTGCAGAGTTTCTCAGAGCTCATAAATACCTCTTCCCCCGCCTCTGTACGATGTAAGAACAGATGAAAGAGAAGTGTAATGGTTCTGATCCCATTAGGGCGTCGACATTAGTGGGGGAGCAATTTTAAAAGTAATTGACTATACTTTACTGGCATCAGGAGGGGGCCGCTGTGAAGACCCGTCCTGCTTCGAGGTTAGTGCTGGCGCTGTTCGTCCTCTGCTGTGTGCCCATGTGTTAGGTCTGTGTCCCTTCAAGGCATCACGATTCAAAGCACAACAGAAGAAAAATCATGCAGGGTTGGCTCCTGCTGCCTGCGGTGTTCTGTTCACACCCTGCTCCACCAGGGGAACCTAAAGTAAGGCTCTGTTCCCTCTGGTGATGCAAAGCTTAACAACCCCAAAGGATCCAGGAAAGCCTTAGTGTTGATACAGATTAATTCACGGGACATGGTCCAAGGGTTGTTTATATAGAGGTGTTCCCTTTCTATTATAAACTTACATGGCCCATATTTAAAGCTGTATGTTAAATAGCTTTAGATTTACATGAAAGATGTGATTATTAGAGTTCCCATGTACTCCACATCCAGTTCTTGTTACTGAAGGCATGTTACATCACAGCACATTTATCACAAGTATGGAACCAAGTTGATACATTATTCTTTACCTACATCCACACTTTATTCCTATTTCAGTTTTTCCCTAGTGTCCTTCCTCTGTTCCAGGATCCCACACGCTCACCCACTGCATTCACTGGTCATACTTTCTTTGGCTCCTCTTGGCTGAGACACTTCTGGCTTTTCTGGATTTTGATGACCTTGGCAGTCTTGAGCAGCTCTGACTGGGTACATGGTAGGCTGTCATTCAAATGGAGTTTTTCAAATGTCTTTGTCATGGTTAGACTGCATAAAAGATTTTGGGAGAAAGACCAGAGGTAAAGTACCCTTTCATCACAAACTATCAAGGATACGGGCTGTCAACACAACTCATCACTGGTGGTGCTGACCTGGATCACTGGGCTGAGGTCGCACGTGTCAAGTTTTCCATGCAAAGTGTTTTCCTCCCTTCCATTCTTTTCTCTTTGAAAGTCAAGAAAAGCAGCCCGCACTGAAGAGAGTTCAAACTCCACCTCCTTGAAGAGAGCTACATGATTTAAAAATCTTTTGCACAAAAGACTTGTCTATTTTTTGCCATTTATAAATTCAGTTTACATCAGTAAGGACTCATGGAAATTTGCTATTCACTTTGTTCAGACTTCACCACTGAGAGGTTTTAGTTGGTCCCCGTGCCCTCTGCCTTGCTCTCACTGTCTCTGTGTTCTTGGCTTTTGAGCTCAGGCTCATTGTATGTACTCCCTTCCCCAGTCCTAGAGTCAGCCATTTTTCTAAGATCCCTGGACCCTCTGATGAGTGTTGTATTATTAACAGAGACCAAACTCTGGGCACTGGGTGTGGTCAGTGCTGCTGGGCTCCTATTGCCTCCTGGGCTTGTCAGCTGACAGAGGAAGGAAACATGTATGCTAATTTCCCTGTATACAAATACCTAGACATTTTTCTGTGTATCTGTTTGTATCTATTTGACATAATAATAAAGTCCTCTGACTTTGTGGAGAAGCTTTATACTACCAGGTTCTTCCAAGGGTTCACCTTTTAGTTCCAAGATTCATAACTTGTGGGGACATGGTGTCTAGCTTGCTACATATAAGTGTTAGCCCCTCAGTCATGTATGACTCTTTGTGACCCCATAGACTGTACCCCACCAGCTTTCTCTGTCTGTGGAATTTCCCAGGCAAGAATACAAGTGGGTAGCCATTCCCTTCTCCAGGGGATCTTCCAGACCTAGGGATTGAACCCAGGTTTCCTGCATTGCAGGCAGATTTTTTATCGTCTGAGCCAACTGCATATTTCAAAGTTACTAGAAGTAGATCTAAAAGTTCTCATCACAGGAAGAAAATTTTAACTGTACAGTGATAGATTTTTATCTAAACTTAGACTGTGTTGATCCTTTTTCAGTATGTACAAATATGGAATTATGCTATTCAACTAACACAATTCAAATTTACCTCAAACTTCCATCCAGTTCCATGAATCTCCCACACCAAACTGTGCTCCCTCTGCACTAATGGCTAGGCGTAGGTCAGGCAGGGCCTACTCTAGAATCTGAGTCTCTGAGCACAAGGTCACCTGGCTGCACACATGCCATCAAGGCACCTTTCCTCTAGGAGCTGAGTCTGCACTCAACTCCTGCACCCAGGAAAAGCCACTGAGGTTGTGAATGCCTGTTGATATTTTTTGCATTATTTGCATCAACTGGACATGGAACAACAGACTGGTTCCAAATCGGAAAAGGAGTACGTCAGGGCTGTATATTGTCACCCTGCTTATTTAACTTCTATGCAGAGTACATCATGAGAAACGCTGGGCTGGAAGAAGTACAAGCTGGAATCAAGATTGCCGGGAGAAATATCAATCACCTCAGATATGCAGTTGACACCACCCTTATGGCAGAAAGTGAAGAGAAACTAAAAAGCCTCTTGATGAAAGTGAAAGAGGAGAGTGAAAAAGTTGGCTTAAAGCTCAACATTCAGAAAACAAAGATCATGGCATCTGATCCCATCATTTCATGGCAAATAGACGGGGAACCAGTGGAAACAGTGTCAGACTTTATTTTGGGGGGCTCCAAAATCACTGCAGATGGTGAATGCAGCCATGAAATTAAAAGACGCTTACTCCTTGGAAGAAAAGTTATGACCAACCTAGACAGCATGTTGAAAAGCAGAGACATTACTTTGCCAACAAAGGTCCATCTAGTCAAGGCTATGGTTTTTCCAGTGGTCATGTATGGATGTGAGAGTTGGACTGTGAAGAAAGCTGAGTGCCGAAGAATTGATGCTTTTGAACTGTGGTGTTGGAGAAGACTCTTGAGAGTCCCTTGGACTGCAAGGAGATCCAACCAGTCCATTCTGAAGGAGATCAGCCCTGGGATTTCTTTGGAAGGAATGATGCTAAAGCTGAAGCTCCAGTACTTTGGCCACCTCATGCGAAGAGTTGACTCATTGGAAAAGACTCTGATGCTGGGAGAGATTTGGGGCAGGAGGAGAAGGGGATGACAGAGGATGAGATGGCTGGATGGCACCACTGACTCGATGGACGTGAGTCTGAGTGAACTCCAGGAGTTGGTGAAGGACAGGGAAGCCTGGCATGCTGTGATTCATGGGGTCGCAAAGAGTCAGACACGACTGAGTGACTGAAATGAACTGAACTGAATTGAGACACACTGTAGCCAGAACCACTTGATTTCTAATCTGCCACTCAGACCTTTTTTTCCAGTAGCAGAGGTCCATTTCCTATCAGACACTTTTATACCCAGCTGTCATGTTTGGTTCTGTTTATTAGCCTTATCTTTAATATCTTCTTTCTTTCTAGTAATTTGTTAAGTTTGTATTTTCTTATAGTAATTTCCTTCTAGTAATTTGTTCAGTTTTTATTTTCTATGTCAAGTGTGTCCTTTAAAACATATTCTGATGACTAAGTTTTGGATTTTCTAGGACTTTTTTCACTTTTGTAACTTTGATGGTTTGTTTACCAGCATGAAACCCTAAATGGCCTACAATCAAACATCCTCCCACTGTGGAGAATGTGCGTGTGCTTCTATAAAGACCTCCTAGGGGCATCACAGACCCTGATTGAACCTGTATGTCTTGACTTGAAGTTTTATGAACCAAAAACATCAGTAAAAAATTGAATCCAAACCCTATATGAGACAGTGTTTTGTTTCTAGACCGTGTTTTACAGGCAGAATCCAGAGTTGTTTTTCTGTCCAGTGAGAACATGCCTGGCCTTCCTGGGTCTTTCTCACTCAGGACCCAGCCACAGTCTGACTGTAGCTTCATCCCCATGTACTTGTCTCCCCCTGTTCATTTGTGGTCTTTTGGGCCACTAAATGCCAAACCACAGTGTCACTAAGGGTAGCACATTTCCATGCAGTAACTGAAGCCCTAGAGGGAAAAGGCACATTGTATTTTTTGTCCCTGTTTAATTTTTGCCCTGGGAGATTTTCCTGTTTATTCTGAGTTTAGTTTTGCATTTGAGAGATTTGTTATACTTTATCTGATGTTTCTAGGTGTTTTGTGGTAGGACCACTTTGGGTGTTTTCTCTGTTACGTTGTTTTTGGATATGATTATATTTTAAAATCATAGCATATAAATGATTACCCAGCAATTCTTTGACAGATGAGAAAAGATGAGACCCTAACAGGTGGACTTCTCTAGTTTCCATGTTGTATAGTTTAACCTAAAACTCTACTGTCTCTTGACTTCAGACCCAAGATTTCCAGTAGACACATTATATCTGTTGAAAACTTCCCAGAATAACAGGAAAATAAGGCATAAGCAGAAGCAGGCAAGAGGCACCTGGTTCACTCAAGGGAACCCCAAAATTCAGGGTCAGGGGCAGATCTGGTTTCAGTCATACAGCAATATGCTGATTTCAAGATGCAAAAATAGGGAGCCCAAGGTGGAGAAATCAGGCAACAACTGCTCCAAGGTCAACTGACCCCTGACATCATTTAGACTAGCGCCCTAGGGCTGCTGCCAGGAATTCAGTGCCAAATCTTATCATAAAGCAACACCGACAAGCCCACCGAGGGGGGCTTCTAAAGCAAGAGGCCTGTGTTCTTCCAACACAAGGAGCAGAAGCTGAGGAAGACAAGGTAACACCTGGTCTAGCTGAATCCTGAACTTGGAGGGCTTCTTTCCTATAAAGTAGGGGTCCCCCATGTGTTTGGCACCAGGGACAGGTTTCATGGAAGACAATACTTCCATGGACAAGCAGGATGTAGGGGAGGGATAGTTTCAAGATGATTCAAGTGCATTGCATTTATTGTGCACTTTATTTCTACTATCATATCAGCTCCTCTCAGATCATCAGGCATTAGATCCCGGAGGCTGGGATCCTGCTATAAAGAATGATACTGAAGCAATCAGTGAGACTTGAACATGACCATGAAATACATGAAAGCATTAAATCAATGTTAATAAGGTTCTTGGTTATGAAAGTATGTTTTTGATATTAGCAATAAGAGGGGAAAGCTCAACTTAATCTCAAGTTGTTCTGGCAAAAATCACAGAGACTGAGATGCACACACCAGAGTGGGTTCTGCCTGAAGACCCCATGTTGTCCAGCACATAGACAGTCAGGGCCCAGCACCCTCTTCAGACAGCTGACAACACAGGTTTCCAGGACTCATGGCATTTTGCCTAATGTGGTGAAGTCTTGGCATGTTTAATGTCACCTCATAAACTGAGAACAACTTGATTACAGGAGAACATGGGTAAATAATGCTTGCTGCTGCTGCTGCTGCTGCTAAGTCGCTTCAGTCGTGTCTGACTCTGTGCGACCCCATAGACAGCAGCCCACCAGGCTCCCCCGTCCCTGGGATTCTCCAGGGAAGAACACTGGAGTGGGTTGCCATTTCCTTCTCCAATGCATGAAAGTGAAAAGTGAAAGTGAAGTCGCTCAGTCGTGTCCGACTCTTAACGACCCCATGGACTACAGCCTACCAGGCTCCTCCGTCCATGGGATTTTCCAGGCAAAAGTACTGCAGTGGGGTGCCATTGCCTTCTTTGAAATAATGCTTAGATAAAGTCAAATTACAACCACAGGTTCAGGCTGTGACTTAAATATATCAATCTGTTCCTATACTTACAGGTAATCCTGATTTATTCGTGATCTGTTTACACTATCATCTGTTACCTTTCTCTAGTATTTTCCAGAAGGTGCCAAAGGAGGAAAATGTGGATGAAAAGGTAAAAAATATACTAACCTTTTTATTCTTTAGTTTATGTTTTTTACAAGCTGATTTGAGGATAATACGACACAATTTGCTGGTGCACATCTTCATCGAGTTCACTGGACACCAGGATTCCACAGAAATAGATTAGAAATCACCATTTAGAACAGAAGTAGCAAACACTGTTTTATGAGTTTCATTAAACAGACCCTAATGGAGCACCGTGGTACACAGTCCACACTGAGCCTAGAGCCGGTAGGTACCTGAGTCCCAGCTCTGTGGCAGAGAGGACCCCAAGCCTCCATGAGCCTCAGTTTCCACACCTTTACCTGCAAAATAGAAGCACAGAAGCACAACCTCTGAATCACAGATTTCGTTAGGATTAAATGAGGGACATGTGAGGTGCTTAGAGATGTTTGTGCTGACCTGCCACCAGGTAAGTGTTCAGTTCACCTTACCTTTACACACACCATCCAATAAAACAGCATGGCAAACACTGACACCTGCTTTACTTCTCTACACACGGGCACAGAGACTCAGGGGAGCAGAGTGGGTGAGCTGCTAAGGTTACTCAAGAAGGGGGCATCTGCCTTCTCCAGGCTAAGCTCAGAGGCTCTCAGACCCTTGCAGGTTTGGTTGCTGAGCTGAATTACATGAAGCAATTTCTAAAAATTTTAAGAGGGATATTTAAAAATGAATTATTAACCTTGATGATAGTTTAAACTGATTTACCGAAAGAAGTAGTGAAAATTTGAGATTTCAATATTTACCAGGAAGCATTTGGACTAAGAATATGAAGAAACATCCTCAAAACTCCTGAAAAGATTGAGATTTCTCACCAGTTTGGCTCTTATGAAGTCTGCTTTCATTATTAGCATTTTTGCTTAACTTGTCAGATCTGGATGCCTTTCAGGATCAATTTAAATTTGTAAGTGCAGCCGAAACGAACTCGTTGTGCATTCCTAGCTCGGCTGCTATTGACAGCTGCACCCAGAACAATGTACAAATGCAAACTGCTCCAACAATAGCCTGCAGCAATTACGTCCCAATAACTGTTCAGAAACTGCCACACCTGCTTTCCATCCATCCTTATTAACAAGCACAATTCACAACCTAAAGTGATAGAAAACAAACTAACTGTTACCAGCTGGTCCACGCAGATGCTGAGACGGATGTCACTGAGGTGAGGGACCCGGTTCCACACAAGCTGCAAATGTGTGATCAAAGTCCAGAACTTTCCTTGATCCATTCCGCTGGGACCAAATGGATGTTATTGTCAACATGCAACAGGCCACCCTGGTTCCTGACGTGAAAGAAGCGAGATTTATGAGCAAGTTGACCGATTTGGAATAAGAGCTTTTAAAATTTCTGGAACCTTTCAGTATTCCTGATTTAGTCTCGAGAGGGAAACAGCTTTTAGTGTCTCATCCTTGATTGGCATTTGGAGCAGGCCGACCTGGGATGAAAGGGTGGTGACTAGCACCCGCTGTCTTCCAACTTGCGAGGAAGGTGGCACAGGGGGGCTCAGGGGCAGAGAAGATATAAACAACCAACCTATTATTCACGTTCAGTATCTCCTCAAATGAGACAGACCAGCGTGACAGCAACCAGACTTCCTTTGTAGTTAAGGCAAAGTATTGATGACAGTCATCCATTCCTCGAAATCAAGGTGAATTTTGCACTCAGCTCAATAGGACATGTGCCCCATAGCACCACAGGGTCTGTTCAACAAGGAAACAGCAGGAGTGACCCAGGTGAAGAAACGGCAGAGCATAAACCAGACCAGACTGGCTCATTACAAATGCAACGCCTTACATGTTTAATTCTACAAAGTGGAACTCTCTCAAAAACAATGTTGTCAGAGTCTGAAATTCCTCTGGACGGAAGGCCTACTTTAGCTCATATTTTTCCAGAAACAAAGGCTCTAGGACAGGAGAAAGTGTGCGTTGTACACTCATGGGCCTGCACCACGAACGGCATAGATTTTCCTCTGTGAGAGACAAAAAACAAGCTGCTGCCCACGTGTCTGTAAAACCACCTGCTGGGTTATGGTGATGATACAGAAAACCTACTAAAATAGATCTCTCAAATCCTTATGTTGCAGGAAAGATGAGGAGGAATCAGCATAAAAAAGGGTGAAGAAAGTTAGATTGGCAGGACAAATAGAATCTGGCAATAGTGCTGTGTTTATTTCACAGCTTGATTCTGAAGGACCACCTCTTCTGGGAAGCCTGCCATGGACACCTCATTTGAAAGAGCTAACTTCTCACCTACCATCATCACTGTTCCCATCCTTCTGCTTAACCTCCCCCCTCCCATCACCACTATCAGACTCCAGACAACTGTTTCTGTTTTGCTTTGAGATGTTCAGTGGTGAGTGTATCCCACAAGAGGAAGATAAACCACGGGACAGTGGGAATATGTCCCTGGACCTCTGGAGTCTACAGAAGAATCTACAGAAGAGGCTGAGACATGGTAACTCAGCAAAACTCAGAACGAACAAAGGTGCAAGCTCCAAATTCTACAAATTCATCTCTACAAAAAAATGGACCTCATCTGCCGTACACCAACAAACAAAAGAAAGCCCAGACACCACCTTTTTCTGCTAAAAATCTGTCTTTCCTTTATACATGCTGCAAATCTCTTGATTTTTGGTCCTTATCATTAAACAGGAAATAAACTGAAAGTGTAGATTCTGCAGGGTTTCCGTTACCTTAAGAGGGGAAACAATTTCATCGTTTTGGGGATGGCTTTGCAGTGTGAATGTGCATGCCCTTGTTACAGCCTTAAACAGAAACCAGCCCTAAAAACTCCCCAAGCAGACAAAACCAGTATAGTCACAGAGGCGGAGTTGAACTATGCTTCTTCTGTGAAACTCGCCTGATGCCTTGTTTCTGCTCTGGAACCATAAGCAAAACAAACTGTCTCCTGAGGATGCTATGAGGTCACCACTGACCAAGTCAACATCATTTAGGAAAATTCTAGAATCATAACCAGTCACGGCGAAGAATAAAGTCACTGCTCTCTTGCCGCAGAAGCTGCGTTAACAGCGCACTGCTGAGCCTCACCCTGTCTGGTTGGAGGCTCTTGGTTTGCCAACTGTTTTTTTGGTGTCAGAGCACAGCGTTCACTAATCACTGCTTGGGTGACTCACTGTTTCTCCTTCTGCTGTTTCTGAGCTTTTGGCAGCATTTAACATTTTCAGTTATTGCTTTATACTTTAATCTGGACATGCAATGTTATAATTTACGCCATTTCAAACAGAGGAAACTATGTACACTGTCAAGTCCATAATTTTTCAGAAAAATATGAGTAATTTGTGGGGCTTCCCAGGTGGCATAGCAGTAAAGAACATGCCTGCCAATGTACCAGACATGGGTTCGATCCCTGGATCAGGAAGATCCTTGGAGAAGGAAGTGGCAATCCGCTCCAGTGTTCTTGCCTGGGAAATCCCATGGACAGAGAAGCCTGGCAGGCCAGAGTCCATGGGGTCACAAAGAGCCAGACATGACTTAGCAACTAAACAACATGCTGAGTAACTGAAAATTAAGATGTTAAATTACTTCTATGTAATTTTACAAAAAAACTCAAATTTTGGTAAATTTTATTATAGCTAGAAATAATTGGGTCTCTTCCTATATTTTACTATTATGATTTCTAACTTTAAAAATATTTAATTTTTTAAAAAACTGAGATCATTACAGATATCAATATCCACAGTAAAAAGTAACACAAGTATTAATTTGATTTGAAAGTTATAATTAAACATCTTAAAGAATTTATTCAGTTAACTGTTAATAATAATAAAAATGCTGATGATGAAAATAGAAGCTACTAACACTTCATATGCATCAGGATCTCTGCCCAACAATGCATTTTTATAAATTTGTAGTAACTTGTGTATATGTGGGTGTGTCTGTGTGTGTCGCTGTGTATGTGTTTCCATGTGTGTCTCTGTATGTTTGCATGTGTGTGTTTGTGCACATCAGTGTGTGCGCAGGGCTTTAAGATTATTTGGGAGGTTACATCTTTGAGTCAGTGCTTCTAAGGTATCAGGCTTAATAAGAATTTCCAAGACACAGCACATGGCATTATACAATGTTCTTTTAGATTTCTCTTCATTGAATTTAGTTTTTATATTTGTATTTGGCCAGGATCTCCCAATCTTGCCTAAATGAATACTCACAATCTTTCCTGAATAAGACATCTTCTTCCCAACTGATTAGAAACACCACTTTTATAAGTACTCATTTTTATTTTGTATAATGATCAAATGTACAATCTATTCTCATTGTCTCATTACTGTTCTCCTGAAACAGGATAAAAATATAAAAATTAAAAATATGGATGCAGGTGAGGGAAAAAGAGAAAAGAAGAGGAGAGAAGGAGAAGGACCGGCATCTCTTGAGGGCCTCTTGTCAAGTGACACGGAATTCCAGATAGTCCAGGGCTTGCTCCACTCTAACTGAGATCATCAACTGAATTAGAACCATTTTTCTTCTTCCATAGAAGGTTAACTTGTGATACATGGCTGTAATGCGCTTCTCAGGTGACTCAGATGGTAAGGAATCTGCCTGTGATACAGGAGACCTGTGCTTGATCCCTGGGTCGGGACGAGCTCCTGGAGGAAGAAATGGCAACCCGCTCCAGTATTCTTGCCTGGAGAATTCCATGGACAAAGGGAGCCTTGTAGGCTACGATCCACGGGGTTGCAAAGAGTCAGACATGAGTGAGCGATTCACACACACACATATGGGTGTAATAGCATAAATCTTAAATTTAGAGTTAGAATATCTGAGTTCAAATTTGGTCTTTCTCATCTGCAAAGCTCCAGTGAGAATCAGATAATATGTCTCATACAAATGTGTGTGTGTTTGTGGTGTGCTTGTGTGTGTGTGCGCGGGAAAAAGACATTTCCATATATGAATCAGTAGTCATACATTTTTTAGTTTTAAAGGGGGTCAAATGTTTTGATTGCATTCTCATTTAAAAAGTAACTAAAGACTAATGCATGTTTTAATTTGATGAATATACCAATGAACTTAACATACTAAATTCTGTGCAGGAGTTGGGCCCTAGCAATTCCTGATACAGTGGCTGGATAGTGCTTCATTTGGGGAGGTAAGCATTATGTTGAATAAGATCAAACCAAACTCACACAAAGGGAGATGACGCCATGTGACTCACTCTCCTGATGCATCTGAGCAGGTAGTGGAGAGCTTCGGGATTTGTGAGGGGATCAGCCAGGGAAGAGCTATCATCACTCTGTAATGAACAATAAATGTTAAAAATAGAAAGCTTAATTTAAAATGTGAGTTCAGATTTACATGTAAATACATTCTATAATATAAAATAATCCTATCGTATATCTGACATATATTACTCCATCTAAATTATTTATATTTTGCCCACAAACAGTCCATATTCATAAATATCATGTTTGGATTGATTTATTTTTGTCTTTATACACAGTCTGTTCTTCAAGCTCCAGGCTTTTAATTAATCTGGATTTGGGGTATAAATTCTTTGTGCCTTGATTAATACCAAACAAGCTTTATTTAATTAAAGAGACAGGCTGGTGAAAGACATTTTAATCAAAAATTTCATATGCATACAGTACATCTGTATTTAATACTTGCGAAGGAAAAAGAACACCTGATTTATTGTATTTGTTTTTTAAATGTTTTGAATAAAGCAATGGTTCTATTTCTTGTGATGAATGCCTTCTGTACCTACTTCATCTCAAAGCCGTCACAGCAGCAATGAGAAGGAACAAGGAGGCCCGGAGGAAGCCCTCCGGCATCACGAAATGTTGGCATGTCTCCTGAGCATACATGCAAAACAAGAGGCTTTGTTGGGTTTTCTTTGTTCAGAACCCTTGAGGGCACTGCTCTTCAAAGAAAGCAGGTGAGGAAACGAAACTTGATCCTAAAATTTAAGAGACTCATCATATTTTTTAATTTCTGATTTATGCTGTTGAAAATGGTCCTCCTTTTAAAATCGGTATTTCATTCACAGACGTTTTGATGGAAAAGCACTTCATAATTGCATTTAAATTCACAGGGTTCAGTGGACTCTTCCTTAACAGTTTACCAAGCTTTCTATGCCCATTTTCTCACTGCTGGACATGTAGATTGTTTCTGATATTTAACTCTCTGAATACTGATGCTCAATATTCCTGGGCATAAATCTTTGTCTATGAATCTGGTTATTCATTAAACAGAAGAGAGTCCCAGCACTGGAAGTCCAAGACAGAAGCAGAGTTGTAGAATCTTACTGTTTCTTAACAAGCATCTCCCTGAAAAGCAGTGTATTCCCTCCATCAATAAGAATGACTGCTTCCATGTAACTTACCATTCTTGTGGGCTTAATGAGTTTGTATCCCATGTTTAATATTACATGTAAATTGTAACAAGTGAATTAGGAATGCATCTACTGATACTATAAAATACAGTAGAAAAAAATGGCAAAGTTGTTTTAGAGCATGTTTTAGGTAGCTCCCTCATCAAAATGAAAAAAAAAAAAAACAAATGAAGTCGCTCAGTCGTGTCCGACTCTTTGCAACCCCATGGACGGTAGCCCACCAGGTTCCTTCCTCATCAAAGTACCTTGTAAATGTATAAGGAGCAGTGGTGCCAGACGGTGTAGAAAGCTGGTTCTCTGAGAGGTTGACTGGGCCAGGAGCATTAGAATTTGCTAGAAATGCAAATCCATGTCTCTGCTCAGTCTGCAGAATTAGAAATCCTGGGGGTGAGACCCAGCGTTCTGTGTTACATCTTCCGGATGATTCTAAAGTTTACCAACCTGGGAGCTTTAAAGAGGAAAATACCACAATTCCAACTGGCTGTTCTCTTGAAATGAACTCCAGCTATGAGAATTGGATGCAAAGTGTGAGACTACAATCTTGCAGAAGGCAGCTGTTCCCAAGCTGGAGAGGCAGGCAGGGTCCTTAGCACAGAAGAGCACTCCCAGGGACTTCACATTAGGTCTGGCTCTGTTTGGGAAAGGGTGTTGGGAACACTTCTGCTCACCCCTGTCCACTCCCTCTGAGATGAAAGAAGAGAAGTGAAGTGAAGTGAAAGTCTCTCAGTCGTGTCTGACTCTGCAACTCCATGGAGTATACAGTCCCTGGAATTTACCGGGCCAGAATACTGAAGTGGGTAGCCGTTCCCTTCTCCAGGGGATCTTCCTGACTCAGGAATCAAACTGGGATCTACTGCATTGCAGGTGGAGTCTTTACCAGCTGAGCGACTACGGAAAGCCCTCTGAGATGCAGGAAGACCCAGCAGTTCTAGAGCCAGCACTCCGAACAACATGCTCCAAGTGGGGCAGGCACAGTTCACTGTGCTGGACACCTCCGCTCCCAGGGAAGTGTCCCTGTCTGCTGCTGGTGGTTCTGATAGCAGGAGGGCCATTGGGAATGCCTTCCTGCTAACAGTTTTTACAGCTAAAAGCAGTGAGTCCAGGAAGAGTAACATGTGTTCACAGCACTTTTGTGCAAGCAATCTACCAGCTTTGTTTACACTGTATATCAGAGGAAACTTAGATTGGAGAATTACAGCAATTTTCTAACATGGAAACTTCCTCAAGCTGCTTCCATGCTAATGGAAACAAATACCTAGATGACAGAAATGAAAATGAGGAAAATTAGACATAAAAATTCACTAGCTTATTCTAAAAGGGAGTTTTCTTTTATGACACATTAGAGTGAGAAAATTCAACATGAAATTTAAGAAATGGGAATATCAACCCACAGATTTAAGAGCACTGAAAACGGTAGCAGTATGTTATCCTATGTTGAACAGAACTGAAAACTCTGGAAGTATCAAAATAAGATTGATTTGCAACATTTAGAGCTAAGGTTGAAACCACCATGTTGATGTGAAACTTTAAGTGATTTGTATATTATGTTTTCAACCACAGGCACTTCTTATTGTAAGACAGGTTCAGTATTTCTATCCTAAAACTGTTTTAAAAGGACACTCACAGGGGTTTAGGCAAATATACCCCAATCAGTAGGCGCTGTAGTTCCTGCCCGGCTACTTATCTTGTGTTGGGAGAAACTGGCTTCCATGGAGTGTAGACCCAGAGGAACCGACGTTATGGGTATGTCTCCCCTTACTGTGGAGAGAGAACTGCCTGGAGCAAGTTCATGGGAACATTCAGTGTAGTTAATTTCAGTTCAGTTCAGTTTGGTTCAGTTAAGGATTCCTCAGTGGCTCAGGAAGTAAAGAATCTGCACCCCAGGAGACCTGGGTTCAATCCCTGGGTCAGGAAGATCCCCTGGAGAAGGACAGGGCAACCCATTCCAGTATTCTTGCCTGGAAAATCCCATGGATGAAGGAGAATGGTGGGCTACAGTCTATAGGGTTGCAAAGAGTCAGACACAACTAAGCGACCTCACTTTTCACTTTAAGTTCAGTTGCTCAGTCCTGTCCGACTCTTGGTAACCCCATGAACCACAGCACGCCAGGCCTCTCTGTCCTTTACCAGTTCTCAGAGTTTACTCAAACTCTTATCCACTGAGTCGGTGATGCCATCCAGCCATCTCATCCTCTGTCATCCCCTTCTCCTCCAACTTCAAACTTTCCCAGCATCAGAGGCTTTTCAAATGAGTCAGCTCTTCACATCAGGTGGCCTCTTCACATCTGGTTGGATCTCCTTGCTGTCCAAGGGACTCTCAAGAGTCTTCTCCAACACCACAGTTCAAAAGCATCAATTCTTCGGCACTCAGCTTTCTTTATAGCCCGACTCTCACATCCATACATGACTACTGGAAAAACCATAGCTTTGAGTAGATGGACATTTGTTGGCGAAGTAATGTCTCTACTTTTTAATATGCTGTCTAGGTTGGTCATAACTTTTCTTCTGAGTTAATTTACAAGTTTCCAAAAGGTACACTAATTTTTTGTTTGATTATATGATAAAAACTACTATTTGGGAAAATAAAATGCTTTTCAATAGTCTGAAAGTCTATCTTTTTCTAATTAGTTCACCATGCATGTGTGTATTTTAAATTCTGCTTACCACAGCTTCTTTTGTCTACTTTTGGAAGGCATCTGAATACTTACTCCTCTCATTAAATTAATTAATCCATCATGAAGATGTAATTATTTCCAATATTAAAATTGAGAAGGAATGTTAACATTCAAGTGAAAAGAGAACCGTGACTGTACATTTTTTATTCAAATATTGATTAAGCTCTGAAAAAGATGGAACCAGTTATGTAAAAGTGTCGATATTAACATATTGTGTAAAGTTTCTTTCTTTGAGAATTTAATGGTTGCAAAAGATATAGGTGTTTAATCCATAATAACACAAATATTAAATCAAAAGAAAAGGAAATGCAATTCTTTTGCCAGTTTTGTAGATTTTAAATATTGGGACACAAAATATTAAGAAAATCTCATTTTCTTGAAAAAATGGAAAATACATAAATATGTATTTATTTATTTTCCAAGTAAAAACATTAAATATTATAATTAATTCAAAACATATTTCTGGATAACAAATAGAATAATAATTGCATAAATGCTTTGAAAAATTTAAGGAAAATGCATACAAATTTAGGGTTATATTTTTAGTTAATCTCACTGTCATTGTCACACTTTTAACACTGTCCCACATTTACACCATCCTGTTAATCCTAGCTGAGAAAGATGGGGAGACATCCTAAGGAAAATTTTGAGTTTGATGAAGGCATTGGGAGGTATCTTAGCTAAACCACACTGAAGGTTTGGATGACCTGAGACAATAAGGAAAAGCTTATATATAACAACCATGTATGTAGCTTTAAAATTCTGTTAATACTTCTAAATCCCCAACTAACATTTATCCACAGCTGTGGTCACTCCTAGCACAATCTCCTGTCTTCAGTTTTACATTCACTTAAGGATTTTTTAAATAGACTTTTCTATTTTGGAACAATTTCGTATTTACAGAATTGTTGTGACTATACTTCAGAGGGTGTTCAGAGGGCTTACACACAGCTTCCTCTAGTATTAACGTCTTATACTAGCATGATAGATTTGTCAAAATTAATAGCTGAAATTAATGCATTGTTAATAAATAAGACCAGTGACTGATTCATATCTCCTCAGTTTATTCTTAATGCCTTCTCCTGTTGCAGGGCCCCACCCAGGATATCTCCTCATGGGTAGGCTAGAACATTGTGTTTTGGGGAGATGACCATAGCGTGAAAGTACCAGTGTTATTGTCTTGTGTATTTCCTTTCCCATTTTCAGCCATTCCTTCTTGGAATCCTGGCTGCTTTCCCTGGAGAATGGCATTAGAAACCAAGATCTGGGAGGTAAGTGTGCTCATTGATAACGGGTCTCTCTTTCGAGGCCTTCTCAATGGACACAGCAGGGAGACACAGGTGTTATACAACCCCATGTTTATTTAAACATTTGATATAAGTACACCAGCGTCTACACTAAGCTGAAGGAGAACTCATGCTGACATTCACAATCTCCACCACAGCATGGTTTGTTCTGGCCTCTTCCCTACCTCACCTGTAACCTCCCCCACCAACAGGACACCTGCCCCCACTGCCTACTGTCCATTAACTTCACTGTTTAATTCCAATACACACCTGCAGCATTTTAAAATTATCAGCCCTTGTCACTGAGTGAACCCTTAACTATATCAAACACAGTACAGTGTTTAAGCATAGTTATTTTTGCCTTAATTCTTACAAGTGCTGCTCTTTTTCAAATTTACTTATGTCAGACCCCACTTCATACATCTATAATATAATTAAAGTTACTTATCACATTCTACATTCAATCCTGGTATCCCCACCTTATAAATGACTCTAACTTGCATATATTAAGGTTTACTGTTTCTGCCTCAAAGTTCTGTGCATTTTGCTCAGTACTCAACATCTTGAATTCATTAGAGCATCTGCAAAACAGTGTCACCACAGAAATCCTTCCTTGTGCTTCTCACCTAGTCATCCCCTCCCCCACATCCTGACTCACTGGAAAACCTTCATTTTCTCCTGTCACTACAGTTTCACCTTTCAGAATGTCATATAATGGGACACAGTGATACCTGTCTTTTTAAGGACTGGCTTTTTTTCACTTAGACATATACACTTAAGATTCATTATTCTCTTTTCATAACCTTACAGCTCATTTCCTCTTATCTCTGATAAGAGTCCATTATATAGCTATAACAGAGCTTAAAATCAACTCAGCTACTGAATTTCCTTTGCTTCCCATTTGGGGATCTTATAAATAAAACTTCAATTAACACCAATGTGCAGGCTTTTGTGTACACATAAGTTTTCACGTCAGTTGGGCAAATGCCTACGGCCATGAGTAACAACTCATGTACGACTGTGTTCTTTCTCTGACATTGATCTACATGTCTAGTCTTTCAACATCACCAAGCTGCCTTGATTATGTTAGATTCACAGCAAACCTCAAAATAAAATAGTCTGAGTTCTTCAATTCAGGAGTTCTAGAAATTTGTTCTAATATGTCCACCAAAGGTCACATAGCAACAATGCTCTTGAGTTGTCCTCATAATATTTCATGCCCTGTAAATTTTCTTTGGTTGGACCAGAACAATTAAAATATAAATTAGGAAACAGTTTGTTGACTCACCTGAATGTCTATCTTGAGTTACTGAAGAAACTCAATTTTCTCCTTAAAACTAAGCAAATCAGATGTCTTCAGTTTTGCTAAGCAGCAATAATAACCTAATTAATCACAAGTTAATTTTATCTTGTGATCAAACTGATAAAAGTCAAAATTTGTCAGGGGTGTGTTTATATGCCAATTACAGTAAAATATTACTAGCTCCTAATTAAGTTGTTTGTTTTGAATAAGCTGGGTTTGGTCTCTAGGCTTTCCTCATAAATTATTTACACATTTGAGTTATACAATAATTGTCACTGCAACACTTCAAGAATTTTACTTTCTCAATACTGTAAATAATGAAATACAGACTCTCTTTTCTTTTCTGTTAAATTAGTACAGTTCCAAGAGTTTTCATTGTAACATTTATTCAGTGGGTTTCTTCTAATGAAAACTTAGATCCTATTAGTTACTTAAATAAAGAAATTTTTAGAAACTTGGATTCAGGATGTTACCATGATATTCTAATTAGTATCTCACTGTTATTATACTTATCTCAGGAAAACTACATATTCTTTATTTGTATAATAATGAATTATATAGGTATCCCAAAATATTGGTATTCTCTGTTATCATTTGTTGGAAATCTTTATCTAAGAAGCTGTTTAATTAGGCATTTGGTACTCCTGATATAAGCTCACCAACTGATCCATGATAGTATGAACTTACTCTGCACTACAGCCCATGTATACGGAAAGCGCAGTGTATATTAAACACAGTAATTCTGTATGCTGATACATAGTCTATCATTCATGTTCCATGAACACACTGAATGTATCCTGATGAACAAAAGTAATGCTTAACACATTTACAGTCCTGTGTGTTTCATTTTGGTTTTGTGGTATGGTGAAACTAAAACTAAAACTTTAGTTTTCTAAACCAGAAAAATAGAAAATAACAATAACACTACCCATGCAGTTGTGTTGTTTTAAAACTCAGATGTCAGTTATATAAAGCACATTGCACAGTGACTAGCTGGAGGAAACACTAAGTATATGTTTGGTAGTCAAATAAAATGTCATTTTTAATACTGAAATTAATACTTTGGAGGGGGAAATAGCAACCCACTATGGTATTCTTGCCTGAGAATTCCGTAGGCAGAGGAGACCGATACAGTCCATGGGGTCACAGAGTCGGACATGACTGAGCATCTAAACAAGTCAAATAAAATGTCATTGTTAATACTGAAATTAACACTTTTACTTTTTATTATTTATGACAAATCCTTTCCATATCTTTTTACAGTGAAAAATGAAGATTTTGAGAGACAGAAAGTTGACAAATTGTGTCCAGTTCCCGCTCAGGCACGCAGAACTGGAAAGATGGGCACTCTGAAACTTGCGAGAAAAAGCACCAAACAATGAGCTAGTGGCTTTTCTGAGTTGCATTTGAGAGCTGAAGGTGGGAAGCCACCCACTCGCCCAGAATCAGAGATGAGACTGGCTCCTGGAGGGAGCAGCAGAGGAGGGGAGGCCACTGTTCTCTGGACCACCTGGAGCTCATGGGGGGGCGGGGCAAGGTAGGGGGGAGGGGGAGGTGGGGGGAAAACTTGGGGAGATGGAGTCGGGGTTGGAGAGCGCAGAGGTTTTGGTGCTGCCAACACAGCCTCCATCCCCCAGTTGTCAGATTACACACTTCTCCATCCACAACAAAACCAAGGAATCTCTATCAAAACTGTAACAGAGCTGAGAGGATTCCCTATGCTATAGACTTAGCGAGGAAAACCACACCCACTATAGGAAAGTCATGAAAACCCAATCTGTGGGCACAATCCTAGAAATCCCCAAAGAATGTAAAAGATTCTGTAACCTATGGATATAACATTACCTTAGCATACTGATGAAAACCCATTTCAGCCATGAGGGTGTAAAAGAAAAAAAATCCCCTCAACCCTAGAAGAAGAGAAAAAAATGCTGAGTCCAGACCAGAGCTGGTAGAGGGGCAAAAAGGCTATGGAACCACAGTCCAGGAATGTGCCCCTGCCTACTCTTGAGAATTAAACAGAAATATAGACCCAATAGACATCATTGGATACAGAGGAAAAAAGGAAAAAGTGTGCTTAAAGAGTCAACAGTTTAGATGAAACTGACCACCTCCTTGAAAGACAGAACTACCAAAGCTCCCTCAAGAAGACACAGGTCACCAAGGCAGTCCTGCATCTATTAAGGAACTTGAATTTATAGTTAACAATCTTCTGATGAAGAAAACATCAGATCAGATGGTGAAGTATAGCAAATACTTAAGAAAGAATTGGTGGAAATTCTACGTAACCTCTTATAAGATACAGAAAAAAAAAAAAAGAAAACAAGACCAGCATTGCCCTAATATGAGAACTAGACAAAGATAATATAAGATACACCAATAATCTGTCTCATGAGTATAAACACAACTATTCCCAACCAAACACTGGCAAATTAAATCTAGCAAAGTATGGAGAGGATGATATAGTAGTAGAAAGTGATATTTATCCTAGGAATTTAAAGCTGATTCAATATCAGGACATCGGTCTAAGCAATTTACCGTATTAATAAGATAATTCACAGTAGATTCAGAAAATGGTTGACAAAAAAGTAATCTTTATTCATAATACAAATTCTCAGTAAAGTAGGTATAGAAGGAAACTACCTTTATGTTCTAAGTGGCATGCATAAAAACATGAAACTAGCATTACTGGTTTATGATTAAAAACTGAATGGCTGTCCATCAAAGTACGAACGAGGCAAGGATGACCTCTCTCACCACTACTAACTATCCTACCCTACGTGCTGGACATCTGAAGTCTCTATTTATAGAAGACATGGTTATCTACCGAGAAATTACCAAAGAATATAAAAAACCTACAAAGCAAGGATAAATTTCACAGTATTGCAGAATACTGACTCATGCAAAGTCTATGTAAGAAAATCAATTGTATTTCTCATGCTAGAAATGAATAATCAGTACAGACATCCTATTTACCACAGCATCCAAAAGTCAAATGCTTAGGCCTCTTTCTATCTAACAAAATATGTGCAGAATGTGTATGCTAAAACCTACAAAATACGGCTAAAAATCTAAGCAGCACTCAGTAAATGAAGACACATGCCGTGATCATCACTGGACTGGGAGTCCCCCTGGACCCTCCGCAGCCTCTCACCCGGCTTCTCCCAAGTTCCTGTCACAGTGGGCACGGACTGCCGCGCGCTGGGGCCTCGCAGGCAGAACACCACTGCTTCCGCTCACCCTTCTGCTCCTGAGACCTTTCAGTGTTGTATGAACCAGGTGGGTGAACTCAAAGAGAAAGACTCTCCTAAGTCACAGGGACCGTGCGGGAGGAACCAATGACACCTGTTGTTACTGAGGGTTTAAAGTGGGCTGCCGTGCTAGACAGATTAGACTAAATGGTTGTTTAGAGGCCAAGTTGTATACTCCTCTTTCGCAACCCCATGGACTGTAGCCTGATAGAATAAGTCCATGGGATTATTCTGGCAGAAATACTGGAGTGGGTTGCCATTTCCTCCTCCAGGAGATCTTACTGACCCAGGGATTGAACATGCGGCTCCTGCCTTGGTGGGTGGATTCTTTACCACTTCATCACACGGGAAGCTGGCAAACCGTGGGGTAGTGTCCCCACAGCTGTGCCCACCTCCTCTCAGAAGCTGCCTCCTTGGTTCATGGAGTTTACCAGGACACAGAAATAGCTGCTCAGAATCACTGAAGAATGGAAACTAACTCTAAAGTGTTTACTGAATGAGTCTTTACAGTAAAAAAAAAAAAAAGAAAAGAAAAAAATACACAGAGTTTAGGTATCTGATCTAAATGTCCAAGTAGCATTTACCACATTTGATGCAAACTTACAACTTCAGCAAGTGAAACCTGGACTGCTGAGCAGCTGTGTCATCGTGGCCCATGGGTGGCACCCCTGTCCTCAGTGGCCAAACACTGGAGACTGTACATCTGGGTCACAACAAGCCTCCATTGCTATCCTTTCAATGCTGTTCAGCATCACTTCGTTAGTTCCCTCATATCCTCAGATAGTGAACGGAGATAGGAGGAGTGGCTATGGGGGAGATGAAAGGTGGGAGACCAGCCTCACAGTCTCAGAAGGGAGAAAAAGCGACAAATTATCTGATAACACCAAAGAGCCAGGCTCAGGCAAGGCTGATGTTATCAATAAAGGGGGTTGACAACCATTTTCCTCCTCAAAGGTGTTGGCAGCTACTTTGAAGCCACCTTAACATGGACCTTTCATCTGTGTTTTCACTCACCTCAACCCAAAATTAAAGCCTGTTTTCAATATCTCAAGGCTCCTTCTGTGAACAGCATGCTTTGGGTTTTTAATTACCTGCCTTTCGGGATTTTATTTTCTTTTGTGTTTTGGATAGTTATCGAGGAATAGACCAATGAAGTTTCTGTCCCTCTGGCAGCCCCAGGTCTGGCTGACACGCTGGGAGCTGCCAGCTGACTCCCCAACCTGACCCCTCCCACGGTCAGTGGGCCTCTAGCCTGGAGATCTCCTCCTCTTTGTTTTCCCCTCTGTGCTTCTCTCTGCTTTAACCACTTGAGTCCCTAAAGGGCTCTGCCATCTGTGCATGCTGTTTCTAGGGTGTCAGTAGGCAAAGGAGTGCGTGTCTGTTACAGTCAGACAGGAAAGACAAAGTACCATGTCTGCTGCATCTCCCAAACTATTTCGGTAAAATCTTTAAACACTTCTATTCCAAATAAACTGCTCGCTGTCCCAGAACTCAGGGCAGGAGGCATCTGTTAACCTGACTCAAAATGAAGTGCTCAGTGTCATTTAGGGGACATTAAACAAAGAACATTTTCAATAAGTATTTTTCTCTTTAAAGAATGGGTTACAAATCTTAGGAACAAATGGGTACATATTAACACTTCATGATTCCAACTATAAGACACTCTGAACAAGGCAAAACTGTGGAGACAGTAGAAAGATCAGTGGGGGGGAGGGAGGAAGGAACGGGAGAGCAGAGGATTATTAGGGCAGCAAAACCACTCTGAACGACATGCTAATGGTGGACCTGTCACACATTTTTCTGAACCCATAGACTTTACAACACCAAGAATGAGCCTTCAGGTCAGCGGTGAACTCTGGATGATGATGACATGTCAATGTAGGTTTATCAGTTCTAACAAATGTCCCACTGGTGGGGATGTTGATATTGACGTAGTGGGGGGGGGGGGGGCGGGTGGGAGCTGTGCCTGTGGGGGCAGCGGGTATGTGGGAAATGTCTGTACCTTCCTCTCGATTTTTCTGTGGACCTAAAACAAGGCTTAGGCTCATGGTCAGGTCAGTTTTGAGGCCTGACTTTGGCCACAAACTAAATATACGTATAACTTCCATATAAACTTTCTATTTAATTAATCTTGATATCCCTTCCCTGATCTATAAAACAAGACTGGCATGCAATTGTCCCTAGAATGATAGAAGAGGATATTTTGAAAAATTAAAGCATAAAAACTCCTGCTTCATTCTGCCCTAACAGCATGGTCCCCTCGCCTCCTCTATGCTCCAGTGGGAGGGTTTAGGTGAGACCTCAGCCCAGCGGTGCAGCCTGGAGAAAACCCAGGGCAGTCACCACAATGATGCTCTGCCTGAAAAAGTGAAAAAAGGTCTTTTTTGCTTTAGTCTAGAATACACAACTGACTTGGTTCTTCCTCCAAGTTTATAGGGTGAAGCCATTTCTACATGCCTCAGGGCAGAAGTTCTCCAACAGTTTGGAAGAACTGGAACCCAGATCTTAATACATCTAAACAGCACTGTGCCACTCAGATGTATTTTACCACATCCTGGCAACCACTAACGCAGGACCAGCACGTTCACCTGGAAGCAGTGAGCCATCAAACTCTGCATGACCAGAGTTTATCTGCTTTTAAATCTGCTATTTGCTCCCCAATTTTGTTTTTGGTAAAAGCTCAGTGAAAGAAAGGTGATAGCAGATAACAGAGATTAAAGGAAATTCTACAAAAGAACAAATATCAAACGAAGAAAATATCACCTATTAAATTTTCTCCAAAATGGGGGGAAAGGCTACTATTATTCAATTTCAGTATCAGAACGCCTTCAGCCCAGCACTCAGAAGCCCCTGATTCACAGGAACATGATCTGAGAACCACAGCGGGAGAGTGTGTCCTCTTCGCTTGGGCCATAGACAAGACTCATGAAGGGTTAGAGCGACTCACGAAGACAGAAGAAGACTGACAGATGGCCTTCTGCGCACCTCGGGCTGCCAGCAGGCGGCCTCTGTCGCCTTTCCATTGGTGCCTATTGGGGAAAGGGGGTCCATATAAGCTGTTTATTATCAAACAACTCTTTATTTTGCATCTGTTTAAAACCAGACAAAATTTCTCAGGTATAACAAACATACAGTAAGGGCAACCATCTCAGGGAATTTCTGCTGAAATGCATGCCTGACTGATGAAAGCAAAGGAGCCACCAGCACCCAGTGTCTCCCTGGGTCCCTCCAGTCACATACACCCCACTCCCTCCCATCACAGAACACCCCACTCCTCCACTCACAGAACACCCCACTTCCCTCTGGTCACAGAATACCCCACTCCCTCCAGTCACAGAACCAACCCCACTCCCCTCCAGTCACATACACCCCATTCCCTCCCATCACAGAACACCCCACTCACCTCCACTCACAGAACACCCCACTCCCTCCCATCACAGAACACCCCACTCCCTCCTGTCACAGAACCAACCCCACTCCCCTCCAGTCACATACACCCCATTCCCTCCCATCACAGAACACCCCACTCACCTCCACTCACAGAATACCCCACTCACAGAACACCCCACTCCCCTCCGGTCACAGAACATCCCACTCCCTCCCATCACAGAACACCCCACTCCCCTCCTGTCACAGAACCACCCCCACACCCCTCCAGTCACATACACCCCACTCCCCTCCACTCACATACACCCCACTCCCTCCCATCACAGAACACCCCACTCCCCTCCTGTCACAAAACACCCCTCTCCCCGCCAGTCACACACACCCCGCTCCTCTCCCATCACAGAACACCCCCCTCCCCTCCCATCACAGAATACCCCCCTCCCTTCCAGTCACACACACCCGCCTCCCCTCCCGTCACAGAACACCCCCCTCCCCACCAGTCACACATACCCCACTCCCCTCCCGTCACAGAACACCCCACTCCCCGCCAGTCACACACACCTCACTCCCCTCCTGTCACAGAACACCCCCAGCTACTGGTGACACTATCCTGGTTTGCATCTCAGTGGATTAGCCTCCTCTGCTTTGAACTTCATCGGCGCAAAGTCCTATGGCATGTCCTCTCTGTGGCTGGTTCCTCATTCTACATCAGATTCTCAATGAACAGCGATGAGTACAGGAGTGAAAACGTCTGGGCTTTTCCATGTTAAGGAGGTTTAATGGTGTCAGGTCCTCCTAGGGAACTAAGAGTCTTGTGAACAGAGGCCAGGGTGAAGACAGCAAAAGTCCCCTTGGGAGCCCTGCCTCTGTGGCCTTCTTCCCGCTCATCCTCAAATGTGGTACACTACATTTCAGCACACTCAGATACATGGGATCCAGTCATCTCACTCGGGCACAACCACTTTCACTGTTGCTGGTGTGACTGTGAATACGTCTATTAGTTGTTCTGATTCTTAGACATGACAGAAGCTCCTTGGTCCTTAGTAACAGAGTCATTTTCTTGGAAATAGACAATGAAAGTTGACTAGGAGCAAACTAATTTGACTTTATTTTAACTTTGGGGAATATAAACAATGATTTGGAAAAACTAATCCTACGATGAATGACTTCCTGTTTCGTGCACACAAGGGCCTGCAGAAATATGCCACAGAGCAATTTCTGGGTCAGAATAAATTAGAGTTTGTAATGCATTTGCCTATATTGAGAAAGCATAAAAAAGAAATGAGGTAATTTTGTTAGGGTTTGATGCCCATTGTTCACTGAAACATAGTGCAAGTTATGTCTTTGGCTATAAAATAAAATAATGAGGCGATATATTCCAAGTCTTTCTCATAGATTATAAGCTCAATCTTCCAATTGTGTATATTTAATGACTCCACAGTGTTGATCACTTATTTTCAAATGGTATTTGGAGATAATAAGCTTGAGTCTGCAGTTTGCTGTGGAATTTACTTTTCCAAGAAGAAGGATGAAAAGAAATCTCTTTATACTGCCAGATGTGTTGAGTCCCATAATATAGTCATTGTCCCTCCAGATGGTTGGGCAGCTCTCACTCCTGGCCTGCCACACCCTGTGGTCTTCAAGACAACAAGCAGAATTACGTAGTGTTTCAATGTGGGATCACCTCTTCATTAAATCCACAAATTGTTCTTAACTGTTTAATAACAACTGACCTCTGACCCTCAAGACAGAAAACTAGACTCAATGATAATGCCCATGATAAAGCAATAATGCTGATACATTTTATGTATGATAAGTATCATCACATTTAAACACTATTTATAACAAAGGAAGGTCAGGAGAAGATTGCATTTGAAAAGGGCAGAGCAGAGTAAATGATTAGTTTTATAAAACTCTTAGTGTGTGGGATTATTTTTCATATTTACTCATGCTTTCTCTGTAAGTCACTGTTCTGATGCAACTGAATAATGAGAAGGCTTTTAATTCCCAAAGAACATTGAAGGGTGGGAGGACAAAGAAGGGATGAGAAAGTCATCCCAGATGGAAGGGAGGAGCCCTTGAAAAAGCACGTGAGTGTGCAAGGGGGAAGCCCAGGCACCTGCCCTCAAGGGCGACTGAGATTAGGCTTCGTGCCATCTGGAGAGAGGCACTCAATACATGAGAGCGGGAGCAGAGGTTTAGGGGAGAGAGAAGAGCTTAATCTTAGAAACTTAATTCTGAGGCCGTGTAAAGCAAGGATGGGAGAGAGTAGAACGAGGAGTTCTGGGTATAGTATTCTGCCCTGGCCAATGTCAAGAGGACAATGATGGGCAGAAAGATGAGTGACGGCAGGGAGGAGGGACCCATGAAACATGCTAGTGCTCAGTCCACAGGGTTCAGCATCTCCCGGGCCGAGTGGGACTGTGACCTGCGTGTGGGAGCGGCACACAGGGCCAGCGCCTTCTGTTGGGAGCAAGATCATCTCTTGGAGACTCTTGGAGCTGCCGGCAGTCAGGTCAACACATAAGGAAGCCTCTACATATAATTTTTATTTGTGAATCATATCTCAATAAAATGAAAACAAATACATGAGAGGTTGAGTGATTTTATCCAGAAAGATGAACAGAGCTGATTTACCGTGACTTCCACAACCTCCCCACCACTTGGAAGCTCTATGGTCCAAGTGGAGGAACTGCCCTGTGAGCACCATCTACTCCATCACTGCAAACAGCCCAGTCCCTCCCAGAGGTCAGAGTTCGCTGAGACTGGGAGGAAAGTTTTATTCTATCCCTTTCATAGATGTGGACACAGAAGTCCCAGCGAAGATGACTCATTATTTTTCTAAATTTTGTGTTCTTCATGATTTAATCGTGTCTATGCATGAACCATTTATTTCCTGCCTTTCCAAATCCCATGCTATCAATTCAGTCATCTACCGAGTCCAGAATGACATTTTCTACTCCAACTGTTTTCTATCAGTAACTTGTTTATATTAAAATAAATGTTTCCAAAGTATGAACTGCTTTATAGTTCACTTAAGGAATGTGTGTGCTAGGTTTTCATGGCATGTTAATGTAAACTAGATTTTAATATTACTTTCGTGAGCCCTCAAAGCACAAAAAAGCATACTTTGATGCAGAAAAAGAAAAGAACATTGAGACCCTTCAGTCAAGGACCACATTTAACAGATGTTGCCACCTTCCTTCTGTGCTGCCTGCAGCAGGCGCTGAGCCCAGTGGAGCCTTTGACTGTCTTGCTTCTATTTTAAAAAGAACTTCCAAGCAACACCACTTTTCATTAGAACAAGCTTCAGTCTCCCAAACAAGAGTGATTCTGCCTTATCTATCAATATATTCTTTCAAATTCTTAAGACAGTACTCCCAAGAACCACTGTCCACTAGATCCTCCAGGTCCAAAATTCTTGCCATATCTTTTGGAACCATCCCACCACTGCAGTTTAAAACCTGTGAGTCAGACAATCGCCCACCTGCCCTGGTGGACCCATGTAGTGGAGGAGGGGGAGAGAGAGCTGATTCCTCCTTCACAGGTGACACGTGGTCAGTCAGAAGCAAGTTTGGCCCACCTGTGGTTCTCAAAGGGTAGACCTGGACCCCCAGACCCAGGCTGTTTGAAACGTGGGTACTAGACCATGCCCCAGACCTGCAGCTGTTAACAAGCCCCCCACCCCTAGTGATTACGATGCGAGATGCATGCTTAAGTGTGGGAACCACTGATCTAGATAAACACTCCCTTATTTCTGCTCAGTCTCCATGTCACAAAGTGGACACATTTAGAGGGAGAATGATACCATTGTTATGACACATCTACTGTCAAGAGAATGAAGTTGCTTCACAGAAAACCAAAAAAGAAAAGCACAGCAGAACTTCTTCCAAAATCCTCCACTCTATAGCAGAATCTACCTTCTTATATCCTCTCAACCAATTCTAGTCACCTAAGAAAAATGCAATTTTGGTTTCAGGGTAAACATTATTTTTCCTCCTTTTTGGTTTAGATAATGGCCGCTTTTAACAAACAAAAGTAAAGATAATGATAAATAATTGTATTATTTATTATTGAGAGGATATTGAAAGAGGATAGCTGTTAGAGAGGTTTTAGTTTTCTGATAAAAATAAAGTCTCCACATGGGGCACAGAATGTCTGACAAGAATGAGATGACACAATAATGCTATTGTTCCACTATTATCCTTATAACATATTCAGTAAACAGACTTGGAATAGATAGTACATAAACTGTCTTATTTTTTCACATTCCTATTCTAGACTAATTTCTTACAGGCAAACTCGTCTTAATGTAAAAACATCATAATCACAAACATGCATACTCTTGACAAGGACCATCAATTTAAAATGTAGAATATACGTACAAATAGGTTCTTCTAAGGCAGATAAGTGGCTTATCACAAGAGAAGAAAGCTTATCATGAGAGAAAAATGTGGCTTCATGATAAAGTCACTGGAATCTGCAATTTGGCATTTGAGCCTCAGACGGACGACACATGATTATTCATTACACCTATAAGCTGGGTGCCATACGTGCTCCAGGTTTTTAAATCATGACTGTTACACAATGAAAGGGGAAGTGCAGGAGATACACTCACCAGCTAACCTCTCAAATCACGTTTGAAAGTTTGTCTTAAACGTCTGATTAATCAGGAAATTAGAAGAGTGTCACTGCGACACCCAGCATTTATCATACGGTTTGAATAGTTGGTAAAAAGTGCCTTGTATCTTCTGCAGGCTTAATAGGGGAAATGGGGCCAGGATCCTGAGGCTTTCATGGAGGGGAAGTATTTCCCAGGATAGGGGTCTCGGAGTCAGACTGGAACCTGGCTCCCTTGGGAACCATGTGTTAGTTTCCAGTTACTTCAGTCTCCAAAATAAAGTCTCCACTGGCACCTTACCACCAGTGGAGGAGGATTCCTTGCAACTGGGAGGGGGTGGTTGTCATTTTTCCTACAAGAATTCATAGTAAGTAAAGGTCAGTACTGTGTCCTGGCCCCAGTAAACACGAAAGCTGCCTGAGTGAGCATGTGGGACGTTTCGGCACCCTGCATTTCCTGATCTAGTGATCATTCCCTTTCCTTAAATGCTCCAAATACACAAGCCATCAGTCAGACTGAGCTCCACCGACTTTGGTTACAACGTTTTGTTCCTGCATCTACATCCCATGGGCACGTCTGAACCTTACCCATGTGTGGTTCTCAAGGTGAGCCCGCCATGTGTCACAGGATACCAGGCAGTGCTGGCGTTTCAGTTCATCGGGGGTGGGGGGAGTGGGGGGACGCTGACATCACTGGGATGTGTTGGCGGGGGGAAGCTTACAGACCGGGGCAGAAGTAATTCATTCAGGTTTCTTACGAAGAACAGGTGAGTTCTAGAAAGTCTTCTTTAATTCAATAGAGTTTAAAGATATTGCTTCAGAGTTTGCAAGATGCTCACATCTGCCTGGCGAGTTCAGCTCCTGAGCACATTCATGCCAGGGAATGAAGGCTCGCCAGGAAAAACACGCTGACCTAAATTCATGAACTGTGCACCAGGAAGGGTGGATGTCACCATATGCAAATTATGTCTCACTTACAAAAGAATCCAAACGTCTCGTCACAGCTGTCTCTCAGAAAGCAGGTAGTTACTGAATTGTATCCTTCTCCACATCCCAGTATGTAATGATGCTGTCAGGGAGGGAAAATGTCTCCTCTTACTCCCTTAGGTGCCCTAACTAGGTTCTGTAAATTAAGTTGACAAAATACAGTTAACTAACAGGAGGAAAAATATTTGTGTCATATGCATACAGAAACCAACAAAATAAGTAGCTGGCTTTCTAAATGGTCAAAGTTTAAAGCTTGTATTCCTAACTCATTAGGGGAAAGGAAGGGAGGAGAAATGGTTTCTATGGGAAAAAATCAGTCTCTTTACAGAAGATGAGTGGGTTTTAAGAACAGCCGGGAGTCACGTGACTACATTTGTATACCGGCGTGAGGGCTCTTCACCTTCTTCAGGGCCATCGCATTCCTAGAGACAGGCTAATTCCCCTGAAGTGGCTGCTTTTAGTCAAATAAGGGATGCTCCAGGAGGCTTTTTTCCTGCATATGTGGAATCTCGAATGTTTTCAGCTTAAAGCAATCTTTCTGCCAGCACCGGGCTCTGAGTGGGTGTCCATCTTCTTCTGCATCTCTGTGTTTGCTGAGGACCCGTTCTTAGACTGCCGAGGAGGTGCCTTGGAGCCTTTGTGCAGAGGATCACCAGGCTCTTCCAACGTGTTCACTTCCAGCACAATCACTGCAATCATGTGAAGTCTTCAGTGACCCTCAGTTCAGTTCAGTTCAGTCGCTCAGTCGTGTCCGACTCTTTGCAACCTCATGAACTATAGCACACCAGGCTTCCCTGTCCAACACCAACTGCCAGAGTTTACTCAAACTCAAGTTCATTGAATTGGTAAGGCCATCCAGCCATCTCATCCACAGTCATTCCTTTTCTCCTCCCATCTTCAAACTTTCCCAGCATCAGGGTCTTTTCAAATGAGTCAGTTCTTCACATCAGGTGGCCAAAGTATTGGAGTTTCAGCTTCAGCATCAATCCTTCCAATGAATATTCTGGACTCTAAATAAATATAATTCAGTTGGGGAGACTTGGTATACCTGAAATGATACACCTTTCTATTCAGGGGCAAACTGCTTTTTGTTTGTTTCCATTCGCTCTTCCACGTAAAGTTTCACCTTTGCATTTATGTGGATACACCACTCTATGGAAACTTTCTGAAAGAATATTAGTGTTCTTAATGCATTACAAATGGAACTTCTTGGAGAACAGAGGACCCAGGAAAGGTATCTCACACTGACAACATGAAGAAGTAAAGCAAGCACTCGCTCCATGATGATATGCACAACACAGCCACATCTGAGTACAGACTGTGGCTGTCTGAGATGGACCATGCAGGGTTCAGGGACCCAGGGAAGCTTGATCAAAGTTGCTTTAGGGACTGTGAAATCTCCCGCAGACCACAGAATGGAGGGGCAGCACTGACAATGCTTCAGGCCAGAGGAAGTGATGAGGAATCCATCTCTGTTTTGTAACAGAACTTAACTCCATCCAGCGGGAGGAGAAGGTGCACAAGAGAACGGCAGCAGACAGGACCAGATGCACCACGCGGCTGTGTTCCGGGGTCCCTGTGAGGAACCTCACCTCACTTAGAAGTTAGCTGGTCAGTACTGACTGTTTGACAGTCCAGTCACTTCCCAGCCACACTCATGCGTCTAATTCCCTCAATAACACCTGAAACCCATTTGGCAAAGAACACAACTGTCAAGAGATGCCGGAGATCCTGCAGCGTTCCTGGAGCTCTGTGCCTTGTGCATCTAAGGTGGAACATACTTTAGAACAGTGGCAAATACTGGAGCTTTGATCAGTCAAACTGTGGTTTTTAATATCATCCGAAAATCAAAAACAGACATTTTTGTTACTCTGTCCATATCTATTTTTATGTAACTAAACACTGTATTCATTTTATCATTCTGTTGGAACTTCTTAAAGATATTAAATCAAAAGGGTGCCCCAGTTTGGGGAGGATTATGAAAAAGCAGCAGCTAAGAAGCAGTAGATGATCGAGCAGCGGTAAAGGAGACTGGACCCCCCAGTCCCCCCAAAACAGAAGTCCAGGCTGCAAGACCTAGGACAGGAATGAACCCAAAAATCACCTGAAAGGGAGATTTTCTTCTCTCACTCATACAGCCTAATAATACACATATTAACAAATTTGTGAAAATTAGTCTGAGAGCAATAAGAATTAGTTGTCACAAAGTGATAAGCAATGACACTGATTTTCAAAGACACTCCTATAGGATATTTTGGAAATTTTTATTTTGATTTACAGGACTTCACAGAGTTTATCACTACAAAGGGGAAAACCCCATTGTTGGAAGCACATGGTAACAATTAAAGGGCTATGAGCAGCCTATTCCTGAGGAGAAGGGTATATTTGTAGATTTCATAAAGGGCTACGTTTTAGTCTTTGCTTTTTTACTATATCTTTCTGTTCAGATTTATATTTAAATGTGCCTTAAAATGTCATTACCTGAAAAGGAACTAAATGCTTTGCTTAATGAATAATGCAGTTTTCTGAGAAAGTAGAAGTAACTCTAAACATTTCAGTTGGACATAAAATTGCTTAAATCTTGAAATGACAACAGAGCTTTACTACTGTCTTTGGAAATAGTTAAAGATCTAAGTCATTTGCAATTTCAAGGACATTACAGGATTATAAATTGTAGAATTATAAATTCTGTGTATTACATATTTCAAAATTATAAATTCCAACCAAAGTCCGAATAGCGGTCTACTATGACAAACACTGACTTTACTGCATCAGTGAGAAATCACTTGAAATCCTTGTGCAGAAGAAGCTGTAGCAGAGAATTAGGACTCACTGGCATTGTGTGTACATTTTTATAACAGAATTCTCAAATAATTATAGTTTAATAAGGTCTTATATTCTAGAGCATCATAATAAGAGTATATATCTGTGTGAGTGCGTGCACACATACACACACGCACACACATACACCACAGATTTAGCAGAACATTGAGAAGAAATATGATAAAGTGATCATGCTACAGCCTTGCAGGTAATTATACACAAAGATGAATGTTGAAGAACATGGATTTTTCTTATCACATTGGAACCAGCCTTCAGGTTCTTTAATTTCATAAATTGGGAATTGCAGGATTCTCCATGATGAACAATATTTTTAGAGAGATAATAAAAACACTGTGTAATTACATACTGCTTTTAAGCTGAGTGCTTGGCAAACATTGTCCTGAAAGCACACTGCCGGCTGGCCATGCTTTTTGTTTCATCTGGAAATGCGCATTTATGTGTGCTGAAAAGAACTACAATTTCTAGAATATATGATGAGGAACGTAGGTGAGCAGAGGGAGAATATAAGTCTTTCAGATTATTTTCTAAGGAAGACCAAATATGCAATTAAGGATTTCTTTATATAAATAGTGGCTCACATACTCTCATGTTCCTTTATTTATAAATGCAATCAACAAACTTCAATTGAGGGTGCACCTCACGATTGAGATTTTATTAGTGTACCTGACAAGCAAAACAAAATACCAGCAAACAGACACGGATCTCAGGCTTAACACCACACAGGTTTTGCTCTGCCCTCTCAGCCCACAACGTGCCTTGTGACAGGTCAGGTCCTGCTGCTATTTGCTGTCCTTCAGGGCTCAGGCTCCTTCTGTCCCAGAATCCAATCATCCCCTGGGGTCCTCGGGTCTGTCTTTGCTTTAGGAGAAGACAGAGGCCTTTCCCCAACCAGGAAGGTCTGCCCCCGGGCCTGTGACCATAGTTAACCTGGGGCAAAGCTGACCTGGAGGCCCTGGGCGGGCTCAGAACCAGCCAGGGCGCACCTGCAGCCACACAGAGTCAGGCAGGGCCAGCTTCCTGTGCTGGAGTCCAGGTGTGGTCCCCAGCACCAGGGGAGGGAGCTCCTCGGGGCAAGGGCGTCTAACAGGATAGAGCCAAAGAAGTCAACCACGCTGTCCACGTGGCTCTTCCAGCAGCGGGGCCTATGGCCCACAGAGGAGAAGCAGAAAGCCAGAATGAGATCACAGGGGACCGGCAGGCTGGGAGCCCAGGCTACACCGACAGCATGCTGTGTGCACTTCCAGCACCGCAGCCCCGGGTTCCCACAAACCCACGTTCCCACAAACCTGGGGCACATCTATTACTGCACAGATCAGAGGTCGGAAACCAGAGTTCGGTTTCCCTTGGCTGAAACACTGGATTCAGGTCAGTGCTTCTTTCCTCCTGAGGGCCTGGGGGCACCTCGTCCACTTCCCAGCCTGCAGGCGGCGTTCTGCACCCTCTGCTCCTGGCCCTTTGGGCAACTTCTGAGCCCAGCACCTCCACCTCATCACATGGCCTTCTCCTCTGCCTCTGGCTAGGAGGACCCCTTGTTTACTGAGGGCCCATCTGGACAAGGCCAGATCATATCCCACCTCCAGTGCCTGAGCCTGGTCACATCCACCAGGTCCCCATAGCCCCAGGCACACTTGGGAGCCTCCATTCAGACCAGCACACTCTATATTCCATCCCAGCAAGGGCTGGGGTCCCCTCACTGATGATGTGGAAGGGGAAGAGGTTTATGGGAGTTTCCAGGCCAAGGCTGCCTTATTGGGTATTATCACAGGGTTAGGGTCAATGACGGCCATGTAATCATCATTTCAGTCCAGTTCAGTTCAGTTGCTCAGTCACATCCAGCTCTTTATGATCCCATGGACTGCAGCACATCAGGCCTCCCTGTCCATCACCATCTCCTAGAATTTGCTCAAACTCATGTCCATTGAGTCGGTGATGCCATCGAACCATCTCATCCTCTGTCGTCCCCTTCTCCTCCTGCCTTCAGTATTTCCCAGCATCAGAGTCTTTTCCAATGAGTCAGTTCTTCGCATAAGGTGGCCAAAGTATTGGAGTTTCAGCTTTAGCATCAGTCCTTTCAATGAATATTCAGGACTGATTTCCTTTAGGATGACTGGTTTGATCTCCTTGCAGTCCAAGGGCCTCTTAAGAGTCTTCTCCAACACTACAGTTCAAAATCGTCAATTCTTTGGCATTCAAAAGCAGTTGGCACAACCCCCATGTTAATTTTCCTGTGGAGTAAGCGCTACCACGGGCGGTCAGGCCACAGTGCCATCTCTGAATCTGCCTTCCCACGCCCGCCCCTGCCAGGATGGTAAATGAGAAACACTTCCGGAAGCAGCAGGGCAGCAGCAGTCAGCCTCACTCAGCCAAGGAGCCTGAGTCTGTGCTGTCAGCCTCTGTCCTCCCCTGTAGCTGCCTGGCCATGCCCACACGATGTTCCCCTCTGGCTTGGCGTCAGATCACAGGGGACATTCAGTGGTCAGTCTCTTTAACGTGTTCTTGTCTGTCCCTATCAAATACACCTGAAACTTCCATCCAAGACAGGAGGGTAGGAGGGTTACACACTGTAACTCCTAGAGTTCCACTTGAGCAATCTTCCAGGTGGCACGGTGTTAAAGAATCTGCCTGCCAATGCAGGAGACACAGGTTCCATCCCTGGGTTGGAAAGATCCCTGGAGGAGAGCATGACAACCCGCTCCAGTACTCTTGCCTGCAGAATCCCATGGATAGAGGAGCCTGGTGGGCTAGAGTCTACGGGGCTGCAAAGAGTCAGACATGACTGAGCCACTGAGCGTGCACACACACATACACGCTCCTGTAAAGACACCTCTGGCTCTGAAGGTTTAGAAGCCCTGATTCCCAGAGAAGGAATCCTCCCATCAGGGGGTCAAGACCCAAAGTCACCCCTTCCCCAGGGCCTGGGTGATGAAGAGCCTTAGGGCCCAGTGGCCGGGGCCACTGCTGATTCTTCCCTGCAGCCCAGCTTCTCCTGTTGGGTAATTCTGACTCAAATATTGTTTTTCACTATCATTCAGTTCAAAGTATTTTCAAAATTAACATTGCAGGTACCATCTAACCCACAGATTGTTTCACAGAGTCTTGTCTGATATCCAGATGCTTAGGCCCTTTTGTTTATCCTGCCCTTAGTGATTCCTGGATCATGCCAGGGTCACTGATCACACTACACAGGATTCCAACCCTTAGAAATATGCTCAGGCTTATTTTATGGCCCAGCATGTGGTCTATTCTGGTAAATGCTTCATGTGCCCATGGAAAAAGACTTCATCTACAGTGTGAATGCAGCATCCATTCGCATCAAATAGAGAAAGTGCATCGACTGAGTTGCTGAAACCTACTATGTATTCATTTTTTTTTTCCTGCTCACTCTAGCAGTTATTAAGGTGGATGTGTTAAAATCTTGAATCAAGGCTGAATTGGGATCTGTTAGCTGACATTCAGGGATGGGGCACCAATGCTGCCACTTGGTTTTTGCTAACACAGTTGTGCATTTTTTTTCTTGAATGACTTAAAGGCTGAGTAAGGTATACTGCAGGAGATAAAAGATCTCCTGGGATTTTACCATTGTTTGAAATATTCAAATAAAACACACCTCCTTTTCCTAATCTGTTACTGAATTTCGAGGCCAGTAAATGTTCACTGTGAGAGAAATCTCAGTTTTTTCAGAACATAAGTTGCAACTGCATCATTTTCTATCCAATGGAAATGTCTCCAAGTGCTCCTGTCCTCTTTGAGGTTGTGCATGCCCGAGGACAGCCTGCACTTACCTCCAAGGCTCTCTCCACTTCTCACTCTGCCATAGCCATGGGCTTGGCACCTGGGTCAGGACAGAAAGCACTGGCACGCAGCAGGAAATCTCCCTTCTATCACAGCGGGGTCCCTCACCACTGTGGTTGTGGACAAGTAAATTTGATCTTTTGGGGGCATCAAAGCTTATTTATTTGTGAAATGGATTTTTTTTATAAGATCAGTGTTTTTCAGCCTTTTTTCCCCCTTTTCTCAGAACTATCCAAGAAAAGACTTCTAATAATAATTTTCAAGGTTTTAGTTTTGTGTTTTTTTTTTTTTTTTACTACAGTATATATTCAAGGGAACTTTTCATGCAAGGATGGGCATGATAAAGAACAGAGATGGTAAGGACCTAATAGAACCAGAAGAGATTAAGAACAGGTGGCAAGAATACACTGAAGAACTGTACAAAAAAGGTCATAATGACCTGGATAACCACAATGGTGTGGTCACTCAAACCAGTTAATCCTATAGGAAATCAACCCTAAATATTCATTGGAAGGGCTGGTGCTGAAGCTGAAACTGCAGTACTTTGGCCACCTGATGAGAAGAACTGACTCACTGGAAAAGACCCTGATGCTGGGAAAGATCAGGGGCAGGAGGAGAAGGGGTCGACAGGATGAAATGGTTGGATGGCATCATTGGCTCAATGGACATGAGCTTGAGAAACTTCCATAGTGTCGCAAAGAGTTAGGTGCAGCAGAGCAACTGAACAACAACATATCCTTTGAAAACTTGCCTTTGTTTGAGACAGCACACCTCTCTAGGGTGTCTTTAATCACCGGCTGCTTACACTTGCAATACCTTGTTTCTTTTACAATTCTTTACTTGGAACTCAGCTAAATAAATATCATAGTTAATACCGACTAACTACTTCAGTTCAGTTCGGTTCAGTTCAGTCGCTCAGTCATGTCTGACTCTTTGTGACCCCATGGACTGCAGCACATCAGGCTTCCCTGTTCATCACCAACTCCTGGAGCCTATTCAAACTCACATCCATTGCACTGGTGATGCCATCCAACCAGCTCATCCTCTGTCATCCTCTTCTCTTCCTGCCTTCAATTTTTCCCATCATCAGGGTCTTTTCAAAGGAGTCAGTTCTTTGCATCAGGTAGCCAAAGTATCAGCTTCAGCATCAGTCCTTCCAATCAATATTCAGGATGATTTCCTTTAGGATTGACTGGTTGGATCTGCTTGGAGTCCAAGGGACTCTCAAGTGTTTTCTCCAACACCATTGTTCAAAAGCATCAATTCTTCAGCACTCAGCTTTCTTTGTGGTCCAACTCTCACATCCATATTCCAGTATGACTACTGGAAAAACCATAGCCTTGACTAGACAGACCTTTGTTGGCAAAGTAACATCTCTGCTTTTTAATATGCTGTCTAAATTGGTCATAGATTTTCTTCCAAGGAGCAAGCATCTTTTAATTTCATGGCTGCAGTCACCATCTGCAGTGATTTTGGAACCCCCCCAAAATAAAGTCTGACACTGTTTCCACTGTTTCCCCATCTATTTCCCAGGAAGTGATAGGACCAGATGCCATGATCTTAGTTTTCTGAATGCTGAGCTTTAAGCCAAATTTTTCACTCTCCTCTTTCACTTTCATCAAGAGGCTCTTTAGTTCTTTGCTTTCTGCCATAAGGGTGGTGTCATCTGCATATCTGAGGTTATTGATATTTCTCCCAGCAATCTTAATTTCAGCTTGTGCTTCATCCAGCCTGGCATTTTACATTATGTACTCCGCATATAAGCTAAATAAGCAGGGTGACAATATACAGCCTTGATGTACTTCTTTCCCAATTTGGAATCAGTCTGTTGTTTCATGTCCAGTTCTAACTGTTGCTTCTTGACCTGCATGCAGATTTCTCAAGAGGCAGATCAGATGGTCTGGTATTCCCATCTCTTAAAAAATTTTCCAAAGTTTGTTGTGATGCACACAGTCAAAGGCTTTGGCATAGTCAATAAAGCAGAAATAGATGTTTTTCTGGAACTCTCTTGCTTTTTTGATGATCCAAAGGATGTTGGCTATTTGATCTCTGGTTCCTCTGCCTTTTCTAAATCTAGCTTGAACATCTGGAAGTTCACAGTTCACGTACTATTGAAGCCTGACTTGGAGAATTTTGAACATTACTTTGCTCACGTATGGAATGAGTGCGATTGTGCAATATACTACTTAACTACTTACTGATTTAAATAAAAAGAAATGGAATTTTTACTAGTAGAAACAATTCTTCACCTTCTGATGGAGAAAAAAGGAAAATAATTTATAGCCAGTAATGATGGGTAAATCAGTTTATCTTTTTCACTCTCTCTCAGTGAAGGTCACTTCATTTCTCTTTGCAGGGAGATAAAAGTTAAAATATTTTTAAAGTCACATTTTCAGTAGTCAACTGAACAGATTTGAAAAGAAGGAAGAATCCTACTTCATATCTTGGGTGATGCTGTCGTAAAGACATATTTTTTTTCAAGTTTTCCAGCTTAGCCATCTACCTATGAGAGGCGAGCATTGGGGTTTCACATGGCAGAAGGCAGGAACCACATTGGCGAACTGTCTTTTCAGAGATGCTTGTCTCTTCCTGGAAGCTGGGTGATCACCACTGAGGGCTCTGAAGCGAGTGCTTTGTCTTGGTCATTAAGCTGGAAGCCCGGCTTCCTCAGTAATTAAACAGCTCCATTCACTCCTGTGAAGAGTGAGCCTGCAGCCAGTGGTGTTGGCCAGGCTGCTCTGGGCAGGAGGGGAAGTTCCAGCTGGGAGAGGTTTTTAAAGTTTAACTTGAAAACACGCTTTGAGCCTCTGATCCCATCAGGGGTCTACTTGTCAAATATGCTCTGCCACCATTAGCTGGTCTGAGGATAATCTGTCTGCCCTTTGGAAAAATTAAGTCAGAATCCAGGCTTTCCCAGGCAGAAATAGCGTCCTGCAGGATTATGTGAAAGTGTAACTGGCTGGACCATAAAAAGAAAATTAACAATTGTCAGAATAACTGCCCCGCTTTCTCACGTTCAGGAAGGGCCTGTCCTTAACAATTCTGTCAAAACCAGCAGTTCTATTTCTTAGCCACAGAGTAGGCGCTGTATCTTCCTGATGTGGCCAGATGCATTCAGCGTCTCAATCTGCTTCTAAAAAGGGGTAAAATCCAAAAGAAATGGACTCAGTTTTTTTTTCCCCAGAAAGTCATTTCCTTGCTCTGTTTCACTGAAGAATTTTCTAGGACTATTGAAACATTATTCTTGAACATGAAATATTTTGAAAGAATAATTAATTTACAATAATACCTAAACAAAGTTAAAACAGGAAAATAGGATATAAGCTTGTGGATAATTAATTAATAAATACTTATTGAGTTCTAAGTTAGACAAGATGGGGAAGTCATACGCATAAAGTTATCCATGCAAAGTGCTTACAACCAAACAGGGGGGAAAAAAATGAACTCAGTACTAAGAATACGGTAAGTTCTGTGATACTGAGATATTTGTTAATAGTTCATAAACTTTATAGCTCAGTCTGGCCCAGAGAAGTCAGAAGATTTTCACAGAGGACATGAGAATATTTCCTTTGTTCACTTTGGGGAAATGTAAACTTGATTCACGTTGGGGAAAGCTGACAAGAGGTTCTGTCAACTCAGGCTGCTTTTGTTTAGTCGCCTAGAGTCGGGAGTTTTGAATTCCACAGACGGGATACACAACTCCAGCTGTGTCGGATCCTAAGAGCAATGCCACCCACTGTTTCCACATCACGGGAGGAAATCAGGAAAGCCACAGGAAGCCACAGCCTGCACCGTTCGTTCATCTCAACAGACACCTCTTAGAAATCACCTTACTTCTGTCTTACAATATTTGAAACCCTCTGCACCAGGCCCTGACATGACACACTTGTCTATATCATGGTAAACAGAGGGCTGAACCTGCACAGATATGCACAACATGACATCAGGCGGAGCCGTGGTAAGAAAGGGTTACCCTCAGGCAGGTCCAGGAGATTTCTGGTGAGCAGAGCAGGGCTCGGTCCTCTCGCTTCACCAGAGAGGTGGCGCTTCATCACTGAGGGCAGCACAGGGGGTGGCTTCCAGGCCCTGGGAATTTTTTGAGGGGACTAACTGTGAAGGATGACCTCCCCACACACTCAAATCCCCTCCCTCGCTGCGCTGTTTCCCTCGCTGCAGTGACCGCAGGTGATGGGAGCCCATCACTGCTCGGCGAGCACCGCTCAGCCCCCAAGAAACACACCTGCCCTGCCCGGCGTGCATCTTTGTTCTGTGAGTCCAGGACCCCACCCACAGTCACCCCCACCAGCGCCGCTTAGATGGTGAGGGCCTGCAGGACGCTGTTCTGCAGAGGAGGGGAGCTGAGAGACACAGGCTGGAGTCCCTGAGCTAAAAGCCCACTGCTCTCTGCGCCTCGTGGCAACAACAGCGCGGAGTCCTGGCACCAGATGGAACAAGCACCCGCTTCTCGGCTAAACCTGGCTGGGCTGGTCGGGGGACACCACGGGGTGCACGGGGTGGCTTTCTGGGACAGCTCAATCCACACATCTCTCCTCTCTTTCTAGCATCTTGGTCTTCTCTGAGCTGTTCTCACAGTTATGAACCAAGGGGAACCTACATGGACACAGTCTACAATTGACTGGCTGGAGCCTCTTTCTACCAAATCGAGTCAGAGGGCCAGTGGCATCATGTGATACAGAAAAGCTTATATTTGAAATAATAACAGACATGAGCCAGTATTTCCTGAGATTATCACTTACACTTTGCACTTGGCAGGTATGCTTCTACTTTCTGCTTGCATGTGGCTACGCAAAAGTGGCCCAATAGAACTCGATGTTGTCTGCTTTTGGACAAGATCCAGGTAGATGTAAAAAGATACTCAAAAACTGTCTACTTTTCCCTCAAAGTTTCTCCTTCTCAAGGGCAGCCTGTTTTTCTTTTTTGTTTTGTTTTTAGTTTCTCAGTTTTCTTTTTATTCAGACATGAGCAATATCATTCTATATTTGACAAAAGAGAACTGAACAGCTGACAAAAGCTTTAAATGTGCTTCTATTATAATACAGAATTTAGTCTAATTATCAGCAGTCTTGACTCACATGTAATTCTGAGAAAGAATCTCTCTGATTCCGGCATATTGACCTGACAGGTGGAGGTGGTGCCACAATCCTACCCTTGAATTCTCAATCCTATTTCCTCAAAGGATACTTCTGAATTTTTAGTTTCCATAGACTGTCAGGTACATTAACTCTGAATGCTGAAATCAACTCAGAGCAGGTGGGCAGCAACCACAATCGCTGTCACAGCACATGTGTCTGAAGAAACTCCTGCCTCTCTGCATCGCCCTGTCTTGTCTCCTGTGTTCACAGGGCCGCTCTCCAGATTCACGGAGAGAAGTAAAGCAGAGCTTCCAAATGTTCCAGTTACACTTAATTTCAATGTGGGGCACTGGAAAATAGATTAACCGATTCACTTAATTGTCATTAATATTAGCACATGTGATCAGCTGCAGCACAGGAAGCTTTCTCGTTGATGGAGATGGGGTGTCACACCCCACTTGCCACGGCATTCAGGTTAGCAGACACTGATTATCAGACCGAACGATCCCTCTGACCAACGGTCTGTGCAAATGGCTGATTTTCACTTGATGACAAGGTGAGCTGTCACAGAAGCAACGCCTGGGATCCGTTGTGATGGGAGATAAGTTTCACGGCTCCTGAGTTCCTGCCTAGGTCATGCCTCCTTTGGGTCATGAGTAATAAACTGGTCTTATCTGACCCTGGGGTCTCCTGTCTCCAGTCAGCAGGAAATTGGTGCTGGCTATCTGTCTACTTACAAGCAGGGTGAAATCTAGACCTTTAGTTTCAGACCTAATGTGTGCACAGACAGAGTACAAACACATCTAGAGCAAAATACAGAAACCAGTGTGCATGTGTGCTAAGTCACTGCAATCACGTCCGACTCTGCAACCAGCCTGCCAGGCTCCTCTGTCCATGGGACTCTCCAGGCAAGAACACTAGAGTGGGTTTCCATGCCCTTCTCCAGGGGGTCTTCCTGACCCAGGGATCCAAAGCAGTGAAAAAGTGACTCACAGGCTCACTTTCAGTTCTTTTACCACCGAGATCACTCACACTCTGTATGTGACCATAAGGACTTCAACACCATCCAAAGCCTCCATGTGGTTTCTCTGCTAGTTCATGCAATGACATTGGCAACTAGGCAACTTGTCAAGGGATGGAAATCATTAGAAAGCAGGGTCAGGCTGCTTGGAGGTGGAACTTCTGAGACGAGCATTGGGAAACAGCAAACACTGCAAAGGAAGCCGGTCGGGAACCAGGGACCTCTAAGCAAAGGTGTTGTGACACAGGTAAGGTCAGAGGTCCGAAGAGGCAGAGTTCCTCAGATGTTTAGGCTGTTGGTGGGAGAGCCCACAGGGGATCGTGATGGGGGGACACCTGGGGCTTAAAGAACTGGCCACCTGGACGGAGTGTCCCCTGGGGGCTCCGCAGAGGCTTCGTAGCAGAGGGCAGTGGGAACCCAGTGCACACACGTGGATGTACTGCCTGAAGCCAAAGGTCAGTGAGTGACGGACAGGACCCTGGGCTCCACATGTGCCTGCTGATACGACAGTCAGCCAGCATTTTGGAATCCACCCCAGTTTAATCTGGGTGGGAGATGTCCTCTCTTGTATCACTTATTGGACAACATTAAATCCAACAAAACACTTGAGCATCTGGAAAGCACTGATACCCCCTCACGCATGCCCTCCTGAATAAAACAGCGCACTCCCTCCTGTGAAGGCAACATGCTTTCATTTAGAAATTACTTTGTAAAATTTGCTTATGAGATTAACTGGAACCTGAATCTTCTATTTTCTCAAGTCTTGTGTTGGAGAAAAGTATTGTGTGAGAAAATGAGTTTATTTTTAATCATGAAAGAAGTAGTTCAAACCCAGTGAACGTAACGGAAAAACCCAACAATTTGTTTTGTCAGGATTTTTCTTGAGATTTTAATATCAATATTTGTCCTTAATTTACCTCAAAAACTGAAACTTTTTAACATTCCAGTTCTTCTGCATGAGCAACTTTATTTTCCAGAGAAAGACAGTATTGAAATGTTTTCATGTCATTGCCTTGGCAACCAAATCCTATATCTTTTATTGTTTTTCAAATTTCATCACATTTCAAGCAAGAGTTCTTGAAGACAATGACAGCTAATGCTTATTTATCGCCTACTCTGGGCCAGGGAGTATTGAAGTGTTTTACATTTACTGTCTCTGTTATTCTTTTCAATGGCTCTATGACGTAAATGTTCCCATTTAACAGATGGAGAATAGAAAGCAACAGAGTTTAACCTAACTGCCCAAGTTCACAGAGAGTGTTGTGTGCGAATGGACATTGCAACTGATATCAGACCCTGACTCCAGGGCCGTGAACACTGCCCTTTACTGCTTCAAAGGGACATTTTCAACAATGCCTATGATTTGGAAGAACTTTTGAGCCCTTTTGGAAAGTACCATGTCTTCTTTTTAACAGCTTCTGCTCTTGTCCAACTCACAATGACCGAAGGACCACTTTAAACAGACACCCGAATGTGGACACTCCACACCTTTCCTTCCCTGGACACTACATCTGCCTGATGACTCGGATGTTGTTGCAAACTGCTTAAAGGTTTGCAATTATACATTCTTTGCACTTATTTCACAATTCTGCTTCTTCTGTAGGTGTCAAATCCTTACAGGGTCAATCCTCCCATCCCCTCTCATGAAGATAATGTACAAAGGTAAGCAAGATGAAGAGTCTGGCAGCATCTTTATTTTCATGGCACCTGAACTCCCGCCTCCAAGTCTGCACACCTGTCACGTGACTCCTGCGGTACTGGATCTGGGCTGGAATGCTAGGTCCCGACCCTTGATGTATTTTCAGAGAATCCCAGGGATGTTTTTATAAAGTCAACAGAAAACGTTTAGTAAAGTCCTCTTGACAATGCACCATCCTCCGTTAGGATGCAATAGCTGTGACATTTGTGTGGCCATTTGTCCTGGGGCTGCTTGGCCCCAGGGAATCTCGTGAAATGCTCTGAGAAGTCCAGGCACCACTGACAAGAGGCCATTTCTCTGGGGGCTGCTGGTCCTGGACCAGGTGCTTGGCAGATGGGCCAGTGGTGGTGTTACCATCTGACATCTTCAGGAAGGGGGCCGGCTGTCACTCCTCTCCCAGCACTGCCTTTCAAGTCTCCCCGACCGTTCCCACACCCCGAGTCCCTCACGGTGCCCAGTGTGGACCCCATGGAGCCCGGCACCAGTGTGATCACTCCTTCCCCTTCGTAGCTGCCTCGGGCTGATACTGCAGGAAGAGTGAGCTCTGTACAAAAGGACTTTATGTCCAGGGCCTGAGGAAGAGCTATTTCCTGGACACCAATCTGAATTCAGACTGGTTGGTTTTTTTGTCTGTTTTTTTTTTTTTTTAGTTCAGGTACTAAAGATACCTGATTTTACCTAGCTTGACTCACAGAAAAATAAGGACATACATAGGAAACATATGCTAAAAAAAAAATATCGCTACATATCATCCCATAATTTACCAACATATTTGAAATATGGTCTCTATTTAATAATTTAAGTATTTAATTGATTTAACACAGGTCTATTTTGGTGTAAAGAAGTATTGCAAAATTCTTAAAAGTTATTTTCCTGAGACATGACTTTATTGACAGCTTACAACACTTTAAATTTTATATTTATTGACTCTATATACACTGTTCTGTGATATTTTATTGTTCTCACTTGCAAAGAGTTTATTTATAAATAAAACGGGGTAAAATATGAAAATTCTTTGAGCCTGTCTGGCACATCATATCCATGAAAAATTAGCTTCCCCCCCTAAGTCTCCCTCACAACCTGTTTATAATGAAGGAGAACTTTGCTCTACTTGGTTCCCAGAGATCTATCATGGCCATAAAGAGGTGGGGCAAAACGAGATTAATTCTTGACCAACAGAACAAGCTATTTATTTTATAATTGCTGAACTATAACTATTTTACTGCTTATAAAAATCAGAGTTCTGGGTTATACCATATTATGGGAGTCTAAACCCATGTTCTGGAGAGACTGAGAAAAATGGAGAATGAAATGCCTGGACCTTGTAAAGATTCAGAAGAAATTCTAAACGTATTCCAGGGATTCTAAGTATTTGGTAATGAAGAAAAACCATAAACCAAATTCACAGAAGACTGTATAGCAACGGTTGAAAAAAACGGTTATGAAAACACATGTTTTAGGTATAACACCTGTTCTAAAAAATGACTTTATTCTAAGGTTTTATATCCTTGCCTCAGTGCTAAAAACTGTTTATTAAAATGAGAGCTCTCAAAGCATCTGATATTTTAGTCAGTTAAATAGCAATGATGACAAATAATCTGGAATATATCTGACAGATGATGACTAGACTTACTATGGTGATCCTTGCATAAATGTATAAAAACATCTAATCACAATGTTGTGTGTCTGAAACCAATACAATATTGTAAGCCAACTATACTTCAACAAAAATGTATGCTCTCTACACTTATGATTCTTTACACAAATCAGTAATTACAACCCCCAGAGGTCAATGCTGGCAGCGTGTCGACTCTGTACACAGGTACACCTCTGAGATACCACGGGCCTGGCTCCAGACTGACTCGACGGAGTGAGCCAGGCCCACGCTGCCAGCCCCCACTGCAGGTAGTCACTGTGCGGCACCATCTCACTTCTCTCAGTCGACCTCAGATTTGTCTCCTCTCCCGTCAACAACAGAGCATGAGGCCCTTCCTTCCCACAGAAGAGAAGGTAAACGTGACATTGTGCACACTAACTGCTACCCCGACGCTCGTGTCTGAGGAAGCCAAACAGTGTAGGCCTGCAGTTGTTTGCAGACAAAGCGCCCAGAACTAATTTATTCTCTCCGAGTGCCCCTCTCTCCCTCGCCACCCGGTTCTTCTCTTGCCACCTCCGGGCACTCTCTTTGAATTCTTAGGAACGCAACTTTCTAAGTCACTCAAACTGACATCCTTCATGACCTGCCAAAGGCACAAACATAAACACAGTTTTACTACTGAGGAGTTCTGACAACATGCTTCTTGAGGAAAAGTGAAGCATTTCATTATATGAAAGTAAAAACCAGTCACTTTCTGTAGGAAACAAATTTCCTCAGAAAAAAATATGAAAAATGCAATGTTAACAGCTTCATTTTATAGATTTCTAATTTGACTCATTTAGTAACTGCTTAGAGTAAGAGGCATAACAAAAAGACATGTTTAGTGTTAGAATATAAATTTTTAACCCAACTTGAAATGATTTCTTTTTAATGTTAGTGAACACAGAGGTGATGACTAGTTGGATTATAATAAACATTCCTTTTTAGAAACACAGAATTTAATGATTTAAAGCAAATCAAAATCTTATTAAATATATTTTGGTAAATTTTTAAATGCAACTTCAATACGCCAGTGGAAAAAAAAAAAGTGAAAGTCACTCAGTCGTGTCCAACTCTTTGCAACCCCATGGAGTACACAGTTCATGAAATTCTCTAGGCAAGAATAATTGAGTGGGTATTTTCCTTCTCCAGGGGATCTTCCCAATCTAGGGATCGAACCCAGGTCTCCCACACTGCAGGCGGATTCTTTACCAGCTGAGCCACCAGGGAAGCCCAACCATCCACTAATTTATACTCAGAGTGCAGTATACTCAGAGTGTAGTTATTACAATCTCAACTTCCTGGCCACCAGTGCCACAGGATAAAAGATACATGCCTAGTTTAGGAGTCTAAAGCTCTTTACATAAGCAGGGAGAAGTCTCTGTTCATTTTTATTTGTTTTTAGATAGATTTTCAGAACAGTTTTAGATTGACACAAACATTGAGGAAATGGGCTGAGTTCCCCTAAACTCACCCTCCACTCCCCGCAACTTTGGCGTCATGTGTTAATGCCGCAACTTTGCCGCAAGCACAGAACCGATATTGCTGTACTTTGTTATTTAGATGCCCTGAGCTTTTCTCCAACATTCTTCTCACCCTAGGAGCCATCCTGAGTCTCGTTAGCTGTGATCATTTCTCTGACTTTCTGTGATTTCAATGACCTTCCCAATTTTGAGAGGTGCTGACCAGGCATTATGTAGAACCTCCCTTTGCTGGAAATTGCCTAATTGGCTTTTGTTTGTTTATTTCGTTTTGTGCTGGGGGGGAGAAAGAACACAGAGGAGAAGTTCTGTTTCCCTCACACTGTCAGTGCAATCTGGCCCTGCCAATGCAGACCTGGACCACCCAGTGGGCAGCTGGAGTCCAGGGTCTCCACAGAGAGGACTCTGCCCTGCCCCCTGCTTCACCCGCTCTTTGCAAGGAAGTCACTCTGCAAGTCCACACTGCAGGAGGGAGGAGGAGAGTACCTACACATGTTACTTGGATTCGATTCCATCAGAAACTGAAGCTCTTATCCTCCATTAAATTATTTATTTAAACATTTATATCAGTTTAGATTCATGGGGATTACTTCACACTTTGGGTTGTAAACCAGTACTGCTTTAGTCATCTTGGTGCCTAACTATTCCAGCTTTGGCCACCCGGAGCTCTTTGGGTTGGCTCCTTATCTTGACATACTCCATGGCTGTGTGTGTGTGTGTGTGTGTGGCATGCGTGTGTGTGTTGGGGGGTGTACGTGTGTGATGTGTGTGGGGGAGTGTGCATGTGTGTGGTGTGCATGTGGCAGTGTGTGCATGTGTGCAGGTGTGGGGGGTGTGCATGTATATGGGGTGTGTGTGTGCATGTCTCAGGTGTGTGTGTGTTCAGCACTTCCTTACTTTCAGTCACAATATGTTCCGGGTGCAGTCTGTACATTCCTTGCTTGGATCCTAGGACCAGCTGTTTCTCAAAGCCTTAATTACTTTTTTAAAATTGGGGAACAGTATTAGAACCCAAGATTTGGGTACTGAGTGTGCTTGTTTAGACTGGGGTGACTTTCCTTCTATCTGACAAAGCAAGGATTTACATGGATTTATTAATTATTGAATAAGTGATAGACACAGACTAAGTCTGAAAATGGATTTTTTCATATGTTTTGTTCACTTTCATAGTTGTCCACTGAGGCAGGCAAATATGATGCCAGCTGCTCTGTGGTGATAGAAACTGAAATGTATCTAGGTGATAGTCAAGAGAAAGAAACAAAACTGGAGGACTTGACTATTGGTTATCAAGATGTATTCTACAACTACAATAAAAAAGACACTATATTATTTTCTCTAAGACAGCTAAAGTAACTGAAGGAATTGAACAAGGAATCCATGAACTCATAAGTTTACAGTCTGCAAAGAGTTGACTCATTGGAAAAGACCCTGATGCTGGGAGGGATTGGGGGCAGGAGGAGAAGCGGACAACAGAGGATGAGATGGCTGGATGGCATCACCGACTCGACTGACGTGAGTCTGAGTGAGCTCTAAGAGTTGGTGATGGACAGGGAGGCCTGGCGTGCTGCTATTCATGGGGTCACCAAGAGTCGGACACGACCGAGCGACTGAACTGAACTGAACTGAACTGATGTATACCAAAGTTTACAGTGCAGTGTAGTGGGGAAAAATGACCTTTTCAATAAATGCTGCTGCTACTGCTGTTAAGTTGCTTCAGTCGTGTCCGGCTCTGCACGACCCCATAGACAGCAACCCACCTGGCTCCGCCGTCCCTGGGATTCTCCAGGAAGAACACTGGAGTGGGTCGCCATTTCCTTCTCCAATGCATGAAAGTGAAAAGTGAAAATGAAGTCATTCAGTCGTGTCCGACTCTTTGTGACCCCATGGACTGCAGCCTACCATGCTCCTCTATCCATGGGATTTTCCAGGCAAGAGTACTGAAGTAATCAGACCAATTGAAAGTCCCTATATACAAATGTATATATGGATGAGATGGTTGGATGGCATCACCAACTCAATGGACACAAGTTTGAGAAAGCTCTGGGAGTTGGTGATGGACAGGGAAGCCTGGTGTACTGCAGTCCATGGGGTCACAAAGAGTCAGACATGACTAAGCGCCTGAACTGAACTGATATATAAATGCAATTTCACATCATATAATTAAACACCTAAAAGGGGATAATACATGAGTGGCCTTGGATTAGATAAACTTTTTAAAATAGCAAACATAAATGACTCCACATACCAGAAAAATTCAGCTTTCTTAATTCTAAACCTCAGGCCTATCAAAAGACACCATTAAGAGAGTATGATAGTGATCCACAAACAGGGATAAAATATTTCCAAAACTTGACAAATGATTCATATCCAGAACATCTAAGGAAATTTCACAAATCAGAAAAAGATGAAAAAGAAAATTCACACAAATTCACCAAGTAAGGAAAAATACAGACTCTTTTAAGAAAATAATTACCCAATAGCCAAGAAAAAAATCTGAAACATCCTGAACATAATTTATCATCATTATAATGAAAATTAAAATGGCAAAGACAGAACTCCCTACCTCCACCAGGACTGAAAGGTCTGCAGCACTGCAGGCTGATGAGACACTGCCAGAGGGCTCTTGGGAAAGCACCCAGAAAAATGCACCTGGCGGCACCTGTCTCCCAGTGTTCCCACCCTACACGCGTGCCATGAGAGATGAGCACACGTGTCAGCAAAGGGCACATATGTGCCTTCCATGGCAGCTATATTAATGAATCAATACCCAAAAAAACACAAATGTCATCAGGAACATAAAGGGTAAATAATCCGTGATATAGTCTGCAACCAAACACAACATAGCAATGAGAAAATGAACTCTTGGAACACACGACAACTAAATGAAGCTCACACATTTGATGCTGAGTGGCAGACGTTAGAGGCAAAAGAGTGCAAAGAGTGTCATACGATAGAGAAACAGGCAGTGTGTGAGCAAGGCCCAGGTGTGGTTCTTCAGGAGGCACTGTGCATTAAGAACTACGCACCATATCTTTACTCTGGGCTGAGTCCCTGGGACTCAGAGCAGACAGTGACAGTGAACGAAGGAAGGGCTTCTCTCATCACAACCCCAGGGATACTGGGCAGTCTGTGCTCCTTATCCTCAGACTGTGAGCTCTGAAGTTTGAGGTCTCCTCCTTCCTGAAGTGGGAAAGAACTCCCAAACCTCAGATGACACATGAGGCGATCTACTGAACCTGAAGGTCTGGCTGCTGAGGAGTCCTCTGAGGCCTCTGTGTGTGCATGTGTGTCTGTGTGTGTGTGTGTGTGGAGGGGGTGCCTATGCTCGAATCCCATTTACTAAAATTATTTGGCAATTTCGGTGGAAGGACAAAGTACATGCCACTGGACACACTGGCCATGAGTCCACAGGTGGTGACTGTGGGTGTGGATGCGTGTGTTTTCCTCATCCCCTGCCCCTCATGTTAGTACCAAATTGCGAAGCTTCCTCTGTACATGACAAACTGTTATTCATAGACAAGGCATCTATTTTCCCAATAAGATGAAAAAATACAATTCACAGGTTCAAAAATTCTCAAATACTACAAACATACCAATTAAATTGAAAACATCTATGTTTAGTCCTCAGGATGACAGGACTCTTTCCTTTCTTGCTGATCACACTTCAGAGTGTCATAAAGCTATAAACACCCACATTGGCAGGAAGGAGTTACTTCAGCCATCGGAAACTGCCCTGTGACTGTGAGCCTCGGCCTCATGGCCTCATGGTGGGCCAGGAAGCAGTGTGTGAACTCACGGAGTCCCTGGGGGCCTCACGTAGCAGCTTCCACTCCCAGTATCACTGCCAACGGACAGTTTCAGCAGCCACAGTCTGGCCTGGTCCCTGAGCAGGGACCCACGTTACGGGATAAAAGCCTGATGGACCCCCAAGGCAGGTGACCCAGACCAGCGCCTGCCCCGGGGGAGAGGACGCTGCAGATGGCGGTGGTGGAGAATACAGATGTAAAAGACAAAGCCGGTTAAACTGGAGGTGGGAATTACTACTAATATTTGGCCATTAATCTGTCTCCTATCTTTTAAAAATAACTGTGACTTTCACCTCCTTGGAGAGCCAGGAACAAGACAGAGTGGCTATGGTGTGGGGCAAGCAAGGATCATGGCAATGCAGGGGGTGGACCCCCGCTGTCTCTGCCGACGTTCTGCCCTTTTGCCTTCAGACCTCACGGCTCCCCTGCAAGCTGTCGGCTCCAATCTTCTCACCAGCACCTGCACCCCCGCCTGAGGGACTTCTCTGGCTGAAAGGAATCCTCGGCCTGCCAAGACCGTTCCAAAGACTCAGAGCCCCAAGAAGCAGCCCCAGCAAATGACAGATGGGAGTTAATAGAAAACTACTTCCTCGCTAACCCTGTGCGAAGTCAGGGGAGTGGCTGCCTCTGTGTACAACCCTCGTGAAGGGCGTGAGGGCCCCCTGGGACTCTGGACATGACCTGTGTCGTGACCTGGGTGTGGACACCTGAGTTTATAGGTAGGACCAACCCACCCAGCTCCACGGTTAAGATTTTTCATACTTCACTGCAGGTATGTGCAAATGATAAGTCTAAATTTTAAAATAAAGATAGGATTCTGATTCATGACAATTGACTAAATAGATTACCATCCCAAGGAATCTCTTACTGGGTTTACTTTCATGAAACCCCATGGAAATAAATGTACAGAAAGTACACAGACATCTTTATAATTACAAACAGAACAGGAGTGGGAACAGACTTCTGCCAGGCCCACGTGGCAGGACATGGGTGAGATGAAATGGAAGAGGAGGGGCACAGCTCAGAATAGACTTGAAGGATCTTCAACAGAGCTGGTTACCAACCACCCAGAAAGGCCTAGGAGAGGTTCACCAGGGTTACCAGGAGTCTCACGGGGCAATATGAGGAGTCTGTCAGTCAACTAAAAGAACTCAAAAACACAAGTATCGTGAAGCTTTACCGACAGATGATGCCTGACGTTAACCGCAGATCTGCAGCTGCAGGTGTTAAATCTTCTCTGAACACAGAGTTCTTAAAGGAACTGCAGTCAGTCCTGATATGTCTTCAGCAGATTTATGGCCTTTGCGTTTCATGGTGTCAGTGGAACCATGTCAGTGGTATCCCACATGGTATACAGTGGTGGGTGATAACTGTCAGCCAAAATTTTTTTCAGGGTGCATATTTACTTTCTGTGTTTTCCAGAAGATACATAGTGCTCAATTTTTCACTAAATATCTGTTTTCGTTTTTAGCTCATTGCTGCCCAAATAGATAAATCACTGCAGATTTATACCACACAATAAATGCAATGCTGTTGGATTCAGAATGTCAGCTTACTGCACATACACTAGCTAGGCTTCAACTGTCCACCTAGTCTAAGGTAAGTTAACCCACAGTTTCTGGCCTCCCCTGCCCGCTGGCGGCCTTTCACGGGCTTCTGAGGGGATCAAGCACTTGGCGTGGCCAGCTGGAGCAGCTGCAGCCCAGACCGTCACTGCAGAATCTTGCGAATGGGGAGAAGAGAGCACGGCCAGTAATTCTTCAGAGTTAATCGAGAATTAAGAGCAGTATCTTTCTTCATAACAGAAACTGGAACTACAAAGTAGAAATCTTCTATACCTATCCTTACTTTAATGAAATTTAAAACTGTATGTTGTTAAAACAATTTTTAAAATAAAATGGAGCAAATTCTAAACCAGGAAAAAAAATATCAGGACAATAGTGAGAAGTAGGATGTATGACTATCTTGTGTGTAAACATATTCATTAGAATTATAGAGGTTGACTCACAAAGAAATTGTGAGAAGACAGTCCTCTTCAGAATGGAGCTAGTAAGAGACAGTGTGTGTATGTTTGGACTCATGAAACATTTTAATGTTTCTGTATATATGATGTGTGTATTTATCTATTTATTGTCTATTTATCCGTCTACAGAGAGTTGGATAAATAGATGATATAGACAGATAATGTAGATATAGACAAGGATACAGATATGAATATGGACAGACACACTCATGGTCAGGTTGAAGTAGTGAGACAAGGATTGACTGTTATCCAGCTATCTGGTGCCAGATTGTGGCATTTCATTGCGCTGACAAGATCACTGGAAGGAGTTCTGAAGAGAGACTTACTAGACTGTAGTAGGCTTGCCTGAGTACAGACTCTCGTTGTCTGCCATGTAGAATGAGCCTCACTCCAAACAACACCCACGCTGTGTTTTATGGAAACGCACGTTGCTCCTCAAGGCAGAGGAGCCCTGTCTAGTGACAGGCTCATTCCCACTGGACCACAAATAAACGCAGGTCCAACCCAGATTGTGTTGCTTCTCCCCAATGATGAAGGATAATTCATAGCCCTCCATCTTCTGAGAGAGCTGCTCAGATGGCAGAGAGAGAAACTATATGTAAATGAAGGATTCAGCTTGGAAAACAAGGAGTTAAGAGATAGTTAATTCCCAGCCTTGTTAATTTCCATATCTCAGAGTTATCTGTTCCTGTTGAGGGAAAGAAAACAAACCCAGTATCAGAAACTATGTCATCTCAATACCTCATATTTTAAGGTGATAAAGTTACCACTGTTGTTGCTGTTCAGTCACCCAGTTGTGTCTGACTTTTTGTGACCCCATGAACTGCAGCACACCAGGCTTCCCTGTCCTCCACTATCTCCCTGATTTTGCTCAAACTCATGTCCACTGAGTAATTGATGTTATCTAACCATCTAATCCTCCGCCAACCCTTCTCCTCTTGCCCTCAGTCTTTCCCAGCATCACGGACACTCCCAATGAATTAGCTCTTCGCATCAGGTGGCCAAATATTGGAGCATGAGATTCGGCATCAGTCCTTCCAATGAATATTCAGGGTTGATCGCCTTTAAGACTCACTGGTTTGATCTCCTTGCAGTCCAAGGGACTCCCAAGAGTCTTCTCCAGCACCACAAAGCATCAACTGTTTGGCACTCAGCCTTCTTTATAATCCAACTCTCACATCCATATATGACTAGATGGACCTTCCTCATCAAAGTGATGTCTCTGCTTTTCAATATACTGTCTAAGTTTATCATGGCTTTTCTTTCAAGGAGCAAGCATTTTTTCATTCCATGACTGCAGTCACTATCCACAGTGATTTTGGAGCCCAAGAAAATGAAATCTTCATTGTTTCCACTTTTCCCCCATATTTTCCATGAAGTGATGGGACCGGCTGCAGTCCATGGGGTTGCTAAGAGTGGACATGACTGAGCGACTTCACTTTCATTTTTCACTTTTCACTTTCATGCATTGGAGAAGGAAATGGCAACCCACTCCAGTGTTCTTGCCTGGAGAATCCCAGGGATGGGGGAGCCCGGTGGGCTGCCGTCTATGGGGTCGCACAGAGTCGGAAACGACTGAAGCGACTTAGCAGCAGCAACAGTGACAGTTTCAAACTTAGGAATTTATAAATGTGCACAAGACTATAAGCAGCCAAGATCTTAGTTTTTTCAATGTTGAGTTTTAAGCCAGCTTCTTCACTGTCCTCTTTTACCCTCATCAAGAGGCTTTTTACTTCCTCTTCCCTTTCTACCATTAGAGTGGTATCATCTGTATATCTGAGATATGAAATATATCCTGGCAATCTTGATTCCAGTTTGAGTGATCCATTCTGGCATTTTGCATGCTGTTAGTTAATAATAACTGTTAATAACAAGGACACTTGGATATCCCCGGTGGCTCAGTGGTAAAGAATCCACCTGTCAATGCGGGAGACATGGGTTTAATCCCTGGTCCAGGAAAATCCCACATGCCGCAGAGCAACTAACCCTGTGCACCACAACTACTGAGCCTGTGCTCCAGAGCCCAGGATCCGCAACAAGAAAAGCGACCACACTGAGATGCCCATGCACTGCCATGAGAGAGTAGCCCCTGTTTGCTGCAACTAGAGAAGAGCTCATGTGGCAACAAAGACCCAGCACAATCAAACAAATAAATAAGTAAATGTAACAACAACAAAAAGGAAACTTACATGCATTTAAAACTTCTAACTTATTTTGAGGTCAAAACTTAATTTTACCCTCATTTTACCAGCTGTTAAGGGTATGGAATATCACTCCTGTACTGGAAATGGGTGGAAATGAATCAACCTTTGGAAGCAACCTAAAGATTTCTGCATCTCTACCTATCTGATCAATGAAAATGATTCCTGATTCCCCCCATCAAAAAAAAAAAAAAAAAAAAAACAACTTCCTTTTCCCCAAAGATCTCATATGCCACACATAATATAATGGTAGGAAAAAGTTAAAGCTCTTCAAAAAGTTATAAGTAATAGGTATTGTTGTTATTACAATGTAATGAGTCCATTTGTTATTGATATTAATTTGAGACATATCAAAATTAAGTGTCTAAAAATAGCTTAGATAAGCATTCAGATATTGATATTCTGGGACATTTTACATTCTTCATTATTAAGGTTTGCAATGGTTATTGGAAATATTCATTTAAGAAAATGTCAAAGTTAATAAAATGTGAACCCAGTAATACTTCTTGGGTAAAACTGCAACTTAAATAAAAAAGATTGTTCCCTCTTTTAACAAAAGCTAATTATATTGATTTAATGCAGAAAAGTTTCTTCCTCCCAATGTAGAATACCAGCCAAATGTATGACAGTATTGACCTGTTACTCAGTGTCATTAAAAATGAATTATCCTAGAATCCTATGGATGTAAACATAAGGTATTATTGACTAAAATGACCAAGTAAGAAATATAAGAAAAACCTTAGTCCAGAACTGACATCATTTACCACAACACACAAAAATAAAAATAAATTCTCCATGTTAATTTCAAACTTTGATTTGACCAGTGACTATTAATTTTAATTTACCGACTTTAGAGCAATCATATACTGGATAGATATGCAGACTATCTATGCAATATTTCTTCTGCTTTCAATAGTTACTCACTGAAAAAGTTCTCAAAAAAGGTTGTAATTTCTAACCATACATAGAAAAAAGGGGACTTGAATATATATATTTTTTGCTGACTTTGGTGACTCCTCATGAGAAGATATTCAGTATATATTCAGTTCCATTACATGCCATATTCAAAATAAGGAGACACTCTTTTATTATCTGTATTATAAAATTATGTGTGGTAAAAAAAAAAGCAAGCAAAAATTCAAGTAAAAGCAAACCAAAAAATGAAACCAGAACAACAGTAAAAGCACATACAAACAAAGATCAGATGTTTACCAGATTCAGAACTACACAGAATAACACCTCTGGGGATATGAGCAGATATGCCCGGTACGTAAACACAGTGTTCAGGGGAACCTCACATTCCTACTGCAACCCAACTGCCTCAGGCTCCAGACGCCAGTCACCAGATCTGTAATAACAATAACACCATGGCCGCTGCGGCCAAAGCTATGACTCTCCACAAGCAACTCATAAAAGGATGAAGCGAGCAGCCACGGGCGGGGAGACGGTCTGTTTTAAAAGATTTTAATAATACTTCTCCAGCTCTTAACATAATTGTACATTGCCATTCATGCCACTCTAGCTAAGTAAATGTCACATTTTGTTGGGCTCCTTTTGAAAGCCCAATGGGGCGTTTTATCTCCCCTAATGTAGCATGGCTATCATGCCTATTCTTCATCACTGTTAACACACACAGGAATTGTGAGTTGTACCAGATCTGGAAGTATTATTACTGAACGAATTATATTAATAACCCCCTGATGAAGTTTTCCCAAATAGCAGAGAATTATATGTTTTATAAATGACACCTCCTAAAACTGAACCAGGCCACGTGGATCCAGCCAAATGAAATGTGACAGATAATACTTCCAGAGGAGTGGTCAAGCCTTTAACACTGTAGTTGGTTCAGACACAGAGTAAAAGACTATCTTTGATGAATTTGTCATAAAGTACATATGAAACCTAATTGAATTTTTAATAATGGAATGATTTCACCCCAATCATTGTGAATATGTTTTGTATTACATCTTTCTCTTCAATTCCTTCAGACTACTGTTAACAATATTTTAAAACTACTATGTGCATAAGAATAAAAACCATCAAACAAAGAGACTAAGATAACAACATAGGGAGGAAATGGAGACACTAAAAACAAGTCCCGTCTTCAACAGGAGTCAAACACACAGTCCTGAACTGGTCCTGTGAACACAGCAAGAATGTTTCCAATTTGAGGCTTCAGCAGCCCATGGGTGAATGTTACCAAAATGGTCACCAGAAGTAAAGACTACAGAATGGAGGCGCTTTGTGAGACCTCCATGTTCTCCTGTCTAACACATTGTGCATTCCACCACTTCACAGGGGAGGAAAATGTCTTTAGGGCACGATTAATATTTTTTTTCAAAGACAGAAAAAGACTATTAAGATGGTGTTAACTAGTCTAAAGACTGGAATTCATGACATGAGAAAAGGTGCATTCGAGGAATGGAAATTCAAGCCTCCTTTTACCATATGTAATTCAGAGCATTGATTTGGGGCAGACCAATCAGAAAAACATTAGGTTTGGAACACAATCATGAATGAAAGGACACCTCTGTTCTTTAGGGAACTAACATAATGTGTCAGTCAATACGTGCATAGTCAGCTACAGTAACAAAAATCCCCAAATCTCAATGGATTTATACAACACAAGTATATGTATGTTCAATATTGGCTCTCCACTGTCAAGCAAAAAAAGAAAAAAGAAAAAAACATGGAAAATGCTTCCTGGTTCTAACCTGACCACTTGGAAGTGATGTCTTTTGTATTTGCTCATGTTTTCATTGGTCAAGCAACTCACATGGCAGCCCCCAACCTCAAGGGTGGCAGGTGTCATGGTAAGACCTGAATTTAAAAAGGAAGAAAAATATAGGCATAAAATCACTGAAGCTGGTGATCTCAGCCATGAAATTAAAAGACACTTACTCCTTGGAAGGAAAGTTATGACCAACCTAGAGAGCATATTAAAAAGCAGAGACATTACTTTGCCAACAATGGTCCATCTAGTCAAGGCTATGGTTTTTCCAGTAGTTATGTATGGATGTGAGAGTTGGACTATAAAGAAAGTTGAGTGCCAAAGAATTGATGTTTTTGAACTGTGGTGTTGGAGAAGACTCTTGAGAGTCCCTTGGACTGCAAGGAGATACAACCAGTCCATCCTAAAGGAGATCAGTCCTGGGTGTTCACTGGAAGGACTGATGTTGAAGCTGAAACTCTAACTTTGGCCACCTGATGCGAAGAGCTGACTCATTTGAAAAGACCCTGATGCTGGGAAAGATTGAGGGCAGGAGGAGAAGGGGATAACAGAGGATGAGATGGTTGGATGGCATCACTGACTCAATGGACATGAGTTTGGGTGGACTCCGGGAGTTGGTGATGGACAGGGAGGCCTGGGGTGCTGCAGTTCATGGGGTCGCAAAGAGTTGGACACGACTGTGTGACTGAACTGAACTGAAACCATCAAAGTTCTGCCAATTGATCTGAACATGTCTATAAATGTCTAGTGCTATTTACTGGACTCTGTAACTCACTTGGTGGGTTGATTTTATCACCACCACTCATTTTAGGTAATTCCTCCCTTGACAATTTTTTGTGGCCAGGACTATATTACTGCAATTATTCTTGCAATGGACAATGGCCACTTACTGCTGCCTTGGGTTCCCTCCTCTATCTGCCCGGAAGGTGCCCAGTGGTGAGTCGGGTCCCTCTGAGCCTCTCACTGGTCAGCACCATTCAGTGTCCTGCCAAGTCTCCTCAGAACAGGATTCTCTCGCTTGCTCAAGGCACCGTTTACCAGCTAAAACAGTATAAAACTTGTGTTTTGTTCGAATCTGTGATGGTTGCAGTAAGCACATTGACTATATTTAGCATATGTGGTTGAGGTTCAAAACAATCTAACCTCCATAAAAGTTCAAGACCACGAATCATGCTAAACCATTTACACAGACTCAGAGTGTGGGAGGTTAATTAGAAATGAACTGACAGCATCACATGCCTTCACTAGAAAAGCTAGAAAATTGTCAGAGACGAAGAGCTGTCCCCTCCCCTCTTCCTTCTTCAAAATGTTAGAGGAGAAAAATAAAAATTAAAAAACCTACTGCTGGCAAAGAGAAGAGTGTTCAGCAGAAAATAACTTCTGTAAGAGTCAAGAACTGAACCATATGAACCCGAGTTGTGTTTCTTAGTAACAGTACCCAGAAATGCTATGTTGTTATGTGTCAACACTGAGAATTTTATACTGAGCTAGAAACAAGCTAAATTACACTGAACAAAATTACAGGTTACAACAAATGTTTTTATTAATGAAGAGGTTGGAGAAGAAAGTGGAGAAGAATCTAGGCCAGGAGAAGCATGTGCCCATCTTTATAAATATTGACTCTGGATTTGCTGGTGGGTAGATAGCCAAATTCTTCAAACCCTGGAGCCAGGAGTGAGGTAAGAGGGAACATAAAAAAAGTAATGCACTGATGTGAAAAAATAACAGGTAATAAGTAAATGTAGGTAACAGAATAATAAATGGCATACAGATGGTGAGCTAGGAGGAAATGTTGCCATAGAAACAGAAGTTAAGAAAAGAAAGTGCTGATAACTCATCTTGGAAACTATAGAATGATCAGGCTGAAAAGTGTGGAGGTCACTAAACACAACCATCTTCATCTCAAGAACTGTATTTCTTACACCTGGTATCACCACAGTTCTCCTACACAGATTTAACAGGAGTAAGAACAGAAATGAACTATAAGGAGAGAAGAAAAAGGAAGACTTCATGACACATTGAGAGGTACAAAGAGAGGAAAAAAGAATTTGTTCTGAAATAACTCACTTTATGCTGTATACTTACTTACTCTTAACTGCCACTTAATTTTAATCAGAATGATAATCTTATTACCTTTGGAAAAAGGAGGTGAACTGTTTTTAGAGATTCAAGCAAGGCATTATATATATACATATAAAGGCATAATATATATATTATATATATATCCCCTATTATTTCATATATATATATGAAATCAGGGGTTCCCTATTATTGATGGCTCAGTGGGTAAAGAACCCACCTGCAATGCAGGAGACAAAGGAGACGCAGATTCTATCCCTGGCCTGGGAGTATCATTGCCTAAAAAATCCCATGGACAGATGAGCCTGGTGGGCTACAGTGCAAAGTCATGTTCGGACATGACTGAGTGACTTACTCAAGCAAGACATAATATATATAAGAAATAATAAATTATCCCCAATTTTAGTACCAGTTTTACAATTTTTACTGTTGTTCAGACACTACGTTTTTTTCGACTGTTTGCAACCCCCATGAATTGCAGCACACCAGGCCTCCCTGTCCTTCACTATCTCACAGAGTTTGCTGAAATTCATGGCTATTGAGTCGGTGATGGCATCCAACCATCCTGTCCTCTGTCACCCCCTTTTCCTCCTGAAATCTTTCCCAGCATCAGGGTCTTTTCCAATGAGTTGGCTCTTTGCATCAGGTGGCCGAAGAATTGCAGCTTCAGCACCAATCCTTCCAGTGAATATTCAAGGTTGACTTCCTTTGGGATTGATTGGTTTGATCTCCTTTTTGTCCAAGAGACTCTCAAGAGTCTTCTCCAGCATCACAATTCGAAAGCATAAATTCTTCGGTGCTCAGCCTTCTTTATGGTTCAAATTTCACATCTGTACATGACTACTGGAAAAACCATAGCTTTGACTAGGTGGACCTTTGTTGGCAAAGTAATGTCTCTGCTTTTTAACATGCTGTCTAGGTTTGTTATACCTTTTCCTCCAAGGAGCAAGAGTCTTTAATTTCGTGACTGCAGTCACCATCCACAGTGATTTTGGAACACAAAAATATAAAATCTGGCAGTGCTTCCACTTTTTCCCCATCTATTTGTCATGAAGTGATGGGACTGGATGTCATGATCTTAGTTTTTTCAATGTTGAGTTTTAAGCCAGATTTTTCACTCTCCTCTTTCACCCTCATCAAAAGATTCTAGGTCTTCTTTGCTTTCTTCCATTAGAGCAGTATCATCTGCATATCTGAGGTTGTTGACATTTCTCCCAACAATCTCGATTCCAGTTCATGAGTCATCCAGCCCAGCATTTCATATGATGTACTTTGCATATAAGCTAAATAAGCATGGTGACAATATACAACCTTGACGTACTCCTTTCCCAATTTTGAACCAGTCCATTGCTCCATGTCCAGTTCTAACTGTTGCTTCTTGACCTGCATACAGATTTCTCAGAAGGCAGATAAGATGGTCTGTATTCCCATCTCTGTAAGAATTTTCCTCAGATTGTTGTGATTCACAGTGAAAGGCTTTAGTGTAATCAGTGAAGCAGAAGTAGATTTTTTTTTTTTAATTTCCTTGCTTTTCCTATGATCCAACAGATTTTGGCAATTTGATCTCTGGTTCCTCTGCCTTTTCTAAATCTAGCTTGTACAGGAATTGTTATTAAAAATATACTACCTGGGGATCTAATTCTGAGAAACGCACTGTTACTTAGACAGCAAAACACCTGAATCATGGAATGAATGCATGGGATAACTGTGTTTGGTGGTGGGTATAACTTTTCTTTTTAGTTTTCCTTTTAGAAAAAACTCTACCTTGAGTTAATGGTCAATACAGTGTAATAGTTTATCTAGAATTTAAGCTAACAGTATTTATGTAATCTTCAGTCCAGGGGTCGCAAAGAGTCAGACATGACTGAGCAACTGAATTGAATTGAGTCTGCATGGAAATATCACTTCCAGTTAGGGTAAAAGATTATAAAGATGGGTGAAGATTTGTATCTGTAATTGCAGAAAGACCAAAGTGAGACACGTATGTTAAAGAAGATTTCAGTTCTGCTGCAAACATTTTGTTCAGGTAAAGCTAAAAATCCTTCAGGCTGGAATATTTTCATTGCTGCTTTTATTTTTTTTTTTTGTTTTTGTTTTTACAAACAAGTTTTTCTCCAGGTTTATTGAGGTATATTTCACAAGTGAAATAAGGTTTTTTTCTTTTCTTTTTATTTATTTATTTTTTTTTTTTTTTTAATTTTAAAATCTTTAATTCTTACATGTGTTCCCAAACATGAACCCCCCTCCCACCTCCCTCCCCATAGCATCTCTGTGGGTCATCCTCATGCACCAGCCCCAAGCATGCTGTATCCTGCGTCAGACATAGACTAGCGATTCAATTCTTACATGATAGTATACATGATAGAATGCCATTCTCCCATATCATCCCACCCTCTCCCTCTCCCTCTGAGTCCAAAAGTCCGTTATACACAGCTGTGTCTTTTTTCCTGTCTTGCATACAGGGTCGTCATTGCCATCTTTCTAAATTCCATATATATGTGTTAGTATACTGTATTGGTGTTTTTCTTTCTGGCTTACTTCACTCTGTATAATTGGCTCCAGTTTCATCCATCTCATCAGAACTGAATCAAATGAATTCTTTTTAACGGCTGAGTAATACTCCATTGTGTATATGTACCACAGCTTTCCTATCCATTCATCTGCTGATGGACATCTAGGTTGTTTCCATGTCCTGGCTATTATAAACAGTGCTGCAGTGAACACTGGGGTACATGTGTCTCTTTCAATTCTGGTTTCCTCGGTGTGTATGCCCAGCAGTGGGATTGCTGGGTCATAAGGGAGTTCTATTTGCAATTTTTTAAGGAATCTCCACACTGTTCTCCATAGTGGCTGTACTAGTTTGCATTCCCACCAACAGTGTAGGAGGGTTCCCTTTTCTCCACACCCTCTCCAGCATTTATTGCTTGCAGATTTTTGGATCGCAGCCATTCTGACTGGTGTGAAGTGGTACCTCATTGTGGTTTTGATTTGCATTTCTCTGATAATGAGTGATGTTGAGCATCTTTTCATGTGTTTGTTAGCCATCCGTATGTCTTCTTTGGAAAAATGTCTATTTAGATCTTTGGCCCATTTTTTGATTGGGTCGTTTATTTTTCTGGAATTGAGCTGCATAAGTTGCTTGTATATTTTTGAGATTAGTTGTTTGTCAGTTGCTTCATTTGCTATTATTTTCTCCCATTCAGAAGGCTGTCTTTTCACATATGTAGAATGATGACCAACATAATATATAGTGATCAATAATTTAGTCTTCCCTTAGGAAGAAATATATACATAACAACTTACCAGACAACTTTTAAGTCCCTACAAGTCTAATGTTTCAAAATAGAAAAATTCTAACTCACTTGCAATTTTCCAGTTATGTATAGACTAACTCAAGAATCAATGGATGTCCATATAATTATCCACAAATATTTCAGATTATATGGGACAGCTTGTTCTGGTCTTCTGGGTTGGGCTTAGTGGTACATGTCTGTCCAGCTCACTGGTCACTAGGAAGACCTAGGAGGACCCAACTGAGATGATCTAACTGTGGCTTATGTGAACACTCACCCTCCAGAGGACCATCTGGAAAGGTTTCCAGGTGAAATCAAAGGAACTGTGCAAGTTGGCTGGCAGAAGGAACAAGACCTGTAGGGCCCCCATGCACCATTCTACTTCTACACCCGATTCAGGGCTGAGAAAACAGCGTCTGCCTTGGGGTGGATGAAACGCTCATACTGAGAAGGGAGTAGAGCCAAGGAGGCCATTCAATCAATCTACCATCACCTGCTCTGGCATCAATTATTCACTCTCCCTTGTGTAAAATACACTCCTAAGACCTTCTAAAATCTCATTCAATCACTGTGTCAGGCTTGAAGCTGAAGACCTTATAATCTTTATCAGGTTCAGAAGTGGCTCTTCTTCATCTAGATGGAGTGAGTGGTGTGCTCATAAATATTTAACAACTAATTCTTCTGGGGAAAACAACCCTGATTTGTAGCATCGGTTGATTTCCGTGATGGAAATATTGCTGCCATGGCTGATTTCAAGGCACCCATGTGAAGCTCCTGAAAACAAGGTTGAAAAAAGTGCATAGCCCACCGTCTGGAGACAGTCGATGGTTTGGAGACCTGAAAGCTGAAAAGACGATGTATTCTGCCTCCCTCCCCCCAAACACACAGTGAGGACATATAACAACCATGGACAGAGGCCCGACTGAAGACTGCCTGAAAGGGGGTGGTGGGGGGAGGAGAAAAGAAAACAGCACAAAGCAGTCTCTGGTCCTTCAGTTCACTTCAGTTCAGTTCAGTTCAGTTGCTCAGCTGTGTCCGACTCTTTGCGACCCCATAAATTGCAGCACACCAGGCCTCCCTGTCCATCACCAACTCCCGGAGTTCACTCAGACTCGTCCATCGAGTTGGTGATGCCATCCAGCCATCTCATTCTCTGTCGTCCCCTTCTCCTACTGCCCCCAATCCCTCCCAGCATCACAGTCTTCTCCAATGAGTCAACTCTTCGCATGAGGTGGCCAAAGTACTGGAGTTTCAGCTTTGGCATCATTCCTTCCAAAGAAATCCCAGGGCTGATCTCCTTCAAAATGGACTGGTTGGATCTCCTGGCAGTCCAAGGGACTCTCAAGAGCCTTCTCCAACACCACAGTTCAAAAGCATCAATTCTTCGGTGCTCAGCCTTCTTCACAGTCCAACTCTCACATCCATACATGACCACTGGAAAAACCATAGCCTTGACTAGATGGACCTTAGTCAGCAAAGTAATGTCTCTGCTTTTGAATATACTATCTAGGTTGGTCATAACTTTTCTTCCAAGGAGTAAGCGTCTTTTAATTTCATGGCTGCAGTCACCATCTGCAGTGATTTTGGAGCCCAAAAAAATAAAGTCTGACACTGTTTCCACTGTTTCCCCATCTATTTCCCATGAAGTGATGGGACCAGATGCCATGATCTTCGTTTTCTGAATGTTGAGCTTTAAGCCAACTTTTTCACTCTCCTCTTTCACTTTCATCAAGAGGCTTTTTAGTTCCTCTTCACTTTCTGCCATAACGGTGGTGTCATCTGCATATCTGAGGTTATTGATATTTCTCCCGGCAATCTTGATTCCAGCTTGTGTTTCTTCCAGCCCAGCATTTCTCATGATGTACTCTGCATATAAGTTAAATAAGCAGGGTGACAATATACAGCCTTGATGCACTTCTTTTCCTATTTGGAACCAGTCTGTTGTTCCATGTCCAGTTCTAACTGTTGCTTCCTGACCTGCATACGGATTTCTCAAGAGGCAGGTCAGATGGTCTGGTATTCCCATCTCTTTCAGAATTTTCCACAGTTGATTGTGATCCACACAGTCAAAGGCTTTGCCATAGTCAATAAAGCAGAAATAGATGTTTTTCTGGAACTCTCTTGCTTTTTCCATGATCCAGCAGATGTTGGCAATTTGATTTCTGGTTCCTCTGCAATTTCTAAAACCAGCTTGAACATCAGGAAATTCACGGTTCACATATTGTTGAAGCCTGGCTTGGAGAATTTTGAGCATTACTTTACTAGCATGTGAGATGAGTGCAATTGTGTGGTAGTTGGAGCATTCTTTGGCATTGCCTTTCTTTGGGATTGGAATGAAAACTGACCTTTTCCAGTCCTGTGGCCACTGCTGAGTTTTCCAAATTTGCTGGCATATTGAGTGCAGCACTTTGACAGCATCATCTTTCAGAATTTGAAATAGCTCAACTGGAATTCCATCACCTGCACTAGCTTTGTTCGTAGTGATGCTTTCTAAGGCCCACTTGACTTCACATTCCAAGATGTCTGGCTCTAGGTGAGTGATCACACCCATCATGATTATCCGGGTCATGAAGATCTTTTTTGTACAGTTCTTCTGTGTATTCTTGCCACGTCTTCTTAATATCTTCTGCTTCTGTTAGGTCCATACCATTTCTGTCCTTTATCAAGCCCATCTTTGCATGAAATGTTCCCTTGGTATCGCTAATTTTCTTGAAGAGATCTCTAGTCTTTCCCATTCTGTTGTTTTCCTCTATTTCTTTGCATTGATCGCTGAGGAAGGCTTTCTTATCTCCTCTTGCTATTCTTTGGAACTCTGCATTCAGATGCTTAAGTCTGAAATCGTGCAGGGCAATGCTGACATGATTCCCTTTCTGGGAATGCCTGTGCCTTAGTCAGGTCCTGTTTGTCCTGCAAATGGCCCCTTTGCTGCTTGAATTCAGTCTTGGAGACATCTGTCCTTCCTTCCCATCACCTTAAAAGACTCATTCTGCAGATATGCTTCATGTTGGCAGCTGAGCAGATGTCTCAGTCTGCTTCCTGTCCAAGGAAAGCTGGAGCCCAGAGCTCTTTCTGTACCTGGATAATTTCAGTGTCTTTCAGTCCATGTCTATGGCCTGTGAAACTCCCATGAAAACCCTGCAGATGTCTTTGTACCTGATTCAATTTCAATCCATTTGAAAAAAAGGACAAACTCACAATTCTTTCCTAAACAAACTCTCTCTTTAGTCTTGATCTGTGTTCTCCTGGACCTGTCAGGCTGTTGGGGGTCAGCCTTTGAGGTCCTTTGTTTAGTTCAAAGCGTCTATTAGGCACTGCCTCACATCTTCCAGCGATCCTAACAAGGGTTCTTACTGCCACACCATTGATTTGATCTGTGCCCCAGGCTACATATTATTTTGAGAGCCCTTTGCTGGCTGGAGAGAGATGAAAGATGAGAAACAGCTTTATTTTCCAAACCCACAAGAGCAGACCTCTATACATCCCCTCTAAATTTGAATTAAAAACTGGCCAGCTTTTTATTTCACTCATCTTTTGCTTTTCAAACCTTCTAATAGTCACCTGAAATCAAGCTCTTTCAATACTTTGGTTGGAGGTCCTGTTAGCCAACTCTAACATTTCAGTAGGGATATTTTCCATCTTCCAAGTTACTGCAAATGGCAGAGCAGTAATTATTTCTCAACCACATAACAGGCTTACCATTCTGCAGCCTCCAGTGACACTTTGCTCAGTATCTTTTCCTCAGTCATTTCCAACAGCTTGCTCATAGCTTTTCTTACATTCCCATCTCCAGCCCAAATGCCAGACCGTGCATGAAGGACATTTGTTGTGTCAACACTTTACTCCTTAGAACCAGCTTCTGTATTAGTTAATTAGCTAGAGCGTGATGATGCCACACACGCAGCCACAAACCCCACATTGCTACACAACTATCAACACTCACACTTTCTCCCAAATCTAGGAGGAGGCTGTGTGAGTTTGCTCTTCTGGACTGGGAACAACTTACGGTAAAGCTCAATTTTAACTTGTGAGACAGAGTTTGAGAATGTAAGTATTAAACCACCAAGAAATTTCTCAGTATTTAGGGTGTGAGGTCCTCACCTCCTCCCTCTCTCCCCACTGCAAAAAGACCTGACTTCAGGGTCCGAGTATGTAGGATTCCAAGCATAGGTCCCTCTCTACTCAGCTTCCATGACTCCACAAACACCCAGCAACCTTGGGTTAAGCGGAATGCTTTCAGAAGCAATAAAAGCATGTGAGGAAGGAACACGTGATTAGTAATCACCAAGTTATTTGCCGGCGAATGAGCTGAGGTGTAGTGAGTTAAGACTGATGGCTGGTGTAAAAAATGACCACTAGATAAATGTGGGATTCTGGGAAACCCTACTGTTATGGGTTTAATTATGTCCCATTAAAAGTCGGATGTGAAATTCTAACTCCCATGAGCTCGGAATGGGACTACATTTGAAGACCAAGTCTTTCAAGAGGTGGCTGAGTTAAGATCAGGTCATTGGGTTGGGGCCTTAATCCCATATAACCTGGGTCTTTATTAGAGGAGGTGAGGACACACAAGGACATGCAGAGAGGGAGACCACAGGAGGAGACAGAGAGAACATGACCATCTACACACCACAGAGAGGGGCCTCAGGAGAAAGCAGCCCTACTAATGGCTTGGCCTCAGTTTCCAGCTGAGGACGGTGAGACAGTCAATTCTGACATCTAAAGTACCCAGGCTAGGATACAAGTCACAGCAGCCCTAGGGAACAAACCCTCCCAATCTAAGAAGGATAAAGGCCAAGGGACACATCCTGTTAGGGAGATTCATGAGTGAAGTCACCATGGTTTACATACTGAGATAAAACAGGTTGAGTTATCTTGATTTGGGTGCTGGTTTTACAGGTGAATACAAACTGACCAAACTGTACAGCCTAGATATGTACAGCCAAACATACGTAAAATTGCAACGGATGCTGAAGCTGAAGCTCCAATACTTTGGCCACCTGATGCGAAGAGGTGACTCACTGGAAAAGACCCTGATGCTGGGAAAGACGAAAGGGAGTAGGAGAAGAGGAAGGCAGAGAATGAGATGATTGGATGGCAACACTGACAGTGGACATGAGTTTGAGCAAACCCCAGGAGATAGTGAAGGACAGAGGAGGAGCCTGGCGTGCTGCAGTCCATGGGGCCACAAAGAGTTGGACATGACTTGGAGACTGAACAACAGCAACAAAAATTGCATGCTAATAAGAATAAAATAGACTTTATTTCACATCCTAGTAAGGTAAAACAAAATACTAATAATATTTTGTACTATTGTCTTTGATACATAAATTTAAAATAATTACATCTTTACATGGAATACTCATATTATAAATCCTACACCTTTATTTTTAAAAACTTCCCTTCATAAATTTTTTTTTACTAGGACTAATTCATGGCATGTTTTATATTTTTTTTTTTAACATTTCTTCATCAGTTTCTTTCTCTTACTTTGGCTGAGTTGTTGAATATCTCCATAAATGGTTTTTACTATTTTTATTTCACTATTGGACTGCTTTATGAGTGAAGCATAATTAAACAAAAGATGGTAAAGACTCGATCCCTGTGTTAGGAAGATCCCCTGGAGAAGGAAATGGCAACCTGCTCCAGTATTCTTGCCTGGAGAATCCCATGGACGGAGGAACCTAGCAGGCTACAGTCTATGGGATAACAAGAGTTGGACACAACTAATCGACTAACACTTTCACTTTTTTCACTTTATAATTACAAAATCAAGAAATACATAATATCCCGTCGTGAGACCTTCAGTAAGAGGTTATGCTGTTACTCTCTTATACCTATATCCCCATTTTGTTAACTTATCCAGACTTTTAGTGCTAGATGGTGGCTCATTTAAATAATATATTTATTATGAAAATGCAATAGTACATTACTAACAGCTTCACTATGCTTAAAATTACTGTTATCAATTTTTCTAAATTTAACATCAGAAATGTACTCATTTCATTGCTCTTATTCTGTCATGTCAGCCATTGCCTTTGGCTCTTTTTCCTGATTCAATTTTACTTTGACAGATTTCAGATGCTTATTTCACAAGTATCTGCAGTTCTAAAAGTGTGTCTGTTTCATGTTCATCTGAAATGTCTTTTTTTTCCCCTGAAAGATGTGAGGAATACTGTAACCTGTCCTAAAATGCTCAGACCACAACTCAGCAATCTCCTGTTGGTACAAACAATATTTTCTCTACTGTGGCAATTACCGTTTGTTAATGACAATAATAAATGCAAAACTTACTTACACAGCCTTTTTTTTTAAAAACCAATGAATGAGCTAGAATATTTATATAAACTCAAACTTCATGGTTTCCTGCGAGGTAAGTGTTACCGTTATCAGAGTTAATAATTACTAAGACTGATGCTAATTTGATCTTCTTCCCTTCGTACATAATGTATTTTCTCTATTTGGAAGCTTGTTGATTCTCTCTTCATCCTTAAAATTATGCATTTTACCAGAATATGTTTATCTTATTTTATTTTCAAATCTCCCCTATACTCAGTGAGACATTTCAACTTGGAAAACTGAGTATACTTTCACCTCAGAAAAGTGTTTTTTCATTGTGTCTTTGATTACCACGTCTCTGATTACTCTGTTCTCATCTGGACTTCTTGCAGAGATTTACACGCCTTGGTTTACACTCTTCCACGGCCCTCACATTTTCTCTCATAATATTCATTTTTCTTAATCACTTTATTCCATGTCATAGAGCAGTCTCCCAATATGGTCTCCTAATTCAGTATTTAAAATTTTATCAGGGTCCTTATGTTAATCACTCTCTTGGATGAACTTTTAAAGTTTAATTATTTTCACTTCCAATTATTCATGTTTTACAGTTTTCCTTTTTCCCCATAGCTTTCTATAGGAAGATCTTTTTTACCAAATGGAAAATATGTATGACAGGATCCCCTTCATGGATTGAGGGCAGCAACAAGAGCTGGAGTAGTTAAGCTTCACTCCTTCCAGCTGCTTATTCATGTAAATGTCCAGAGTTTTCATCACGTGCTCAGTATCAACAGCAAAGTTACAGAATGGATACGTCTGCACGGTGTTAGCAGACAGCAGAACACTTAGCTAGAGGTTAGCCTGTGGAAAACAAATGGGAGGAGATGACTCTCGTTTGAGTTACACCCATGGTAAACTGGCCTGTAAGTCTGCTCTTCCAGTGAAATGAAAGCCCCGTGGGTTCCCATCTTCTCCCAGACACGGCACAGGGCTAACGCCAGGCTCTTCTGAGGGACTTGGGGGCACTCCTTGGCTACTCAGTCTGGTCACCTGTCAAGGGTTGTGGCTGAAAGAACAAGGACCCACCTGCAGAACCAGCAGGCAGAGGGGACCTTTACAGAGCTGTTGCTGACTCAGGGATGCAGGTGGCAGGACTAGACACGTTGCACCTCACAGAGCTCTTGATAATGCCATCTCCACGGAGGACCACATCTTCCTGCATGTGCAGAGTGGCCTTGCTGCATGAGGAGCCTCGAGGGGCGGGGGATAAAGTAAGAGCCACATGGGTGCACTGCCATCCCAGGGGACCCTACATGAGACACTGGAGTATTTTCTCAGCACTGCTCCAGGACAGAGAGCACTGCATGAAGGTGTCTGAAGAGGATGCCGTGTAAGATGAAGGAGATAAAGAAGGCGTATGCGTGTGCTAAGTTGCTTCAAATGTGCCCAACTGTGTGATCCAATGGACTGAAACTTGTCAGGCTCCTCTGTCCATGGGATAGTCCAGGCAAGAATACTGGAGTGGGTTGCCATGCCCTCCTCCAGGGAATCTTCCTGACCCAGGAATAGTACCGGCGTCTCTTATGTTTCCTGCAGGCATGTTCTTTAGCACTACTGCTACCTGGGAAACCTGAAAGAAGGCATATTAGTAGCAATTAATTTCAAAGCAAAACTTCACAATTTTCTGGATGCTTCACCTTCTCCATGTGAGTAGCCATGAAAAGGACATGAGCATGGATGGTGAAGATCTCACATTTTCTGCTGGTATTTGCTTCTTCAGTCTGAATCACAGCCCCTTAATCAACATCTGAGAATCTGCCTGCAATGCAGATTCCTGGGTCAGGAAGATCTGCTGGAGAAGGGATAGGCTACCCACTCCAGTATTCTTGGGCTTCCCTGGTGGCTCAGCTGGTAAAGAAGCCATCTGCAATGCGGGAGACCTGGATATGATCCCTGGGTTGGGAAGGTCCCCTGGAGAAGGGGAAACACTACCCACTCCAGTATTCTGGCCTTGAGAATTCCATGGACTGCATAGTCTACAGGGTCACAAAGAGTCTGACACAACTGAGCAACTTTCACTTTCACTTTTTACTGTGACTTTCCAGATTCCAGATTTGAACTCCTGAGGTCGCTATCAAGGTTTGAGGTCTGGCTTCCTCCTGAGTCATACAGACACTGGGGTCTTTGACACACCAAAGTTTCATCAGGACACAGAGTGAAAAGGTGCCCGCTCTGCAGGTCCCTAAAGGACTTTCCTGGAAAGGTTTGGGGACAGAAGCAGGGCACACCGGGAGTGCTCCAGGAAAGAGGGCACAAGCCCCTGCCTTTCTCTTTATGGGCCTTCTCTGAATGCCAGTTACTGCTTGGAAGCTGTTGAGGAATGAAAGAGGGCATTGATTTCAAACGTTTGCTGTTGGCAAGGATATGTATAATTTTGGTTTTGCATTACTTTGAGTCATTCTTAGATTTTAGCACTAAACAAAGTACTTTCACTAAGCTATTTCTATGAGAATTGAAATAGCTATCTAAATGTGGCAACTCATTTCGCATTCTGTATGGACTTATTTCGTATTGAATTTGGCAATTTGATGATATCATAGTACCTATTTGACTGCTAAGTTCAAAGCTTAGAATTTCACATGCTTAAAGCACAATGGCAAGAATGATAAGAGTATGTTTCAGTCCTTACAGCAGGATTCAGTATGTTTCAACCTAATCATATTTAATTCCTTCTGTGCAGAATTACACAGTATAGGACATTTGGAGATATCAGAAACCTAGGAGAAAATGTGCCTTAAATGTTGACAGTGACATAATTGAGCTAAAAATGAAGAGTTTGGGTCTGTTGTACGTCCAAAGAGAGAAGAACTGAAGCTGGCGGAAACAGCATGGTTTCAAAATGTAAGCTAAATACTCATTTGTGTCATGGATTTTTCATCTCTTCCTCCTCTCCCTCCCCCTAATCTCCTCTCACAGCATGCTCAAGCAGAAGATAATAATTAAGCTCATCTGCTTTGTCTTTCACTGTCTTTGGGAATTTGTGAAATGAAACAGAAGAATAGGCCCACAAATGCTCTTTCGAAAATGTGATATGATATTTATGTCTTATGAATTTAAATACATCTGCTGACATCTCTGCCCCAAGATGGAACTTTTTGTTTGCATTATCAAACTTGTGTTTCGATCTTTCCAAGTGGGCAGGATAGAGCTGGGAGGTGATAATGCTCAGGAATTTAATTTACAAGGCTGGTGACACGCATTGTCACACAAAAGGACCCCAGTTCCATCTCAGGGCATTTCCAGAAAGAAAGTCAGAAACTTGGAAGTTTTGACTCTCCACAGTATGGCTTCAACAATGCAAATGCTCTGAATCTAAAGTCACCTGATTCTCTATTTATTTGACTCAGACTGATAGAAACCTGGGCAAAAGAGGTTGATGATCTCTGTCCATGTAGGTATCAACTCTTGCCCTGGCTAGAAAATACATTCCTAAACCAGAAAAGAGGTCTATATGACCACATGCCTTTGTAAAGACAGCTTCTTTAGGACTGTATTAGGACATGTATTAGGACGGATTATCAAACCTTGCTTCCATAATAAATTCTTTACCACTTAAGCCAACATGCATATGCCTTAGAACCTTGATAGGTTCTTCTTTCTCTGTAACAGTTCAATGTCTGTTAATGGAAACATGCTTAAATATATAAGTTCTCACTAGGTTTTACTTTATCATTTCATTAATTCAATGAAGAGAAAATTCATTAGGAAACTGACATAACATAGTTTCAAATGTGAACCAAAAAACACAAATATAAAAAAGCATAAAGTAAGATATATTTTTGATCCTTAGAAAAATTTAAATAATCTTTATAATTATATGAAAAAGATTTTGTTAAATTTGAAAAATATAAAAACAAATTCAAATATTTATATTTCTATTGCTAGAATTAGCAGGTTAATATTTGTTTCTAGTTATTTTTATAAAAAAGAAATGTAAGTGAGGAAGTGAAAGAATCTATACACTGAAAATTACAAGACACTGATGCAAGAAGTTTAAGATGACACAATAAATGGAAAGATATCTCCTATTCATGGAATGGGAAAATTAATATTATTAAAATGTTGATACTACCCAAGGTCTTCAACTGATTCAATGCAGAGAAGTGGGAATGTCTCAAATATGCACAAACATGTGAAAATTCAAAGTAAATGGAGATATTCTTAGAGAAGGCCTCGATTTATTGTTTGGTGTACAGAGAGAGTAGAGATGGAATCGAGATGGTTATTTAATAAGTGGATTATCTGCAGAAAGGCAGTAGAAGTTCTCTTTTATTAATACACTCATAACTGTCAGTCCTCAAATTCAAGCAGCTTGCACACACACAAAGAAGGTGTGTGTTCAAAATGCACTGGCTAATCTGCTGTGGAGGGCTCTGCTCCCAGCAGAAAGGCTGGCACACCAGGTAGATGACACCTTACTTTGGCATGAGAGAGGGTTCTCAACCAATTTACCAACCCCCAATGTAGCCAACTTGAACAAAAGCTTAGCAATTCACATGGCAATCTCTCTGCAGAGAGTGTTCCCACACCCTCCCTATTTATTATAAACTATTGATTTACCAGAATGGATATAAACGGGAAAAAAAGTCATTATTATATATAAAACAAGTTTTTTCAAGTGAAATTATAAGCACACATCTGTTATCAGAATTTTAGGGTAATAAGCAGGAGAAGACTCTTGAGAGTCCCTTGGACTGCAAGGAGATCCAATCAGTCCATTCTGAAGGAGATCAACCCTGGGATTTCTTTGGAAGGAATGATGCTAAAGCTGAAGCTCCAGTACTTTGGACACCTCATGTGAAGAGTTGACTCATTGGAAAAGACTCTGATGCTGGGAGAGATTGGGGGCAGGAGGAGAAGGGGACGACAGAGGATGAGATGGCTGGATGGCATCACGGACTTGATGGACGTGAGTCTGAGTGAACTCTGGGAGATGGTGATGGACAGGGAGGCCTAGCGTGCTGCGATTCATGGGGTCGCAAAGAGTCAGACACGACTGAGCGACTGAACTGAACTGAACTGAACTGAAGCAGGAGAAAGCAATGGCAACCCACTCCAGTGTTCTTGCCTGGAGAATCCCAGGGACAGGGGAGCCTGGTGGGCTGCCTTCTATGGGATCGCACAGAGTCAGACACGACTGAAGCGACTTAGCAGCAGCAGCAGCAGGGTAACAAGCATCACAAAGATAAATATGAAAACAACAAAAAATACTGAAGTTGAAAAACCTGTCACTAAGGAACCAAGAGAATTCTTAAAAAGTTAATTTAATATTTCATGGAAAACTTGAGGAAGATAAACATATAATAAATAAAAATGATTGCTCTAAGAAAGGAAATATGCAGAGATTTTAATAATTAGTGAGAAAGCAAATGTAAAGTTACCTAAAATAGAATTATTAAAATTAAAAATCAATAGAATACCAAATTATAAACTTAAAAACAACCATAGAATTGGCACAAGTTAAACATAGAAAACAGGTGAAAAAAATCTTAGGAAGGAAAAAAATTAACTGAAGAATGGCAATACACTTTTTATAGGAGAAGCAGATAGAGAAGGGAGAAAATATAAGAGAGAATAAATTACAGTTAAACTATTTTTTAAAATAAAAATTGCAGTTTTAAATACTGAAGAAACATGTGTTTTCAGTATGCTGAGTATGTTGAGTACAACAGCAAGCATTATGAGTTAAAAAGCTATATTTAGAATGTCAATGACAAAATGATGCTCTTAAAAACTCAGAAAGAAAAAAAAAATTCACCTTTAAAAAAGTAACGGTGTCCTTTGGTGGCTCAGATGGTAAAGAACCTGTCTGAAATGCAAAAGACTCAGGTTCAATCCCTGGGTCCAAAAGGTCCCCTGGAGAAGGAAATGGCAACCCACTCCAGTATTCTTGCTAGAGAATTCCATGAACATGGGACCCTGGTGAGCTACAGTCCTTGGGATCACAAAGAGTTGGACACGACTAAGCAACTTTCACAAGCTATACTCAGAATGTCAATGACAAAGTGATGCTCTTAAAAACTTATCAGAAAGAAAAAAAAAAGCTCACCTTCAAAAGAGTAAAAAAAGGGACTGACAACACTGACAATACTCATTCTTTAAGGCAAAGGAAAATTATCTCAATTTCAGAAGGAGGGTAATTTTCAAGATAGAATTCCATATCAAACCAAATTATCACCCATAAGAAACACAATTTCAGACATAAAAGGCTTCAGAAAATGTATTCATTATGGAAAGTGGGGTATTGAAGTTTCCTACTATTATTGTATTGCTTTCTATTTCTCCTTTCAGTTCTGTCAATGTTTGCTTGATATATTGAAAAGCTCTGATCTTGGATGCATATATATTTAGAATTACCATATCTTTCTGGTAGAGTGATCCTTTTATCATTATATATTATCCTTTCTTGTCTCTTAATGGATAGAACATCAAAACATAAGATCAATAAAGAAACAGAAGACAACACTATAACTCAGTGGACCCAATAGACATACACAGAACAGTCCACTTAACAGCAGAAGTATATATGCTTTTTTCAAATGCACAGAGAATTTTTCCAGTATAGATCACATGTTAGGTCAAGAAATAAGTGTTAACAAATTAAAGGAAATTAAAATCACCCCAAGCATCTCTTCTAAACATGATAGAATGAAAATGGAAACCAAAAAAGACAAATTGGAAAATTTACAAGTGTGGGAATTAAATAGCAAACTCTCAAAGAGCCAGAAGGTCAAAGAATAAATTAAAGAAACAATTAGAATAAAATAAAAACCGTAAGAAATTGAAAATGCTAACACAATATACCAAAATCGATGACATGCAACAAAAGCAATACTCAAAGTTTCTTGTGATAAAAGCCTACATTAAAAAAGAAGAAATATATCCAACAAACAACCCTGACTTCACACCTCAAGGCAATAGGAAAGGGAGACCAAACTAACACCAAAGAAGCAGAAGGAAGGAAACAACAAAGATTATAGAGTAGAAATAAAAGACAAAGAGAATAGAAAAGCAATGGGAAAAAATCAACAAAACTGAATTTTTTTTTAAATAAACTGATTTTCAACCCCTTAAGTGAACTAAGTAAAACAGAGAAAAGACTCAAATAAAACTGGAAATGAAAGAACTGATATTACAACGTATGCCAAAGAAAAGGAAAGGTCCATAAGAGACAACTATAAACAATTGTATACCAACAAATTGGACAACCCAAAAGAAATGAATAAGTTCCTAGAAACATATAACCTACCAAGACTGAATCATGAAAATAAAAGTCTGAACAAATCTGCAGACTGTATAGAAATTGAATCAGTAATAAAAATTTTCCAGACACAGATAAGCCCAGGACCAACAGCTTTACTGATGAATTCTAATGAGCTTTTAAAGAAAAATTAACAACAAAACTTCTCAAACACTTCCAAAAACTTGAAAAGGAGGAAACACTTCCAAAATCCTTTCATGAGGCCATCATTACTCTAATATCAAAGCTAGAGAAAGATAACACAAGAAAAGAAAGCTTCAGGCTAGTTTCCATGATGAACAGATGCAAAATCCTCAAAATACTAGCAAACTGACCAAGAGCACATTAAAAGGATGATCAACTTAAAATTTATCCCTGTGATGCAAGAATAGCTCAACATATGCAAATCAATGAACACAATACACTACATAAACAGAATCGAGGATAAAAACATCTCAGTAGGTGGAGAAAAGACATTTGATGAAATTCAACATCCTTTCATGATAAAAACACTTGACAAATTTGTCGAAGAAAGCAAATATACCAACATAATAAACACCATACATGACAAGCCCAGAGCTAACAGTGGAAAAAAATAAGAACTTTCCCTCCAAGATCAGGAGAAATGCCAGGAAGTACACTCTCATCATTTCTATTCACTATAATATGTGGAACTTTATGCATAGCAATTAGGCAAGAAGAAGAAATAAAAATCATCCAAATCAGAAAGGAAGAAATAAAACTGTCCCTGTTTACACAGTGGGATGTTCTAGGTAGAAAATCTCAAAGACACCACAAAAAAAAAGACACCTGTTAGAACCAATTAAAAATTCAATTAAGTTTCACCATACAAAATTAACTTACAAAAATCAGTAGCCTTTCTACATACCTATAAAAATTATCTGAAAAGAAAATTAGGAAAACAATCCATTTACAACAGCAAAAGAGAATTAAATAGAAATAAAGTTAACTTTAATTTGTCTGAATTTGGCAATAAGGAGTTCATGATCTGAGCCACAGTCAGCTCCCACTCTTGTTTTTGTTGACTGCATAGAGCTTCTCCATCTTTGGCTGCAAAGAATATAATCAATCTGATTTCAGTGTTGACCATCTGGTGATGTCCATGTATAGAGTCTTCTCTTGTGTTGTTGGAAGAGGGTGTTTGCTATGACCAGTGCATTTTCTTGGCAAAACTCTATTAGTCTTTGCCATGCTTCATTCCATATTCCAAGGCCAAATTTGCCTGTTACTCCAGGTGTTTCTTGACTTCCTACTTTTGCATTCCAGTCCCCTATAATGAAAAGGATATCTTTTTGGGGTGTGAGTTCTAAAAGATCTTATAGGTCTTCATAGAACCATTCAACTTCAGCTTCTTCAGCATTACTGGTTGGGGCATAGACTTGGATTACTGTGATATTGAATGGTTTGCCTTGGAAACGAACAGAGATCATTCTGTTGTTTTTGAGATTGCATCCAAGTACTGCATTTCAGACTCTTCTGTTGACCATGATGGCTACTCCATTTCTTCATGGGAAATAGACAGGGAAACAGTGGAAACAATGTGAGACTTTATTTTGGGGGGGCTCCAAAATCACTGCAGATGGTGACCACAGCCATGAAGTTAAAAGACGCTTACTCCTTGGAAGAAAAGTTATGACCAACCTAGATAGCATGTTGAAAAGCAGAGACATTAATTTGCCAACAAAGGTCCGTCTAGTCAAGGCTATGGTTTTTCCAGTGGTCATGTATGGATGTGAGAGTTGGACTGTGAAGAAAGCTGAGTGCCGAAAAATTGATGCTTTTGAACTGTGGTGTTGGAGAAGACTCTTGAGAGTCCCTTGGACTGCAAGGAGATCCAACCAGTCCATTCTGAAGGAGATCAGCCCTGGGATTTCTTTGGAAGGAATGATGCTAAAGCTGAAACTCCAGTACTTTGGCCACCTCATGCGAAGAGTTGGCTCATTGGAAAAGACTGATGCTGGGAGGGATTGGGGGCAGGAAGAGAAAGGGATGACCCAGGATGAGATGGCATCACGGACTTGATGGATGTGAGTATGAGTGAACTCAGGGAGTTGGTGGTGAACAGGGGGGCCTGGCGTGCTGCGATTCATGGGGTCGCAAAGAGTCGGACACGACTGAGTGACTGAACTGAACTGAACTGAACTGAAAACTTAACTAGTAAAAATTATTTTTTAAAAGTTATTTAAAGTGTTGGAAAATGTTCTAAGGGAGCCACTGTCCCCACCTCAGCTCAGATCACAGGATTTGCTCAGGAAGAGGCAAGCAATAACCTGAAGAACTCACAAAGAAATTGACCTTACTAACAACAGAGACTGGAAAACTATGCAGAAATAGAATTAACTCTCACTCCTTTCCAAAGCATATTCTGTGCTAAAAGAATGAACTTATTCCTATAGGCTGCATGTTATTGGCACCCCATCATGAACACCATTATGTTGAAGCCCTAACATCCTTTGTAATGGTACTAGGAGGTCAGGTCTTTGGGAACAGGATTGGATGAGGTCATAGGGTGGGTCCCTAACAATGAGACCATGAACCTTATGAAAAAAAGACACCAGAGAGTTCACTTGCTCTCCTCCCTGTGGGGACACAGCAAGAAGGCAAACCGGGAAGAAAGCTCTCACCAGAACCTGACCTTGTTAACACCTTGATGTTGGACATGCAGCCTATAGGACTGTGAGAAATGTCTGTTATTTAAGGCTTATGGCTGCCTAAGCTATTATGCCTATATATTAATAAATCAGAATAAAACTTAAAATCTCAGATGAAAAGTTTAATAGCATTAGAGAAATGTGGAAAATAAGAATCCATGATCATTTTGAAATAAACATTAATTTTAAGTTCTTTTCTGCTCAAATATAGCAAAACAGAAACATAAAAAGGGAGCCTCCCCCAAAAAAGCTAGGATATTAAGAGATAATCTATCACAAAAAGCACGATGAGATATATCATACTGTTGTTCAATATTTACATTAAACATGTAGATAGCACCTCTCTGTACTCTGTTAGGAAGGAGAGTGGGCTTAATGAAACCGGAAAGGATAGGTTAGCTGTTACAGCAACAGGCTGCAGTGAAGAGAGATATGATGGTCTTAAAAGAATGAAGGGAAAATACGCAGCAAAGACTGAAATGGCATCAAAGATGAAAAGACATTAATCCACATTGAAGATGCTCAAATCAGTGGCAGGAATATCAACATTCATAACTTTTTAAACTAGATGAAGCAAAATGAAAAAATTTTAATAAAATAACAAAGAGAACTTTCTTGAACTGAAAAACAATCTGAACCTATAAAACAAGACATCTAAAAAAACAGACCTCCTTGAATCACTGAATGGGAAAATTACCCCCTTTTCAAAGCAGAATAAACTAGGGAGTAACTACATGCATACACACAGATCATAAATTATTTTTAATTATGCAGGTTATACTTTTATAAAGATGTTTTAACAAAAGTGCTTTATAAAATCAATTGCTTCCATTGGAAAGTTGAGGTTAATCCTATCAAATTTTAGACACACAAATTCATTTTGTAAAGCAGGAATTTCAATTAAAAACAATTTAAAGCTAAACTACCTTGTGTTTAGCTGCTCAGTCATGTCCAACTCTTTGTGACCCCATGGACTGTAGCTCGCCAGGCTCCTCTGTCCATGGGATTCTTCAGGCAAGAATACTGGAGAGGGTTGCCATGCCCTCCTCCAGGGGATCTTCTGAATCCAGGGATTGAACCCAGGTCTCCCCAGTTGCAGGTGGATTCTTTACCATCCGAGCTACCAGAGAAGCTCAAGAATACTGGAGCGGGTAGCCTATCCCTTCTCCAGGGGATCTAAATGACCTTACAATACCAAAAAACCATGTAGGTTTTGCTCATGTTCGATGTCTTTTCTAGTCTTCTCACTGCCAGGTCACCAGTACAGTATGTTTTATATTTTCTTTCAATACCTGTGCCAGTTGCTGCTGCTGCTGCTGCTAAGTCACTTCAGTCGTGTCTGATTCTGTGCAACACCATAGACGGCAGCCCACCAGGCTCCCCCGTCCCTGGGATTCTCCAGGCAAGAACACTGGAGTGGGTTGCCATTTCCTTCTCCAATGCATGAAAGTGAAAAGTGAAAGTGAAGTCGCTCAGTCGTGTCCGACTCTTCACGACCCCATGGACTGCAGCCTACCAGGCTCCTCCGTCCATGGGATTTTCCAGGCAAGAGTACCGGAGTGGGGTGCCATCGCCTTCTCTGGTGCCAGTTGTTAGGATAAGTACAAATCCACTCAAACGTAGCAGCTGTGTTCCACGTACAGAAGCTTTTGTTTCATGGTAATCGGAACTGGTTCCAGATGGCAGTATTAATTACTGATTTCAATTGCATTTTGACTAATAGCTGTTCACATTATACAAGTCTCATTGCCTAATGAATCGACAGACAAATACATTCAGTCCATGTTGTGGAATTGTGCTCTCTAACTAAAGCTGTATTACAAAACCAAAAGAGAAACCCTCATTTTTCTCTGTTACTTTAAGACTTTAGATAGTTCTTAATACCCTAGAGGAAAAAAAAGAAGTTTAGCCTCAGTTTTTTTGCACATTTTTAGATGATAGGATACCATGGAATAATATCTATAGAATCATAAGAAATAATTGTGACTGCTGAAGTAAATAAGGAATTCATAGCTCATTACATCAATTATAATAACAAAAATTATACCATGTAAAACAGTACAAAACTATAAACATTTTAATATCTTAATTTTAATTAACTTTTTATTGTATAAAATACATTTTTAAAACTATAAAAAGACCATTCAAACTATATTAAACAATATAAATAAGACCAGGCTTCATTTGTATGCTATGTATAAACTTACTCTGGAAAACTTATCAGAAGTCATACTCCAGTAAACTGAGGGATAAACAGGGAGCTTATTATTGTTGTTGTTCTTATTGTTTGTTAATTGGTTGGCTGATTTTTAGTGGCATTACGAAACTAAGTTACTGATAGTGAAAAGTGTAAACAAATTCCACATATGTTTATTAATAATAGTTGTCAACATCTATTGAGTTTCTGCTCCAGAAAGCTCTAGTTTTAAGTATTTAAAGAAGATCAACTCACTTGCTCTTCAAACTAGCTCTTTATAACAACATAAATGTTTAAAAATAATAAATTAAGTATACAATGCCACTATGAACAATTTCATAATTAAAATAATTGAGGAAAATTCAGATCAGTTCAAGTTCAGTTGCTCAGTCATGTTCGACTCTTTGCAACCCCATGGACCGCAGCATGCCAGGCTTCAGTCCTCAGGAAAGGCTTGAGGAAAATTACATTACATATTAGCAGGCAGTAGGCTAGCTATAAGTGTTAGTATGAAAGCATCTCCACATTTGATAGGAATTTAATAGCTACAATTTTATTTCCTATATTGAACTTAGAGTAATATAAATATTAACATATATTAATATTATAATACTATATATTTATAGTATTTGAATTTCCAAGATTAACTCCTTGAAAATTATTGGAGAAAAAATACAAAGAAAAAGTATGTCAGACAAAAAAAGAAGATATTAAAATATAAAATATAAGGTAAATTTATAAATTACAACCCAATATTTCTTATACTGCAATAGATGGTAATGTGTTTGACTCACTGAAGAATAATCTAAGATTATTTTTTAAAATCCCCAAATATGGAATATTGTGTTTCTATGTATTAGCAATGAACATGTGGGATTCAAATTTAAAAATACAACACTACTACATTCACTCAAAAAGGATGAAATATTTAAGTGTAAATCTAACAGAACATGTAAAGGATTAATATGAACAAAATGCAAAATGCTAATGAAAGAAACTGAAGAACACCACAGAGAGGACCACTATGTTCACAGTTAGAAGACTCAGAACAGTAAAGACACCAGTCCTCTCCAAATTGAGTCACAGTTTCAAAGTAGTCCAATCAAATTCCAACCACAATTACTGCAGACATAGATAAAACTTATTCTGAAGTTTATATGAAAAGACAAAGAGACCAGAATAGACAAAACAATTTTGCAAAAGTATAAAATAGGAAATTTCACACCATCCACTTTTAAGACTTCCTACCCAGATACAGTAATCAACATATTTTTGCATTATAGAAGAGTTGCAGCATAGATCACAAGAATATAATGAAGAAATCAAAGATAGATAGTTATGACTAACAGATTTTTTTAACCAATTGACTTCTGGCAAATGTGCAAAAGCATTTCAATGTAGGAAAATAACCTTATTACAAATACTAAAAATTGGACATCTTGAACATGCAACAACAGACTGGTTCCAAATAGGAAAAGAAGTCCATCAAGGCTGTATACTGTCACTCTGCTTATTTAACTTATGTGCAGAGTACATCATGAGAAACGCTGGGCTGGAAGAAGCACAAGCTGGAGTCAAGATTGCCAGGAGAAATATCAGTAGCCTCAGATATGCAGATGACACCAGCCTTATGGCAGAAAGTGAAGAGGAACTAAAAAGCCTCTTGATGAAAGTGAAAGAGAAGAGTGAAAAAGTTGGTTTAAAACTCAACATTCAGAAAACTAAGATCATGGCATCCGGTCGCATCACTTCATGGGAAAGAGATAGGGAAACAGTGGAAACAGTGTCAGACTTTATTTTTTGGGGCTCCAAAATCACTGCAGATGGTGATTGCAGCCATGAAATTAAAAGACGCTTACTCCTTGGAAGGAAAGTTATGACCGACCTAGATAGCATAATCAAAAGCAGAGATATTACTTTGCCAACAAAGGTCTGTCTAGTCAAGGCTATGGTTTTTTCAGTAGTCATGTATGGATGTGAGAGTTGGACTGTGAAGAAAGCTGAGTGCCGAAGAATTGATGCTTTTGAACTGTGGTGTTGGAGAAGACTCCTGAGAGTCCCTTGGACTGCAAGGAGGTCCAACCAGTCCATCTTAAAGGAGATCAGTCCTGGATATTCATTGGAAGGACTGATGCTATAGCTGAAACTCCAATACCTTGGCCACCTCATGCGAAGAGTTGGCTCATTGGAAAAGACCCTGATGCTGGGAGGGATTGGGGGCAGGATGAGAGGCGACAACAGAGGATGAGATGGCTGGATGCCATCACCGACTTAATGGACATGAATCTGAGTGAACTCCGGGAGTTGGTGATGGACAGGGAAGCCTGGCGTGCTGCGATTCATGAGGTCGCAAAGAGTCAGACACAACTGAGCAACTGAACTGAACTGAACTGAACAGGCACAAAATAAGCATGAACCCTATACCTTACACTTTGAAGGAAAAAAAAGAACTTAAAATAGATCATAGATTTAAAATAAAACTTTAAAATTTGGGGAAGAAAACGTAGGAGAAAATCTTCAGGATTTCAAAACTAGTGAAGCATTCTTAAACATGGCACCAATGACTTCCCTGGTGGCTCAGATAGTAAAGCATCTGCCTACAATGCAGGAGACCTGGGTTCAATCCCTGAGTTGGGAAGATCCTCTGGAGAAGGAAATGGCAACCCACTCTAGTGCTCTTGCCTGGAAAATCCCATGGACGGAGAAGCCTGGTAGGCTACAGTCCATGGGGTTGCAAAGAGTCGGACACGACTGAGCAACTTCACTTTCACATTCATGAAAGAAAAAAAAAAATCAATAAATTGTTTAAGATCCCAGTCCATGATATTTTATTCCAGTAGCTGAAGCTAAGACACAAAGATATCTACATTTAAGAATCACATATTTTTTCTCCTGAATTCATTCTGAATATGTACAATTACTACTCTTCAGGGTTTAAATTTATCACATTACTGCTCTCTTTCTATTAACACTATATATATGTTGTTTCCTTTTCTCACTTTCTTTGTACTTTTCCATTAATTATTAATTACTTACTATAATTTTATTTTTCCTTCATTGCCTGTCTTTTTCACGTATGTTTTTAGTGGACATCTTAATAAGATATGCACTCTTGCTTAAGGAAAGTCTAATGAAAAATATAATTTTTAGTAAATACAGGATATTCAACTCCAACTCCATTGACCCAACTTCTGAGATTCTAACTATGGTGGTCGTATATTTTACTTTACTGCATATATCCCATCAAATATTAATATTATTTTTTTAAGTGCACAATTGTCCAAAAGGGAAGTCCGAATATTTCCTTTTCAAAGATTTTTTTAAGCTTTCCCATGTGTTCATATATCCTCTACCTCCTCCAGGGAAAATTTTGATTCTCTGTTAATAATACACTTTTTAAATCTCTTTTTGAGTAGTTTTTCTGTTGACAAACTCTATCTACTTTCATTTGTTTGAAGATGTTGTAACTTAGACTTCATTTTTAAAATGCATTTCTACTTCGCAAATATTTTCAGTTAAAACAACTCTGTCTTGACTGGTTGATATTGTTCTACAGAAATATAATGTGGCTAGATATAGTTTTCTTTGTACTATTCTTTTCACTACTAAGAAAGCTATTTTACCCTGAAAATTCTGAATTGGGTATTGGTGGAAAGTACAAAATTTTAATTTGCTGCATATTTACTTTGCAAAATATTCATTCAAAATATCAGTATTAAATCTAATATAGTTAAATTTAATTTACTTGGTTTTATAAACAGAAAGTTAATGTATCATAGAATAATAAATTTAAAATAATTTTCTTCTCAGAAATTGATTTTTATAATTTTTATTGTTATGTATTTTAGGGGATAGGATGATATTGGAAAAAATACTGCATATCTTTGTCTTGTTCTATGTTCTACATTCTTTCATTTCATGATAGATTGCCAGAGAATTGTGTATTTTATTGCAATAACAACCTCTTAATACTATAAATGAACTCATCCCCAAATTTCTGCTTTTTTTCTTAAATTAATTCCATTCACTTGTTGCTGTTATTATTTTAAGTTCTTACACCAAATACTTTTCTTATTATTTTGAATATTTCTGGTCTTTAATTTCTAGATTTTCTTTACTCTACATTTACTTCAAGATTTTTAAAGAGAAATTTATTAGAATATATTCAACATGTTTTTGGATTTATTATTACATTTTATTCTTCATATGTAGGGCTTCCCAGGTAGCACAGTGGTAAAGAACCCACCTACCAATGCCGAAGACATAAGAGATTTGGGTTCGATCCCTGGATCAGGAAGGTCCCCTAGAGAAGGAAACGGCAGCCCACTCTAGTACTCATGCCTGGGAAATCCCATGGACATAAGAGGCTGGCAGGCTACAGTCCATGGGGTCACAAAGAGTCAGACACAACTGAGCACACATCATGCATGCATAGGTAGTTAATATAATTATTATCAAAGTTACAAGTGACTCTATTTTCTACTTTGATTAGTTATTTTACATTTTCTTTGCAGTCTAGTATAGAACATATTTCAAAAAGTTTAAATTGCCTTTAATTACCATCTAATCTGGGCTTTCTTGGTAGATCAGCTGGTAAAGAATCCACCTGCAATGCGGGAGACCTGGGTTCTACCCTTGGGTTGGGAAGATCTCCTGGAGGAGGGCATAACAACCCGCTCCAGTATTCTTGCCTGGAGGATACCATAGACAGAGGAGCCTGGTGGGCTGCAGTCCACAGGGTCCCAAAGAGGCAGACGCGACATAGCACAGCATCATCTAATGTATTTTGACATAAATTCGACATTGTTGTTAATCTTTATGTTTTAAAAAATATAACATCAATATAAAGAAAAAAACACAGGGTAATATTACAAAAATATCTTGAGTTTACAATTTAGAAAATCAATTTTTGACTATATAGTAATGATAAGTGTACTTCAACCAGCCCAATATTTATTTTATTTTACCTTCTATCTGCACTGTCCAGTATTTTCAAATGAAAGTAAAATCAGTGAAATAGAAAGTATTTTTGTTTTTTTTAATTTTTTTCCCTAGGATTTAATGGTAATACATCCAGTACAACATTTTCCAAACAGGATTCCTTAAATCACTAGTCCCTTGAGATGCTACTCAAGTAAATATTCCGGGACAACCCAGCTGGATGCTTTTAGTAACATCCCACTTCTCTCGCCTCATTCTTCCTTTCTCTTTCATGGTATGTTTTATCTTCCCTAGGGATGAGATGAAAATGTGTCTAGGTTTCCATATCTCAAGTTTCATTTCTATAATTGTGATTCCTTTATCATTTACATGGACGACTTATCCAACAAGCTGGGTTTCCAGTTTCTTGATCAACTTGCCTCTGAGATTTTCCTTCACCCATTCAGTTAGCTGTTGTAAGTTCACAAGAGCAGCTCAGAGCTGGGCATAATAAGGGCTGTAAGTGTTTGTGATGCAGGTAGAGGCGCTGAGTAGAGGAAATGGCTTCCTTTCTCGGCTTGTTTTGTCCTCTGGCTGACTCCAGGCTCTGCCTCTGGTCTGTGGTTGCGGCTTAGCCAGGTCTGAAGACTGACCAGCTCTCCCCAGGCATCCCAGACAAGTTCTGCTGCTCCTCCCAAAATGCTCAGCTCCTGGCCACCCACCGATTCACATGATGAAACTGCACCTTACATTGTCTCCTTTTTCCTTTAAGTGAATCATTGTCTAGGTTTTCTGAATTCAACATTAAGGCTGAAATGACAAGATGGAAGGAGCAGAAACCCTAATACTACAGTATATATTTCATTGGTTCTTATAATTAACATTTTACAAGTAATTTTCTATGATTTGGAGTATTTTGTCTAAACTATTACAGGCATGCTTTTAATACTTTCTTTTTCCTTTTTGAGAACATTTTAATTTGGAATCAAAGAACTGCTATTAATCATACAAGTCTTCAAACTTTATAGTAAAATACAAATACAAAATGCAAAAACATTCTTGTTTTTTCACATTTTCATTGTGATTAAATACACATAAAATTTATCATTCTAACCATTTTCAGGTGTACAGTTTTGTGTAAATACAAAAATTCTGTTGTCTGACTAAACTGTTTCATTCTTGAACTTGGCATTAAATATAAACAATCAAGTTGAAAAATATTAACTCTGTCATTTAATAAACTGCTTTTAAAATAATTTGATATTAAATGTAATTGACTAAAATTTTTTCACTAATGATGACAGTGACAATTCATCTTCACCAAATTACTTTTAATTTACCAAGACCACCTCAAAGGGGAAAAAAGATTTTAAAGTAAATGGAACAGATAGCCATCATTATACTATCTTAATTTTAGTTTTTATTTACAGAAAAGAATGTTAAAATGTTAAGAGTATTCTGTGTGAGATCTTCTAATATCAGTCCTTCAACTTACAGGTAAGACCCTTATATATATCTCTGTTTTCTTCTTTCATTGATATTTATTTTTGTCTTGAATGAATTTTTTCATTTGGTTTTATTTTGGGTCAAACATAACAGTAATATTCAGAAATCAATTTTATTTCAATAGGGAAAACCTGTGAAGAAGATAACTTCCATCTTCAGATTATTCATGAATCATAATTTAATCTCAGGATCTATCACTGATCTTAGACCTCTTTTTATCCCCATCACTTAGTAACTTCTTTGCTGTTCCTTCCCCCCGCCCCATGGCTTCAGGTTATTTCTATTTTGTAGTTTATGCATCCTCTAAATGTTCTCTGGTACCCACACTGCTATTTTGTTTTTCCTTTTTTAAAGTGCAGATGTATTAATCACACCATCCCTCCCCAAACTCACAGGGACTGAAATATTTACATAACAACTCCTCCAGTCATGATTATGTATTATGTCTAAGAGTTTATATATCTACTTAAACATTTGAGACAAAATAAATAATTTAAAATTTTTGGAATCTTACAGTTTACAAAGCATTTTTCCTTGCACTGGTTTATGTAGTTTTCAATACAGTCCCTTAAACAATGTGCTACCAATAGTCCCCATTACACAGAAAGACTAGGAACGGCCTGTTCAGACAGAAAACGAAGGGTCTATGGATTAGTAAATTTGTCAAAGACATGTCGACTACAACACTATGAAATAAAGGCTCAAATATTTTTCAGACAAGTGTTTCCTCTTTCCACTGTGAGATGGTAAAGGAAATTAAGGGCCAAATACAATTGAGTGAGAAAAGTCAGTCAAATCTTTCATCTCTACCATACAGTTGCCATCAACACCATCATGACTACTGGTGCTGGCTGATGGGTGGTGGGTATTCACCTGTGCCAGGATCTGTGCCACGGAGTCTGCAAGCATTCCTGGTGCAGTGAGTACAAACACACTTTAAGATAATGAGTGAGGATCAGAGAAGGAAAGGCGATAGCACAAGAATGGAAGTGAAAGTCATTCAGTCATGTCCGACTCTTTGCAACCATGCAACCTCTTTTGAACTCTATACAATCCATGGAGTTCTCCAGGCCGGAATACTGGGGTGGGTAGCCTTTCCCTTCTCCAGGGGATCTTCCCAACCCAGGTCTCCTACTTTTCAGGCATATTCTTTACCAGATGAGCCATAAGGGAAGCCCCAAGAATACACAGGCAGTAAACAAAAGAGTAGGGACTTGAGAGGGTATTTGCTGCCATAATTCTTGTTCCTAATCTATATGTTTAAATGCTGCTGCTGCTGCTATGGCTGCGAAGTCACTTCAGTCGTGTCCAACTCTGTGCGACCCCATAGACGGTAGCCCACCAGGCTCCCCTGTCCCTGGGATTCTCCAGGCAAGAACACTGGAGTGGGTTGCCATTTCCTTCTCCAGTGCATGAAAGTGAAAAGTGAAAGTGAAGTCGCTCAGTCGTGCCCGACTCTTCGCGACCCCATGGACTGCAGCTTACCAGGCTCCTCCGTCCATGGGATTTTCCAGGCAAGAGTACTGGAGTGGGGTGCCATTGCCTTCTCCCAGAGTCATAAATCAATAGTGATTACAAAATTAAAATAATAGTATAACAATTTAATAACTTCACCTGATCATAAGTTCCAATCAATGGACTATCTGTTTAGTTTTTGTTGTTGCTTTTGTTGTTGCTGTTCAGCTGCTAAGTCGTATCCAACTCTTTGTGACCCCATGGACTGCAGCACGCCGGGCTCTTCTGTCCTCCACTATCTTCTGGAGTTTGCTCAAATTCAAGTCCATTGAGTCAGTGATCTAACCATCTTATCTTCTGCTGCCCGCTGTCTCCTTTTGCCTTCAATCTTTCCCAGCATCAAGATCTTTCCCAATGAGTATCTGTTTATAGAGATAAAGAGAGTGAAACCAAAGGTGATGGGGTGGAGAAGGGGAGAGAAAATTCAGATGGATTACCAAAATAAATAAATGTATATAAGTCATCAATTGCTTAGGATATTTTAACAAATTCCATTATTTTAATTTTCCAAAGTTTTGCAATTATGCATGTATTTTTGTGTGTTTCCTAATTTTACAAGTGGGCTATTATCCATCACTCTTGATAGCATTCCTATTCCTTGGGTACATATTTTACCTGCCTCATATTTGAGAATACTAAAACACTTAGTGAATTGCCTCATTGCTCCCCCTACACCACAGAAAAGAGATATTTCCCACTAAAATCAAAATATGGAAAAAGAGCATGTCAGACAACCAGCAGAATATGTGTTCCTGAAGTTATGGAAAATCTGAAACACAGGCATTTTGTTTTCCAACATTCTGAAATGGGCACATATGACCCAGTACACACACTGAGATTATGCAGAAATATATTTCAGGACAGAATAAGGGGAGTAAGAGAACACTGTATGGTAATTCTATTGTCTGAAAAGTCTTAAATTCTGAAAGAACCCCAGACACTTCTAAAGGTGGAACATGCTTTTAATCTAAATTCTTCTGTGCCCATAGCAATGTTGTTCCATAATTTAATATTTTTTACTCTCTTTACAGAGAGAATTAGAAATAAAGCCCTCATATATTTCTTCATCAAAATTAATTACAAGAGAACATGTTGTGACTCTAGATGACCATAATTTTCATTATAATTTCACCATGTTGCTCAATTCTCCACTGGGAAATAGTCCTTATACTATAGGCAAACCTTCAAGTTCCAAAAATGAGGACGGAATAGCAGAGTTGTGTGCATGTATGTTTGTATATTGAATAAAGATTTCAGACAAGGAATGAATACTTATGCATGTTCAAACATATTTCTGAGTTCCACCATTAGCCTGTGATGATTTATTTATTGAGAACAGATACACATGTATGTACTTTCATAGCTATACCCATATCCATGTAATCTGAAATACTTAGAACAAAAACCTGATGTACACGGCTATGTAATTTAAATGTTCTGGTTGTGGCATCAATAAAGAGGCCTGGGAGAATCTTCTGCAGCTAAATACTGGACAGAAGGCTTCTGAGAAATCCAGGGCTTGCTGTCAGAAAGCAATTAAGCTGAAGAAATTACATTAGCGGAGAGCAGATGCCATATTCAACGCAGTCGCCTATTTTTCATGCAGTTGGGGCTCTCTGGTCCTTTATTTCCCAATAAACAAAAGACTGACAAACACCTGTCCCTTCTACAGTCAAGTGAAGTTGTTTATTTGAAGAATAGGTAGACACCGCAGACAATGTCACCCAGCTCTTTCCTAGTCTAAGTTTGTTTCTGATTAAGGAAGAGAAAATCAAGGAACTTGGAATGCTTATCTTTTTTAAGACTGAGTTTCACTGAGATCCTCAAACAATTTTTACGTGGTCTTTTTTATTCTAAAATCATTCCAAAGTGGCACATGCTTTGGCAACTAAGACCGTTCAATGGTGACAACCAAATTTTCTAGCCCACTTGTGCTTCCTGTCAATGAAACAAGCTGTGTTTTCTTTTCTTTCCACTTCAAAGAAATCATAACATGAGCAAAACACTGAACAGAACCAGACAGAATTATGCTTTTAGTTATGACAGAAATCATATTTTTCTAAAACAAAAGAATGGCTGACATAATTTTCTTATATAATAAATCTATGAAAGCCAAATTGGAAGTACATTTTCTTAAATTTTAAATTTCACCATCTTCAGGGTTCTGAATTTTTAATTTTTTTCATCAAGCCGTATTTTTACTTTCCAGACTTGTCATTCTTGCACCTTCTCTACAGAAATGTGTAGATGACTTTATCTCCTCTTTGACACTTTAAAAATGCCTTTCTGTCTTTCAATTTAAGGATTCATTTCACCATATGGTCTGTTTAGCCTGATAAACCCTCCTGCACATTATGAGGTGAGCATGACCGTGGAACACCATTCGTGCTGCTGTAGTGAAGGTTATGCGAGTGTTTTTATGTGTGCTGACCCCTCCTCCAATTCCAGGAATTTATCACTTGAGCCGTCAATTCGTTTCAAACCTGCAACCTGGCACAGATGAACTCTGCCATTATGCCTGTTGCCCAAGAGATTATTTTAGGTCACAAATGTGATGGTTTTATTCAAATTCATTCTTGGGGGAAGTTGAAATAAAGCAAACGTCAATGTTACTTATTCATGGTATCACAAGTAAAAACAGCAATATTCCCTCTAATTAAAATGGAATTAAGCATAAAGTATTTCCAAGAGCCCCACTGGTTGTGTATAAATTCAATGCAACAACACACACACACACACAGAGCAGACTCTGAGGTCAATGGCTGGGTGGAGACATCGCTGCCTACAAAGAAAATACTTCATTTTTGTGTGAATTTAATTTCCAGCAGAGTTTTTCTGCTATTGCATTGCTAGATTTGCACCTCTTGTCAGATTTTGTTTTTACTCATGTTCATGTGACTTAAGTCATAAATACACGCCATCTAAAAATGTTGTAAAACGCGGTACACAGTGAGAACAAAAGCAATAAAATGCTTTGGAAAATATTCTGCCAACCACCTCACTCTCAGTATCCTGATCCCCTTTTAAGGTATTTCTTCTCTTCTCTGTAACACAGACACACATTCCCTCCAGCCTCCACCAAACAGTATATTCTGCCACCTGGAAAAGTTCCACCGTCCTGTTTACTGATTCTCCCTGGTTTTTAGAGCCCAGCACTTTATGAAGATGGATCACCCATGAATTATAACCACTCACTTGTTCTCTAGTCTATTGACCGTTATTTCACACTAGTATACACCAGACCGTCTTCTAGGTGATCCCTCAATATGTTCTGGAAAGGAGGAAAAAATGCAAAAATATTAGCTTATCTGAAATATTTTCTGTTTTTACTTCATTAAACACAGTGACAAATAAAATATAAATTAGTATTTCCCCATCTGAAATAAAAATTTGGAAGACTTAAGCAAAAGCTGTGTTCCAATTTGAGAAGCAGCATTATTCTATCCATGTTACAATTATGTCCATTTTTATAATTTCTCATTAGTTGATTTCTTTTTGTTTGCAGCACTTTCTGCATAAGATTGAAATAAATCAACAGGTTGCATAAGATTTAACTCAGAAACTCAAAATATGCATTTAAGGAAGCAAGGCATACTTTGCTGAATATTTAGAATATATAAAACCATACCTCAATATAAAGCAAACAGATCCTGAGAATTTAAAAATTACTATTTCCAGTTTTGACTACTTCCAAGTGTCCCACAGGTACATGGTAGATAGCTTTTTGTAAATTAAAATGAATATAATCTTTTATGATTAGCTAACCACTCTGACCCTGGTGGCTCAGATGGTAAAGAACACACCTGTAATGCAGGAGACCTGGGTTCAATCCCTGGGTTAGGAAGATCCTCTGGAGAAGGGAATGGCTACCCACACCAGCATTCTTGCCTGGAGAATTCCATGGACAGAGAAGCCTGGCAGGCTACAGTCCATGGGGTTGCAAAGAGTCAAACATGACTGAGTGATGAACTCTACGACAATTAACCACTCCAATCATCTAGCTTTTGCATTCTAACCTCCCCTCTGCTGATCGTTCACAGGCACCCATATACAATATGTCTGTGAGTGAGTGACAAAAATGGCACAAAGAATCCAACTGCTAGAGCTGGGGACAAAGACAATATCACAGATTTCAGGCAACTGATGGTCCTTCCCTGGAACATAGGGAATTTCAAAGAAATTATGGAATAAAATTTGAAATAACTCATCGCTGAATAGGAATTATTCAAAGTTGAAAAGCAGTTAAGTGTGGTTTGAGGGCACACAGAGAATCTCACAACAGATGGAAATGTGCTCAGGGCAAGTGGGTTACACTCGGGACTTTCCCAAAATAGTTTTAAAAAGAGGAACAGGCTGGTTGTTTGGAAATGTTAAGGAACACTTTTCTTTGCATAATAAATGTCCCAAAGCATAGTAAAAAATAATAAAAGCAGTAACAATGATAACCGTAATAGCAGAAAGTATGCTGACAGCAGCACCTTGCACACAGCACTTACTCTGTGCCAGTCGCCACTTTGAGCACCTTGCAGAGATGAATTCATAAAATCATTCATGATTAAGAAAAGACTTGTTATTGTTATTTGAGCTCTGAACATTCAGGAAGGTTTCTATTTAATATAAGCTGCTATCATCAAAAGTGGAAGAAAAGCCATGACAAACCTAGACAGCATATTAAAAAGCAGAAACATTACTTTGCCCACAAAGGTCCATCTAGTCAAAACTATGGTTTTTCCAGTGGTCATGTATGGCTGTGAGAGCTGGACTATAAAGAAAGCTGAGTGCTGAGGAACTGATGCTTTTAAACTCTGGTGTTGGAGAAGACTGTTGAGAGTCCCTTGGACTGCATGGAGATCAAACCAGTGAACAAAGGAAACCAACCCTGAATATTCATTAGAAAGACTGATGCTGAAGTTGAAGCTCCAATACTTTGGCCACCTGATGAGAAGGAATGACTCATTTGAAAAGACCCTGATGCTGGGAAAGACTGAAGGCAGGAGAAGGGCACAACAGAGGACAAGATGGCTGGATGATACCACCAACTCAAAGGACAAGAGTTTGAGCAGACTTCAGGAGATAGTGAAGGAAAGGGAAGCCTGGCGTGGTCCAGTCCGTGGGGCTGCAGAGAGGCAGATACAACTGAGCAATTGAACAATATTTTAATATACTAGTTATGAACACTTGTTGCAAAAAAAATGCCAGATAAGCAAAGAAAAAGTCACCTCTAATCAGGACATCTGGAGATAAAATCTGTTAACATTTTTAGGTGTGAATATGTGTTTATGTTTGTGAAAAGTTTTTATTACCAGTAAATATATTTCCTAAATCTCATTTCAGTAGCTAATGTTCCATCATACATCATACAAAATAATTCATTTATTGAGTTATTTAATCCTACTTGGAGCATTTGGGTTGTATGTAATTATACAACTTTAAATAATGCCATAATGAATACTCTCATATAAAAATACAAATGAAATCAAAATTATTTTGCCAAGTTCCAGGAAAATAAGCCAATTTGGAATTTAACAGAAACAACATATAAACTCTAGTGTAACCCTGAAAAGACCTGCTCCAGTAGGACTAATGAATTTTCCTTTCCCTTTATTTTTATCAGAGATTTTTTTACTGTACAATTCTCCCATCCTTCATGTCAACACATTTCTTTTCCTTTACTAGAATTTAGGTAATTTATTTTTCATTTTATTAGCAAACATCATCAGTGCAACAAATTGTAAACAGTGCCCTCTCTCTCTCTCTTTCTCTTTTCTCATCCACCTCCCTCAAGAATTTTCCTCCCGAGCTCAGCTAGTGAGCTCAGCAACAATTACAAACTATGTCATTTACATATTTTCTAAAATTAAATGGTATTATGTAGTAGATATATTCAGCAATTGTACTGAAAGTGTAGCTAACACATGTCTTTTGTTTTTAATTTTTTATGGGAGTACAGCTGATTTACAATGTAATGTTAGTTTCAGGTATACAGCAAAGAGAATCAGTTATTTAGATACATATATCCAACTCTATTTTTAAGATTCTTTTCTCATTTAGGCCATTATTGGGCATTGAGTAGAGTTCCCTCTGCTGTACAAAATCTAGACATTTGAGTCTCTTTCTTTCTGTACACATCTCTAGCTGTATCAATACTACAGTTGTCATACTGAAGAATTAAGAATGAATGTCAAGTATATAGCCCCTTGCCCTTGGTCTTTCTGTTTCAAAATTTTGTAGTTATTCTTGGCATTGATTTTAAACTTGTTAAATTAAACACATGTGCTCACACATCTTATAAGCACATTGGGATTCTGATTGAGATTTTACTGAATCTATAGGTAAATGGATAAAGTTGAATATTTTTACAAATTTGAGCCTTCCAAACTATGAGCATCACGTATCTTTCCACTTATTTAACCTGGCTTTGTTTTCTCTCCTCCTTTCTTTTTTTTTTTTTTTAATTTATTTATTTTTTATTTTTTTTAATTTAAAAATCTTTAATTCTTACATGTGTTCCCAAACATGAACCCCCCTCCCACCGCCCTCCCCATAACATCTCTGTGGGTCATCCCCATGCACCAGCCCCAAGCATGCTGCATCCTGCGTCAGACATAGACTGGCGATTCAATTCTTACATGATAGTATACATGATAGAATGCCATTCTCCCAAATCATCCCACCCTCACCCTCTCCCTCTGAGTCCAAAAGTCCGTTATACACAGCTGTGTCTTCTTTCCTGTCTTGCATACAGGGTCATCTTGCCATCTTTCTAAATTCCATATATATGTGTTAGTATACTGTATTGGTGTTTTTCTTTCTGGCTTACTTCACTCTGTATAATCGGCTCCAGTTTCATCCATCTCATCAGAACTGAATCAAATGAATTCTTTTTAATGGCTGAGTAATACTCCATTGTGTATATGTACCACAGCTTTCTTATCCATTCATCTGCTGATGGACATCTAGGTTGTTTCCATGTCCTGGCTATTATAAACAGTGCTGCAATGAACATTGGGGTACATGTGTCTCTTTCAATTCTGGTTTCCTCGGTGTGTATGCCCAGCAGTGGGATTGCTGGGTCATAAGGTAGTTCTATTTGCAATTTTTTAAGGAATCTCCACACTGTTCTCCATAGTGGCTGTACTAGTTTGCATTCCCACCAACAGTGTAGAAGGGTTCCCTTTTCTCCACACCCTCTCCAGCATTTATTGCTTGCAGATTTTTGGATCGCAGCCATTCTGACTGGTGTGAAGTGGTACCTCATTGTGGTTTTGATTTGCATTTCTCTGATAATGAGTGATGTTGAGCATCTTTTCATGTGTTTGTTAGCCATCCGTATGTCTTCTTTGGAGAAATGCCTATTTAGTTCTTTGGCCCATTTTTTGATTGGGTCGTTTATTTTTCTGGAATTGAGCTGCATAAGTTGCTTGTATATTTTTGAGATTAGTTGTTTGTCAGTTGCTTCATTTGCTATTATTTTCTCCCATTCAGAAGGCTGTCTTTTCACCTTGCTTAGAGTTTCCTTTGTTGTGCAGAAGCTTTTAATTTTAATTAGATCCCATTTGTTTATTTTTGCTTTTATTTCCAGAGTTCTGGGAGGTGGATCATAGAAGATCCTGCTGTGATTTATGTCTGAGAGTGTTTTGCCTATGTTCTCCTCTAGGAGTTTTATAGTTTCTGGTCTTACATTTAGATCTTTAATCCATTTTGAGTTTATTTTTGTGTGCGGTGTTAGAAAGTGATCTAGTTTCATTCTTTTACAAGTGGTTGACCAGTTTTCCCAGCACCACTTGTTAAAGAGATTGTCTTTACTCCATTGTATATTCTTGCCTCCTTTGTCAAAGATAAGGTGTCCATAGGTGTGTGGATTTATCTCTGGGCTTTCTATTTTGTTCCATTGATCTATATTTCTGTCTTTGTGCCAGTACCATACTGTTTTGATGACTGTGGCTTTGTAGTAGAGCCTGAAGTCAGGCAAGTTGATTCCTCCAGTTCCATTCTTCTTTCTCAAGATTGCTTTGGCAATTCGAGGTTTTTTGTATTTCCATACAAATCTTGAAATTATTTGTTCTAGTTCTGTGAAAAATATGGCTGGTAGCTTGATAGGGATTGCATTGAATTTCCATAATGCATTAAGATTAGATCTCAATTACAGGAGAAAAACTACTAAAAATTCCAACATATGGAGGTTGAACAACACACTTCTGAATAACCAACAAATCACAGAAGAAATCAAAAAAGAAATCAAAATATGCATAGAAACTAATGAAAATGAAAACACAACAACCCAAAACCTGTGGGACACTATAAAAGCAGTGCTAAGAGGAAAGTTCATAGCAATACAGGCATACCTCAAGAAACAAGAAAAAAGTCAAATAAATAACCTAACTCTACAACTAAAGCAACTAGAAAAGGAAGAATTGGAGAACCCCAGAGTTAGTAGAAGGAAAGAAATCTTAAAAATTAGGGCAGAAATAAATGCTAAAGAAACAAAAGAGACCATAGCAAAAACCAACAAAGCCAAAAGCTGGTTCTTTGAAAGGATAAATAAAATTGACCAACCACTAGCCAGACTCATCAAGAAGCAAAGAGAGAAAAATCAAATCAATAAAATTAGAAATGAAAATGGAGAGATCACAACAGACAACACAGAAATACAAAGGATCATAAGAGACCACTATCAGCAGTTGTATGCCAATAAAATGGACAACGTGGAAGAAATGGACATATTCTTAGAAAAGTACAATTTTCCAAAACTGAACCAGGAAGAAATAGAAAATCTTAACAGACCCATCACAAGCACGGAAATTGAAACTGTAATCAGAAATCTTCCAGCAAACAAAAGCCCAGGTCCAGACGGCTTCACAGCTGAATTCTACCAAAAATTTCGAGAAGAGCTAACACCTATCCTACTCAAACTCTTCCAGAAAATTGCAGAGGAAGGTAAACTTCCAAACTCATTCTATGAGGCCACCATCACCCTAATACCAAAACCTGACAAAGATGTCACAAAAAAAGAAAACTACAGGCCAATATCACTGATGAACAGAGATGCAAAAATCCTCAACAAAATTCTAGCAATCAGAATCCAACAACACATTAAAAAGATCATACACCATGACCAAGTGGGCTTCATCCCAGGGATGCAAGGATTCTTCAATATCCGCAAATCAATCAATGTAATTCACCACATTAACAAATTGAAAAATAAAAACCATATGATTATCTCAATAGATGCAGAGAAGGCCTTTGACAAAATTCAACATCCATGTATGATAAAAACTCTCCAGAAAGCAGGAATAGAAGGAACATACCTCAACATAATAAAAGCTATATATGACAAACCCACAGCAAACATTATCCTCAATGGTGAAAAATTGAAAGCATTTCCCCTAAAGTCAGGAACAAGACAAGGGTGTCCACTTTCACCGCTACTATTCAACATAGTTCTGGGAGTTTTGGCCACAGCAATCAGAGCAGAAAAAGAAATAAAAGGAATCCAAATTGGAAAAGAAGAAGTAAAACTCTCACTGTTTGCAGATGACATGATCCTCTACATGGAAAACCCTAAAGACTCCACCAGAAAATTACTAGAGCTCATCAATGAATATAGTAAAGTTTCAGGATATAAAATCAACACACAGAAATCCCTTGCATTCCTATACACTAATAATGAGAAAGTAGAAAAAGAAATTAAGGAAACAATTCCATTCACCATTGCAACTAAAAGAATAAAATACTTAGGAATATATCTACCCAAAGAAACTAAAGTCCTATATATAGAAAACTATAAAACACTGATGAAAGAAATCAAAGAGGACACTAATAGATGGAGAAATATACCATGTTCATGGATTGGAAGAATTAATATAGTGAAAATGAGTATACTACCCAAAGCAATTTACAAATTCAATGCAATCTCTCCTCCTTTCAAATGACTGTTCATCTGATTGTCTCAACCCACAGAGTGAGTGACAGCACTGACCTCTGTGCCACGCGGTGCTTTCAAGGGGTAGTCAGGTCTGCAGGATTGCGCTCCTTCTTTCTTTCCTTCTTCAGTCAGCTACTCAATATAAACTGGTCCTGTTAGCAACAATTGCATGAACTAGGTCTTGCGTTTATTGTTGCTTCAAAGTATCACTGGGGATTTTACAAATACAAAAGAATTCAATAGCTTTTCACACAAAGGAAACAACCAATTAAAATAAAGCACATCAGACAACTCTTTTACAAAAGAAATAAAATGAATGTGCTAGCTAAGAATAACTTCAGTGAACTATGGCACAAACCATGCAAAAACACTACATGATGTGACTTAATTGAAATTTATAAAATAATACACAAATTAAATCATCAATGTTTAAATTCAGAAAGAGCAACTATTTAAAAGAGGACCCTTCCTCTCAAATTATATATATATATATATATATATATATATATATATATATATATTTGAAAAAGAAAACCATATTCTGACAAATAGAAGAACAAAATAAAAGTAAGAAAAAAAATTTTAATTCTAAAATATTATATTATTAAAGCAAACACAGCAGAGAAAGAAGTGGAAAAATATTTAACAAAATCTTTTCAATTTTGTGTTCCAATAAAAGTGAAAGTCAGTCAGTCATGTCCAACTCTTTGTGACCCCATGACTATAGCCCACTAGGCTCCTCTGTCCATGGGATTCTCCAGGCAAGAATACTGGAGTGGGTAGCCAGTCCCTTCTCCAGGGGATCTTCCCAACAAGGAGATAGAACCTGGGTTTCCTGCATTGCAGGCCGATTCTCTACCATATGAGCCACCAGGGAAGCCCCATTTATATATAGACCTTACTTAAAATATGAACTCCATTTTAGACATAAACTGCAGCAGCACAAACCCGTGCAGGGCTTGAATTATTTAATAAACGTGGCTAGAATATTGGCTTTATGAAAAAATAAGTACACCATTCACAATCTAATTCTAGATAGACTAAAGAGATAAAGGGAAATCAAACCATAAAAGAGAAGGAAATGTTGCTTAATGTTTATCTGATTTCTTCCTGGGAGAGCCCACTAAGCATGAAGTAGGAAATCTGACCGAGGGCAGGTTCCAGGGGAGGTTATCCCGGCCTCTCCTGAAGAGCAGAGCCTAGGCCTGGGCTGGGGGGCAGGGAGGGCAGACACCTGAGGCAGGAGGGCAGGCTCTCCCCTTGGAACTGTCGGGGGTGTGTGCAGCCCATCCGCAAAGTTCTAATTGCTGAACAAAGAAATGCACAATATAACTTCCCACAGGCATCACTTTTAAGTGGCAGATTAGCAAAGATTGGTTTTTAAAAATGTATGATGCAAATGATGTGAAGAGGAACTGAGTAGAATTGATGGCAAAGGAATTCAGACCAATTTGATAAACTTAATCTGGGAAAGCAACACATTCAAAACACAATTTGTCTCTATGTATGATTTAAGGTCATTCTCTTGCATCCAACAAATTATCAGTTAAAACATATGTATCTTGAGACAGGTCATTTCTTTTGTCTAAGTCTGCAGAGGCTTTAAAATGGAATCCTTTATTATTTCTGAAAGTGAAAAGTCAGTGGTCAGATATGTAGCAGCTGTTTTTTCCACCAATATTGCCAAGGTAACTTTCTACCATGGGAAATTTGAGGAAAACATTTTATTTATTACTGTCCCTAATAAGGACACACCAAACTAAAGGTGTTTAGGTATCTTTTTTTTTTTTTCTTTTGGAGGAGGAGGTAACAAAGAATAAGCTAATTTTCAAAAACGATGTGCCCCACACTGGATATATATATACAGAAATGCAACGTCAGAAACAATCCCACAGACTTTAAACCATGGACCTGGAACTTGATTTCTGGTGGAAGAGCCCAAAGACTAGCCTTGTCATGTGAAGACCAAGAGCAAGATCTGGACAGTGTGGTCACATACTTAGTTCAAACCTCATGACCCTCAAAGACACCTAGAATCCCTTTTTAATCAGATATTTTATATGCCTTCATTTGCAAAGGTGGGATAGAAGTCACTTTCAGCCTAGGGAAATCAGGCATTTAATGCTAACAGTAAGGGGTAATCCAAGTGTCGCCTCCACTGTTGGTCTCACTGGAATTGCTTTTATTTCAGAAGAGAAGCAGGGACCGAGAGTTAACCACACCACGTTTCCCTCATGTTTTTAAATTGAGGTAAAACTGACTACTAAAAGTTGTATATTTTAATGTATAATATTTGATGAGCTGATACACAGACACACACACACACACATTATGAAACAATCACTACAGTAAGCTAACAAGTCCATCATTTCACAGTTATTTTTAGAGGGAGGTGAGAACACTCAAGACCAACCCTATCAGCCAACACCTAGCATGGTAACAGCCCCTCCCAGACACCGGAGGAAGACCAGGGTTATTGTTCCTGGTGCAAGCTGCCCCTGGACCAGATCTTGCAAGTGAGCGCAGGTCCCTACAGGTCCACAGCTTTGGCCCTGGCCTGGTCCTGCCTCTCACCCACATCACCCCATCACATGCCCTTGAAGGTGGAGCCTGTGCCCACCCATTCAATACTGTCCCCCTGCTTTCTGGCCACTGGCCTCTGCTCAGTCAGCCCTGACCCCAGCCCACACCACAGCAGCCTTCATCTTTCACCTCCTTTGAATCTGATCCAAGACCCTGGTGGCTTCTCCCAGTTCGTCTCCAGAACTGACCCTGTCCCCTGCTCTAACTCAGACTACTCTCGTGCATTCGTTAATGATCAGGTGGTCTTACATAATTCCCGAATTATTCCAGACAAATTATTGTATTTGTTTTGCCTTCAAGAAGGAGGCCATGTTACATGTTTATCTGAATTATCTTCTGCATGTAACAGAGGTTAAGCAAAAGTTTGCAAGCAGGTATTCAGAATGGACATCATTTTTCTTGCATGATTGTTTCCTACATGTCTTCCCCTTCCTCCCCAACCCCCAGGGTCCAGCATCCTATGGGTTCTCCCCCAGCTCAGCCACATACAGTTCATTTCTGTGAGTCAAATGGTCTTGCTTTTCCAGCTTCTGAGTCAAAACTGCTTCTTTTCTAATTCCCAGTGAAACCTCCTTGTAAATCATTTAATTCCAGTTTTTCTGTAGGTAGCACCCTTTCCTCTCCCCCAGTTTCATGGGTCTTCACCATTTGCAGGCATCCACACCATGACAAGGAAAGGACACACAACATGAGCCAGGTAACCTTTCCTAGTTCTATGCCCTTGGCTCCCCAAAGTCTGTCAGGGTCCAGCCCATTTCTGAATTCTACTTGAACAAGCACTTGGGTGTTCCACTTAGGTTCTAAGACAATCCACCCCCACTCTAACTTCTATAAAATGTTAGCGGTGTGAATCTAGTAACAATGAAACGTGCTATTGTGAGGAATGCTGATGGGTTTTGAGTAAGATTAAATAAGAATATAAACCTAATGGAAAACTTTGAAGAACTTAGCATACTGTAGACACTCAGTGAATATCTCTTTTCACTCTGTAATAAGAATTATAATAATTCTGCATGCATTCTGAAAATACACACAAATATTTAGCCTATGCATTTGCCTAAGTAACAAGTGATTTAAATTCACAACTTTTACATATATAAATTATGCAAATACTCACCATACATCTGCAGGAAACATTTTTCTGAGATTTTTCTCCAAATTAACATAAGCCAAAGCAAGTCTTATGATTGATATGTATTAATTTCAAGCTTTAATTTCCCGTCCTTTATGCAGCAGTGGACTCTTGAATCTATAAATAAAATGCTTATGATGATTTATCTTATTTTGACTTTCATATATCGTTGAATGGCAGATAAGGCCCAAATTCTTAATTACGAGAGTTAAGACTCACCAAAGGCACTATCTTATTTGTCTAAAGTAACATAACTGTACTATGAAAATAAATGTCTTAAGATCTACTCAATTTAGAATTTATATGAAATAATAGGTGTTACAGGAATTTTTATGCATTAGTGAATCTGCAATTGCCTTTGGTCTTTGCCATTAATAATAATTAGTATGACTCAGAGCACACCCCCAAAGATACTGTGGTAAAGGATAGTCTATTATATTGAATCTGCTCATTCCAGATCCTAATGTCTTCTCCAAGATGTCAAATTAGTGTTATATAATCTAGGTATTAACATATACACTATAAGATAACTACTTGCTCTTATAAGGGCATTTTCTCCATTTTCCATTTTTAGTATTTTCTAAATATCTTACAACTTAACAAAATTATTTAAGCTGCTCGATTTTTAAATTTCTCTAAAGGAATACAATGTAAAGACAGCTGAATTCTCATTTCATAGACCCAAGAGGCCACCTATGTGGATTCTTCCTATTATATCCCATGTGCCTTTCTTAAAACTTTACTTAGGTAAAATGAACAACTAAACTGTAAGATATGTACAGTGTACACTGTGATGATTTGTTATGCCTATACATTGTGAAGAATTCCACTGAGTTAATGAATACATCCATCACTTCACACATCTACATTTTTTATAAAAAAAAATGTAATTTCTATTTCTTAGCAAATTCCAGTTCTACGTTATCAACTACAGTTCAGCATTATCAACTATAGGCAGATCTAGTCATCATGTTTTTCACTAGATCCTCAGATCATAATCAACTTATAACTGAAATTGCGTATCCTTTCACAAGTCTTTCTCTATTTGCCTCTAGCAGTCACTTTTCTACTCTCTGTTTTCTTCAATTATGCTTTTTGTTTTTAGATTTCACATATGTGATACCATGCAGTATTTATCCTTCTTTGCCTGGCTTACTTCAGTGAGCATACTGCCCTCCAGGTCCATCCTACTGTCATAAACATCAGGACTTCCTTCTTTTCACAGCCAACTATTATTCCATTGTACATATATTCCAAAAGTTCTCTATCAGTTTATTTATTGACGGATGCTTAGGTTGCTCCCATACCTTCACTAAGGTGAATGGTGCTGCATGAACGTGGGGGTGCACATATCTCTTCAAGTTCCTTGAATATTTGGATTATAAGTCTACAGCCAACCTATGGTTAACGATTATTTTCTTCCATTTGGAGGCTGTTTTTTCATTTTTGTTGATGGTTTCCTTGTAGGAATCCTAAGTCTTACATTCAGGTCTTTAATCCATTTCGAGTTGATTTTTTATATGATGTAAGATAAGGGTCTAGTTTTCCCAGTACCATTTATTGAAGACATTGTTCCCCACTGAGTAATTCTGGTTCATCATGAAATAATTAACCACATATGCATGGGTTTATTTCTCAGCTCTCTGTTCTGTTCCATTGATCTGCGCATCTATTTTTAAGCCAACACCATGCTGGTTTGATTACTATAACTTGTATACAGCTTTGCATCAGGAAATGTGATGCCTCCAGCTTTGTCTTTCTTTCTCAAGATTGCTTTGGGTATTTAGAGCTTTTCAGTTGGTGCTAGTGGTAAAGAACTCACCTAACAATGCAGGTAGGGCTTCCCTGGTGGCTCAGATGGTAGAGAATCTGCCTGCAATGTGGAAGACCAGAGTTTGATCCCTGGTTCAGGAAGATACCCTGGAGAAGGAACTGGCAATTGATTCCAGGACTCCTACCTGGAGAATCCGCTAGAGGAGCCTAGTGGGCTAAAGTCTGTGGGGTTGCAAAGAGTTGGACACAACAGAGCAACTAATACATGCACACACACACACCAATCAGGAGATGCAGATTCAGTCCCTGGGTCAGGGAGATCCCTCGGAGAGGGCATGGCAATCCACTCTAGTATTCTTGCCTGCAGAATTCTATGGACAAAGAAGCCTGGCAGATTACAGTCCACAGGGTTGTAAAGAGTCGGACACAACGGAAGCAACTTAGCACGTGGCTACTTTAAAGTTTTTAGGATTGTTTTTCTATTTCTGTAAAAAAAAAAAAAGCCATTTAAAATTTTGATAAAGACTGCATAGAATCTTTAAAGTGCTTTGGGTAGATGGACATTTTAACAAAATTAATTCTAACACATGAACATGATATATCTTTCCACTTATTGTATATTCTTCAATTTCTCTCATCAACATCTGCTAGTTTTCAGTTTATAGATCCATCATCTCTTTGGTTAAATTTTCATGGGTTTCCAGAAGGTCTGATCGTCAGGCACTCTGGCTTCTCACATCAACACATCTTAAGAATCTAATAGGAGATTAGCCTCCAGAAAGACTCAAACCTCAAAAGCTGGCTCCAATCCTCAAAAGCCTTAGTCCTCTTGGTTAGTCCGTGTCCTACAAGTCCATGTTGGTAGATCACAACAACCTGGAAGAACAATGCCAGAAGAACCACTCCCCTGTCACGATGTCCTAAAGGTATTTTCCTAATCCTTTGCTTTGTAAGACTAGGAGTTTTTTTGGTTTTTTGTTTTTTTCAATCAGAGCACTAGACAGAAGGTTCTTGTGTCTCGCCTGGGTCCCCAGATCTTGAGGATGTTGGGTTGGGTGACTTAACTCCTCTGGACCTCATGTTACTCCATCTTTTCTGATAAGAAGGACTTTGATGAAGTAACATCCCTGGCCTGTTAATCTATGGGAAAGATGTGAATGGAAGTAAAAGAACTCAGGGTGTCTCTTCTCTGATACTAATTTCAAATGATATTTGACACCTGTGGAGTCAACCTCTGTCTCCTTCAACTGCTTTCACTCATAGAGTCCAATTCTCTAGACTCCTATTAGATTCATAAGATGTTGGACAATATCGGGTAAGGAACAGACAGGAGAAAGTTATGCTGGGCACAGACTTGACTATTTCCCTGCACAAGATAACATCTTCTAATAATGCTCACCTCTTCAAAATCCCTGCCGCACCTACAACTCACTTATCACAGAATGATTTTTAAGAAAAATAAAGTTTCTGAACCACTGCTCTGATGGGACCTCTTCCAGCTGCTCTTAGGCATGGCAGCCTTCTTACAAAAGCCATGAAGTCTGAAGCTGGCCTTACCAGCACTTGGAGAACTAGCAAGGTGGATGGTATTTACTTAAACATTTGCTGTGGTACAAAAGGGGACTTCTGTGTAATAATGAGAGCATCAGGTAACAGTGGAAATGGTTAACTGACAAAAAAAGCGAGGGAAACACGTAGCTATACGACATAATTCTATTATTTAAGCATTTCAGATCCTGTTTGAAGCCTAAATAAATAATACAATTAACTCCAGGACTTCTATCATTAAGAATTAAACTTGCACTCACTTGCTTTTCTAATGCTAAAACTCATCTATGGAAAGAAAAATTGTAATAACAGAGTTTACTCTCGAGCAATTAGAAGTATAAATTCTGAAGTGCTATTCAACTAGAAAAGTTCTAGGGATAGTTATTGGTTTCTCAGTCAATAGTGACCTCAAACTGGACGACACTAACATATTAGCCAAAGTGCATTTATTACAGCTTTTTACCAACCCATGCGACTCTGATTTAAAGTCATGCATTCTAATGTGTTTTGACAAGTAAATTGCTTGCCTTTTTTCCATGATAGCCAACCACATAAATAATGCATGCATGGTAATAGCTAGAGCAATAATGTAAAAGTCAAGCATGAAGCACAGGCAGCATGTTAATGATAAAGGTGCTTCAGCCTCTGAAGAAGCAAGCCACAACCCAGAGAAGGCCGATGCACCTGAAGCCGTGCAGCTTTTCTCCAAAAATATAAGTGACTAAGCTCACTGACTCACTTCTTTCTCCCTTCTCTACTGCCAAGTCACTTCAGTCATGTCCGACTCTGTGCAACCCCATAGACAGAAGCCCACCAGGCTCCGCCGTCCCTGAGATTCTCTAGGCAAGAACACTGGAGTGGGTTGCCATTTCCTTCTCCAATGCATGAAAGTGAAAAGTGAAAGGGAAGTCGCTCAGTTGTGTCCGACTCCTAGCGACCCCATGGACTGCAGCCTACCAGGCTCCTCGATCCATGGGATTTTCCAGGCAAGAGTACTGGAGTAGGGTGCCATTGCCTTCTCCTCTCTCTCCTCTAACTCGCCTCTAAAACAGGGGATACTTTTTTCTTAGGAAGTATTAAGATTCATGGTATAATCATTCAGATTTTCACAAAACACTTAATTTTGCTTGAAGTTAATTTCTGAATATAACAACATAGAACAACATCCTACAAATAATAAGTAAGTTTATAGGACAGGAGAAATAATTTTATCCTAAACTGAGTTATTTTCCCAGCAAATCTACTAGAGTCAAGTCTTCTAAATGCCAAACCATAATGTGATATGAAAATGAAAATTGTCAAATCATCCTCCTGTATCTCCTGTTGGGTAGATTATGATGCACATATCTTACTTGTCTTTAGTTCAACACTCTGAATTTAATTTACAACACAAGAATTATGCACATACTCATGCTCAGCACTATTATTTATCACCATCAGTAGCACCATCACGGTTATCAGCACCATCATTGCAAAATTAGAAAATATTCGTTAAGAAAGGAAAAGGGTTAGAGAAAGACTAAATGAAGGCAAAATAAAATAATTTTTCATATTACTGTGTTCTAAACAATATAAACAATGTATTTGATTATTACAAAATATGGATAAGTGAAATAAAGGACAGCGATGGTAGAAGGGATATTCCCTTCTAGCAAGGACTATTCCTTCATTATAAGGTATTCACCACTCATGAAGAAATACATTGTTATTTGAAAGCAGACTTGGATTAGTTGAAATGCATAGATAAATTCTAGTGCAATCATTAATAAAAATAAAAATAGAAATATCACTGCTGTAAATAAGAAAATGGAATCATATAAAATACTCAATTGAAGTCATAGAAGACAGAAAATAAGTGAAAGATGATAAAAGAAAGAACAAAGGCAGCAAACAAAAACTAACAAAATGGTAGATATTGCCTCAACTATGTAAATAATTATTTTAAACATCAATGGTCTAAACACACTAATTAAAATACAGAGCCTGTTGGAGGGTATCAAAAATGTAGTTTACAAGAAATTACTTTAAATAGATATATATAGATTAAAACTTAACTGGATGAAGAAAAACACACCAAGATAACACCAATCTAAAGAAACATAATATTGTAAAACAATCATCCTTCAATTAAAAATAAATTTTAAAAAATAAAGGTATATAATTTGCAACAGAGCAGATGTCAAGGTTAACAAAAAAAAAGAAGAAGACAGGCATTACATGATAAAGGAGTCAATTATCCAAGAAGACATACCAGTCTTTAACATGTAAAAATGTGTCTACAATCAAGAATTAAAACACAGGCAAAAACTAATAGAACTGCAAGGCTAAATAAATGCACCCATTATCATAGCTGGAGATTTTTAACACCCCACTATCAGTAATGGAAATATAAATTCAGAGGTCAGAAGGTTAATAAGGAAATAGTTAAGCTGAACAGTATAATCAATGAACTAGATATAATTAATATCTATAGATTACTTCATCTAATGACAGCAGAGTGTACATTTTTCTCAAGCTCATATTTAACTTTTACTAAGATAGATCACATTTTGGTCCAAAAAACACCTTTCATCAAGTTAAAAATAATAACACATTGTATGATAGGGTGTGTACTTTCAGATATCAATGGATTAAATAGGAAATTAACTACAGAATGTAGTTAAAAGTCCCAATGCTTGTAGATTAAACAATATACTTCTAAATAGCACATGGATAAAAGAATAAATCTCAAGAGAAGCTTCAATTAAATGAAATATTTTGAACTAAATGAAAATTAAGATATAACCTATGAAAATATGTGGGATGCAGGAAAAGCAGTGCTTAGAGGAAAATTAATAGCATTGACTGAATAATTAGTAAAGAGAAAATCTATAATCAATCATTAAAATTTTACCTTAGAAAAATGAAAATGGAAAAGTAACTTAAAACCAAAATAAACAGAAAAAGGAAATTTAAAAATTGGAGCATGAATCAATAAAACTGAGAACAGGAAATCAATTGAGAAAGTTAATAAAGTCAAAAGCTAGCTCTTTGAGAAGTATAATAAAACTGATAAACCTCTAGCCAGCTGACTAATATCAAAAGAGAAATAACACAACTAATCTCTGAAATCAAAGAGAATACAACACTACTCACCCTGTGGATATTAAAGTAGTCATAAAGGAAAATTATAAATAACTCTTTTCCCACAAATTTGACAGCCTAGATAGAATGAATCAATTTCTTGAAAGACATAATCTTCTACAATTCACACAAGAATAATAACAGTCTGAATAAATCAATACATACTAAAGAAAATGAATTATTAATATCATTCTGAAATAGAAAGTTCCACTCCCAGATGTGTTCACTGGCGAATTTTTCCAAGGACTTAAGGAAGAAATCATACAAATTCTCTACAGTATGTTTCAGAAGATAGAAATAGAGGATATATATATTATATATTTAATAAAAATAATTATTTAAGTCAGTTTAGTGATGTCCAACTTTTTTCCACCTTATGGACTGTAATCCACCAGGCTCCATTGTCCATGGGATTCTCCAGGCAATAATAATGGAGTGGGTTGCCATGCCTTCCTCCAGGGAATCTTCCCACTCTAGAGATGGAACCCACCTCTCTTATGTCTCCTGCATTAGCAGGCAGGTTCTTTACCAGAATTACCTAATATCAAGCAAGACAAAGACATTACAAAATAGGAAAATTATAAATTAATACCTCTTATAAGCACAGATGCAAACAACTTTAACACATATGAGCAGATCAATGAAAAAATGTCCAGCTGAAATTTATCCCAGGAATGCAAGGCTGGTTCAACATTTATAAATCAATTAATTAGTGTAATAAGGAATTATAGCAGTGTTTCAGGATACAAGGTTAATGCACAAAGGTCAATTGCTTCCTTACATACCAGCAAACAGTTGGAATAAGATATTAAAACCACAGTACGATTTGCATTAGCATCAAAAGAATGAAATATTTAGGTATAGTTAACAAAATGCATATAAAAGCTATATGAGGAAAACTAAAAAGCTCTGATAAAAAACAAAAGAAGAACTAAGTAAATCAAGAGATATTCTGCATTCATAAATAAGAAAATTCAGTTTCACTCAATTTGATTTAATGCAATTGAAATTCTAGAAAGTTACTTTGTGGATATTAACATTGATTCTAAAGTTTACATGGCAAGGCAAAAGACCCAGAATACCCAACACAATATTGCAGAAGATAACAGTTGGAAGACTCACACTACCCAGCTTCAAGACTTACTTTCACGATGCTGTAATCACGACAGTATGATACTGGCAAAAAGAATAGACAAATAGGTCAGTGGAACAGAATATAAAGCCAAGAAATAAACCCACACAAATATAGTCAACTAGTCTTTCATGAAAGAGCAGACAATTCAATGAAACAAAGACAGTCTTTTTAACAAATGGTGCTGGGACAACTAACAGTTGAATTAGGATGCCCAAAATTTGGAACACTGACATCACCAAATGCTGGCAAGGTTGTGGAGCAAAGAAAAATCCCAGTAATTGGCTGGTGATACAAAATGGTGCAGACGCTTTGGAAGACAGTTTGTTGATTTCTTATGAACTAAACATAATCTTACCATATGATCCAGCAATGTGCTCCTTGGTATTTACCCAAAGAGTTTAAAACATGTCCACACAAAACCCTGCCATGGATGTTTATATTTATAGCAGCTTTATTCATAATTGTCAAATGTGGAAGAGACCAAAATGTCCTTCAGTTATTATTATTTAGTCACTAAGTCGTGTTTGACCGTTTTGAGACCCCATGGACTGTAGCCCACCAGGCTCCTCTGTACATGATTCTATAAATAAATTGCACTACATCCAAACGATGAAATATTATTTAGTGCTAAAATAAAAGAGCCGTCAAGTTAATAAGACATGGAAGAATCTTAAATGCGTATCTGAAGGCTGCATACTGTTTCATTCCACCTCTATGACATCTGGAAAAGGCACAACTACAGAGGCGGTAGAAAGATCAGTGGTTGCCAAGAGATAAACAGGTGAAGCACAGGATTTTCAGGGCAATGAATCTACACTGTATGATGTGTGTCATTACACATGTGTCCAAACCCACAGAATGTACACCACCAAGAGTGGACTCTTACATAAAGTACGGACTCTGAGTGATGATGCAGCAATGCAGTTTCCTCAACTGTAGCAGAACCGCACTCAGGCGGTTGTGTTGGGTTCTGATCACGTGTAGGAAGGGGTATGGAGCACCATTTGTGCTTTGTGCTCAAATTTTCTGTGAACCTAAAACTTTGCTAAAACATAAACTCTATAAAAAAGTAAAGGTAACATAGAAAGCTTCAGGAGACCTATTTTTTTTTAAAGCAATGAACAAAACACATGTAACAAACTTAGAATACACTGTTCTGTTAGAAAAGCAATACATTTGCTAACAGCTGTGTTTTTCAGAATCTAAAATGCACTTTTGATGAGTAACTTTGAATTTTGTCCTTTTTCTAGCTTTGGTTATTATGGTTTATAAAATCTAGCTTATAAGACTGTACTTTCCATCATTTGCACAGCATGCTTTGCTATGTTACGTAATGATACCGCACTTAAATCTGTCTAAAATCTGCTGTCTTAATAACAAAAACACATTAAGCAAATGGACTAAAATGGAATTGCTGTTGCAGATGCTCGTTTCCACAGCCTTTTGTTTCATATTTTTCGTAGAGAACAGGCGGTCAGTGCTCGTCTGATCAGCTTTATCAACTAGTGATTATGAAAAAGTACTGAGGCCAGGGTGGGTGGGCAAAATGAGGGAAGGAAGGCAAAAGGTACAAATTTCCAGTTATTAAATAAGTAAGTCATGGGAATATAATGTATATAACTATATATACCATAAAGAATGTTAAAATAAATTATATATTTTATGTATTATATACATCATATAGTTATAACATTAATATGCTATAATACATTGATATTAACAATAATTATATATTTGTATGTTTATGTATTCAATGCTGAAGAAGTTATAACTCTCTAAAATAATATGACCTCCATGTTTATTTTACAGAAATAACAACTGAAGTAACAGCAGGTATATTTAGAGTATGAGGTATTTCTACAGCGTAGTTTTGAGAGTTACAAGTTTTAAAATTTCAACACCAGAAAATAATTTTCTTTAAAATATATAATCAATCAAAGTAAGAGTTATTCATCTAATTATTAGGCTTATCAGTGTTTGTACATCATCAATTCAAAAAATTCTGTTATAAGGCATGATACAAACATCATCAAATATAAAGTTTCTGAGAGATTGTGACATACATAATCAATATGTCATACAATACGTGAACTATGAACTTCCAGATGTTCAAGCTGGTTTTAGAAAAGGCAGAGGAACCAGAGATCAAATTGCCAACATCTGCTGGGTCATCAAAAAAGCAACAGAGTTCCAGAAAAACATCTACTTCTGCTTTATTGACTATGCCAAAGCCTTTGACTGTGTGGATCACAATAAACTGTGGAAAATTCAGAAAGAGATGGGAATACCAGACCACATGACCTGCCTCTTGAGAAATTTGTATGCAGGTCAGGAAACAACAGTTAAAACTGGACATGGAACAACAGACTGGTTCCAAATAGGAAAAGGAGTATGTCAAGGCTGTATATTGTCACCCTGCTTATTTAACTTATATGCACAGTATATCATGAGAAACGCTGGGCTGGATGAAGCACAAGCTGGAATCAAGATTGCTGGGAGAAATATCAATAACCTCAGATATGCAGATGACACCACCCTTATGGTAGAAAGCAAAGAACTAAAGAGCCTCTTGATGAAAGTGAAAGAGGAGAGTTAAAAAGTTGGCTTAAAGCTCAACATTCAGAAAACTAAGATCATGGCATCTGGTCCCATCACTTCATGGGAAATAGATGGGGAAACAATGAAAACAGTGTCAGACTTTATTTTGGGGGCTCCAAAATCACTGCAGATGGTGACTGTAGCCGTGAAATTAAAAGTCGCTTACTCCTTGGAAGAAAAGTTATGACCAATCTAGACAGCATATTAAAAAGCAGAGGCATTATTTTGCCAACAAAGGCCAGTCTAGTCAAGGCTATGGTTTTTCCAGTAGTCATGTATGGATGTGAGAGCTGGACAATAAAGAAAACTGAGTGAGGAAGAACTGATACTTTTAAACTGTGGTGTTGGAGAAGACCCTCGAGAGTCTGTTGGACTGCAAGGAAATCCAACCAATCCATCCTAAAGGACATCAGTCCTGGGTGTTCATTGGAAGGACTGATGTTGAAGCTGAAACTCCAATCCTTTGGCCACCTGATGCGAAGAGCTGTCTCATTTGAAAAGACCCTGATGCTGGGAAAGATTGAAGGCTCAAGGAGAAGGGGACGACAGAGGATGATATGGTTGGATGGCATCACCGATTCAATGAACGTGAGTTTGAGTCAGCTCCAGGAGTTGGTGATGAACACGGAAGACTGGCGTGCTGCAGTCCATGGGGTTGCAAAGAGTCGGACATGACTGAGTGACAGAACTGAACTGAACTGATGACATACATACTTTCTCTATGGAAGATACATTTAAGAACTGAGCAGATAATAATTAAGGAGGATGAGTTATAAGATAGTTGAAATGTTCTTGATGACAAAATAATAACGTAAAAAAATTAGACAAGGTTTACCAAATTTCCCATTACTAAACATTTCCCTTTAATAATAAGTTTTCACATTCTGTTTAGCTCCAAAGTCATAAAATAATGCCACTGTACTAGTATATTCATTTACTCACCAACTATACAACCCATTATTTATGCCCTACAATGTACCAGGCTGTGTGCAAGGATCTAAGAACATAAAGGTAGGCATATTAATAATTTTTAGTTACCTGTGTACATAACACATGAATCCAGACTCAAAAAAAAAAAGGAATACATAACACTGAAGAATAAAATGGATTTCAAGTAAGTCAAAACTGACAGAAATTTCATAGCTCACTTTTAGCAATGCCTTAACTATTTTTGGAATGTATATTCTCTGAACTTAGGAACATTTATCATCCCTCCTACATATCTGGCAAGAACAATTAATTTGAAATGAGTGGCAGTGTACACTCATATAAACAGAGGCCTTCCTGCTTCATTTTTAAAAAGTGCTACTGTAATTTACAATGACATCATTTTAATTTTGACATCTTAATACTGTCTCCATAGATTTGCTTTGACAATGTTTTGTTGTGTTTTGACACTGTTTGTAGTTTTATCCCAAAGCCTTAGAATTTTAATTCTTTGTTTCACACCAGAGGCACAATGGAACTCAATTAAGACTTCTTCTTGCTTTTGGAATGGAAAGAAGTGCTCAGAGATTTGATTGATGATTTCATTGCCATATGGGATAAATGTAACTTACATGTATGATCCTAAAGGCTGATTTTTTGTCCCACTTAGATGTAACTTAAAATTAAGGATGAAGAAAATAATACTGAAGTATTAAATTTCATTTTTTAGATTTGGAAATATGAGCTCTCAAAAAGGGGAAATTGGTGAATAATGGTTTTTACTTGTCCAAAGATCTGTGAATGAGATCCTACAAATGGACAGATGACATATTTACAAATATCCAAAGGCATCTTGTCAACTCAGAGTGTTTGCCACTAAACTAGCCTCAGAATGAGCAGGTGGGCATAAATGCTGTTGGTGACCCACCTTGGAACCGTCAGCCATAAGATGACTCCCCTCTGGATGTATTTATAGCACTGACTGATTAAGCTGGATTCTCTCATGATTGAAAGGGACCTTAAGATTAATGACTAACTCAGTGTTTAAATCCTATCCATAAACAGCTTTCAGTTCTGCTAAGTTAGCTGAGGGGTCACAGCTCATCTCAAGACCATGTGTATTAAAAAGCATGAGCCTGTACATGCTGACTTTAAATTACCCTCCCTCCATGGAAACATGTGAAATAAAATCTACTGCTGTTTCATACACAGTCCATATGAGACAGCTGTCCTAGCACTCACATGTTCTCTTATCCAAGCAAAATAATACACATGTTTTTCAGTTCTTGGTGTGATATGTTTGTGTGCATGGAATATTCTAAGGTCTTCTATCACCCTTAAAGATCTTCTTTAAACTTTTTGCTTAAACCATCACATTTTAATATTTTAAAATATCTTATTTTATAGTGTACTTATTTCTATAAAATATTATTTAATTGTTTAATATATTTCATTGAGCTCATTGAACTAGATTGGCAAAACCTTTTTGAATACTTACAACTGACTGGTTCAAAATTAGGAAAGGAGTAGGACAAGGTTGTATATTGTCACCCTGATTATTTAAATTATATGCAGAGTACATTATGAGAAACACTGGGCTGGATGAATCACAAGCTGGAATCAAGATTGTTGGGAGAAATGTCAACAACCTCAGATATGCAGATGATACCACTCTAATTGCAGAAAGTGAAGAGGAACTAAAGAGCATATTGATGAGGGTGTAAGAGAGTGAAAAAGCTGGCTTAGAATTAAACATTCAAAAAACTAAGATCATGGCATCTGGTCCCATCACTTCATGACAAATAGCAGGGGAAAAGTGGAAGCAATGACAGGTTTTATTTTCCTGGGCTCCAAAATCACTGTGAACAGTGGCTGTAGCCATGAAATTAAAAGATGCTTGCTCCCTGAAAGAAAAGCTATGACAAGCCTAGATGCCATATTAAAAAGCAAAGACATCACTTCGCTGACAAAGCTCCATATAGTCAAAGGTATGGTTTTTCCAGTAGTCATGTACAGATATGAGAGTAGGACCATGAAGGAGGCTAAGTGTGCAAGAACTGATACTTTCAAATTGTGGTGCTGGAGAAGGCTCTTGAGAGTCTTCTTGGACTGCAAGGAGATCAACCAGTCAATCCTTAAGGAAATCAACCCTGAATATTCATTGGAAGGACTGATGCTGAAGCTGAAGCTCCAATACTTTGGCCACTTGAGGTGAAGGGCTGACTCACTGGAAAAGACCCTGATGCTGGGAAAGATTGAGGGCAGAAGGAGAAGGGATTGGCAAAGGATGAGATGGTTAAATAGCATCACCGACTCAACAGACATGCTGCTGCTGCTGCTAAGTCACTTCAGTCGTATCTGACCCTGTGCGACCCCATAGACGGCAGCCCACCAGGCTCCCCCGTCCCTCCAGGAAATAGTGAAGGACAGGGAAGCCTCAGTCCATGGGTGTCACAAACAGTCAGATATGACTTAGTGACTGGACACACATTCCTTGTTAGAGGTTCTGACATCAAAAGCATGCTTAGGAATTTTCTTAAGCCCAGTGATTTTTTATAGTGTTTATGAATTTTTGTACCAAACACTGAAATAATAATAATTTATTTTCTAGCACTCATATATTCATTCGAAACACATTTGGCTTCTAAAGTAAGCAGGGAGCTAATCATGTGTTTTTCAAGGAGTAATAATCTCCCAATCCAAAAGAAATATATTATGACAACATAAATCGTTCCTATTTGGAAAACACCAATATGTGAAGGCATCATAAAAAGTGTTACTTCCTAGTTCTCGCTTAATAAAGATTATACACACATATGTTATTCAAGATGGGCCAATTTAAAAAGAAACAACTTCTGAAGCATTTGGACATATGGTTTACTTGCTTTTGTTTCAAGAACAAATAATAACATTTAGGCTGGTAGACAGATATATTTTTATATAATCCAACTAATTCAAAAAACATAACTTACAGCTGTAAAACATATCTCAGATCAGGAATAAGGAAATGCTCAGAGGAAGGCTCCCAGTAGCTCAGCCTCTGACTGCATTCAGGCTGCAAAACTCCAGACCCACCACAGAGGAGGCAGGTGGAGGCGAGACCAGCATCCACAGGACACTGGAGGAGGAGGCCCCAGCCTTGTCCCCACACAGAGATACCAGTTTAAAAGTAGAACACGGACAGAACCCAGAGACAGCGAGTGAAGTAACTGGAACCCTTGTGTACTGTTGAGCAGATTGTAAAATGCTGCCGCTTCTATGGTAAACAGTATGGAGAGCCCGCAAAATATTAAAAGTCAACTATCATCATCCAGCAGTCCCCCTTCCAGGCAGACATGCAGCTAAAGAATTGGAACTAGGATCTCAAAGAGATATCTGCACCCCTGTGTTCACTGCAGCACTATTCACAATAGCTGAGATGCAGAAGCAGCCCAGCTTCATAGTGGATGGCTGAAGCTGAACTGATGGAGAAAATGGGTTGTACACACACACTGAACTACTTTACTGAAGTATCGTTGTTTTGCAGTGCTGTGTCAGTTTCTGGTATACAACAAAGTGACAGTTATATTAATATGCATAAACTGCACTGAAAAGAATCTGACATATACACACACACACACACACACACACACACATACCAGATAGTATATTTGTATAGCTTATTATAAGACATTGAATGCAGTTCACTGTGCTATACAGAAGGACCTTGTTTATCTCTATAGTACTCTGTATCCACTAATCTCAAACCCCTAACTTATCCCTCCCCCGCCACTTTCAGGGGGCTTCCCTGGTGACTCAGACAGTAAAGAGTCCAATGGACTATTATTCAGCCTCAAAAGAAAGAAAGGATTCTACCACATGTGAGGACACGAAGACATTATAATGGAGGACACTATGCTCAGTGGAATAAGCCAGTTACTGAAGGGCAAACAGTGCCTGATTTCACTTATATGAGCAATCTAAAGTAGGCAAATTGTAGAGGCAGAGGATGGAATGACTGTGGCTAGAGGCTGGGAGAGGGGAGATGGGGAGTCGATGTCAAGGGACACATCCGGTGTGAGGATGAGTGAGTCCTGATTCCTGCAGTTCAGCACCTAAGTTCTTACCTCATGGCTCCTTTCACAAGGACAAACACCTTCTAAGATTTCTGGCTCCAGCCCTGTTCTCCAGGTGGAGTCTCACCCACTGAGCACAGAGGACAACTCAAGACATGGAGACTTCCTCCACTCCTGAAGGCCTCTGGCTGTGCAGAAATGTTTGTAGGCAAGTTCACATCTAAGTATTTATACCACAGGGTCCTGGGTCACACACACACACACACACACACACACACACTGGAGAGGTTCCAGAAACAAATTACAAGCAAGAAAAAAAATACACTAGTCTGTCTTAATGGTTCACAAAAAAACATTACTGCATGCACAGCAGAACACTTCTAATAAATATTGTGAACAAATGAATGCAGTTATTTTTTTTAGATGAACCTGTTCAGATTCATTGAAGTTCAATCTCTTTGGAGTCTGTAAAATGCAATTTGCACAGAAAGAAGACTTTTTAATATGAACATGATCTTCAGTTCTTCTTATGTTCTATGCCTGGATGTTTTCCATATGTAGACTGTTCTTGACTGTGAAGTTTCAGAGGTGTGTGTGCCCTGCTTGGTTAGCATTCTGAACTGTGTGCATGCCTCCTATGAACACACCCTCAGCAGCACAGAGTGACCCAACGTGTGTGGATGACAGCCTGCCTAGATCCAGGTTCTGTGAGGGGCTTATCTTTCTATGTCCATAAAGATTTGCCAATAATAACTCAGTATTTTAATGGTTTAATATGACAATGCAATTATCCAGAGGCACAATTCAACACATCTATATCATTATCTATTTTTGTATAATCACTCAGCAAAACTTGACAGTTAGAATTACTGAGGGAAGTTGTGATAATAAGAATAATAATTCTTCAACATTATGCATGTTGGCATTGCCTGTGGTATGTGCACCTGCCAACAATTACTTTTCAGCCCAGAGAAGAGCTTCACGCTAATTACATGATCTATGGTTTAGAGCGGGCTCCTTGCCATTCCTCCCTGCCTATCAGATCAAACGATTCCCAGATTCACAGGCAAAGGTCCAGGAGTGCAGGTTTGGTTATTGGTTTTACTACAATCCAAGGTTTGCAAAGCATAGCACAGAGTAGGCGCTCAAGAAAGGATCACTGAATTATTTAATTACACTTTAATCCATTGTGCTCAGTTTACTAAAATGAGAGAAAAATCATTTGAATACAAAACAACTCAATTCTGTGGCAGAATCCTTGCTCGGGATTCAGGATTTTCTTTGCTCTCAGTCTCAGCAGCCCTTCGCTGCCTGAGGTTCAGGGAGCTCTGCTTCCATTGGGCACAGATTCATTCTTCCCAGGTCAGGAGGGACGAGCAACTCTCTCAGTCATACCCAGCTGAAACAATGGGATCACGCTTTTAAGAATCAGCTGGGGTACAATTTTGTTGTGGTGTGGTGGTGCTGCTGGCCTTCTTTCTGGTAAAGCTGTCCTTCCTTTTATAACAGTCACACGCTAACGTCCTGACACTTGTGCTTGCGCTCATTCGCTCAGTTGTGTCATCTCTGCGACCCCATGGACTATAGCCCAACAGGCTCCTCTGTACACGGGGATTCTCCAGGCAAGAATACTGGAGTGCGTTGCCATACCCTCCTCTAGGGGAATCTTCCCAACCAGGGATTGAAGCCAGGTCTCCTGCATTAGAGATGAATTCTTTACCTTCTGAGCCACCAGGAAGCCCCACTACCTTGGGTGAATTTCCAGTGATGACTCATTAGACTAAACTGGAAAGGAAAACAAACCTATCATCAGAAATCCCTAGACCCGATTTCCACTGTCTGTGATCACCACACCCCGGTAGCGTGGCCAACACTTACCAGTTGAGAACATTATAGAAGTGCATAAAACATAGGAAATAACTCAATTTTTAACAGTCAAAAGCTTAGCTTTTTGAGGTTTTTATTTTTCCCTGAGTCTAATTTCATCTCTATAGTGAATGTACAATCAGCTTCAATAATCCATGAGCACTTGCTGAATCCATAAATAAACCTGGCACCAAATCATTCATTGATCCATCCTTTGAGAAGAATGTCAGACTTGTCACAGGGACTGAGGATATAAAGATGAACAAATGATTTTCTTTCCTCAGGGGACTCTATACCCTAGAGGAGACCCCCATCTGAAAATAATCACAAACCCTTGCCATGTGTAACAGCACAAGAGGAGACGAGCCTCTTTATACAAAATCTTATAAATCTTACCTCTCTTGACCTTGGACCACCTGTCCAGACCACGCCTGGCTGCCTTGCAGCAGGCACTCTTACTGCAGAGGAATTTCCCCAAACACATGACGTTGGGGGCCAGAGATACCCCTTACAGCTCCTCTCACTGCTTCTCACTTGCTTTTCAAGGTCACCTCTGAGAAGGTATACGATCACAGCTGTTCATGTCTGTCTTCCACCAGTACAAGTCTGTATCATGATTTTTAAAAACACAAGAACTCTGGAGGACAACTTGGGGAAGAGGGCAAATTTCAAAGGAAAGTTTAATTCAGAGCTTTGTGAACAGCTGAGGAGAAAGATGACCCTGCCCAGGGTGTCTACTGGCTCCCCTCAGAGTCCAAGTGAAAAACTCACAGGTTGCACAGCCATAACTTCTCAATAAACCATGTGACCAGCTGCATTCATCTTGCTCTGACTCAAAAACGATTTCAGTGAGCTAAAATTAAATGTTACCTTAGTTCTAATGCTGAAGTCCTTCTGATTATTTTAATAACATGCAAATTGCATCTTTACAACTCAAAGTACATAATCACCTGAGAGTGCCAGTAAGAATCCAGCTTATTAATTACATTAAAATTTATTCTATTAATTAAAGCCAACTCATTGCAATTATAAATCTGCAAATAAAGCTTCCATTAGAAAAACGAAGACATGATTGAAAAGAGAGACACTTTAGTTGCTTTTAAGTTTATTTATTAAGTCATTAATATACCCAGATTGTTTCACAAGATGTCTCATGTGACTCATTAGTGTGGACTGATCTGAGTCAATTGGTAATGGAATGAGGTTAGGGAGTTGTGATAACAATAAAATTTCTCCCCACCATTGTGTCTGTGCTGGTCTTAATTTTATTAGGGAAAAGCTGCAAGAGGATAAAACATGTCACTCAGGTGTCCAAGTCAGGTGTCTGAGTAAATCTGGAAGGTACCGGTCAGTATCAGAGGAATGGACAGTACTCCAAGGTCCAGGTGAGCACTTTGACTTTTTTAAAGTTTTTTTCTGTGTGTTAACATAAGTAAACACATCTGTTAGGGGGAAAAGGTGGGGGTTACAATCCAGGAGGAAAACTCAAACACCAAAAGAAAGGACACAATTAGCAAAAAAGTATAGTTATAGGCAAATATACTGATTTCCCAAGTTATTTTTCACTAACCTCCACTTATATAACTACAGGCATAACAGTGGAAAGAGGTGACCATTAAGGCCACTTGCTGTAACTATCAGAAAGACAATAGCAGAACCTGGAGCTGATTATTGAGGGTATTTTTTAAATGTACAGACTGCTTCAATATAGACCTCTCATTTATTAACTTAGTATTCAATGGTCAATAATTTATCACTAATTGTATACGCACATCTAACTAAAATAAAACACATATGTTTTGAGTGTCTACATAAACATTCAGGCAGGTTTAAAACTGCATGGGAATTCATTCCTGCCAGACCAGCACCAACACACAAACAGTAAGGCGAAACCAAGAGGATGCAGATTCTCATAGAAACAGGGAATGTGGCACAAGAATAAAATATACCCTATTCCTCAAAACTAAATAAAAAATAAAGGATGATCCACAAAGAGAGAAAAACATCTTGAGCTCTACTAAAGATCTTTGCTCCTTGGACCCACTCATGGTCAGTCAGGGGTAGTCTCCTTTTATGACCTGTCTGCATGCCCCTCACACGGGGGGTGTAGCTGAGGGGAGAGGTGTTCACAGGCAATGTCAAGGGAAGGCTGAAGAGAAGGCAGGGGAAGCCGATTAGAGAGGAGACAGAACTTCTGATGGTTTGGGAAGCATCCTCCCTTGCTCCTTCCAGCTTCTGGGGTCTCCTGGCATCCCGGCCCATGGCTACAGCACTCGGGTCCCTGCTCTGTGCTCACACAGCCTCTGTGTCTCCATGTCTTCACATGACCATCCCTCTGTGCACATCGGCTTCTGTCTCCAAATCTCTCTGTGAAGACCCTATTTCTAATAAGGTCACATTCTGAGATACTGGGGACTAGGACTTGCCATGTGCTTTTGGAAGCAACACAATCCGTATTAGTTTGCCAGAGCTGCAAAGCACCACAGACTGGGAGCTGAACAGCAGACATAGTCCTTCCGCCAAGAGGCTGGAATTCAGAGACCAAGGACTCAGCAGGGCTGCTTCCCTCTGAGGCCTCTCTCCTCAGGTGTAAACACCATCTTCTCCCTGTACCCTCATGAGGTCATTCCTCTGTGTGTGTGAGTCCCCATCTCCCTTCTGAAGGACCCCAGCCAGACTGGAATAGGGACAACCCTAGTGATCTTTCTAACAGAGTCCATGCTGTTGACCATTACTCACTCAAACCCAAAGCTGCAATCTAACATATGTAGGTAAAAATGTAAATCAAGGCTGCATGGGAGACTACTAATTATCCTTGCCTTGAAACTGTCATCACAGCACAAGAGATGAAAGCTCATGAAGCAATACAAGGATTTCAATTCTCAAAAAAAATTATTCATTCCTTTTTTGCATAGACACCTTCCATAGGCCTTTTCTTTTTTTTTTCAATAAGCAATCTACTTTATTTTTTTTTATTTTTTTTTTTTTAATTTAAAAATCTTTAATTCTTACATGTGTTCCCAAACATGAACCCCCCTCCCACCGCCCTCCCCATAACATCTCTGTGGGTCATCCCCATGCACCAGCCCCAAGCATGCTGTATCCTGCGTCAGACATAGACTGGCGATTCAATTCTTACATGATAGTATACATGATAGAATGCCATTCTCCCAAATCATCCCACCCTCACCCTCTCCCTCTGAGTCCAAAAGTCCGTTATACACAGCTGTGTCTTTTTTCCTGTCTTGCATACAGGGTCGTCATTGCCATCTTTCTAAATTCCATATATATGTGTTAGTATACTGTATTGGTGTTTTTCTTTCTGGCTTACTTCACTCTGTATAATCAGCTCCAGTTTCATCCATCTCATCAGAACTGATTCAAATGAATTCTTTTTAACAGCTGAGTAATACTCCATTGTGTATATGTACCACAGCTTTCCTATCCATTCATCTGCTGATGGACATCTAGGTTGTTTCCATGTCCTGGCTATTATAAACAGTGCTGCGATGAACATTGGGGTACATGTGTCTCTTTCAATTCTGGTTTCCTCGGTGTGTATGCCCAGCAGTGGGATTGCTGGGTCATAAGGGAGTTCTATTTGAAATTTTTTAAGGAATCTCCACACTGTTCTCCAAAGTGGCTGTACTAGTTTGCATTCCCACCAACAGTGTAGGAGGGTTCCCTTTTCTCCACACCCTCTCCAGCATTTATTGCTTGCAGATTTTTGGATCGCAGCCATTCTGACTGGTGTGAAGTGGTACCTCATTGTGGTTTTGATTTGCATTTCTCTGATAATGAGTGATGTTGAGCATCTTTTCATGTGTTTGTTAGCCATCCGTATGTCTTCTTTGGAGAAATGTAAGACCAGAAACTATAAAACTCCTAGAGGAGAACATAGGCAAAACACTCTCAGACATAAATCACAGCAGGATCCTCTATGATCCACCTCCCAGAATTCTGGAAATAAAAGCAAAAATAAACAAATGGGATCTAATTAAAATTAAAAGCTTCTGCACAACAAAGGAAACTCTAAGCAAGGTGAAAAGACAGCCTTCTGAATGGGAGAAAATAATAGCAAATGAAGCAACTGACAAACAACTAATCTCAAAAATATACAAGCAACTTATGCAGCTCAATTCCAGAAAAATAAACGACCCAATCAGAAAATGGGCCAAAGAACTAAATAGACATTTCTCCATAGGCCTTTTCTAAATGCATTTCTATGTATCTTTTCTTTTCAACAATAGTTTAGGTCAACAGAATTGATGCTCTATTTTCTTTCTTTTCTTTCTTTTTTTTTTTTTACAAATTGGGCAACATTTTAACTCTTAAACATTCATACCAGGGAAAGTATTTAAATAGTAAGAATCACATCAGGTGACAACTAACCAAACTATATAATGGGAAGTGAGTGAAATATCATAATCATCTATGATATGGTATAACATGGAATGATAAATCTACATCCACACCAAATTACTACTTTTGAGTTACAAATATCCTGCAAGAGTCTGATGCTGTCTCAAGGAAGACAAAGCATTTGTTCTTTAGAAATTTACATCCAGATATGATAACTCTGTTTTACAGGGACATTCCTAATTGGATACAAGTTACATCACCATAGTTTCTGGAGTCAAAATAATTGCTCCTGTCTCTTTGGATCAAAACACCAATATTTTAAAATCATGATCAGGAAACACACTGATGGTGTATATTTCAGTATTTTTTTAAACTGTTTCCATTCTACAATAACCTTTTGTTTCCTTAATCTTCCTATGAACAAGCATCATTTTACCACATTTTGTTTTCCAAACTGAGTTGCTAATCAGAGCACACCAGCTTCAGTGTTGACTCCAGAACTAAGGATTTGTCATTTTCAAGTTCTGCCTTTAATCAACAACCATCCTGCCCCTCAGAACTCAGTGTCAATGGCCTGTTAAAATCTAGCTTAGTTCTTCTCTAAATTCACCCACCTGAAGTGGGGTATCTGGTCTACCAGCAGATTTCCCCTCCAGCCACAGCATTCATTTCCCAGCTTCTAGAAATAATGTGAAAATAGCTGCAGACAAGACTCTCTCTAGTTCCTCCTCTGCTGAAGAGAGTCAGCCTGCCCAAGGAGCATCATCCTCCCAGGACTTCATGGCTATTCATCTTAGAGAGGAATAAAGTTAAGCCCCATGCTCCAGGCAACAGAGCTCCCAGCAGGAACATCTGGGCCTCTCTTGACTCTGTGTCTCCTTCCATTTCTCCCTCTGCCCAACCCTGCTTTCTCCACTTCTCCAAAGATGCCTTCACTCCCCATAAACTGCACACAAAGCCCTGTCCCAGATCTGCTTCTCAGGAAACTGATTTGTGACGATGCCTCTAAATCCAGGGAGATTGGTGATGAGAATGGGCATAATGCTGAATGAGCAATCATGTATGGCTTATTTTATAGGAAAGGAAAGAAAGATATTATTTGAAACACAGTTCAGTCCTATTAGCATTTTTTATATCTTTGAAAAAGTTCCTGCTGAAATAACCGTGGATGAGAAACTGCCGTATAAGGAGGAAATAAAGATAGCTCTCATAAAATGAAGGGCATACTGTTGGAAATAATTATGTTAAGACTGATATCACTTAACTGAGAATTATGTTCCCTCATCATCTCTAAAAATGCCTGATTAATTCTAGTGTATATGAAAACTGTGAGTGTCAAGGCAGCTTTAAACTCTCCCCACCCCCAGCCACACTGATGCAAACATTCAGCTTCCGTCCTGACAAAGAGGATGCGCTGAATTCTTGCGACGTTAGGCCTCTCAGATTGGACCTGAGCTGTCAAAAGTTCATTTGGATTTCCCTGATTCTGTTGTTTTGCTATTTATCTTCTGTTTTGTTTGTTTGTTTCTTCGAATACTGGGAAACAGGATGGTCGCTTCCTGTTTTTTATCAAATAATGATCCTTCTTAGAAATTTTCATAGTATTTTGCTCAAGTTCAATATTGGATGCTTTTGATCAAGAACAGGAAAAACAAAACAGGCGATCCTGCATCTGATTAAAATATGCAGGGAGTTTTGTAGCAACAGTATAGTAGCAAAGCTCCAGTGTTACAGTGACACATGTTTACCAGTGGAGCCTGATACATGAATAAGGATGGAGATGGTCAGGGAAGCTGGAAGGCCTCCACGCTATTACCAGCAAGGGTGAGTCCCCCCAGCAGGTCCTTGACCACTGAGGCAGTGGGCTGAATATGGCTGTAGGTTCACCCTGTACTGACATCCATCCTTCATATGGGGATGGAGGTATCATTTGGGCTATACTGCTCATTACAGTAGCCATGTAAGTGGCTACTTAAATTTGAATTTGTTAAACAAAAATGAAGTCAAAATAAGTAAAATTTAGTTTCACAGTTGCTACATTTCAAACAACACATGTGCCTGGTTAGTGACTCCTGGAGTGAGTAGTAATAGAGAACACAGCCATCATCACAAAAGGTTCTAAGGGACACTGCTATCCTGGATCAAAGCTGAGGCAAGATTAGACTCAGATCCTTTTCTGTGAATCTCAAATCTATTAAACAGGTTTGGGGAGCAACAGTGTCGTCAGCTGATATAGATGCCAGGAAGGTGCTGGAAAGAGCACTCCTCTTAGGCAGTGGGGCATCCTGGTGAGTGGGGCTGCATCTGTGGCTTAAAGAGCTACACCAGCAGGAGATCTGATCTGCTCTTCATGTCTGAGAAGTGATGAGGTGGGGCCCTGACCTCTGGCAGCCACAGTACGGTCCCCACTCCTGGGACATACCTTACCAGGCCTTGGTAGTACACAAGGTTTCAAATCACCAGACTTCAACCTGGCGGTCAGCAATGTGGTGGGGGGTGGGAGGGGGAGGCAGGGGAGAAGAGGCAGGGCAAAGTGGACAGTAGAGGTCAGGCACCACTGAAGGCCAGACTTGAAAACTTAGGCTGAAAACTAAAGCAGTGTCCTATTAAAATTACTCTCTGCATTTACATAGGCCAGAAAGAGCTCACTGACACTTTGTTTTTAGGCCATAATTAAACCCCAGGAAGACGTGGTGCTGGCTCATACAAAAATATGACAGCCATACTTCCTCTATGTGACATCCAGGCCAGTAAATTTATCTGTAATTACGTGAACCAGGAGGGGATCCAATTGACCAGGATTACCAGACTCAGGTCACACATTCCTATATGCTAAGCTGCAGAATTACTTTAAAAATGACACCTGAAAATATGTTTATCAACACTTTATAGTTCTATCTTCTCAGTTAAAATCAGGATGGAAAAGTAGATTATTGCTTAAGTAACACTGAAACTTTTAGGTTGGAATATTAAAAATACATATAAATTGAAATGTATCAAGATGAGGTAATTACTATAAACCTAGAACCTCAGGGCTTACCCAACAAAATGGGGCATATAGGGTGCTTGGTCACTGGGGATCCAGCCTATCAGAAGCTCTGCTGTTTTCACTGCCTGGCTTCCAAGATGGCCTTGGAAGGAGAAACCCAACCGGCAGACTGGAAAGTCAGGGCTGCATAGGAAACGTGGGGGCCGCGCCTGGAATTATGGCGCATTCTTTCTGCCCACATCTTGCTGGGATAACTAACCCAGCAAGGATTCAGCTCCAAGAGGCGACACTAGAGGATGTTTGCACTGTGACAAGACACAGAACAAATTCAGGGGAGCATACATGCAATGCCCTTTCTGCTACAGACAGCAACACCTGATATAAAATCAACTCCAGATGGAAGAAAGGATTCCTGCAGATCAAAGCCATCGATACAACATGGAGAGATACTTGAGATTTTAATAATCTAAACATAAAAAAAAGACTTTTTAAGACTAGCAAAATACTGAAAGGCAAGAAAGAATATTGACTGTCCAGCTATATAAAACTCCAAACTTTCCATGTAGGAAAGAAAACACTTTGAGCAAAGTTAAAAATGAATGGCAACCTTGGGTAAATTATTTACAACTCATGTTACTGATGTGAGCATGTGTGCACGAATGTGCATATGTTCACGTGTGTGCACACATGTGAGTGCAAGTGTGTGGTGTCCATAGATAAAATAACTGAAGGTGACAAGTGAAGAGGCAGAATATGAGGGAGACCAAGGACCCAAATAGCACTACCTTGATCTGCCATAAATTGGTTGACAAAGGTTTGCTTTCATAAATCTCTAAGAAGAGAAGCACAAAGATTATGACATCAAGGGAAGACACGTGGATATTTCTAAACTGCTTGTGGCTACAGACAAAAAGCCACAGGTCCTCTGATTTATATAACTCTACCGAACACTTCAGAGACAGTGCTGTGTCACAAGACTTCTGCTTCATAAGTTTAAGATAAACACAAAGGTGTCAGAGTATCAGCAGAGGTCCAGTGCCTGTAATTCATCACGTTTACCTGCTTGAAATACGACACTGATCTCAGGTTTTTAATCAGGGTCATAGAATGGCATAAGTAGGGATAAGTTTTTACAAAGATGTTTGTTTTCTAGGCCCTGACATAAGATGTAGAATGCAAATTTAAAATCTTGATAATAGAACAAAATACTAACTTGATCTAGATTTGCTGAAAATTTGCTGAAATTTTGACTTTTAAAGAATTTAATTTTTTTTTCCATTTTCAACTTGCGAAAGGGGAATATTGTGTGCAAAATATGTGCATTGTAGAAAATAAGCAAACAGGATATAGTAACCATTTGGTGATGCACTACAGTGTCTGATAAGCCCCACTGATAAGCCCTGGAAATGTGTTTACCATTAATTCAGATTAACCCAGTCTTAACTACAGGACAACCTACTGTCCAGTGTTCTCTGGGTCGACAGTGAGAGATGCTGGCTAATGAGGAGACAGTCACTCCATGTCTTGTGGAATGTTAAAATGTTTCAGAGTTTGAAAAACAGACACCAATTTCAATCTAACTAGATCAGTTAACAAAAATACTCTCCTGTCTTTCAGGACTAGCTGACCCATGTCAGAGCCGTTGTTAACTGCTAAATTTCACAAAAGATGTGAAATGGTAAATGAGTAAAATATTGATCAGCAGCTTCCACTGAGAACACTTAATGATGCCGCACAGAGAGCGGCAGAAAAATCCATGTTTATGCTCATTTAGGGAAGTCATTGGAAGTCTGACTCCAAATGGAAAGTGCCGATACAGTGACAAGGGACAAAACACAGTCTTTACCGACACTACAGACTATGCAGAAGGCAAAAGGGCAGAACTTCACCACTGGGACAGCAATCAGGGAAAATCAGTTAGGTCAAGGAGAAACAGCACGGCTGCAGAATGCCCACTGGGATCTGGAGGGAAGACGTCACACCAAAGATTGAGTGACAAGGGGAAAAAGAGGGATTTGAAATTTGAACCTAAGACCCAGAGTTGATTGAAACTTTCTGCAAATGAACACGAACATGGATGGCAAGGTGTGTATAAAGATGAAAGCTGTTCTAAAAGTAGTTATTTGGTACCAATTACCAAGTCCCCAGAGTAGCTAAATTGTAATTCAGAGACTGAAAACAAGCATAATGAATTTCAAGAGCATTTGAATGTGACTGGATGAAGAGGAGTCACTATCAATACATAGGCTCCCTCTTTTCCTTCAACATATCAAATGTTCGCAATCTCATTTTACATTCGTTTCCCCATAAATGTCAGTAAAATACCAGAGCAAGTGCTGGTTTTCCTTCCAGCTGCTTCCCACATGGGCAACTCTGTGTGGTCAGTGGAACGTATAATAATAATATAGTTTATCCTCTTTGCTGAATTTGACTTTATTAAAACTGTATTATCATAATTATTTAAACTCAAATGATCATAGTAAATTGTTTCTGTTAGGTTGCAGTTAACAATATAAATAGTACTCCTAATTAAAGAAGGAGAAGGCAATGGCACCCCACTCCAGTGCTCTTGCCTGGAAAATCCCATGGACGGAGGAGCCTGGTGGGCTGCAGTCCATGGGGTCGCTGAGAGTCAGGCACGACTGAGCGACTTCACTTTCACTTTTCACTTTCATGCATTGGAGAAGGAAATGGCAACCCACTCCAGTGTTGCCATTATCCCAGGGACGGGGGAGCCTGGTGGGCTGCCGTCTATAGGGTCGCATGCAGTCGGACATGAAACAACTTAGCAGCAGCAGCAAATAAAAGGAGGTGATGTTTATAATAAAATTGTATAGATCCAGTACATTCCAAATAATTTCCAAACTCTTAAATAAAATCATAAAGTAATTTCAGCTACTTTGGTTTAGAATCCTCAAAACTAAACATATATTAATCTTTAGAGTTATGTTTGAAGGTAACATTTATGTGTACAAATACTATCTGGAAAAAAAGGCTACACTTTTTTAAGTGTTTCTTTTTTTCTAAGAAACAGTGATTCAAATATTTATGTTAAGTGAAAAATGCATTTATATGTGAAAGCACATAATCCAGTTGAAATTACATAGATAAAATTCAACTAATTTTATGTTAAACTTTAACAATGATATCTCTCTTGACTGTATCACTCAATTAATGCTTAAAGACAATACTGAATTTTATAGATCAACTAACCAAACCTTCTCTACTCTAACTTTTCCATGCAATTTAATGAAATGCATTTCAACCTGTCATAATGAAATGTTTTGTAATTAGCACTAAAAATAAGATATGGCATTCTAAAGTGCACTTCATTTACTACATATTTTTTCTAATATGGCTTATGGTGCCTTCTATCCCATGTGTCCACAAGTACCAGGCACTAAGGATGAAAATGCATTTATGTATTTTTAAAAACTGCACTGGAAATGCATCAAGAAAGTCTACATATAAACTATCACTGAACCCGGGAGAGACTGGGATCATCACCTGCCTCCTTTATTTCCAGTATTCCAGCTTTCTGTAGAGAAAACATAAAAAAAAAAAAAAAAACCTGCCAGTGCTCACGAGGCTTGTTCTGCACTGCTGTACATGCACATTACCCCCAGAGCACCCTTCACTCTCTGGCACTTGGTAGAGTCGGGCAAGGCTCAGCCAGAGTGGCTGCCCTCTCTCTCCTGACCTCTGACAGTCATGGTACCCAAATGCCGGAAAAGAAGGAAAGCTTGCAGGTACCTCCTTTGTCTGTCCTCATTACATGACAGGTGCCATTCTTCAAGGTGGCGCTAAAGAGAAAGGCTGCACAGGGTGTTTCCAGCCAACCTGCAAGGCTTCAACCATGCAGAGTGGGATGTGAGAGCCCTCAACGTCCACCACCTGACAGGCCTCCGCCAGGACAGAAGCTGAACCCTCATCCAGCCACAGCTTCTGCAAAGAACTGAGAAGGTTCCTCTTCACCCCAAGTCTTATATCTCCTGCAGCGCCTTTTGAGGATATATCCTCTGTGTTCATTGCAGTGAAACCTTTCTTCAGTGAGATTTGTGTTTAAGCATCCCTATGGAGCCTCCAGTCCACTAAGTCACTACTTCAAAATTGTGTCCCCTTTAGAACACACTCAGTCCATACTGAATGAGTAGAAGAATCTTCAAAACTTCTCCTGAGGCTTAACTCTGTACTCATAGTTGAGATAAGCTTTGTGACTGTTTTAACAACTTACAGTATGGTCTCCTCAGGGAGTCAGCAGTGTATTTAAGGAGAGGATTATAACTCATGGCACAGAGGTGACTGTAAGGCAGCATGTGACCGAGAGCTAGCCTGTGTGGGGCATTCAAGCCCCATGGCCACAGTGGGCAGGACACAAGTGAGAGAGCCAGAGCAGGCAGGAAAGGCTGTGCAAAGTACTGACCTCTGTCCTCGCGAGCAGGGTGAGGGTGCGGTCTGTCAGCCACAGGGACTCTGGACCCAGGCACGAAGAGGACAAGAAACCCACTCATCCAACAAGCTGACTAAGAGGCTATTCTCTGGAAAGTGCTGGTTCAGCATCAAGGGGAATTCAAACATAAATGATACATCAAAACATCTAAAATACCCGGCAGGTCTCAGTGATCACTCAGGGAAGGCATGCTTCCAGATGACTCACAAGTATGACCTTCTTTCCTTCTCACAAACCACCTATGGATGGTACTGGGTGCTATTATTGTTCCACTTTAGAGACAGGAAGTCACACAGACAAACGCTGAATAAACTGTTCAAGGTCACTCAGTGGGTAAACTGGGGTGATGGGGTCTGACCTTGTAAGAATGTACATGGAACAGAAGGAAGAGGGGAGCAGAGTCAGCAAAGAGAACAGAAGGTGGGCAGTAACGAAGAAGGGCCAGTTACATCTCGTCGGATTCAAACAGGCTCTTGTAGGATAGTATAAAAGGCAAGTGTTATCATTACACATTGCCTACCACTTTGGGGAAGGAATTAAAGGAGTAAAGGAAAGAAGGACAAAAGGAAGGGAGGGAGAGAGGGAGGAAACTGCATTTATATGGAAGGTTATGCAGTATAAAGTAATGATAAGATACACAAGACATTCAAGGAAAGAAGAGATGGAGGCGCACTACTGAAATTTGGGAGTGATGGTTAACACTGAAACTACATCTGTAGGAACTACACCCAGTGGCCAGCGTGAACCTGGACCAGTGACATGTGATTGGGAGCACTGGTAGGAATGTGCAGGCCATAAAGAGTACTCTCAGTGTGAGGAAAGAGACAATTTACAGAAGTTTCTGTGTTGCTGCTTGTTTGAGGGCATATAACAAAAAGGACCCTTTCCTCACTGAGAGAAATGGTCTCTCAATTGAACAATGGGTGGAAATGTGTGAGCATGTGCTTGGGTTCACTCTGCTTTGTTTCTGTTGTAATTACTGAATAAAGTTAATGCTATTTATAGCTAGAAACTAGGGGTCTAAGCATCTTGTAGTACATGGTGGTGTGGTGTGGTCTGTGGTTTAGTCCCTAAATTGTATCTACTCTTTGTGACCCCATGGACTATAGCTCACCAAACTCCTCTGTCAATGGGATTTTCCAGCCAAAAATACTAGAGCGGGTAGCCATTCCCTTCTCCAGGGGATCTTCCTGACCCAGGGGTTGAAATTGCATCTCCTGCATTGCAGGTGGTCTCCCGCATTGTAGGCAGATTCTTTACCTCTGAGCCAGTGGGGAAGCCAACTGTAGTATGTGATATACACCCACAAGATGAAGACCCATCCAGCCAATTGCCTGCAGTCTATGCTGCATAAGACTGTGAGGGCATTTCTCTGGAATAAAATGTCATCTCTGTAACAAAAGAATCCATTAAGGAGGGAAACACAGGAAGGTAAATTTCTTGAAAAAATTAAACCCTAAATATTGTTTTTCTTTATCACTGATAGTTCTTAAAATATACTCTGCAAGGTTTGTGACTAGATGAAATGCTTTATTTCATTGTACCAGAAACAACAGTAACTATTACACTACTACTTATTCACTGCTCCTTACAGCTTAATGAGGATAAAAACTTCTGTTTAGATTTGAAGGTCATGCATCTCATGCAACAGGCAGATGAAGTGATCATTTAAGATATCTTAAAAATACCCCTTTGGTCAGATGTTCACGGGAACCATTAAAGATAATGAGTGCTAAACAAGCAATGCTGAAATGGAATAATGATGTGTTTCATTTGTTTCTCGAGTTTAGCTGTTTCCCCACTTTTTATAAAGCTATGGCTCATCATGTCCCAAGACTAAGCAATTCTTTAAGTTATAAATTCTGCTCTTTCCTTGGTCAAGACCCAGAAACTCTTCTTGATAAATGATGACAATCCACATCACGATCATGACTTTTTGTGTGAGTGATAATGTGACTGACTCTTTTTATTATAGATTTGTTCACAAGAATTATCCCAGCATATGAACCGAGAGTCCTATTTTTCTTCATGTTACTGTGCTTTCTTACTGAAGACTCACCCATTTACAGCTGAGCACATTTAGAAACAGCATTAATATAAAAACTGCTTTGAGGATTTCATTCGGAGTGTCGGTAGCCTCGGAGCTGGTCTGGTTGACTGCCACAACACATGGCTGTCTTTTGTTATCATGACCTCATTACACCATGTACAGAAACACATAATGTACACATTTTTCCTCTACATTTTCTTCTGCCTTGTTTAAGTAATAGAGAAAATTACTTATTGACATAATTTCTAGAAAATGTATATCCTCAGTTTTCTACTTGATTTTAAATATGAAAATTCAAATTATGAAAGTACTGAATCATACCATACTAAAGTGAAAAATGGATTTCTTTACACCTCCTCCATGTGATAATCTGTTAATGGTAGTTTTGTCTGGAGAAGAACAACTAGAGAGAGCTACTGAAAAAAAGCTTAAAATGCACTGATTAGATAAAAATTCCCTAGTGTTATTTTTGAATAGACTCTCCTAGTGCTATTCATGGTGATCACATTTAGATATCTCTATGACTTCCTATTTTTAAATTCTTGCCTTATATTCCCAAAGTTAAATTTTTTAAATAGATATCTTTGAGTACATTTGTCAAAAATTTAATTACTATTGAACTTTCCTTTAGACTATTCTTATGCTCAAATCTTCTGACAATCTAAAATAATTAGGTCTAGGTAATAGGCAGACTTTAAAATATTTTGTATATTTTTAGGGTGAAGGTGATTGAAGATGATTCTATAATTCTTGGCAGGACTTGCTTCCCTAAGTAAGGGAAAGAGTGGAGTCCACAATGATACAGTCTCTGCTCCTGAGCACACCTGAGAAGAAACACGCCAATCAGAGCAGGGTGTCTGCCATCCAGGAAGAGAGGGGTCCGCAGCTGACACACTCACAATCCAGAAGCCTGGGACCCCCACCCAAGCTGATTTAGCAGGGATCCCAGGGGAGAAGGCCCAGGAAGGAAAACATCCAGTCCCAGGATCAGGGTGAGAGGAACAGAGACAATGAGCCCAGGCTAGCCTCCTCTCCACCCACTGTGTCCTCAAAGTGGTTGCCTTTGCCCTTTTAAATGCTGGATGTGGAGAGATTTTGATGTGTTCAGTCCCCAAGTGTAGCTAATCGAGGACTGAAATATGTATTAACCATCAATGACTTGCCAAATTCTTGCTCACAATTTCTTTTCCTAGACTCAAATATCAATACCTCCCCCTTACGATTTCCTTCTAACAAGCAATGAGAATCACAGAATGGATTTTTCTTTTCCAATTTTAGCACGAGCCAACTACAAACACAGAGCCATGTTTTTGGCTCAGATTTACTATCTATGGACCAAAGAACCATGCAAACAATTAAATAGTCATTTCTTGACATTAAAATTTTTTAAAGTAAGCTATTTTAGACACAGTTATGGAACAGACCTCCTTAGAAAATGACATAATCCTCCTGCAATCCTCCCTTAGATTTTCAGATATTAGCTTATGAGCAGAAACGAGGACACTAATTTGTAGGATTTCACTGAAGGATAACAAACTTACCTCTATCCTCTCATTCCTCTCTGCAGTATTAAATAAAGGAGCTTAATTCTTTAAAATTGTATCCCCATTTAGCTTTGGATGCTCTTTCTCTTTTTTTGCCATGAAAATTTCCTGCTTTTGTTAACAACAATACCAGAAAGCAATGCTGATCAATTCCTACAATCTCCAGGGAGATGAAACTATTTCTACTCAACTTTTAATTTTGTAATGCTTCACCTCCCTCTCTAGAGAGTCTGTCCTTGGTTTTCTTGCAGGGGAGCAGTTATAATGCTTACTCTCTGCTAGTGACTCCTGCCCCATTCTCACATCCCACTGCATCCCCTGCACTTTCTACAGATGTCAGAGCACAGAGGTTAGACACACATTTGCAGCCAATCGACTGGAATCTGAGGTCAAGCTCCGCCCCTTGTCCATTCAGTGCAACCTGAAAAGCTTGGCTAACTTTAAAACTCAGCTTCCCCAAATGATAAAGTAAGGATGATAATGATGGCAGATACTTAAATATTTCTCAGCCTCAATGAATACAGTTTGTTCTGGGTTCATTTCCTTTCACTGTTTCCTAAATGTGAATGCTCTTTAAGATTCATGCCTTGAGCACAACCATTCCCCAAACTGCCTTTCAGAGTCTTTTGAGGTGCTGCTGCTGCTGCTACTGCTGCTAAGTCACTTCAGTCATGTCCGACTCTGTGAGACGCCATAGACAGCAGCCCACCAGGCCTCTCCGTCCCTGGGATTCTCCAGGCAAGCACACTGGATTTGAATATAAAGATTGTGGAGTTTCCAGCCTACATCTTCTGAATCAGTCTCCACATGTGGAGTACAGAGGCATGCCTTCCACTATGTGAGCCCACCATCACCCTTCAGGGAGTGCCCATCCTGGGCCTTCAATCTCTGTTTCTACAAGATGATATCGCACTTTGATTCCCTCTCTCTCCGCCCCATTAACCAAATGCTACCTTCCCTCCACAAACCCCGCCTGTTCTTAGGATGTTTACACATATTTTCTAAATTCTTTGCACCATAGCCTTTCACTAAACATTCTGCAATAAAATTTGATGTCTTCCATATATATGTTATCTCTGGTGATGTAACATAAGAATAATGTGACTCACTGGTAAAGGTAAATCAGATTTTTAATACCATAATGGTGGAACTGTGATGTTGGAGAAGACTCTTGAGAGTCCCTTGGACTGCAAGGAGATCCAACCAGTCCATTCTGAAGATCAGCCCTGGGATTTCTTTGGAGGGAATGATGCTGAAGCTGAAACTCCAGTACTTTGGCCACCTCATGCGAAGAGCTGACTCATTAGAAAAGACTCTGATGCTGGGAGGGATTGGGGGCAGTAGGAGAAAGGGACGACCGAGGATGAGATGGCTGGATGGCATCACAGACTTGATGGACATGAGTCTGAGTGAACTCCAGGAGATGGTGATGAACAGGGAGGCCTGGCGTGCTGCGATTCATGGGGTCGCAAAGAGTTGGACATGACTGAGCGATGAACTGAACTGAATTGAATGGTGGCGCTTAAATCACTCTCAACTCTATAGTTCAAAAGAAAAAAAATTACAAATAATTACAAATACAAAATTTGTTACTGAAATTCTGGAATAGAAAAATACTATCTGAAATTAGAATCATTTAATATGGTGAATAACAGATTAGAATGGCATAAGCCAAGATTCATAACTGGAAAACAGAAAAAGCAAAAATATACAAACTAAAGGTCAGAATAGAAAAAAAAAGAAGACTGTAAGAAGGAAAAACAGATAAAAGTAAAGGATATAATTTTTAAAAATGGTTTAATATGTATAATTAGCTTACCAGGAAAAAAATAAATCAAATGGAACAGAAGAAATATTTAAAGAGATAATGCTTAAGAACGACCCACCACAGATGAAAGATATCAATACACAGATTTGAAAACTGCTTAGTCAGATTTATTCTTACTAGTTTTCTTGTGAATCTACTGTGCATGTATTATTTATTATATCTTGGATTCTTTTTAAGAGTTTCTCTTTATCTTTACTCTTTAGCACTTTTATTCCCTTTCAATGTGTGATTTTTCTTTTTAATCTATCCTGTATGGGGTAACCTGCATTTCCTCCACCCAACTGAGTTCTCTGTATAGACTCAGGTCAGTTCAGTTCACTTCAGTTGCTCAGTAGTGTCTGACTCTTTGCAACCCCATGAATTGCAGCATGCCAGGTCTCCCTGTCTATCACCAACTCCCAGAGTTTCCTCAAACTCATGTCCATCAAGTCAGTGATGCCATTCAGCCATCTCATCCTCTGTCGTCCCCTTCTCCTGCCCCCAACCCCTCCCAGCATCGGGGTCTTTTCCAATGAGTCAACTCTTCACATGAGGTGGCCAAAGTATTGGAGTTTCAGCTTCAGCATCAGTCCTTCCAATGAACACCCAGGACTGATCTCCTCTAGGATGGACTGGCTGGATCTCCTTGCAGTCCAAGAGATTCTCAAGAGTCTTCTCCAACACCACCGTTCAAAAGCATCAACTCTCCAGCACTCAGCTTTCTTCACAGTCCAACTCTCGCATCCATACATGACCTCTGGAAATACCATAGCCTTGACTAGACAGACCTTTGTTGGCAAAATAGTGTCTCTGCTTTTGATTATGCTATCTAGGTTGGTCATAACTTTCCTTCCAAGGAGTAAGCATCTTTTAATTTCATGGCTGCAATCACCATCTGCAGTGACTTTGGAGCCCCCCCAAAAAAAGTCTGACACTGTTTCCACTGTTTCCCCCATTTATTTCCCATGAAGTGATGGGACCAGATGCCATGATCTTCATTTTCTGAATGTTGAGCTTTAAGCCAACTTTTTCACTCTCCTCTTTTACTTTCATCAAGTGGCTTTTTAGTTCCTCTTCACTTTCTGCCATGAGGGTGGTGTCATCTGCATATCTGAGGTTATTGATATTTCTCCCAGCAATCTTGAGTCCAGCTTGTGCCTCTTCCAGCCCAGTGCTTCTCATGATGTACTCTGCATATAAGTTAAATAAGCAGGGTGACAATATACAGCCTTGACGTACTCCTTTCCCAATTTGGAACCAGTCTGTTGTTCCATGTCCAGTTCTAACTGTTGCTTCCTGACCTGCATACAGATTTCTCAAGAGGCAGGTCAGGGGCTCTGGTATTCCCATCTCTTTCAGAATTTTCCCCAGTTTATTGTGATCCACACAGTCAAAGGCTTTGGCATAGTCAATAAAGCAGAAATAGATGTTTTTTCTGGAACTCTCTCGCTTTTTCCATGATCCAGCGGATGTTGGCAATTTGGTCTCTGGCTCCTCTGCCTTTTCTAAAACCAGCTTGAACATCTGGAAGTTCACAGTTCACGTATTGCTAAGCCTGGCTTGGAGAATTTTGAGCATTACGTTACTAGCATGTGATATGAGTGCAATTGTGTGGTAGTTTGAGCATTCTTTGTCATTGCCTTTCTTTGGGATTGGAATGAAAACTGACCTTTTCCAGTCCTGTGGCCACTGCTGAGTTTTCCAAATTTGCTGGCATATTGAGTGCAGCACTTTCACAGCATTATCTTTCAGGATTTGAAATAGCTCCACTGGAATTCCATCACCTCCACTAGCTTTGTTTGCAGTGATGCTTTCTAAGGCCAACTTGACTTCACATTCCAGGATGTCTGGCTCTAGATGAGTGATCACACCATCATGATTATCTGGGTCGTGAAGATCTTTTTTGTACAGTTCTGTATAGACTAAGATCCCTCATTAACTCATACCAAGAATCAACTACTCCACCAAGGAAGAAAGTGACCAGAAATTATCAGATTTCTCAGAAACATTTTTTTCTGTCTGTAGAATTTCAATGTATCTCTCTCTCACTTCTCCAGTGCTCAAATAGTTGTAAACTAGGAGTTTTATAATTTATTCTACTTGTTGCAGTAGTCATACTAGCATACTTGCTCCATTATATTCCACTCTGATAGTCCTGCTCAAATTGTCCACAAGGGGAAAAGAACATGTGTACCTGTCTCGTGTCCTAATCCTCTAAGGTGTGCTGGAATTGGCAAGTATGATTTTACTATGTGGTGGTGGTGCTACTCTGAGACTTGGGAGCTTTGGTTTCAGTGAACACTTTGATTCCCGCTACCTGGAAACTGGCCCTCAAGCAAACAGCTTCATTTCAGGCATGCTTAAAACCATCTAGTTTTTTTTTCAGGGGAGGGTTTGGCCATGCTGCATAGCTTGTGGGAATCTTAGTTCCCTGGCCAGGGAATGAACCTAAGCCATGGCCGTGAAAGCACTGAGTCTTAACTGTGGGACTGCCAGGAAATTCCCCAAAGCAATCTGGTTTTGACCACTTCCTGGAGCAGGGAAATGTAGAAAGACAATGAGCAGCAAAGTGTGCAGAACACAAACAAGGAGCACCGTAGGACTGGGAAGTTGACTATATATATAAGACTGCAGATATTAAAAATCAGAAAAAAAATGGCATGCAGTGCACCCTTCCTCTGCACTCTCCCAATATACCTAATGACAACATCTTTGTTATTCACTCTTGTTAATCTAAAATAGGTGGAGGCAATAGAGTAGGAAGAGGTGTCCAACGCTGTTATAGAAACCCAGGAGGCAAAATGTTGGTATGGCTCAGAGTGCCTGCTTGTGGCAGTAAGAAGCCTTGGGTCCATACAGTTTGGAGACAGAGCCACTGTGGCGCCTGGACAGACTGAGAATATTGCTAGTGTGAGCACAGTAAAGAGATGGCTATACACTGAGATGGACGACTAAGCAGGAAAAAGTGCTGCTGGTCCTTGGAGAGCACTAATTGTAGCAACACACTATTCCCAAACCACTCACTCCTCAGATTTAAAAGAACAAGTTATTTGGTATTTCAATGTTTTCACTGGGATATTGGCAGTAACAGCTTTTTCCTATTCACACATACCCACACACACAAAATTTAACAGATTGCACAGAGCAGTGAGTTCAACTGGCATTAGTGTTCTTTCATTGGCTGGGCTGAGCATATTTTGCAAAATAACTTCCTTGGCAAGCCAGGTAAACATGGTCTCTCAGCATCACTATTTAGAAAATTGTTACTTTCTCCACTGAAAAAACAAAATTCATGACTCTGGTTCTGAAGACACTGAAGATATATCATTAAAATGATACCACCACATTTAGTAGGTTTTACTTGTCAGTAAGGCAATGGCACCCCACTCCAGTACTCTTGCCTGGAAAATCCCATGGACAGAGGAGTCTGGTGGGCTGCAGTCCATGGGGTTGCTAAGAGTCGGACACGACTGGGCGACTTCCCTTTCACTTTTCTCTTTCATGCATTGGAGAAGGAAATGGCAACCCACTCCAGTGTTCTTGCCTGGAGAATCCCAGGGACGGGGGAGCCTGATGGGCTGCCGTCTATGGGGTCGCACAGAGTCGGACACGACTGAAGCGACTTAGCAGCAGCAGCAGCAGTATTCTTACAAATGGGGCTTCCCTGGTGGCTCAGACGGTAAAAAATCTGCCTGCAATACAGAAGACCTGGGCTCGATCCCTGGGTTGGGAAGATCCTCTGGAGAAGGAAATGGCAACCGACTCCAGTATTCTTGCCTGGAGAATCCCCACAGACAGAGGAGCCTGATGGGCTACAGTCCATGGGGTGGAAAAGAGTCAGACACAACTCAGTACAGCATAGCACATTCTTACAAATATAACAGGAACCACGACCGTGGTAAACAATGTACAGTATTATAACTGCATTTTATTCCTTAACAACTCATTTTCTTCCCTGGAGTTAAGGATTACTTTTTCTGGTGGATGGGTCCTAGTATGGTAAGCTTACTGCTTTTTATAACGTATCTATCACTAATTTAGCTCTGACACTCCACAAGCAATCTCCATAAGAACCTTATACAATCAAATGCCTGAAGTAACCTTTTTTCTGCTGGAGGAATCTACCACAACAGCACCCTGGCTGCTATCAAGATTTGCTGCACAGCCTCACCTGGGGACACTCTTTCACAGCGAAAAAATGCTCTGCTCACCTATGTTCAATCTCCTACTTCCTGGATCTCACATTTCTCTCTCTTTAGTTACTCCCTTATTTATTGAAACATCCTGAGAAATTACATATGGAAGTTCACTTTTGGGGGTCTGGAATATCTGAAGATCTTTTTATCATCACACTTCATGGCAGCTTGGCAGGAGTTCTTGAAGATGTGCTCCTCCGAGTCATGAAAGGGTCAGAGAATATTGCTAGTGTGAGCACAGTAAAGAGATGGCTATACCCTGAGATGGACGACTAAGCAGGAAAAAGTGCTGCTGGCCCTTGGAGAGCACTAATTGTAGCAACACACTATTCCCAAACCACTCACTCCAGAGCTGCAGCCAAGAAGTCGACCCTTCTGTGGTCCATGCTCTGTGGATGTGCCCGAGTTACTCTCTTTGTTACACATCACCCCAAACCTAGTTTAAAGCAGCAACACATTGCACTGCTGAGAAGTCCCACTGATGGCAGGAAGGAAGGATGGACTTCTCTCCCCAGAGCTGCAGCTGGGAGACCCAAATGGCTGGCAGGTTCATGACTAGAGACTATCACCCCCTGGAGGTGGCATCTCACAGTGCCTGGCTCCTGGGCAGGCGCTGCTGGTAGAAGCCTCAACATGTGGTCTGGGCGCCTCGTGGTGCAGCAGCCCAAGGGTGTTATACTTCATGTCTACCCCCAGGTTTACTGAGGTGTGACATAAAAAGTGCATATATTTAGTTGCACATTGTGCTTTTTTTGTTAAAGTTTTTTTTTTCTTTTGATGTGGACCATTTCTAAAGTCCTTATTGAATGTGTTACGGTATTGTTTCTGTTGTTTCCTGGCCATGAGGCATGTGGGGTCTTAGCTTCCTGGCCAGAGACTGAGCCTGCACCCCCTGCATTGGAAGGTGAAGTCTTAACCACTGGACTTCCAGGGAAGGCCCATTTGATGTGCATTTTTAAAGGTGCATGATGCTCTCTAATATGTTTCATCATGAAATGATCACCACAATCAAGTTAAGACATTTCCAGAACTTAACCAGTCTTATAACCGGAAGTTCTTACCCTTTGGTCAGCATCTGCCCATCTGCTCACTTCCCAGCCCCTGGAAACTACAATTCTACTCTTTGTTTTTATGAGTATGGTATTTTAGATTTCACATACAAGTGAGCTTATACATTATTTGTCTGACTTTTATTGAGTTGGCAAAAAAAGTTTGTTTGGATTTTGCTGTATCATGTTATGGAAAAACCCGAACAAACTAAGTATTGGCCAACCCAATACTTAGCTTAATGACCTCAAGCTTTATCTGTACTGTTGCAAATAGCAAAATTCCTCCTTTTTTAATGGTTGAATAACAGTACACTGTGTAGACTTAGAGAACAAACTTATGGTTGCCAGGGGGAAGGGTGGGAGGAAGGGATAGTTAGGGAATTTGGGATAGACATGTACACATTGCTATATTTTAAGTGGACAACCAATAAGGACCTATTTTACAGCACAGGAAACTCTGCTCAGTGTCATGTGGCAGCCTGGATAGAAGGAGGGTTTTGGGAAGAATGGATATGTGTGTATGTACGGCTGAGTTCCTTCACTGTTCACGTGAAACTATCAGTTCAGTTCAGTTCAGTCACTCAGTCGTGTCCAGCTCTTTGCGACCCCATGGACTGCAGCATACCAGTCCTCCCTGTCCATCACCAACTCCCAGAGTTTACCCAAACTCATGTCCATTGAGTCGGTGATACCATCCAACCATCTCATCCTCTGTCATCCCCTTCTCCTCCTGCCTTCAATCTTCCCCAGCATCAGGGTTCTTTCAAATGAATCAGCTCTTTGCATCAGGTAGCCAAAGGATTGGAGCTTCAGCTTCAGCATCAGTCCTTCCATTGAATATTCAGGGTTGATTTCCTTTAGGATGGACTGGTTGGATCTCCTTGCAGTCCAAGGGACTCTCAAGAGTCTTCTCCAACACCACAGTTCAAAAGCATCAATTCTTTGGGGCTCAGCTTTTGTTATAATCCAACTCTCACATCCATACATGACTACTGAAAAAACCATAGCCTTGACTAGACAGACCTTTGTTGGCAAAGTAATGTCTCTGCTTTTTAATATGCTGTCTGAAACTATCATAACATTGTTAATCGGCTATACCCCAATACAAAATAAGAAGTTTAAAAGAAAAAGACAAAACAAAATAAAAAACAGTAGACAGTGTGTGTGTGTGTGTGTGTGTGTGTGTGTGTGTTTCTTTATCTGTTCATTCATCAACGGACACAGGTTATTTCCATGTCTTGGCTATTGTGAATAATGCTTCAGTGAATATGGGAGTGCAGGTATCTTTTCAAAATACTGATTTTTATCTCCTCTGGATACATACCCAGTAGTGGGATTGCTAGATCATATGGTGCATGTTTAGCCACACAATCGTGTCCAACTCTTCTCGACCCCATGGGCTGCAGCCCACCAGGCTTCCCTGTCCATGAACTTTCCCAAGCAAGAATACTGGAGTGGGTTTCCATTTCTGCCTCCAGGGGATTTCCCCCACCCAGGGATGAAACCCACGTCTCCTGCATCTCCTGCATGGGCAGGAAGATTCTTTACTACTGCAGCACCTGGGAAGATGAATCATATTGTAGTTCTATGTAAAAGGAGATCACCCCAACTGCTTTCTACTCTGACCTGCAGTGTTTCATGAGGGTTGTGCGTAACTTCCAATTATATTTAATTCACATATGCACTGCAACACACTCAACCCCCAGATCCTCCTGGCTGTAAAATATAGGAGGATAACATGAGAAATCAGCTTTCTATAATCTTAGGAAGAGTTCTGTGAAGAGTACGCAGCAACATATGTGAAACAGACTATGTTTTCAATGGCACTAAGAAAATACAAATGATCATTTTATAATTTTTCCTAGCCTGAACTTGCTGAATAGCTGCTCCATACTGCAGTGTTTCTACATAACTATGGAGAACATGACTCCAACACAAATGGACCCTCAGGGTCTCTGGAGCCTCTCCTGCCCCCATGCTCTACTGTGAGATCACTGAGAAGGACAGCAATTTCACTGACTGAATCATCACTTAGATAAGTCTTGTCTGACTTCCATAACAATTTCATGAGGTATTACTTTTTCAAAAAATAATACTCAGACACTTTGGTCAGTTTCTCCATTTTCTTTGTCTGGTGAGGGACAAAGCAGAGACTTGAATACAACTGAAGTTACTGGAATTCCCATGGTTGTTTCCATGGGTCTCTACAGAAAACATGAGATGGCCAATACAAAAGAAATTTCATAGATTTTTTTATTATAAGTGAGCATTTCTATGAGTCTATTATTATTTATAAAATCATGAGAACATTGGTAAGAGTCCTTGATTTTTTCACTACATTAAAAATTATCAGTAAACACACTGGAAGCACCGTCAGCCTCAGCAAAGGTACTCACCACTGGCTGATTGATAACAATTCCAAATTTGATTTTGACCCCTGCTTCTAGTGGCTCAGACAGTAAAGAATCTCCCTGCAATGTGGGAGACCAGGTTCAATCCCTGGGTCAGGACGATCCCCTGGATAAGGGAATGGCAACCCTCTGCAGTGTGCTTGCCTGGAGAATCCCCCTGGATGGAGGAGTCTGCAGGCTACAGTCCACGGGGTCACAAAGAGTCAGACATGACTGAGCAACTAACACTTTCACTTGTCACTTTCACTTTGTCCAAACACAGCTAACTTCAGTTGAGAATAGCTTACTGGTAGGAATCATTGACTAATAATAAAAATAGAATGCTTTTCTAAAATAGGATACAACAAAATCAACTGACTTGGTATTCCCAACCTACAAGTTTCCAACTTCATTCTGTACCTATTTGCTACATAGCAATTCCCAAAGTTTATTACAATTTTAGGTTAAAAAATATTAAAAATAAATATTTACTCTAAGAATAGAATGCATAAATTGGATATTTGGTAAGGTATCTCCAAAAAAGATAGACATTTTACTTTAATGTATAATTTATGAAACCTCCCTTCTTTATAAAATAAATTTTATAGTATTTACTAGTAATTGGTTAATAATAAAATAATTATGATGATGATAATTTATGCTCTTAATGAGGACCACGAGGGTTTGAAACATGTTTGAAGTACATGGAATCATAAATAATTGCACTGAGTTTTCCACAGAGAGGCAAATGACCTCAAAGATTAATTCAGATGTGAGTGTAAAACTACTGGGCAGAGAGGACGCTTCAGAGCACTGAGGGTCTCCCTCCCCCAGTTTTGAACGGAGGCAGCACAAACACGGAATTCCTACCATGGAGGGGCCAACTCCCCAGGGCAGGCAGTCTGCACAGGGGATTCTCCTCAAAGGGCAGTTTCCTGTCCCGACTCAGCCACTCAGAACACGGTCAGCTAATCCAAGGAACATTGTCTTCTGTGTACCTGACCCCAGACAGATGACCACTCTATTTCATAGATTCCAGTTACACAAACAGGTGTAAACACACTCATAATAGCACTACCCAACCTTCAGCTCCGAACAAAATTCAACCATAACTTCAGGAAAAAGGGAATTCCATGTGCATTGGCTCCTCACAACAAAATATTTCAGTCCAGCATTACTGTTTTAATTCCATACATGGAAATCAGATGAAAATACACAAAAAATTACATGGGTTTGCTTCAACATTAAAAACTTCAGTATTACAAGCAACTCATCACAGTGTGTCAGCTGATCAGTACTCTGAAACACCTGACCTGAGAAGGAGTTCACAAATTTGCTAGGAAGATGGACATCAGCCCACAGGAGAGCCTCCTGCATCTGATATGTCAATCGCCTTCCTTCACTGAAGGATTATTCCCATTTCTGTTAATGACCTTGTCATTTGAAATGGAAAAAAATTCACAATTACACAGACTTTCCAGGCTTAAAATAGGGCTATGAGGAGAGGAGTATTTATGGATTAATGTGTCCTCCTGACTTATAAGAACACAATAACCAATCCAGTTAAAAGGAGCAGTGATAGCAATTGTCCTCTGCTTGTGATAAACAAATCTGCTTCTCTTAATCTCATCCACTGGGGCTCAGACTAAAACAAATGTGACCTGATAAGCTTAGTCCAATTTATTTTCCGATTATAAGAACAGCTCCACCTGTTATATATCTGCCAGAAAAAACTACCGCCGATATTTTTAAACCACAATCTACAATAAGCATCACAGGGCATACAGCAAAAAGATGAAATGTTTAAAGAGAAAATGAATATTTAGAAGCACACTGAGAGGGAAGGAAAGACGAGGGGCCTATCAAAATGCATTCCACATAGTTCAGATATTTTTCTCCCTGTTGGGTGAGTGGTGGGATTCTGAATTGCTTTCTAGAGACAAATTCCACTGAGTCTTACTTCTCTTTGACTCTGCGTTCATATTACAAGAAGGCTGAGGGCACCAGGGAGCACTGAAGCATTGCTGAGAAGTTGAACCTGCTGCTGCTGCTGCTGCTAAGTCACTTCAGTCGTGTCCAACTCTGTGTGACCCCATAGACGGCAGCCCACCAGGCTCCCCTGTCCCTGGGATTCTCCAGGCAAGAACACTTGAGTGGGTTGCCATTTCCTTCTCCAATGCATGAAAGTGAAGTTACTCAGTTGTGTCCGACTCTTCATGACCCCATGGACTGCAGCCTACCAGGCTCCTCCATCCATGGGAGTTTCCAGGCAAGAGTACTGGAGTGGGTTGCCATTGCATTCTCCGAGTTGAAACTAATACCTCCCAAAATCATGGCTTAATAAATCAATAAACTTATTACTGAACTCATAAGTTCCCTTATGTGAGAAGAAGCTTGAGGAAGTGAGCCTGTTAAATCTGGTTTGGTTTTAGTATAAATATGGATTGGACTTAGTGTAAATTGGATTTAGAAATATCCAAAATAATGGCCTCTGAACTGCATCATTATCAAGTCACTCGATCCTTCTTCTTCTAAAATATAATTTACTAATCAACAAGTAATCAAATGACATGGTCACTTGGACCACAAAAAACATAAAATGCTAATACACATAATGATTAATATTAACTAGATTAACAATATAATAAGTGAAATACAATCTCTTTCGGCTATCAAAATGTAATGTAGATTGTAAAAGGGAATATTTTTTGAGAAAGCAAACAAAACAACAAAAAAACACTTCATGATTCTATCTAATTTTGAAAACTTGTAGTTTAATATATTAATAATTGGTGTTTTCTTTGTATACCTAAGCATATCCAGGAAAAAGTGCAAATAAATTACATATTCATTGCATTAACTAATTAATTATTCAGCCATTTATAAATTTAATGACTGCCTGTTTGAAGACAGATGTAAAAATCAATATGAGAAATATGGTCTCTGATGAACAAAAAAACAACAAGCAATAAGAATATAAACTCTTATCAGAAGGACTCTATATAGAGCACAATTAACATGATGTATACATATATGTTTGCACACATACAGTCACACAGACAGGGAGAAATAGGATCTTCCATGTGTACAAAAATAAGCTTAAAATAGATGAAAATACTTCTGTGTCTGAGTGTATTTCACTCAGCTGTCTTAGGAACAGCATCACCTCTCAGACCTGCCTATCTCCCCAGGCATCTTTCTTATTCCCCGGAGTCCACAGAGATTGCTTCTTTGTCCCCACGCCCACCCTATTCCAGACTCACCCCTACTCAATCTTCTGAAGAATCACTGTCCTTCTACTTCTTTTCTCTCCAGAAATGGGATAACACAGCTGCGACAACAAACAACCACACACAAAAAAATAATGTGGTGACTTTTGAGGCACTTTTACATGTTTTAAACACACCATATATGTTACTCCCAAAGCATCTCAACTGCACTGTTGCCCAGGCTCTGGTTCCTGTTTAAACATCCATCCTCTCTGATAGACACTTTGAACCTTAAGTTCTACTTCTAAGACTGTATTGTAACACAGTAATTACAGATATGTGCAATGAGTTTTAAATGTGTATGAATCCTACAAGCTACAATCCCACAGAGGAAAGCGTGATTTTTTATATATATATACTGAATGAAACAGGCATTATATCTGCCATTCCTCCTATGCTTGTGTACTTACCATAATTAATTCAGAAATGCCAAAATTAATATGTGGCTAACATAGTTTGGAATGATCACCCCACCTCACTTCTCCCCTGCTGTACTACTTTTCTCTCTGAAATGTCTCTAACCAACTCCTAATTACTGCATTCCATCCCTGGGTGGAAAATTTGATGGTTAGTATTATTAGACATTTGGTGCACTTTGTTTATGACAAAGCTTTAACACTGAGAATTAAAACTCATGATTTTGAAATTTTAACAATGAAGTCCTTTTCTTTCCCATCTGTTACCTCTCCTGGGAATTTCAAAAGTCAACTCTGAAACTCAAAAGATTAACACAATCCTTCTCACTTTCGTTGTTCCTCTGTGGATTCCCTTCCTACATCCACAGACAAAAGTAGGGTTGAGGCAACAGAACAAACAAAATGACAATGATGAACATAAATACACCATACACTGGTTACCACCCAAATACTTCCCTCTCACCAATTTTATTTAAAGCAATCGCCTATGAATCCCAAACAAGGGGAACAGCTGAGTGAATTATGGTCCAAAATAAAAAGGGAACATTTCTCTGTGTGTAAAAAAAAAAGTTGTGAGTTCAGAAATACTCATTCCAAATCACAATTAAAAAATACTTGTAAAACTGAATCACCCAATGTATTACAACTGAAGTACACTAACATTGACAGCACATCTAAGTTTTGCTGTACCAATTATTTGGAATTTTCTCTTTGAATATTTTAATTTTTCCAAGTTATGTGTAGACATTTTCTAATACTCAGTCATTAAAAACACCAAACATCATTTCTACCTTGCTCTGGTATCCTATAGAGCATAGTATTACCTAGGGTTCTGTTGCAAGGGCTGAATTACTCTTCAAGGAAATTTGGAAAAATTCTTAGCTGATATGTAGAATTTGCAACAAAGAGGCAGGGTAAAAAAAAAAATAATATTCTTCACCATGACCCTTTTCCATTAAAAAACAAAATTAGCACTGTTTGTGGATAACCTAAGGAAGCAAAATCAAAAGGAAAGCACAATGATAAAGGTTCATAATTATATAAAAGTATGTTGACCTTCTATCATGTGCATTCTGGATCCACCCTTATGTTTTCAGCTAACCATTTCTGCACACTATCAGTTCTGTATTTAGCTAACCTTATAATTGTATATTTCGATACATAAGGAATTCATACTGATTTGCCATGCTATGTAACATGGTACACTTTAAATCACATCACTCCAATCCTAGGTTTTGAGGGGTATTTTTGCTTTGTTTTATCTGGAGCTAGGCTTATGATTAGCTAAAATAGAGTAGCATAATACTCAGTAGCTTATCTTACTGAAAATAATCTCACAAATGATTGCATATTTGATTTAAATTAATGGCTAAGGGTCCTCCTGCCCCAGTGACTGTCTGACTACAACCACAAGAGCCCCAGACAAAAGCTGTATATGCTGTGTGTCACTCATCTTTTCCGTTACAATCGATGAACCTACGTAGACTCACCATTATCACTGGAGTCTGTGGTTTACTTAGGGCTCACTCTTGGTGCTGTACATTCCATCAGTTCAGTTCAGTTCAGTTGCTCAGTCGTGTCTGACTCTTTGCAACCCCATGAACCGCAGCACACCAGGCCTCCCTATCCACCACCAGTTCCCAGAGTCCACCCATGGGTTTGCACAAATGTACAATGGTATGTATCCATCAATATATTATCATACAGAGTAGTTTCAGGACTCTAAAACTCCCCTGTGCTCTAGCTATTTATCCCTCCCTACTCCTACCCTCTGATGTTTTTATAGTCTCCATAATTTTTGCCTTTTCTGGAATGTCATAAAGTTGAAATCATAACATGATGTAGCCTTTTCAGATTGGCTTCTTTTACTTAGTAATATGCATTTAAGTTTCCTTCATGTCTTTTCATAGCTTGATGGCTCATTTCTTTTTAGTGCTGAATAATATTCCCTTGTCTGGTTAATGTCTTTTTTCAATCTTTGCTTTTATATATGGAAGCAAATACAGTTTTGTCCCAGTTTCAAGTATAACTTGTACAAATGAAGAATGAAAGAATTCTTGTCTTAAGTAACCTTTCGTAGTACATATTATCTACAATACAATGAAAAAAGTATATTATAAACAAAGCTCAGTTGATCACCAGATAGCATTCTTGAAATATCTTCCTCGGAGGACTGTAAACCCCTCGAAAAAAATGTGACGCCTGTAAGATCGCTTTCTGGGAGTCATGTCCTTAATCCGCCTCTAAACAATTAGGTAACCTTGATCAGATGTAGATTATACAGAATCAAATGTCCCTATGAGAGTTAGAAACCTGATTTCACTATTCTCTTTCAACCTTTATGCCCTTGTATCATCAAGATTCCTTTAACTGTAAGAGTAAAAACTGTGCATCAGTAGATCAATTTATGTGGCTTTCCATAGGCATTGTCTATGTCTAATAAACAGCTACCACTTCCAGTAGACAGGCTCACACCAATTTCAACTGCATTTCAGGAAATTGGCAGAAATATAAAAGTGATGGAGCATCATTAGGGTTATTTCATCAATCAGCTGGCAATAAATGAGACATGGTTTAAGTGTGACAAGGAAAGTATATTGTTTCTGCAATAGCTGAATTGTGCTGTCCTGGGGACCGTGTGCAGAGTGAATGCCAAACGGGAAAATCATTTGAGTCAAGATTTCAGTCTATCAGTTGCATTGGAAGAAATTACCACTTCGCTACTGAATCATGGTTTTATCATCATGAGTCTTTCTAAAATGAGGCTTAACTACTGAGGTTAATGCATGGGGAGCAAGGGGCAAGAAGGAATGAGCAAGTCTTCAAAACTCGTCTGGTGGAAGAAAACTACTGTGCCAACGCTGCCTGCACCACTGCCACACAAATGAACACAAAAAACAAAACTGGGTCCCCTAGTGCCCAAGTCTGTCCAACAAAGCTGAAACACTTGGTGTTTCTCCACTCAGCCCTGCAAGGAAATACAAATGTCACCACAGAAGATTCTTATCTGAAACTACCCTTGTGATTGTGAGCTCTGGCTATGAGAACGTGATCTACTGCCTGTTCATGGAGCAATGTGGACTAGAGAGAGAAAAAATGCAGATTCAGAAGACTGAGGATGAAGTCTCAAGACTGTGCTGTGTCTTGGGTAAGTCACTGTCTGCCATGCTCACAAACTGGGGGAGTTGGGATAAATGATTTCTAAGATCATCTGTAGCCCAACAGTGTCAGTCTCTGGGAATCCTTCTTCAATTTGGAGACTAGCCTCTTGTCTGACCTTTCCAGAGGACCACATTTTAGACAGTCATTGTTACTTTCAGGAATTAGGTAATTTTAAAGAGCCAACTCATTGGAAAAGACCTTGATGCTGGGAAAGATTGAAGGCAAGAAAAGGTGGTGACAGAGGATAAGATGGTTGGATGGCATCACTGACTCAAAGGACATGAGTTTGAGCAAACTCTGGGAGATAGTTAAGGACAGGGAAGCCTGGTGTGCTGCAGTCTATGGAGTGGCAAAGAGTCGGACATGACTTAGAGATTGAACAACAAAGGAAGCACTGCTTTAGCAATGGCCTGAAAGAGGGAAATACAACACTAAGGAATTAATCTATGCTATGGGCCAGATCCTCTAGAGCAGAGATCCAGGAGAAACCAGGAGGAGAGTGGAGAAGAAGGGCAGAAAAGGGAAGAACCCAGGCTCAGGAGCAATCTGAGACAAAATCCCCGAAGAAGGCTTTTGTCTAATCTTGCAGAACACTTGGATATAACCTCAAGTTGTCTCAATGGAGGCAAAAGATCTGGCTTTTCATGGTCCTACCCAGCACTGGCCCTGGGGACAGAAGCTACCCCAGGTTCTGCAGATGGAACAGTTCCAGGGGCAGCCAGAGCACACAGAGGTGGACAGTGCCACAGCCAGCAAGGCAGGGCCTGGAGGACCCAGCTGAGCTCCCGGAGAATCTGCTGCATGCCCTCTGCCCTAAGGAATTCTAACCAGAAGCAGAGCAGAACAAAGAATCGGCTCCAGGACTTCTCAGCCCAGGGTTCACTCTTTGTACTGGGACTTGGGCAGCAAAAATTTCTTCTAAGAAAAACATTAAGCAAGTTGTGTCCAAACTTTTTAACAGGATACATCATTTGAGAGTCCCAGCCAATGTGACCCACAAATCTGGTGCATCATTAATGCTGCTTTCTCTCTGTGTTACTGTATCTCAATTTTCCCTTTTTTCCACTGTAATTACATTAAATCCAGTGTCCCATTTTATATCATTGCTTGAAAATAATCTGAATTCTCAAGGAATAAAAGTTATGTTTCAAACTTAAGGCAGAACTCTTAACCAAGGAAGTGTGAGCTCTATAATCCTTTTACATGCCAGAAGGTGTGGAAAGGAAATCAATCTGAAGCAAATCTACAGCTTGGATTGCTTAGATTTTTATGTAAAAATTGGGAGAATAACCATGTCACTGATAAATCTACTATTTTTAGTTGCAGAAATTAAAACACCCCAATAGAAATAGAATGGCATCTATCAGGTTTTATTTGACTTAATCACCACTTCAACTCCAATGGGTATTTATTCAGCAGGATTGACAATACAATGAGAACTGCTCACCTGTTATCTTTCTCACAAATGTGACCCTCTGCCATTTTCCAAGTATAATGAGATGGGGTGACACTGAGCCAGCTCTGTGTGGTGTTCTCCCAAGTGTGATTGAAGAAGTGATTGCATGCCAAATGGGGAGGCTTCTTACTGAGCCAGCTAATGCTGGGAGATATGTTAAATTATTATTATCTGTTGCCATCACTAGCTCTCAGGAAGTAGAAAGGACTTTGGGGATTATTCATGGCACTGTTTTAATAACTCTCCTGTAGCTCGGCTGATGTATGGTCATTAAAATTTTTATAGGGAGTGATTAAAGTGGAAGTGGATTTTTGAATAGATATGGGACTTATAAAATGCTGTCTTTTCTTTAAAAATGCTTTGAAATCTTTTCAAAATAATAATTTGACCCACAGGACACAGGGAAAACTGCCAAAGCTCCATCTCGAAAGCCAACAAAAAGGGATGCAAAGTGAGAAGGAGCGGGTTCAGGGGACTCACATGAGAAGGTAAGACAGAATTCCTTTCTGCACGGCTCCCATATCCTTGGGGATAAGCCAATGTCACGTGAGAAAATAGAACTGTCAAAAGAAATAATATAAGAAGAAAATTATGGACAACAAGTCCAATAAATATGCAAATAAACACTGGAAATTGGGTTGAGAAATATTCGATTACTTGTTACTCAATGGGCTTTCTAACTTCAGGGTGGGAATTATCTCGCTGAGCTGAGACACAACAGAAACAAGTCTGAGGCAGAGAGAGCAATCGCCTGTCTTCACTGAGCTTTAAAACAGCTATTTGACCTTGGGCAAGTCAGTCTGCATCTCTGGGCACAGGTTGTGATGTGCACAGAGGCAGCATATTGCAGAGGTAAGAGTTCCAGCCTAGGACTCCACTGTGTGTGTTTGTATCTGGCCCAGGGGCCCTCCAGGCTTGTAACAGACTTGTAAACTCAGAAAATGGCTAACCTTTTGGTGTTTTCTTTTCCTTATTTACACAATGAAAGTAATGACAATACCTGCTTCACAGGGTTGTTTTAAGGACTGAAGGAATTAAAATACCCAATATCAGAAAATGTAGTAAAATAGTAAATGGTATATAAGAATGTCCTCTTAGTATTGATATTAATCATTATAGACACAATTTTTTGCCTGTAAAAGGGGAGAGGGGCTAGGTGGCCTCTGATACGGAGCCATCCAGAGATGTCACACTAAATTTTCTGGAAATTCCAAGTTATGAGAGAAATGGTGTACTCTGTTCCTCATGGTAGAGTAACTATTCACTAAACAACTTCACTCTCTTTGAGATAAGCTGTTGTTCTGTTCAACATGGAACCCTAAGATTGATCTAAATTCGTACATCCTTCGGTGTCTAATAAGGAAGGTATTTCCTCCTTCAGAACATCACTGAAAACTGGAACACAGTATTTGATTTTCAACACTCTTATATAGTCTTACCAGTTCATCTGCACCTTACCTAGGTTTTGATTAGGCCATAACACAAAGTTCAATCTATAGTGGCTTAATGAAAAATCTGCAGTAAGCTAAACATTCCCATGAATGAAAGAAATTTTGCATTGTTTAGAGTATACAACTTTTTGTATTTTGTTGCCCAATAAACGTGATACTATTTTGAAATACGCTTATTATCTTTAGTAAACAACTTGAAGGACTTTGAGGCCCCCAGTTCTCATAGCGAACAGTACAGAAGGAAAATACAGTGTTTTCCACATCTACAGCATTGATAAAATTCATTCCACGAAAAGGCAATCTTTGAAATCATATCCTCAACTTTGCTGCACATGGTTAGAACTGTACCCTTTCATCTCCCCCAAGAATAGCCATCTCTTGGGGGCTTTCCTGGTGGTCTAGCAATTAAGACTCCATGCTTTCACTATAGGGGGCACAGGTTCAATCCCTGGTCAGCACAGCAGGAAAAAAAAAAAAGAATATCCATTTCTTCTGAAATTGTAGATGTGGGCTTCTTCTCTTATGATATTGCCTTTAATAAGATATTTAATTAGGAACTCATAAAAATTAATATTGCAAAATATAGCTATATGAGTGGCTAAATATTTAAAGCCAGTGGAGCTCATGCACAATATTAAGACCAAAGCATATTTTAGTGGATCCCCGCCACCATTTCATTTCAGGAGGATTGTGTGCGTTAGCCACATAAAACACACATTCTGCATGCCCCAAAGATGAAGCTGAGAACAATCGTTTAGAGATCAGGGCACAGTGAGCTTTTTCTAAGCTTACAGAGTTAAAACACAAGCTTCTGAATGATCTCCTTGGGACGTGTTTAATCCCAGAGAAGTGACAGATTAGTGGCAGAAAACTACTTGGGATAATAGGAAAGTTTTCAAAATAAAAGCGCAAGGTCAGGGAGGGTAACCATCAGAATGAAAGACGCTCTAGTTTATGTTCTCACGCTGATGCAGCCAGGGGTGACACTGAATGACCACACACCCAGTCCCTCTTTCTTAACCCAGCAGACTCTCTGGTCACTCGCAGACTGAAGGCAATAAGACACATCATCTAAAAATGCAACAAATGCTTTAGAACCTATAGCTGTTCAGACAACTGATGTGTATTTTCCCTCAATTCCCTCTGTAGCAGACGACTTTTTATAACTTTCCCGTACGAACTTCTTTTCTTTCAAAATACACTTTCATTAACAATTTCATTGTTTCTATACTTCCTTGTTTTCCTATTCATGTCTTTGTTTTGTTTTTTTTTTTGTTGTTGTTGTTTTCAGTTTTATTTATTTACTTTACAATATTGCATTGGTTTTGTCATACACTGACATGAATCCACCACGGGTGTACATGTGTTCCCCATCCTGAACCCCCCTCCCACTTCCCTCCCCATCCCATCCCTCTGGGTCATCCCAGTGCACCAGCCCCAAGCACCCTGTATCATGCATCGAACCTGGACTGGCGATTCATTTCACATATGATATTTTACATGTTTCAATGCCATTCTCTCATATCATCCCACCCTCGCCTTCTCCCACAGAGTCCAAAAGATTGTTCTCTTTTGCTGTCTTGCATACGGGGACTTCCACATATATATATATATATATATATATATGGGACTTCCCTATAGCTCAGATGGTAAAAAATCTGCTCGCAGTGCAGGAGACCTGGGTTCGATCCCTGGGTCAGGAAGATCCCCTGGAGAAGGAAATGGCAATCCACTCCAGTATTCTTGCCTGGAGAATCCCATGGAAAGAGGAACCTGGTGGGCTACAGTCCATGGGGTCACAAAAAGTCAGACATGACTAAGTGACTAACACACACATACAGGGTTAGTGTTACCATCTTTCTAAATTCCATATATATGCGTTAGTATACTATATTGGTGTTTTTCTTTCTGACTTACTTCACTCTGTATAATAGGCTCCAGTTTCATCCACCTTATTAGAACTGATGAAGATGTATTCTTTTTAATGGCTGAGTAATATTCCATTGTGTATATGTACCACAGCTTTCTTATCCATTCATCTGCTGATGGACATCTAGGTTGCTTCCATGTCCTGGCTATTATAAACAGTGCTGCAGTGAACACTGGGGTACACATGTCTCTTTCAATTCTGGTTTCCTTGGTGTGTATGCCCAGCAGTGGGATTGCTGGGTCATGTCTTTGAATGTATTTCCATGTCATCAGATGATTTAGAGATCATCTGCCCTTGGTAACTCCTATGCTTTCACAGAGCCTCTGTTCTCTGACGTGCACAGACAGTGCCGCTGACACCAGAGTCTCCTCACACCTCCACTCCTGCACAGTTAGGGGGCACAGTCTAGGTGGGGAGGTAAAGCTTAACTTCCGTGGTTCTTCTAACCTGCTTTTGACTGTTCTTTCTGTTCTTTTCTGTTCCATTTGTTAAGTTATGATACTGAACTGACCATTCTTCTCATTGTTATACCAGAGCCTAGAAGAATCAAAAAATCTCTTAAATTCTCTTTTTCTCTATCAAAGCTTAACGTAATAGGAAGAAAGGCTCTCAGTATTTTCATACAGAATGTCTGGTGTTCAAAGATAAATATAGGCTCTACAATAACAGGAAATAAGACTGAGAGGACATGGCATTACTATTAATTTTGACCCAGAACCAGAAGTGACTACATACTTCTTCACAGGTGCCTTCTGTTGGCAAAAAACTTTTCCAGCTTTATCCTTTCATTCAAGACACAGCGTATTTCAAGTGTCTCAGCTCAAAGTAACAGCAGACTCACCACCCTCTTCTCCCCTACTTCCTCCTATGAGCTGATAGATAACACACCATCTTTTTAACCCTGTAGTTTGAGAAAAATCATTACTAGCCATTCCCTCATTTGCTCTGCACTTTTTCTAAGCCAGGCCCTTGGTCAGTGTTAGAAGGACAAGCTAACCCTCCTTCCCATGTTAGCCCTCTTTCCAGGACTCAAACTCAATGCTGGTGGAAGTTACAAAAGCATAACTAAAATGCAGTAAATCAAATGATGCAATAAGGCTACAGACAACGCCTGTGGGATAGCTCATCCTCCAAGAGGGGAATCAAGATAAAGAGCTTGTACACTGAGAACAAAGAAAGACAATGAGATTCTAGACTTAAAGACCTCCATCAGCAAAATCACAGACATTAACAGGGCTAGCATACGAGAAACCTACAAAAGGTGGGTTTGGGTTACCCAGACCTAGCCTCTGTCACAGAAATTCCTTGACATATCCCTCATTCTAACGTTAAGGCTTTCTCTCAATCCACATCACTAAATTAACAGTCTCACTGCTGTGCCACAAGACCCGATCAACTTCTATCCATACCTCAATCTGACATCCTTTCAATCTATCATGTTTAGTAAATGTTTCTTCGTTTGTTTCAAAGAATGGAAATAATGATAAAATAGTAAGCATTGCCTAACTTCTATAAATCATAATAAAAACTTCCAATTGAAAATAATTATTTTGAAAAATTTGCAAACTGAAAATTTAAAAATTTGACATGAAGTTAAGGGAAACTATCCAAGCAGTCATAATAACAAAAGATTGTGCAAAACTTCCTCATAAAGATAAATTTAATTAATATGTTTAGAGATCCCTGGTTGGCATGGGACAGATTTTGTAACCCTTTGATATTTTTGCTATCCAGTTTTTGAAGCATCATATAGATCACAAGCACTCCATATCTAAAGTAGGGGGAGAGGTGCTTTTTAAACCCTGCACACACATTCTAATTCTTTTCATTCTTGAATAGCTCACTGCAGGGACTAAACAACTCATCAAGGTTAACCATTCTTCTTGCCACCTTCAAAAATGACATTCTCAGAAGAATTGTGCAACCAAGTCAGATACTGTGGGCACATTTAATTAACTAAGTGTCAGAGACCAAAGTGGCTACAAAAAGAGGAAAAACAGGATAGGGCATAACCTTGAGACACTTGTTGTTAAATGGTTTTAAAGGACTATTCAACTAGGCAGCACACTTGTAGTCCAAAGAGCAAGTTAAGAAATTCATGAATATTTCTATAAATAACTTAATTCAATTCTCCTATAATGATCTCATATTGGGACAATATGAATGGTTAAAAAATGAAGAGGGAAACTGTTACTCTTTTTTTCTGCCTCTATTTTTCTCTCAAATGTCAAGTTGTATATTAAGCTGATCCTACCTTCAGAAAAATTGCTAGATCAATCAGCTACTGAGTAACCAACACCACATACTCATATTCTACAAATAGGGTGACCCATTCTTCAAACACTTATAGACCTCCTTCACCTCCCTAACTGAATATGGCCATGAAAACCTGGACTGCTTTGGGGGGTAGGAGGGGAGAAATATTTCCAACATATTCTTCACTGGGCAAGTACATCTTAACCTTGGAACTAAGGATCTCCGTTTGTTTCTACCCTGCTTCTTTTTTTCTCTTGGTCACTCTACTTACTTCTGAGCAGCCACTGCATTCTAGGAACCATGATTCATTTGATAAAGCCCACGCCTCATATTCATCTGTCTGCCCAAGCTTGGATGGAGAGTGTTAGCTGGTGGTGGGACAATGTTAACTCTGTTCCAACTCTGACATACTGAGCCATACCCCTGCCATGAGATTTCCTCAGAGCTTTCCAAAATCCGACCTCTTCCTGACATCTAGAGCCCTCTGCTACCTTCAACCCCCTAGAAAAATGTAGCCATAGATAGGACTAGAAATCATGGCATAAATAATTTCACATAATTCCATCTGAATTCCTTTCCTTGTGAGTAGAAATCATGTATCAGAAACTCAACCTTATCCACATTTCTTGCTTGTTACTCTATTGTTTCAAATCTATTTCTACGATTAATAGAATTCTTTCCTTTTTATTGACAGAATATATCTGCCCTTTTAAATCTTGGGATGGAGTCTGCTCTTTCCATGTGTCTCCCCCATCCTCTCTTTCTTGTCTAATCACGCCCAATATGCTGGCTATTCTGATGGAACTCCTCTATGACCAGCTGGATTCCCCATGTTTCTCTGATTGTATGCCTTGGGATATGAGGTCATAATTCCTATCCAGTCAGTAATGCATCTACTAATAAAGCCTGTCCTAGAAAGATGAAGCCATAATGAAAGGAGTTTGGAGTGAACAGCAAACATGATTAAGGTTCCTATGGTATTGATTTATGAGAGAATCATAGGGCAAACTAAGCACTCAAAAGAAATCTAACTGCTTATGTTGATATACAACAATAAGTAAACAGAATTATGCTTTTATTATTTTGGTATGAAGGCTCTCTTCGTTCAGGTTCCCATGGAAATGAACCCTCAGACAAAAATTTGAGGGCATGTATTTGATTTCAGAGGGAGCCCTGGCAAACCAGGGAAGTGACAGAAGGAAGTAGGAGCAACCAATATAAGGGGCGTCCTCAAGGAGTCACCCCCAGAGGAAAGTGGGGCTCAGCTCAGCTGAAGAACAACAGAAGTCAGTCTAGGCCACTGGTTCAGAGTTACCCAGTTGGGGAGGGTTGAGTGCATGGAAACTGGGACAGCCACAAACCAACTCCCTTTGGTCACTAATTCTCCATGGCTTCTGGCTGCTTTTCCAGTGGGGAGAATGGGCCCTGTGCACTGGTCATCAGGCCACTATGCACTGTAACCACACCTCTGAGGCCCAAGGACATGGCTGGGAGTCCAGTGCCTCCTTCAAAGGCTTTCATTCTTAACTCCTTTATTGATCAAAATTCTTATATGAAGCTTAATTGTCAAAACTTGCTTTAAAAATAAGCCAATGTGGGCCAAATCTTTAACAGAAACCTCATCAGAAAAGATATTCATACGATAAAATAAATGTATGAAAAGATGCTCCATATAATGTCATTAGGAAAATGCAAATTAAAATGAAATACCACTACATGCTTATCAGTATAGCTAAAATCCAGGGCACAACACCACCAAATTCTGGTGAGACAATGTGGTGGTTTCTTACAAAACTAAATACAGTCTCATTATATGATACAGCCACTATGCTCCCTGGCAGTTACCCAAAGGAGCTGAAAACTTATCTCCACACAAACACCTACACATGGATGTTTACAGCAGCTTTAATCATAATTACCCAAACCTGGAAGCAACCAAGATGTCCTTCAGAAGGTAAATGGATAAATAAGCTGTGGTACATCCAGACAATGAATATTATTCAGCACTAATAATAAATGAGCTATCAGTCCAAAAAAAGACATTGTATGGATGCTGAGTCTACTTCCTTGGCACAGCGGCTTGTGTGGAAAAGATGATCAACAGGCACTTACTAACAGACAAGTGAGTGAGTAAGTAAATGAATGAATTCTCAATGAGTCAATAGGAAAATTTTAAAAAGCAGGAAAAAAAAGGGGGAGAGGTTAAATTTATCTAGTTTTACTACTTTTAAACAGTGGTAAATGTGCAGCCAATGTATTAATGATCTAAGAGAGAGGGAATAAATAGTGACAGGAAAGTTATAAATTTTCAATCAGAAATGAATGTGCTGAATAATATACTGCCTAGAAAGAGGATAAGAAAAGAAGCATGAATGGATAACAATGGCGATGGATGACACCAGTGAGGAGATAAACACCTTGGTCCATGGAGAACTGACCAGGACCAAGATAACAGGCTGTAAGCAGAAAGGGGGTGGGGGGGGGGGGGGTGGTGCTTCTGGACCGGAGTGGGGAACCACTGAAAACAAAACAGCATAGGCTTCATAATCAAAACACTGAAGCTGAAAATGATCCAGCATTTAGAAGAAAGTTGGCTGTAGTGATCTTTCCACAGAGGATACAGACACTCATGACCACTCTGGTTGGATCCTGAACTAGCCTATGGACAAGACTGGGGTTTCTGCCTCTCCATGCATGGACTCATTGCTCACAGGACCCGCCTAGACCTTAGATACCATTGTGATTATCACCAAGTATTGTGGGAAAGGGGTAGAACTCTGACCTAATACAAAAGAAAAACAGAGTAACTAAGGAAATATAATCTTTCCTTTAATGAATTTTGGAAAAAAAAAGTCTTTCCACTTGATAGAATAAATATTTTCTCTGTAAATTTTGAATATCATTGTCCGTACACTTGCTTAACACCATATTTTTTAACATATTATAGCTATATTAAACCACATTCGGATTCCTCAGGAAAAGTATTATTATTTACTTTCTCTAGTTTAACAGTGTCTTCAATTTGTCAGTAGCTTGTAGGAACAGCTTAGAAGAGGCACTTAAGCATGTCAACAAGCATAATACATTTATACCCGTTTAAAAATGGTTCAAGATATTAGCTAGTGAAACAAAAGCTGCAGCAGGATTAAAGAATTAATTAAACTTTACAAATAGAGCTACAAGTAGTTGTGGAATTGCTGTAAGTGTGAAAAAACAGTATCTTCAGAACTCAATTGCTTATAACCAAAAAAAAAAAAAAACATGAGTTATGACTTTAAACCAAAGAAGTAATAATCCAGGAATGGTAAGGGGACAAAGAACCAAGAGATCTCATAAGTAATGAGTAACAAGGACTGCATAGCACATACATGTACAGATATAAACAACAAACAGCTACTGTATACAGTCAACACTTAGAGTAATTTGGCAAAATGAAGGCAATTTAGCTAGAAATATGGATAATTGAAATTTCAGTAATAAATGTATTCATATAATGGAGATGCATATGACCTTAATCTAGAAGCTCTCAAACACAAACCAAAAAATGAATGGATATTTTGTATAGTTTCAATAAAGTTATGAAGCAAAACTGCAATAACAAATCTCTCTTAAAGTGTACCTAAAGGCAATGATATATTGGTATATATCCCTATGCTTAAAAATAATCATGGAAGAAGGAGACTGAAGCTCTCTTTGCTTTTGTTACCAGAATCCTCGAATACAGACAGTAGTGGAATTAACCTACTGTTTCATCTGTGGCTTGAACAGTGCACCCTGAAGAAGCATTTCACAAGCCAACATCCTTCCATCCCTCTCAGGAAGTGTTTTGATTACTCTGCTTTATGTATCTGTTAGCTGGGACATAATAAAAACACTCTCAACTCATCTCCTCCCTGGAGATGTGATGTGAGCAGAGCTGACGTTGCAGACACTGAGAGCTGTAATTTGGGTCAGCAAGTTGGAGGTGTGAGACAGAACTTGACACTAGGAGAAGACTCTCAAACTGATGTGACGTAATGACCACTTATAAAGAGAAAAGGGAAACAGTAACAGCACTCCCTAGTTCCTACCACCAGAGCTGATCAACACTACCTAACATTCTCTAATTATGTGAAGTAACTATGCAATATAAAGTAATCGATTATCTGATATTGCTACCTGACATGGTCTACTGAACATATCGACAACAAAATGTTCCTCAATATTGTCTACTGGGCACAACGCTAACGAACATTGCCACGGGGCTGTTCAAAAATGAGCTCATGGAATTTCATCCACTTACAGCCAGAAGAGGGATTCAGCTTGTTCTTAGAACCCCACAAGAGAGCCCTGAGCTGTGGATGATGCAATCCATACGCCACCACCTTCCCCTTCACTCTATATGAATGACTTTGAAACCTTTATTCAAACTTTGTCATGACATGCTTTGATTTTTTTTCTTGTACAGAAGAGTCTTTTACATGTTAACTTCCCATCTTCCCATGACAATTAAGGTACCACTGCTCTGTACTAAGTCTCTTTTATTTATTATATTGAATCAAAGTCCTGGATAATGGTGACCAAAAAATGCATCATGTTTCAACAGCATTGCAAAAGACATGGGCTGCACATGTATAACAGTGAGAAACTTGATATGTAATCTCTGATGAACACATAATACATGATAACAGACATTGCTGATTTTTTACAGTTTTGGGGTTCACTCTTTTCTGCATCTGACTGGGGGTCTGGATGTGGACCAAGGCATCATCTAAGCCTCTGGCCACATACCTAACTATATATGCTAACCTGAATAGGGATTAGAAAATACAAGTAGAATTGAGACGGATGGTCAGGGCTGGACTCCTCTCAGGTACAGCATGTCTTCAAGGACCGCACACAGTAATGGTCCTGAGCAAAGAGAAGTCTAGCCTGACTGTGATGCTACCCATGCCCTATAGATTACAGGAGACTGGGTGATGCCGTGTACAGCCATGTTCAAAACTGAGAGTAGAGGTGAGTCCACCACCTTTGCTCTGTCAGAGTGAGGATAGGGTGAAATGCAAATGTGAATTCATTTTACTCATTTTTTTTTAACATTTTGGAGTTAGGAAACCCAGCTCTAAGCTTCTGTTTTAGTCAGTATGAAAAGAGGAAGAGACTGCTTTTCTCCTCCTTAAAAAGTTATTTCTTGACTGCCATAGTGAAGAGAGATAAAGAGAAAGCTTGGCATGGGTGCTCCTTGGTTGTCCAGTGGTTAGGATTCGGTGCTTTTACTGTGGTGGCCTGGGTTCAGCCCCTGGTCAGAGAACATCCTGCAAGCCGTGTGACATGGTCCAAAAAAAACGAGCAAGAGAGAGACCTTGGCATTAAGACAACAATGAAGTGGCAGGAAATTCCGTGTCCAGTCTCAAGACTGACCATAGAATCTCAAGTGGTAGACTTGAGGCTTTCTCTGTAGATGGCAGGCACAACCAACTCACTGGCTGATGGGACATCCCGCTTACAGCCCCAATATTCCTTAGCTAATCCTTGGTGTCATCTTGAACCAAGCACAAAATGACACCTTGAAAGAATGAATAGAAGTTCTAGAAAACTGACTGGAACTGGAGCATGTTTATTTTCTTGAGTATTTCTTTCTAGTTTTCTGCCTATAATCAGTTCAGTTCAGTCATTCAGTCATGTCCAACTCTTTGGAACCCCATGAACCGTAGCATACCAGGCCTCCCTGTCCATCACCAACTCCTGGCGTTTACCCAAACTCATGTCCATTGAGTTGGTAATACCACCCAACCATCTCATCCTCTGTCGTCCTCTTCTCCTCCCTCCTTCAATCTTTCCCAGCATCCAGATCTTTTCAAATGAGTCAGCTCTTCACATCAGGTGGCCAAAGTATTGGCGTTTCAGCTTCAACATCAGTCCTTCCAATGAACACCCAGGACTGACCTCCTTTAGGATGGACTGGTTGGATCTCCTTTGCAGTCCAAGGGACTCTCAAGAGTCTTCTCCAACACCACAGTTTCTGCCTATAATACTAATCTCTTTATTTGCTAAATTTAGGAGAGTTCAGTGATACCAGTTGTACACACTTCCCTGAGGCAGGGATTGCATCATTTGTTATTCTTGGTGCTACGAAGGACGCATTAACTGTATATACCAAAATACCATCATGTCGGCCTTAGGAAGCACCACTCTGAACAAAGCTAGTGGAGGTGATGGAATTCCAGTTGAGCTATTTCAAATCCTAAAAGATGATGTCATTAAAATGCTCCACTCAATATGTCAGCAAATTTGGAAAACTCAGCAGTGGCCATAAGACTGGAAAAGGTTAGTTTTCATTCCAATTCCAAAGAAGGGCAATGCCAAAGAATGTTCAGACTACCACACAATTGCACTCATCTCATATGCTAGCAAAGTAATGCTCAAAATTCTCCAAGCCAGACTTCAACAGTATGTGCCTGGAACTCACAGATGTTCAAGTTGGATTTAAAAAAGGCAGAGGAAACAGAGATCAAATTGCCAATATCTGTTGGATCATAGAAAAAGCAACAGAATTTTAAAAATCTACTTTTGCTTTGATTACACCAAAGCCTTTGACTGTGTTCAGTTCAGTTCAGTTCAGTTCAGTCGCTCAGTCGTGTCCAACTCTTTGCGACCCCATGAATCGCAGCACGCCAGGCCTCCCTGTCCATCACCAACTCCCGGAGTTCACTCAGACTCACGTCCATCGAGTTGGTGATGCCATCCAGCCATCTCATCCTCGGTCATCCCCGTCTCCTCCTGCCCTCAATCCCTCCCAGCATCAGAGTCTTTTCCAATGTGTCAACTCTTCGCATGAGGTGGCCAAAGTACTGGAGTTTCAGCTTTAGCATCATTCCTTCCAAAGAACACCCAGGGCTGATCTCCTTCAGAATGGACTGGTTGGAGCTCCTTGCAGTCCAAGGGACTCTCAAGAGTCTTCTCCAACACCACAGTTCGAAAGCATCAATTCTTTGGCACTCAGCCTTCTTCACAGTCCAACTCTCACATCCATACATGACCACTGGAAAAACCATAGCCTTGACTAGACGGACCTTAGTTGGCAAAGTAATATGTCTCTACTTTTCAACATGCTGTCTAGGTTGGTCATAACTTTTCTTCCAAGGAGTAAGCGTCTTTTAATTTCATGGCTGCAGGCACCATCTGCAGTGATTTGGGAGCCCAAAAAAATAAAGTCTGACACTGTTTCCACTGTTTCCCCATCTATTTCCCATGAAGTGATGGGACCAGATGCCATGGTCTTCGTTTTCTGAATGTTGAGCTTTAAGCCAACTTTTTCACTCTTTCTTTCACTTTCACCAAGAGGCTTTTTAGTTCCTCTTCACTTTCTGCCATAAGGGTGGTGTCATCTGCATATCTGAGGTTATTGATATTTCTCCCGGCAATCTTGATTCCAGCTTGTGTTTCTTCCAGCCCAGCATTTCTCATGATGTACTCTGCATATAAGTTAAGACTGTGTAGATCACAACAAGTTGTGGAAAACTTCAAGAGATGGGAACACCAGATCACCTTACCTGCCTCCTGAGAAATCTGTATGCAGGTCAAGAAGCAACAGTTAGAATTGGACATGGAACAACAGACTGGTTCCAAATAGGGAGAGGAATATGTCAAGGCTGTATATTGTCACCTTGCTTATTTAACTTACATGCAGAGTACATGATGTGAAATACCAGACTGCATGAAGCACAAGCTGGAATCAAGACTGCCGGGAGAAATATCAATACCCTCAGACATGCAGATTATACCACCCTTATGGCAGAAAGTGAAGAACTAAAGAGCCTCTTAGTGAAAGAGGAGAGTGAAAAGTTGGCTTAAAGCTCAACATTCAGAAAACGAAGATCATGGCATCTGGTCCTATCACTTCATGGCAAATAGATGGGAAAACAATGGAAACAGACTTTATTTTGGGGGCTCCAATATCACTGCAGATGGTGACTGCAGCCATGACATTAAAAGAACTTTGCTCCTTGGAAGAAAAGTTATGTCAACCTAGGCAGCATATTAAAAAGCAGACATCACTTTGCCAATAAAGGTCCATCTAGTCAAAGCTATGGTTTTTCCATTAGTCATGTATGGATGTGAGAACTGGACTGTAAAGAAAGCTGAATGTGGAAGAATTGATGCTTTTGAACTGTGGTGTTGGAGAAGACTCTTGTGAGTCCCATGGACTGCAAGGAGATCAAACCAGTCCATCCTAAAGGAAATCAGTCCTGAAAATTCATTGGAAGGACTGATTCTGAACCTCCAACTCCGATACTTTGGTCACTTGATGCAAGGAACTGACTCATTGGAAAAGACCCTGATGCTGGAAAAGATTGAAGGCAGGAGGAGGGCGACACAGGATGAGATGGTTGGATGGCATCACCAACTCAATGGACATGAGTTTGAGGAAGCTCCAGGAGTTGGTGATGGACAGGGCAGCCTGGCATATTATAGTCGATTGGGTTGCAAAAAGTCGGACTGAGCAACTGAACTGAATTGAACTGTGTGGGCTGAATACTATTAACACTTCACTGGGATTCACTGCTATACAAAGCAAGTAAATAAATATTTAATAAGAAACCCTTTTACATTTAAAAATAATAGATTCACTGAACTCTAAAGATCAGCTTGAATTAGTTAAGCAAAAGCCATAATCATTAGTCAGAAGAGAAATTAATTACTAATGTCCCTTTAGTTGTATAATAAACTCAGTGTTTGGAGATTAACTTCTTCTTAACCTGGACTCTGCTAATCTCACATGAGTCTCAGAGCTCACCTAACGTCATGTTGTTTCTGTGATCCCTTCTTAACTCAGAGGGTCCCCTGTACAGTGAGAACTCTGAAAATCAAGGCGACTCCACAGCAACCTAAGCTGTGAGCTTCAGCCGATGATGTTGGAATCATTATAACCATGCCTGTGTGAATTGCTTATTACATCTGATTAAATAAAATTAACATGTTCCTCCATCCTATTTTGCCACAAGCACAGGTACAAGGTAAAGCTAAACTGATAAGGAACATAACTGGGCTTTGTTTTGGTTGTGTGTATTCTTTGCAGCCCAGGGAATTCTGAAGGCAAACACAGAACTCAAGACCTGAGTTGGACTGGATCTCCTACATTTAAGGACTATAACTTTTAAGTGCTAATTTTCCACTAATGATGACGTTAGTGACCTGCATAGGTGTCTTTTGCTGGGGAAATCATGCTTCATTAGACGTGGCTCTCTGATCTCTGGCAGTCAAAGAGTTACATCCTCTAAGGGGATCTGAACAGTGAGCCTTCCCTTACTTGGTCATTAATAGTACAAAGAAAATATCTACTGCTGACTGAAAAGAAGCAATTGTTACCCATTTGTAAGCAATAAAGTTATGGATCCCCAATGCCAAGAAACTATGACACGACAGGAGGAAAACAGCTTGCCCTTCCTCTTCGAAGTGCTACAGTCCTCATAATAAGGACTGCCATTTCACTTGCTACCTTCATTTTGTCTCTGCGTTGTCCCTGTTCGTTCTGCAGAGGCAGTTATTTCAGAATTAGGGGAAGAGCGTAGAGTGAGGTTAGCGGGGTGGCAGGGAGAGGGAGGCGGGGGCAGGGAGCAAGCTAGAGAAACAAAAGCAAAAAGCTGGGTTAGTCTTTTTACTAATTACTTCCTGTTCCTTTGTTCCTTCTTCAAATGCTAGTTAACTTTCTACTCTTTTCAGAAGTGCCCTCTTCATACACTTCAGATTTCCCAGTTCTTCTTGCAGAGAGGCATTATTTAATTTATGTGTGCTATCAGCTCTCTTATTACGCGTTAGTTCTACAAAGGGCTTCTGGCCTTTGGAAGAAAAGGATATGTTATACCCGAGTGTTAGTCACTGCTATGATGGCTTTTATCAAGTAGTCAGAAGGTGCTGCCACTAATATTTTTGGCAGATTGTTTGAAGGTATATTTCCCAATCGCTCCCTCAGGGAGGTCAAAGAGCCAACGTCTGTTTTGATGCATTGTACGCTCAATATTCTATAAAGTAAAAGGAGACAGGAAGCTTATTATTTAGCCAAAAAAAAAGGGGGGAGTATGAAACTAATTAAGATTCAAATTCATACATTCAGGCCTATCCTAATTTTTACAGTTTCGAATAAAATATTAGAATTTTTGTCACACACTGACAAGTAAGAAATCTATCAATACAGGAGGCATCAGTTAGAAGGCTGCAGTATTGCTTTCCAGTTCTCCAGAATTATGAGTAAACTTGTGGTTCAAACACCGACAGTAGCATTGACTTGGCTTCACAAGGCGCTGGCGATGTGACTCTGAAATCAATCTCTTACAAACCGAATGTTCTCTAGATTCCATGGGAAATTTCTGAATGGATTTAACTTTTAAGGGAAAGTATCTGGGTTCTCTGTACAACGACTTACTGGAGAACACTACTCAAAGTAAAAGGAGCCAATGTCTCAACTCACCTGACATTCACTCACCGCCCACTGCCCCCCCCCCCCCGCCCCCCGGCCTCAAAGCAGGCTTGCTCTGTGCTCCTTTTGCCCTTTCCCTGTCCATTCCCCCAATAAAGTGACCCCCACTTTATAGCGAAGATGCTGAAGCTGGCAGGACAGAGCCAGCAGCAAAAGCAGCATCTCTGAACATACCCTGGTATCCTCAAATACCATGGAATTTGAATATACTCATCTGAATAATCCTATCATCTCATTCTCTCAGGCCTTTCCCCATTTTTACACACACCATTTGCTTCTAAAAATATAACCAAAGAGAAATCAGAAATCAATCTTATACTGTCTTAAGTGTGAAAACAGAAGGGTAATATTGTGTCTTGTTTCTAAACCAAGCATAGGGGAGTAACTTGGCAAAAGGAATAAAATTTAGTGGGTGGGCTGGAGAAATAAAAAATAAAATAAAATAAAATGAGCTGCATATGGCAGTGGCGGTAGCTGGTGCCAATAACTGACTCATCCCAGTCTGCACTCATTATGTGCTCAAGCACTCCCCCGTGCAGGCAGCTTAATGAACACGGAAGCCCCCAACTGCGCGAGCCTCGGAGCAGCAATAAAGAGGCCATGCGCAGGACAGTCGGTGGACCGAGGCTCCGATTTGCACACACTCTAAGAAATTATTTGATGAGGAACGTTAATCTCCCTACATAGTTTGTAATTAGAGCTGCACTATAGTTCCACCTTACTCAGTGTTTTGGAAAAGCTTTCAAATTTAGGTTATGAGTTTTATTGTGGGCATATTATTAACTTTGAACTACTGCTACACCGAGCTTAATGTAAATAACTTCCAAGGGACTAGGCTTCTGTCTACCAAGCAGGGCATTTTGCTCTTTCTAAGTTTTTGAAGCAATGCAGATTTGCTGCAAAGTCTCACTCCTTTTCTCTGTAATTAAAAATAGGGGAATGTACAACTTATTTTGTGGACTACAGTCATGAACTCTAGTGGGTCCCCAAAGTCGCCAACCCTTGTGCTAGAACCCTGGGTCAGTCCACTCACTCTCCCAAAGTCTGGAGGCCTCCCCACTCACCCAGAAGAGCCGACCATGCTTCTGTAGGCAGCCTACCCTGCCATGTGTGGTCAGGCTCATGTCCCCTCTCGCCTGTTAGAGGCTATCACCCAGAAGTTCTCCTAAAACATCAAGTTTTTTATATTTTAAATTTATTTTTCTAGTTTATTCCCTTCTTTGTTTCCTTTATGCTGGCTAACTATTACTCCATTTATTACTCTTTTTTTTTTTTTTTTTTGTCGTAAAACTTCTGCACAGTGTTGTGTTTCTCCTTCTAAATCCCATTTCTCTCCCCCTGGCTCTTTCAAATCCACTTCACTCTGTAATCTTCTGTCCCCTCCCCTGAATTCCATTGAGTTTACTGTTGTTCAGTTTCGTTATGGTCTCTATACTGCTAAGTTGAATGATAACCCCTCTATCTTCAACTTAGAAAAATAACTGGCCATTTTATCTTCCTTAAATCATTTTATTTACTTAGTTCCCAGGTCACAAAAATTTCTTAGCTTTCCTTGGTGGTCGATTAATACTGAGCCAAGGTATCTAAATTGGAAACGTATTTGCTGAAATCCCTTCCTCATGGTACGACCGCTTGGCCACATGAGATATTGGGGGGCAGGTCTGGGAGAAGGCAGTAAAGCAGTGCTCAGACCTGTTTTACGTTGAGAAGGCTGGTGCAGGGACACAAGGCACCACGGTCACTCTCTGCTCAACCGCGGGAAGGGAGGGAGCCTATCGCTTCTGTCTCCTATCAGGTCTTCTTCAGGCCCCAGGAGCAGCACATCCCAGACACAGGAACAACCGCCACACAGAACTTGTTTAACCAGCTCCCAGGAGTGATAAAATCAAATCCGCACGATAAATTCCATATTCTGTACCACTGGTAGGTCTAAATGTAGATCCAACCAAGATCCAGACCTAGAGATGGAGGTGGAAATTGATTCAAATAAAACGAATAACCCACCTGTCATACCTATGGGGATAATTAGGAAAAATTAGTTATTAATAATATTTTAGCACTTTTAGAAATTTACTGTTTTTAATTATTCAAAAAAGGCCCACAGGGCCTCCAGAAAATTCATGGTATCGACCAAACTTTCTGGGATATGAGGGTGGTGGGAATGCAATTCTACTTTAAAAAATCCACAAATGGATCCTGGCATTCTATGTGGGTTACATAGTTTTAAACAGATTGATGTTTTAATTGTAGAAATGGTTATTTTTTTAATACATGTAGACTAACATTCTTCAAAATTCCATAGCAGGATCAGAAATTTGATTTTAGCTATCTTAAGAATATTCATTTTATTAATATCTCATTATTACTTAATAACCCTAGTTAGCATTTGCTTAATATATTATCCATATTTTGCTTTCTTAGGATCCCCAAGAACAAAGCCATATTTAAATAGTTTCCATTGTATTTGGAACAGTATAGAAATATTGTTTAACTTTGAAAACTTCAAACTTAAGAAAAACGTTCATCATTTTGAAAGCAGTTTAAGACTATCTGATGGCAATGTGGATCACCACAAACTGTGGAAAATTCTTAAAGAGATGGGAATACCAGACCTCCTGACCTGCCTCCTGAGAAATCTGTATGCAGGTCAGGAAGCAACAGTTAGAACTGGACATGGAACAACAGACTGGCTCCAAATAGGGAAAGGAGTATGTCAAGGATGTATATTGTCACTCTGCTTATTTAACTTATATGCAGAGTACATCATGAGAAACGCTGGGCTTGATGAAGCACAAGCTGGAATCAAGATTGCTGAGAGAAATATCAATAACTTCATATATGTAGATGACACCACCCTTATGGCAGAAAGTGAAGAAGAACCAAAGAGCCTCTTGATGAAAGTGAAAGAGGAGAGTGAAAAACTTGACTTAAAACTCAACATTCAGAAAACTAAGATCATGCATCCGGCCCCAAAGACTTCATGGCAGATAGATGGGGAAACAGTGAAAATAGTGTCAGACTTTATTTGGGGCGGTGGGGGGGCCTCCAAAATCACTGCAGATGGTGACTGCAGCCATGAAATTAAAAGATGCTTACTCCTTGGAAGAAAAGCTATGACCAACCTAGACAGCATATTAAAAAGCAGAGACATTACTTTGCCAACAAAGGTCCATCTGGTCAAAGCTATTGTATTTCCAGTAGTCATGTATGGATGTGAGAGTTGGACTAAAAAGAAAGCTAAGTGCCAAAGAATTGATGCTTTTGAACTGTGGTGTTGGAGAAGACTCTTGAGAGTCCCTTGGACTGCAAGGAGACCAAACCAGTCAATCCTAAAGGAAATCAGTCCTAAATATTCACCAGAAGGACTGAGCCTGAAGCCAAAATTCCAATACTTTGGCCACCTGATGTGAAGAATTGATTCATTTGAAAAGACCCTGACCCTGGAAAGATTGAAGGTGGGAACTGAAGGGGACATCAGAGGATGAGATGGTTGGATGGCATCACTGATTCAATGGACATGAGATTGAGTAAACTTTGAGAGATGGTGATGGACAGGAAGGCCGGGCAGCTGCAGTCCATGGGGTCGCAAAGAGTTGGACATGACTGAGCAACTGAACTGAATTGAACTGAACTGATGACAATGTACACTGAAGGAACACCTGAAAAGGTGCCTGTGGCACACAGCACTCATGAGTGAAAAAGCTGAATTCATGAGATAACAATCTTCTACACGCTACTGTACTTTTTAAAAAGAAGCAAATTTTGTAATTATTAAAATAGAGATGATATATTTAATTCATCTATAAATACTAACTAGATATTTCCATTTTTATCCTCTTTAATTTGAACATTGGATCTTGCTTCTATCACCAGTCATATCCACAACTGGGTATTGTTTTTGCTTTGGCTCCATCCCTTCATTCTTTCTGGAGTTATTTCTCCACTGATCTCCAATAGCATATTGGGCACCTAATGACCTGGGGAGTTCCTCTTTTGGTATCCTATCATTTTGCCTTTTCATACTGTTCATGGGGTTCTCAAGGCAAGAATACTGAAGTGGCTTGCCATTCCCTTCTCCAGTGGACCACATTCTGTCAGTGGAGAAATAATTCCAGAAAGAATGAAGGGATGGAGTAAAAGCAAAAACAATACCCAGTTGTGGATGTGACTGGTGATAGAAGCAAGATCCGATGCTGTAAAGAGCAATATTGCATAGGAACCTGGAATGTCAGTTCCATGAATCAAGGCAAATTGGAAGTGGTCAAACAAGAGATGGCAAGGGTGAACGTCGACATTTTAGGAATCAGCGAACTAAAATGGACTGGAATGGGTGAATTTAACTCAGATGACCATTACATCTACTACTGCGGGCAGGAATCCCTCAGAAGAAATGGAGTAGCCATCATGGTCAACAAAAGAGTCCGAAATGCAGTACTTGGATGCAATCTCAAAAACGACAGAATGATCTCTGTTCGTCTCCAAGGCAAACCATTCAATATCACAGTTATCCAAGTCTATGCCCCAACCAGTAACGCTGAAGAAACTGAAGTTGAAGGGTTTTATGAAGACCTACAAGACCTTTTAGAACTAACACCCAAAAAAGATGTCCTTTTCATTATAGGGGACTGGAATGCAAAAGTAGGAAGTCAAGAAACACCTGGAGTAACAAGCAAATTTGGCCTTGGAATACGGATGAAGCAGGGCAAAGAGTAATAGGTTTTTGCCAAAAAAAGGCACTGGTCATAGCAAACACCCTCTTCCAACAACACAAGAGAAGACTCTACACATGGACATCGCCAGATGGTCAACACCAAAATCAGATTGATTATATTCTTTGCAGCTCTATACAGTCAGCAAAAACAAGACCGGGAGCTGACTGTGGCTCAGATCATGAACTCCTTATTGCCAAATTCAGACTTAAATTGAAGAAAGTAGGGAAAACCGCTAGACCGTACAGGTATGACTTCAGTCAAATCCCTTATGATTATACAGTGGAAGTGAGAAATAGATTTAAGGGTCTAGATCTGATAGATAGAGTGCCTGATGAACTATGGAATGAGGTTTGTGACATTGTACAGGAGACAGGAATCAAGACCATCCTCATGGAAAAGAAATGCAAAAAAGCAAAATGGCTGTCTGGGGAGGCCTTACAAATAGCTGTGAAAAGAAGAGAGGCAAAAAGCAAAGGAGAAAAGGAAAGATATAAGCATCTGAATGCAGAGTTCCAAAGAATAGCAAGAAGAGAGAAGAAAGCCTTCTTCAGCGATCAATGCAAAGAAATAGAGGAAAACAACAGAATGGGAAAGACTAGAGATCTCTTCAAGAAAATCAGAGATACCAAGGGAACATTTCATGCAAAGATGGGCTCAATAAAGGACAAAAATGGTCTGGACCTAACAGAAGCAGAAGATATTAAGAAGAGGTGGCAAGAATACATGGAAAAACTGTACAAAAAAGATCTTCACGACCCAGATAATCATGATGATGTGATCACTAATCTAGAGCCAGACATCTTGGAATGTGAAGTCAAGTGGGCCTTAGAAACCATCCCTACAAACAAAGCTAGTGGAGGTGATGGAATTCCAGTTGATCTGTTTCAAATCCTGAAAGATGATGCTGTGAAAGTGCTGCACTCAATATGCCAGCAAATTTGGAAAACTCAGCAGTGGCCACAGGACTGGAAAAGGTCAGTTTTCATTCCAATCCCAAAGAAAGGCAATGCCAAAGAATGCTCAAACTACTGCACTATTGCACTCATCTCACATGCTAGTAATGTAATGCTCAAAATTCTCCAAGCCAGACTTCCGCAATACGTGAGCCGTGAACTCCCTGATGTTCAAGCTGGTTTTAGAAAAGGCAGAGGAACCAGAGATGAAATCGCCAACATCCGCTGGATCATGGAAAAAGCAAGAGAGTTCCAGAAAAACATCTATTTCTGCTTTATTGACTATGCCAAAGCCTTTGACTGTGTGGATCACAAGAAACTGTGGAAAATTCTGAAAGAGATGGGAATATCAGAGCCCCTGACCTGCCTCTTGAGAAATCTGTATGCAGGTCAGGAAGCAACAGTTAGAACTGGACATGGAACAACAGACTGGTTCCAAATTGGGAAAGGAGTGTGACAAGGCTGTATATTGTCACCCTGCTTATTTAACTTATATGCAGAGTACATCATGAGAAACGCTGGGCTGGAAGAAGCACAAGCTGGAATCAAGATTGCCGGGAGAAATATCAATAACCTCAGACATGCAGATGACACCACCCTTATGGCAGAAAGTGAAGAGGAGCCAAAAAGGCTTTTGATGAAAGTGAAAGAGGAGAGTGAAAATGTTGGCTTAAAGCTCAACATTCAGAAAACGAAGATCATGGCATCTGGTCCCATCACTTCATGGGAAATAGATGGGGAAACAGTAGAAACAGTGTCACACTTTATTTTTTGGGGCTCCAAAATCACTGCAGATGGTGATTGCAGCCATGAAATTAAAAGATGCTTACTCCTTGGAAGAAAAGTTATGACCAACCTAGATAGTATATTCAAAAGCAGAGACATTACTTTGCCGACTAAGGTCCATCTAGTCAAGGCGAAGGCTGAGCGCCGAAGAATTGATGCTTTTGAACTGTGGTGTTGGAGAAGACTCTTGAGAGTCCCTTGGACCACAAGGAAATCCAACCAGTCCATTCTGAAGGATATCAACCCTGGGATTTCTTTGGAAGGAATGATGCTAAAGCTGAAGCTCCAGGACTTTGGACACCTCATGTGAAGAGTTGACTCACTGGAAAAGACTCTGATGCTGGGAGGGATTGAGGGCAGAAGGAGAAGGGGACGACCCAGGGTGAGATGGCTGGATGGCATCACAGACTTGATGGACGTGAGTCTGAGTGAACTCTGGGGTTTGGTGATGGACAGGGAGGCCTGGCGTGCTGCGATTCATGGGGTCACAAAGAGTTGGACACGACTGAGCGGCTGAACTGAACTGAACTGAACTGAATTTGAACATTGATTTTCTTTTTCTGTTAATTAATTTTTTGTAGTAAAGTTTGTTACACTTTAACAAAAAATTATGAAGTAATTCATTTTACTTCATTTTCTTACAACCAATCTTCAGTTTTACATCTATAAAAGTTTATGACTGTACAATGTATGGCTAGCTGTCTAAGGAAAGGAGAACAAGATCGAGCATCTACCTTTATGGCCATTCCTTCCCCTACTTGTAAAAGTTGTTTTTATTGGAAAGATGTTCAGAAAGAGGATGGGTATGTGTATTGTGTTTGTGTGTGTGTGGTGGGGGGGGGCGCTTCCCAGGTGGCTCAATGGGTAAAGAATCCGCCTACAATGTAGGAGACTCAGGAGATGTGGGTTCAATCCCGGGGCCAGAAACACCCCCTGGAGGAGGGCATGAATGGCAACCCACTCCAGTATTCTTGCCTAGAGAATCCCATGGACAGAGGAGTCTGTCAGGCAACAGTCCACAGGGTCACAAAGAGCTAAACATGACTGAAGTGACCGAGTACACACACAAACACATACATACATATTTCATAGTACTGAAGTGTCTTTGCCTATCAGTACTAATACTCAGGTATTAGTTATGCTATGTACTAGGATAAGAAATAGTGGTTGATGTCACAACATCCCCCAGACTTAAATTCTTTCAAAATGTTACATGTTAGATTGCTATCTATAAAAAGAATCTTTTTGAACTGAGAGAAATTGCCCCATGGTTAACATGAGTTTTCTTTATTACAAAGTATTTCCTTCAGTACAGTGGAAGATTACAATTATTTCACAGAGAAACCTGCATGCAGATTTGATTACAATAAGCCACAATACTTCAATATTCCAACAATTGAGTCCCATAGTCAGAGAAACTATGTGTGATAAAGTTACCCTTTTCTGAAATAAAACCAGTGGTTGCCAGGAGATGCTGTGCTTGCTCACAAAAAAAGTCTAATCATATCTTAAGTCTCATTAGTCATAAATGTTATTATTTCAAATAACCTCAAACCTGTGTTCAAATATTTTCTAGGTTTCTAATTTCCTCTCCTTTGGCTGGCGCTTCAAGTGTATCTACAGGACTTTTATTGGGTACTTAAAATGAGTAGTAGACTCCTGGAGAGCCAACTGTTACTCCATTTCAACAGGATAGGAAAAAACAACAACCATTTCAATTTTTAGTGAGGACCAAAGAGTGTTTCTTTTTAAATGGGAACAATTCCCAATCCCTGTGCAAAGAAAGTAATGCTGACTGGTTTTCCAGGAAAACTCTCCAGCCTAACCTCTGGTGGAAGTCAATGAGTGGTTGGGCTTTCCACTGGTTTTCTACTGACCGACACTGATGCTCACTAATCCTCACAGATTAACAGCAACTAGTATTTAAACAGAAAATAACTAACATGGTCCTTACTCATTTATACTTCAATTTGTTTCCTTAAAATCTTCTTCAAATTTCTTATAAATCTGACTAGTTTATATGAATTTTTACAACATCATGGAAACTGTAAGGATTGCTTCAAATTTTATAGAAAATTAATGACAGAAATAATAAAAATGGTGAATCTTCAGATTTCAAAATGAAAAAAAACAACCATCTAACCAACTCACTTACAAATCAAGAAAAAATATCAGAAAAATTTTAGCAGAATTCCAGTAGTAACTAGAAAACAAAGGAAACATTGCTTCAAAATCTCATTATCAGGGGTTCTACTTCCAGAATGTCAGTACAAGGAAATCTATGAGTCCAATCCCCTAGAAAAGCAACCATAACTAGTATCTATTCATAGTTAGGATTTAACTGACATTACCCAACACTCCACTCCATCAGAGCTTGTTCAAGCACCCCTGTAGCAAACACCAAGACAGATTAAATTTTTTTAATTTATTTATTATAATTGGAGGCTAATTACTTTACAATATTGTGGTGGTTTTTGCCATACATTGACATGAATCAGCCAAGGGTGTACGTGTGTCCCCCATCCTGAATCCCCCTCCCACCTCCTTCCCTATCCCATCCCTCTGGTCGTCCCAGTGCACCAGCTTTGGGTGCCCTGTTTCATGCATCAAACTTGCACTGGTTATCTATTTTGCACATGGTAATATACAAGTTTCAATGCTATTCTCTCAAATCATCCCACCCTTGCCTTCTCCCACAGAGTCCAAAAGTCTGTTCTTTGTATCTGTGTCTCTTTTACTGTCTTGCATACAGGGTCATCATTACCATCTTTCTAAATTCTATATATATGTGTTAATATACTGTATTGGTGTTTTTCTTTTTTTATTTGTTTTTTTAATATAAATTTATTTATTTTAATTAGAGGTTAATTACTTTACAATATTGTATTGGTTTTGCCATACATCAACATGAAGACTGTTCTATACATTTGTGTCTCTTTTGCTGTCTCGCATACAGGGTTATCGTTACCATCTTTCTAAATTCCATATATATGTGTTAGTATACTATATTGGTGTTTTTCTTTCTGACTTACTTGACTTTGTATATAATAGGCTCCAGTTTCATCCACCTCATTAGAACTGACTCAAATGTGTTCTTTCTAATAGCTGAGTAATATTCCATTGTATATATGTACCACAACTTTCTTATCCACTCATCTGCCAATGGACATCTAGGTTGCTTAGCTATTGTAAACAGTGTAAACATGTTCTAGCTATTGTAAACATTGGGGTACAAGTGTCTCTTTCAATTCTGGTTTCCTCAGTGTATAAGCCCAACAGTAGGATTGCTGGGTCATATGGCAATTCTATTTACAGTTTTTTAAGGAAATCTCTAAACTGTTCTCCACAGTGGCTGTACTAGTTTGCATTCCCATCAACAATGTAAGAGGGTTCCCTTTTCTCCACACCCTCTCTGGCATTTATTTTTTGTAGACTTTTAGATAGCAGCCATTCTGACTGGCATGAAATGGTACCTCATTGTGGTTTTGATTTGCATTTCTCTGATAATGAGTGATGTTGAGCATCTTTTCATGTGTTTGTTAGCCATCTGTATAAGACAGATTAAATTTTAATTCACAAAACCTAAAATATTTAAAACATTGAACTATACAGGGCATGTGTTGTGACATCAATGAAGTCAAATTAGAATTAATAAGAGAAAGAAAATAGGAAATTCTGCAATTACTTTAATATTAAACAAAGAACTTCTGTATAATCCAAAAGTTAAAAAAGAGTGCCCAAAAGATTTTAAATACTTAGAAATAAACAAAAGCTCAAAGTAAAAACATGTATAAGGCATCTAAAACAGTTTTGAGAGGGAAATTTATAGCAACAAGTGTTTGCAATAAAAATATCAAAGGTCTTAAATCAATAATATAACTCAGGAAACTAGGGAAAAATTAGCAAAATTCCCAAAATAAAAAAAGAAAAGAAAAATTCACAAAGAGCAGAAATCAGCTAAAATTAAAGTATGGTAACAACTGAGGAAAAAAATCATCAAAATAAAAAGCTTTGTTTATTAAAAAAATCAATGTTGATAACTCTCTATCAAGATTAGCAAAGATGAAAAGAAAGAAGATACATAATTAACTATAGAATGAAACTGAGAATACCACAACAGCTCCGTCAGCAAAGGAAAAAGTATAAGGGAATACTGCAGACAAACATATGATCATAAATATGACAACTTTGAAAAAAAAAAAAAGGATCAATTCCTGGAGAAACAGGCTACAAAATCCTCAACAAAAGTGAATGAGGTAACTGGACTAGACTACTACTATAACTATTAAAGAAACTGAATTTGTAATTTCAACCCCTGAAAAACAAATACAAAACAAAAAATTCACTCCACAACCAGATGACTTCACTGTAAAATTCTACCAAACATTTAAAATAAAAACCAAACTTACAGTTTCTTCCAGAAAATTGAGCAGGAAGCCTACTTCCCTTATGAAACTATATTACTGTAATACCAAAACCAGGCAAAGACAATAATAAAGGAAAATAAGGAAGATGGTGTAAGAAATACAGACTAGTATCTCTCATGAACTTTGATGCAAAAATCTTCAATGAAATATTAGCAAATGAAATCAGCAATGCATAAAAGGAATTATTTATTACGTTCAAGTGGGTTTTATTTTAGATGTGTAAGGCTGGTTCAAAGTTAAAAATTCATCAAAGTAATCCGTCATACTTATGAGTTAAAGGAGATAAATCATATGACCATATCATTGATCCAGAACAAAACATTTGACAAAATCCAATATCTATTTATGACTGAAAAATCTTTAATTTATATGAAACTTACTGATTCCTTGAAAAACATAATCTACAAAAACTCACTCAAGGAGAAATGGATAATATGAGTAAATCTACATCTATTAGAGAACTTGAATAAAAAATTAATAAATTTCCAGGCCCAGATGGTTTCACAGAGGAATTCTATGAAACACTTAATAGGGAATTTTACCAATTTTACTCAATCTCTTTGAGAAGATAGGAGAGAGAAGACTTCCTAACTAATTAAATGAGGCCAGCATTACCCTAATATCAAAAGCAGGCAAAGAAGTTACAAGGAGAGAAAACTAGAATCAAATATCTCTAGTGAACATATATACAGAAACACTCAAGTATTTGCATATAGAATACCACAATGTATACAAAAAATTATATATAACCAAGTTGGATTTGGACTTCCCTGGTGGCGCAGATGGTAAAGCATCTGCCTACAATGAGGGAGACCTGGGTTCAATTGCTGGTGGGGAAGATCTCCTGGAGAAGGAAATGCAACCCACTCTAGTATTCTTGCCCGGAAAATCCCATGGGTGGAGGAGCCTGGTAGGCTACAGTCCATGGGATCACAAAGAGTCTGACACAACTGAGCTATTTCACTTTCACTTTCAAGTTGGATTTATTCCAAATATACAAGGCTAATTTAACACTTAAAACCAATAAATATAATTTATCACATCAACAGGCTAAAGAAGAAAATCTTGTAACCATCAGATGCAGAAAAAGCATGTGACAAAGCCCGGTGCTAATGCATGATAAACACTGATATACATGCAAACTGGAAACAGAGGTCAATATCTTCAACTTGGTTAAAAAAAAAAATCCACACATCTTTCTCCCTAAAGTCAGGAACAGAACATGGGTGCTCCCTCCATCATTTCTATTTAACATCATACTAAAGTCCTAGCTAATACAAGAAGACAAGAAAAGGAAACAAAATGAATTGAAGGCATACAGATTGAGAAGGAAGAACAAGACTTTATTTGTTCTCAGATGACATGATTTTCTATGCAGCCCAAGAATTAACAAAAAAGTCTCTTAGAACTAATAAGCAATTAAAGCAAAATTGAAGGATACAAGGTTAATACGCAAAAGTCAATTGCTATCATATATGCCAGCAATGTGCCAATGTAATTTGAAGATTTAAATCAGCACCAGAAATATGAAATGCTGCTAAGTCATTTCAGTCGTGTCCGACTCTGTGCAACACCATAGATGGCAGCCCACCAGGCTCCCCCGTCCCTGGGATTCTCCAGGCAAGAACACTGGAGTGGGTTGCCATTTCCTTCTCCAATGCAGGAAAGTGAAAAGTGAAAGTGAAGTCGCTCAGTCGTGTCCGACTCTTCACGACCCCATGGACTGCAGCCTACCAGGCTCCTCCGTCCATGGGATTTTCCAGGCAAGAGTACCGGAGTGGGGTGCCATCGCCTTCTCTGGAAATATGAAATAGTGAGATACAAATCTAACAAAATATGTATAAGATTTATATGAGGAAAACTACAAAGCACTGATGAAATAAATCAAAGAAAGTCTCAACAAATGGAGAGATATTTATGTTCCTGGTTAGGAAGATTCAATATTGTTAAGATGTTCATCCTACTCTAATTAATATATAGATTCAATACAATCCCAATAAAAATTCCAGTAAGTTACTTTATGTATATCAACAAACTGGTTCTAAAATTTCTATTTAGAGGCAAAAGATCCAGAATACCCAACACAACATTGAATAACAACATTAGAAGACCGACATCACCCAATTTCAAATTCTCCTATAAAGTCAGCATAATCAAGACAGTACGGCATTAGCAAAAGAAAGGACAAGTAGATTAATAGAACAGGACAAAAATCCAAGAAACAGACTAACACAAAACCTCTAGTTAGTCTGATCTTTGACAGAACAATAAAGGCAATTCCATGAAAAATGGATACTGGCACTGGAAAAAAATGTATGAAAGTGAAAGCCGCTGAGTCATGTCCGACTCTTTGTGACCCCATGGTTTGTGCAGTCCATGGAATTCTCCAGGCCAGAATACTGGAGTGGGTAGCCTTTCCCTTATCCACATACAAAAAAGAAGATTAATTCAGACACTGACTTCACACCTTTCACAAAAGGAATAACTGACAATGGATTGTAGTTTCACTATAAAGCACAAATGATAAAATGTCTAGAAGACAGGAAATAACCTATATGAACCTGAATATGATGATGGCTTTTTAGATACATACTCATAGCACTTGTAAAATTCAACAATAAGACAAACCCATTATACAGTGGAAAAAATATCTGAACAGACATCTCACCAAAGAAGACATACAGATGATCAATAAGCATATGAAAAGGTACTCTACATCATATGTCATCAAGAAAATGTAAATAATACAATACTGAGATCCAGAAAATATGGAGACAGTAAAAAGACCAGTGGTTGCTATAGGTGGGAGTAGGGACAGAAATGAATACGTGGAGCACCGAGACTTTTGGAGCGATGAAACTAATTCTGTGTGACACTATAATGGTGGATACATGTCATTCTGCATTTGAAAAAATTGAAAAAATATACAGCATAAAAAGTGAACCCTACTGTGAAGTCTGGACTTTTCTTAACAAGAATATAGCAATGTTGATTACTTAATTGTAACAATAGTGCCACACTAATATATTAATAACAGGGAAAACAGTGTTTAGGGAAAGGTGGATAGTATATGATGCAGTTGATACCTATGGTTCAAATTTTCTACAATCTTAAAATTTCTCTAAAAAATAATGATAACAAGAAGTGCTAATGTGGCTGTGTATAAACTACATCTTCCTTACATTGCTTGTGAGAATGTAAAATGACATAGCCCCTCCAGAAAAAGACGTGACAATGTCTTACAAACTAAGTATGAGCTTACTGTATACTTCAGAAATTTCACTGCAGGACATTTATACAAGAAAAATGAAAATTTATTTTCACACAAAAATGTGCATATCACACAGACGTTCACAGCAGCTTTATCTGTAGTAGCCTCAAAGCAGAAACAACCCAGATGTCCTTCTACAATTGAATGGTTAACCAAACTGCTTACAGTTTTTACTAAACAACTGTTCTGCAGCCATAAGATGGAATACTACTCAACAGTAACAAGAGGGCTCCTGACACAAACGACAACTTGGGTGGATCTCAAGGAAGTTGGGCTTCCCTGGTGGCTCAGAGGGTAAAGCATCTGCCTGCAATGTGGGAGACCTGGGTTCAATTCCTGGGTCGGGAAGATCCCCTGGAGAAGGAAATGGCATCCCACTCCAGTATTCTTGTTCCCTGGGTCGGGAAGATCCCTTGGAGAAGGAAATGGCATCCCACTCCAGTATTCTTGTTCCCTGGGTCGGGAAGATCCCCTGGAGAAGGAAATGGCAACCCACTCCAGTATTCTTGCCTGGAGAATCCCATGGACGGAGGAGCCTGATAAGCTATAGCCCACAGGGTCTCAAACAGTTGGACACGACTGAGAGAAAATTTTTTATTTTCTTTTCAAGGAAGTTAAGTTGCATGCAAAAAGCCAGTCTCAAAATGTTGCATTCTGAATAGATCTCTCTATGTAACATCTGGCAGTGACAAAGTTTTAGCCTGGGAAACAGATTAGTGGCTGCCAGGATTTAGGGAGGAAACAGGTGGGAGGGAGGTGGCCATGTCTGTGAAAAAGTGGTACAGGGAACCTGTGATGAAATCATTCTTGTATCTCCGTGTCTTGTGGTGCTCATGTAGATTCACACATATGATCAAATTACACAAGCTGAACACCCGTGTGAGCAACAGTGGTAAAACGTATAGTGTGTATGCTGCTGACGCTGCTGCTAAGTCGCTTCAGTCATGTCCGACTCTGTGTGACCCCCTAGACGGCAGCCCACCAGGCTCCTCTGTCCATGGGACTTTCCAGGCAAGCATACTGGAGTGGGTTGCCATTTCCTTCTCCAAATAGGGTGTATGGGTTATATCAAATTTATTTTCCTCATCGTGATATATACCATAGTTACGGGAGATGTTGTCATTTGAGCAACTGGGTAAAAGATACAAGGGGTCCTTATGTATTATTTCTTACAACTCCATATGACTCTGCTATTACTTTAAACCACATAGTTAGAACATACATAGTATGAAATTAATCCAGGCTACATAGTAAGAAATTAATTACAGAATGGCCTCTCAATAGACACATGATTGATAAAATACATTACATATATTTATATATAGTATATTATACATTACTTTTATGTATGTTGTGTTATATTGTATATTATGCTATATATGTTACTATCATCTACCTATACTTACAAAATAGAGATTAAATTAAGAAAAAACTATAAGGAAAAAAATTACATGTAATCCAATGCCATTTAGGTTTGGTGTCTCACAGTACATCTTAGTGACAGTGCCGTAGAATTATTTGTTGTGAAAATATTATAAGCGAAAATGAAACTTGCTCACTCATGTCCGACTCTTTGTGACCCCATTGACTATACAGTCCATGGAATTCTCCAGGCCAGAATACTGAAATGGGTACTTCCCTTATCCAAGGGATCTTCCCAACCCAGGGGTGGAACCCAGGTCTCCCACATTGTAGGCAGATTCTTTACCAGCTGAGCCACAAGGGAAGCCCAAGAATACTGGCGAGGGTAGCCTTTCCCTTCTCCAGTGGATCTTCTGGACCCAGAAATCAAACCAAGATCTCCTGCATTGCAGGCGAATTCTTTACCAACTGAACTATGAGGGAACTATATTATAAGATGCCTCCAAAAGACAGACTCCCACATGTCCCACTAATCCATTTGTTATTTGGAATCTCACGTAAGATGCTTCTGGTGAACCTTTTCTACTTCATTTTTTCTGAAGGAACATGACCTAAATAATGGCAGTTGCTACTGTACAGCGTACCTGTGAGCCCGAGGTGGGTCATAGAAACCAGGCACCTCAGGCGTTCTCCCTCTGCAGAGAGATTAACCTATAAGAATCTATAGATTAATTTTATTAAATTTTCTTAAATTATTGCCTCGGAACAAATAATCAATTTGGTTATTCAGTCTATATGGGTTTTTTTCAGAGCTTTAAAACACTAAGTAAACTCTCTTATCACTCTGCTGTCTGATGGATCAGTTGGAAGACGATGGTTTCTACCCAGAGTGACACAGACATCTCTTCAAACAGATGCTCTGCTGCGCAGAACACACTTTAAATATTTTGAGGTTCCACTCTGCTCCTGCCCATTTACAGGTGTTCTATCTTATCTAACAAGAACATTTTTCTTCAGGCACAAACAATCCAGTGTATCAAAACTAAATAAGGATTTATACAGAGATTGCGTGAAAATTAAAATGAGATACGGTGTGATGCCCAGCAACTTTAAGATGAATTGTTTTAAGCATTAGGGAAAATGTGTAATGTTTGGAACTTAATAAACCCTAGGAGATCGCACAGAGCCTTTGTCTTTAAAATCATTCAATCTTGAATCAACAGGTAAAAATGCTTTGGCACAAAGGTAAGAGAGATAGAAGCTAATGCTGTCTACCCTTTGAAGAGAACCCCATTTGGGCCACAGAGCCACTCTTCGTCAAGGTCATGGAAGTGGTCCCCTCCTTGCACTCTTAAATTCTGCCAAAGTAACAGAAATCAAGACGATTTATAGAGTCTGCTTTGTGACGACCGAGAAACTTTGGCCTCTCCCTAGAAGGTCATCCAAAACAACACAGGATTCTTCTTAAAAGTCCATGTCATGTGGTTGACTTATAGATACAGATATAAAGGATGAACATGCAAAAAGCCCCAACATTTTCAAGCAGTCAATTAAGACTCTCAAAAATATGGAGACAAAGATTTTTTTTCACTGCTGGCCCACTTACAAGTATTCTGAAGAGAAGTTTTATTAACTCCCATGGAGGCACAAGCCACTGTGGCAAATACAAGAAATAAAAAGAGGTAAGAAATGCAGCCTCTGTCCTCCAGTTATCTTCAAGACAACTGGAAGAACAAAATTTATTACACAATAAGCACAATGCAAAGAAGCTACACTTTTATTTGTCCCAATGTATTCATTGAGAAAATATGATGAATCTTAGGAACGTATGTCTACTTGAACCCAATGAATGGTGACATTTAAAAAATAAAAGCAGAGCCCGGGTACTTGGCATGAGAGAAAGCAGCAGAAATTTAAGAAGCCTATGCATAATGTAGGCAAATGTACTCAGTGTAGTTTCTTTATCAGCAGGCATAAATCTCCTAAGGAGGAAGGAGTTCTTTTCATGGATGTGTTGGAGAAAGAATTTAAAACCCTAAAGACACCGGAAGACATATAACCAGTCAATTACATAACCTTGCTGCAATTTATAATTTGAAGTTTAGAACTATGACTACAAATTCATCCTATTTTTATTGGTGCTCTGAGACCAAAGATGAAACAATAAAATATTCACTAACTGACCAATTGTGGTGAATTCTGAACTCTTACTATCATTGCATGTATAAGATGTTTTTTCTTATGCATGCATAAATTATATTCATTCATATATATTTCACATGTATATAAAGTATAATAGACAAGAGAAATTTTTATTAAATTACTATTTTATTTTTATTAAATTACTATTATATTTTTATATTATATTTTTATTAAATTTTATTATATTACTATTATATTTTTATTAAATTACTATCTCAGCACAAATAATCAACTTGGTTATTCAGGCTACACAGATTTTTTCAGTACCTTAAAGGGCTAAATGAATGCTTCTCTTATCACTATGCTGTCTCTGACGTATCAGCTGGAAGACTACATTCTATCCAGTGTTATGTTGGCCGTGCAGCAATGATATAATGATCAAGCTGAGGGTTAATTCAATCCATATATCCTGTGGGATTGGCAGTAGGAGAAACAGGCAAAATGGACTTTGACAACCAAAGCACAATTTCAAAAATTACTAACTACATGTATAATTTTATTAAACAACAGTGTCAAGCAGCTGGATTAGGAAGAGCTAATAGGTTATTGTTCGTAAAAAGTCAATTAGGAATCAGTGGCATCTAATAAAGCTGATTTTTCAGGATGTCTATCAACATCATATTTTTTATAATTTGGGAAGGTCACATTTTGCTCACCTTATTAAAAAGATTCAAAGTATATGAATTTTGATGAAGGTATTCACTGTACAAATGAGTCATCAGTGTGAAGACCAATCATTAAAATTTCATGCTCCCTAATATTGAGGAAGGTGTAAGTTGTATGCTGGCCTTCACTCACCACCTTATTTTCATTTTATTTATACTGCATTTATACTGCCTGATTAAATTATTTTGTTATTTCTCTAAACATGGCAACTTTATGCAATTTAATTTTGACTACCATATCCACAATGTATTTCCTTGATGATGTGGTCTAAGAATCTGAATATATTCATCGAATCTCAAAATATTGAACCTTTAAGTTCTCCTTGGTATCAGTAGCTCCCAATGCAAGTATCTTTAATTTGCTAAATGCTTTGCTTGTGTTTCCTAACAGTCCCTAACCACAGAACCAGAGCATTCACCAACTGTAATTACAATTCACAATTCATCTTTCGTAGAACCTGATCAAGAGACATTGCAAAATAATTTTCAGAAATGCAATTTTTATCACATTCTTTACTATCTATCAATATAATTCATAACTGTCATTTTAAAGCTTTAATTTCCTGGTGGATATTGCATTATTGCACACCCAGGATAAAGGATTAGGAAAAGCCACATCCCTTAGCGTGCACGTTTCGGCAGACAGACGTCTGCTTTTCAGAGCTTTGCCCACTAAGCTGATCATTCTCAATCCCATGCCGTCCTAAAGCTAATTTCCACACCCTCTTTCTCATGCCCATCCGGAAAGAGGTGCAAGAGCTTAAAACTAGGAAATCATCTTAAGTGAATTTCCATATAATTTAACTCTTGACTGCTCTGCTGTTCTTACAGGTTTTCATAAAAATTGACAGGTCAAGAATTTAAATAAAATAAAAGTATATATGTGAAGCATACAGTATCAGTCAGCCTTTCGAATTTTTTATAGCCTGATTTTCCTGACCAGTGCCCTTTCATATACAGAAATCAACCTTATTTTTTCCAAAAATTCAGAAACATGAAACAAAATTATACTGGGATGTGTGATAGTGTCTGGGATCTCTAAATAGGGAAAGAACAAATATTGAAATGAAATACTGAAGGAAAGGAAGTTTTAGGGAGAGAGTTTTAGAGCCTGCTTTTTATCCAGTTATTAATTTCCTCCCAGTTTCTGATCACATCTAGGAAATCTCTTACCATGATGTATGTAATATGTTCATGTATCTCCAATTCTTGTCTTAATGAGAATATGATATGTTTATAGAAAGAGAGCTACATCAGAAACTTTACAATATTGAGATAAATTCATACAAAAAAATGCATATATACCATCCTAAAGTACTGTGTGAGAGAGTAGAAAGGCTGGATAATTCCAGGGACATGAGATGAGGCATGTCTATTGATTTCAAACACACAAAATGATCAACTTACATAGTAGGCTCTGCTACTGCTGCTGCTAAGTCGCTTCAGTCATGTCCAACTCTGTGTGACCCCACAGACGGCAGCCCACCAGGCTCCCCCGTCCCTGGGATTCTCCAGGCAAGAACACTGGAGTGGGTTGCCATTTCCTTCTCCAATGCAGGAAAGTGAAAAGCGAAAGTGAAGTCGCTCAGTCGTGTCCAACTCTTGACCCCATGGACTGCAGCCCACCAGGCTCCTCCGTCCATGGGATTTTCCAGGCAAGAGTACTGGAGTGGGGTGCCATTGCCTTCTCCAACATAGTAGGCTCTATTAGGACGTAAAGAGACTAACTGAGTTGATCATCTGCTCTCAAGTTTGAGGGGAAAAAAAAAGACATGTTCAGCAGTCAGAAAAATTCCAAGCAACACAGTATAAATTGAGTATTGGTTGTTGTTCAGTCGCTAAGTCATGCCAGACTCTTTGCAACCCCATGGACTGCAGCGTGCCAGGCTCTTCTGTCCTCCACTATCTTCTGGAGTTTGCTCAAAGTCATGTCCATGCTATCTAACCATCTCATCCTCTGCTGCCCACTTCTCTTTTTGCCTTCAATCTTTCCTGGCATCAGGGTCTTCACAGTGAGTCAGCTCCTCGCATCAGGTGGCCAAAGTATTGGTATTACTGTCAAATTGAGTATTACTAACTGTCAAATTATATGCTAAATACCGTACTATTGAAAGTATGGTTTTGATGGAGGAAAACAAATTTTGATGAAAATAGTAACACTTTCTAAAGGAGGTGATATTTGAGTCAGAAATTAATAAGTAGATAGGAGTATTTTATCATTATCATATCACTTTTCTACCCCGTTGACTTCAGCTAAATCAATGCTATCCTTTCTAAAGTTTATCAACAAAAGAGCTGTCAATAAAAAAAATTAAAATTATTGTTATTTTGGACATACATCTAGTTACTTAAATGATGTTTGTGCCAATCTTGTAGATGATAAGTTGTGTTTTGGTTGATTTTTTTGTTTTGGGGTTTTTGTTTTTGTTTTTTTTTTTGCTTTACTATGATGAATTTGAAATGTGATGATTTTCAGACCTAAAAACACAAAAAAGTTAAAGTCAGGGAAAGAATGACTAGAGGCATATTACCCTGACCCATTCTTTCTAACAGAAACTGATTTATATTCTGTTCCTGATTGTGATTGTTTGCTCCTCTATGGAAAAAATTGATTTTATCCTGCAGTTCAAGCTTGGGTAAGTCAAAAAACAAAGTGAAATCAGCGAAAGTTATAAATGACCCAAGGCTATGGAAAAATCTTTTTATTGCAAACAGAACTCACTCCCCACTCTCTAGAAGTTTTCATGAGTAAATATGTGGTAATATCCTTAGAATTTTGGATGAGGATTCCCAGGGCCATGACACAGCAAAATACAGAGTCTTATGAAGCTTTCTAACATGGGAATTTTTTTTTTTTACTTTATTTTACTTTCAGTTCAGTTCAGTTTTACTTTACAGTACTGTATTGGTTTTGCCATACATCAACATGAATCCGCCACAGGTGTACGTGAGTTCCCAATCCTGAACCCTCCTCCTACCTCCCTCCCCATACCATCTCTCTGGGTCATCCCAGTGCACCAGCCCCAAGCATCCTGTATCCTGCATCGAACCTAGACTGGCGATTCATTTCTTACATGATATTATACATGTTTCAATGCCATTCTCCCAAATCATCCCACCCTCTCCCTCTTCCACAGAGTCCAAAATGGAATTTAGAATGATGGTAACGATTACCCTGTATGCGAGACAGCAAAAGAGACACAGATGTATAGAACAGACTTTTGGACTCCATGGGAATGTTTATAGAGTCTGCTAATTACTGGATTTTTCCTCCTAAATGGCCAGAGCTAACTTACCCTTGACAACACTGAGTAATTTAAGTGCCATGTGAACTAAAGGAAAAGAAGTAAGGCCTTTGGCAACTGAAGAGTAACTTCAGAGACCATTAGAGATGTTTCAAGAGAATTAAAGTGAGGATCACCATGTTCTGTGCAATGCAATCATTTTTTCCCTGTATTTCAGTGAAGTTTTCTGACAAATGCATGGTAAAATGGCGTCTGTTTTGGGAGTTATGACAAAATAGTGAATATATATTCATGGTATAAGAAGTGTCCAAGGAACCCTAAGAAGTCATGGTGTATGGAGTATGTCTGAGTTAACTGAATGCAATCTCATTTTCCTTTTTTTTCCCAAATATTCATGTTCTTGCATAAACATGTTCATTATGTGTAAAATCCTTATATAAAATGTCAAAAAATGAACCCAAACAAACAAAAAACCCATGTCATTCTCTTCTACTTCCATTATCTGAGAGTTATTCTCATGCCCACTGCACTTTCCACCACATTCAGCATCTTCTCACAGTCCTCTTAAGAGTTACTATATATCCTGTCATCCAGGTCCAGTGAAGGTGTGTGATTATTACTAAGAACAAAGCAAGTACCCTTAATAAAAAGACTGTATCTAGATACTGGGGTGAGACAGTCTTAAATGATTAGTATTCCACTTCCTACCTGCATACCATTTTAAACTCAATAAACTAAATTAGACTGAATGACTATTCTGTTTTTGCATTGGTTTACTTCTTTTGTATTGTTCAACTAATCTTTTCTTCCAATAATTGGGCTTTTGTATCAGACTGCTTATAAAGTATAAAATAAACTAGGAGTAAGAAAGAATCAAGCATTTTTCATAATATATAGAAATAGGGAAAACAGCCTCCCACTGTTTCATGATTTATTTTCAGCCAGTCCACCTGTAACATATTGAGGGCTGAGTAAATACAAAATGTCACCTCTTCCTGTCTGTTTCCTTCCAACTACCTTCCTTCTCCTCTTCCCTTAGAATCCTGAAATGTAAGATTTCATGATCACTATCTTCCAAATTGCCTCTCACTATCACATTCTCATTCCTGCCCTCTTGATTCTTGGAATGGGTCAAGAATATCCTGCTGCCTACCACATTTCTCTAGGTTATTTGTCAGAAAAGAAGGGTAAAATCCAATCACAACAAATGAGTGTGTTCTACTAACTCTACGAGCTATTCTCCACAGTTTTTAAAAGCATAACATAGTGAATCTATTTAAAAGACATGGCCCGTGCCTATACAACAATTTCCAGAGTTCAGTCCTGATTGAATATGTATACTTTAATAATGGAAAAAAATTAGACTTCAACCATTTATAAAATACTGTGCATTTATCCTACATGCTCAAAACATTTAGCCAAATTATAAACAACATTTTACTTTACCACTCATAATTTTCAGCTATTATTTAATGCATATAGTTTACTTATTTCCTATTTCTATACTATCCATAAACATTTAAATACCAGGTATTTTTAAAATATGTTTATTCATATTTATTTACTGCTTATATTCTTTAATGAATAAATCATCTGCAAAAGTATTATGAGGAATTTTTGCTTCCAGTAATGTCAGACAATCTTTAATACACTTCAAAAGTTTAAAATCCTACAGAATATATTTTTCTGACAGCTCTGTAAATCACACAGTACTTCTACAACATCACCATAAATTCAGAAATTAAGGAGACTCCTTCTAAATTACCCATAGGGTAAAGAATAAATATGAAGATTACTAGAAAGTATTATAACTATAAAACTGCTTTCCCAACATTTTAATATGAAGCTTTTAATATGAAATTTATTCTTTTTAAATTTGAGATAAATGTTTCTGTAATTAATTTTCAGAAAAAAATGAAAAGAATATAAAAGATAAGGATAGAAACATGAAATATCCTATAAACATGCTCTAAATAGGTAAGTAAAATCTAGAATAGCTCTTTGAAAAAAATTAATAAAACTGATAAACTCATGGGAACACTGATCAAGACAAAAGACAAAACAGAAACAATCAATATCAGAAATGACAGTGTACATCATTATTAATCTCAAAGATGTAACAAAGATAATAACAACAGGGACGTCCCCAGTGGTCCAGCGGTTAAGACTCTGAGCTTTCATTGCAGGAGGCATGGGTTCTATCCCTGGACTGGGAACTAAGATCCCATTAGATAAAGGATGATGCCAAATATATATATGGGAAAATTTCAATGATTATGGATTATAGATTAAATAGATTAATCTTAGAAAATATGTATATATATATATATATATAATTTTTTCTTCCATTTCTAGTTTGTTGAGTGTTTTTGCCATGAAAATGTGTTGGACTTTGTCAAATGGCTTTTATGCATTGAGATGATCATATATGGTTTTTTTCTTTACTCTGTTGCTATTACATACTCTGGTAATGTAGACTGAGTTTCAAATATTGAGCCCACCCTCTCCCCTCCACTCTGGATATTTCTATGGCTCGAATCTTTACTCATTTCCATCTGTTTTTTAAATACCACCAGTTACTAACGTCTACTGTGACCATTGCACTAGTCCTGATTTATTCCTTTTTTTTTTTTCCTATAAAATAGGATGTCTAGAAATGGATTCTTTTAGTTTTAATTTATGTTGAAATGTCCTAATTTTCTCTTCATGTCTGATGGTGGTTTCACAAAATACAAACATCTTGGCTGAATATTTTCACGGTTTTGAATAAGTACCTCTGCTGCCTGCTAGCCTACATTTTGATGATGAAAAATCAATGCTAATCTTCTTGATCTCCCCAAAATACAAAGTCCCCTTTGTCTCCCGCTGGTCTTAAGATTTTGTCTTTAACTTTGTCTTTCAGCCACTTGACCATGATGAATCTAAGTGTGGTTCCCAAGTGTGGTTCATTGAGTTTCTTCAAGGTATAAAGTATATTTTATATTTTAATATTAATATTAATTAAAATATTAATATTTTAAATCAAATTTGGAAAAATTTAGTTTGGTCATTATTCCTTCAAATATTTTTTCTTCTCCCTTTTTCTCTTTTCTAGTTTTTATTTTATACATATTTTTAAATGCTTAACATTCCCCATCAATATTTCAATATCTTTCACATTATTACTTGAGTTATACAGTTTCTATTTACATATCCTCAAATTCACTGACTTTTCTGTTAATTCAAATCTATTGTTGACATCAATTAATTAATTTTCCATTTAAGTCACTATAATTTTTAGCTCCCAATTAATATTTTTTTATAGACTCTATTTCTCTTTTATTTTTCTTAATTGCTATGAAAGTGCTGCACTCAGTACACCAACAAATTTGGAAAACTCAGCAGTGGCCACAAGACTGGAAAAGGTCAGTTTTCATTCCAATCCCAAAGAAAGACAATGCCAAAGAATGCTCAAACTACCACACAACTGCACTCATCTCACATGCTAGTAAAGTAATGGTCAAAATTCTCCAAGCCAGGCTTCAGCAATACATGAAACGTGAACTTCCAGATGTTCAAGCTGGTTTTAGAAAAGGCAGAAGAGCCAGAGATTAAATTGCCAACATCTGCTGGATCATCAAAAAAGGAAGAGAGTTCCGGAAAAATATCTATTTCTGCTTTATTGACTATGCAAAACCTTTGACTATGTGGATCACCACAAACTGTAGAAAATTCTTAAAGAGGGGAATACCAGGCCACCTGACCTGCCTCTTGAGAAATCTGTATGCAGGTCAGGAAGCAACAGTTAGAACTGGACATGGAACAACAGACTGGTTCCAAATTGGGAAAGGAGTACGTCAAGGCTGTATATTGTCACCCTGCTTATTTAACTTATATGCAGAGTACATCATGAGAAACACTGGGCTGGAAGAAGCACAAGCTGGAATCAAGATTGCCGGGAGAAATATCAATAACCTCAGATATGGAGATGACACCACCCTTATGGCAGTAAGTGAAGAGGAACTAAAAAGCCTCTTGATGAACGCGAAAGAGGAGAATGAAAAAGTTGGCTTAAAGCTCAACATTTAGAAAACGAAGATCATGGCATCTGGTCCCATCACCTCATGGGAAATAGATGGGGAAACAATGGAAACAGTGTCAAACTTTATTTTGGGGGGCTCTAAAATCGCTGCAGATGGTGATTGCAGCCATGAAATTAAAAGACGCTTACTCCTTGGAAGGAAAGTTATGACCAAACTAGACAGCATATTGAAAAGCAGAGACATTACTTTGCCAACAAAGGTCCGTCTAGTCAAGGCTATGGTTTTTCCAGTGGTCATGTATGGATGTGAGAGTTGGACCGTGAAGAAAGCTGAGTGCCAAAGAATTGATGCTTTTGAACTGTGGTGTTGGTGAAGACTCTTGAGAGTCCCTTGGACGGCAAGGAGATCCAACCAGTCCATTCTGAAGGAGATCAACCCTGGGATTTCTTTGGAAGGAATGATGCTAAAGCTGAAACTCCAATACTTTGGCCACCTCATGCGAAGAGTTGACTCATTGGAAAAGACTCTGATGCTGGGAGGGATTGGGAGCAGGAGGAGAAGGGGACGACAGAGGATGAGATGGCTGGATGGCATCACCGACTCGCTGGACATGAGTCTGAGTGAACTCCAGGAGTTGGTGATGGACAGGGAGGCCTGGCGTGCTGCGATTCATGGGGTCGCAAAGAGTCGGACGTGACTGAGCAACTGAACTGAACTGAATTGTTGATTACCTGTCACCACACATTGCTTGAATACTGTGAACATATTTTCATTCAGTTACTTGGGCATTTTTATAGCATCTGCTTTCAAGTTTTTGTCTGCTAAACCCAACATCTGTGTCCACTTGGTTTTAGTTTTGAGTGGCTGATATTTTCTTAATTATAATCACACATTTCTGTTTCTTTGCATATCTAAGAATGTGGGTTGAGAACCCTACAATATAAATAATGTATCAGATAAAGTGGTATTCTGTTTTATTTTTCTGAGGGCTGTTGCTTCCTTACTCTAGGAATATGCCTTTACTTAAACTAAAATGTCTGACCCACGAGTACAGCTCCTGGTATATGATGTGATGTCTTGGTTTTTCCATTCCTTTTTTCTCCTAGATTTCTGAGCTATGTGTCAACTGAAGGACTTAAAGTTTCTCTCACTGCCAACACCTCCCAGATACATTTCTGGAGGATCTGCTGTGAGCTCCCACTCCAGACCGTAGAATCCATCCAGGAAAGCTGTGGGCATCTGCTGCATGCCTGAACTGAGGCTGTCAACACCAGCTGGTAAAGCTGTGGGGAATCTCTCTCACCTTGTGTCAAGTCCTCCACCTCAGACAAATAAATACGTTGGGATTTTGCTTCTCACCCAAATAGAGTCCGTTACCTCTTGCTGGCAAAGCTGCTTGGTTTTCACTGCCAACCACAAAGAAGCTGTCTTTAATTCTGTCCAAGGCTGGGTGGAAGCACAAGCACTCCCAGACAGAATAGTCAAGTTGAGCATCTTTCCCTAGCACAGCAGCAGTTTCTCATGAGTAAACAATTCTCAACTGATAGTCGGCCTTTTATCACTTCCCTGGGTCTTCAAATGATTGTAAAAATGTTTCCAGTTTTATACTAGACTTAATGGACTATGATAAACATTCCTTTTCATACATATTCAATTCTTTTGTTCCTGCCTCCTTTTGCCAGAATATTTAGAAAAAAAAGTTTAACAGTTTCAAAATCATATTCTAAGCTTAGGCAATAGGCTAGGAGAGAATGCAGGGGGAGAAAAACACAAATCTGTGATTCACTTGAAAGAACCACGCTCACACACATTAAGTGAGCTTTCATGGTTTCCTGAAAAGTATGACATTTTTGTCAATTTACCTTCCAACTCTTCCTAACTGTACTAGTCAGGATTCTCCAGACAAAGAACCACAGGAGATTTTATATATACATATAACGACTGCTATGATAGTCACCACCTAGGTGTGTCTCACAGGAGGATCCTAGAACACTTAACAGATTAATGGCATTTCATAGAATCCATAGGAGTTCCACTATTAGGGTTTCATAACACTCAAGTGTACCATTTGTGGCTGAAGAATATTGGAGAGAATTAACATGAAGCCAATCAAAGCGTCCTGCCACATTATGTATAAATGGACCCTAAATCTCTCCTTTACACATTTAAGTCTTTGGCTAATATTATTTAAGTAATGTTCTCTTTCATGGTAAAACATTTCAGAGTAATCCAGCGGGTTCATGAACACAAAATTTTCCACTATATTAAACTGCTCCTATCTTTAATCCTCTAGCCTTTTTTATAACTTTTCTTGTTCACCATTAATTTTTAGCTGTTTTGGTTTGTTTGTCTTTTTGTTTGGAAGTCTTTTTCTTTTGAACATGTACTGAATAGTTGAGATGAAAGATGTGTTCAGGTTGATCATAATAACGAGTCGTTTTGATCATGTGTAAATAGGATTCTGAGCAGGAAGCACTGGAGAACTGTTTCTGCTGATAAGACAACATGCTGTAGGAGTGAAATTTCATGGCTGTATTTTCCTGAGCACATTGAAACTAGAAACCGCCAAAAGTTATGTAGGGCTAGTCTCAGTCTCTTGTTTATTCTGCCAAGAATGATTGGATGGTTTTGGACTATTGGAGTGTCCCTCAAGTAGAACCATACCAAACAACTTCTGCCATTTCCAGTTCTCAATTCAAAACCAGCATCGTGAGTCTGAGGGGTGGGATATACAGTCCTATAAATGACTACTCATGGAGACAGAACACATTGTCACCAGTGGGAACATACATTATTTTAAACACTGCCATTTGGGAAGAATGCAGTTCAAATAACTGTATTTGGTCATAAAGGAAATCATGCACCAATTCCACTACACATACAAATATCTCTATGCAGACAACTGCACTGCTCCATGAGATGAATGTAATTTCAAAGGAGTTTCAGTTCAGTTCAGTTGAATCACTCAGTCATGTCTGACTCTTTGCAACGCCATGGACTGCAGCATGCAAGGTCTCCCTGTCCAACACCGACTCCTGGAGTTTACTCAAACTCCTGTCCATTGAGTCGATGATGCCATCCAGCCATCTCACCCTTGGTCGTCCCCTTCTCCTCCGGCCTTCAATCTTTCCCAGGATCAGGGTCTTTTCAAATGAGTCAGTTCTTCACATCAGGTGGCCAAAGTATTGGGGATTCAGCTTCAGCTTCAGTCCTTCCAATGAATATTCAGGACTGATTTCCTTTAGGATGGACTGGTTGGGTCTCCTTGCAGTCCAAGGAACTCACAAGAGTCTTCTCCAACACCACAGTTCAAAAGCATCAATTCTTCCACACTCAGCTTTCTTTATAGTCCAGCTCTCGCATCCATACACGACTACTGGAAAAACCATTGCTTTGACTCTACGGACCTTTGTTGGCAAAGCAATGTCTCTGCTTTTTAAAATGCTGTCTAGGTTGGTCATAGCTTTTCTTCCAAGGAACAAGTGTCTTTTAGTTTTATGGCTACAGTCACCATCTGCACTGACGTTGGAGCCAAAAAAAACAAAGTCTCTCACTGATTCCACTGTTACCCCATCTATTTCCCATAAAGTAATGGGAGCAGATGCCATGATATTAGTTTTTGAATGCTGAATTTTAAGCCAGCTTTTTCACTCTCCTCTTTCACTTTCATCAAGAGGCTCTTTAGTTCTACTTCACTTTCTGCCATAAGGGTGGTGTCATCTGCATATCTGAGATTATTGATATTTCTCCGGCAATCTTGATTCCAGCTTGTGCTTCTTCCAGCCCAGTGTTTCTCATGATGTACTCTACATATAAGTTAAATAAGCAAGGTGACAATATACAGCCTTGACATACTCCTTTCCTGATTTGGAACCAGTCTGTTGTTCCATGTCCAGTTCTAGCTGTTGCTTTTTGACCTGCCTACAGATTTCTCAGGAGACAGGTCAGGTGCTCTGGTATTCCCATCTCTTTGAGAATTTTCCACAGTTTGTGATGATCCACACAGTCAAAATCTTGGGCATAGTCAATAAAGCAGAAGTAGATGTTTTTATGGAACTCTCTTGCTTTTTTGATGATCCAACAGATGTTGGCAATTTGGTCTCTGGCTCTTCTGCCTTTTCTAAAACCAGCTTGAACATCTGGAAGTTCACGTTTCATGTATTGCTGAAGCCTGGCTTGGAGAATTTTGACCATTACTTTACTAGCATGTGAGATGAGTGCAATTGTGTAGTAGTTTGAGCATTCTTTGGCATTGCCTTTCTTTGGGATTGGAAGGAAAACTAACCTTTTCCAGTCTTGTGGCCACTGCTGAGCTTTCCAAATTTGCTGGCATATTGAGTGCAACATTTTCACAGCCTCATCTTTCAGGATTTGAAATAGTTGAACTGGAATTCCATCACCATCATTAGCTTTGTTCATAGTGATGCTCCTTAAGGCCCACTTGACTTCACATTCCAGGATGTCTGGCTCTAGGTGAGTGATCACACCATCGTGATTATCTGGGTCGTGAAGATCTTTTTTGTATAGTTCTTCTATGTATTCTTGCCACCTCTTCTTAATATCTTCTACTTCTGTTAGGTCCATGCCATTTCTGTCCTTTATTGGGCCAATCTGCATGAAATGTTCCTTTGGTAACTCTAATTTTCTTGAAGAGATCTCTAGTCTTTCCCATTCATTTTCCTCTATTTCTTTGCACTGATCACTGAGGAAGGCTTTTTTATCTCTCCTTGCTATTCTTTGGAACTCTACATTCAAATGGGTATATCTTTCCTTTTCTCTTTTGCCTTTTGCCTCTCTTCTTTTCATAGCTGTTTGTAAGGCCTCCTCAGACAACCATTTTGCCTTTTTGCATTTCTTTTTTTTGGGGATGGTCTTGATCCCTGTCTCCTATATAATGTCATGAACCTCCGTCCATAGTTCTTTAGGCACTCTGTCTATCAGATCTAATCCCTTGAATCTATTTCTCACTTCCACTGTATAGTTGTAAGGGATTTGATTTAGGTCATACTTGAATGGTCTAGCAGTTTTCCCTACTTTCTTCAATTTAAGTCTGAATTTGGCAATGAGTTCACGATCTGAGCCACATTCAGCTCCAAGTCTTGTTTTTGCTGACTGTATAGAGCTTCTCCATCTTTGGCTGCCAAGAATATAATCAATCTGATTTTGGTATTGACCATCTGGTGATGTCCATTTGTAGAGTCCTCAAAGGAATTTAGGGCACAATGTTCAACAAACTATTGATTACACCTGAAAAAATTATTCTCATGAGACTCAATTCTCAGGTGAGGTGTCGGGAGACACCTCATTCATTTTGAAACCTTTACCTCTTTGTACATAGGAACTTTTACTAGAATAGTTTCTGGTGTCATTGGTCAACCTTGATTGAATAATTTTTTGTTGTTGTTTTTTGTTTTTTGTTTTTTTTTTACTTGGAATGAATTTTCATCATTCCCTCACTGACTTTATCAGTCAATAGTAGTCACGGTATATTTCAGTCAATTTGATCTTTCTAAATTAAGTCAATTAGACAAATGATGAAGCTAAGAATTTTTTGGTTGTCTCTGATAACAACATTCAAATATTGGATTTCCATATTAGTTTCCTTCCTCTGCAGGCTCCCTGGTGGTTCAGTGGTAAAGAATCTCCTGCAATGCAGGAGACATGGGTTTGATCCCTGAGTTGGGACGATCCCCTGGAGGAGAAAATGGCAACCCACTCTAGTATTCTTGCCTGGGAAATCCCAGGGTCAGAGAAGCCTGGTGGGCTACAGTCCATGTGGTCACAAAAGAGTCAGACACAACTTAGCAACTAAACAATAACAACCCCTTCTTCTGCATCCTAAAGTTTTTATCACATGCCCAAGGAATGGAGACTACTATTATGATTTAGTAATTCCACATGTAAAATGAAATTCATCATTCAAAAGAATTATCACATGACCTGACAGCGCTTTATCATATAATTGTATCATCCCTTTATATAACCAAGGAGTAATAGAAATAATAATAGCAATCCTCTTTCACAGAGATTATTTTATATAATCATCACAATAACGCTATGAAAAATGTACTAATTACCCTGAGCTACAATGCCAGAAAAGAAAATAGAATCCAAGTCTATCATAGTATAAAGTCTGTTTTCTTAACCACTTGAAAGAAACATTTGAGATAAATTAACAGTTCTCCAGGAAAGATTAGCCTTGATAATGTCACTTTCAGTGATGTGTGTAGAGGGGGTTGAAAGTGACAAGACACCTAGAAAGACTGGAGCAAAAAAAAAAAAAAAAATACCATAGGATTCCCTATGCCATTTATGAAGAAAATAATTTTCAGATGTGTTAAACAATTTCCCCCAATCATAGAGCTATTATCTGAAGCTCCATACCACTTTAAATAAGACCTCTGAATCCTCAGATTCCAATTTTTCAGACTCTTCCAATTTTCACTGTTATCTCCATTTCTACAAAAGAGGGAGTTAGAACAGATGAGAAATAAAGCGAAGGATATTCTCAGCCGTGAAACTGTACAGCAAGTATCAGACCCCTCTGAAAAGATCATACAAGCCTTCAACGATACACGAGCACTTCATGTGATTTGGAGTGTCTCAGAAAACAATACTGAATTTTGACATGAAAAAGAAATTGTGTGTCAGCTAAGCTGCACCTGTGTCAAGGCTGTGAAAGCTCTAAGTGAGGAAACATAGGGTTCCATCACTGATCCATTACTTGCTAGCGGAGAAACTTCTCTCAAGTTACTTTACTTCACTAGACCTTAATAGTTACAGAAGCATAATGCTGTTGAGTGAATTAGATATGATGATCCATGTGAAGTGGTCAGTACACTGTTCCATACATCAGTTCAGTTCAGTTCAGTCGCTCAGTCGTGTCCGACTCTTTGCAACCCCATGAACTGCAGCACGCCAGGCCTCCCTGTTGATCACCAACTTCCAGAGTTCACCCAAACCCACATTCATCGAGTCGGTGATGCCATCCAGCCATCTCATCCTCTGTTGTCCCCTTCTCCTCCTGCCCCCAATCCCTCCCAGCATCAAAGTCTTTTCCAATGAGTCAACTCTTCGCATGAGGTGGCCAAAGTACTGGAGTTTCAGCTTTAGCATCATTCCTTCCAAAGAACACCCAGGACCGATCTCCTTTAGAATGGACTGGTTGGATCTCCTTGCAGTCCAAGGGACTCTCAAGAGTCTTCTCCAACACCACAGTTTAAAAGCATCAATTCTTTGGCACTCAGCTTTCTTCATAGTCCAACTCTCACATCCATACATGACCACTGGAAAAACCATAGCCTTGACTAGACAGACTTTTGGTGGCAAAGTAATGTCTCTGCTTTTCAATATGCTATCTAGGTTGGTCATAACTTTCCTTCCAAGGAGTAAGCATCTTTTAATTTCATGGCTGCAATCACCATCTGCAGTGATAGTGGCTACTTAATACTTGTTAGCTGCTGCTGTTGCTTTAATATGAACCAAGGGAAATTGTCACATCTAAACAAGATGCTTTGTAAGTAGTGAAAATAACATTCTTTGACTTAACCACAATGAGATACTATTTATTGTGCTGATTCAAATGTAACATTATAAACCTACTAGAAGAAATGTGATAAATATCTATAGAGAGACATTTATAACCCATGAGATCAAACCAGGGAAACAGTGTAGCCAAGGCACATTTTGGCTTACAAGTGATGGAGTGCAGTAGCAATTTCAATTTCTTGACTCAAGTATTAGTGCAAAGTAACAAAGAAAATCAGAAATGAAAAATCCTCATTTAATAAAACTTAAACACAACTGCCATCACCATCCACAATATCTGAGTATAGCTGCAAAGCTCAGCAAAGACAACAGAGAAAAGTAACCTGAGGTGGTGACCAAAAGAAGTAAAAATCGGTCTGATCTCAAATTTCTCCATGGCAAAATAAAATTCTAGGAGACAGAGAGCTCTAATACAAAGTATGGAGTGAAAGTATAAACCAAAAATTTTATAAACAGCCAAACTGTCACTTTAAATAAAAAGTCATAAAATGAAAAAAATTAAATCCAATAACCTATAAATCCTTCCTTTAAAAAAAGGACAAAATTCAACTAATCAAAAAATGACTAAAAATATTACTATTAAAAGTTTGCAGTGTCATGGAATTTACTTTACTTTAGTGTAAACTAAAACAAATATGTCATTTATGGGTAAAGAACAGAATGTTTGTGTCAAAGGTCATACATAATAATGCAGCTATGAAACAAAAGTTGTAAGGAAAGACATAAGAAAATGGAAGATAGTATAAACATACAATTTCATCTTTTACAGAAAAGAGATGAGTGGTGTGAATAATAAAGATGATAAATACAAGCATAAAGAGTAAAAAAGTTTCATATACTAAAATTAGGTAGTAAATTAAGAGAGGCATACAAAGGGAATAGAAATATATTTACTGCACTCTTCCTCATGGTGTGAATAAATTTTTACTACATAAAAAAGCAACTTGAGTAAAGTACAGAATTGTTTTTGTAGATTTAATGCAAGCCTAATTAATATTCCTGGGTTTATTTTTCAGAAATTTCCTCTCTTATTCTAGAATCCATGCAGCAACACAAAGGACCAAGAACTTCCAAGGATATTTGAAAGCAGATTAACAAATCTGAAAGACTTAACATGACCAGATACCAAGGTTTATTATAAAAAGATAATGTGGCATCAACACAAGCGTTAACTAAATAGTCAATGAAACTCAGTAGCAAATCCTGAAACAGACAGAGCCATATGTGGTTAATGGCCAATGTGGCCCTACAATGCAATGGCAGAAATACTGCATTTTTCAGTAAGTAATTTTGTGTCAACTAGTGCATTAGTCTTCTATGGCACAATAAAAAAAAAAAATTTACCACACATGTACTGGCTTAAAACAACCCAAATTTATTACTCATCTTTTCTGTGGGTACTGATACAGGTAAGCTGGGACCTTTGTTCAGGGCCTCACATAGGAGGATGCACAGGAGCTGATAGTCAGGGCTGGAGACTCATTTAAGGCTCTGGGTCATGGTTGTTGCTGGAATTCACTTCCTTTTGGTTGTTGGGCTCAAGCCCTCATTTGATAGAGACTGCTTTACCCTCACATATGGGCCCCTCTCGAAAATAGAAGTACACTCCTTCACAGTCAACAGGAAAATTTCTCTCATACTTTGGAGCTCTTCCTTCAAAAAGGGCAAAGGCTCTCTGAAGAGCTCATCTGATTAGATCAGTGCCAGTTAAAATAGTCTCCATTCTAATTAAATCAAAGTTAGCTTAATGACATCTGAAAAATCACTTTACCTTTTTTCTGTAACATAGCCTAATCAATGACCGAGAGGAGACTTGCTAGGCACAAAAGGCTGGAATCTCAGAGGGCATATCAGAATTTTCCACCACAATGAGATACACCTAGAGACCAAAAAAAAAGTTAAATCCTTATCTCGAACTATAAACAAAATTCAATTCTTATCTTACCTTATAAACAAAAATCAAGAAATTTCAGATTTGGGTGGGGAAAAAAATCATGCTTTAACAAAAGTGGAGAACAGTACATTAGTGATTGTGGTTTTGGCAAATAGCTCATTAAGATAGAAAAATATACTAACAAAGAAAAATGATAAGCTGACTATTTCAAAGTTAAGAACTTCTGTTTATTAAGTCATGTTTGATTCTTTGCAACCCCATAGACTAATATAGTCCATGGAATTCTCTAGGCCAGAATACTGGAGTGGGTAGCCTTTCCCTTCTCTAGGGGATCTTCCCAACCCAGGAATCAAACTGGGGTCTTCTGTGTTACAGGAGGATTCTTTACCAGCTGAGCTATCAGGGAAACCCTTCTGTTTATTAAACCAGAATAAAAATCCAAAGTATGAAAAGACATTTGTAATGTATATATACAACCAACAAAAGACTCTTATATCAACAATATGTAAAGAATTCTTACAAATCACAATAGGAAACAGAAAATTTAGTAGTATGCAGGAAAAAAGACTTGTAAAGGCAATTGAAAAAATATATGCAAATGACAAATAAGCATATGAAATGCACTCAATTTGATTAACAGTCAGAGGAATGAAAATAAAAAATACAATAAAACATAACACTCACTTCAGCTCAGTTCAGTTCAGTCGGTCAGTCGTGTCCAACTCTTTGCGACCCCATGAATCGCAGCACACCAGGCCTCCCTGTCCATCACCATCTCCCGGAGTTCACTCAGACTCACGGCCATCAAGTCCATGATGCCATCTAGCCATCTCATCCTCGGTCATCCCCTTCTCCTCCTGCCCCCAATCCCTCCCAGCATCAGAGTCTTTTCCAATGAGACAACTCTTCACATCAGGTGGCCAAAGTACTGGAGCTTCAGCTTTAGCATCATTCCTTCCAAAGAACATCCAGGGCTGATCTCCTTTAGAATGGACTGGTTGGATCCCCTTGCAGTCCAAGGGACTCTCAAGAGTCTTCTCCAACACCACAGTTCAAAAGCATCAATTCTTCGGCGCTCAGCCTTCTTCACAGTCCAACTCTCACATCCATACATGACCACAGGAAAAACCATAGCCTTGACTAGATGGACCTTAGTCAGCAAAGTAATGTCTCTGCTTTTGAATATACTATCTAGGTTGGTCATAACTTTTCTTCCAAGGAGTAAGCATCTTTTAATTTCATGGCTGCAATCACCATCTGCAGTGATTTTGGAGCCCCAAAAAATGAAGTCTGACACTGTTTCTACTGTTTCCCTATCTATTTTCCATGAAGTGATGGGACCAGATGCCATGATCTTCGTTTTCTAAATGTTGAGCTTTAAGCCAACTTTTTCGCTCTCCTCTTTCACTTTCATCAAGAAGCTTTTTAGCTCCTCTTCACTTTCTGCCGTAAGGGTGGTGTCATCTGCGTATCTGAGGTTATTGATATTTCTCCTGGCAATCTTGATTCCAGCTTGTGCTTCTTCCAGCCCAGCGTTTCTCATGATGTACTCTGCGTATAATACCTATAACATATAGTATAATACCTATAATATATAGTATATATAGTAGTTATATATACCTATGATATATAGCATATATTGTGCATATAATGTATATAACTGTGTGTACATATGTACATATATATACTGTGTGTGTTAAACACACATTTATCAGAAAAGGAAACATTGTTTCTTAAATGTAGGAAAAGATGTTCAAACTCCCTTTTAATAAAAGAAATAAAATTTAAAAACAATTGACAATTTTTCACCTAGTTAAGTGGTAAAGATGATAGATGAATAGATAGGCAGACATACTTCCCACCAGAAAATAGGAAAACAGACTGTCTCATTTACTGTTCATGAAGGATAAGTCAGCAGAATTCAGTGAAAGGTAATTTTTACAATACCCAGTGTGTGTTCACATATACACAAACATAAGTATGGAAATTACTTTGATCTAGCAGAATTTTTCTCCTTAGCAGTTATTTGCTGGTATTCTTTCACCTGTGGGAAATGAGGCATGCACAGATTGTTGCAGCGTGGTTTATACAAACACAAATTGGATGAGACATAAAGACCCATTAATGGAAGACTTGTTAAATAAATTATGTACATCAATAAAGTTGAGAACCCGGTAGGGAGCATTTAAGGGAAAGAGGCAGCTGTATACGTGTTTTAAGTAAAACAGTAGGAATAGATGAATGTGTGTCTATGAGTACATATGCTTGTAAATAAAAATAAATGTGAAATAAGCAACGCTTGTTACTTCTGAGGAGGAACATTGGATAGATGGGAACAAATTAATTTCACATTCTTTGTATACATTTGTGTATTACCTGTTCTACAGAATAAATATCAGAAAAGTAAACAAACATCCAAGTTAATAACAATGAGATGCTGTGCAGAGACTCTAGCCCAGGGCTCTAATCTCTGACTTTTCCTCTAACAATCTGTGACTTAATTAAGGTTAGTTCCTTAACACCTGGACATCCCTATTCTTATCAGGTAGATGAAGAGGGGACTTATAAACAGCATTTTAGGGATCGTTTGATTTCCAGTCATCTATCAAGCTATTCATGTCATAAGACAGATGCAGCAAGACCCAGTGTTTTATGGGTATTGTGGTTTTTGGGTTTTGATGTCTCTCTCTCTCTTTTTTTTAATTGAAACCATCTTCATTGGTCAATATGCTTCCAGCACAGTCTAACGGAGGGAAGAGAGACTTTGCTCAAAAACTCCTTTTATTTTATTCATAATGTAAGTCAGTTGCCATACAAACACTGCCTTCAGTTTCTCCCATATTCTAAAAGAAAGACAATAGTCCAGTCAGAGTATTATTCCTCATTATGTAATTTTTCTATCAAAAGCTTGGGAGGGTTTTAAGTTCTATCTTGATCTGTTTGCTGCTTCATGCGTACGTGCTGTAATTACATTCAAATTGACACCTTCAGAGTAAAAAATTTTTTTCTTCATGATCTCACTGCCTTAGGTAGTTGCTCAAAGTGTGCACACCCCCGAAATAAAGTTATGTGATTCTAAAAATGAACTGATTATGCGCAAATTGTTGCCTAGGAAAAGAGCCATTTAGAGGAAATCGCAGACGCACAGATTTGAGTGAACAACTGCTCATCATTTTCCAATTAGTTTTTGTCTCTGTGTGTGTGTTTTCAGTCTTTAATGCTGTACCTTTCTGTCTTCGCTTTTTTGTGTGGATTGTACGGCAGGCTTGTTTCTCTGCCTTCAAGCTGCTGTTGAAAGGTTTATGGGATGTTGCGCTTGTGGATGAAAGTCTATTGGCCCCGCTCGGAAATCTGTTGAAAACAAGCTATCCTGTGTATTCAATTAGAATCATAAACTGTGGAGTAGAGGATCTGGTGGGAATGGCCTTGGCTTATCCACTGAGGTGTGTGGAAGATGAGTTTTGTGAGAGAGACTGAGGAGTGCTGAACGTAGACAGAGAATAATCCTTGATTATTCGACTGACAGGAATACATGGCGAGGCTTGGGAGGCAGGGATTCTTAGGTCATCTACAGTCATGTGTTTGCTTCCAGGACAGAAAATACTTCTATCCCCAAAAAGTGTTTTCTGATTGAAGAGATGCTTGGGAAACTCGGGTGACTGCATTGACTTCCAAGAGGTTGTCAAACATAGTACAGATGTTCTAGATTTATTTTAAGGGGCGTGGGATTTTCACCCTATTACCCGTGCACTATGCCAATAGTGCATTCAGTAAAATGCCATCACATTCAACATTTCATACCGTCCATCTCAACACATACCCCTTATCTTCACGTGTGACATATGGGCACTGAGCTCACACCCATGAGAGTACTCTGGGTGTGTACGATGTACAACAGAAACATTGCTTAAATCATGATAAGACAGAGACTATCCACGGACAGAAGGCCAGCTATGGACTAAGGACAAAGATCTTAAGGCACTGTGTTGGAGACTGTTTATGGAGTAGTGAGCTAACCGTCCAGCTGTTTCTTTGTGAGCACATACCTGCTAGGTTTCTGCTCCAGCCATGCACCACAGTGGGTGCTGTGATCCTGTGATTCCACCATAACTTGATCAGTGGCACTGCAACTAAGTAACTGATTGTACGTCAGGCAGCAGAGAGATCTTTGATTAATCTCCTCCTGGTATGTTTAAAAGATGGAAAACCCCCTACGGGTTCCCGTTTGCTCTCCTTCTTTGCAGAGATCAGAGACAAATAGTTCCTTGCCGTGTTATTCTTGTCTGTGTAAAGAGGATTTGTACAAGAAAGTCCCTGGTGTAAACAGTATTGAAAACTTGTCTGAAGGATTAAAGCACCTCTAGTGATCTGCCCCCAGGACTGTCTTCTTGCAGGCTGCACTGATGATGCCAGGAGCAAACTGCTTTGGATGGTGCTCAGCACCGGCATAGAAAATAAGTACAGACTGACACAGTACAAAATCAAGCTTTGCCTCTACATTTTAATGTAGATATTAAAGGATGGCAGATTCAAGATATTAGGATATATGCATAATGTATCAACTGAAATTAGAGACACAATGAGCTGTTTTTTATACGTTCAGTGGGCATATTGAGTTATGTAAATGGGACTGTTAAGAACAGAGAAAACCAAAGCAAAGAGAAATCAAAGTATAGGCACAACAAAATGCTAACACTTGAAAACACTTTAGAGCTTGTGGAAGTAAGAGTCAGGATTTTTTCCTGCTACATCAGAAAAGTAGTTCAGTGTCATTTACTAGTTCCCAAACAGGAAATTTGGTTTGACTGTCAAAATAATCTCTTCGGATTAGCAAATCGTTAACAACTTAATCCAGCAAAGCTCTGCTCTTATTTCCAGGCCAAGGTTAGTAAAGAATGTTTGACACTTAAGCTGGGACTCGCTGGCAGTCCTCTAATGCACTGACAACATTCTGAAGATTACAGATAAATCTAAAAATCACAGATAGAGCCCCGCCCAAGATGGCACCCATCTGTTCATCTTCTCTGCCCTCCGGAGTGGACAGAAGTCACTCACACGCCAGTCACCACGTTTGTACCTGCTCTGTCACGGGTGGGGGTGCACTACTGACCATTTAAGCTACTCTTTAGGATGGGAAAGTTAGAGTGGAGGAGAGCCCCGGTGAAGAATCTGTACAAAGTGTCCTTTCCGAATTCACTGGACACTTCTACAGGTTCCCATTCACTTAGTGCTGCTTAGCCCGTATTCGCAAATATTTGAAAAAGAAAAGTACTTGTTGCCAGCAATCACACCACTTGAAGAAAGACATCTATAAATACGGACACCATGAATCAGCACACCTTAAAAAGTTTTTCCATTTCAAACTGACATTTGAGATGGAATCCTGTGGATTAAAGAAAAAGCAGGAACCTGTGGGTTTAACAAAGTAGGAAAGTTGTTTTTTTTCACCCCTTAGTTTCCAATATTGTATAATATGATAATGTTTGCTGTGAATCTACAAGATTACATTGCACGTGTGTGCTGTGAGGTTTCTAACTGTTGCCTCCAGCTATTGCACAAGATTATTAAGTGCTCAGAATAGGTTTACTTTGGATGTCAGTTGTCCAGGGAGCTTTAACTGGTATGCTTTGTCACATATATTTTACAGCATGGTTCAAAGATACTGGGTTACTGGGAGCCTTTTCCACAGACTGCTGTCCCATTTCCTTGGCTCAGTGTGTCCTGAACTATGTAATGGGGAGGTGCAATCATTTATCTTCCTCATTTTCTCTACAGTTACACACACAGGGATGAAACATTATATTCCATGTGTCCTACTGCATTTCCTAACTAGTCTGTAAAAATCATGAACAATTATTGTTAATATGGACTATTGTGGGCTTCCCAGGTGGCTCAGTAAAAGAATCCACCTGCCAATGCAGGAGACACAAGAGACGCAGTTTCAATCCCTGGGTCTGGAAGATCCCCTGGAGGAGAGTATGGCAACCCACTCCAGTATTCTTGCTGAAAAATTTCACAGGTAGAGGAGTCTAGCAGGCTATAGTCCACGGGGATGCAAAAGAGTTGGACACAATTTAGCAACTAAACAGCAACATGGACCATTGTACAGATTTCTACTGAAATGCCAGCATACATTTTTAAATTTCTAGAACACATCCAGCGAAGGACTGTATTCTATTGTGATTTTGCCATTTGGCAATAATTTACATCAGTAAAAAGTCGCAAGAATGTTGAGAAGCATTTTTTTTTTCAGATTGCATGTGGTAAGATTAAATGGGAGAACGTTGATGTTCCATTTTGTGATTCCAGAAAAGTCTTTTTCTTTTCTTAGTTCCATAAACTATAGGTATGGCATCATTATTTTTATCTGCTACTTTTATTTCATTTTTGATTTTTGTGTTTATATTTTTTAAACTTCCCATGTTTTGTATATTCAGGGATGGATGGAAACTTTGCCAGAAAATCAGTTTCTTTACCCTTGGGCCCATATCCTCTGTGCTTTCAATAATTGAAAGAAAAAAAAGATTCAGTGAGAACGTGAACTTTCCCCTTTTGCAGGATCCCTCCAAGTGTTCCATTGTCTGCCCACTGAACAGTGTGCTCCACTATAAGTTTCAAAATATTGCTGTTCTCACTTACTGTACTTTTTGTGTTTGCATAATTATAACATTTTCTTTCTTTCCTGTACTCCTACCACTCCATATATATATATGTATATACATATACGTATATGTCAGAAAAAATGACAAAAGAACCAGGGAGAAAAATCACAAAATTCAATTTGAAGAAGTTTCATTCCTACTGCTTCAACTGAACTTTCATTTCTGCTGCTCTGGGCTCTGTGGCCAGCATGCCAGCTGGTTGACCTCCCTTGTCCTCATCCCTGTCCTCCAAAGTTAATTAGTTTGCACTTTGTGACTGGCTGCGGTTGCCTAGAGTCCCTGGAGTTAATCATGTCATGAGGGAGTGTGTGTTCACTCAGGGACTTTCTATCACAGTGCTAATTGTACGGTTAGTCTAAGGCGGGTGCAGTGGTGCCCATGTAGTCTCTTGCAGAGGAGGGAACATAAATCTAAGCGCGGGCAGCTCTTCTCTCCAGCAGCTGCATGTGGAGGGCACGAGACAGTGCAGATTGCAATGCAATCTTGGTGTGGATTGCATGTCTATCTGTAATCTCTACCGCTAGAGGAGAGTACTTGTTAAGCATTCAGGTACAGGAACTAAATAAAACATAAAATTTCAGGGAAAGAGTATGGGGCAGATGGCATTACCATATTATAAGTATGACAGTGTTATATATCAGGACAGACAAGTGTTTCCCACGTTTCTCCAAACATCACAGATATGTGCCCTGATGCTTTAGAAGACCCCTGAAAACATGAAAAAAGTTTCAGTCTTTCTAACTTTACCTCTCCAGTGTATGTGTAGTGGTAGCTCATGGTTTTAAGTTTCAATTTTCTGATGATTAACGATGCTGAAAACTTTCTGTTTATTACTTATTTTTATATCTATATTTGTGATGTATCTATTCAAGACTCTTTTCCAGTTTTTATACATTGGTTTTCTTTGTTTCTGATTTGTAGTATTTCTTTATACAATATATTACTATTAAAAGACCTTTGACAGACATTGCAAATATCCATGGATTGAGATTTCATTTCTTACAGTGTTTGTTGATGAACAGCAATGTTTAATTATGATGAAGCAAAACTTTTCTTCTTTGTCCAACACTTTTATTGTTTGCCTTGTTTATTTAAAAAATCTGCCAAACTAAAATTTCTAGTGCTTTCTTCCAGATGGTTTATAGTCACGGTTTACATTTCAATCCACATTACTTGTTCTGTATGTGGTAGGGGTCAAAGTTATTTTTTTTCTATATCAGTACCCTCTTTTTTAGCGAAAAAGTGAAAAAAATTTTGTATGGATTTACTATTAGCTATTGAATTGCTCTGGAGCCTTTGTTGTAAATCAGATGACCAAATTAGCAGGAGTTTTTGGACTCCATATTTATTCTATTGGTTTAATTTCCTATCTTTATTGTAAATATTCTGCCATTCTATTATTTTTATTTAAGCTTAATTATTCTGGGTGCTTTGAATTTCCATATAAATTTTAGAATCAGCTTGTCAGTTTCTACAAATACAAACGAATGCTGACACTTTGATTTAGATGCACTGTACATACCAAATGATCAGTGTGTGGGCAAAGGATATATGGGAAATAATATACCCTCCCCTCAATTTTGCTACAAACCCAAACACGTTCTAAAAATAATCTATTACAAATGACTGAGTCTGTAGGTATGAAGGATATTGATTTTGTGTTTGATTTTTTTTTATAATATCTTTTTCTAGTTTAATGCTGGGTAAATGCAGACATAAACTGAAAGGTTGGTATAGAATTGTAATTATTCTTTCTTGTATGCTTAATAGAATTCACCACTGGAACTGTTTAATTTTTTTAATAGTGACAAGGTTAGTCGTACTTTTCTTAAGCGAGCTTTGGTGATTTGTATCTTCCAGGGAATTTCATCTATTAATAGAGAATTATTTTTCCCCTTGTCATTCTTTTACTGGCCATGGGATCCGATGGCCCCCGTCTCATTCCCAGTATTAGTAATCCATTTGCTCTTCCTTTCTTAGTGTATTAATCAGTATAGATTCAGATTTATTCACTTCACTGATCATCTTAAAGAACCAGATTTTATATTCTCTTATTATACTGTGACTATTTTCCTTATTTTAATTGAACTGATTTCTGCCTTAATTTCCTTCAGCATACTTACCTCACATTTATTTTGCTCTTCTTGGTCTAGTTTATTAAGGTATGCACTTTTCTCATTGACATCAAAGCTTTCTTCTTGTCTGATGTGAGCACTCGTTCCTATAATTTTTTTCTCTATGCTACTTTAGCAAAGCATCGAGAACTCTCCTGCTCTGTGATTTTATTCGGTTACACGTAGGCTCTGTTTGGTCCTCTCCCTCAAGGTGCTGCCTAGCAGTGGCCAGGGATGGTTGTAGTGCAGCCCATGATGGGTATGTTATTCATAGCATTTCTTGTGTTTCTTATCCACATCTAGATCTGTTATGAGAAGCTGCATTTTCTCCCACTTTGGCTGGGAAAACTCCAACAGACCCTACCCACCATGACCTTCAGAATCTCAGTTCTTAACCTCAGAGCACTCTTTTTGCCTGACGTGAATTGCTGCCCCTCATCCTGAGCATAAGAGCCCTGCTCTGTGAGCTCCAGTTCTCCATGGCAAACCCTGGAAATTCAAGCCTCCACCCCTGCTCCACCCCCAACTCTGAGCTCTCAGCTCAGTGGTACCACAGCACTCTGCTTGGATGCCTTAGTTTTATCCTGTGGTAGGAAATTGCCCACAGATGGAGAACCAGTGTGGTCATGGCACTCACCCCACAAGCTTCCATTTCTAAAGCAAATGCCCTCCGATGGATGGTGCCTTAACTGCCTTTACCAGAGCCTGACAACAGTGCCTCGTGTGTCCTGTCCAGCACTGTGGCTGTCGAGAGTGGAAGGAGTTAGCCCTGCCCCAGCTACTGCATCACAGCTGGACATCAGAATCTCCCTTGTACACCTTTCAAGTAGAGGGATCCTTCAAACAACAGACCTCTTTCCTCCCAGCAAGTGTGATGTTTCTAAATTGTGGTTACAAAAAGAGCAACAAAAGCAGAAGTGTAAACAGCACATCTGTCTCCTGCAGTGTAGCCCTCACAGTCATGTGAAGAGTGTCAGACACACCTGCCACTGTGAGTGCCCTGCCAGACACTGATGGCTGAGAGCCCATGCCTACACCAGTCACAGAAAGCCACAAGCCTTTAAAATCACACATCTGGGGGACATCTCCAGCTAGAGCCATTGGCAGTATATATTGCCATGTTTCCAAAATGATGGTAATAACCACAGAGTGAGAGCATTCAGAGGACACACCATGAAAAGACATGACACTAGGTGCGTCCATCTGGAAAGGCAGGTTACTAGATGCATCTGACTCTCATGTCAGCACACTGCTCTGAAGTTATGGAGTTTTTCTTTTTTTCCCCAGATGTATTGAGATGTAACGGACATACAGCCCTGTATATGCTTACAGTGTACAGCACAGTGATTTGACTTACATATGGAGCATGAAGTGATTGTTACAATAAATTTAGCAAACATCCAATTATAAGGTAAATATATGCAAAATTAAAGAAATTTTTAAAAAATTTTACTTGTAATGAGAATTCTGAGGATTTACTCAATGTAATAATATGAAGAGTGAAAGTGTAGTGTCTGACTCTGTGCAACCACATGTTCTATAGCCCCGCCAGGCTCCTCTGTCCATGGGATTTCCCAGGCAAGAATACTGTGGTGGGTTGCCATTCCTTTCCTAGGTGATCTTCCCAACCCAGGGATTGAACACAATGTGGGCCCCCCACATTGCAGGCAAGTTCTTTACCATTTGAGCCCCCAGGGAAGCCTCAAAGTAATAACATACCAACGTTGATTTTATTGTTGTTGTACATTACATTTCTAGTACGTATTTATCTTATAATTGGAAGTTTGTTCCTTTCGATTGCCTTAATCCAATTTTTTTTTCCCTGACCCCCTGATTCTGGTAACCACAAATCTGATCTCTTTTTCTGAGTTTGTCTTTGAAGCATAATTGATCTACAACACTATGTTACCTCCTATTACACAAAATAAAGATTCAATATTTCTGTACATTTTAAAGTTATCACCATAAGTCTAGTTATAATATGGTTATTGACTATTTCCCACACTGTACATTTCATACCATGTCTCATTCACTTTGCAACTGAAAATTGGCACTTCTTGTTCACTTGTGCAGGTGTGTTTTTTTTACTTCCTTAAAGAAACACCTTTGAATAGTCACCACATCCTATCTTTCTACATCTTTCTTAACACTAAGCTTTCCTCTGTTCTTCCTGTTTCTCCTCTTCTACTCACAAGAGCACAGGTGGGTAGAAATCGTGAACAGTTGACAAGGCCCAGGTGTACTGGGAGAATAGGAAATCTAAGCAACTTGTTTCTCCTACTGTAAGCCAGAGGAAATCTCAACTATGCTATCTGTGGAAGATAACCATGGCCTAGGGCATGGGTGCATTATCTAAGAATGGTGTGTCCAAATAGTGGAGTACTTTGAAATGCCATAAAACACACAGCAACATTTATACCTCAGTTGAAAATCAAAGCATAGACTCCTGTCTTTACCAAATCCCAGGAATTTGTAGAAGGCATATGTTTTTCCCCAGAGTCAACTTCTGTAAGATAATGAAAATTGATATGCTAACCTCTGTTTCAGTGAAGTAGTTAAGAATTTGTTGCCTGGTAACAGAGTTAGTATATTTAATATTTATTTCTTGAAAAGTACACACCTTGATAGATTTTTTTAGAGATATTATTAATCAGGTGAAAATATTGACTTGATATTAAAGTGGTTTATTTCTAATGGCTTTGAAAATTATAATAATAAATAGTACATGTTAGCTCAAAAATAATAGTTGTCCTTGGGACACAAAAAGCTCAGGGGCATATTTCAGGCAAACCCCAGTGGAAAATGAGTCCCTTAGGACAGTTATTGATTTGAATCCACTGTGGGCTATATTCCCTGTGTCCATATTTCAAGGATTCATCTTCTTCATGTTTTTTCCTGTTTTCACAACAGCTCTCGCTCCAGCTCAGGCTTGATGGGCAAAAATGATATTTGACGCTGAGTACACATCTGGTCACTACTGACATTAAGTGCTCTGAAAATCCATCCTTGTTGACAGTGGGGAGGGCCGTGTCCTCCAGGAAGTTACTTGCCACTTCGTTGTTGTTCGGTCACTCACTCCGTCGTGTCCGACTCTGCGACCCCATGGACTGGAGCAGGCCAGGCTTCCCTGTCATACCATCCTCTTATTTGCAGTCATAGTACAATAATTTTGTGGCTGATCTGGTGGCAGTGTAGTATAGCTTTTAACTATGTAACACTTTAAAACTGAACAGCTAAAACCATAAAAATACAGTGAAGCTTTATGTTTATTTGCACTAATATGGTGACATAATGTTGTGCGATTACATTAAATGTGACAGAAAATAAAGTGTAAAACTTCTTCAAGTAAATTTTCATTGATCATTTTTGCTAAGCACCCCATCCAAGGACCCCCTCACTGTACTGGAACTCTGACTCTTCAAGAGAGTCTGATTGCAGGTATGTGTTAAGTAGAGCTGACATTGGCTTCCTGGAGCTCCTGGGGTCTCTGCAAAGAGGTGTCCCCCTGACACCCACAGCCCCTCCCCATCCACTGCCTCATAGAGAGCCTCCTGCCTCTTGCAGCATCTGAGCGGGTGGTCTGGGTCTCTGACAGCATACCCCTGAAACTCATCTCACTTTGGATCATCTTTGTGTTGGGTTCAGTGACTATTTAATTGTGTATTCTCTATTAGCTCATCCTCACCATGAAGTTCAAGTTCTGAAGTTTTAGTCAAACCAAAGGGAAGAGTGGAAGACTCACTCTTACTCACCCTTATTTTCTCCCTCCCTGAGGATGGAGCCTCTTCTCCCATCTCCCACCCAGGACCCCAGGGACTGGCTACGATGCTTGTTTCTTAACATGGTGAAAACATCCTGCTGATGCAGAGGGCTTCATAGGAGGCAGGCCAGGAGGGTCACCTGGCTTGTGAAAACTTCGTGGACACCCCTCACACCTGACCTGTGGTCAGTTTTCATCGTCTTGCATTACTTAGTCATAAATCTGGCCTCAAGATATTGGACCCCCATACTGAGGCCAGGAAAAAAAAAAAAAAACAGCTCATCATTGTTGCCTGGGGGAATGTTCACCAGATGTGTCCCTTAGGAGATATCAGTTGGTTGGACATGGCCACTAAAGCACCTGACAGATCACTCCATCTATCAGGCCACCTCCTCCACCCACACGCCTTGGATGCAGCAACAGGAAACAGCTGCTCGAGAAGGGAGCGCATCACATTCATACCCACACAGTGGCCTCCCCGACCCCCACATGGGCTCTTGAGGCTGCGGTGGGGCCAGGTCACCTCTTTAACGGACTGGAGTTCAGTTTTAGCCAGAGTTAAAGGGGATCATCATTAGAAACTGTTTCCTTCCTAATGACTGTGATGACGACCTTCTACTTAGATAGCTCCGCTCAGCTGGAATGGCCACAGCTTATTACGTACTTAAAATAATGCACTTTATCAATCACTAAAATGCCACTTCTTCCAGGCGGGAAAATCACTGTCCTATTAGAGCCAGTGGCCATTGGACCCCCACACTGAAGAAGAGGGGAAGAACATTACCTTCTGAGGAGTGACTTTGTTCTGAGTAATATGTTTTGGTTTGTTTGTTTTACTCACAGTCAGCTGTGTCCTTTTCAAACATGCTAATGTTTAATTGTTTTCCTAAGAATACTAAATACAGGCTTCATTTTACAGCTCAACTAAAAGATTACTCCTTTATGCTGCTGCTGCTGCTGCCGCTAAGTCGCTTCAGTCGTGTCCGACTCTGTGCGACCCCATAGATGGCAGCCCACCAGGCTCCCCCGTCCCTGGGATTCTCCAGGCAAGAACACTGGAGTGGGTTGCCATTTCCTTCTCCAATGCATGAAAGTGAAAAGTGAAAGGGAAGTTGCTCAGTCGTGTCCGACTTGGCGACCCCATGGACCGCAGCCTACCAAGCCTCTCCATCCATGGGATTTTCCAGGCAAGAGTACTGGAGTGGAGTACAACTGCCTTCTCCAAAAGACAGATTACTCATCAGATGAGTAGATTTAAGGGGGGACTTCAGTGGTTTTTATTTGTATTTATAGAAAAGACAGATTACTCATCTATAAATACAAATAAAAACCACTGAAGTCCCCCCTAAAATCTACTCATCTGCTGCCTATATTTTTTAAGGAAATGTATTTTGGAGAAAAAAATTTTTCTCTTACCTACAACAGTTTTAAGTAAAATCCTCCACACTCAGTGTGTCTTCTTTTGTGGTCACCATTTCTTGGTGTGTCTGAGACTGAAGTGCAATGCTCTTCCTAAAGCTGTCCTCTGACAAGTGCACCTCACAGGGTGACCACCTGGAAACATCCTTGGAGAGAACTGCTGTTTCCCAGGCCCTGGGTGTCCAGCTCTGCCATCTCCCGAGGCACACAGATGGTGCCTCAGCTCCTGTGAACCCAGTCCTTTCTCTCAAGAAGCATATGGGTTTCATCACAGACACCCCCAGAACTCTGACTACGGCAGCCCCCACTCATCTCACTCTAGCCCTAACCCTAACCCTGTGACTACCTCCATACTTGTCTTATTGCATGGCCCTTTCCTGAGTGTTCCATCACATGGTTCTGTTTCCTTACCTGGATATGAACTCCAAGGTGGCAGAGAGAGAACTCCTTTATCCAAACACCTACAGTCCATGGGGTCGAAGAGTCACCACGACTGAGCAACTAAACTGAACTGACAGCACTTTGTCCATCCAGGCTGAGATTCAGCATCTACAATGTTGGCTGATTTTGGCCATGTCACTGATGGAGTGGGCGGCACTGTCTCCATCCATACCCCACACAGCCAGGTACCTGCTAAGCATGTCACAGCTCTTACTGTCTTTCTGGGAGGGAGGTCAAAACCAAACGCCCCAGTTCCTGTGCTTTTAAATGTATGTAGGACTCTCTTTTGTCACAATGACTCGATAACACACATCACAGTTTGCCAGTGAACATGGGATGCGGGGCCAGGAGTTGCAGCATTTGAAACCTCGAGGTGAACATTCTCTCTTTGAGTTTCTCTGTCTCTGAGACTGTCTGTCTGTTTATTCTTTCCCCCACTTCCCCCTTCCCTTCCAAACCCTTGAATGCAGACTGACTGACCGTGAACCAGGTCAGGGACAGCTTTCCAGGTCCTCACCACATCATCAGAGGTGGGAGGTACAGCTGCCTTTAGCACTTTGTCTCCATCATTATCCACTGGGTTTTATCAAGTGCAGACTCAGAAGTGCATTTGGCTTCCAAGCTATAAATCATGAACAGGAACCATATCAAGGCTGAAGGGGAGCAACAAACAGAGATCAGCCCTACAGCAAAGTACAAACCAGTAACATCCATTGTCCCTGTGGAGAATTGGATGAGATTTCCTCATGGGAGATTGTCCACAGTGTATGGCAAAGCAATTTCCACCCTAACCCGAGGGAACAGTTCCCAAGGGATGGAATATGGGTATGTTTCATTTACATGCAGGTCAAACCTCCAATTGATTTTTAACTGTGTTGTCTGTCAGTAAAAAAGAGAAGCAGTCCAATTTTAGGGACTTGGTCCCCATACGCAAGCTACTGTGTATGTAACTGTATCCTGTTTAGCCTCCCTCAGTGACAAGCTTCTCAGCCATGTGTCCTCCCACCCTGGAGAGCTGCAGGCATTGCTGACAGTTCAAAGGTCATGGGCTGAGTCCTGGAGAAGGCTGTGCACAGTGGTTGTCAGGAGCCACAAAGGCTTTGTCACCTTCTTTACTGCTGAAAATGCCAATCTATTCACTTCTGAGGTTAAAAGAGTAACAGGTTTCAACAAGTCATCAGCCATTTGTACCTGAGCATGAATTAGGTCCTTCAGATTAACATGGAGCTTCCAGTCCACTGGAGACCGCAATGATGACAAGGGCTCAGAAGGCACAGGGAAATACCTAGAGTGTGGTTCTCAGCATTTATACCAGCTGCTCCAAATCACCTGGAGACACTTGTCATAACTGCAGAGTCCTGGCTCCATGTCCAGAAATATACATGCACATGTGGTCTGGTCAATGTGTCTGCTCTTTAATACAAAATATCCCCAAATGTCCTAGTCCAAAATACTGTGTTTTCCCTTCAAACATCAAAACCTAATTGGGCCTGGTTGGGAAAATCCTGAGATATCCATGGCCTGATGTGAAGCAGAAGGCAAGCAAAAAGGAGGTGGAGGAGGCAGGCCAGTGCAGGCAGCCACCACCATCCTCAGAAGAAAGATGGCACCCTCCATATCAGCATCCAGTGTGGAGACAGCATGAGTGGGATCCAGCTGGTCTGATGTTGAAATCCCACGTCTAAGGGCAGAAGCAGGAGTTCTTGGTGATGGCTCTGTGTCTGCCTCAGCATACCTGAGCTCTGGCACCTTGTGCCACACTGCTAAAAATGGCATCTGCAGCCTCCATGATATCAGCCAGTGATGGTGCAAAGAGAAGCCAGGGGGAAAATTGTTGAGGGTCAACAAATCCAACTTTGGCCAAACCCAGCAAGACCTGGTGTCCAGATCAGGCTGTCATAAAGACTACAGATGGGAAGCTCTCTGTGATATTTAGAAGGAAAAGCTACCATGGTGAGGCACACAGATGCAGAACTTGATTCCCAATAAGAAGGCATTTCTGATAACTCCTCCTGGCATGAGCTGCTAGGAAGACATTTCTGACACCTCCTCTGGGCGTGAGTCGCATTCTGGGAGTGATTTCTCAGCATTCCTTGCTAGAGGCTTTGGGTAATATCAGCTTCCAAGTTCATCCAGTGTTGACAGGATTTGGTTCCTTGTGGTTGTAGGACTGAGGTTCCTGATTTCCTTGCTGGCTCTCAGCCAGGGCTGGTCTTGGCTCCTGGAGGCCCCCAAATGTCTTCTTAGGTTTCCATGTTGCTCCATCCAGCCATGGAGATCAGGCTTGTTTCACACTTGGAGCTTCTCAGACTTCACTTCTGCCAGCCTCTCTTGTTTCCAACCAGAGAAAATTCTCTCCTCTTAGAGGCTCGTGTGATTAGATGGGCACACTGAAAACAATCCAGGGTAATGTCCATGTTTTAAGGTCCTTGACATGAACCACACCTGCAGGGACCCTTCAGCCATGTAAGACAGTGTATAATTAGGTTGCAGGAATTAGTGACATCACTGGGATCATTCTACTGATACGTCCTTCCATGATGCCATCTGTATGGCTTATGAATAGACTGCATTTCAGCCACAGCAGAAAAACTCTGGCTACTCCCTGAAATGAGGATTCAGCAGGTTTGTGGAGGAGCCCAGGGATCTGAATAGCTTACATGTCTCATTTGATTCTATAAAAGGCTTTGTCTCTATCCTACCACAAGGCCTATAGAGAGATCTCGGGAGAATTGAGTGCTTGTGGGAATATTTGGAGAGAACAGACAAGATGCAGAGTGAGGTAGGATAAATGTTAAGAAAAACGCCATCTAATTGAAAATGAACGCACCACTAGGAACCTCGCTCTGCCAAGGATTCAGCTCTACCTTTAGTTAAATTCCTGGAGGTACAAGTTGTGACGTGTTCCCTGGTGGAACAGGCTGACAGCAGAGGTCAACAGCAGGATGTGTATGGGGATGGATTCTGAAGGACTGTTGGTGAATGACAGAAATGACAGAAGCAGTGTTTGGGGGTCAGGTGCACCTTGGTTTACATTCAGATAAATTTTTTTGAAAAGAGTTCATGTTCATTTACCAAAACTGACTTTTGATATGAAAGGTAAACATCTGTGTCTATGCTTATTTTCTAATTTAGAATATGTCTTAAATGTCAGATGCCACAAACATTTCTTGATAACATATATTTATTGTTCCTAATAATTTAATACATTCAAAAATTATGATAAGGAACTTTGTGGAAATGTTTCTTAAAGGTTTTGGGTCTTTTATATTTGGTAAAGATTTAGAAGAAGAAGTTTGAGCTAACCAAATGTAAAGAAAGATTTTTAGTGTATAAGAGAAAAATAAAATGCAAATTGTTTACTGGTGTGGCCTTGAGATGAATGCGAACATCACCACATTGTTAGTATGTGGTGTGGTATTTATGCACATTATGTGGTGTGGATTTATATGCATTTATTACACTCAGAATATTTCTAATCAAATGAAGAACTGTATTGATTACAATAAATTATCTTTTGGTGAAGTTGAATCTAACCACTTGTTCTTTAATAGAGAACTTTCAGAAATAGAGAAGGTTATTATATAATAACCCTTGGCCATTCTTCCACATCCTGTGGGATTTCACACAGCAGAAACACTTAATTTCTCTCCATGTCCAGGCTTGATATCTTTATATATCTGATCAAGCTCATCTCACTATTAGGAGCAACCATTAAACTAAAATGGGAACATTTATCTGTGCAAAAATCCTTATTCACCTGATGGAGATACTGAATAAAGAAGGTGAAAGGAGTTTAAAATTTTGTCTGAAGTTATAGGCATGTAATTTACCTACATATATAAATATGCAAATATTATTAAAATATTTAATGTTAAATTGATATTAGCATATATAGAGACAGACAGATGGAGAGAGAGAAAGTCACATTTCCTAGTGTCCAATGTTGAGGAATTCCAACTTGGACATTTGGAAAGAAGAGATGGTTCAGAAGATGAACAAATCCTTTGGTGTGGACTATTAAACAAATTTATCTACCATATAGCAGAGTCCTAGTAAAAATGAAAACAATTTGTGTCACTTCATGGATACAGAAATGGCCCAGAGCATGAAGCACTCTTCAACAAGCAGCCTGGGTGGCTTGAGCAGAAGGCAATCTGAAGGTATGCAAAGCAGAAAAAGTACAAAACAAAACAAAGTAGAAGCTCATTCCCACATTGTGTTAACCCTCAAGAAAGTGTGTATGATTGTGTTTTAGGAAGTTCTATATTATTTATTACCATTACTCTGGTTATCTGGATGAAACTGAAAAATTGTCAGGTTTACAGTAGACAGTTTGGGTTTAAGGCCAGCTAGCTTGCTGGACAGGCTTGGGCAAGTTGCAGACACACTCTGAGAACCACATGAAATGATGGAAACAAGCCATCTGCAATGCCTGGTCTATGAAGGGACTGTAAATGTCTGTGATTCATCATACAAACCTTCGCTCCTGCCTGTGTTCACTATTCATACTTCAGTAACTCCTGTATCTTATTATAACATTGTCCTCGTCTTCCAACCCTTGGCTCCTTTTGACTCCTCAAAGTGAGCTCTCGTTCATCAACACAGACCAACGCAAGGTCTGTCTGTCGGGAAAGGTCATTGTGTTTGGCAGGATGAGTGCCATTAGCTGCGGTCCACTGAACTCCAGGGGGAGAAAGTGGACAGCTTCCTCTCAGGCAGGATGAGCATGGACGCCTCTGGTGTACTGGTGACAGCTGCATTCCTGCTGCCCTGCGGCTGGGCCTCCTCCTGCGGTAGAGAGGACTGGGGCCTGGCCCCAGCTTCACCGTTGATTCTGCTATGACCACGGTCAAGTTATGCAGCTTCAAGCTTGACTCTCTTTATGTGTGAAATGGAGTCCGTGACAACTGTTGGTGTTGGCATTGAATGGGGGAGTCCACTTAAAAATCTTCAGGCTCACACTATTTAGCACAGTGCAGCCACTCAAGCAGGGCTCGTGGGTGATGGCCTCCTGGAATCCAATTCAGGAACATTCTGCTGTCACAGTGAGTCCCAGCCATCCTTTTGATGGGCATGATCATCCTGGGGGTCAAGGGAAGAAAATGAAACTCCAGAAACTTACAGCCAAAACCAATCCCAATTTGCACAACCAGAAAATCACCTTGGGCCCAAACCCACATTGCCCTTGTGACTGTGTGTGGAATAGTCCTCCCTTACCTGTGAGAGGGCTATGTAAAGTCCCCACCCCGTTAAGCTCAAGAGTGCCCTGACACATGGCTTTGGCAGTGCCCTGACACATGGAAGCAGGTGTCACCTGTTCCCAGAAGCTTTCAGAGCTTGGGCAGGCTTTCTCCTCACCCAGCCACCTGGTCCAGAGAGAGGGAAGACATGGGCATCAAGACACACAATTAATCCTCCTTTCTAGAGTAATCTTCCCTCAGACTGAACCACATTAAAGGCCTATTGTCTTTACCATTTAGTACCAAGAAATGATCAATCAATCATGTCCAGTTACCAATAATCTCTTGCTTATTCAATTTGCAAAGCTTCTATGCAGTGCTTAGTGACTGGGATGAAGTGAAATTTCCATGTAACATAAATACTTGTTATTTTCACTAAAGTTGTGTTAGCAAATGATTCTTCCTTAGGCAGTGAACAGTGAATAAAGCTAAATGTGAATTTAATTTTATGAGATAAGGCACAATTCCACAGATTTAGCTTCAGAAACTGTTGAAATTTATTGTTATGATTATACATCTGAGGTGAATTAGTCTTTGAGTCTTAATTTTAAGAAATCCCAATTCAGAAATGAAATTGTTAGTCACTCAGTCATGTTCAACTCTTTGTGACCCGCATGGACTATAGCCCATCAGGCTTCTCTGTCCACAGGATTCTCCAAGCAAGAATACTGGAGTGGGTTGCCATTTCCTTTCCCAGGGGATCTTCCCAACCCAGGGATCAAACCCAGATCTCACTCACTGAAGGCAGATTCTTTACCATTTGCACTACCCAGGGAAGTCCAGAAATAAAATTAGATCTGAATAATTCACATTCAGTAGATTCTGGTTTGAATGTAACTAAATCATGATGCCATGATCTTATCTAGTAACAGCATTGACCAGTTTATGGGGTAACTAATCAGATAATCTGATAACCCATAAAATAATCCTATGAAGAATTCAACATTTAAAATAATGGGGACACTATATGTAAGGATTAAAGGTATCAGGTCAGAAGAAAATGACTAGTCACATGGAAAAAATGACATTTTACATAGTATCCTTGCTATGTTTAGGATTGGTCTCCTAATGTAATTTTTAAACTATAACACAAAAGGAGCTAGTAAATTTTTATATCACAATGTAAATCAGAAGATTCCTATGCCAACCGCGTCACCTACAGAACGAATGAGAAAGGCTTCCTAATTTTTTTTTGTTTTATTGTGTGATGACTTTCTGTGTTTCTCTTGCAACTGCTGTATGGGGCACTTAGGAAGCAATGGTATGAAAGTAAAGTCAAAACCAGGAGCAAAGAAAAAAATGCATTTTTGTTCACCAATACAAACATGAAACAGTAGAAACATATGAAATATAAACAGTGAATTTATTGTAAAGCCAAGAATACCTAGCGTTCTGAAACACAAGAGCCAGTGTTTGAAAACATGCAAAAGTGACCATTAGGCATGCCAGAAAGATGTGTGTGAATCTGTAGAATATTATGCTCACTTTACTCTTAATTTGATATTACAGAAATGGAACGTGAGCTGAAGAGGAAAGCAAGATCCATACTGACACTCCAGGATCTTACCAGCTCCTCAGAAAGGTTAGTGAAAGTTGGAAGCATTCTTTGAAATGGAGGAGTTGAAGGAGACACAGCTCTTTGAGGGGAGTAAACCTCTTCCGGGAGCAGAGGTCTGCAGTGGGTGCTGGAAGGCTACTTGAACAAAAGTCATAGCGTTTGAGGTAAGAAAGGGATGAGCAGCAAAGGAGCCCAAAGCCCTCTCACTTTCAGAATAAAATTCTGTGGAGGCTTTCTCACCCGTAGTTGATCTGGAAGTGTAGTTTCTGAGACCTTTCCGATTCAGAAGTCTAATACAATGACTCGGCCATCACCAGTCTTTTGCTCCATGTTAACTCCATTTATGCATCATCCCCTCTTCATCAGTCAACAAACATTCGCCAAGATGCTCTCAACTGCCTGAGCCTGTGAAGGCACAAAATGGAGAGATGGAAGGGGCATCATACCTCTCCTCAGTGAAGTTTCTGAAACAAGGACATGTGTGCCCTGAGGACCCCAGAGGTAAGACTGCACTCTGAGCACCTGTTTCAGAATCTGACGTGAGAGGTCCAGCCTTCAGGTGGGGCTCACTAAGAACAGCCTTGTGGCTCCTCAGAACATGGTCTGAAAAGAGCCACGGGAGGAAGCGACTGGTACCATTAGTCAGTTCTTACCAATGACATACAGGGACCTGGGATTTTAGGCATTTTTAATACTCTTCTTCACAAGAGTTTAACCACTGAGTTGAGCAAGTCAAGTATGTCTCTTGATAACTATTTCATTACATGCTTCCTGCACATGATTTAATTACACATTTTTCTGGGTGATGGTGGAAATTTTAAACATCTGATGTGTTTTGATGTGGAAAGTCTCGGTGACCAAATTAGTTTTATTATCTATCCAAGTCATGTCAATACAATCAATAAATATATGTTAAGGTCCCTTAATATACAGAGATTATATAGATTATATCATAATATAATACAGATAAAGAGATTATCTCAATAGATGATAAATAGATAGAGATGATAGGCAGGTAGATAGATGACAGGTAGAAATGAGACAGAGACAAAGGATATCCATAGCTTCCACATGGAATACAGGGAATTTCCTTTATTTTTGAGGGCATCCTGTGACTACACTGAAGAATCTAATTTCATCCACATATTTTGTTATGAAAACTTTGAGGGAAATATATTAACAGTTGTCATTTCTGAGTTGTTAGTATTCAGTTGTTGGCATCTCTTTCACATCTCTTTCACCTTTTTTTATTTGGTTAGCAAATATCTCAAAATTTTTAAACAAATTTATTGATTTTCCAAAACAATTTTACTTTTCCATATTTACATGCAGTTGAAATAGTTTCATCTGTCACATATAAAAAACTTCCCTAGGAAGAATGTTTCTGAAAAGTTTACTTCCCTGTCATGCTAGTTTACTCCCAGAAGCTCTCTGCATCAGGCATTTTATGAGGAAAGAAAGATTCAGTCATAGGGAGGAATGTGGATAAACATAAATGTTAGACACAGTTAAGAGAAACAGTTACCTTAACAGTGCTTGTATTTATTCATTGGGATTCAGCACACACCACCCTATAAACAGACTGGGAGCAGAGGGTTATAACACGAGGCTGTCCCGATGGGATGGGCTAGGACGAGAGTGGGAGTGGGCCAGACCCATGGAATAGAGACGTTGCCTGGTCAGGTTAAGTGCACATGGTGACTTTCAGAAACAAATCTTTTGAGAATGTGGATCATGTCAGAATTTTAATGTGATAACATTGGAACTGGCACATAGAATGGACCAGTAGTAGGATATTCCTACCATGACATTCTTGAGCTGAAATTTAATCTGAGCAAGAGACAAAACTTCCATGTGTGTAGAATCTGGCATGAGCTTGAGAGAGCATCACTTCGGGTCTTCACTCCACCCCTAAGAAGGAGAGGCCCAGAGAGGCCGTCTCAGGGTCCTCCTCTGGTGACTTCCTGGCTCACAAAATCTGCAGATCCTCTAGAGCCCCCAGCCAGGACACACAAGGAGGGACCTTGACTGCCTGTTTGGTTCTCTGCTTGTGTCTGTGCCCTCAAGGACCAGGCAGTAATCTGCGGAGGACCGGGAGGGCCACAGAAGTGAGGCTTTAACTCGCTAGAGTGTTGTGGTGCTCTGTGAGTTTTGTTGTTTTGAGAACATTTATGTAAGACTGGCCAAGGGAGCTGAGACTGCAGGTGCCAATTTTATGAATCAGATAAATCCTTACTTGTTAGCTGCCGTTGTATACATTTTCCCCTAAAGACACTGTAGCTTCCAGCTTTATTAGTAAACATGACACACTGGAGATCAGGTTCTTTGTGAGGCTGGCCACGTATCTGGCCCAGCAGTGAGTGTTGCTTGTGTCAAGACACACTCATTTCCCGTGAGCCAGCCGTTCAGGATCCATGCAGTGTCATTTGATTTGTTTGCCCCACTTTGTTCAGATATCTAGCTTTTGCCAAGAAGCCAGGGGATATTTTCGTCAGAAACGCAGAGTAGCAGACCCATTCTGCATTCTGGAATCAGACTTGACTCCCATTGTGTGCTCCCTCAGACTTAAGAGTTAGAAGCCCTTGGCAATCACTTAAACCTCACAGCTTTAGTTTTCTCATCCGTAAGATGGGTAGGATGATATTCTGCACGGTCATCAGGCCTGATGCATAGTAATCAAGAGCCAATATATGTTCACTTGGGGCATGAGGGCAGCAACAGAAAAATGTCAGCACAAGCAGTGCTTCTGTGAAGAGGAGGCCATAATGTGACAGACCTGAGGCATGGCTGAGTTGAAGCACTCTCGGGGGGAAGCCACCGTCCCATGCACCCTCCACAGACTGTCTACAGAACAGTTTATTAGAGCAGCTCCTCCCCACACAGGTGTCATGAAAACTCATGGCCATCCTCATGATAAAAGCAGAGAAGAGGAAAACCATGTGGTTACCAGGACAACTTCAGAGGCTACTGAGCAAGGGTTTAACTGATGTCCTTGATAGATGGCAGTTTAAAGTGTAGTGAAGACATTTGAGCATGAAATATGAGTGAATCTATCCACCCACCTGGACATCCAGAAATGATCTCAAAGGAAATGACAACAGCAGTCCAAAAGCACTAAATGTGGATGTTTCCATAAGCGGAACATGAGGAAGGGAGAGTAGTGATGAGCTGGTTAAAGGAGTCTCTAGTGGAACAGACCCCTCATTGGAATCAACGGAAGATTGTAATAGGAATGACTGAAGAGCAGGCTGGGTGGGAGAGAGGTTTATCAGGGAGCATAAGCCCAAAGTCCTTTATGCTAAAACTTCTATGGTTTACCAGGCTTTCATGCTGATTTCCCATTTCTTCGCATGCTGATTTCCCATTTCTTTGCATTGCACCCACAGTGTACTGACATCATTCCGCTACCAAAGTTCATAGCTGGGATCGTTCCAAAGCCTCAGATCAAGATGCACAGTTAGGAGTGACATCATTATCATGGCAAATTAAGAGTTTTTACCTTCTGACCCTCAATTTAGACAATCACCTGTGGACTAGAGGGCTTTTGTGAAGTCCAGGGTCCAACAGAGAAGCACACCTTTGGAACAAAACAATAGAGGAGCAGATGCACTGAGAGGGGCCCAGGAGTGGCCTGGCTTTGCCCATGTGGGGCATGGTCTCTCCCGTGGGGAGAGTGTGCAATGTGCTGCCCCCTAGGAGTGCGGAGCCTTGTCACAGAGACCCATCCGGAGCACTGAAAGTCCATGAAATCAGGAAGACGGTAGACAAAATACAGCAAAGTCCTAACCTGTAATAAACATGCTGTTTTGTTTGTGAGTCAGTCATTTGAAAGAGGAGCAATAGAAACATGGGACGGTCCAGAATAAGACGGGTCATCTGTGTCCGCATGTGAGACCAGACAGGTCCTGCTTGAATAAGTTTGGGGGGAAATCACGTGAAAGTTAAAAGATGTGAAACATGACTCCTGACTCGGACTATGTGAAAGACAATAGCATAGAGGAAACACCAGCTCTTCCCTGCGGCCATGGGGCAGACTTGACCTGCCACGGGGGCCATAACTCCATCTGGCGAACTTAGTGAACTCCAGGCCATCAGATGCCCACCAGTCTGAGAAGCTGAGTTAATACTGAGACCTGCTCACAGCCGCGCCCCTTAGGGAATCAGAAGACAAGAGGATGCCGCTTACTCTGCTGTTATCATTACTACACTTGCTATGAAAGAAACGCGTCTGTCAGATTATTCTGCTCGCTCCTGCCTCAGGTGGGAAGCCTGAGCGCCTGTCTGTACCCACATATGTGACCAAGATTCACGGGAGTGAGTATGTGTGAGGGAGAAGCATGAACTATGATATATGTTTAGAATGTTAAGAAAGGATCAAATGGAAGAACTTTTGAGTCAAGATGTGAAACTGAAATTTTCAGAAACTGAAATCTCAGGCCAGTTTCAGGCAGGGAGACAAAAATCCTAGCAACGCTCAGCATCCAGCTTCAGACCCGACAATTCGGGTACTCTCAGGCCTGTGTTTCTGAGAGTCCCTGGGAGGAGGAGTCCCCAGTCTGATGAGGTCCAGCTCTTCAGAGGGCATGGCCATACCAGACACACTACTCATCAGCACTTACATGTGGTTCATTGGCACTGCAGGATGGAAGGTCCCAATTTTGTTCAAAAAGAAGTGCCACCGCCTTGTAAGATGCCACCATCTGGTTAGCTCATGCAAGTTCATGGTGTTCTGTCTCACTTTCTTTCCAGTAGAGCACCACATTCTGCACTGACAAGGAGGCCTTCCTGCTCTGCTGTGCCAGCCAATTTTTTCTCTTTTTTAGCCATTAGCAGGGAGGGTGTCCTTGTGGTGCCAGCGAGAGCATCCAGGGCTGTAATGTTTCCAAATCGCTGGTTTTGTTTAGCAGAATGGAGTTGGCTGTCCACAGCGATCCCGACAGCACCATGGGGGATGTTTAGACCCGCAAAGCAATTAGGAGACTCTCAGAGGAAATCCCATACGCAGCTGATCTCCTGTGAGAGCCAAGCTGGTATCTCAGAACCAGGTCACACAGAAATGCTTGTCGACCTTCAGCTTGGATCTGCTTTTTTGTCTGTTCTTGGAGGGTCACTCTGCCCCACGCGGCTAACAGGCCCCTTCCCCACTGGCCCCTCTCCTAGGGTCCCGAGGAGGAGAACTGACCAGCTCCCCGCTGTGTCTTGTTAGGTCTGTGGCTCCCAGAGGTCGACACTCTTCGTTCTGGCACATGCATCTCTCTCAGAGATCAGCATTTTATGCTTGTCAAATTCCTGCTGATCCTTCATGATCCAATCAAGTATCATCTGTTTTTAAAATTAAAAGACCCCTGCTCCTTGGAAGAAAAGCCATGACAAACCTAGGTAGCATATTGAAAAGTAGAGACATCAGTTTGCCAACAAAGGTCTATCTAGTCAAAGCTATGGTTTTTCCAGTAATCATGTACAGATGTGAGAGTTGGGCCATCAAGAAGGCTGAGTGCCAAAGAACTGATGCTTTTGAACTGTGGTATTGGAGAGGACTCTTGAGAGTCCCTTGGACTGCGAGGAGATCAAATCAGTCAATCCTGAAGGAAATCAACCCTGAATATTCATTGGAAGGACTGATGCTGAAGCTGAAGCTCTAGTACTTTGCCCACCTGATGTGAAGAGCCAACTTATTGGATAAGACCCTAATGCTGGGAAATATGGAGGGCAGGAGAAGGGGGTGACAGAGGATGAGATGGTTGGATGGCATCACCAACTTAACGGACATGAGTTTGAGCAAACTCTGGGAGATAGTGAAGTACAGGGAACCCTGGCATGCGAGATAGTGAAGTACAGGGACCCCATGTTCATGGGGTCGCAAAGAGGTGGACACGACTGAGCAACTGAACAGCAATTTGTAGTTACCCTAATTTCCCCAACAAGTTCCTTGGTCATGAATGTTCATTACATAGAATTTGCAGGTGCCTTGATCCCAGACACCCAGCCTCCGGAACAGTGAAGCGTCCCTCCTGGCTGTCAGCTGCCTGCCTGTGGTGTCCTACTGGAGCATCCTGGGTGGGCTGAGACAGGAGTCAAGCTCTGTTCTTTCAACACAATGTTGTCTAAACTCACACCTCGCATGAGAGACTCCTGGTCTCCAGTCTGTCATGAGGGTATAACACGATGTCCTTTATAGGGGAAGACAGCTGGCAGCTGATAAAGGTTTGAAATCCAGGTCTGAGTGTGAGGCCAAGCAGTTGCCCACCTGCTTTTTGCTGCCCAGTCCCTTTCTAGTCTCTCCCAATGGACAAGAGGACCCTAGATGAGGCAAACAGGTATGTGTGGACACAGATGAGTCTCCACTTAAGACTCTATGCCTTGTGGACAAGAGTCAGGTTACTGAAGTGACCAAGATCTTTGGTGCCTGAATAAAGGTCCTTCTGCCCCACTGCAAGCAAAAATTATAATAGATTGTCTAGTATAGTTCACCCATTTTAAAAACCACACTGCCTTTTTCTTACTGTTATATTTAAGATATGATAAATATCACATAAATATTTTAAAAGATCCACATAAAGTTGACAAAAATAGCAGTAGCTGCTGTTTATTAAGCATCTTCTATGCATAAGCCACTGAGCTATGAACTTGAGAGATGGTTTCTCAGACCTTCCCAGTAGCCTGGTATGGTGATTATTGTTATACTCTGTTATAGAGAAGCAGGCTGAGCGTGATCAATTAAGTGAAGAGCTGAAGATCAAACCTGCTTCTTCTGGGTTTCAAGGCAGTGTCACACCTGGATGGGTTTCCTTGATGTGTTCCTGGGCAGTAAGGTTAAGCCCACAGGAAGTCGGCAGCCTCACGGAGGGCTGAAGAAGCCAAACACCTGGTGTGCCTCAGTTTGGGAAGACTGAAGTCCGCCCTGAGAAGATGGCTCCCACGACCCATGCTCCATTGGCCTCACGCCAGTAAGGGGCCTCGGGACCTTCAAGTGCATTGTCCTGCAGACGTGTGAGTAGATAGATGCTTCGTCAGTGTGGAATGTGCGTGTTGATCTAAGGTGAGGGGAGACACCGCAGTCCTCTGACTGCCCCAGTGCGAGGAAGCATATCCTGGACCAGGAGGCAGCCCCAGGCGTCACGTGTGCGTGCTCAGCACTGGTCTCCCAGCCAACCTGGGCCCCTGATCCTGCTTTGGCCTATTGGAGAAGTTGGGTTTTATTTAGGGAGATACGAGGTTATTCCTAAATAGTTGAGTTCTGTGGGGAGGGCGAAAGCAGTTGTGAGAATATTAAATTTCCATAGGACATATTAAGTGCAACAGACTGTAAAGGGTTCTCTCATGGATGGGATTCCTCAGACTGTGAGGATGAGTGGAGGTCATCAGGACTGGGCATGTTACATCATTGAGAAGTATTAATAAATATTCCAAGAACTCAGGGATTCCATAGAAAAAGAAAACAAGCTCTGATAAAAGATACTGGCTCATGAAAAGCATTTTATGCAAAAGGACTCTGAATAAAACTAGGAAAAGGGTGAAAATCATTCACCCTTACTGAAATATATGGGAAAAGTCCCTCTTTTTAAGTCCAATATCAAAAGTGCTTAAAACCCCACTGGGCAGAAAGAGTTCAGTCCATCTGTTCCTTTGTCCCTGGAGACAGAGCCAGTAAAAACCAAAGAAAGCGTTCTCTTTCTACATTTGGAAAAGGAAGAAGCCTCAAGGTAAGTGTTCCTGCTGTTACTGTGAGATTACAACCCTGGAGCCTCTTGCGAGGAAAAGGTTTCAAGGTAGGTTTTCCTGCTTTTACCATAAGACTGTAACCCCGGAGCCTCTTGCAGGCCTGAATCCAGGTTCAGTGTCTTTTTATTTGGTTAACTGTTCAGGGCTAGGGGGCCTACAGAATAAAAACACTGGTTAAGCTGAGATAATATTCTGGGCTTCTTTTGCTAAAATGTGACAGCACTAAATGTGTTACCATACTTTCATAATTTTTTTTTTTTTAAGTGGTTATCCCCTTTGTGGCAGGGAGCGAATAAAATGGGATTTTTATCTTAAAAAAACAAAATGTTACCATTAATGTTAAATGTTTTTTTAAAAAAAGGGAATGTAAAGATGGATATAAAGATGCCTGATCCTGTTACTCCTGCATAAAATCCTTAGCAGATTAGAGAACTTTCATAATAAGATTCAAAACTGAAAAAAAAAGTGATAAAATACTTCAGGGTCTTCATTTAAGTGCATATGAAAATGACTGATGCTTATGGAATTACAGAAGCACAGAGCCATGTTTTGTATCTTCTTTCTTTCAGTCATCAAACTGGACATGGCAGTGATTCTGGGCAGGCTCGCTGCCACTGACCCACCTCACTCATTCCCACCACATGGACCTTCTTCACTTTGCAATCCATATACATAATGTAGTGAGAGATTTCAATTTCTTGTTTATTTGTTTGTTAGATGCATACATGAAAAGTGGGATTTGGTGTTTTAAAAATTTGGTGATTGCTCTGTTTGTTTACAAGGAATACTGTTTTGTAATATTTTTTCTTGTAAATTTTTTATGGTTTTGCTTTCAGAGTAAAAAAGCAAAACCTTTTTTTTTTTTTAATTAAGCTAGGCTTTAGTACATGAACCAAGAACTTCCAGATGTTCAAGTTGGATTTAGAAAAGGCAGAGGAACGAGAGCTCAAATTGCCAGTATCCGTTGGATCATAGAAAAATCAAGTGAACTCCAGAAAAACTTCTACTTCGTTGACTGTGCTAAAGCCTTTGACTGTGTGGATCATCACAACTGTGGAAAATTCTTTAAGAGATGGGAATACCAGGCCACCTTACCTCTCTTCTGAGAAATCTGTATGTAGGTCAAGAAGTAACAGTTAGAACCAGACGTGGAACAATGGACTGGTTCCAAATCGGGAGAGAGTACATCAAGGCTGTATATCGTCACCTTGCTTATTTAACTTTATGCAGAGTACATCATGAGAAATGCTGGGCTGGAAGAAGCACAAGCTGGAATCAAGATTGCTGGGAGAAATACCAGTAACCTCAGATATACAGATGACACCAACTTTATGGCAGAAAGTGAAGAGAAAGTAAAGAACCCCTTGATGAAAGTAAAAGAGGAGAGTGAAAAAGCTGGCTTAAAACTCAACATTCAAAAAACTAAGATCATGGCATCTGGTCCCATCACTTCATTGCAAATTGATGGGGAAACAGTGGAAACAGTGACAGACTATTTTCTTGGGCTCCAAAATCACTGCAGATGGTGACTGAAGCCATGAAAGTAAAAGATGCTTGCTCCTTGGAAGAAAAGCTATGCCAAACCTAAACAGCATATTGAAAAGCAGAGACATTACTTTGCCCAGAATGGTCGAATTTGCCCAGAATGGTACAATTCTTTGCGCCAAAGAATTGATGCTTTTGAACTGTGGTATTGGAGAAGACTCTTGAGAATCCCCTGGACTGTAAGGAGATCCAACCAGTCCATCCTAAAGGAAATCAATTCTGAATATTCATTGGAAGCACTGATGCTGAAGCTGAAACTCCAATACTTTGGCCACTTGATTTGAAGAACTGACTCATTTGAAAAGACCCTGATGCTGCAAAAGATTGAAAGTGGGAGGAGAAAGGGACAACAGAGGATGAGATGGTTGGATGGCATCACCGACTTGATGGACCTGAGTTTGAGTAAGCTCCAGGGGTTGGTGATGGACAGGGAAGTCTGGCGTGCTACAGTCCATGGGGTTGCAAAGAGTCGGACACAGCTGAGCAAGTGAACTGAGCTGAACTTTGCTTTCAGAGTAGTTTTAGTCTGATTGTACAAGTCGAAAAATGTTCTCTTTTATTTTTTGGAAGACTTTGTGTTGAATTGCTATTATTTCTTCCAAAATTGTTTGGAGGATTTTACCAAAGAAGACATCTGGAATTGGAATTTTATTTCTTTAGTGGAATCATGGTTAACTCTTCTTGGGTGAGACTGCATAATTTCTATTTAATCTATCAAATATACTGCCTTACAATTTTTTAATATTCTTTTATCTTTTAAGTGCTATTAAGGTCTATGGTGAGCTCACTTTTACTGATAATATTGGAAATTTGTGTCTTTTTCTTTCTTGATGACTCTAGCTAGACTTTTAATGAACTTCTTAATCTTCTCAAAAGGTCAGTTTTGGTTTAACTGATTTTCTCTAAGTTTCTGTTTTCTATTCACTGATTTTTGTTCTTTATAATTTTGGAGGTATGGAATTAGCTTTTCTTTTTTCTAATATCAAAATTTGGAAACTTACACCACTAATTTGAGACTATGCTTCATTTTCTAATGTAAGCATTTCATGAATTAAAGCCCCCTCCAGGTACAACTTTAGGTGCATCTCACCCAGTTTCATAAATTCCACTTCATTTGTATTCAATTAAGATATCCTGTAACTCCCCTGAGACTTCTTCTTTGGCTCTCGGATTATATGAAAGAATATTGTTTAATTTCCAAGTTTTTGGATATTGTCAAGATACCTCTGTGTTCCTGCCATTTTTAGTTTAATTCTGTTGTGTTCAGAGAACATACTTAGTATAATTTCAGTGCCTTTACATGTGTTGATATCTGTTTCATGGCCAAGAGGACAGTCTGTCTTCAAATGCGTCGTGTGCACCTCACGATCATGTGGTTGCTCCGCTGTTGGGTGGCGTATGCTACAGAATGCTGACTAGGTGAAGTCAGCAGGTTGGTACTGTTCAGGGCTTCCATGCTCACATTTTGTGTGTCTGTTTATTCTATCAGTTACTGAGAACAAGGTGTTCAACCCTCCGGAAATGATTTTGAATTTGCCTATTTTTCTTTCCAGTTCTATCAGATTTATCTTGAAACTTTGTGATTAGTTCCATGAACATTAATCACATTAATTCTTCTTAAAAATTATCTATTTTTATATAGCATCTCTCTTTATGTGATAATAGACTTGTTATACAGCCTACATATTTAATGTTTACACCTTAGATATACATGTTTAAGTGTTTAAAATAATGGTTCATAATTTTAGTACAGTTTTCAAATACATAATAAAATATATAAATACAAACACATACATCCAATGAAAGTTTAAAGTAGTTTCTGATTTGAATGTAAAACTGACAACTTTGAATACCTTGAAAATTATATCAGGGTATAGAAAATTATATCAGGATACACATTAAGATGAAATGTTCTTCTAATTGATCCTTCTTAACAAATCTTCCTGCATTTCACTCAAGCCAGGTCATGTATCACAAATATGTAATGGAAAAATTGTTTCTGCACTATAATTATTTAAGAAATTGATAACTAAGAGACCATTTAGTCAGTAAAAAATAAAATTTGTAATGATAGACCTGAAGCGATTCAGAAAATAATCACTATAGCATCAACTCTGAATTCTGAAAAAGCATTTGGGATTCAGACAGCTTATTAATGCCTGTTATTTCGTCTGTTTGAATGTTAGTGAATGTACTTACATTTATACTACCTGTAAAAGTTACAAAACTGCCTTTATTTCTCTGAGAAGCTGGATTTGAGACAAGATTTATTTTCTTTCTTTAGGACCATACTACTCTCGCCTCGAAACAGTGGTCCTCTGTCTGCACTGACCGCAGCCCTGAGCATGAGCACGTGGGAACAGTAACAAAATTCTGGGTCTAGACGGTGGGATGGGTCACCGCAGGCAGTGGGATTTGAGATGTGGTTCACTTTCCCTTTAAACTCATCGACACTCCTCTCGACTCTGTTATTGTTCTCACGTGCTCACATACAGGACTGCGGTCAGTGCAGACAGGACCACTGCTGTGAGGCGAGAGTCGTGTGGTCTTGAAGAAAGACCCCAGTGGGCTTGTTGCTGTGACCCAAGTTCCTATGACACCCACACGTTTAACACTGCTGGAGAAGATGGATGCACCCTGACACGCTGGCAAGGCTTCTTCCCATCACTCCTGGGGCCTGCTTTACCTGGTCCACTGGACTTAAGAAGAGGCGGGTTTTTTGGTCTAGAGTGGAGGTCAGTGGAATAACTTGAGCTCCAGAACAGAGCTTGCCATCAGAAGAGAGGAACTTGCCAAGGGGACAGAAGGAAGCTTGAACACAGAAGAAACATGTGGGAGGGGTACATGAGAAGGAAATTTTTAACATAGAAGCCTGATCACGGATTTGCCCAGATCTTTCTTATATGCTTGAAGCAGTTAGACTCCTACCAGTGCCTACCTGTAGGTAAATAGCTTCAAACCACAGTGCCCCAGGCTGCGTATTGGCAAGGGGTTTGGTGGAGGCCCTTGTCCAGTGTCTGATGTTTAAACTCCCCACAGCACCCTCTAAGTCTATGCAATTCCTCAAATTCACAACAGCCCATGGCAGGGTTTCACCCTCAGACACTTCTGAGGAGCAGCATCTTCACAGGAAGCCAGGATCTGTCAGCTCTGACCATCACGTGGTGGTTTTGGTTGACAACAGAGGTCCTCTTCCAGAGGTCAGCCCTTCATATGCTTGAAACCCTGCTGCATCTCCACCAATTCTCCATGTCTCCTTCCGCAACAAGCTCAGTTGTCCAGTTCTATCAACACTCCAAACATTCACCATTCTGCCCGCTGCTATAAAAACCCCACTTTGTCCACGTCCTTATTAATGTGTGATGCTGAGAACTAAAGAAATATCTTTCTCTGTTGTCCGGGAAAAGTAGAGGAAAAGAATCGATCTCTTCCTAAACAATGCTTCCAGAAAAATCAGCGTTTATTATTGAGGTCATTACACACTATTACATCAGAGCAGGTGATAAACATGATTCCACTCCCTTGTGTTTTCAGAAGGAGAATTCCAGAGACAAAGCTCTCATCTGCTTCAGAAAGGTTACATGATGAGGAGGAAGAAAATGTCCAGAACTGAGAATTCCATTTTATTTCCTCACTCCTACATTTTTCACTTTTAAGAAAATAGTTTTTTCAACTCCCAAAGGAAGTAGATAACAAAAATAACTCTCAGAAATTTTTGTCCCAAATGCTATGACTGGATAATTTTTTTACTTTAGAAAGGATTTTTGAGAAGTACCTAACCAAATGCACATTCTGAGCACTTGAAGAGACACCATTTTTCTGTTACACGTACATATTAATAGAAACTTTTTTAGAATGCTCTATCCATTGAACTATATCTTCATTAAATCTGAGAAATGTAAAAATCCAAATCCCTGAATAGGTCATCATTGCAAAAAATGTGAATTACACCGAATGTTGACGTTTTTTAAATAATAACAAGCTGATAAAAATCAATGTTCTTTCATTTCTCTGCAAAATGTACCTTCTACCTCCAAACCAGTAATTGTATCAAGATAAGGAAGGAGACAGTGCTGAGTGACAATGGGGAGAATTTTGCATAGCGCAGGCTCTGGAGTTGCACAGGACTGCCTCAGAATTGCAGCTCCACCATTTAGTAGTTGTATGAAATTGGGGAAATTACTTAACGGCTTTAGGACTTCATTTTCCTATGTCAGACAGGGGCAATGAAGAGGATTCTGCTGTAATGATGTAGAAAACTTCTCAGAAGACATCTGTCACCCAGAACCCCTGTCATTTCCTATAATGAAGGCCTGGGCTAATTCTCACCCTCTGAGCCTCCCTGCATCTGTGTGACCAGCACAAATTAAGAAATGCTGGGAAGTTCGCAGAAAGGCCTTTCTCATGCATGTGCACCAGGCTATAGGCTAGTGCCCATGCCTGTGTTTGCCTTCAATACAAATGCCTTCCTCTTTCAAAATATACTGTTTTTTCCCCCCAAAAAACAATCTGTAAGTAGAAACCCAGATGGGCAAATGAGCACTGCTGCTGCTGCTGCTAAGTCACTTCGGTAGTGTCCGACTCTGTGCGACCCCATAGACAGCAGCCCACCAGGCTCCCCCGTCCCTGGGATCCTCCAGGCAAGAACACTGGAGTGGGGTGCCATTTCCTTCTCCAATGCATGAAAGTGAAAAGTGAAAGGGAAGTCGCTCAGTCGTGTCCGACCCTCAGCGACCCCATAGACTGAAGCCTTCCAGGCTCCTTCATCCATGGGATTTTCCAGGCAGGAGTACTGGAGTGGGGTGCCATTGCCTTCTCCGAATGTAGAGCACAGCGTAAGCCAAACCCTGGCCACTCATAGCAACCCTAGGTACAGAGAACACCAGCATCACCTGGAGCATGTTAGGAACACAGATTCTCCTTTATCAGCTTTACTAAGGCATCCATTGCCCAGGATATGGATGGGTATACCCGAGCCTGAGCACTTGTAGTCTGGACGCCACCCTGCACGTAATGAAGAGGATGACAGAACAAGGCGGCATGTGAGCTCCCGGAGCAGCCAAAGTGACAGCCATGTGGCCAGAGCTGGTGGAACCCCTCACTTGACACACAAGGGAACTGTCAAAAAAAATTGCTTTGTGCAGATGTGAATCCTTGAAAACTGGATCCCAATTCTACATGATTTTTGTAGAATGATAATTCTACTGAGGGACACGAGGAAGAAAGAGAATTGGAGAAACAAAACCAGAGGAAAAGTAACTTTAGTTTAAATCCTCGGTGTATACTCAGCACTAAATACTAAATTGAGGTGCATGGAGATGTCATCCCTCTTCTTCACCAGAGGATCTCTGTGCCTGACACATGTGTAGGAAGCAGTGTTGGATGAATGAACTGGAGCCAAGGAACAGGAAGTAAGAAAGCTTCCTGGCGTTTACAGTGGAATAGTAGATCTTTCAGCTTCTAGGAAGGATCTGTGGAAGAGTTTGCTGGTACCAAGAATACTGGGAGATTTGTGCAGGCTGATTAATTGAACATTTAAAAGCTTGTTTTCATGTACAGTTTACTCAATTTATATAAGCAATTACCGAATTTGCATGTACAAATGGATGCAGCTGCAAAGCCTAAGGTATTTTTTTTTCATTAGATCTACTAAATTTGAATCAGAAAATAGGTTTAAAAGTCGCATTTGGCACAGCTCTCTGCTAATGATAAACACAGCCCAGCATCCTGTACTCTTGAACAAGGTTACCGGGAAGGTCACTTACAGCAAATAAACTAATAGGATTTGAAATGCATGAAATCCTGTTCTACAGTTAAAATGCAAGAAGAGAACGGATCTTAATCACTTCCCACCTTGATCAACTCCCAACGCCTGCCTCAATGATTAGTTACGTAGAAATAGGCCAGAGGAGTTCAGCAGCAATCCAGTGAAACATGTTTACAGTAATGACAATAAAACACAGTTCAAGTTGTTATACAAAGTTGATGCTATTTTCTTTCCATTTTTTCTCTCAGTTTCACAAGGGAGTTTAAAGGATGGGCAAGAATTTTAAGGCTGTGGTAGATAAAACCATCAAAATTTGACTAGATTCATACTGAGAAATTTGACTATGTCTCCCTAATTTTTCTGAGCTCTTTCTCTGGTACTGACATTTTGCACTGCAGAAAAGTGGTTTCAAGTATAAATAAGAAAAAGGATGTTGTTTTTAAGTACTGATTGCTTCTGGGCAAAGAGAATTTCATGGTGGTCACCTCCAAAATCTTAAACCTCTAAAATCTTGACCAGATATTGAATGTACAAGAAGGTTATCAGTAAATTCACATTCTTGGGAGTTTCTTCATGTCCTAATACTAAGTTAATTCAGGAAGCATCTATCTGATAAATTTTAATGTCATTTGTACACAGACAGGAGTGATGATCTTGGTTTTCTTTTGAGGTTTTCCAAAACAAACTGAAGTGCTCCAGCATTTGTGTATTTTAAATTGTGTTGGGCATTGTAAGCTGAAAGCGTTGCTTTTCCCTGTTGTAAATCCAACATAGCTTTTTCATCCCAGATAGTTCTAACACTTTTATCTTCGTTAAAGTACATCAGAAAGGGTTGAGGTGACAGAGACTCCCGAACAGATGAAACAAATCCAATAAAGTTCAACTTGTTTGAGGCATTGCCACAAAACCCAAACTGCCCTTATGAGAATATATAAGGCAATTTGTTCCTGCAAGCTAACAAGGAGGTTCTATCTTTACTGTTTTTCTTGATTTATAAATTTCCTTAAAAAATCTTTGACCGTAGAGTCCCATAACCTTGCCTTTAGGATTTCGTGAACTCCATGTTTCCCTCTGATGAAAGCATTTCCTGTGTAGTGGAATTCAGCAACAGCCCACCTCCACAGAATGATTTGACATTTCCTAGTAGTCTATCCAGAGAAGGCAATGGCAACCCACTCCAGTACTCTTGCCTGAAAAATCCCATGGACGGAGGAGCCTGGTAGGCTGCAGTCCATGGGGTCGTGAAGAGTCAGACACGACTGAGCAACTTCACTTCCACATTTCACTTTCATGCACTGGAGAAGGAAATGGCAACCCACTCCAGGGTTCTTGCCTGGAGAATCCCAGGTATGGCGGAGCCTGGTGGGCTGCCATCCATGGGGTCACACAGAGTTAGACACTACTGAAGTGACTTAGCAGCAGCAGCAGTAGTCTAGACATGAGTGAGGTTTAGCTGACTTCCTTGTGGAAGCACACACTCATACTCTGTATGTTAGTGTTTCACTGACATCACTGAAATTTCTCACTGCCATTGTTTCTCATAACAGTGGCTGTGTGAGTGCTCACAGGTGTGCCTGGCTTGTATGTACTCTGCTCATATAGCCTGCAGCACGGCTCTGCTGTATAGGTAATATGATTATCCCCACTCTACAGATGAGAAAATGCAAGTCACTTGCAGGATTCACATCTAATAAATGACTGGCTGATGATCTAGGAAACGAGATTGAAACCCACTCATCTCAGTGGCATAACCAAAAACAGCTACGGTTATACTCGGAATCACTGGATGTTAAGTCCAGGCACTACTATTACTGAGGTTTCTGGGATTGGCTTCTGGTGTATATAACTTCTCATATAGTAGTGTAAAAGTTAGGTTTTTTAACTGCTAAAGTGTGCCCCAACTGAAAAATCATAAAAAGAATCTAATGAAAACAATAAAATCCATTTTGTTAAAAAAAGTTCTTTCAGGCCTTTAGATTATCATTCTGAATTTTATATCTCACCTTTAAATCAGTTCAGATCAGTTCAGTCACTCAGTCGTGTCCGACTCTGCAATCCCATGAGTTGCAGCACGCCAGGCCTCCCTGTCCATCACCAACTCCCGGAGTTCACTCACGTCCATCAAGTCAGTGATGCCGTCCAGACATCTCATCCTCTGTCATCCCCTTCTCCTCCTGCCCCCAATCTCTCCCAGCATCAGAGTCTTTTCCAATGAGTCAACTCTTTGCATGAGGTGGCCAAAGTACTGGAGTTTCAGCTTTAGCATCATTCCTTCCAAAGAACACCCAGGGCTGATCTCCTTTAGAATGGACTGGTTGGATCTCCTTGCAGTCCAAGGGACTCTCCAGAGTCTTCTCCAACACCACAGTTCAAAAGCATCAATTCTTTGGTGCTCGTCTTTCTTCACAGTCCAACTCTCGCATCCATACATGACCACTGGAAAAACCATAGCCTTGACTAGACAGACCTTTATTGGGAAAGTAATGTCTCTGCTTTTGAATATGCTGTCTAGGTTGGTCATAACTTTCCTTCCAATGAGTAAGCGTCTTTTAATTTCATGGCTGCAGTCACCATCTGCAGTGATTTTGGAGCCCCCCCTAAAAAAGTCTGACACTGTTTCCACTGTTTCCCCATCTATTTGCCATGAAGTGATGGGACCAGATGCCATGATCTTAGTTTTCTGAACGTTGAGCTTTAAGCCAACTTTTTCACTCTTCTCTTTCACTTTCATCAAGAGGCTTTTTAGTTCCTCTTCACTTTCTGCCATAAGGGTGGTATCATCTGCATATCTGAGGTTATTGATATTTCTCCCGGCAATCTTGATTCCAGCTTGTGCTTCTTCCAGCCCAGCGTTTCTCATGATGTACTCTGCATAGAAATTAAATAAACAGGGTGACAATATACAGCCTTGATGTACTCCTTTTCCTATTTGGAACCAGTCTGTTGTTCCATGTCCAGTTCTAACTGTTGCTTCCTGACCTGCATACAGGTTTCTCAAGAGGCAGGTCAGGTGGTCTGGGATTCCCATCTCTTTCAGAATTTTCCACAGTTTATTGTGACCCACACAGTCAAAGGCTTTGGCATAGTCAATAAAGCAGAAATAGATGTTTTTCTGGAACTCTCTTGCTTTTTCCATGATCCAGCGGATGTTGGCAATTTGATCTCTGGTTCCTCTGCCTTTTCTAAAACCAGCTTGAACATCTGGAAGTTCACAGTTCACATATTGCTGAAGCCTGGCTTGGAGAATTTTGATCATTACTTTACTAGCATGTGAGATGAGTGCAATTGTGTGGTAGTTTGAGCATTCTTTGTCATTGCCTTTCTTTGGGATTGGAATGAAAACTGACCTTTTCCAGTCCTGTGGCCACTGCTGAGTTTTCCAAATTTGCTGGCATATTGAGTGCAGCACTTTCACAGCATCATCTTTCAGGATCTGAAACAGCTCCACTGGAATTCCATCACCTCCCCTAGCTTTGTTCATAGGGATGCTTTCTAAGGCCCACATGACTTCACATTCCAGGATGTCTGGCTCTAGATGAGTAATCACACCATTGTGATTATCTTGGTTGTGAAGATCTTTTTTGTACAGTTCTTCTGTGTATTCTTGCCACCTCTTCTTAATATCTTCTGCTTCTGTTAGGTCCATACGATTTCTGTCCTTTATTGAGTCCATCTTTGCATGAAATGTTCCCTTGGTATCTCTAATTTTCTTGAAGAGATCTCTAGTCTTTCCCATTCTGTTGTTTTCCTCTATTTCTTTGCATTGATCACTGAGGAAGGCTTTCTTATCTCTCCTTTCTATTCTTTGGAACTCTGCATTCAGATGCTTATATCTTTCCTTTTTACCTTTGCTTTTTGCCTCTCTTCTTTTCACAGCTATTTGTAAGCCCTCCCCAGACAGCCATTTTGCTTTTTTGCATTTCTTTTCCACGGGGATGGTCTTGATCCCTGTCTCCTGTACAATGTCACGAACCTCTGTACATAGTTCATCAGGCACTCTATCTATCAGATCTAGTCCTTTAAATCTATTTCTCACCTCCACTGTATAATCATAAGGGGATTTGATTTAGGTCATACCTGAATGGTCTAGTGGTTTTCCCTACTTTCAATTTAAGTCTGAATTTGGCAATAAGGAGCTCATGATCTGAGCCACAGTCAGCTCCCTGTCTTGTTTTTGCTGACTGTATAGAGCTGCTCCATCTTTGGCTGCAAAGAATATAATCAATCTGATTTCAGTGTTGACCATCTGGTGATGTCCATATGTAGAGTCTTCTCTTGTGTTGCTGGAAGAGGGTGTTTGCTATGACCAGTGCGTTCTCTTGGCAGAACTCTATTAGCCTTTGCCCTGCTTCATTCCATATTCCAAGGCCAAATTTGCCTGTTACCCCAGGTGTTTCTTGACTTCCTACTTTTGCATTCCAGTCCCCTATAATGAAAAGGACATCTTTTTTGGGTGTTAGTTCTAAAAGGTCTTGTAGGTCTTCATAGAACCGTTCAACTTCAGCTTCTTCAGCGTTACTGGTAGGCCTGGATTACTGTGATATTGAATGGTTTGCCTTGGAGATGAACAGAGATCACTCTGTCGTGTTTGAGATTGCATCCAAGTACTGCATTTCAGACTCTTTTGTTGACCATGATGGCTACTCCAATTCTTCTAAGGGATTCCTGCCCGCAGTAGTAGATATAATGGTCATCTGAGTTAAATTCACCCATTCCAGTCCATTTTAGTTCGCTGATTCCTAGAATGTCGACATTCACTCTTGCCATCTCCTGTTTGACCACTTTCAATTTGCCTTGATTCATGGACCTAACAGTCCAGGTTCCTACACAATATTGCTCTTTACAGCATCGGATCTTGCTTCTATCACCAGTCACATCCACAACTGGATATTGTCTTTGCTTTGGCTCCATCCTTTCATTCTTTCTGGAGTTATTTCTCCACTGATCTCCAGTAGCATACTGGGCACCTACTGACCTGGGGAGTTCCTCTTTCAGTATCCTATCATTTTGCCTTTTCATACCTTAAAATAATTACATTAAAAATGTTTCACAGATTGGCTTGTATATGGTCTACAAATCTGGTCTATAAATCTTCTGAAAGTTATACTGGCTTTAAAAGTATATAGTCTTGGTTTTAACTTACCTTATCAAAAGAGTCTCAATTCCATTATTCCTAATTAAAGCTACTAATTGAATTATGAAGCACAGTGCCTGGCATCCAACCAGTGTACTTTAAAGTCCTTGTCTTGTCTCCACTTCAACCCCTCGTAGCAAGAGCCGCACCCCGAGGTCGCGGCAGTGGTCAGCAGCTGGGTCAGACGCAGGAAGCTGCAGCTCATGGTTGCCCTCTGAGGCAGTTCCTAATTTTAGCTTCAGTGTGTCTGGGAATTACATCCCAAAGTATTTTAAAACATCTTTGCTTATCCCCTATTGCTTTCATTTACTTATACCTAGTTTGGCATCGGGAGAAGGCAATGGCACCCCACTCCAGTACTCTTGCCTGGAAAATCCCATGGATGGAGGAGCCTGGTAGGCTGCAGTCCATGGGGTCACCAAGAGTCAGACACGACTGAGCGACTTCTCTTTCACTTTTCACTTTCATGCATTGGAGAAGGAAATGGCAACCCACTCCAGTGTTCTTGCCTGGAGAATCCCAGGGATGGGGGAGCCTGGTGGGCTGCCGTCTATGGGGTCGCACAGAGTGGGACATGACTGAAGCGACTTAGCAGTAGCAGCAGTTTGGCTTCATCATTGGTCTCTTTAAAAAAGAACAGAAAGAGCAGGATTGTGGTAGGCAGGTTAGAAAAACAATGAGCGACTGACCTTTGGAACTAATTTACATGAGGACTATTTGAATGCAACTACCTGTGACTCTATCCTACTTGCTTCTTCTCTGAAAACCATGGCCTGTGGCTATAGCCCTGGCCTCAGTCTGACACAGAGTCCTGATTCCTCTGCTTCCGGTGGCCACCAAGATGGCTCACCTAGACTTCATCACAGGTCATCCAATGCTGCTGACTGACTCTGTCCAATAACAACTCAAAAGCATTAAGCCTCTGGGAATTAAAATAAGGTTGTCCGTGAGTCTCCTGATCTTTTGAACCAAATCCCTCTTTGAAAGGAAGCTCACCAACTATCACGCTGATGACTGCATGTAGAAATGAGCCAAGACCAAGCTTCATGGACACAATCCATTAAAAGAGCTTTGATCAGATAGAGCCATTTCTTCTATATTGCCTGCGATAGAATATATTCAGAGCACTTCATATTTCACTGTAATTATCAACAAAATGATTTTCATTGAATTTCATTTCTTCTCTTAATAAAAAGAGCCTTCAAAATGAATAATAAAAATTTTCTGCTCATTTATCCACAAAGCATTCACCAGAAAAGAAATGACCCGTAAAACGAATCACAAAGGTCATTCACTATAGGGTTAAGACACTTTTTTAAAAAAAATTCTACAAAGCTTTGTGAATTTTTCTGTGGATTAAACTATTCAGACTCCCACAAATTGTTAGTCAGTGTACGAAATGTGATACAGTTTTTTTGTTTATAGATTTTCATACTGCTTCTGAAGTGCAATTTAGAAAGCTCCAGCATATTTAGTTCATTCGCTTATAAAAAGTCTGTTAAAGTCTTCTCAAGAAACTTTGTATAAATTGTGAAGTTTGTGTGTTTTCAAAGCTGTTTGGAGAAGTGAAATCTGTGACAATTAGATTATTTCAATATGATGTGGTCAATGTGTTTATTCAAATTATATCTGTGAAAAAAAGATTTAAATAATCTCAGAAATATATATGTATGTATGTATATATATATATATATATATATATATATATATATATATGTATACACACACACACAAACACACACAAAGACACACACACACAGAGAAAGAAACCCTATTGTAGTAGATTTCTGACCTGGAATTCAGATTCGTATTTTGAACGATCACCTCCTGCCATCTCCTCTCCATCTCTGGTTCCATCAGTGAGTTTACTCTTCCTCACTTTCCCAGCAGATTCCCAGTTCCTTCCCAGCTCAACTCTGTCCTCTGGAGATGCTGGGACTGCACTTTCTGCGCCCAGTCCCTGACAGCTGCGTTGTTGAAGGCCACAGTGCCTCCAGGAGCCTGATAACCAAATATATTTCTTCACTTGGTTTAGTAGTTTAACCAATCATGATTTAGTATAGAATATAACCCTGAATGTTCACTGGAGGGACTGACATTGAAGCTGAAGCTGCAATAATTTGGCCACCTGATGCGAAGAGCCAACTCATTGGAAATGACCCTGGTGCTGGGAAAGACTGAGGGCAGGAGGAGAAGGGGCAACAGAAGATGAGATGGTTGGATGGCATCACCAACTCAACGGACATGAGTTTGATCAAGCTCTGGGAGATAGTGAAGGACAGGGAAGCCTGGCATGTTTCATTCCATGGGGTCACAAAGAGTCGGACATGACTTAGTGACTCAACAACAACCACCATTTATAACTATTGGTTACTGATGTGTATACAGTCCACATGCTTTATAATCCCAGTAAAAAATTCACCAACTTCAAGATTTTGCTTTGTTTCATTTTCCATTCACATGAAACATCCAGGCTCTACAGTTAGATTGACTGGATTCAAATAAGACTCCCACCACTAGTGCTCTGTGCACCCAGAGAATTCACTTTCTCACTGTGCCTCAAATATATATAATATCCAGGGCATTAATAGAAGCTACATGCATAGCTTGAATATTTAAAGGTACATAGGTAGATAGATAGATGTTAGGTGACAATACAAAGAGAGAGATCATAGTGATGATGAAGACATAGAGATGCACTGAATCATATCAAAGACTTCAGTAAATATTAGCTATTATTGTTGCTGTTACCATCTATCATCACCATTGTCATAAGCATTTAACTGCAGGTATTCTGAAAAGCAAAATGTTAGACTATTATTCCCTAAATTTGAAGAATGTATTTCAGATCAACTGAACAAGGAAATATATACATGTATACATACTGTATTATAATTATTTATTTGTTACCTATTTATTATATATGCACATATGTAAGTTCAATTGAGTTTTCCAGACCCCTTACTCCTAGGAATGTCTCCCATCTGCATTCTCAAATCATGCACCCCCTCATATCCTGCCACACAGATGACCACTCTGGGGGAGTCCTCTGAGTGTCTGTCATTTCACACTGAAAACACAGAAGCTGTGCTTCTCGGTGGTGGTGGCAGTGCGGGTGACCCTGGCAACGGAGACAAGTCTAGAAGCTGGCTTACTGAGGACTTACTGAGCACCCAGCACCACATTCTCAGATGTATTATCTTCAAGTAGTTTATTCCCTTCAATAACTCTGACATGACTGCAGCACACTTCTTACCTTACAAATCAAAGTGTCAAAGGTGGAGAGTCTGAGTAAGTAGGACCAGCTCAGGAAGCCAGAAGCCAGGGGCTGGAGTCTGTGTTCTCACAGAGACACTCAAGGCAGCTGCTGCGGCTCAGCTCTGGAGCAGTGATGACGATCATGATATTTTCTATGAAAAATAAGACATAATAAATGCAGCAGCATTAATGCTGGAGTCTTCTTGATTTTGTTCCCTGTTGGAATCAGAATATTGACCAGAACTCTCAGGCTTTAGGCAGCTCAGAAATCTCTGTCAAATTAACTGGATTCTAGTTTCAAGACTCTCTCCACACACAGACCAATCAATACATAACATGAATCATTGGAGAATGGTTATGCCTTTGCCATGAGATGAAAGTATTATGCTTGAGTGTGAAATGCTCTTTGTTCTCCAGCCAGCTCATGTGCATTTCATGGAACAAAGAATAAATGATGTAAAATAGGACTCTAGTTTCATTTCCCCTTCACTAACGGACCGGTGGAAATTCTTAGGGTTCTTTGTGTATTTCTTCTTTCCGTCTGCCGAATGTCCTAGTGTTCTGCTGTTCCACACTGTGTCATCCTATTGGATCTACGTTAGGCTGTCACTTACTTGGTTTCCAGGATCTTACTCTCAACCTTGGTTTATAAATTTTCTGAAGGTTTATATTAAGTACAAACTTACCAGGGTCTCTATTGCTTTATACAGTGCCTTACAATTCTGTTATTACTCTAGAAGATGATTTTTCTGCTAGATGGTGATCCGATCCTTCCTGCCACCTCTCCCCAACATTGTTTTATTTCTGTCCCACTGTGGAAGACCAGAGTTGTTCTCGTCAGCAGGACTTCTCCCCCTCAGCTGAACCTGAGGCTCCATTTGGGTAGACATTTAGTCTTCATGAAAGCTGCCTGTACATAAAGTGTTGAACATCTCATGGATGTAGAGGGTTTAGTATTTATCATTTTATGCTCAGTGAATATCATGCAGGCCATACTCCTCCAAATGACCACTGTGTCCACCCCAGACCTGCCATAGTCAGTCACTGTGACTGACAACCAAGTATCCTTATATGTGCTTTCCCACCAATAAACACACCTGAATTATTTAGAATCACTCTGCCAGTTAACAGCTCTTTATACAGGTCCTCATGTATGATGGGCACTATTCTGTCCTAGATCCTTAAAATGTTTATGAAACTGAGTCTTTTGGCTATGGCTAATATAATTTTCTGATTACCTGAGGTTTATCTAAAACTGTTTTCTTAACTTTCATTTACTCATGGAATCATAGAAGTGGAAGAAATTTCAAATCCCATTCTGGTTGGTACCCTTACAAACCTTTGAGCTGCAATGTCAGAGACCCAGCTTGACTTTGTCTGGCCTGCAATGAGTCTTCCAAGACGAAATGTGAGAAAGTCAAGATGGGCTTTCCCTCAAGAGGTCTGGAATCTGGGACTAGGCCTATGATTTCTGCTTGTTTTGGTGGCAAGCTTCTCTCTCTTAGCCGAACCTTCATATGAGATGGGGAGTTGGCCCTTAAAATTCTGGGCTCTTAATCTTGAGATCTTGGAGCCCCAAAAAATAAAGTCTGACACTGTTTCCAAAGACACTTACTCCTTGGAAGAAAAGTTCTGAGAAACCTAGACAGCATATTCAAAAGCAGAGACATTACTTTGCCGACTAAGGTCTGTCTAGTCTAGGCTATGGTTTTTCCTATGGTCATGTATGGATGTGAGAGTTGGACTGTGAAGAAGGCTGAGAGCCGAAGAATTGATGCTTTTGAACTGTGGTGTTGGAAAAGATTCTTGAGAGTCCCTTGGACTGCAAGGAGATCCAACCAGTCCATTCTGAAGGAGATCAGCCCTGGGATTTCTTTGGAAGGAATGATGCTAAAGCTGAAACTCCAGTGCTTTGGCCACCTCATGCAAAGAGTTGACTCATTGGAAAAGACTCTGATGCTGGCAGGGATTGAGGGCAGGAGGAGAAGGGGACAACAGAGGATGAGATGGCTGGATGGCATCACTGACTCAATGGACATGAGTCTGAGTGAACTCCGGGAGTTGGTGATGGACAGGGAGGCCTGGCTTGCTGCAATTCATGGGGTCATAAAGAGTCGGACACGGCTGAGCGACTGAACTGAACAGAACTGAACTGAATCTTGAGATCTCATAAGCATTAAAAAAAAAAAAAATCTTTCACAGCTCCAGCTTAAAAGAAATCAACCTAGATGAGCCCTGGGTCCAGTGCCCACCCTCACACTAGCTCAGGGGTGGTAATGGATGGGTGCCCAGGCACTGGTCACTCCTCCTTAAACTCTGTGCCAAAGCAAAGGCAGGATGTGTTTCCCCAAAGGAGAGACTGCAGGACTAAAAAAAAAATGAAAGAAACTCTGCTGTTCACTTTTCATTTTGCAGTTGCTGATACCATGCTCAGATATTTAAGGGCCATCTCCTGGGTTCATGTTGACCATTGGTTGCACAGCTGAGGTTAGAATTTGGAGTTCTCCAGGCTCTAGGAAAAACGTGTGTGCCCTTGATGAAAGTATTTCTAAATATTCTGACCCCCATAGAAAGAATTTAAAATGTGTTCGATGACTGGCAATCATACATGACCTTGACTGCCCCCAGATAGTCACCTTATAGTGGCACATGTTGAAGTATGGAGTTCTTCACTAATTGAATAGGATGCACCCCTTGACATTTCATAATCTTGGACACCCAAGTGAAATGAAGCTGTTTTTCTATCATTTCATTTCTCTTGTAAAATAGTAGGGAAAAAATCAGTTCAACTGTGGGTTCCCGTTAGACATTTTAAAACTTCTGAAAGATCTATGGCCCTCATTTGAACTTGGGAACTCCTTAATAACCAGATAACATTCTGTTAACTAATAAATAAACTTCCCTGCCTCTTCAGCTAATAAGCCTGTCATAGCTTGCCCCGCGTATGAAGAGGACGACAGGAGTAAACAGACTCCCAGTGAGAGGCGCGTGCTGTGCTTGTGATGAGTCAGTTCGTGTCATGATCTTATTTTTAATGAGAGCATTTTAAAGAAGCCAAAAATAAGTCCATAAATGTAATACTATATGTGGTATACACAAATCACCTCCATCTGGCTAATATCTAACCCCTGTCTTTGAAATGGTAATTACTGATTCTAAAAAGCAGTTGAGGAGAAATGTACAAAAAGCATTCTTGGGATCTAACAGATGGGATCTAACTGCAAAGCTCACACCTCTACAAAAATCTTGAAGGGTGTGTAAGCAAAAGCATGTTTGTGCAAGGTTCCTGGGGAGGGGAGCGGGGCTGGGGAGCAGCTGCATGGTTATTTCTGAGTGTCCTGTTACCTTGCTTTTATTCTTAGTTTTTTCTACTCATATCCACCAACTGCTCTTGTCTAGTGCTCCCTAATGAGGGCTTTAAAGACAAACTGTGCGTCATAAGCATTCACTGCCCCTCAGGGAGCTGAGTGAAACGGCCCTTCTTTAATCTCCCCTCCAGTTAGGACCTGGGTCCCTGAACCCAGCCTGGGGACTGATGTCATGAGAACTGTCAACCCTATTAGAACTACTTAAGCTCTCTACACTTTCATTTTCTGAACTTTAAAATGTATGTCATAGAATGTGGGACAAAATAAACTCTTGCGGTTTGTGTGAAACACTGGGGCAAACACACATCATACACACTTAAAATGTTTCTTGTATTTGATATGCCTGTGCAACAGAATCACTAGAAAAGTGCTGTAACAAGCATGTCTTTCAACATACACTGTAGACAGGATCCTCAGAAGAGCGGAGATAAGAGAGGTGTGGGAGGAGTCGACCCACATCGGTTGACAGTATGGGTCAGAGGTCAGCTAAGTCTTGCTTCAGAAACAGCAGGTACCTCACCAAGCAGGACTGCTTTATAAAAAGGAACCGAGATTGATCTTTTTCATTGCAAACTTGGTGATAATTCCAAACAATGTATAGAAGTTGCTATAAGATCATTGCGTAGCAACCGCATGATAAAACCTGATTGCCCCATTATTTTTTTCATCTGGAATATTCCATCTGAACTTTTAAATACACTCTCCCATGCCCTCTGAAGCTCTCCCTCACACAGCAGCAATCTGGCTTTTGAAAGAAGTGTAGCGGAAACATCCACGATGGTTTTAGGAGCTACTCGAACAGTCAGTGGCGTTTATATTTCAGCCCAAAGTTTTTCCACAGTGCCCCCTGTGTTCTAGAATGTTCCATGCTGCACCAGATGTTGCAATCCAGAATACAGTTTGGCAGTGACCGCTGCATCATACCAGAGCCTGCTCTTTTGGCATCTCTCATGCCTGCAGTAGGAAAGCCAAGCCTTGGAATCAGAGAAAACTCGAATTATCTTCTTCTTGTTAATCTCTCTATGAGTTCATTTTCTGAATTTTAAAATGTATGTCACAGACTGTGGGGCAAGATAAACACTTGCAGTTTGTGTGAAGCAACTGAGGCATGGTGTCCCCCTTGGGTGTGGCATAGAGCCCAGCCCCTCTGTGAGCCCACCCTGCCCCATTTCCCTTCATGTCCATCGAAGGCTCCTCCCCTGCCGGCCCCCCGGCCAGCAGACTCTCAGGAGAGGGAGGCGTGCACAGAGGTGGATGGGCTCAGCCTCTGCAGGGACTTCGGCCTGTGGCCTCTGGGGGCTGCTTCCAGCCTGGATGTGGGAGCCTCCCTCTGCCTTGCAAGGAGGTCCCACTTACCTCCACATCCTGTTCCATCACCTGTTTAATCAGTTTCCTGCTAAACTCTCTGCATTCCAAAGCCTCAGAGTTGCTCCTATGCTCTTGGCCCATCACCATAGGTCTGTTTCTGTGCCACACAATTAACATTTGCAGATGGCCATCCGGCTTCCTTCCAGGTGCATGGGGTGGGCTCAGGTGGGGTGCCCCCGCCTCCAGAAGCTTCCTGGTCTTCCGGGCACAGTGCTGTCCCACCTGGGCCTTCACCCAGAACCCCTCTTCTTTTCACTGCTCCCATGACATTCAGTACTATACCATCATCTTGCTGTCATTTGACTTTCATTTATTTTTGTTATTTCTCAAAAACAATCCCTAGAAGGTATAAATTGTGTCTTTACATTTTTTTCTCCCTCAAATCTATTGCAGGCACCTCGACACAGTATCAGAGGTTAACATTGTTGAAAAAAGTCTCAGCAGTTGGTGTTTTAATTGCTGGGATGTTAGTCACAACAGCATAGAGGGCCTTAAAGAGATAGATGGAAAAATATATAAAATCTTCCAGCTGAAAGAGGCACTGTAGGTAATATCATTTACTTTTTATTTTATACATGGGAAGGTAGAGATTAAGAAAAGCTGGTGAGTTTATTTAATGACACAGAGCTCTTAGGAGAGACTCCTGCTTCCTAACCTGGTGTGCGTTCCAGCAGAAGAGTGGGATGTGCATCTCAGACTTCACAACAAGGCTGGATGTCCAGAAGGAACAGTGTTTAGTTATTGGTCTTTATTCTTTTAGAAAAAAATTTTAATTTTTTTTTAATTTATTTGGCTGAGTCAGATCTTAGTTGCAGCAGTTGGGATCTTTAGTTTTGGCATGTAGGATCTAGTTCCCCAACCAGGGATCAAGCCTGGGCCCCCTGCATTGTGAACACAAAGTCTTAGCCACTGTGACCTGGGAACTCCTGCTTTTCATTCTTAAAAGTGAAAATCTATTAATTACAAAAACAAGCCTCAGTTCAGTTCGGTAGCTCAGTCGTGTCCAACTCTTTGCGACCCCATGAATTGCAGCACGCCAGGCCTCCCTGTCCATCACCAACTCCCGTAGTTCATTCAAACCCACGGCCATCACTCGAGTCAGTGATGCCATCCAGCCATCTCATCCTGTCGTCCCCTTCTCCTCCTGCCCTCAATCCCTCCCAGCATCAGAGTCTTTTCCAGTGAGTCAACTCTTTGCATGAGGTGGCCAAAATACCGGAGTTTCAGCTTTAACATCATTTCTTCCAAAGAACACCCAGGACTGATCTCCTTTAGAATGGACTGGTTGGATCTCATTGCAGTCCATGGGATTCTCAAGAGTCTTCTCCAACACCACAGTTCAAAAGCATCAATTCTTCGGCGCTCAGCTTTCTTCACAGTCCAACTCTCACATCCATACATGACTACTGGAAAAACCATAGCCTTGACTAGACGGACTTTTGTTGGCAAAGTAATGTCTCTGTTTTTGAATATGCTATCTAGGTTAGTCATAACTTTCCTTCCAAGGAGTAAGCGTCTTTTAATTTCATGGCTGCAATCACCATCTGCAAGCCTATACAGCATTAAAATACCTTCATACATTATTTCAAAACATCTGGATATCATACTATTTTAGGTAAATGATTGAGAAATATCTAGATGAATTTGAAACATGACTGTGTGCCCTCTGTTCTGTTATTGTTTGAATATTTATATTTTCAAGATAGGCAATTCTGCTGTGTCATGTATCTAGTTAATGCACTACCAGCATGGTTGAAATACTGAATATTGGCGGGAGGAGGAGGGGTAGGGAGGGGTGGATTTCACAATGAAAAGTGGGAAAAAAATTAAAACAAAATATCTTGACCTCTTGGAGTGCTGGTTGTGAAGGGGCTCCAAGGGTATTCTCAGAGCAAGTTGTTGGACAGGACCAGACTGAGCCGAGCAGATCTAGGATCAGTTCCAAACTTATTCCTCAATGATGGTCCCAGACTGAAGTGAGATCTTGGCATTTTAAGAAGACACAGTAATCTCAGCCATATTGTTGAGTATTGATCCCTTTGAAGCCCTTCAAGTGTAGCAGACACGGAATACTTGGGCTCAGAACACCAGCAGGATCTGAGCCTTCTCCCTTGGATGTGAAATCCTCATAGGAGAGATAGGAGGGAAGCACCTGGGCATCCTGGGATGTCAGTGGCACCTGCTGTGACGTGGAGCAGGCAGTCCGGACCCGCAGTGGGTGGTCACCCAGCATCCTCACGATGGCCTTCAGCTGGTACAGAACCATCCTGTTGAGGGCAGACAGATGAGCCACCCAGGCCACACAGCAGTGGCACACCTGTCAGCCTCCATCCAGGGCTGGAGAAAGGAGGGCCTCTCTACTCTCCTTCTGACCAGCCTCCTATCCGTCTAAAAGAGTGAATTCACACAGAAATGGATATATTTGTTTTTGTTAATAAGTAATAAAAAGAGGCATCAGTTCCATCAGGATCACTTCTGATCACAAGTAAACACACGACCGGCCCTGTCAGAGAGCCCTGCAGGCAGGCTGCAGCCCAGCACAGCAGAGCAAGGTAGACAGAGGGCCTTCTTACCACACTCTGGGTACCTTGCTTGGCCCTTGAAGCAATTTGTTGGGGCATTTTTTTTTCCTGGACAAGAAATGGGATCTGGTTCCCCATGTTGGCAATCTAGGAAAAATGCAAAAATTATCAACTCTGCAATAAAGAAAATGAAAACAAAACATGACTCTAGCCATTTAATTTCTACCAAGGACATTAAGACGGGAAGCAGAATTTTGTCTCTCAGTAGAAAGAACATGTTAAAATGAAATCAGTGTTTTGAAGTTTGTCAGGTACAGATATCATTCTGATAGCTTTGGACATCACTTTTAGATCAGCTGTTGCAACAAGATAGCTGTGGCAACAACTTTTATCTGTGCTCAAAATAGATATTTATTTAACAGTCTGCAGATAATGTAATATCAACATGCCGTGTGCAATATAAACAATGAAAGGAATTTTCAAGAAATACCAGAGGAACAAGAAAGTCAAAACATAAAATACTTCACCCACAGAGTTTATAGGTCTACTGTGAGGGAACACAACACAAGAAAGATTTTAGGGAAAATAGCTAATTAAATGTGCAAACTTTAAAAGTGTAAAGAGTGGTCACTGAGTAAATTATCCATAATGCAGTCTCCCTGTGAGAGAACACAGAGAGTAACACAGAGAAATGGACATTCAGTGTACTCCATGGAACTGGGGTGCGAAACAAAGCCACCCAGGACTGCTTCATCCGTCGCCTCGTCACGGCTACCAGACGTGGTCACGCTTGGCTCTGGTCCCTTCTGCTCAGACACTCATTGTACCATGTGTCACTCTGAGTCACAGCTGCAGGATGGGTCCTGACCCATTTCCATAGCTCTGGCCCCTCAAAACTCCAGTACTCCGAGCCAGGTGTACTGAAATGTGTCCCGAGACTAGTGAGGTTGTTCCATCTCCTCACTGCAGTTCTGTGGTGTGAGGAACTGGCAGATGTAGACATCGACCCCTCGGGGGATGGTGGAATAACAGAAGACACGGAGCATGATCTTCCTGACTGCTAAACCAGTCCTCTAACTAGAGCGCCTCCTTCATAAACATGAACTTCGTACACGTCTGTGGGAGTCTGAGTTCTGCAGCACAGCTGGACCCCTCAGTTCCAGACAGGCAGTTAAAGACCTGTACGAATGGCCCACGGAGCCCTGAAGATGAGACTCGCCTCCCATCATGTCTGCTTGCCTCCTCATGATTCCTCCCTCTCCCTACAGCTCACCAGATGCCCTCTGTCTCAGGACTTTGCGCTTGTGCTTCCCACTACTGGGAAACCACTGTCACCAGGTATTTGCCTCACTCCCTTCCTCATCACTTGAAGGACTCCCCTAAAACCCAGCTTTCCCAGTGAAGACTCCCCCAGTGACACTATTTCAAATTGAAATTTGTTTTCAATTTTATCATTCTCTGTGGCGTTTACCACTCCTTCACCTGCTCTACGTTTTACTCATCTTGCTTGTTTTCTGCCATGCCAAATCTGCGCTCCCCAAAGGACAAGGATTTTTATGATGCCTGTCCTACGATAGGCACTTGATAAACACTTTGGCAATTTCTGTGTGGAACATGTGTGTGTGTCTGTGTGTGTGTGCACTTCAGTTTCTTCCAAATAGTATGTATAAGCCCCACTTTCAGACATTTTGAACCCAACTTTTTAAGAAAAAGTCATATTGCATGAGTTGGATAAGCTGGCTCATGGTTCTTCCTTCTAACTCACATTCAGAGGTGAAGATTTGATTCTCCAATAGGGTATATTAATAGTTACTTTCTCTAGGACAGAAGGCTGCCAAATAACCTACTGATTTCCTCTTTTGATTTTCCTTGAGTGCTGTATTTTTTAAGCTCTAAAAGACCTTGGTTTCCAGGGGAGTTAGAACTTTGAATACATCATCTTTCAACTCCAGTCGCTTGGGATTTGGGGGCACGTCAGGAGAGTCACAAGGGATTTGTTCAAGGTTCAGTAACCTTTCCTGTTTTATTTTTCTGGGCACAATTTGACAGATGTTCACTGAGTGCTGTGCTTGAGGCTGAAGATACAGCAGTGGGCATGACAGAAGTAATCACCCCTCATGGAGGGTGCAGGCCGTGGGGAGGAAATGAAAATAATAGAATCACAACTTCTTGTAAATGCAGCAAAGTAGAAAAATGGACTGTGATGATCCAGGCAGAGAGCCTCAGGGAGAAGTGAGCAGGAACCTGTGTGCAGTGGTCCTTGAGCTGACCTGAAACACAAAAGGACTCCTCGGCCTTGAGCCTGGACCGACCCCAGGGCTATTGCCCTGATGAGTCTATTCCTCACAGAGCCTTTGTTTTGTTGACCCTCAGGGGTCAGAGGTGAACCCATCTTCTGCAGAGATGAAGGTGCTTCCCGGAAGCTCCAGACCAAGACGCAGCTCGCAGCTGTTGGGCTGTTAGTGTGGATGCCTGTGTGTCTCCTCCCTGTCGTGTGGTTCTGGGTGCTGGGACATCAGCTCTCCAGTATCCCCGCCCAACTCCCTAAGTGGTTGCTACCCGTCAGGGTTTCCTTTCTCCTCCAGCACTGTCCACTGATGGTCTTCATGTTATTAAAGTAGCCCAGGCTTAAGGTCATGAAAATCTTGCGTGGAATGACATAAAACAGAGGCAGAGGATATTATAAAACAAGTGTTGAGTTGGGTAGATGTCACAAGAACCTCTGATGAGTAATTAGGAATAAGAAATAGTAGGTAAAAATGCTGTATCTGACAAGTGACAAACAGCGTAGGCAGAAAATCAGCCAGCTTACCAACTAATGAAGGGTCATTAAGTAATTTAGCTCCCTGTGACCTTCTTGATATCCTAATATGGGGGTCATAAATGAAAAACAGCAAATACTGCAAAGACTATGAGATAACTTTGAGGGAATGGTAATAGCTTCATCTAGAGTAATGTTGCTACACTTCTTTGAGTGCATCTTCTCTTGTGTAAACATTTGCAGGCAGTGATTAGCCTGTGCCCTCCTATGCAGCTCCTACTAACCACTCTGACAGAGCAGAACACGTTCTAGTGGGGCACAGGGTGCTCATGGTGAAAGGATTACAGCATTCCTCGCAAGTGTTCTAAGTATCATTTTCTCCCAGAAAATTGTTGATATAAATGCATACTATCTTTGGACACATTTTCTGTTCTTCATTTCAGATTCTTAAGAGAAAGGTACAAAGTTAATGTTGCATATTATTCACACTTATTTGCAGGTTAGCTCAATGCCCCTTTGTTTAGAAAAATAATACAAACTTTTGCTTGTAAAAACAGAGTTGTAACATGACTTTGCTTCCTGTCTTTGGTTTCTACTTACTGTACTAATTATAGTGTTGCTTATGCAAATATGAAAAAAACAGTTTTACTGTTTTATAGCAAACCAAAGACATAACTTTCTGTTCTCTATTGAATTAATAGTACATTTATTTCCTGAGAAATGTCTGCTTGCTTTCTTATGAGAGTCCCAGTAGAAATCAAGCCATCAGAATTCCATTTGAGATGGCACAATTTACTCATTTTAAAGTTCTTCATGAAAATGTTAATTCTCCAGGGATTATACAATCAAATACCCCGATTAGTACAGGCACAGTCAAATATATGTGACATAGTTCAGGACCATTTTCACAGAAAGATATTGTTGGATAATCTGTCCCCTAATAGTTGTTTAGAACAAGCAGGTCCTCCCTAGAGCCACTCGTGTTTCCTCATAACAACCAAGACCAGGAGAAACTCAGCCTTCGAGACAAGCAGTGCCCTCACAGGAGATGTACATTTCTTTTGCTTTAATCTGCATTTGTTTTAAAGATTTTCTTTCCTAACCTAAAATCAGTTATGAGTTTAATGACAAAATTTTTTAAGATCCTTTATAGTATATTATGTGAAAAACCAATAGCCAGCCATTAGGGGCATACACACATGCGCCTGTTGAGCTGAAGGTGTTAATGACTGGGCTGATCAGGACTAGCTTATGAATTACTATCATTGTGACCCCATGGTTGGGGGCATGAATACAGCACTGGATATCTTGGTTTCTATTCCAGGGTTTACCACTTACTAGCTGTGTGATCACAGGCAAGCTGCCCAACTTCTCTGTTCTTCAGCTTCTTCATACAAAAATTAGACATACTAATTGTAGTTATATCACAGAGTTCTTGTGAAAATTATATGGAGATAATACTTAAAGCACAGCAGAACTCTAGCGCATATTAAGCACTAGGTAAGTATTAGCATTTATAACTTTGGGGGGACTGTGAAGACCTAACATGAAATATGTGAGTATGAGTCAATGTAAAAGCATGTTTACATTGTTTCCTCTGAATTAATTATATTTTGGAGCCTATCATGTTCACAGAGTGTCTGTCTGGTTTTACAAGTCATCAGCCAAAGTGGAACAATATCTTCTCCAGGTAACCTTATCCCCTCCCTCCCACCACCTCTAGACAGCTGGGACCTCTAGAATGACTTAGAAAAGACAAAGATCAAACCAATTGTGAGTCGCTAGGGAAGCTTTCATATCCTAGTAAAATAGACAGTTCGGGACAGAGTAAAAGGACATTTAAAGGAGATGTGGAAGAGTAGCGCTGAACAAGGAAGGGAGCTCTGAGAAATCTCTTCCCCTCGACCTGTAGGAGGAAGGAACATCTCCTGTACATCAGAAGTTCAAATCCACATTTCTTCTTCCATATTCATGGGGAAAAGTCCTCTAGGCATCAGCAGTCAAGACTTCCAGCAGCCAAGACCTGAATACGTCACTGATGAATAGTCAGGAATGGAAAACACTGCAACTGAAGGGCTCCAGAAGTTCAGAAGATGACTCGAATAAAATGAAATCCAATCACTATCAAAAAACAAGAGAAGGCTCTCTCAAAATTCCTCTGATGGTGTGTGCAACCTGTACCCCTCCATGTTTAAATGGTAAATATTTATAAATGTGATCCTTCTCAACATGGATAGTGAAAATATTTCCTTCTCTGACTTCTCTGATTGGAGTCTTTGCTAGCCTACACTCCCAGCCTGTGGACCCCTTGGTTTCTGTTCAAGTCCCAGCTCAAATGCCCCCATGATACGATCATAGCAAACTGTGATCCTGACTTTAATCTGCAGTCCCTCAGTAGCAGCACCACCCCATCCAATTCTTATGACATCCCACTGGGTAATAAAGGTGTTTGTATTCCATATACAAATGATTGTCTTAACCTCCCAGGTGGACAGCCTGGGAGCAGAAATGTCTGACTTACTGATGTAAAGTTCACAACTCCATCAGAGCACCTGAGTAGACACTGCAGAGTTACGTAAATGCCCTTGTTAGAAGTATATAGATATTAATAATTCCCTGAATCTCAGCTGAAGGTGAAACTCAAGGTTGTTTATGAAAGAGAGAGAAATATTCGATGGCTCATGTTTAGCTGATGATGTGAGAAAGTAACAATTTCAGCCAGAATAGAGAAATTGATACAAAGCATTAGACAAAAGTGAAGATGAAATGACACGGAGTATGGGGCTGATGAGAATCAACTGAGAGATTCATTGGTGAAAGAGGCACTCAGCTGACGGTAGGTGAGCTCCACCTCGTCACTGGGAACAAATACCCAGCATGAAATAGAGAATCAGAGTTAACAAGGCAGTACGCTAACAAGCAGAGAAAAATTATGTGCAATGCTTGAGGGGATAACAGGATTGGAAAAGAGAAGCTGAAAGAGAAAGCGAATGAGGCAGAGAGGAGCTGTATAACAATTGTATCTGCAGTAGTTTAAGGGGTAACTTCTGCGTGTATGCAAGACAAAAATAGCACACTCTCAGGACTGGAAGTTATGAAGAGTGAGAGGGATTGGGCCAAACTTTGAACAGCAGGTCCACCTGTCAGACTGTCTCTTCAGAGTTGCCCTTTGGGACCTGCACTCAAGCAAAGCTCAGAGATGCAACAGGGAGAAGAGGCATGAGGTCCCATTTAATTTATCTCCTCCACGGTGAGAACATCCACGGGGGCAGGGTTCTGGGCCAGAAATAAACCATCTTACTGAGATGCAAAAAAAAAAAAAGACCAAAGATTACCAATTTCACTTGGACATTTTCAAGAGTTTCTGGACCATTAGGGACTGAATATTTCCAGATCACCTGGACCCTGACAGCAGCCAGGACTGCCGCCCACCAATTCACATTGTCCCCACGGTGCTGCCAACTGTCCCCTGTACCCCTACGTGCTCTTCCCACCTCGTGTTCCGGGTACTCAGGGTTTTACACTCTTGGATCTCAAACCAAAACCCATCTTTATTTGTGATGATTCACTTTTCATTTCTCAGCACTGGTGTGGCCTTGCACACCTCTCTGTGTAGACATTCCAATCTCCTTGCTTTACCTCAAGCCCACCACTTGACGCTCCTCTCTCCTGTCCTTAAAGGATCACCTCAAGTTCAGATCAAGGGCAGGTTCAGTCTGCTCCTGCCCAGAGGCGCTTAGAGTTCTCAGCTGGTTGGATTGGTGTTTGTGGGGTATGCAAGGAGTGCTGTGTGACCCCACAGCCATGGGGTGGCAGCGACCATTGTCCAGATCACTGGTGGCACAAAAGAGCTGTCTCTGAGGTATTCACAGCCCCTTAGTCATGTGGCCCGGAAGTCTTCAGGCAGCTTCCCGTGATGGCGTCTGAATAACCAGGACAGCCTCATCTCAGAATCCTTAGCCTGACTCTACCTTCGGAGACTTTCTCCACAGGAGATAACATTGTGTGATGACAGTAATACTGGCCTCACAGCACGAGTTGTGAAGTTTTCCTCCTCGTCTCTTTTTTGGAAGAGTTTGCAAAAAATTTCTCTATTAAATATTTGGTTGAATTTATCAGTGAAGCCAACTAGGTCTGGGTTTCTCTTTTTAAGGTAGTTTTTAATTACTAATTCAATTTCTTTGTTTATCTATTCAGATTTTCTATTTCCTCTTGAGTCAGTGTCAGTAGTTTGCTCCTTTCTAAAAACATGTCACATGGTTTGAGTTAGCTAATGTGTTGGCATGCAGTTGTTCATAAGCAGTCCCTCATGATATGTGTTATTCCTGGAAGATGGTCAAGAAGATTTCCTGTTTTATTTCCAGTTTTAATAGTGAACTTTTTTTCTTCTTCAGTCTAGCTAAAAATCTGTCCATTTCATTGTTTCTTTCCCATAACTGCCTTTTAGTTTGCTGGTTACCTATTGTTTTTCTATTCTCTTTCATTAATTCCCACCCTAATTTTCATCATGCTCTTCCTTTGTTTCACCTTGGGGTTAGTTTGCTCTCCATTACCCTGTGTCTTAAAGTGAAAGGTTCAGTTCAGTTCAGTTCAGTCGCTCAGTCGTGTCCAACTCTTTGCGACCCCATGAATTGCAGCACACCAGGCCTCCCTGTCCATCACCAACTCCCAGAGTTCACCCAGACTCCTGTCCATCGAGTCAGTCATGCCATCCAGCCATCTCATCCTCTGTCGTCCCCTTCTCCTCCTGCCCCCAATCCCTCCCAGCATCAGAGTCTTTTCCAAAGAGTCAACTCTTCGCATGAGGTGGCCAAAGTACTGGAGTTTCAGCTTTAGCATCATTCCTTCCAAAGAAATCCCAGGGCTGATCTCCTTTAGAAGGGACTGGTTGGATCTCCTTGCAGTCCATGGGACTCTCAAGAGTCTTCTCCAAGACCACAGTTCAAAAGCATCAGTTTAAGACCTTTCTTTTTTAATATAAGCATTTATGTATAAATTTCTGTTTACATACTGCTTTGGTTGTATCCCATAATTTTTAACATGTTGTGCCCTCATTTCATTAATTTCATAGTTTTTTTGAAACCATTAGTTTTAAAGTATTCAGAAACTTCTCTTGTGATTTGTTGTTTTATTCATTGGTTATTTAAGAACATGTTGTTGGTGATGGACAGGGAGGCCTGGTGTGCTGCAATTCATGAGGTCGCAAAGAGTCAGACACAACTGAGTGACTGAACTGAACTGTGTAATATTCACATATGTATGAATTTCCCAAATTTCTTCCTGTTATTAACTTCTGACTTCAAGCCTTTATGATCAGAGAACATACTTTTTTAAATTTCAGCATTTTAAATTTATTGAAGTTGGTTTTATGTCCTCCTATGGTCTGTCCTTGAGGATAACGCATATCCTTATGTTCTCAGGTGGAGTTTTCTGTAGGTGTCTGCTCTATAGAGTTGGTCATCAGTAAGCTGTTAGTATTTCATTATTAAATTCTATGTGTCTCTGGAGGATAATAATGGCAAAGACTGGATCCAACTGCAAAGAACTCATAACTACCTGGAGAAGTAAATATTTGAGAAACTGATGTACAATAAGTACAGTGGCCACATGACTGGAAAAAGTCAGTTTTCATTCCAATCCCAAAGAAAAGCAATGTCAAAGAGTTCTCAAACTACCACACAATTGCACTCATCTCACACACTTAGTAAAGTGATACTCAAACTTCTCGAAGCCAGGCTTCAACAGTACATGAACCATGAACTTCCAGATGTTCAAGCTGAATTTAGAAAAGGCAGAGGAACCAGAAAACAAATTGCCAACATACACTGGATCATCAAAAAAGCAACAGAGTTTCAGAAAAACATCTATTTCTGCTTTATTGACTATGCCAAAGCCTTTGACTGTGTGGATCACCACAAACTGTGGAAAATTCTAAAAGACATGGGAATACCAGACCACCTGACCTGCCTCTTAAGAAATCTGTATGCAGGTCAGGAAGCAACAGTTATAACTGGACATGGAAAAACAGACTGGTTCCAAATAGGAAAAAGAGCACATCAAGGCTGTATATTGTCACCCTGCTTATTTAACTTATATGCAGAGTACATCATGAGAAACACTGGGCTAGATGAAGCACAAGTTGGAGTCAAGATTGCTGGGAGAAATGCCAATAACCTCAGATATGCAGATGATACCACCTTTATGACAGAAAGCAAAGAAGTAAAGAGCCTCTTGTTGAAAGTGAAAGAAGAGAGTGAAAAAGTTGGCTTAAAACTCAACATTTAGAAAACTGAGATCATGGCATCTGGTCCCATCACTTCATGGCAAACAGATGGGGAAACAGTGGAAACAATGACAGACTTTATTTTGGGGGGCTCCAAAATCACTGCAGATGGTGACTGCAGCCATGAAATTAAAAGACACTTGCTCCTTGGAAGAAAAGTTATGACCAACTTAGACAGCTTATTAAAAAGCGGAGACATTACTTTGCCAACAAAGGTCTGTCTAGTCAAGGCTAGGGTTTTTCCAGTAGTCCTGTATGATGTGAGAGTTGGACGATAAAGAAAGCTGAATGTCAAAGAATTAATGCTTTTGAACTGTGGTGTTGGAGAAGACTCTTGAGAGTCTCTTGGACTACAAGGAGATCCAACCAGTCCATCCTAAAGGAAATCAATCCTGAATATTCATTGGAAGGACTGATGCTGAAGCTGAAACTCCAATACTTTGGCCACCTGATGCGAAAAACTGACTCATTGGAAAAGATCCTGATGCTGGGAAAGATTGAAGGTGGAAGGAGCAGGGGACGACAGAGGATGAGATGGTTGGATGGCATCACCGACTCAATGGACATGAGTTTGAGCAAACTCCGGGAGTTGGTGATGGACAGGAAGGCCTGGCGTGCTGCAGTCCGTGGGGGAGCAAAGAGGCGGACGTGACTGAGCCACTGAACTGAACTGAACTGAATTGTACAATGAAGGGTAATATTTGTGTTAGAAATTGTGAGTAGAGAAAATATTGTTCAGAAGTGTCTGATAAACTGAGAAATATGATATTTGAAGGACAAAAGATTTTAGGGGAAGAGGGATTTGAGCTGTGTGCATCAAAGATGGGTAGGATTTGCGACCACAGAAGAAGTAGATACAAGCCATTAAGAGTAATAGGAGTTAGAAACTGTGTGGTTAGCACAAATCAAACTTGAGAATTGTAGATTAACGGAGTTGACAACTGGAATGCAAATAAAGGATAAAGTGGCGGAGAAAAGGTAGACAGGAAGTTTAGAAATACAGTGAAGAGTGTGTGAGTGGGTGGTCATCAGTCATGTGATGGACTAGCATGACTCCCAACCACTTCTGATTTGGTGGTGCCGTATTTCGTGTCATATCTTCTCTCTTGTGCCCTTTTTTACACTTGGCTTGATTAATGCTCAGATTATTGCTTAAAATCTCTGTTACCCACCTGACCTCAAAAGTTATCTGTTTTTAAGTAACGCTGTTAAAAAGCCCAAGCCCCCACTTCCAGTCTGAGGGAGTATCCACATTCTTTGTCCTATGCCCTTAAATCTATCAACACTGATTTTATTGAATAGCTACAAAACCACCAATAATTGATCATTTTGACTTGTAAACACATTAATCTCACATGGCTCAATTTAATATGCTCCTTTCTTGGGCAGTTCCAACACACAAAGCCCTAAAATGTTCATTCTTATTGGGGATTGAGCCTTTCCCTGCATTTCTTTACTCATTAGATTGGGGCTGCCCATCACTCAAAGGAGCTGTGTGATTTTATTAGTTATAGGAGATAAAGGCACACAATCTTGGGTTCTCCTTTCATCCACATGCTCTGATTTACATAATAGATTCATTCCAAATTGTTTCTATTTGTCTCTCAACACAGCATGCTCCATATGGAGGCCTAATGAACACATTAACAGAACCTGTGGTGATCCATTTGTAAAGGACAAATTGGTTCCTCACTAGAAGAATCATACCACACATATATCTACAAGTTCACACACACACACAGCCCTGTGGATGAACATAGGCCATACCCATTTTAGGCAGATTTAATGTCTTAAAATCCAAAGTAGTATTTTCTTTCTCCTTTGATCTGAATTTACTTACACTTGAAGTAAAGAAGAAAAGCTGTTTCTAAAATGTTAGATTCATTACATTTGCTTTATTAACTCAAGAAATTCTTGATACTTTTATGCCATGTCATTTATATGTATTATATAATGTACATACATATGTATACATATAATATATACTTGATACTATTTCCAAGATTTCTTCCTGTTGTATATGGTAAGAAAATTTTGACCTGTAAATCTGAATGCATGTACACAGCTACATTTGATTGAATATATTATCAAAAAATGGAATGCTAAGATGAAAATGTGTTTTAATGAATGGTCTCACATAAACTCTTTCTGAAATGACAAATCACCTGGCCTGCTCTTGAATTTCTTTGTACTGAAACCAACAGCACCATTCTACTCACAAAAACATTGATTATCCTAGTGTTAAGGGAAAAACATAAAAACCAGGTTTTAAATCATTCAGAACTAGAGAAAAGTGACTGTCTTTTGTGTGTTTCCTCAAGATTGCCTCGTATTTTAGACATTTTTCAGCTGCTGTATTGTGGATATATATTGGTTAAAATTGTTTCTTTCTATTTGAGTTCCTATGAATGAGTCTAAAAAGTTATTTTGTATGTAGTTGAGGATATATAATCCCGAAAGGTTAATGAATCTCCACCTTCTTCAAAGCTGGTCAATAGCAGTCACCTCTGGAATGCTAGAGTCTTTGCACAGGCCTCTCTCTCTGTCTTTCTCTCTGTCCACACGGATCCATGTCTGTATCTATCCCTGTACCAGGATCTATAAATGGAGATATGAAATGATGGTTCGTTTTCTTTGTGAATTTGACTGGGCCGCAGGGTACCCAGACATTTGGTCAAGCTTTGTTCTAGGTGTGTCTGTGAGGTGCTTGTGGACGAGGTGAACAGTTGGTCAGTAAACTGGACACTGCAGGCCGCCCTGCTCCGTGTGGGTGGGCCTCCCGCAGGTACTGAAGGAAAGCCTGCACAGAGCAGAAGGACTGCGTGAGCAGGCGCTCACTCCTGCTCGTTGTTGCACTGGGTGTTGGGCTTCTTCCAACCTTTGACTCAGACTCTCAGACTGAAATCACAGTGTAGGCTCTCCTGTGCTCCAGCCTGCAGACTACAGACCCTGGGACTCCCGCGTCCATGAGCACTGAGCCAATTCTGTACAGCAAATACATTCCATATCTTTGTATGTGTGCCTAGTAGGTGTGTGTGTGTGTAGTGTGTACATATGTATGTAAATGTTCCTATCGTGTGTGCATGTGCACAAACGCCTCCATGCATGTACATACACACCCCAACCCGAGCTCCCGAGAGGGTTAGGACACACTCCCTGAAGTCCTTACTAGTTTGAGGAGGAGCGCTGTGGGTTGTTATCCAGAGACCCAGGACACTAAATGCGATGATGACAGTCCATCACTCAGGCCTGGAGTGTGACACGTGTACTGCGGCTGGTTTGGGCCTCTGAGCTTTTACAGCAAACATAACTTGAAAGTTAATCTCATATTTTTTCCCTTAAAAAAAAAAGTCAGCAGTTATGACACTCATTTATGCAGTGTTTTCTCTTCACTGTTGTCACAAATTCTGCCACTCTTCCTGAATACTGTCTCTGCGCTGTGTTGCTAGGCAATTCCTGACATGACTGGATTTAAATAAACACGTGGACGAGCGCAAGTGACTGCATCCTCCAGAAAAAGCAGCAGCCTCCACCACTGAGCTCTCCTCATGCCACACTGAAGCCACAAGGGCCCCTTCACTTAGTCATAGCTACTTCGACATATTTGGAAAAGTTATTTTTTTTTAATTTGATATGGAAACAGTGGTAGGATTTTTAAAATTGTAAAATATAAAAGGATATAGTTTTAATAAAAAATTGGAATTTTGCAACTAGTGATGGCTCATCATATCCCATTCCAAGAAAAATTTTAGTGCTGAATCTTCTTTATTAAACTTGATTTGCATTTTTAATGAAACTGATATTAATACCTTTAATTGGTATTCATCTATTTTACTAATATTTCATGGGAATGAAATTTCTTATAGACAATATCTAATGTCTTTAGACCTCAGAATTGGTTGTTCAGAAATATTTACTAGAGACATATGTGAAAATCCTCAGCTAGACATTTTATGGAGCACGATGACAAAGAAAATGTAGTTCTTGCTCCAGAAAATTATAGTTGAATATTGTTATAGATACTCATTCTTATTTCACAGAGAACATGGCTTCATTTTATGGGGTTTTTTTCTATCTAAATAACATATGCTTGTTGTAAAAGGTAAATAAAATAAAAAGAAAGTAAGAAATAGAAATAACAATAAGAAAGAAAATATTAATCCATAAAAAATCTGACCCCTGACATGAAGAGGTCATCCTTGGCTAATGTGTCCTGGTCTGCACACATGGGCACCCATGGAAACAGGGTCACACCATCACACAATTACAGCAAATAGGCCATCCCACTTTTAGCCCTCCCCAGCAAAGGCAGTTCCCCCAAACAGGTGGACACTAAAGCGTAGATTCAGCTCCCAGACGACCCAGAAGGCAGCGGGGCCCCCAGGCCATCTCAGCTTCAAACAATCGGAGCTGAGGACACCCACATTCTAACAATGAAGGAGGTGAGGTACCATGTCTCTCGAGGGTCCTTCACTTCTGCCTGGAAGAGGGGTCACTCTGGCAGTTTCTTCCAGGCCCTAAAGTCAAATCAACTTGATAAATTAGATGAAATAAGAACGCCTTATATTTGTAAGTGCTATGAATGTTTCAAAGTGCTTTCCAGTTCATTAGCTTTACACAGCACCTCTCTGAAATCAGAACCCTGGAGAGTCTTAGCAGAAACAGAAGTGGACCCCAGTGCCCTCCCTCTACTCAGGGAGGCCTAGTTCTGGTGTCACTCACCCACGTGCAGTCCCAGGGCAAGGAGCCCAACACCCAGTGGCCCTCAAGGAACGTTTGTGGAGGAGGGACAGATGGAGTGAATGGACACAGCCTGGGGGACATCAGACGGGCATAAACTGTCACCACTCCTACCCCACCTGACCCCCACTCCCTCCAGTCTCCCCAGGGATGCAGAAGATACAAAGAGATGCAAAAACACTGGCATTTGTAGATTTTCGTGTGAGTGGATGAAATCAAATTAAAGAAGGTGGAGCTGTGCCCTAAATCACTGCAGATGGTGACTGCAGCCATGAAATTAAAAAACACTTGCTCCTTGGAAGAAAAGTTATGACCATCCTAGACAGCTTATTAAAAAGCAGAGACATTACTTTGCCAACAAAGGTCCATCTGGTCAAAGCTATGGTTTTTCTAGTAGTCATGTATGGATGTGAGAGTTGGACTATAAAGAAAGCTAAGCATCAAAGAATTGATGTTTTTGAACTGTGGTGTTGAAGAAGACTCTTGAGAGTCCTTTGGACTGTAAGGAGATCCAACCAGTCCATCCTAAAGGAGATCAGTCCTAGGTGTTCATTAGAAGGACTGATGCTGAGGCTGAAACTCCAGTACTCTGGCCACCTGATGCAAAGAACTGATTCATTTGAAAAGACCCTGATGCTGGGAAAGATTGAAGATGGGAGAAGGGGACGACAGAGGATGAGATGGTTGGATGGCATCACTGACTCAATGGACATGAGTTTGAGTAAACTCCAGGAGTTGGTGATAGGCAGGGAAGCCTGGCGTGCTGCAGTCCATGGGGTCATAGAGTCAGACATGACTGGGCAACTGAACTGAACTGAACTGACTGAGCAGAGGTCACACACAGTTGCAGACAGCTTCCTTTCACTGCCCTGAGGTGAGGTGTCCAGTGTGAGACGGTGTACTATTGTCACAGGGCCCATGGGGGAATCCTGGCTCACCTGCAGGGGCTCATCCTGGAGTCTGCTCTGGAAGCTTCCTGCATTTGTCTGGCACCTTAACTTTACTGGTCACAACAGATACAAGTTGGGGACAGGACACTTAAGAAGAACATCATAGAAATAAAATATTGTTTGTGACTGGAAAGGTTCACTCAGCTCTGACAGAATGGTACAGAATGCTTCATGGGAGCAACAGTGGGTCTTAGTTATCAGGAGAAATGTCAGTGGAAGAAGATTTTAATCATGAAGTGAAGCCATTTTTTTTTCCTCTGGATTTGTTGCTTCCAAGAAGAAAGTGTGCAACAAACTTAGGAAGAATTTATGGGGCATTTCCCACATCATATTTTATGCAAATTGTAATCATTCCATATGTTGTTTGGCTTGTTTATGAAGTTTGAGGGTAACTATTTAGAAAAATGCATGCCTAATGGTATCTGAAAAAGCTTATGCTTTTAAAGAGAAACCCATATGTCACTGCTAACAGATACATTTTTCTAAGATATAGATTCTCTCTGTAAGTAATTTCTTCCTCCATAAGTTGATTCTCCTTAACCACCTTGGCTTTGGTTTTATATTAAAAAGGCAAGCTATTTCATCGTCTGAAATGGGAGTTAGATTGAGTAGTACATTCGGTTATTCCTTCCTGTTCAAGTTTGTTGCAAAAAAAAATCTTAGATTATTTTTACCAGTGTTTATCACCAGTTGTACTAACATGAGAAATGTTATGGTTTTTTAAAGAAAAGCCTGATCTTTATGTGTCTAATTGCACTAAAGATAACTGTCTTTGCATCTGTGTGCCAGCCAACCAAATGTATAGTGAGAATCATAGTGAAGCAACTTGGACCCCACCCGCTTTCCAAAGCTGGAAGTGTGTTTTATCATAAATCCATACGTTCAGGAGTTGGTGCCTAGAGAAACAGAGGAGAAATGACGAAAAGAAATTGCCCCATTTCTTCAGTTCCATCACGGGCAGTTCCGTGGGCCCGCATGGGCTTTGGGCTGATTCAAGGAGGACGAGGATGGGGCTGAAGTTCCAAAGACCTGGAAGTCAAAGTTTACGTGGCAGAACAATGTCATTCCTTTAGAGGCAGAAGCTGTCACTGTTGGGGGCTGAGGACAGAATGTGACTGTGTTTGGAGATGGGTTTTTAGAGAGGTGAGGAAGGTAAAATGGGGTCCCTGGGGTGGGCCCTGATCCCATAGAACTGGTATCCTTATAAAAGGAGGAGAGGACACAGACCTGCACAGAGGCATGACCACATGGGGACATGGGGAGAAGACGGGATCTGCACACCCAGGAAACTGGCCTCAGGAGGAACCTGCCCTGCAGACACTTCTGCTGCAGATGCTCCACCTCCAGGACTGGGAACAGCAACTCCCAGTCTGAGCTCCTGTTTCTGGGATGTTTTGCTTAAAGGAGCCTGAGCTCACTGACATAGGGGTCAGTGGTGGGCTGCTGTCCATAGGGTCACACAGATTTGGATACGACTGAAGTGACTTAGCATGCATGCATTGGAGAAGGAGAATGCATTTGAGGGGCTCTGTGGGCTCAGAGGGATTCTACCAGGACAAATTCCCTGCAAGGTGTAACTAGGAGCAGCTTCCTGGTGGGTGACCCAGACCACAGCCTCCAGAGGGGATCGATGGTCCTTAGAAGTTTACAGATGTGCGTGGAGCATAATGTGGGAAGTTCTGCTTCCTTTTCTGCCTCTGTAAACCTGCCTACTTACTGACCGTAAGAGATAACACATCCGTGAGAGCAGAGAGGAGAACACTGAGTGACCACAGCTATGAATCATGAAGCACAGCTACCGATGGTACCGGTATCCACTTAGTTCAAAAGTGTAGCCTTCCCACGATGTTCAAAAGTTTTAGTTGTGGCTTTGAGTCAGAAAATAAGAAATATAAATATATCAGGATTACTATTCGGGGGGGGGGGTAAATTTTATGCATATTTTTCTGACTGTGCAGACTAAATTTTTTCAGTCACAAGATCTGAAAATGTCTTTTGGAATGCCAAGAGGAAGGCAAGATTTTATTCTCAGATGTCAATCAGAATTGCTCTAACTTTTTAGCTCTTTTGACTAATATCACAAATATTTTCTTGGTATGGAAAAATAATCTCTATATTTCTGCGGCTGCAGCTGTTTAGTCTCTTCAGTCATGTCTGACCCTGTGCGACCCCATAGACAGCAGCCCACCAGGCCCCTCTGTCCCTGGGATTCTCCAGGCAAGAATACTGGAGTGGGTTGCCATTTCCTTCTCCAATGCATGCATGCATGCTAAGTCGCTTCAGTCGTGTCCAGTTCTGTGCAATCCCATAGACAGCAGCCCACCAGGCCCCTCTGTCCCTGGGATTCTCCAGGCAAAAATACTGGAGTGGGTTCCCAATGCATGCATGCATGCTAAGTCGCTTCAGTCGTGTCCAATTCTGTGCGACCCTATGGACAGCAGCCCACCAGGCTCCTCTGTCCAAGGGATTATTCAGGCAAGAATACTGGAGTGAGTTGCCATTTCTATATTTCTAGGTAACAAATTTAAGAGCTCCTATAAATGACAGACAAGAAATATACATGTTCCTTCCAATGAATTTTTACAAATGTGAGACTTTGGTCCTCCGTTTGTGCTGCTGCTGCTGCTAAGTAGCCTCAGTTGTGTCTGACTCTGTGTGACCCCATAGACAGCAGCCCACCAGGCTCCCCCGTCCCTGGGATTCTCCAGGCAAGAACAATGGAGTGGGTTGCCATTTCCTTCTCCAATGCATGAAAGTGAAAAGTGAAAGTGAAGTCGCTCAGTCATGTCTGACTCTTAGTGACCCCATGGACTATAGCCTACCAGGCTCCTCTGCCCATGGGATTTTCCAGGCAAGAGTACTAGAGTGGGTTGCCATTGCCTTCTCTGGTCCTCCATTTACCTTTTCTTTATTCTAGTGCTGAAGAAAGAGAAGTAAGGCTTATACAATAAATGGGGATCTTCATCCATGAGATTTCTTACAAAAACGAGTAAGGAGAAGCAGTAACAGACCTTTCAAAATACATCAGAACAAACATATTATTTTCTAACACTGAGTAACAATTTCTAATTTCTTGGCAGCTAAAAGTAACAGGTATTTATTGTCTCAAAGTTCCCATGATTGGGTCTCAGGGAATTGTAACAGAGACATCAGATACTCTGCAGTCTCACCTGCTACTTGAGCTTTTCTCCCTGGTGTTTGGGGTTGTTGGCAGAAGTCAGCTCCTTGCAGCTGTGGAGACGGAGACCCTGAGTTTTGCTGGCTGTCACTGGGAGGGGCTGTGATATCATGCTCTTTGCTATAGGCCATGTGACCACAGGTCCCACCTGTGCTCACAGGGAATAGACTCCACGAAGCCACCAAGGCATCCCCTCAGCAGGGAAAGGGAGCCCTGAGGATTGGGAAAAACATGTAATGCAACCAGAGGTGAGTTCCTGAAAACAGCTATGGAAGCATTATACAGGCAGAAAATGATACTTTACCAATTATGCCCAAAGAAAACTCATTTGCAAGTACAGATGGATGAAAACCGTACTGTTTTTATTTTGTGTCTTTATTTCCAGTACAGCCCTAACACTTCAGTGTATTGTTTAGAATAATGAGAGGATTTATAAATGTATACATTCATTTACAAGCTTCAAACACAGAAACACTAGTTGTATCATGGATGAAAAATCATTTGGGTGTGCAGAGCATCTTTTGCTTTAGTATCAATGAAAATGTTAAACTGTTTGGTTGATTCTATCAATAGCAAAACATTTTGGGACTTGGGGATGGATTCTGGAAGGCAGATAGGTCAGTTCAGACTCAGAAACATCCAAGCTGACCAGGAGTGAAGCTGTCCCTCTACCCCAGCAGACTAGGGAAAGTGCTGCTATCCATCTCTGTTTCCAAAGAGCTTGCTCAGAAGACTCCATGGTTCAAGAGACAGACACTGAGGAAGAGAGTCTGATGCTGGGAGCTGTCCCAGGTGCTGAAGCCACAGCAGGACACAGAGCCAGGGACGCACCCCCCTTTCCCCCCACAAACTAGACAGTGTATTAGAAAGCAGAGACATTACTTTGCCAACACAGGTCCGTCTCGTCAAAACTATGACTTCTCCAGTAGTCGTGTATGGATTTTGAGAGTTGGATGGTAAAGAAAGCTGAGCGCCAAAAGAATTAATGCTTTTGAACTGTGGTGTTGGAGAAGACTCTTGAGAGTCCCTTGGACTGCAAGGAGATCTATCCAGTCCATCCTAAAGGAAATCAACCCTGAATATTCATTGGAAGGGCGGATACTGAAGTTGAAACTCCAATACTTTGGCCACCTGATGCAAAGAACTGACTCATTGGAAAAGACCCTGATTGAAGGGGTTTTTTTCATTTCGTTTTTTGTTGTTGTTGTTGTTGTTGTTGTTTGGAAAGGAAAGATTGAAGGCAGGAGGAAAATGGAACGACAGAGGATGAGATGGTTGAATGGCATCACCGACTCGATGGATATAAGTTTGAGTATGCTCCAGGAGTTGGCGATGGACAGGGAAGCCTGGCGTGCTACAGTCCATGGGGTCACAAAGAGCTGGACATGGCTGAGCAACTGAACTGAACTCCCCCTTCAGGGAGCACTGCTGTGAGAAGAGGCCAATCAGGAGCCAGTGTGCACATGCAGAGTGCTGACAGGTGAGAGAGAGGGTGAGAGATGTATAAGGAAGGATCCAACTCACAGACAGGACAGTGCAGAGGGCCTTCCTAGAAGGGGAAAGGAAGCCAGGCCCAGGCTGGGGCTTGTTCCAGGTGGATGTGTCAGGGATCCAGGGGCTGAAAGGTGGGGGCAGGGAGGATGGAGGGAACCACAGGAGAGATGCTGCATGAATGAGGGGCTCAGACCTATTCAAGACATTCAGAGGTTACGGGGAAATGGAGATGGAAACAGACGGACACCAGAGAGAGAAGAAGGGTGGACCCTCACCTGGCACTGGGAGGGGTGGAAGGAGGGTCCAGCCCCCAGAGGAGCCCTGGCCTTGAGCAGACCTGGTTTCGGCTCTTGAGAGCCCTGGGGAGGACTGAGATCCAAGATTTTGCTAACCTTTGACTCACAGTTCTGTAGGCCAAAGTTGCAGGGTTGTATGAATATACTTTAATTTCTTTTATTTGTATTATTTATTTTATGGCTGAGCTGGGTCTTCATCGCTGCTTGTGGGCATTTCTCTAGTTGTGCTGCACAGGCTTCTCACTGTGGTGGCTTCTCCTGCTGTAGAGCACGGGCTCTAGGCACATGGGCTCCGTAGTTGTGGTGCACAGGCTTAGTCGCTCCACGGCATGTGGGATTTTCCTGGACCAGGGATCCAACCAGTGTCTGCTGCATTGCAAGGCAGATTATTAACCACTGGACCACCAGGGAAGCCGCTGGATCATAGGAATTGAGGAAGAATGTAAACTGGGTTCAGGAAAGAAGTTGATGAGGGCACAGGAGGAGGCAGGGCCTCAGGTCCTGGGTACTCGGTTTCCAGGACCCTAAGTGATGGTATGTCACTGACAGCTGATTATGACTGTTGTAGGTCACATTTCTCTGGTGTAGTCATTGCACAACTCCCTAGCTTATTTATATCCCTTCCCCCTACAAACCAAACCTATCCTCTTCTTTTAGTCTCAACTTCTGCAAAGAAAATTTCCCCTATTTCTATCCAAAGGTGATCACTCTCCCATATTTTCACAGCACTGTCTTGTATTTTAACTCAATCGCATTCTTCCTTTTCTAGTTTCTGTCCATGGGTGCATTGTATCTCTTCCAAGCTCATTGACATCTCCATAAAGCTTGCCATGGTGCCTTTCCAATAGAAAGCACTTACTGAATTAATTAAACATTGATATGAAAACCTGTCACATATTTAAATAGGATAATATAGTTAGCATTCAGTTACTATGTAAATGCAACTTGAATTTAGGTTGTCCTCTGCCATAGGGATTGCCTGGTTCCCCCATTTCTCAGCCAGGGGAAACTCAAAGCCCCCCTACCCCAAGTCCTTACTTCTTCATGTTCTCCAAGATTCCCCAGCATTTCCAGACTTGTGTTGTGTGGTCCTCAGAGCTGATCTGAAGAAAGCATTTGGAGGAAAGTGCAGGCAGCCATGGGGATCCGAGAGTGGTCACAATTCCTACAAGGAACCAAGTTCATACTGGCAACTCTGCTTTCTCTGCTTGCCTGCCCTTAGGCAAAGCCCATCACATGTAGTTTCGCTGGCTTCATTCATGGTCCAGCTGCCCTCCTCTCCTGCCCTCTTCTTCCTTCTTTCTGCAGAGCACTAAGTACATTCAAGCTGGCTTGTCATGCCAAGAGGATTTCTTTTTCCTGCCATTTTGGGGCACCCCAATGCCCAGGGTCTTTCCTGGGGATAGAAAATATTTCTCCAAAGTATGATTTTTTCCCCTAAAATGAATTCTGATGCCTAATGTAGAACCACTCCACAAATAGTGTGAGAGATGGAAAATGTCAGAGTCACAAACAGTTTTATGTATTTGGTTTAAAGGTGTGATGTCATTCTTAGTATTTCTGTGGTATCTACACTGAGCAAAATAAAGAGAAATGAGAAACTCATTCTTTCAGATTTTCTGCACTCAAAATTCCAAACAATTAAGTTGCATGCTTGCATGATTTTGTACTGATTTGGTAGAATGTGTGAGTTGCTCAGGTATTACATGAAGGCAATCTGAGACATTCGTCTTCATTCTCTTATTCCCCCAGGTACCATTTCCTAATAAATATATGCACTCTATAAAATCGATGTCATAAATATAGACAGCTGACTCATAATGCTAACTAACAGGATTTCAATCTTTTCTCCAAAGAATGTGCAAAGCAATTCAGCTCCAACCCAAGTGGGAAAAAAATATCTGAAACTTGTATTTTTAGCAGGCATCTTCGTTATGTAAGATGCTGAGAAAAAATGTAAACCCATACCTGGCATAGGAAAACCATTCAGAGGACATGCCCTGCCCTTTCGCCCAAGTGTGGTTATACTCACACCTCCCAGAAAGGGAGTCATGATCAGTAGATCATTTTAGTCATGATCAGTCGATTACCAAACACTAATTAGGAACCTGTTCTATACAGAGCCCTGTGGTTAATGCCTTGGGACAAATAAGGGGACATAAGCCTTGGTGTCACACAAAATTACATAATATTGTTTCAGCCCTACAGTTAGCATAAGCGTCACAGTGGACTGTGAGATTATGAATAACTTAAAGCATATCGCATTATAGAAGCTCAGAGAGATCAATAGTGAGTCTATAAGCACTGAGAAGGTAGAGGATATGCATGTGTGTACATGTGTGGTCTGTGCAGATGTGAGGGCCGAAAGGCTTTGAGAAAGAAACAATAATGCAAGGGTCATACATCAGCCGATCCAGGAAGTCATGAAATAGCCATGATAAAGGGCAGTGAGCTTGCAGGGAATTTTGCTCTGATTTCTAGTAGAAGAGTGATGTGGAGTCAGCTGTTTTCATTGGTGATGATACTTATGGCAAGGATTGTAGCCCTCCCTACAGAGCTCAGTGACTTGTTTGGCCTCTGCATCAGTGGGGTGAATGCAGCAGAATGAAAACAGGGCTGTTTAATCCTGCCTTGATAAATTATCCGTCAGAGTAGTGTTTTTCCCCCATCATCTTCCAAGCCCCACAATTAAAACCTTCCTGACCTCTGTTCTTCTTTTTGAAGCCCAGTCTTTTCAGTGACCCCTGTTCCATAATTCTGGAGAGAAATAATGGCATATTTATATCAGTGGGAGCCATAGAAATGTTTCTATTCTATACATGTTGGTAAAGACAAAAGTTTAAATGTATTTATAAAAATTTAAAAGATTAGGACTTTTAAGATTATGATATGAGAAACAATAGCATTCTATTAATCAGTAGCAGTTATCAAGGTGGTATAAGAAGGCAACAAAAATGTATAATAAAGAGAAATATAATATATTGTGGCTAGATTAATATAAATAATTTCCATTTTAACAAAGGTTTAAGTGGGTAAATAACATCAGATTAATGTAGAAAGCATCTTTCAGTCACACAGTCATTCAAGATAAACATATTTTCACATGACACAGAAATGTTGAGAAAAATAGAATAGCCCATTACAAAGAAAAAAAAAAGTGGGTCAGAATATTGATAACTAGATTACAAAGAGATATGTAACATGAAGAAGGGGTTGAGCTCTGTCAAGGACAAGAAGCTATGGGCAAAAGGAAAGGGAAGAGAAAAGAGGCAATTTATTGGTAAATCTGATTGGGAAACAAAGGACTACTGATTAGCAAACTTTGAATTCAATAAATATGTGTGTGTGCACTGTAAGCAAGAATGGAACCAAGCATGAACAATCACTAAAATAATTTCTTCTTACATTTCTATATGTGATTATGTTATATAGATTGCCAATTTTTCTCTCTCAAAGCAGAAAATTTCACTTCATAGCAAGACACACTAAAATAATTATATTCATCATCAGCAAAATGGAATTCAAGTCACCTATCTTCACTGGAAACCCTTATAGTATGATGGGGAAAAGTGCATATATTCATTCTTATTGAAGTATAGTTAATTTATAATGTGTTAGTTTCTGGGGTACACCAAAGTGATTCATATAGATATGCATATATATGTGTTCATGCGTGCTAAGTCACTTCAGTCATGTCTAATTCTTTGTGACCCCATGGACCATAGCCCGCCAGGCACCTCTGTCCATGGGATTCTCCAGGCAGGAATATGGAGTGGGTTGCCATGCCCTCCTCCAGGGGATCTTCCTGACCCAGAAATTGAACCTGCATCTCTTACGTCTCCTGTAACGGCAGGTAGGTTCATTACCACTGCCACCTGGGCGGCCCCGTATGCATATGTATATGTATATGTACATTTGCTAAGCTGCTTCAGTCATATCTGATTCTTTGTGACCGCATAGACTGTAGCCCCCCAGGCTCCTCCATGCATGGGGTTCTCCAGGCAGGAATATGGAGTGGGTTGCCACGCCTTCCCTCAGGGGATCTTCCCGACTCAGGGATTAAAGCCAAGTCTCTTACGTCTGCTGCACTGGCAGGAGGGATCTTTACCACCAGCACCACCTGGGAAGCCCGTGTATATATACATATAAAAGTATATATTTATTTTTTCAGATTCTTTTCCACTGTAATTTATTCCAAGATACTGAGTATAGTCCCTTATCTATTTTATATATAGTAGTGTGTATCTACTAATCCCAAACTCCTAATTTATCCTTCCCACACTTGCCCCTTTGGTAACCATGAGTTTGTTCTCTATGTCTGTGAATCTGTTTCTGGTTTTTTTTTTTTTCATTTGTAGTTTATTTTAAATATGTAGCATATGTGAAATCATGATATTTGCTTATCTGCAAAGGAGTGGGATACAACTGCTTACTCATAAATAGTAAGCATCCCACTTCTGACTCCAAGTGCTATACTAATCTAAGTCTTTTCATTTTATGTAAAGTAGATATAAACTTTTGTATGTTCAGTTTGATGCTGTAGGATTCTAGGTCACTGCATAATTAGGAAAAGCCAAGATTAAGAATGGTTTCCAGAATATTTCTTCCATTCTTCCTGAAGGAAAGGATTTTCATAAAAGAACTTCATTAAAAGATGTCCTGCTCCTACTCAGTTTAACCCAGTAAGAGGGTCTCACTGCTTGTCTCCTCTTTACCTGTCTGTGGCCCCCGTGCATTGCTTCTCTCCCACTCTTTGTTCCTGCACGGTCTCTCCCTCTTTCATTCCCTCTGTCCCCATGTCCTTCTTCAGGTCTGACTCCATATTCCTCTAACTTCCCAAGGAGGATGTTCTGCACACCAGCCTGGGTTCTATTGCTACTTCACCAGAGTGCTTAGTACTGTAACATATTTTCATTTAAAAAATGAGCACAAATAGTAGAGAATAACTTGGAACTATGAGACATGCCTTGGGATAAATAACACTGGTTCTGGTGTTTTATAACCAACCAAGTCACTTCCAAAAGAATGTTCAGAATATTTGAAAAAGCCAGGCCTGCGAAGGTCTCTGAAAAAATCAACACGGTGGAATAGCTAGTTACCAAGATCCAGGACTGATCAACCCAGAATCCACTATTTGATATTTGATCCCAATTATATTGGGACTTCCCTGGTAGCTTAGAGGGTAAAGCATCTGCCTGCAATGCAGGAGACCCGGGTTGAATCCCTGGGTCGGGAAGATCCCCTGGAGAAGGGAGTGGCAACCCACTCCAGTATTCTTGCCTGGAAAATCCCATGGACAGAGGAGCCTGGTAGGCCATAGTCCACGGGGCCGCAAAGAGTCAGACACGACTAAGCGACTTCACTTCACTTTATATCGGGGCTTCCCTGGTGGCTCAGAGGTTAAAGTGTCTGTTTGCAATGCGGGAGACCCAGGTTCAATCCCTGGGTCAGGAAGATCCCCTGGAAAAGGAAATGGCAATCCACTCCAGTATTCTTGCCTGGAGAATCCCATGGAGGGAGGAGACTGGTAGGCTCTAGTCCACGGGGGTCACAGAGAGTCAGACACGACTGAGCTACTTCATTTCCTAATTATATGTAAGTATTAATAAAATGTGAACATGAGGAGATTTTGATGGAAAAAGTCAATCTAATTATAATCGAAGTTGGACTTTTTAATGACTCATCAGTCAGAGGACTGAGGAAGCCACTTTGCACCCTGAGTTTATATTCACAGTCATGTATGGATGTGAGAGATGGACTGTGAAGAAAGCTGAGCACTGACGAATTGATGCCTTTGAACTGTGGTGTTGGAGAAGACTCTTGAGAGTCCCTTGGACTGCAAGGAGATCCAACCAGTCCATTCTAAAGGAGATCAGTCCTGGGGGTTCTTTGGAAGGAATGATGGTAAAGCTGAAACTCCAGTACTTTGGCCACCCCATGCGAAGAGTTGTCTCATTGGAAAAGACTCTGATGCTGGAGGGATTGGGGGCAGGAGGAAAAGGGGATGACAGAGGATGAGATGGCTGGATGGCATCACTGATTCAATGGATATGAGTTTGAGTAAACTCCGGGAGTTAGTGATGGACAGGAAAGCCTGGTGTGCTGCAATTCATGGGATTGCAAAGAGTCGGACACAACTGAAAGACTGAAATGAACTGAACTGAACTGAATATGTGAAACTTCTATTTGAAAAATCTTCAAAGAAAAACATCAGGCTATCTTATTCTGTTTTTACTTCTGAGAAGACAAATCAACTTTATATTAGAAACATCATATTGCCTTTTTCTGACATACTGAAAAAGCCATCAGCTAATTTTCCAATTATTATACTTTTTGGGTTTTATGCTAACATCTGCCAACCAGTCCGTCAACTTCTAGTAAGTCAACCTCCGAGAGCCTTGTCAGAGAGAACAGATGCTGCATGGCATCACCATGCTCAGCAGTTTGGAACAAGCAGTCAGCTAGGCAGTGCGTGTTCACCCATTTTTAGATTGCACAGTAAAAGAGTGAAACAGAAATGTGGGAAACAGGAAGACCCAACATCTTGCAGAACAAGCCCTCCCAGGGTCACTGATTCTCAAAGTAAAATCTGTGTTATGAACAGCTGAGTCTGTCCTGACAAAAAGAAAAGAAAATATTTAACAAAATTATGAGTGAGCAAATTGGAAGAAATAATAGAAACTGTTACCTGGGGATACAGGGTTGGGGAGACAAGAAATTTTGGAGAGTGGTGTATTTGTGCATTATCTTGATCTCAGTAATAGTTTCTTGGTTGTGTACATTTGTCCAAACTCATCAAAATTCTGTGTTTTAAAATATGTAGATAAATGCATGTCAATTATACTCAAATAAAGTTGTAAAAAAAAAAAGTGACAGAAATTGTATCTAAGCAATTCCTGGCTAATGAGTACATTTTGATGAAGAATCTTTAAAGTAACTTACCCAGCAAGGTTAAGACATCATCCTCAGTGGATAGACCATCATAGCACAAGGAGCATTAAATTGCATGCCCCATTACCAAGAATGAGCACAGAGAAATAACTTTATCCAGTGAATTATTCATGTGTAGGTTTACTGAAATTTGATTTCTTTGTCTTAATTAGTATAAAACTTCGAGTTGTCCCTTCCACAAGTGCAAACTGGTAGGAGTGGTGAGATTTACATGAAACGTTCTACCAAATATTGAGTAAATTGACATTTGGGTCTTATAGAAAATCTTCCCAGGAAGAGCAGAAAGAACATCTCCAGTGCCTTTCTTTTATGAGGCTAACCTAATCTTGAAACTAGTTCCTACTGAAGACTAAAAAATAAAGGAATATTAAAAGTCGATAATCACTCATTAGAAAAACTAAAATGTTGACAAAGTAATGCATATATATGTATAATACATTTTATATTTTATGTTAATTTAATATTATACATGTGTATATGCATATATAAATAATATTTCATCACAAAATCATATTGATTTCTGGAATGCAAGAGTAGTTAACATTTGGGGGCTAAAATATCACGCAATTCTTAATCCCTTCAGTGTACAGAGCTTATTCCCCAATATAAAAAATTCTCAACTAATGTGAGTCTAAAAATATGCTTACCTTCCCATTTCCAGCACACTATTTTAACACAGGAGATATGCTAAATTATATTTTAACTAAATTGGGAGAATATCACACCCTTGTAAGTAGTGTGCAAATCTTGCTGAGCACCAGCAAAGGGAGGTGCGTCCCTTGTTGCATTATAGCATCACGTTCAGGGCCATCCTTCTGTGACACTTGTCCCCAAATGTACTTCCATATGACCTTTCAAATTTATCATTTGTGTGTTTTCCCCTAGAATTTCCTAGGTTCTAAAAACTGGAAAAACAATTGAAGAAACAAGTTTGCCAAGCTCAATAGCCAGCAGGTGGTCCTGCTGCTGTCCAGTGCAGCCGTGAGGAAGGGTGTCCCAGCAGAGAGCAGCCGCTTCTGGGTCCGTGTTCCCTTATGCACATGCTGCTCCCTGAAGCAGGTCTTCAGGCTGGAGGTAAAGTTGTGTGAATTACTGGCTCTGCTAGTCAGGCCATTTTGGCCTCAGCTGTTGCCACAGCTTAGGATATCCCCAGCAGGGAAGGCACCCCATGTCTGCAGCGGGCACGGCCATGGTAAGGCCAATGACTGCTCCCTCTTGAGCAGCAGTAATTGTCCTGCTGCCCCTTGTGTGACTTCCCTCACCTGGGAACGGTGCCTCACTCAGAGCTAAGCACCGTCCCTGCTGCCGGAGGGCTGGACATTGAGCATTGCTGGTGGCCGGGTGCCTACAGGGCCAGCGCTCTTCACATGGTGTGTGTTCTCCAAGCGGAGGCTGTAGTCTTGTCCTACATTCTGGGCACAGGATCCCCTACTGCAGTAGGGCTTACCCTTTCCTGCTGAGCTGAGAGCTGAGGTAGGGGCAGTTGTCAGGAACATGGCATTATAAACATAGGAAGACGACAGTTTCTTTTGTATTCTTATTAATTTGAAATGTTTCTATGGTTAACACATCTATTGAATTACCTGTAAAGTTTAACATAAGATTTTTCTAATATTCATTCTATGAATACAGTGAAATCACAGAACTGTAGATACTGGTAAAAAGTAACACTGAGGGTCATTTTAATTTTCAGTATTATTAGATTGAAAAAATGTGTCTACTGAAGTCTAACCACTATGAAAAAAGGCCAGAAGTTCATCTATTCAACTGTTATCTTGTTAAACTGAGTCATGAATTAGTGAGAAGCTTTGTCACTTTTTGTGATATAAATTAATTTTTAAGCACAGATTAAATATTAAGAAAATGAAAACTTGAAACAGATGGCTAAAGCTTATCATATGAAAGAATCACAGTAGAGTTTCTGTGGGTTTTCACAAAATACGTTAATTTTTATTTTACCTGCTGAGGACTAAGACTTAAGAGGGAAAGTGCAGTGAGTGAATTTCTTCCATAATTTCCAAATGGCAGCTACATTTCCAAGTTCACCCCATTCTACACTTCATGTTTGGAAGGACATCTGTGCATTTATTTCTCCCTGAAGAACAGTAGTTCTCTGCCTTTTTCCAAAACATAAACTGTACTCCTGCTCTTGTGACCTGGGAAATTTTGAAGACTCCCTGTTCTCTATGGTGTGGCAGACCCACCCTCGCCCAGGTTCTTTCTCCTTTGTTTCAGGTGTACAGCAATGTGATTCAAAAATAAGTTCATTTGTGTCATATTTTAAATTCTACATATAAGGTATGTCAGATAGTATTTCTCTTCCTGACTTACTTCACTTAATATGATAATCTCTAGGTCTATCCTTATGACTACAGATGACATTATTTCATTCTTTTTTATGACTGAGTAATATTCCAGTGCATGTATGTACCACATCTTCTTCTTTATTCATTCACCTGTGAATGGACATTTAGGTTGTTTCCATGTCCTGACTATTGTAAATGTTTACTGTTGCCACAATGACATTGGGGTGCATCTATCTTTTCAAGGTGGCTCAGTTGGTAAAGAGTCTGCCTGCAGTGCAGGAGACCCAGGTTCCATCTCCAGGTTGGGAAGATCCCCTGGAGAAGTGAATGGCAATCCCACCCCAGTATTCTTGCTTGGAGAATCCCATGAAGAGAGGAGCATGGTGGGCTACAGTTTATGGGGTCACAAAAAGTCAGTCACGACTGAGCAACTAAACCTACCTACCTAGCTTTTCAAATTAGAATTTTCTTCAGATAGATTCCAGGAGTGGGATTGCAGGATCTTATGGTTGCTCTGTTTTTCCCCTGGGGCCTTACTCCCTCACAGCTTGCCTCATAACCACTCATGCACACATATGCATGCATTCATGTGCATATGAACACATGCACATATGCACACAAGCACTCATGAGTACACACTCATACATGCACATTATGTGTGCACACATACACACATGCATGGACACACAAATGCAGACATACATAGATACACATGCACACACATACACAGCCTGTGCTCACACCCACCCCCCTGGCCCAATGCACCTCTGGTTCCATCCCCGTCTCCACTAGCCACACAGCCAGTCTTCTTCTTTTAGCTCAGAAGCCAACTCCCCTGTTACATGCACAGCTCTGTAAATGCAGCGAAGCTGTCTTTTCTAGGCTCTGGCTAACTTTTTGAAATTCCTCTAACAACCAGACTGATGAGATATGTTATGATTATCTCTGTGTGTCTTTGTTCACTAAAGTATCAACTCCTCAGGAGGCAGGATGACCAGGTGTGAACAATGTTATGTTATCTGTGATGATTCTATACAACACGTGTTGCTAAAGGTTCTAAATGTCAGGGTCTCATCATCTTAAGAATCTCCTCCTCCTCAGAAGGTTTATATAGCTTCAAAGCAACACTTCTCTGAAATCTCAAAACGGTTTGTGCCTTTTGCTTTGCCATTTTTGACATAATAATTACCCAAGAAGTTAAAGACATCTCAGTTGTGATTCTGGACACCTTCTAATTTTTGAAGTCCTTGGATTTTTTTGACCACAGGCTGTGTTGATCCCTCACATCACCTCCTGGTCACTTTGTGCCCTGTCCATGGTGCTGCCTGAATTTCTCAGGGCATAGCTTCTCTGCCCTGGTGGCTTAAACAGTAAAGAATCTGCCTACAATTTTCCCCAAAGTCAGGAACAAGACAAGGGTGTCCACTTTCAGCACTGCTATTCAACATAGTTTTGGAAGTTTTGGTCACAGCAATCAGAGCAGAAAAAGAAATAAAAGGAGTCCAAATTGGAAAAGAAGAAGGAAAACTCTCACTGTTTGCAGATGACATGATCCCCTACATAGAGAACCCTAAAGACTCCACCAGAAAATTACTAGAACTAATCAATGAATATAGTAAAGTTGCAGGATATAAAATCAACACACAGAAATCCCTTGCATTCATATACACTAATAATGAGAAAATAGAAAGAGAAATTAAGGAAAGAATTCCATTCACCATTGCAATCAAAAGAATAAAATACTTGGGAATATATCTACCTAAAGAAACTAAAGACCTATATATAGAAAACTAGTAAACACTGGTGAAAGAAATCAAAGAGGACACTAATAGATGGAGAAACATACCATGTTCATGGACTGGAAGAATCCATATAGTGAAAATGAGTATACTACCCAAAGCAACCTATAGATTCAATGTAATCCCTATCAAGCTACCAACAGTATTTTCCACAGAGCTAGAACAAATAATTTCAAAATTTGTATGGGAAAAAAAAAAAAAACTCGAATAGCCAAAGCAATCTTGAGAAAGAAGAATGGAACTGGAGGAATCAACCTGCCTGACTTCAGGCTCTACTACAAAGCCACAGCCATCAAGACAGTATGGTACTGGCACAAAGACAGAAATATAGATCAATGGAACAAAATAGAAAGCCCAGAGATAAATCCACGCAACTATGGACACCTCATCTTTGACAAAGGAGGCAAGAATATACAATGGAGAAAAGACAATCTCTTTAACAAGTGGTGCTGGGAAAACTGGTCAACCACTTGTAAAAGAATGAAACTAGAATACTTTCTAACACCATACACAAAAATAAACTCAAAATGGATTAAAGATCTAAGCATAAGACCAGAAACTATAAAACTCCTAGAAGAGAACATAGGCAAAACACTCTCCAACATAAATCACAGCAGGATCCTCTATGACCCACCTTCCAGAATATTATAAATAAAAGCAAAAATAAACAAATGGGATCTAATTAAAATTAAAAGCTTCTGCACAACAAAGGAAACTATAAGCAAGGTGAAAAGACAGCCTACAGAATGGGAGAAAATCATAGCAAATGAAGCAACTGACAAAGAATTAATCTCAAAAATATACAAACAACTCCTGTAGCTCAATTCCAGAAAAATAAACGACCCAATCAAAAAATGTGCCAAAGAACTAAACAGATATTTCTCCAAAGAAGACATAAAGATGGCTAACAAACACATGAAAAGATGCTTGACATCACTTATTATCAGAGAAATGCAAATCAAAACCACCATGAGGTACCATTTCACACCAGTCAGAATGGCTGTTATCCAAAAGTCTACAAGCAATAAATGCTGGAGAGGGTGTGGAGAAAAGGGAACCCTCTTGCAATGTTGGTGGGAATGCAAACTAGTACAGCCACTATGGAGAACAGTGTGGAGATTCCTTGAAACACTGAAAATAGAACTGCCTTATGACCCAGCAATCCCACTACTGGGCATACACACTGATGAAACCAGAATTGAAAGAAACACGTGTACCCCAATGTTCATTGCAGCACTGTTTATAACAGCCAGGACATGGAAGCAACCTAGATGTCCATCAGCAGACGAATGGCTAAGAAAGCTGTGGTACATATACACAATGGAGTATTACTCAGCCATTAAAAAGAATACATTTGAATCCATTCTAATGAGGTGGATGAAACTGGAGCCAATTATACAGAATGAAGTAAGCCAGAAAGAAAAACACCAACACAGTATACTAACACATATATATGGAATTTAGAAAGGTGGTAACAATAACCCTGTATGTGAGACAGCAAAAGAGACACAGATGTATAGAACAGTCTTTTGGACTCTGTGGGAGAGGGAGAGGGTGGGATGATTTGGGAGAATGGCATTGAAACATGTATAATATCATATATGAAATGAATCACCAGTCCAGGTTCGATGCATGATACAGGATGCTTGGGGCTGGTGCACTGGGATGAACCTAGAGGGATGGTATGGGGAGGGAGGTGGGAGGGGGGTTGAGGATGGGGAACACGTGTACTCCCATGGTGGATTCATGTTGATGTATGGCAAAACCAATACTATATAGTAAAGTAATTAGCCTCCAATTAAAATAAATAAGTTTGTATTAAAAAAAAAGAATCTGTGTACAATTCATGAGACCTGGGTTTGTTCTCTGGGTCAGGAAGATTTCCTGGAGAAGGGAATGGCTACCCACTCCAGTATTCTTGCCTGGAGAATCCCATGGACAGAGGAGCTTGGCAGCCTACAATCCCACAGGGTCACAGAGTCAGACACGACTGAGCAACTGACACTTTCAGTTTCACCACAGTGCTGCCTGAATTTCTCAGAGAGAACATAGGTTCCTTAGGAAGAAGACACAGAACAAACTAGTGATAACATGAGATTTTATCTTCACAGATTCACAAAGTTCTGGTAAAATAAACAGACTTTCATGCATAATGTTCCCTTCCTAAATACATCTTCAGTGGATGCAATTTATAAACTGGTTTTGTCAGTAAATCATTCCACACATCCAAAAAAAAAAAAAAAAAGGAAAAGATTGATTCAATCTTTGCCTTTTTGTAACATGATGAGAAATACTCACATTGAATCTTTGAATAAATTATTAGATACAGGTAAACCACTATAAAACAATTTTTTAATGTAACTATTTATGGCCCTTAACTAAATAATCAACAACTAAAGAACAAACTTAAACACTGGGTAAACAAAATAAAATTCTCCTCTCCAAATAAGTACCTTTAAAATTGGGCCAGTTAAACACTGAGCGTGTGTGTGTTTAGTTGCCCAGTTGTGTCCGACTCTGTGCAACCCCATGGACTATAGCCCACCAGGCTCCTCTTTCCATGGGGATTCTCCAGGCAAGAATAGTGGAGTGGGTTACCATGCCTTCCTCCAGGGGATCTTCCTGAGCCAGGGATCAAACCCAGGTCTCCCACGTTGCAAGCAGATTCTTTACTGTCTGAGTCATCAGGGAAGCCCAGTTAAACATTAGCCAATGTATAATTCTCTTAGGAAACAAATCAAAGAAAGGAAAGCAATATTAAACCCCTCTATCTCTCTCTCTTTCTCTCTCTCTCTCACACACACACACACACACACAAACTCAACAAACTCAGAAAATTATTTGCTTCAAGAATTGCAGTTTAGAGCTTTAACATATAAAGATTCTTACAAATAAATAATAAAATATGAAGAGAAAGTAAGAATAAATGCAAATATCTAAAGAGGAAAAGCTCAATAAATATATAAAATGTGTGCAACATCACCAATAAGCAGCAAAATGCAAAAATATACCAGATTCCATATTTTATGTATCAAAAGGAACAAAGTGTATCTAAATTAGAATGCTAATTTTGTCAAAAATACAGTGAAAAGAGACTTGTCATACACTGCTTATGGGAATATAGGTGTTAGAACACTGTGTATTGCTTTGGGATTGTCCATCAGAGCTCTTTCAGAGTTCAGATCCTTTTACTCATTATTTTTGCAATAGGAATCAGCTTCACCTTCCTAATCAGAGACTCATGCTGTGATCTGTGTGCAGGTGTGTTTGCAATGGCATCATTTATGAAGATGTGTATTAGAACAGCTGAAACATGCAGCTTCCCAGGGGCTCAGTGGTAAAGAATCCTCCTGCCATTGCAGGAGACTGGGGTTCGATCCCTGGCTGGGGAAGAATCCCTGGAGGAGGAAACAGCAACCCCCTCCACTATTCTTGGTGAATAAAACAACAAAAACAAATGCAGCAGGAGGGTTATGACACTTCTAAGGATGGATGCTCTGGGATAGCCTGGTAAAGTTCCCCTGATGTGCCCAAATCTTCCTCACGAGCGTTTCTCTCCTAGACTATGGACTTCGTTCATCTTAAGTTTCATCATGATCTGTGTGTCATTTTATGAAAATCTAGATCATACTGTGTACATTTGTAGAAGTTCCTCTGTTAGCTACAGTCTGTTTGAAGATCATGAGTGCTTGATATTCATGCTACTGGTTGAGAATCTCAAAACTGTCCACTCAATGTTTTTAGATGATTAATGTTAGATGACAGATATATTAGAACTGTGGTGATGGAGAAGACTCTTGAGAGTCCCTTGGACAGCAAGGAGATCAAACCAGCCAATTCTAAATGAAATCCACCCTGACTATTCATTGGAAGGACAGATGCTGAAGCTGAAGCTCCTATATGTTGGCCACCTGACACAAAGAGCTGACTCATTGGGAAAGACCCTAATGCTGGGAAAGATTGAGGGCAGGAGCAGAAGGGGGTGACAGAGGATGACAAGGTTGGATGGCATCACTGACTCAATGGACATGAGTTTGAACAAACTCCGGGAGATAGTAAAGGACAGGGAAGCCTGTCCTGCTGCAGTCCATGAGGTCACAAAAAGTCAGACACAACTTGGCAACTGAACAACAAAATACTAGAATGAATTTGCTAAATTATTAAGAAATTCCCATACATAATCCTTGAATCAGTAATTTAATAATTAAGTCCCCCAAACACCTCAACTTTTCATTTGGTATTGCATGTAGGTACTGAGTACACACATTTTAAATTTCTGTCCAGACTTCATAATTCTTCTGTGATATTCAGCATCTTCATGAATAGTAGAAATGCAGAAGGCTTTATTTTTTTTCTACAGTAAAGTCAAAGCCATGAAAGCATATTTTTAGAAAATTCAACAGAGCACAAGTATTTGAGCACCTAACCAGAATCTCAGGTTGTACTTTTGTTATTTATTTCTTATTATAAAAATGGTATTTCTTAATTTTTTTTCTAAAACCTTGAGATAAAAATTTAAGTCATTTACCTGGATGTAGCTAGCTTAGATTTATTAAAAATAAGTGCATTTTCCTACAGCAGACCTTCCTTCTGGTTGTGATTTTCTCATTTCTGGAGCCTGTTTGCAGCCTTAGAGTAGATCTGCTAGAGAAAAGCCCTCTCAGTATCTGTTTATCAGAAGATATCTGCATTTACTCTTCTCGGAAGATGCTTTTCTGGATACACAGACCTAAGTTACTATATTTTCTCTCAGCACTCTGAAGGCACTTTCCTTGTCTTCTGATTTCCACCTTTGCAGCTGAGAAGTTCCTTAGCAGACAGTGTGCCTTTCTGTCTGTATTTAAGATCCTTATTTTTTCTTTTTCCTGGAGTGTCATTATAACATACTGGGATGTCTGTTTCCTTTTGTTTCTTCTCTCAAATGGTACTTGTGCTCTCTGCATGTATGATCAGTCTCCCTCTGCAATTCTGGTGACACTTGTGACCCCTTGGGCTCACTGCTTCCCCTGGCAACTGTCTGTATTTCATGTTAAATACTCTCACTAAAGCCTTCATGTCGCTTAATTTCTCTCCAATTTCCTCTCTGTCACACATCCTGAGTAATTTCTCAGACTTATCTTGTAATTCATGAATTCTCCCTTCATGTGAAACAGATCTTATTCTTAATCTGCTCATTGACTTTTTAAATTCAGCCTTCGTAATTTTCATTTCTATTTGTTCCGTGTGTTTTCAGACCTCCTTAATTGTCTCTTGATGCTTGCTCACTTTTCTGTGGTGATATTTATCTCTTTAAATACTTCACATTTAGTTATTTTATAGCCTCAATTTGGTAATCCCCATTTCTGAAGCATTCCTCCCTTGTCCACCAGGCCCCACTGCCAGGACCACCATCAAAGTAAACATTTAGATTTTTTATTTCAACATGGTAAGTATTGCCTACAATATATAATTTTTTTTATTAATGCATAACTCACTCAGCTTATTTGTTTGAGGGATTCATGTATCAGGGTTTTTTTAGTTGCTAATTATCCAACATACGTAGGGCTATATCACAGTTTGTTCATGTATCCTTGTATTAATGGTCAACTGAGCTGTCTCTAGGTTTTGTTTATTACAAACGGAGCCTCGTGAACATCCCTGTACAAGTCTCTTCGTGAACTTGCATTCTCACTTCTCCGTAAAAACCCCAGGAGCAGAATTACTGCTCACTAGAGCATATTTATTTTTATAAGAAACTGCTATGTGTTATTTCAAAATACTTTTAACATTTTTACACCCCATCCCAAAATACGCGAGTTCTGGGTGCTTCTCATCCCCACCAACCCTTGGTATTTCAGGCCTCACTGCAGCGGCCACACATTCTCCTGGGTTTCACCTGCTCGTCTTCCTGTGGAAAGGGCCTCATGCCACACTGTACCTGTGTTTATGGGCTGCTTGAAGATTTGTTACTGAGTTATAGCAGACTGTTGTCCGTGCTGGGTGCCGCTGTCCTTTCAAATATCTATTCTGTGAACACTCATTCCCACTACGGACCCTCCTTTCCCTTTCCTTAATGATGTCTTTTGGAAGAGATTAAAAATTTTTGATGACAGCTAGCTTATTATTTAACTCTTCTACGGTTATTATTTGGGAGATCTGTCTAGGGAATTCACCCCTGTTGTGAAGATTTTTATATTTCCATGTTTACATCCATAATGCATTCAAAATGGATTTCTGCGTATGATATGATGTCCAGGAGGTAAAGTCTACTTTGGGGTGCATGAAAATAGCATAGTTCCAACACCATGTATTGAGGAGATTTCACTTGGCCTGTTGCACGGTTTGGCGTGTTTGTTGAAAATCAGTTGTCTGTTGAAGTACACACTTGTTGGTGGGTTCTCTGCCCTGTGACTTTACCCATTTGCCAGTATGTGTCGAGGAGCCTGGTGGGCTACAATTCATGGGGTTGCAAAGAGTCGGACACGACTGAGCGACTTCTGCGTATGTGTGTGTGTGCGCGCATTCTACACTGACTTGATCACAGTAATCTCTGGTGGCTCCTGACATCAGGTAGAAGAAGTACCCCATGTTTGTTGTTATTTTTCATGACTGTGTCTGAATAGTCTCTGTCCTTTGCACTTTCGTATAGATTTTGCAATCAATTTATCCATTCTTCAAAGCAGGCTTCTGAGATTCTGATATGAAAGGCATTAATCAACCTATAGATCAGTTTGTGGAGAACTGATAACTTAAAGTCTACTCCTTCTAACTCTTGAACATGGTAAGTCCACCATTTATTTAGGTCTTCAATTTCTCTCATTAATATTTTATGATTTTTCAGTATAAAGATCTTACATATCTTTTGCTAAATGTATTCCCAAGTACTTTGTCTTCTTAGAAAGCATTGTAAATTAAATGTTCTTTTTAGTTTCATTTATCAATTTTTGGTGCTTATATGTAAAAATACAATTGGCTTCTTTATACTGACCTGGTATCCTGAAATCCTCCGAATTCAATGATTTGTTTACCAGGTTTGTTGTGGATTATTTAAGATTTTCTCTCTGCTTAAAAAATTCTCTGAAAATAGAGTTACTTCTTCCATTCAAATACTCATGCCCTTTGTGTATTTTTCATTATTTACTGTAATATCATCTAGGGCCACTGGTACAATGACTGATAAAAGTGGTGAGAGTGAATATCTTCCTTGTTCCTGATCTTAGGGAGAAATAACTCATATTTCACATAACATGTGAGATTAGCTCATAGATAACCTTTACCAGGTTAAGTAAATTCCTGAGATTCTTGTTTTCAACATTAGTGGGTGTTAATTTTGTCAGATTTTGCATCTATTGAAATGATTGCATGTCTTTCCCTCTTCATTCTCTATTCCAGTAAAACATACTATTTTATTTCAAAAAGTCAAATGTATTCCTGGGTTAACTCCATTAGGTTATGGTATGCTATCTTTCTATCTATTGCTGGATTTAGATTGGTAATAAATCATTAATGTTATTTGCATCTATGCCCATGAGTAATTTTGGTTTTTAGGTTGGTGTTCATGAGAAATATGCTTCTTAAATTTTCCTTTTCTGTCTTATTGGGACGTGCTCCCTTCTGCTCTGTTTGAAACGTGTAAGATGGTGTTATTGCTCTCCAAGAGAATTCACGGTAAACCCACCTGGGCCTGAAGCTTTCTCTGTGGGAGGATTTTTTGATAATTAGCTTAATTGACATAGGGCTATTTATATTTGCTGTTTCATCTGCACTCAGTTTTGGTTAATTTTACTCGGCTATGAATGTGTCCCTCTTATCTAAGTTGCCTTATCTGTTGACATTAATTTGTTCAGAATGTCATCTTTTCCCCTTAACAGGTTTATTAAACCTGTAGTAAAATTTTCTCTTTCATTTCTGGTGTTGGTAATATAATACAATGCTTACAAAAGGAAAATAAGATTATTCCAGAGAGATTAAAGGTAAAATTTGAATATAGTTGTGCCAAGTGAATGCAAATGAAAATAAAGCAGGTGTCACACCTTGATATGAGACAAAAGCTGGCAAAAAGGAAGAGAAACTCAGATGGAGCATTTAATAACAAAGAGTGTTAGCATTTCATGATGCTGAGGGATACAACCACCGGTACAGAGCTAGCAGTCATTAGGAACTACACCCAGATAAAGCAGCATCATTGTTTATAATGCGGACACTAAAGTCAGAAACATAATAATAAGAGGCTCACTTATTTGTCTCAACATAAAACATGGCAAGGGATACAAACAGAATAGAGAAGACAGAAACCACAATCAGTTAGGCAGATTGTATTGCTGTAAATCATACTCTAAACCCACGTAGGTGGTTCTGCATTGTATCTGAAGAGCATTTCAGTGCATTTGGATAACATCATATATGAAACGAACCGCCGGTCCAGGTTCAATACATGATACCGGGTGCTCGGGGCTGGTGCATTGGGATGACCCAGAGGGATGGTATGGGGAGGGAGGTGGGAGAGGGGTTCAAGATTGGGAATACGTGTACACCCATGGCAGATTCATGTTGATGTATGGCAAAACCAATACAATATTGTAAAGTAATTAGCCTCCAATTAAAATAAATAAATTTATATTTAAAAAAAAACTTGGAATGACTTAGGTTACAGACAGAACTTCAGTGTCCCAAAGAAAAATAACAAAATCAACAATTTCCAATCATTATGAAAGATATTGAAAACTGGAATGAATATCAACATTTAAAGCAAAAAAGCCTTCCTAGAGCTTTTTAAACTACTAAGTTAAACCATGGGTAGAAGTGGGGAGAATTGAACACACACGTTTGAGTAAGACAGGAAATTCAAAACAAAGTTTCAGGAATGCAGGAGTGCTTTAATAGTAGGAAATCTTTAACTTTTAGCTTATAACTTTTTACTCTTAAGAATTAACTCTTTTAACTTAATGTATTATAGATCTCATATTAATACAGTTAAGGAGAAATCATACGGTCATTTCTAAAATTTCTGAAAATGCATTTTGCAAAATCAAAACATATTATTTTTTCAAGTTCAAAACACTCAGTATGATAGAAAATGACAGCACTTAACAATACCTGTAGAATCTATATATATGTAAGAAACTTTCAATAATTTTATTTTGATTATAGTTTTGCCATTGTTAATCTCAGATAATTTCTCATTGTTATATATTTTTCAGTTCAAATGCAAATATGTTGTACATCCCCTTTTCTTTAGCATTGTGTGGAAATATGAAACAGTACAATCACACACTTATATGAGAGAAAGCTAAAGTCACTCTTACTTACAGATGATATAATTATGTATGAGATAAAACCAGAGGAATTGATAGAAACGCACTAGCAAAAGATAATTTATAAGTAACATGTTGTAAAATCAACACACACAAATAATAACTTTTATGAAAGTGAAAGTATTGGTTGCTCAGTCCTGTCTGACTCTTTGCGACCCTATGGACTCTAGCCCACCAGGCTCCTCTGTCCATGGAATTTTCCGGGCAAGAATACTGGAGTGGGTTGCTATTCCTTCCTCCAGGGGATCTTCCCGACCCGGGGATCCAACTCGGGTCTCCTGCAGTTAAGTAAATGACACTTACAAGACATAATGGGAGGAAATAAACTATTTAGGAAGGAAGGAATGGAGGAAGGAAGGGTGGGGGAAGGAAGGAATAGGAAGGGAAGAAAGATGGATGGAGAGGAGGGAAGTACAGAGATTCAACAGTGAGCAGAAGTCTTATGTCAATGCAATAAAGTAATTGTCAGCCTCATAACAGAAAACCATGGGTGCCCTTTTGCTATCACAGTGGTTCTGCAGTTGTTTGTTTCTGGTTTTGTTCTTTGCTTGTGATTCAGTCAGTGGTTTTACTGGGAGCCACTGGACTCAGCCCCAGACCTGCCTTTGCTGCACTGTCGGGACTCTTGCAGGGGTTAAAGGGTGTTTGAGTGGGACCCCTTCTGCTGGATCCCACCCACCAGGGGAGGACACCCCTCTTTGTCTCAAGATCACACCGCCTGGGCTCAGAGGAAGGTGGTGCCCTTGAGATTGGACTGAAATGGAGCCTACTTTTTCCTCTGACATTCAGCTCCCAGTTACATCAGGATGGATCCGGCCTGATTAACCACTTATGAGATGTCGGGAAAATCACCAAATACATTTCTTGTGCAAGATTGCTCTATTTGAAAACTCTCAACCTCCCATTACCATGGAAACCACAAAGATTCTACGGTGGATTACAATATGAGGTTTTTTTTACTTGGCTGGTTGTGTGTAATTAACTTTTGTTATATCATATATTTTTTTGATTCACCAGAAAAGGCTGCTATAATACTTGCTGTATCACTAACAAGCCCACATCCGAGCTCCGTTTGAAAGGAGGAAGCCTGGGAGGGAGACCGGGTTCCTGCTCTGGCTCTTCTGTGGGCTGTCATTAGCTGTCTGACTTTGAAAAACGTGCTTTTCCTTGGCCTGGGTATCCTCATGCGTGGCGGCTGCAGCAGGGCTGGGAGGGTGGGTGAAAGGGCTCAGGAATGATTCAGAGTCCTTCCTGGCAGAAGAATTCTGTGATTATGCAGTTACTTCTCTTTCCAATTAAAACACAGTCACCATCACTGTCTGAGCACTTGAAATAAATGACCCCCACCTCCGCAGCCTGAATACTTTTCTCAGTGAAGTTAGCTTGATTTTCTAACTGGGGGATATTAAAGAAGTGTTTGAAGTGACTAATGTTGGACCAGTAAGTAAGCCAAAGTAAGCCAGTTGCCCCCTTACCCAGTGCAATGATAATAATAGCAACAATTACTATAATAGTCTCTCTACTACTTGTGACCATCCCTGTGTGCCCGGCATGAGCTAGGCTCTCCACAGTGCTTGATTCAGAAAACTCTTGACAGGTGATTATCATTCTCCCTTCTCATAAGGAAAGTTCAAAAACCAAATAACCATCCTACAGCCTCTGACTTCTTAACTGGTAGAACTAGGTCTCAGTTCATGTTCGTTCACCCTGTTAGTTCCTGTGGGGTCTTAGCTGTGTACTTACCACACAGAGTCAGGCATTAGTTCCACTGACATTTTCTAAAATTACTACCCGACAATTTATAGATTACCACAATTACATGCAACCACTTAATTTTGACCAAAAAGTTAGGAGTAACACTGAAAGCTTACATTTCCAACCTTATTTTGGTCATGACTAATGGCAAAAAAAAAAATCCAAAGTAAAGTGTCTCCCTCCAAAAAAAGCTGCAAAATGTCAATTCTTGTCTAGTAAATATGACATTGTCACAAATGATTAGAGGTATCAAAGATGATGAGTTAAAAAAAAAAAAACCTTTGTGCACCTTTACGTATACCTCCTACTCCAGTGTTCTTGCCTGGAGAATCCCAGGGACGGGGGAGCCTGGTGAGCTGCCGTCCATGGGATCGCACAGAGTCAGACGTGACTGAAGCAACTTAGCAGCAGCAGCAGCAACGTGTGTTTATAGTCATAGACTTTTCCTTTTCTGTAACAGTGTCTTGAGGGAGGGGGTTCATTGCACTATTTCATTGTGTATACTTGTGCGCTGATTAATATGGAACTCTCAAAGGAAGTTCTGTCAATCACAAGTTCAGTGGTTGGCTCACATCAGAGAAATAACAGCCAGTCATCGAAAAGCATGGTGGCCTTAAATATCCACACAGACAGTCCAGCAGTCTAAAAGGTCGCCATATACAACCTAGTCTCCTTTTTATTATACTTTTTTTTTTTTACTTTATTTTACTTTACAATACTGTTTGGGTTTTGCCATACATCAACAGGAATCCGCCATGGGTGTACACGTGTTCCCAATCCTGAACCCCCCTCCCACCTTATACTTTTTATTTTAAAATTTACTTGAATGTCTGCTAGATCACCCTGTCTTTGAGTTCTAAGTGAAATGAGTAAAGCCTTCCTCCCAAAGTGAATGGGGAGCTCTGCCCCTGCCCCCAGTTCTGAAATCCCCCAGCTCCCTTCCCTGTGGGACTCCTCGGCCCCCCTGACACCCAACCTCCTTGTCTTCTTGGCAGCGATGTCAGGGTATCAAGTGATGTCAGGTACCAAGCATGTGATGTTGGGGTACCAAGTGTGTTGGGGTACCAAGTGGTGTCAGGGTACCAAGTGTGTGATGTCAGGGTACCAAGCATGTGATATTGGAGTACAAAATGTGTCAGGGTACCAAGTGATGTTGGGGTACCAAGTGATGTTGGGATACCAAGCACATGATGTTGGGGTACCAAGTGATGTCAGGGCACCAAGTGATGGTGGGTACCAAGCACGTGGGACACTGCAAACTTTAATGAGGTTCTGGAATTGGGCCCGGAGGTGGCTTCCCAGGTGAAAAGCTCGGAGGTCTTGTGAAAGCAATGATGCTAGGAGCTTCTCTCCAGCTGATTTCAACCCTTGGCCACCAGGCTCCTACTTGTTTGCTGCCTCAGAGCCATCTCAGCTCCCAGTGCCCTGGACCCACCCAAATGACCATTTTCTATTATTTTGCTGTGTGGAGCTCCTTAGCAACTTTTAAGTGTTTGCTCACTCTCTTCCTTTACAAGCTCTCATTTGAAGTGTAGTTAACAGTAGATTGCTGGAAAAAAGGCAATTGGGGTCAGGATCAACTCGGGTCATTTGTAGTTGATTTCAAATAACATTTGTTTCTCACTCTCTATTTTCTCTCACATCTGTTTATATTTTCGTGGCTGGCGTCCACTGTCTTTTGAATGGACTAATACACAGGAAGTTATGATTGGCAGTATTTGGAAATATCCATAGGCATCTGAATACAATCATCTACAACTAACTTGACCCACTGCTTGCCGTGTTCCAGGCAGGGCCACCCAGGCCCAAACAAGTCAGTCAATCATGCCCACCGGGAGAAACAAGCAAAGCCTGCCCACCCAGGGCTGGACTGGCAAGAGAGCAAGACCGGCAGGGCTCTCATGGCACAGAGAAGGGTGCAGGTCTGCCTGCTGGGGTGGCCCTCCGCCGCATCGCTCAGGGAGCAGACGACTTTCTCTGCTGCGCGTGGGCTGGAGACAGGAGCACAAAGCAGAGGAACTGGCAGTTACTGGCCCACACTGGCCAGTTGCCAGAGAGGCTGTAGTCAGGCTCACCAGCAGGTAGCTGTCAGACACAGTGAGGCGTTAGGCAGAGGCTCACCAAGTGAAGGAAGGACCAGTCCCTCCTTTCAGGAGTCCCCTTCAGGGCTTCAGAGACCTTGGAACCAGCTCACACTTGCCAGCTCCATCCTTGATAAGAACTTTGAGTATCTATATTTGTTTTATTTCAAACCCAAAGGCCAAAAGTGGGATTTGTTGTTGAAAAGGACTCAGTTGTGAACAGTACTCATTTGTGACCCCTACATTCCCCACCCAAAGCCACTCATGGGGGGACAACCAGTAACATTCCTGGTTTTATCACTACCATCAAGGATCTCAGTACTGGGTCTCTTGGTCACCTGTCCACAGGCTCTCCCAGTCTGCTTCCTAATATCCCATTTTTTACAATTATTACTTGTATTTATTTTACAAAGAACTGTGGATTTCACTCTTCCTGTTTTTCCCTGATAAGCGGCCTGCTAAATGAAATACAATGAGGCTATTGGTGCAAATTACTGAGTAGATAATGTTGCCTGACATTGGGGTCAATGGTGTTGTTAGCAGTGGAAGGTGGTTACATTTAAACAAAAGATTGTTCAAATGAGGGAGCCTGCAAGTTACTGGCCGGTCACAGAGGCTAAAATTATAAATATGCTAATATGTCATGCTATCATACTATGACTCTTGTTAATAAAATATTGAAATATTATAATTTTGTCTAAATATAGTAGACACAGTGCTATTCAAATTCTTATCTGATATTTGACCATATTTTAAATTTTTATCTTGTCAGCCATAATTTAGGGGAAAGAAAAAAGAACTCCGCAAATATGATTGATTTTGCTGTCATCTCTTTTAGAGTATAAAACACCTCCTTTTTCACTTAGGATCTTTTAAGAAAAAGCTTTTGAATTTAATTCAAAATGAAAATCACTCTGGGGTCATTATGAGTCTTTCTGTTCATTTTTTTCACTTGATTTTGGCTGTAGAAAGTACATCCAAATCATCCTACCCTCGCCCTCATTTACAAAGTATAGAAAAATCTCTATTTTAGAGGTTTATTCATGGGTGGCTACTGTATTATTTACAAACTAACATGTATTGGCTAAATATTCTAAAATAAATATATTTCACTTTTCTGCTTAATGTCTAAAATTCACAAATTCAACCTTTTACACATCACTTTTTTTAAGAAGCTAAGAATTAAAATCCCTGGAGCATATTACTACCCTGTTGAATTTTAGCCAGTTGCCAGGGAAAGGAAAGAGTTACATGGGTCAGGCAATTCACATGGTAAGCGTCACACCTGAATATAGCTATACCTGTGGCAGAAATTATCTCCTCTGAGAATCAAGAAATTTTCCTGAAGGGGGCTTCCCTGGTGGCTCAGACAGTAAAGAATCTGCCTGCAATGCAGGAGACCTAGATTTGATCCCTGGGTCAGGAAGATCCCCTGGAGAAGGAAATGGCAACCCTCTCCAGTATTCTTGCCTGGAAAATCCCATGGAGGGGGTAGCCTGGGGGCTGCAGTCCACGGGGTCGAGAAGAGTCAGACACAACTGAGCAACTTCCCTTTCACTTTTCACTTTTCACTTTCATGCATTGGAAAAGGAAATGGCAGCCCACTCCCGTGTTCTTGCCTGGAGAATCCCAGGGACGGGGGAGCCTGGTGGGCTGCCATCTATGGGGTCGCACAGAGTCGGACACGACTGAAGCGACTTAGCAGCAGCAGCAGCAGAAAACAAGCTCAGGACTTTTTAAGTGTCCTGTCTCAGATAGGGCTAACTAAACATCCACAACCCTCCTCTCCTGGTGTCTCTGGACCCAGAAAATATGAAGAAAATGTGTGTGACAAGCTCAGTTCTCTCCAAAGAGCCTTGAGACTAAGTCTAAACAAATCAGGTCAAATTTGTGCTCATTTCTGTGATCTGGCCAGGGTTAGGTCTGGCTCGCTGTCCATGTTGTTCGGTAGAGTGATGGGCTCAGTAGATGCTGGGTGGCCAGGTGCATGTTCAGGGAACTTTATACCTGGGAGGAGCTGCAGAGAGATTGTATAGCAAAATTTGCACATTTCACAGCAAAGGACAAAACTGGAGGCCGTAACTGTGTCCTCAGGGGCTGCCAGCAGCCTGGAGGAGAGGGTGGTCTGAGCTGTGACTCCAACACTGTCCTCTTTCCCTACCTGGTCATTTAGCTTGGGCTACAGGCTTCTGAAGGGACACTGAGAGTCCGGCTTCATGAGGAGACGCACCTGTGGGAGGACACCTGGCTTGGCCTGGGCTGGGTGGAGGACAGGGGCTCCACATAAAGGCACCTGTTTCCTGGGGCTGCTCAAACCTGTGACCCCATGCTCCTGCACTGAACCCGGAAGATATATTCTCACAAAGTGAACCCAAGAAATGGACAAAGAATCATCCTTTTTCAGCAGCACGTGGGTCAGCATTCTGTGAGAAAAGCAAAAACTGTCTCTGTCATTGCTTGGATTTAAGCAAGCTTCAAAAGGACTGGGGAGGCAGGACTCGAGGAAATCCCAGAATTCAGTAAAGTGAGACATGCTGACTCTGGTCAGTGATTCTCAGGGCCCCCGCCTACCCCCCGCCACCAGAGACTCCCTGCTGGCAAGGAGAACGGCACAGGTAACCCCAGGCTTCCAGAGAGTCCCGGGCGAAGACTGAGGAGCCATGCTGGTGCTCCTGCCCCACCAGACATCTGCTTGCCTTCTTCACCTCCTGCCAAGAAATGCCCACCCAGATAGCCAGTCCCCACAGTTAGGACAGTCTTGCTGCTGCTGCTGCTAAGTCGCTTCTGTTGTGTCCAACTCTGTGCGACCCCATGGATGGCAGCCCACCAGGCTCCCCCGTCCCTGGGATTCTCCAGGCAAGAACACTGGAGTGGGTCGCCATTTCCTTCTCCAATGCATGAAAGTGAAAAGTGAAAGTGAAGTCACTCAGTTGTGTCTGACTCTTAGCAACCCCATGGACTGCAGCCCACCAGGCTCCGCCATCTTTAGGATTTTCCAGGCAAGAGTACTGGAGTGGGGTGCCATTGCCTTCTCCGTAGGAGAGTCTTGCATTTATACAAAAGTGGCTCCTTCCTCTTTGTCCAGTCTCCTGAGCCACGTGGAGCAAATGCTGCAGCCCCTGGACTGAAGGCACTACTCAGAACTGTCCTTTGGGCTTCCTCAGGGTGAATCGGACAAGTTCCTGCAACCACAATCAGTGGACCGAGCACAGCCGGGCCAACAGTAGCAGCTGCTGATTGAGCATCATGCTGGTTCTTCTCTGGATAGATTGTAGGTTACTGGTGTCACTTCCTCAGAGTGACCCCAGCATGTCCCCAGAGGCCCGTTCACTGGCCTCACAAGCACTCAGAACCTCGCTGTCCACTCTTTGTCAAGGTTACTTCCACTGAAGTGCCAGGTTTCATGTTCAGGTATCGGCCCCAGAGAAGGCTCTCCAAATCTGCACACAGAGATTGACTCTGTCGTTTTCTCTAAAAGCGAGCCTTTATCGGCCTTGGTCCAGCATTCCCACCCACTTGATATCTGAGGAAGGGGAGGGGACAGATTGTGGTATTAAAAATGTGGAGAGGAACATAAGAAAACCTTGGTGAAGTGAGTGTAGAATGAAGAGGCCCCCAAACTGGGGAAGAATCATGGATTTCAGGGACTGGGTCAAGAGTGAAAGTCCCATGAAACCAAACAACTTCTGGGGTAAGTAGAGAGACATTTTCTTCAGCTTTGTCCAGTTGTAAGATGGGCGATGTATCCACTGAAATCTTCACTGTAAGAGGCAAAATCACTCTCTGTGAAAAGCAGACTGTCTCTCAGCAAAGCCATTTATCTCACAAGATATGGATTTTTCCGTCGCTTTAGATATGCCAGTCAAGTAGAGGGGACATAAAAATAAACCGATCTTAATGCGGTCTCTGTCCCATATTAGACACTAAAACTGAGTTATATGTCCACATATTCCCAGCTGGACAATAATCATTTTCAATCCCTTTATTTATAGCATGCATCTAGGGGAGAAGTACAAAATACATAAAATTCTTAAACAGCAGTAAATAGACTAAAAATTATTCGACTTGTATCATTATTACTACTGTTAAGTTTTTATGTTTCTATTTTAAAGGATCACATAAGTCCAAGGGGATTTTTCATTTAATGAATGATCCTGCCCAATAAAGTAAGAGGGGAAAAACCCTCCTTCTGGGACACGAATCCCATCCTCTTCTCCTTAGTAACTCAGTCTGTGACATCAGGGCCCTCCCACGACATCTCAGAACTGAAGACTCTGGGGCACACATCCTGACAAGGGAGCTTACAGGGTCATTTCATCTCTGACCATAAGTCAAGTGTCACTGTAATTAGTATAGTCTCTCCTAAACGCAGTGATCCAATATGCCATGGTTTATGGGCTGAACGTGTGTGTTTATGAGTGCCTATCAGCTGTCAGAGACAGCTCTTCTAAGTTCTGTAGAATTTGGGTCACAGTGGTTGGACAAACATCACAACCTACTTTCTGAGATCTTTCATGTTAATTTCATGGGTCAATATGATTTTTGTATTAACATACTGGAATAAAAACACAATTTTAAATAAAAGCACAGTACATGCTCTCCAGTTTCTTTCTTCTCAGTCATTAGCAGGAGAGTATTAAAATCCATTTCGCTGGGACAGCCACTGTTTATAGTGATCAAAAACTGGCTCCCACTTGACTTGTACTTGATACTTGGAAACACCAAGGTCTGGAGACAGTATGGTTTTATCCAGAAGAAATGCAATGTGTACCGTCGTGTGCCAGCTTTCAGCAAGCTCTTACATTTGCTACAAAACATCTCTGAAGTAACTTCCTGTTCCTTCCCATGATGCAGGTCGATTTCTGGCACTTTCACTTTGGGCAGTCGAGTCAGTGCCCAATTGTTACCTGATACTTTCTGGTTGTGAGGTGTTTTAACTGCAGCAGGTGCCTGCCGTCCGGCCTTGCTGATGTTGGTGGCCAGGTGGATGCTTCCCTGTCTCCCTCCCATGGGCATCTCTCCTGGAGCTGTGAGCTTGGCTCCAAAGGAGAAGGACCCCTGCAGGGTGTGGGTGTGAGAAGACTGCCGCTCTAGGGGACACAAGTAGGACGCAGGTGACACTGCAGAGTTCAGAGGAGCCGCAGCCCTACTTCAGATCCTGCCCCAAGATCTGGCGCCCAAGAGCCTGAAGTAACAGCTCGCAGGGGCTGAGGGTTCTTATCGAAAAATGAAGGCTTGGGATGCATTCTTCAGTGCCCCGTCCAGCTCTCAGATTGCCTGCTCTTAACAAGCGAGATGACTCCTCACAGCCATGGGTGTGCCCGGAGACAGAACAGGGGATGGACACAGCCTGGCCCCAGCCCTCGCCTAGGATATGAGGCAGTCCTGTAACAATGCAAACAATGGGGCAAAGCTAAAAGAAAGACTCACAGGCTTAGAGAAGACAGTCAAGTGTCACGATGTGGACAATAAGTAAAATAACCTCAAAATCCTATTTCATCTAAATCCATCCATATCATTTTATTAGAATTATTGATTTTTTTTCCCACATTCTTGCTGAATGAAGATGGATTACTAGGTAGTAAATTTGTAGATAGTAAAACTTACAGGAAATCACTCAATACACGGAATACATACATAGAAGGAAGTCCAACCCAGTAAAATACAGTCTAATTTGATGACATAAGTATAAAAGAATAGACCTAAAGTAACCATTTACACAAAGAAAGAACATCATATTATGTATATTATATATTTGTATAAAATACATATAATGCTTGCATGGATATAAATATGATTTTATATAATATACAACAGTCAGTGACTGTCAGTCTGACTGAAAAAAGGACAGGATTCTTCTAATGGAGAAACCTGGGGCTCAAGAATCAGACAGAGTTGGCCCTTCCTGATGGCTCTGGGCCTCTGTCTGTGGGACCAACGTGGAGTATTCACCCTGCCCCCTTCCCTGTGTGTCCAGAATAACATATCTCTTAAATGGACTGCATGCATGCTGATTTGCCCAAGAGAGCTACACGGTGGACAATTCTTACCTCACAGATAATCAGCTGCCCAGATAGGTCCCACACTCCTAGACTTTAAAGGGATGAAAGGAACCACCCGATGCCAACTATCTGCTCCCACTTGAACAACGAAGATTCATTGAAAACATACCAGAGAGAGGAGACGCTCCTCATTTTAGTGTTAGTGTTAGGGACAAGAGAAGAGAGGTTCGTTACTATGGGTCACACTGGAGTGAATGAACTGAGAGAAATACAGTCATTTCTCCTCCAATTAAGAAGTAATGTTTGTTTCAGGCGCTCATCAAAGAAAAGCCAATGTGTAATTATTAACTTAGGTCTGTAATAGGTTAGAGATCTACCGAAAATAAATATGAGCAAAGACTGGCTCTGAGAGTGCCCTGTCTGGGAAGAGTTAGACATACAACCAAATAAATATGCAATGATACAGATATTTACATAGAAGTGAATTACATTAAAAAGTCAGGCACACATTTTCCCTCAGTTTAGAATTCACATTTATTTCAGGTTGTGAATTGGACTTCAATCTTGACAGATTTAAGTGGTGATCTGTTATAGTATGAGATGGCATGCAATGTATTTATTGACATTTCAAATTACAGCATTTTCAATGAGAAAGGTATCTAATTTTGAGCTACTGAAACAGCATGGTGTAGTCATATATTTCCTGTTGAATAGTCATCACCTAGAGATACAAGATTCTTATTTATAGCAGGTATCTAGGATGGGAGTGCCATGTACAAAAAATGATGCTAAATAGATGAAAAGTCGCCATCATGGTTATTAACATGCTGCACTTCTATTTTAAAATGCTAAAGAATCCTATGATATTTCTGCATTTAATAATTGTGTGAGCTCAAAAAAAAAACCCCAAAATCATTATTTCCTGACATTAATGAAGTCAACTTTCCCAGCACAATTTGAATAGGCAATTGAACAACGGGACTCAAAAATGCATTAAAACCAGGTCAGCTTCTCGGCATTTCCAACAATATGTCCACAATTCCATGAAGGGTAATCTTAAACCATTTTTCAGAACAGCCTGTACATCTTTATCTTAAAATTCCAAATGTTTCAACAATAGACGATTGTTAGAACCAGACAATTATTTTTCAGCACCCATTGATTAATGACTTAGTCTGTGACACAGGGAGAAGCTGTAGAACAAAGGAGTCCATTATAATAATGCACGGGCATTAAACCATCTTCATTAATAGAATCTTCGGAATGCAGTTTAGCATAAAGCCAAACATGCCATAAAGAAAGTGGAGAGGTGAGAATTTTGAATATATTTTGGAAACTCACTTGATATAAAAGAAGATTAAATAATGTTATTGCTTTCTATTTAAATTCTTTCTCTTACACACACACATAGGCACACACAAAGATTTAACTGGTAACAACTGTCTTAAACCTGCATTTTTAACACTAAAAGAAATGGATAATACTTTTAAATTCATATATTCATAGTGGTCATTGGCCTTATAGAGACCAGTATTTTTTTAAGAAAATATTTGTCTATTTATTTGGCTGCATCAAGTCTTAATTGCCACACACAGTATCTTCACTGCATCATACAGAATCCTTTATTGGGCACACAGACTCTCTAGTTGTACACACGAGCTTGCTAGTTATGGCACACGGGCTCTCTGGTTGTACACACGGGCTGTCTAGTTGTGGCACACAGGCTCTCTAGTTGTAAACACATGCACTCTTTAGTTGTGACACACAGACTCTCTAGTTGTGCACAAAGACTTTCTAGTTGTGGCGCACAGACTCTCTAGTTGTGGCACAAGGACTCTCTAGTTGTACACACAGGTTCTCTAGTCGTGGCACATGGGCTCTCTAGTTGTGCACAAAGACTATAGTTGTGGCACATGGGCTCTCTAGTTGTGACACACAGACTCTCTAGTTGTGGCACATGGACTCTAGTTGTGACACATGGACTGTCTAGTTGTGCACAAAGGCTTTCTAGTTGTGGCACACAGGCTCTCTAGTCGTGGCACACGGGCTCTCTAGTTGTGCACAAAGACTCTATAGTTGTGGCACACAGGCTATCTAGTTGTAGCACACAGACTCTCTAGTTGTACACACAGACTCTAATTGTACACACGGGCTCTCTAGTTGTGCACAAAGACTCCATAGTTGTGACACGTGGGCTCTCTAGTTGTGGAGCATGGACTCTCTAGTTGTAGCACACAGGCTTTCTAGTTGTGGCACATGGGCTCTATAGTTGTGGCACACAGACTCTCTATTTGTACACACAAACTCTCTCTTTGTGTACATCTCTAGTTGTGGCACAGGGACTCTCTAGTTGTGACACACAGACTCTCTAGTTGTGCACAAAGACTTTCTAGTTGTGGCACACAGACTCTCTAGTTGTGGCACACAGACTCTCTAGTTGTACACACAGACGCTCTAGTTGTACACACTGGCTTTCTAGTTGTGGCACACTGGCTGTCTTGTCGTGGAATACAGGCTCTCTAGTTGTGCACAAAGACCTTCTAGTTGTGGCACACAGGCTCTCTGGTTGTACACACGGGCTCTCTAGTTGTAAACACACGAGCTCTCTAGTTGTGACACACAGACTCTCTAGTTGTGGCACACAGACTCTCTAGTTGTACACACAGACGCTCTAGTTATACACACGGGCCTTCTAGTTGTGGCACACTGGCTGTCTAGTCGTGGCACACTGGCTCTCTAGTTGTGCACAAAGACCTTCTAGTTGTGGCACATGGGCTCTCTGGTTGTACACACAGACTCTCTAGTTGTGCATGAAGACTCTATAGTTGTGGCACACGGGCTCTCTAGTTGTGGCACACAGACTCTCTAGTTGTACACACAGACTCTCTAGTTGTACACACAGGCTCTCTAGTTGTACACACAGACTCTCTAGTTGTACACACAGACTCTCTAATTGTACACACGGGCTCTCTAGTTGTGGCACACAGGCTCTCTAGTTGTGCACAAAGACTCCATAGTTGTGACACATGGGCTCTCTAGTTGTGGCACACAGACTCTCTATTTGTACACACAAACTCTCTAGTTGTGCACACTCTATAGTTGTGGCACATGGGCTCTCTAGTTGTGGCACATGTGCTGTCTAGTTGTGGTACACAGGCTCTCTAGTTGTACACACATGGACTTTCTATTTGGGCACACGGGCTGTCTAGTTGTGACACACAGACTCTCTAGTTGTACACACAGACTCTCTAGTTGTACACATAGTCTCTAGTTGTGGCACACAGGCTCTCTATTTGTACACACAAACTCTCTAGTTGTGCACACTCTAGAGTTGTGGCACATGGGCTCTTTAGTTGTGGCACATGTGCTCTCTAGTTGTGGTACACAGACTCTCTAGTTGTACACACAGGCTCTCTAGTTGTACACACAGACTCTCTAGTTATACACACAGGCTCTCTAGTTGTGGCACACAGGCTCTCTAGTTGTGCACAAAGACTCCATAGTTGTGACACGTGGGCTCTCTAGTTGTAGCACATGGGCTTTCTAGTTGTGGCACACGGGCTCTCTAGTTGTACACACAGACTCTCTAGATATACACACGGGCTCTCTGGTTATACACCCTGACTCTCGAGTTGTGCACACAGACTCTCTAGCTGTGGCACACAGGCTCCAGTTGTGCACATAGGGCTCTCTAGTCACAGTGCATTGACTCACTGGACTTGTACAAATATTTGTAACTTATACTATTCTCTAACTAAACACAAACCAATAAAAGAACAAACAGCAACATCAATAACAGCAACTGAAGAATCTTGCCATAGCAGTAAACTGAATGAACTTCTGAAAGCAGCTTTTTACAAGTGTATATATATGTGTGTACATACATATGCATATATGAACTTATACAGATATGAAGGTGTTTCTAAAGAAATCAGATCTCTGGATGTTTTTAAAGTCCCAGGTTATTTTGGAGCGGGGGTGGGTAATGTTGCTGTAATGTAACTTCTCTGTAGTACTCTAGACCACTCTTACCCATTTCAATCTTGTGGACATCAGCTTTTACCAGAGTTGACCTGTTCTGACCTCAAGGTTAATGATACAGAATGCAATTAATTAATGAGGTTTCCTGGGCATTTAACCCTGGCAGGCATGAGGCTGTCTTTGTAGGTTTGTTTTAGATAAGCGTCAATCCTGGTTTTCTTGGAAGAGAGGAATTAAGACTTCAGGGCAGGCTCAGGGAAGGAGAAGGTGTTTTCTCTCCCCTGTGAAATAAGAAAACAGTGCTCAGAAAACCACTGTGCTGCAGGTTGGGTGGAGGAGGGACGGGAGTGGAGGAGGGACAAGGTGTGGAGGGGGAAGATGGGGTGGAAAAGGGAGAAGGGATGGAGGAAGGATGGGGTGGAGGGGGTTTCTGCATCCCAATTGCAGGCAGCCAGCACTGCCTGGGTGAATGTGGGATCTTCTCCAAGCTGCTTCTCTTCCTTAGTCCCTGCTCCCTGAAAGGAGGCGCTGATCCCTGCCCCTGCCCCAGCAGTCGTGTGTTCTATTAACAGAACCTTAGGAAAGGCGCTGTTGCTCTGGCCTCTTCAGGGTTGCTCCCCATCCCCCCGGATGAGGTTCCCCCCCAGGGCTGCCTCACTGAACAGGTGGTGCCATCTTCACCAAAAACAAGGAGGAAGGGCTGCATCTGCCCTGTCCTCCGAAGACAGTGTCCAGCACTCAGAAGACACTGAAAAGGGCACCTCTTCTCCTTATTTGTCTGCCTGCTGATGCAAGAGACGCAGGAGATGTGGGTTCAATCCCTGGGTCAGAAAGATCCCCTGAAGGAGGAAAATGGCAACCCACTCCAGTATTCTTGCCTGGAGGATCCCATGGACACAGGAGCCTCGTGGGCTAAGTCCATGGAGTCCCAGAGAATTGGACTGACTGACCACATTCTCATTACTCATGGTGGTTATATTCTACAATTTTGTCATGAACCCTGAATTAGTGAATATTGAACCACTCTTATAGAGGAAATACAGGGTTAGGTTCCTACAAGCTTCTGGTCACATTTTATTCAACCAATCAATACCTAACTTTGATTCTATGTGTTTTTGTTCAGATAGCTTGTTCAGTGTAATGAGGATCCATTGACATCGACCCTACTGCCCACAGCGCTGTCATTCACATCTGAACACTGCTTAGCACACAGGTATTTTTCCCAGGTCACAGCCTTCTTGAGCTTAGGCACGGAGGACTAGGCTGGAGCCACTTTAACAGCAAAGTCGCCAACAAAAAGCACAAACATGCTTGCCACCTGAAACAAGAAGGCGGAGCACTGGCCCCCAGCTCCTCCACTGGGAAGGTCTGGGCTAGGTGACTCAAACAGTCTTCACTCTGCACAGGTCAGAGAGCCCCGTGCACAGAAGCCACACCGGTGCTGCTTTAGGGACACGAGCTGTATTCTACCCAGTGGGCAGGTTCACAAATAGGGAAAGTGAGAGTAATGAAGATAAACAAAAACATTCCATATAAAAATTTTAGTACTCAGCTCAATAAAGAAATGCTCATAGTAGTGTATTATCATTGGAAGATAATGATAGTTCCCGGGAGGGCGCAGCGAGGGGCAAAGAGAACCAGGCAGCCTGTCAGACAGCTTGCGCCCATTCACAGACACGGTAAGAATCCGGGGATGCATTTTGAGATTCTGAAATAATTCATCTGAGGCGTCCGGTAATTATGTTACATCCTTCACCTGAGTTAAGAAAGCACACAAACTGAAACACCACTGTTTCTTGAAGTGTTTCTTTTAACTTTTCATAGCCTTTAAAATGGAGAAGGCAATGGCACCCCACTCCAGTACTCTTGCCTGGAAAATCCCATGGACGGAGGAGCCTGGTAGGCTGCAGTCCATGGGGTTGCAAAGAGTTGGACACGACTGAGCGACTTCTTTCACTTTTCACTTTCATGTATTGGAGAAGGAAATGGCAACCCACTCCAGTGTTCTTGCCTGGAGAATCCCAGGGATGGTGGAGCCTGGTGGGCTGCCATCTCTGAGGTCGCACGGGGTCGGATACGACTGAAGCGACTTAGCAGCAACATTTTAAAAATGTGTATAAGATACAATACTCACTTATAGATTATCTGACTAGAGGTCCAATGCACAGGCCTCACTATGCAACATGTACATAGTTCATTGTCTAAGTTGTTGGTCAGTGTCTAACAGCAAAATGCTCCAACATGTCACTCTGTTGACTGCACATTGATAAGCAAACTCTACCTCATGCAAAGAGTTGACTCATTGGAAAAGACTCTGATGCTGGGAGGGATTGGGGGCAGGAGGAGAAGCGGACAACAGAGGATGAGATGTCTGGATGGCATCACTGACTCAATGGACATGAATCTGAGTGAACTCCGGGAGTTGGTGATGGACAGGGAGGCCTGGGGTTGCAAAGAGTCAGACACGACTGAGCGACTGAACTGAACTGAACTGAACTGAACAGCTTCTAAACATATGAAAACTTCCTTTCTTTATTATTGGACTCTCCACACTAAATCAAATCAGAACTAATTAAAATATATGGCTATAGCAGAACAACCAGTTATCTTTGACATCTGCAAACTTTAAAACATTCTGGCATACATAGAATTTTTGTCTTTTCTGGATATGACTGGTCACCAATGCAGCCAAGAAACTACTGCAAGAAGGAAAGCAGGTTATCTTGACTGGCCTTGTGTTCTCATCACCAACATCACCATCTGTGAAGACACACCACAACTTTCTCTTCAAAGCTTAGGTTTCAGACTATACTTAGCACTTCAAGGAACATGGATTCCCACACTTCTCATCATTATCTTACAGACTCCTGCTAACTGCCCTCTGAATTTTCAGATTTCCACTGGGCTGAGCAGCAAACCCAGAGGCCCCCATTCAGGATCATGTCCATAGCTTCCTTGAATGAAGCAGGGAAAGGGGTCTCCAGCCAGAAACCGGAGAAAGAGGGCAGCAGCGGCTTACAGAAAATGGGAGGGCACCTTGTCCCTCTGGGAAGGCAGTCAAGGTCAAGGTTCTCAGACCCCATGCACCATCCAGACAAGACACTGGCCGATGGGCTCTGACCCAGCGTCTTCCCAGAGTCACAACAGAAAGAGGCTCTTCCCTCCCTATGGTCCCCCTGCTGCCTGCGCCACAGGAAGCAGAAGGAGACAGAGGAAAATCTGAGGATGGGTTCTGGTTCACGGACCAGTCCTTCTGTCTAGCTAGATCGATATCCATCCTACTGTCCCTTCCTGTAACAGGTCCTGCTTCTACCTCGGTGACCACAGGCTTGGCTGACTGCGTGCTCTGGAGCAGGAGGAGACTGGACTGCTGGACGCCACATCTAGACCAGGCCCTGAGAGCCACTGGGGCATGGTTCTTTCCCCTCTACCATGAGCATAGCCGTGTCCCCGATCTGGGAAGGAGGAAGACCTGCTGGAGAAGACACGTTGAGAGTGGACCCTTATTATTGCTCTGAACCCTTTAGATTTGGGACTGTTTGTTACTGCAGCATAACCTACAAAGGATGACAAATAGTGTCTTATTAGCTTGGATCAAATGCTCTTCAACACCTCATCAGTCCTGGGACGCTCCCACGTAGACACATTAGAACCAGAAAAATGGGAGGTGGGGAGGAAAGGATTCCTGAAGGTAGAAGGAGCTTCACAGGGAGAGTGTTGACACAGGTAATCATGACTGTGCTCAGACAGCCAACCATGCTCCCACTGAAATGTTTCCCATGACTTTTGCGCAAAATGAAATTCGGAATTTTTATCCTCCTGTCAAGAGCCTTTCAGTGACTCTTCTCAGTTCATCTAGCCAGATCTCCTGCTGTTTGTAAAATTCTGGGTAAGCCAGAATGATTTCCTAAGAATCCCTGGGGGAAAAAAGAGAGCAAGAGACAGACCATCGCGGTTCCCTTCTGCCTGAAATGTCTCTCCAGTCTTCAAACCCGTAAATCTGCAGTGCCGGGGAAAGCTGGTTTTCCACAGCAGGGTTCTTATGTGCTCAGTAATGTTTACTGGGCTAATGAGAACTCAGCTACTAAATGAAAAGTTCTCAGACCACTCCTGTCATGTCTGTTCTTAAGCCATAATCTCCTCTTGTTAATACCGACACTCCCAGAACTTACTGTATGGTTGCTGTGAGTTACTATTTAGCTTTGGGGTCGCGGCATCTAGCTTCTTCCACCCACCCAGCTGCTGGATGAGCAGCTCCAACCATCATGAGGTGCACACCCCTCAAGGGCCATCCCGTGGCCTTGCCTGCAGCAGGTGCTCGGGGTCCTTGGCCTCCCCGCCATCACTAAAGCAGATGTGCACGACTGATAACTCATTCCTGGTAATGGGAAGCTCTCAGAATCCTGCTCCACCTTTCTGGTCCAAGCGAGCCATCTCTCTCTTATTTGAAGTAAGACTGGACGTTGTGTGTCACGTGTCCTTCAGGAGGGTCGTTGCCCAGGATTGCCCATACCTGCCAATGTGGTGAGCTGCACCCATTCCTTCTGACTCAGTGGATTAAACCAGAGAACAAAATGAGACACAGTCTTTTCTCACACTTTAGGTTTTAGATTCAGCATGTCAATTTTCAATTTCCTTTTACTAAACCAGGCACAACAGTTATTATTATGCTCTTCAAATTTATCCTCTAACCACTATGGTATTGCATTATTCATTTGTGTGGACTTTTTTTTTAATGATTCCCTTAGCAATAAAACTAGTTCTTTTTTAATTCTAAGGTCTCATTCTTTGGCACTCTTTTCTGAGATCTCAACATCTGGGCACTTAGCCACCAAAACTGCTGTCTACAGCAGCCTCTGTAGAGAATGCGTCTTCACTGGGTGATTTATCTGAGGATCTTGTTCCCTTTTATTAAATCCTTGGGAATAGATTCCCCTCAAATAGTCTCGCTTCATTAAAAAAAAAAAAAACTATTATTCATAAGAGAATTCTAAGGCAGAGCAGGACGACCTGGCTGCTGTATGGGCACAGAGAGGCAGGAGGAGGCCCCTCTCTTGAGGCAGGACCTGGGCTGCTCCACAGTGCCCCCAGGTGGCTGCTCGGGGACACTCAGCTCTGGGTCCCAGTGTCCTGAGGGCTCGGGTTGCTGGTGTGTCTGTCTGCATACGTAAGTATGTGTGTGTGCATGTGTGTGCATGTGCTTGCATGCGCGTGTGTGCACGTGTATCTGTGTGTGAGTGCACAAGTGTGTGCATGTGTGTCTGTGTGAGTTGGAGAGAACAGGTAGACAGATTTTATGATGGAAGCATGGCTCTTTGAAAACTAATTCCTTCTGCTTCTCAGAACCAGTAACAGAAAACAGACAGCATTTGGGACAAAGACTCAGATGGTGATGAACATCTAGGGTTGAAAATGGAGGTGCCCTGAGAGGTGTGTGTGTTGTGGGGAGCTCTGCAGATGTCACTCCACAGGCACAGAAGAGAAAGCAAGCCTCAGCCGTGCAGACTCACTGTTGCCAAGTGCAGGGGGGCAGCTAGCCCATCACACACACACGACAGGGGACTGCAAACGGGCCCTGTCTGTTTCCTGTGTCTTCCTTTGTTTCTCCCATTGTTTTTGGCTGTGTTTGTTTTATCGTGTTGTGCCCTTCTTCCCTGAAACGCTGGCATATGCCTCAAACTTGAGGGCTGCAGCGTCCTTAAGCCCAGGCTGGCTGCTGGAGGAGGAGGGTGATTAACCCCCGAGCTCTGCTGTGCTAGCAGAGGGGCAGCGGGAGGAGCCCTGGCTCCCTGGCCGCCTGCTTGGGGCTCCAACCAAGCCTGTGTCTCAGAGATAAAAGGCAGCTTCCTCTCCCATGAACACAGAGACAGCAGGTCCTCTGAGGGTCGTCACGGCCACCAACTGGGTCTGTGCTGGTGGAAGCCTGCTCCTCACGTCCCAGGCCTCCCGGTGACAGGACAACCACATATGGCCCTGCAGAGGCAAGCAGGGCTGGAGCGACGGCACTCCTGCAGCAAACAGGCCACGGTCACGCCCCGTGCTCAGGAGGCACAGGGGAGCCATAATCGTCCCTGCCCCTCGCCCACAGAGTGCCCTAGGCAGAGGTCAGCTGGCCACATGGCCTCTGCCTGCAGTCCATGAGGGACTGTCTCTTCTCCAGCTCCACTGATGAAATGTTACAGAGTGTCCGTGTGGGCCAGGCATTCGTGACACAGAAAAGAAAACCATCTTTACACTGCAACTCTGTTTGTAGCTGAGGTGACTAGTCCCGCACACCTGCTTGCGGACCAACAGAACCACTTAACATACCAAAAAAGTATTGGTCTTTTGTAAAAGACCTTGATTTCTGCTATCTCAACTTGTGGTTCATTTCTTGAGACACTGATGATGTAAGAATCCCAAAAAACCATTAGTCATCATCTGTAACTAACTGTCCATGGCAGTAAAACTGGAAAGTGTGTTTGAGCCTCTTCACTTTAACAAACACATGAAGTGTGGCTTGATGAGATCACTGTTTATCACAACATTGATGGCTGACAGACACAAAAATCCTTGTGCAATGAGATAGCACAGGCCAAGGAAAACAACAAAAATAGGAAGGAAAATAAAAAGCTTATGTACCTCAGTAAATACTCAGGAAGCCCAGAGAAGATTATACTGACCCTATTTCCTTAAGTTCAAGGATCCAAATTAATGTATGAAAATTCTCTTTCATACCTTTTTTCTGATTTTTACAAAAAAAAAAAACTTGAAAGACAGAGTAAGTAAAAGTAAAAACATAGCATAAATGTGAAACAAATAACTGGGGAATTGAATGTTTGGATGTTCATTGAGCTTTAGAAATAAACTATATCTTATCACATGGTGCAAGGTGTGAAAATTACTATTATGAGGTTTGGGGAAAGCATTTAGACTAATGTGCTTAGTAGCCATATCCAGGTATAGTTAGGATCAAAATATAATAATATTGGTTGGAAGCATCTGGGTTTTATAGAGATGTGGATTTACTGTTTTTCCTTGCTGCCATTTTTAGAAAGCCACCTCTTCTCCTGGTCCTATAGGATGTCGTATCGAGAGGGATTGTGGCTGTCACATCCTGAAACTTCCCATAAGAAAAAGGCTCTGATGCATTTCTAAGCACAGCTGAGTGGATGGGGGTTCACTGACCTGCTCGGGCCAATGCATTTCTCTTAACCGTGTGTCCCAGGGGTGACCCAGTGACCCCATCTGTCCTCAGGATCTACCGTAGTAGACAATTAAAGACACAGTTTTCCTTTTTCATATCAACAATGTAAGCTGCTCCCCTCACACAAATACTTCCTGTCTAGTGGTAACGAGAAGTGTGCGCTAAAGGATTTTCTTCTGTGAGTGCCTGACGCTTTCAGAGCTCACCTTCCACTTGATATACATTCTATAAACATTACCACTTGCCTTCATTACAGAATATGCCTTAACCGTAAAGACCAGTTAGGTCAAGTTTATACAGAGTATGCAGTGATCAGGCTTCCCTGGTGGCTCAGATGACAAAGAATCTGCCTGCCATGTGGGATGCCCATCCAGTGATTAACAGAGTGTCTGTTCCTTATGATATACTAAATGCATATCAGTGAACAAGACTGACTAGGTTGGTGACTGTACATGGTGTGGGGTGGGGTCCTCAAACTTGACTGGACATTCACTCACCTGTGGAGACCTAAAGATGCTAACACTTGATTATTCCTTTAGAAATCCGATTCCTGTCCTGCATAGAGACTTTGAGATCTGCTTCTTATTTAACACTGTGGTAAGTAACCAAGGTTAAGAGTCATTGTGTAAACATGGATCTCACAATGTAGTGGCCTCAGGAACTTTTCTAAAAGATGTTTTGAATTTTTATAAATTTCTAGTACAATTTTTTTCTTTTTTTGCCATTTTCTGTGGTTTCCAGTTGTTAAGAAATGAAAATTATTGTGTCCAATTGAAGGCTTTTGTGGTTAGAACAGCTATTAAGCTTCACTAGTTTAGGGTTCTACAGAAGATGCTATACCTGGGTGGCTACTGTCACCCACCAGGAGACAAGATAATTAGTGTCATCTAATATTTTTAAATATGTGCCTCATTAAAACTATTTTCATTTTCAAGAGGACTCAATGTCCAGTATCATGAAATAATTGGCCTCATCTTAAGAATGACCCTCTTTCTAAAGGGAGCTTAGAGAAGTATGTCCCTTGTCATATAACATTGGCATGTGTTGAAAAATAGGGAACACATGTATACCTGTGGTGGATTCATGTTGATGTATGGCAAAACCAATACAATATTGTAAAGTAATTAGCCTCCAATTAAAATAAATAAATTTATATATTTTTTAAAAAGATGGAAAAAACAAACAAACAAAAAAAGATGTCCTAATTTTTAATCCCATGTGATTTACTCACATATTTTACCTTCTTTTCAGTATCTCCAAAACAGGAATGGTCATGGTACTTGAATATACATTTATCAAATCATCTGGAGTGAGAGGGGGAGTTTTTTAGCTTTTTTATATGATTGTAATTAACTGATTTATATTTTAGAGCAGTTTTATGTTTACAGAAAAAATTTACTGAGAGTTCCTATATAATCACTCCCAGCTTCTCCTATACATTCTGGGTTGGTGGGTTTGTTTGTTTTTTTTCTTTTTATATTTTATCACTTCATTCTCTTATTCACATTGTTTCTGAAGAGAAGTCTAATGTAATTCATGCCTTTGTGTCTCTGTACATAAACCTTTTTTTCTCAGCTTCTTTTGAAACTTTGTCTTTGATTTTCTGCAGTTTAAATATGAGCCTGGTTGTAGATATTTTTATATTTATCCTAACCCGTATTCTCTGAGATTCCTGGATCTGTGGTGTAGTGTCTGCCATTAACTGTGGAAACTTTTGGCAATATTGTTACAACTATTTCTCCTATTTATCTCCTCCTTCCAGTATTCTTATTGTACCTTTTATAACTGTCAGTAGTTCTTGGATATTCTATTGTGTAATTCTTCCTTTTTCTCTCTCTCTGTATTTTATTTGCAACTTTCTCTGAACATTTCTTCCAGCTCACTGATTCTTTCCTCACCACACCCAATCTACCAAAGGCTCATCAGAGGTGATTCTCATTGCAGCTACAGCTTTCCTAGCCTTTCCTTCCAGTTCTTCCTTAGAGTTTCCATCTCTCTGCTGACATGACTCATCTGTTCCTGAGTGTCACCCATGTTCTTCATTACAGCCTTTAGAAGGTTAATCACAGTTATTTTCAGTTCTCCATCTGACAGTCCCATCTGCCAAATCTGAGTCTTGTTCTGATGCTTGTTCTGTCTCTTCAACCCATGGTTGGGTGGGGCGGTTCCGTTTTGCTATCTTTGTGCATGCCTAGTATTACTTTGTTGTTTAATGCTGCACATGAGGTACCAAGTAGAAGGAAATGAGGCAAATAGACTTTTAGTGTGGGGATTTATGTCTGTGCAGCTAGGAGTTAGGCCGTGTTCACTGTCTGCTACAACTCCAGGTGTCAGAGGCTAGGGTTCCTCCGGGTGCCCTGGTTTTGTCTCCTCTTCTCGGGGTTTCCTCCTCTTCTTACACGAGGTCTCTTGCAAGCATGTGCCCCACTGTCACATGGGAGCCCTGTTAACAGGGTGGTGATGGATCAGGGGAGGCAGACGTGTTCTGAGCCTGAGGACGAAGGTCTGTTAGGGAAGCTGTGCCCTGGGCTGTGACCCTCACTGAACTTCTCAGTTTGTTTTTCTGCCCCCTCTTAGGTGGGACGGGATGGCTGGCATGGACTGGAGTTTGGTTTTCCTGTCCCACTGGCCATTTAGGCTCTGATAACACCAAGAGCGCAGGTCCAGGGTAAGTGGCTTCCCCTGAGGCAGGTGTTCTTAAGAGCCACAGAGTGCTCTGTCCCGTTTCACAATGGCTCCTTTCCCCTCCTCCTGCTGGAAGCCTCTGGGGACTTCTCTCCAACACCCACTGTCAGAACCTGGTAGGGCTCCAGGAGGTAAAACTCTCAAGAAGTGTGGGACTCCCCATGACTGGGTGCCCCTGGAGTTCTTAACTCTCAGACTCGTCCACACTGGGCCTCCAGCAGCTAGTCAGCTATGGGTCTGACCTCCCAAGGAGGCTCTCCTCATGTGTGGGTTTCCTGTGAATTGTGGTGTTCTGTGTCTTCTTGTCTGTCCCTCTGGTTTCCCCGTGACCTCACTTCTCTGATGCACCTGAGAAGAGTTGTTGATTTTTGGTAGGTTCAGCTTTCTTCTTGTAATAAGATGAAAGTGATGACTTTCTTCACATGTCCTGCAAGAAACTGGAAATCTTATCATCCAAATAGAAAATCAATATTCTTTTGCTTGATGATCAGGGATTCAAACTGAAACCTCACTTCTGAAGATAAAGGGATTTTAAAACAAAGGTCACCTGTCACCTTCCTGTCTCTCGTGGGCAGAGGGGCTGAGGTCCCATGTGATTAACAAATTCAGCCGCATGTCTGCTGGAATGTGGCACCCAGGTCACAAGGGCATGAAGTGAAGCTTCATAAAGGAAGTTTCAATTTAATTATGATAGAAAAATAGATGAAGATTTTAGAAACAAGACGGTTGGGTGCATTCTTTTGGATGGCCTCCCTAGGAGATCCCTGGGCTCATTTAATTGATGTTAAGGCCTCCGGTTCCCCAACTGGGAGATGAAGAGGGTGGAGCTGAGAAATGACATTCACACAGCTCCTCACAGACATGGGGAGTGGTTGTGCCCCTGAGGGCTCTCGGAGAGTGGGGGTGTACCCTCCACAGACAGCCCCTTCTCAGGGACCCCACACACTGGCTTCCACACTCCTGCCTGAATAGCAGCACCCTGGGCTAAAAGAACTTTGAAATGCCTTGCTCAGGCCAGTCATTTAAGGTCTCCTTTGGTTCTAACTTTCTATAAAATCCACAGAATGTTACAATGAGGAAGATCAAGTTATTTGGAGAAGAGAGGGAGGAGCAAAATTTACTTAAAAATTTAGCTCTGACTCTCCTTTAAAATTTTGCCCAAGGTGAATGGTGTTGACGCCAGGCCATGAGCCTGTTCCCCTTTCCCCAGCATTATCTCCCATCCCCAGGGACACTTTATTTATATTTATTCTTGTGGATGAATCAGAAAATGCCTTCCGAGTAAACGGGCCAGCACAGAGGCCTTGTGGAGATCATATCCTTGCAGAGTGGTTGGAGGGAAAGATAGGTGCTTCTCAACAGGAGACGTAAATATCGTGACAGTCACGACCGCTGTACACAAGGCTGTTAACCACAAGAGACACACAGCTGAGCGTGTGAATCGAACATCGTGGTCGTTGAAATAGGACGAGAATGAGTGGGCTTACACCCTCGCGAGTCGCACGTGCCGAGACGCCTGCAGGGGTGGGCACCCCTCTTCGGGAGCTAAGGGAGCCCACTTTCTGAGGTGAGAAGCTTGTGTTTGAGCTCCAGTTGCTGTTGCATTCACATATCATGAGAATGTGGCTGACTTGAGTGTATGGACCTCTCCCATTTATTTAAAACCATTTTTATAGCAAGTTGATTTACAGTGTTATATTATCTCCAGGTGTATAACATAGTGATTCAATATTTTTATAGTTATACTCCACTTAAAGTTATTACAGCATGACAGCTCTCTTCCTTGTGCTACAGAACATATCCTAGCTGTTTGTCTGTTTTGTAGAAGTAGTTTGTACCTCTCAGCCCCCATCCCTATCTTTCCCCTCCCCTTTCCCCTCCCCACTAGTGTGTCCTCTATATCTGTGCATCTTCTGTTTTGTTACATATATTTGTTTGTTTGTTAGATTCCACATATAAGTGATAACATAGAATATTTGTCTTCTGACTTATTTCACTAAGCATAATACCCTCCAGGTCCATCCACGTTGTGGCGAATGGCAATATTTCGTTCTTTTTCGTGCCTGTTCCACTGTCTAATGCACCACATCTTCTTATCCATCCATCTGTTGATGGGCACTCGGATTGCTTCTGTATCTTGGCTAATGTAAATAATGCTGCTATGAACACTGGAGTCTGTGTGTCTTTTCGAATTACGTTTTCATTTCCTGCAGATATATACCCAGGAGTGGGATTGCTGGCTCCTGTGGTAGTTCTATTTTCAGTCTTGTGAGGAGTCTCTCCACGGTTCCCCGTACTGGCCGCATCAGTTTGTGTTCCCACAGCAGTGAATATGGGTTGCCTTCCTCTGCATCCTCGCCAGCATGTTCTAGTCCTCATTTTGGATGATGGTCATTCTGCCTGGTGTGAGGTGGTACCTCATCATGGTTTTGATTTGTGTTTCTCTAATTATTAGGAATGTGTAGCATCTTTTCATGTGTCTTGGCCATCTGTATGTCTTCTTTGCAAAAATGTCTATTCAAGTCTTCTGCCCACTTTTAAATTGAGTTGTTTGCTTTTTTATACTGACTGGTATAAGCTGTTTATACCTCTTAAAGATTAATCCTTTTTCAGTCATATCATTTGCCAATATTTTCTTCCATTCAGTAGCCATACCAATTTATTTTGGTGTTCTCAATATTTAATACACATATTATTATCATGACTCAATTATAAAATAATTTTATTTTTCCATTGTATTTAAAGATTTAAGGAATCTAAAAATCAACATATTTATCAATACAACAGTTTTCAGGGACATAAATGATCATTTCAGTCATGAAATTTTTAGTCCCTTGAAAAAGTGCAATTATGGCACATCTAGTAATATTTTACTGTAATTTTTTTAATATATTTTTAGGGAAATAGAAATATATTCACAAATCATAGGAGTCAAAAGCTCACATTTCAAAATTATTAAAATTCAATACTAAAATTATTGAAATACCATTGTACATATAGGTTATAGATGTAAGATTAATTTTTTCAAATTGCATCTCTCAAATTTTCCCTTTTTAAAAGAAATACCATATTACATATTTCCCTTCCTTTACCACAAACTGTTTCCTCGATATGGAAGAAATTGCAAACACTTTAATAATAGCCCAAAGTGATTTTCCGATTCAGTCCTTTACAGGAGAGCCTGGAATTCATTATTGCTTTAATGATGGGCCTCTTGACTCCAGCCAAGGAGGCTTGATATTTTCGCTTATGTCTTGTCCACTGGGAGGTGGTCACTGACAGGATGGATCAGCAGCCCGCACTGCATTGAGATGCAGAACAAATGGGGCTGAGTCCCTCCTGCATGGCTCTGTGGGCTCTGCTGCCACTAACAATTACCAGGGACAGGGGCACAGACGCGCGGCAGGAGGCCTGACCCCAGCGCGGCAGCTCATTTTGCACCCCACTTATTCAGCGCGCCCTGCCCTGTAATCTCCCCGCATCGTTATCTGTGCGTTTACACAGTCACACCTTCATTATGTCCCCAGGGCCAGCATCAGCTGTTTGTCACATCTATTGATTGCACTCAAACTGCAATTTACAGAGATCGCTCTCCAAGGTCCTGAGAAAATCCCGTCTCTGTCTGATGGGCTGGCGGCTGGCTGGTAAGGACCATCACAAGTGTCGGACAGAAACCACTGGGACCCAAAACAGCCCAGTGTCACTCTTGGGAAGCAAACACCAAGGTACCCTTAGGACTGGACACCACTCAGAATGACAGAATTTCACCAAAGCTTGGAAGCAGGCGATGTTGAACACCCTGTTTGCCATGAATCATCAGCATTACAAGAAAAGAAATGTGGCTGTGAGTAGCAGTGCCCTGCTTCTATGTAACCTACAAAGATCCCGAAAGCAGTCACAGTGAGCATGTGTAACACTGTTTAAGCTACTCACCTGCTGCTGCTACTGCTAAGTCGCTTCAGTCGTGTCCAACTCTGTGCGACTCCATAGACAGCAGCCCAACAGGCTCCCCCGTCCCTGGGATTCTCCAGGCAAGAACACTGGAATGGGTTGCCATTTCCTTCTCCAATGCATGAAAGTGAAAAGTGAAAGTGAAGTTGCTCAGTCATGTCCGACTTAGCGACCCCATGGACTGCAGCCCGCCAGGCTCCTCCATCCATGGGATTTTCCAGGCAAGAGTACTGGAGTGGGGTGCCATTGCCTTCTCCACAAAGCCAGAAAAGCAGAATTCATGGCCCTATTTTTCAGGTGAGGAAACTGAGGCTCATAGACTTCACGTGATTTGCCCAGATTCCCATGGCCAGACTGACTTAAGTAAGATATGAGCTTAGGTCTGCTTGGCTTGGAAAACCAGCCTCTGCCCAGGTTCTGACTCTACATGCTGAATGCTTCAGGTGCGCCGTCTTAGGGGAACTGGCTTGACTTTGCCCGCCATACTCATGTGTTTCTCCTGGGACGCACCTGCACTGTCTCCTTCCTGCCCCCATCTTCCTCACAGGCTGCAATCCTTCTCACTTTCCTTCTCCCATTCCTTCTGCAGAATATCTTTTAGGGGTGTGTTGTGGTAGAGAGAATGACCGTATAAGAGAAGCAGACACGAGGAAGTAATGAAGTAAGCGTGCTCCCCCAAAACTGCTCCTTGCTCCAGTTCTCCGCTCACTTGCTGTGCTGTGCGCTGAAGGGTAGAGCCTGGAAGTTGGAAGGAAGAACGCAGCCCTGCTTCCCAGGGTTGCACACCTGGTGTGAAGATGACTCTCCAGCACTGACACCAGCACATGGCCAGGAGTGCCCTGAACTCCCACCGCCATCCCCAAGTGTACCAGGCACTGGGCTGCAGCGTACTCACAGGGTGGGTTGGCTCAACCTCAGAACAGCCGCAGAGGTAGGTGCTGGTGGGCTTTGCCTCCTGCAGGGACGAGAGGGAAGCTCGTGGCCCAGCAGGAGGGGAGTCAGGCCGGCTCTGCTGATGGTGCTGTGGACACTGTGCCCACCACCGTCCAATCCTGGGGGTCTGTGGACCAGGGAGGAGGAGTTTTGTGAGACAATATTGGCTCGTGTGAGTAACAGCACATCTGCACTTGCACACAGCTTTCCACGATCCCAACAACTTTCACAAACTTTGGTTCCTCTCATTTTCTCCACAGTGCTTCCTTTGTCCAGAGTGGCGGGCTCCAGGGGACGCTGATCACAGCACAGACTGCCCCTCCAGGAATGTCCCTGGTGGTGGGGGGGGGGGGATGGTATGGGGTGGGTACAGAGGCGAGACTGCTTTTTGCTAACTTGGCTGGGCACTGGGAACATGAAGGAGAAAGCGTGGGAATAGCTCCTGGATGGGCACCCCCAAGACATCCAGGAAGCTGGGCAGCTGAGGCCAGCATGAGGACCCCAGTCTTCCAGGGCTAGGCTGCAAAGAACAGCTTTCTGGGAAGACGGTTTTGATAAGCTTTCTCTCTTTCATCCTCAACCAAGAGGGACCCGGGAATGTGTCAGTCGTCCATGCTCTCAGCCGACGGTCTCTGCAGGTGCACTCGCAGGCAAGTCCTCACCGTCTTCTATTCTTCATGCTTCTCATTTCTGAGGGGCGGGGGCTGCTGTTCTCTGTGGAAGTGGGTGCAGAGGAGTGACTTCCCAGCACATGAGAGTCCTAAGAGCAAGGGCTGTTCTACTGGGTCCAAGGTTTTAATTAATAAAAGAATAGCACTGTGATTTGTGGAATGTAGCCATGTGACCTGCAAACACACATCTTGCATTGACAGGTGACAGCAGAGCTGGCTGTCGGAGGGCGTCAGCTTTGCCACGTGCTGTGTGCTCAGATCTCCTTCATCAGATTACACTCCTGCCGGTATGCCTAAGTCCCTTTCACGAGGACCACCTCTGCTCTGTGATGGGATCAGAGTGAGTGCTTTTTGCTCGCGGTGACCGCCCCCCCCTGCCGACATTACTCATATGTAGGCGGGCAGTCGGGAGGGGGGACCTTGGCTGAGGGTCCTGATGACCTTCCCTGGAGCCAGGGCAGAGGTGCCACCATCCTGGGAAACAGCCACCCAGAGCCATCTGTCTCCCCTATGCTGAACTTGGTAAGGAACCCACTGGGTCTTCTTTCTAGTGTTTTCCCAACTCTTTCTCTCCTGCCTTGACCAAAAGCAGGGAATTATAAGGCAAGTTTTTAAAAATTACTTCCATAAGTGATCAAAAAACCCTGGGGGTTAACTTGGTGTCCCTTTCTTTCTCTGCTCTATCTCTGGGCAGAGGCAAGAGAAAGAGCAAATTGAAGTTTCACAATATACACACAGCCTCGATCCCAGGTGAGAGATGAATCCAGGAACCCAAAGGCGGAAATATAGTGTTTAGACTTTAAACCTTGGGTAGAGAATTTAAACAGTTTTCCCAGGTGACTCAGTGGTCAAGAATCTGTCTGGCAATACAGGAGACACAAGTTCAATCCCTGGGTTGGGAAGATCCCCTGGAGAAGGAAATGGCAACTCACCCAGCATTCATGGACAGAGAAGCCTGGTGGGTTACAGTCCATGGGGTCGCAAAGAGTTGGACATGACAGAGTGACTGAGCATGCAGGCACAGAGAATTGAAATGAAGCCACAGCATCAGCCCACCCCAGTCCAAATACCAGAAATGTATTCCTGACAAGTTCCCATCCCTTCCTTTCAATTCATTACGTTGATTAACACCCCAAACCATTAATTCCATCTGTGCTTCGCTTTCTTCCTTTCTTCATGCCATCACACAGCTCTCTGGGGATATGACAGTGCTCGTTTTGAAAATCACTGGTTCCAAGACAAGATTTGGAACTTTAAAAAATTAACTCTTTGAACTGTATCAGTTTAAGACACAAAGGAAAATCTAGGATAAGGTGTACATTAAGGAAGCTTTAAATAGTAGTAATTCTTTATGATTCAATAAAATACTAAGGTTTCACATTTCTGAAACTAGCACCTAAGGGCATTTTAAGTGTAAATGTCAGTTATTGAACCTATCTGTAATGTCAAAGAAGATTATTTCAGGTCGTCATTTCTCTTATCCTGCACAAACACTTAGTGGTAGGATACCATACTTTATTCTAAATGTCACAGAGATCATAAAACACTGATGTGGACGTTGTCCCACAGCTGGCAGCCTGCACCCTAGGAAGGAATGGAATCAGTGCTACAATTAGCCCAGAGGCAGGTTCAATGAGTCAAGATCATCTTAGACGGGGCCTGGGGTGCCCATGGAACCCACGCAGTGGCAGACCATCTTCTCAGGGCTCCTCTTTTCATTTTTATGTATTTATTTTTGTCTGGGTCTTCATTGCAGTGCTCAGGCTTCTCCTTGCAGTGGTTTCTCTTGTCACAGAGTTCGTGGTTTGTGGTTCGTAGGCTCAGTAGTTTCAGCCCCTGGGCTCCAGAGCACAGGCTCAATAGTTGTGGGACTATTAGTTGCTCCACAGCATGTGGGATCTCCCCAGACCAGGAACTGAACCCGTGTCTCTTGCACTGGCAGGCGGATTCCCCATCACTGAGCCACCAGGGAAGTCTGGAGAGGTGCTTTCATCATGGAGACCACTTTGACTTGACAATTGTCCTCATCTTGGGAAGTCTATGGTTAAAATCAGGGCACTGTGTGTTGAGAGACGACACTAAGGCAACAGGATCCCTTTACAAAGCACTCAGCTTGCTTGTTCCTAATTCAGTGTTCCCAGCAGCTCTGCAGTGTCTTTCTCCTCATTTTACAGACGAGGCTCGGGAAGGTTCATTGCCTTTCCCAGGAGTGAGCGCAGAGAAGTAGAACATGAATCTGGCCTGATGGTAGCAAATTCAGGGTCTTTCCTTCTCTTTACCAGCATTTTCTGAGTAATGCTCCTTTAAACATTAATACAGAACTCAAGTAAGTTTCAGCTAGAAGACAGACTTTGATAAATTAAAATTTGTGATATCGACCAAGAAAGAAAACTCAGCCAAAATTATTTGTCCCCAGAGCTCACATAGAAATAATCAGCAATCACAGAACATGGAACTTGGAAAAAGCAGATCTTTTGCAGATCTGCTTTGAAATTGGTAAGGATGCATTTGGTGTTCTCCCAAACTGTAGGCGTGCCTGGGAGAGAGAGCAGGGACAGAGGGAGAGCTGGCGGTAGGTGCAGCATCGTGCCCAGGGCAGCCTCGCACTCAGAGCCCTCCTCCAAGCCGGACCTCTCACGCCCTCCCCTGCTGGCCGCCCTGCTCCCACCCCTCGGACGAGAACGAGGAATGCGGCGCGGGTCACAGCACAGGTCATCCCCATGACTCCTCCACTTCCAGGCCTCAGGCCCAGTTTCCTTGATGTGAGTTATTTAATTTGAAGAACAATGGCTGAAGATGAAAGAGTGAAAAAGCCCTCTTGTGCTATTTCTCTGTTTGTGAAAAGTAATAATTTAGTGCAGTCTTTGATGAGGTCAGGAGTCGGCAGGCATAAATATGTCCAGGGAACACTCTGTGCTGCTTTTTTCAACCTGGTGGAACTTGTCGGGGGAGGCGAGGGGAGCTGAACTAAACTTTGGATTCTACAAAAGTCCTGTTCATTTCTGCGGGAGTTACTTGCTTGGGGAAACCTGTGAGAAACAAGTTAACTGTACTTTTAACCGGAAGTGCAGGTGTTGTGATCAAGTAAAGAGAGAAGCCATGCGTTGGTCTCAACCACAGGTGCTGAGTCCAGGAGCCTAAAGGGGTGCACAGTGGGTGGAGGGGCAGGAGGACTTACTGGTGTGCATGTGCCGCCCTCAGGCTTTTCACCTGCAGAAACAGACCTGTTCTTCTGGAACATTCTAGCCGGCCAGCTCTGCCTCCACTGCACCCTGAGCCTCCCTGACTTCGGAGGATCCAAGGACAAGGTCCCTGACCTCGGGGGACGCAAGGACAACAAGGTCCCCCAAGAAGGCTTACAGAAGTTCACAAAAGCTACTGAATCTCCAACTCCAGAATGAAAGCAAGCAGAGCAATATGGTAAAAACCACATTGGAACCATTCCCCTGAAGCCCCTTTCTAACCACGATGACTTCGGCATGTCTAAGTCCTCTGAGCCTCAGCTTCCTCAAGAGTAAGAGGATCTATGAGAATCACACCAGAGTCGGTGTGAACTCAGTAACATGCCTGGGACAAGTGGCACATCTGGTCTAGGCCGGCTCTAGGAATGCTCGAACCACAGACCTGGCCCAGGTCCCTCGTGGCTCTAAGGGCCTCAGGAGGAGCAGACCAGACCACCACCCAGAAGCACTGCACACCTACAGTCCTGAGGAGACTCGCAATGGTGATCCTGGGGTGCAGGGAACACCCCAGGGGCCCCATCCTGCCTGTACTGAGGCCAGGCCTTCCTCAGTGTGAAGACCTGCCCCCCTCCAGACCTGCCCAGCCCCTCTGTCCTTGTCCAGCTTCCAGTTGACGGCTATGCGGGGGCCACACCTGACTTTCCAGGCAGCCGGGACCCCCACTCCTAGCTCCTGGTTCTGGCTCAGACAGCCTGAAGATGGGCCAGTGGAGCCTCCTGATGGACCGGGGGAGGCGTGGGCACCTGCAGCTCTTCCAGCATCTGTGTTTCCAGCGTCTGTGTTTCCAGCATTTGTGTTCCCAGCCTCTGTATTTCCAGCCTCTGTGCTTCTAGCCTCTGTGTTTTCATGTCTGTGTAGCAACACCAGCCGCTAAGCTGTGCTGAAGTGACTGGAAACAGACAGGAGGCAGGGAGCCTTGTCTAAGGTGTCCTGTGTCAGAGCGTATGATGCCGAGCTCTGGTTCAGAAGCCTTCTCCATCCCCAGAGACACAGATTCACTGAGCTGCCAGGCCTGAGCTTGTCCTGCCTTCCCAACGACGCATGACTTATGCAATTAAACAAAAACAGAGACTAGCCCCTATCTATGCAGAATAATGTCTGCGTAAATTATACCCCAGAACTTTCAGAAAGGTAAAAATCAGCCAAGATTTTGATCTTGACCAGCTTTCGAATCAGGATATAAACTAAGTGCTGAAACCCAGGTTTTGAGTGTGTGGCCTTGACCACCCCCCGTCTTGGGTTGGAAGCTGTAGTACCCGGTGAACACATCCACTCTCCAACCAGGGGGCCAGGGCACCCATGCCTCACAGAAAGAATCTTTGATGATGGGAGGTGAGGAGGGGCTTGGTAAATGCAACCAGGCTGGAAGGCGCATTTGCTCGATCTCCCCTTGGCTTCTGGACTCGGGGACTAGTGTTTTGCAAAAGGCTACACAGGAAAAGTATGGGTTGGTACTGACTCTGAGTTTCCACAGGGGGAGTCCTACAGCTGCATTTCCAGACACAGTTGACGCTCTCAAATATCTCTCACGCTATAGAGAGTACGTGGGCGGGCGATGCACTTCTCCAGGATTCATGAGAAAGAGCAGCAGAGGTGGGCTGTGAGGTTGGTAGCAGGGAATGGTTGAACCCGGCACATAGAGGGACCTTGGCGTGACTGCGTTTATCAGCCTGAAATGAGCCAGACACTTAAACACCTAAGCGGGAAATACACAAGCCCCTCCTTTCTGAGGCTAACTGGAAGAATGTGCGCTCATTCTTTCAAAAAATTTTACCCACTGATTTACCAGATAATCACAAAATGATCAGTGTAGCCAGTCGCTGTTGTACTGATTCTCGAGCAGGAGTAAAGGTGGTGATCCCCACTACAGAGATGAGCAGAGTGAGGCTAGTCTACACCACTCAGCAGAGGCATAGCAGCGGGGCTGGCCTTGGATGCAGACGCCCTCCTCTCCCCTCAGTCAGTGTGAGAGCTGAGCCAAGACCCCCAGCCCCCCGCATAACGGCACATCCGAACTTCCCAATTGCTTCCAATGTTCCCCAGAGGGAGTAGTTTTTTCTCATATAAAGAAAATTATCTGGAGATTTCTAAGTCCATGAGGAGCTTGAAAAGGGTGTATGTAAAGTAGGAAATAGAAATATTTGTGTGCCATTTTTGCATCATCCTGTTAACGCTAATGACTTTTAGAGTGGATTTTTTTTCCAAATCATTACTGTTATAATTAACAGCCTATGTGATTTAAATGCAAAATGCAATGAAGATGGCTGGATTATTTTCCTTCTTAAATTTTATGTTAGATTTTTAACGTTCCATAAGTATGGTCTTGAAAAACACAGGATAACCCTGAGAAAAATTGTTCTAACCTGGTTCAATTTGCAATCTTCCTCCTGGTAAATATTACTTTCTTTCATCCGAATGTTACACTCGGTGATAAAACTATCAGATAAAAGCCCTCTCTGCCTTTCATTTCATTGTTCCCTAAATAGAGCAACCTACTGACATCCCTGCCTTAAAAATCAGGCTCCGACCGAACCCCCGCGTCTTTATGCAGCATTTCTTCCTTTGCAGACGGAACAGCCAAGGGATGTGAAGGAGAAAACCAAACAGACAAACATGCGGGTTCTGAAAAATGAATCCCCCTAAAAGGCTGTCTCCCAGGGAACTGCAAATCTTAGCCCCTGGCCGAGGAAGCGAGGGCTCGGTATTTCTTAGAGAGAGATTTCCCCCTTGACACCCCGGTGTGCGATGGATTAACTAGTTAGAAACTGGTGAAAGGCGGGGTCCCTGCGCCTGAGAGCGCGGGAGCCGGGTGCCCTGTCCGTGCGGCCTGCGGGAGCAGGGCTGGGCGGACTCCTCAGTCCGCTGCCCCCTACGGCTTCTCGCAGGGAGGCCGGCTCGGCCCGCTCCCCTCCCTCCCCGGCTGGCCCCTTCCCTTTCCAGCGCCCAGGGCAGCTCCGCCGTCCAAACCCGAGCTGAGTTTGCTGACAGGGGCGCACGGGCTGGCAGCGCTGATGTCAGAGCCGGCGGACGGCCGTGATTGGATCTAATTAGACTTCGCAGCAGCAAATAGACAGGCTCCCTGCGTGATCGGCTTCAAAGTGGCTGGTGCCCAACAACTAGCAGAGGTGCCAAAGTAGAGCCTGCGCGCGGAGCCCAGATTCGGGGCGGCTGGGGCGGCGGGCGCTCCGCGGTCCCGGCCTGCGAGCTTGGTGCGGGCTCAGACCGCCGGCTCTGCCCGGCTGGACGCAGATGACAGAGAGCCGCCAAAGGAGACGGTGACAGAGAGCCTCCAGAGGAGACGCCAGGAGCGCGAGCGTGCAGCCCCGAAAAGTGAGCCGGCCCCCGATCCGCAGGAGCGTCCCCGGCGGCCGCGGCCGGAGCCGGAAAGCTGAGAGTGTTGGAGAGGACTCCTGCCCGGGTCCACTCGCCGGCCGCTGCCATGGCATCGGTCCTGGGGACCAGCAGAGCGTCCGGAGGGCTGAGCGGTCAACTCAAATGCAAGTCCAAGCGGAGGAGGAGGCGGCGGGCCAAGCGGAAAGGTAAGGACCTGCTTCCGCGCCGCCTCTCGCGCACTCTCCGCGACGCGCGTCGCCTCTGTCTGCGCGCCCTGCCCGCTTCTAGCGGCCTCCCTCGGGATGCTGGGGCGACGTGGCCGGGGCCCGCCGAGCGCCCCGCTCCAGAGTTCAGGTCCCTCCGTGAACGCCCAGGCTTCCGCAAGCCCGAGGGGGTGGCCAACCAAGCGGGGTCCCCGCGGAAGGCGGTGCCCTCCGCGGCCTCCGGCACGGCTGCTGACCGTCGCGCACAGACGCCGGTGCCGAAGGAGACGCTCGCCTAAGCCCTAAGCGCCCCTAAGAACGAGGGACGGACCTCGGGCCAGCTTCTCCATCCCAATTGTCTTGGAGGCGGGAGTGGGCAAAACCCTAGCAACCGCCTCCCCACGCTGGGTGACAGTTTCTATTCCGAGCGGTGCCGGCTGTTTTGTAAACACGGGGACCTGCAGCGAGAACAGGGTTCGTCCGGGGGAAATAAGCAGAAATTAATGCATGAAAAGAGAAACAAGCATCGCAGGTCGTTAGAGATGAGGAAAGCTGCAAACCAGGAGGGGAGAGGAAGTGCCTGGTGTCAGGTTTGAGCCTGGCTCCCCAGGTGCTGGGAGACAAACGAGCCCCAGAAGTTAGTCGTCGGGTGGGCAGCTCAGGGTCCCCTCGGGGGCAGGGCGCAGCCGGCAGCTGCTCCGCCAGGAGGACGGCCCTGGGCGCCGTCCTGCCGGTGTCTGTCCCTGGAAGGTGGCCGGAGCCCTCGGTGTGGCCCCCTCTTTCCCAGAGATGAACTTATGTCAGCCGCCCCTTATGTCATGAGCCTGCAGGAGAAAGTTCAGTTATTATCTGAAATGTGTTGGGGTTTTTTTAAGTGACCAAAGAGCCCTAAAGAACACGGGGAAAGACACAACCATCGTGTGTCAGGTTTCCCGGTTTCTCTGCTGGAGGATGCGGAGTTAGTTGTGGTTAATCATGTACCTCCTTCCCCAAGAATCTTCATCCTTGCCGAGGCCTAAGACAAGTTTCTGCCCCATCTCCTCCTAACTGCTTCCAAACGGTCCCGAGCCCTTCCCGACTTCTTCCTGTAGTAGAAATAAACCGGACGGTTTGAAGGAATAAATGCCAAGAGCACACAGCCATTCATTATGATTACATGTCAGGGTGGCAGGGAGCTAGGTGACAGCTTCTAGGAGGGCTTCAGAGCCTTGGTGTGGGGGGTGAATCTGTAATTCTGGTTTAACTCTTGAGCTGCTGCAAAGAATGCTGGCTACTCACTTTGTTCCCTGAAAATTTCACTCCGAAACAGATCTGGTCAATGTCTTCCAAAAACAATGCTAACAGAAAGTGACAATGATATTGAAAAAAAAAACACAGAATTTAATAATGAGTATAAATTTTAAAAGTAATGAAAAAGAAACATTGCCTTTTATGCTTCAAGTGTTCATGTGTTCCAGTATTTTTATTTAGTATATTTAAATATTAAAATGGAAACGTATAGAACAATATTTTACAACAAAGCAAAACCTATAGAAAGAAAATAGAAGCTGATGAACACTCATGTCTTTCTCCAAATTCATTTTTTGTACCTTTAATTTACAGGCAGTCATGTTAGCTTAGAAGGGATTCATTTTCAGAAAGGAAAGCAAGAAATCTGAAGGAGGACTTCATTGGCTATAAACTATAACAATTCAAAATAAAATTTTATGTGAAATATTTATACACTTTATTTTTAATATACCAAGTCTCTTAATTTTTATAGCCAAAAATGAAGTAGGAAAAGGTATTCAGGATGTGTGTACTAATTCCGATTACTCGCAAATTTATCTGTGAGGTGAAGTTTCCTATGTCATCTGCCAACAGCTTATCATGGTGGATGAGTCAAATCAAACATCTAAGTGTTCACTTCTTAAGGAAAAGTTAGCAGTGTAGGTGTGTGTGGTCAGTGAAAAGAAAACAACAATTACAGAGCTCTTTATTTGCATTTTCCTGGGAATAGATCAGTCTGTATATAATTCCTAATTATTACAGATGCTTTTTTCCCCTCTTCTATCAGGACAGTGGTGAATTTAAATTATGTTCTAATATTCATGAGTTTTAACAGCAGAAATAGAATAGAATAGTCTCAACTTTTAAGCTTATCTAATAAAAAAAACTCTGTCACAATTTAAAGCCCATGTGTGTATGGGTGGCTGTTAAGGAATTTTGATAAGGCTCTATTGAATACTAAGTAAAGCCAGTGATTGTGAGCACACAGAAAGAGTTCTTTTCCTATGTAAATGAATAAATTAAAGTAAATGTACATTTTTTGCCAGTGATAATCGTATTTCCACCTATTCTCACAAACAAGAATCATTTTGTTTGCATCATAATTTTTAGTTTCCTGGAGCTGTTAACCAAAATGCTACCGGTTTCTATAAAAATTCTCTAAATGTGGCTTTCCTGAGATTTCTTTATTATGCTTTTTATTGTCAGAATAATCTATAGGATCTGAAATAAAAGCTCTGTTGCTATAGTATAAGTGTGGAATTGACACGATACTCCCATTTATTATTACATAGGCTCCAGAGCCTTGGAAATGATTTTTTTTCCTGTAGGAGATATTTTTTAGTCATGATACCACACAGAAAACAGTCTATATCATAAAAAGTAAAAAAAAAAAAAAAAAAAAACTTAGTCGCAAAATATGACTTCGGGTATTAACTAGGAATGACCTGCATTTGTCTCTCAGGTAAACTTTTAAAAAGACACTAAGCAAATCTCCCCACCCCCAATCCTCCTGTTTTTTCATTAGGACTCAGTGCCATCCATTTTTGCATTTTTCTTTGTGTGTTATTTTTTAGTTGGGACTTTATCTTATAAATTGTTTATGGATCTTTTACATTTTCTGTACAAACAAGAAATGTCAAATTTTGACTTTTTATGCAAAGAAGAAAGGCAGTTTTTTGAAAAGCTGAGCAAAGGACAGTATTCCCATCTCACTTGCACACTATGGTTCAGGACGGCCACCTGCTCAGCAACATGTGCACCCACACCGTGGTTAAGGACGGTTTCTTCCCCTGTGGCACATGAGCCCCATCAGCTTCTGCTTGTGTCTTGTGCAGAGACTTCCAGGAAATCCTGGCTGCACGTGTAGTTTAGGAGACTTGCCTGCTGCCTCCCACATGGAGCACCCTCTTAGCCAGTTCCTCGCGGAGAATCCTGGAGGCCGTGCTGGGCCTTCCAGTCCTGGGTGAGACTGCGTGCAGGTCTGCATGCAGCCTGTCCATACTGGTCTTAGAGTCATACCTGCATGTGGTACAAAAGAACTGAAGGTGTGGATATTGTAAAAGGTTGTAAAAGGTGCATATTTTAACCCTGAGTAGTAAAGGCAAAGGTGGAAGGTTTCTTAAATTAGTATCAGCTCAAGCAGGAAGCACAAAAGGCGGTACCATCAGAACAGGATAGCATATAAAATAAGTCACTTACATGTATCAGCTCCCTGAACCATGGAAACCTCCAGGGAAATATGCCTGAGAAACTGAATAGGTGTATTTTTTTAATATTAAAATAGTGTACATATTCTCTTTTGATCTCTTGGTGAGCTTTCTTTGGTGAGAGTAGTTTCCCAAAAAGAAACTGTGTATTGTCATGAAATGCATTTTGTAAATAAAATATTTTTAACATTTGACCCATGAATACATACAGTGTATAAAACAATTGAAGTCTCTGCAAATTAAAAAAAAAAAAAGATTGCTCTTTAAATACAAATATATTAGGAAATGGATTGAGAACCAATACAAATTCAGCTGGTTCCAGGAGGTAAATAGGAAGATGGGGTTTTAAGTGAAGTGCATTAGTCACTAACACAGAGAAGGGGAACTTTGGGGAACTATTTGAAATGCTGTAGAAACAATCCTTGGCAAGTAGATCCAGCTGAATGCGGCATCAACACACCACCTGTCTTTTCTGAGGCGTTTGACAGCAAGCTAAGTTAATGCTTGAATTTCACGTATTATTCCAAGAAAATCCCTTACACAGAGTTCTAGAAAATTGGGGGATAGCTCTGCAGAAGTAAGTAAGCTGATGAATCAGGAGGAGGCAGGAACAGCCAGTCATGAACCTGGGGAAATACGGGGGAAAGTTGGCCAAAGGGGCAGGATAAGGAGAGCATGTGGATGGCAGACTCAGGCTTGTTGTGAAATGGCATTCCATGAAAAGCTGATGAAATAGAAACATGGGCCACAGATGAAGGTGGTAGAGGCCGGTGGGCTCATCCTACCTGGTGGGACTGCCTGCCTCTTGCATTGCAGCCAAGCATCCCTGCACGCACTAGCCTCACTGGCCGGCAGCTCCAGATCAAGGGCTGGATTTAGTGATGAAATTAAACTGACGGAACTGTTCGCCCTCTAATTGTGTAAGGGCTTTTTCTTCCTTTCTCTTTTTAAAATGTGTATTAGTACCTCTGGTTTCTAGTGACCCGTGTAATAGCAGTAATTTGAGATTGCTTCAAGGGCATTAGATATGATGAGTGAACTTGAATTTAGAATAAAAATATGAGGCTCATGTATCCATCACTAAACAGTGGTGATTGGGTTGTTGGAGAAGTGCTGCCCCAGAGGGGCGTCACATAAGGATATGCAGAATAAGGAAACTGCAGCTTTCTTTTCTTGAGGCGTGGAGAGACAACTTCTGCCCTGAAAGCATTCAATGTTCAATTTAAAAACTGTAGATGTTTGTGGTTGTGTGTGTGCGTGTGTACCTATACATAGAGTGAAGACAGCTGAAACACCTGAGCATTTTTTATGTCTGCCTGCTTCTTTTTCTAAAATGCTAGAAAATGAAAGTCACTGTTTTTGTAACGTGGACAGTTTTGAACAACTCATAAAACCAAAAATAATACCGCGGATCTTCATCATTTAAAAATATTATCTCTGAATGCCACATCGGTAAATGGAGCTCTTAATTACTAGCCAACAAGATTTCTAAAAGGATAAATTTTCATATAATAGGTGAGATTTTAAAGGTACTTATTTTAGCCATTTCTAAACTGGAAAAAAAAAAAAGGAAAGAAAGGTGAATGCCCAAGTGAAATATGGAAAGCACAAGGTCCTTCGCAAAATATTCAAACTACTGAGTGTTGGCCTTTCCCCGAGCGTATACATCACAAGGAAAAACCACACAGCCACACGCTGCCTGAGCGCAGCCAAGACCCGCTCATGCTGTCGAGTCGCTGTGAACAGTGAAGCCAAATTAACCCCTGTCTGTTCAGTTAAATGGTTCTCCTGCACTGAAATGCAGAAATACATGCTGTGACATACAGGATTATGCAAAGAGAATTGTTTATTCCTCACTAATAATGCATTATAATTCCCTTAAGAACATATCACTGTCAAAGAAAAGAACATTACTTTCAAAAAGAGGGGAAACATCTTGCTTAATTCTTGATCCACTCATGAATTTGGTCTCTGCCTGTGGGATCAGGAGACAGAAAGAGGAGGGCAAGCTGAGAGATTTAAAACCTAGCCTCTTATACTCGCATATGTTTGTACCTCAGTTCCAAACACCTCTCTTGGGTGATTAAAATTTTACTTCCTTGTTTATTTTATTTAGAAAGAGTCGGGGACAGGGGCTGTTGCCTGGTTTCCTGACCTTGTTTCAACAGTCACAGCAAAGGCGGCTCTGAGCACCGTGACTGTCCATCCACACACTTGTGAGTGAATTCATTTTCCCAGGAATCCCATCCAAGAAACAGCAACTCAGAAGTGGAAATGTTTGCTTTTTAAGCTATCGATAATTTTCCCCAAAATAAACTTGGCTGCTTGCAAAGACAGCCAGTTTTTTTTCTGAAGAATGATAAATGATAAATATTTGAAAAGAAAGAGTTATTCTGAGTGGCTAAGTTCTCTCCAAACACCATGGATATTTAGTCATCTTTTATTATAGTTACAGGTATTAAGTATGAAATAATTTAAGTATGAAAATAATTTCATTTTATTATTTCATGGATGGAGAATGACTGCAACCAGTATCTGGTTTCTGGTAAGAAAGTGGCTAGTCAGTCTCCCTTTTGTGTCATAAAATAGACACACACAAGTTCACTATCATCTTGTTTAAATTATGAAAATTTTCAAGTTAATGTTAAAAAATTTTTAAATCTCAAAAAAATTAAGCGTGGAATATAAATTTTATATTCATACTAAAGAGTGCATTTTATGCTTGATTAAGAAATAGTGTCCAATAAATGGGACATTTGTAATGTTAAGAGTAGCATTAAAGACGGAAGAGACCTACAAACGTTCAGGTGACTTTAGGATTTTAGGATCATTTTCTTTGAATCCCTAAGAGATGCAATTTTAAAAGCTTTTTTAAAGTGACGTTCAGTTAAAATCATGGGCCTGGAGGAGGCTCACTGCCTCGGTGCAGAGAAGGCAGACAGAACAGCCCCAGCCTGAAGAGGCCCAGCGAGGGGCTCAGGCTGGGATGTTCCAGCTCACGTCCACGCCTGCTGCCGTCCACAGCTCCCCTGACTGGGGAGGAAAGCTGGGGCGTAGGCGGAAAGTGGGCAAGGACAGCTAGCCCCTCCACTGCGATGACCTGCTCCCTTCAGCTACAATCTGGTTCCATCCTTTCCACCAAGCAGTTTATACCAGCGCCCACTGAGGTCTCCCACAAAGAGGTCGAGGCTTCTTTCTGCGGCCGCGTCACCTTTCGGATGATAAACAAACAGCGAACATTGCTCAGAATGCATTAGCAAATCCTCCTTTCTGGAATCTCTGCTCTACAGACGTGACTCTGCCACCAAAATGCTAGCTCAGGGCTTCCAGGGGGTCGCACACAATAGAAAGTGTTCCTTTAAATGCCTCAGCCAGGATGCGCTTTGCAGACTTTCACAGGTTTAATTAATCTTTACTGCTCCATTTATTTGAGATGCAATCTCTAATTCTTGTTTCCTTCCGCTGATAGAAGACCTGCCTCATCACTGTGCAATGTCTTACGTGATTTCTCAAATACGGCATGAAAGTAGGACAGAGGGGACCCAGTTCTCTGAAACTGGAGCCCAAGTCAAATCCTCTCTGTGTTAAAATCAAATAGAAAGTAGGGCGGCTCCGTTTCTCAGAAGCAGGACTTGGGAATCGTGATAAAGTAGCTCACAGCATGCTCCTAGAACACCAATAATTGATTAAAAAATGACTTTATCAGCCTAACTCCATCGGAAGTACACAGATGGCCTCTCTTTAAAATTAATGCAATATTTCCTGAAAGTTTAATTGCTCTTGGAAAAGTCCAGTATAATGAACATGACAGACACGTCAGCAAAGCAGACCCTGGCCTCCTCCCCACAAGCCGGGCTGTGTCGGCTCGTCCCTGTCCAGAGCAGATGCTCCTTCTGCGTTTGGCTGGCGGCTGCGGAGCCCGTGTCCTCACAGGAAACACCGTCCCCGTCAGACCATGGAAGGTGCATAAGCTCAGGTACTGCCTGTCGTGTACAACTTTAAAAGATTTTTGTTTTAATCTGGGTGTTGCACAAAACAATATTAAGCATCACACCTTCTCCTATCCCTTAGCCGAGTAAAAACGTGGAAGACCCGCTTTAACCACAGATGTAAAGATGCCCTGTTTGTGTTTCAACTCTAAATATTCATACTGTGGATGAAACTTTGTAAAGGACCTTCTGAATTCTAACAGAATTCTAACAGAAAGTGACTTTTTCATTCAAAACATACAGTTCAAGGAGAATTTTTTTTTTAATTCAGATGAGTCTGTGCTGCTAATTTCCTTTCTGAGGAAGAAGTGAATTTGAAATCAAAATCATTGATATATCCTGAGGATAAATAGTAGCTTTTTAAATCTCTGTCACAGTAAGACAGGGAATGCAGTATCCTTGAAGGATACTGAACAGAGAGCAAATGCTGTCCCCCTGACGGTGGCTTTGGGGGCAGCACGTGTGTCCCTGTGCCAGCCCCTCCCAGAACTGGAGACAGGGATCTGCTCGGGACTGGGGGAAACTGGGGGGATCTTCTCTCCCCAAGCAGTTAGGATAAGAAGGTTTCTCATTTTAGATCCGAAAAATGTGCAGCTCATATTTTATTGTTACCACCTTTTAGGGGAGTTAAATTTATTTGGGGCTTTTGTACGTAGATAATGAATAGAGTTCAAGTTATTAAAAATTATACTTTCTGTAGGCTACTAGTATATGCAAACAATATATACAGATGACAGATTTAAGATATATGTAAATATTTATTGAAATAATGAATATTGAAATATTAAAAGATTGTCCATCAGCTGTCTGGAATAGCAGAAGTCTAACACATACTCATTTTTAGATGAACATTTTAAAAATCAAGTGGAGAAAAAAGTCTTGAGAGGATGGACTCCTTAAAAGACAGTGAAAAAATAAACTTGGTTTATGATCGTGATGTTTAGCATTGAGGAAAACATCTTTTTATTTTATAATTTCATCAAGAAGTAAAATATATCTTTTTGTTATTGCATCTAATAAAAATTAATCTATCCTCTTATGTCATAAAATACGAGAAACAGAAACCATGGCGGCACGTGGGGCTGTTGACAGGAGGAGAGGGGAGGGAGAAACAGAGAGTAACTTCCAGGTCTCTTTCTTCCTGTGCTCTGGTTGGAGCTCACCTTTCTGCACTTTATTTTCTGTATCTTCCGCAACAGAGCAGGCCCTTGATTGAAAGTGCGGGATACGAGTCCCAGCTCTGCTCTCTTTGCAGTTTGCCTTAGACGTTGTGTGTGTACTCAGACAAGGGCTAGATTCGACCTGTGTGAGTGCCTTTATTCACTTGCAGTTGTGACACCTCGGGCACCTGCTCTCGACTGGGCAAAGACCTAAAACTACAAAGGTACAGGAAAAAAATGGTGACAGAGTCCTCCTTTTCTCTGAGTTTATACTGAATTTGGGGAATAGATACACAAATGTACAATCATAGGAAATGAAAACAGACTCTGTGACCCGACACAGTTTTAGGTCCTATGGGAATTTTAATGCTCATTTTTATCATATATTTTACAAAATTGAATTTCTTTTATCATTTCAGGTGAAACTACATATATAAAAATTAAATGACTAAAATGCAAACTTCTGTAGGTCTGAGCATTGTTATCCCCTCTGCAGTGTCAAAACATATTAGCTGATCAGTTAAGATCCACTGAGAATGTTGATTTCATTTTTGAAATAAAGTTGCTTGAAGTAATAATCAGAATATAGTAAGAGGGAAGCTTTTCTAAAGAGGCTGGGTGCAGATGGCATGAGCTGCTACAGTTTACAAACCACAAGAGGAACTGAGTGAGGGGTTACTGGCGATTTCGTAAGTCACCTGGTGTGATGACCCCTCGGGAAGGACATGGCTTCTCCCCTTCTTGTTTCATTAATTGTCTGCAGGTTTGATTGGTGGGTTTTTGTCTGTGTGCAAGATGGTCCTTGGAGGACGGGAGCCAGGTATACTCGGTGTGTTCCCAGAAATTAGCACACTGGCTCTCTCACTGTACACCATCAACCAATGGTTGTTGCCGAATTCACTTATACAGAGCACCTACTGACTTATTTTCGAGTCATTGGTGTGGAACGTTGAGTGTGCTCATTCAGCAGACGTTCATGGGACGTCTTTATGTGTCTGCACTGCACTAAACGTCAGGGATTAAGCAGTCCAGAAGTTCTGGGAAATGTTCTGAGTCAGAAAGCACATCTCAACATGGCCGTGTGGTCCATGCTGAAGAGATAGTCCACTCCCTCAGGAAGCCGGGCAGCACCGTGCTGCCCTTTGCCAAGCCAGCCACCCAACCCTCCCCACCGGTCGGCATGCTCGAGGGTGTTTGTGTAGATGGGATGAGGGGCCGCCCTCGGAGCCAGAGAATGCCCAAGGTGCCTCTTAGCAACACTGGTGCCCACACACCCTTGACCCTGAGGACTTCTCAGCCTCTCCACCCTGTGCCTTCAGCCTGGGCTCTGGAATATCCACCCCCCACACCGCCTCAGGGGTGCACATCTGTCCTTGAGTCCATCCTACTGCAGCCAGCCCCCAACGCCTCCTCCAAGGCAGGCCCGGGCACTGCCCCAGGCTCAGCTTCCACCCTGCTTCTTGTTGCCCAGAGGTTCCACTCTGTCCTCGTGGCTGAGGGCAGAACTTGTGTGCATCTGTGCAGACCAGAAGTCTAGCATGTGTGTAAAGCCGGCGTCTCACCTGCGGGATGGCTGGCATCTCTCTGCCCAGAGGAGATACAAAGTAGGACACAGGGCTCATCCCAGTGGTCATGGGAGGCCATCCCACCACTGTGTCCACTCAGGGCTGTGGACACAGGATACCCTGTGGGAAAGGCAAATCACTGGACTCGTCCCTTGTATCTGTGTAGATGGCACGTTTCCTGGTCTTTCTTCTCTCTTACCTGAGACGGTCTTGGGGCAATCTGTCCCTCCATCCATCCATCCATCTTTGTCTCCATCTCACACTCATAAATTAAGTGGATGACCACGGTGCAGCGCCAGGAGATAAAACTCTTCAGAGCACGACTTGCCTGGTCTGGCTGCAGTGATGCTGGCTGCTCCAGTGGGTCTTGGTATTTCTCTATAATGATGCTTAGGGAAGTCTCCAAACTTGAACATCAGGAAGACAATGAAAAATGCACATTGTTAAAAATTGAAACCATATACTAGACTGAATGCTACATCCCGTTTGGAAGTATTCATAATAAAATAAATAGTTACTTGGTGTGCAACACTCTGTATGTGACACCACTGGGCCCCCTGGTCCGGGAGTAGGGGGATGTTGAGTTTACCCACATCCCAGGGAAAGTATAGAACTAAATGTTTATAAGGTTGGATGTGTCTATTTTACAGAATGTCAGCCTCACTCAAAAGGTTAGCAAAACACAAGGGAGGGCAAACCGTGAAAGATTCATCTAGTTGAGACTCTGGTATTCAGTTTTCAACAAGATTGTCTTGGTTCATCACATGTAAACCAGCCATGCCGAGGCCATTCAACCCACTGCCCATGTGGCCCTTAGACAATAAGAACTAAAATTAGTCACTAACATTTATTGAGCACCTACACTGTTCGATTCCAGAAATTCCTCTCTGCTGCTCCATTTCCTTATAAAATGGAACAATATTTGAACTGTAGATTGTAAGATATATATATTTCTTGTATATTTCACATACATATATATGTGCATATATATATATATCTGTATATGTATATATATATACACATATACATACACACATTCAGAGATTAGCAAAACATTGTCATATTTAGGTGACCTATAAATGAACTTTTAGGACAAAATTTAGAATAGAGAGGGTTTTGGGTACTTATTAGACTAAGTTAACTGTACAAAAAAATCTAGATAGACAGTATATTAGTTGGCTAGGGCTGTATAACAAACACCACAGCAGAAATTTATTCTCTCTCAGTCCTAGAAGCTGGAGATGGAAGTCAGACGTCAGCAGGGCTGGCCGCCCCCAAGGGCACACCCTGCGTCCCCATGTGATCTCCCTCTGTGTGTGTCTGTGGTGGGGACACAACTCTGCCAGAAACAGACAGAAGTTATATTCTGTTTACCTTTAGAGACATTTCCCAAACCTAAGCACACCGTGGGTTCATCAACGTCCTCTTCCAAGAAACATCTTCTCCACCTCAAGAAGGGCCAGAAAATTCATGTTACATCTTTGTCACCGTGATACCTCTAGTATATAAACCATAAAGTCTGTATTGGATGAGAAGTACTCGTAGAATCCAACTGACCCTTAGGCTTGATGAGATAATGCCTGGAATACTTTTTCTTGATTATTTTGTCATGAGTGTTCCCAGCTGATCTGATGATGTAACCTATGTGGATTTTATTTCACTCGGCCTCTTGTGTCCTTTCCCGCCCGGCAAAGACCTCCATTTCTAGCTAAAGGTGGTGTGAACTCGGATATTCTGAGGTGGGTTCCCTTCCCCCCTGCCCTACCATGGAGGCTCTTTCTCCGCAGAATCAGTCCTATGCCTTCCTTCCTGAGAGGTTAAGTAAAGGTCCTCTTTGTTTCTGGATGAGGGAAGGGGGACCCCGAGGCAAGCGTCTCCTTCCAAGAGCTGGACAATGAGGAACCAGACCTGGACCCAGAACCTTTGGTATTCAGCCAGGTGCTCTTGGTGAGGACCCACCGCCCTGCTGTGGAGGCAAACATGCAGATCCCTGGGAAACAGGGGCTCATTGTCTCTAGGGGGCTCCTGAGCAAACATCTGGAGAATGTCCGCAATGCCTGTGAGTGCTGCCACATGGAGCAAGATGGAAGTCTCGGGGCAGGGGGAGGGGGAACTCTGTGCTTCTGGTTTTCGCAGAGGTGCTGAGCATAAAGCCAGCTCATAACATCGTAATGTGTGTGAGTGTGTGACTATGAATGTGTATTTGTGGGGATGTATTTGCATGTGGGTAAACACATATATTTATGCATACACATGCTTATATACAACTGTACTTAAGTAGACTTTGCTTACGTAGCCTCCAATTATCTGACTGGATGGTTGAAGAAATCTTTAGAGATCGTTCAACCAACTCAGACATTCAACATCTTCATTGTTCAGATTATCTAAATAATATACACTCACTCCAAAGTAAATATTAATTGTTGTACAAGGTAAAAAATATTCAACAACTATAATTAATTAATATTAGAGGTGAAGAAATTTTGAATTCTATTTTTAAAAATCAAATACAACAATAGAAAGCCTGAGTGCTATACATACACAACCCCTGCTTGCACAACACCTGCATGTACAGTGTCTATAGACACACTCCTATATATGCAACTGTATATACACAACCTCTGCACAAACAACACACGCAAAAAGGTATATCTAGTGAGCACAGAGTTTATGGTCATATTCAAATTGATCTCTTGCAGTAAAAATGAAGCCTATCCCTCACTCAGTGAAACCCTGGAACTAAATCTGAATGTTCTAAAACCTTCTCATCATACGTAAATACCCTTCTTGTGCATCTGGCTTTAAAAGGAGAGCATCCTGACCTACTTTGTGTGTGTCTCTGTTGGTGTACAGGATGTTTTTCATAAACTTCCATGTATAAAGAATATATTTAATGTTCCAATTTCCTAAATTAAACTAGCTCAGAGTCTGTCTGGTGTACAAGTCAAAATCAGCTTGAAGCCACAAGTAAACATATAGGTTCTGTTTCAAATTCACTGAGTAAATGGATGAAAAGTGGCTTACAAATTAGATTTGGGTAGAGAATAGTCCAGAGAAGGCGATGGCACCCACTCCAGTACTCCTGCCTGGAAAATCCCATGGACAGAGGAGCCTGATAGGCTGCAGTCCATGGGGTCGCGAAGAGTCAGACACGACTGAGTGACTTCCCTTTCACTTTTCACTTTCATGCATTGGAGAAGGAAATGGCAACCCACTCCAGTGTTCTTGCCTGGAGAATCCCAGGGACGGGGGAGCCTGGTGGGCTGCCGTCTATGGGGTCGCACAGAGTCGAACACGACTGAAGCGACTTAGCAGCAGCAGCAGAGAATAGTCAAACAGGACATCTGAACTCAGTATGTGACAACTGATCCTGGAAGTGTCAACTCTGAAACAAAGCAGTTAAATGACAGAGACCCTTGTAAGTAAATAGCCTGTTCCCCAGCGTAACAAAGAACATTAGCATTAAGGGGATATAAGCAACTCCATGGGCACAAATGGACTGAAATTGCTCTTCCCATCTGTTCAACATCTTACTTTTAAAATCATTCCATGTAAACATACACAGGTAGATTTCTGGACTTGTAAAATCCCTTTGTGAACAAACGTAAATGTTCTTGGTGACATTGTATTGATGTGTATGACAGGAGAATGACCTGGATCCCTTACCTTCAGCAGCGAGAATGGGAGGCTGCCTCACACCACTGATCTTGAGCAGAGAGTGGCCTGAGCCAGTCTCTTCAGACCCCTCCCCGATTGTCCTGTGGAGCTGGCAGCAGCTCCAGACCCCAGGCTGGGTCAGGGAAGAGCTGAGGGTAGATGAAAGTACAACCTGCATCTGACGGAAGGGCCCCTGAGCCCAGAGCAGGCCTGACGCAGAGGTCACACCTGGGCTCAGGTTACACATGGCAGGCCGTCTATGCGGCCTCCCTGAACTTCCCTGCTGGTGTGCTACCCTGAGTAAAATTCTCCAGTTGCAAAAATGTCTCCAAACTCCCAGCTGTCTTTCAGTAGCAGCTGTCCCTAATCTCAGTGTCTCAGTGTGTGTGGGGGGGGTGGGAGGTGGGGGGTGGGGGGTGTATGGTGTGTGGGAAGGTGTGTTTGTGGGTGTGTGTGTATGTGTGTGTGGGTAGAGAGGGTATTGCTGTGTTAGCTGCTCTCAAAACATGCTTCCAGTGGCTGTCCAGCACCCAGTTTGTTAAGGAGGGAACTTGTGTGTCCAGGTGTGCCCAGGTGGTGTCTGTGTACACCTGAGTGTGGGCCTATTGGATACAGTGCTGGTCAGGACCCTGGAAGTCTCGTGGGGACTCTGTGCTGTTCAACTCATAACTTCTGTAAAACTATCAGCCAGTGTCCACTCACCTTCTGTCACCACCACGTGACCTGTGACGTCTCCAGGTATGTCCCCTCCCAGGTGCTCAGGGCCACCTGCCTCCTTCCAGCTACACATTTTCCCCCAAAGACCACTGTCAAAATCTGATGTCATCTGATTGACGGTGTACACAAACATGAATGAAAAAACAAAAGTACAAATGGAGAAATGTGCTGTCACAACGAGGGGGCCTGCCTGTTAGCAGGTAAACCATTCTGCCCAGTGCACATAGAGACGGCAGTTTTCATCAGCAGCAGCGAGATTGAGTGAGGTCCCTCCAGAAGGGGTGACGGGGAACCTTCGCAGCCCCAACTCTGCAGCGGGGAGAACACAGCCTGCTTCCATCGGGGCTTTCCGTGCCTGCTTCTTCAAGCAAAACATGCCCAGAAAACAGAAGGAAAGGAGAGAATTGCGTAATACACCTGGAGATTTCCTCACTCTGTGTGTAACAGAGTCCGTCAAACTTATGTAATCTTTGCTTGTTTAAGAGCTGTGTGAATTCTTTCCAAAAATGTGAATTTTTATAACATGACAAATGGTTCTATTTCTGCTTGGAAAACAGCCATTTTGCATAAAGTCATGGTTCTGAGCACCTTTTGTGTGTCAGGAGCTGTGCACAGAGTCAGGCACATGTAAGAAAGCAGTCACTGTCACTCTGGCCTCCGCCGTAGAGGAACCAGGCGTGAGTTGGAAACATGCGCTTTAAATACTGCTGATAACTCTGCTGTTCTGTGCGTTTTTAATGGATCTTAGGCATGCGTAATTTGGAATTTTTTAAACTTTTCAACAGGTGTATTTTGAGCAACAGAAATCTTGGGCAGTTGAGACTCCTGGGAGCTAAAGGTCAGTCTGACATGAATCAGTTCAGCTCAGTCACTCAGTCGTGTCCGACTCTTTGCTCTGCCATGGACTGCAGCATGCCAGGCCTCCCTGTCCATCACCAACTCCCAGAGTTTACTCAAATTCATGTCCATCAAATTGGTGATGCCATCCAACTATCTCGTCCTCTGTCGTCCCATTCTCCTCCCGCCTTCAGTCTTTCCCAGGATCAGGGTCTTTTCAAATGAGTCAGCTCTTTGCATCAGGTGGCCAAAGTATTGGAGTTTCAGCTTTAGCATCAGTCCTTTAAATGAATATTCAGGACTGATTTCCTTTAGGATTGACTGGTTTAACCTCCTTGCAGTCCAAGGGACTCTCAAGAGTCTTCTCCAACACCACTGTTCAAAGGCATCAAGTCTTCAGTGCTCAGCTGTCTTCATCTTTCTTTATCTGACATGAATGGGGGCCACCAAAGAAGGTCTCTGAGCCACACATTGTTCCTGTGGACCCTGCACATGTAAACCTGCAGAAAGCACAAAGGAAGAACTTTCTCAGTTATCTTCAGGGCAATGAGATCACATTCCCCAATTTCAGGAGCCTGAGTAGTTGACAGTCACAGCCCCTGATGACTGGAACCTGTCATATAAGACAGGAGAGAGTAACTGAGAAGATAAGTGACTTCAGATGATGCAAATGGTAAAACAGCCCTAAACATCTTCAGATTTCCTCTCGTTGGCCCCTTTCTCCTCTGCTCAGTGTGGGAGGGCACCCTATGAGTCCACCCGGGGACAACATGCCCTCATCCGAGAGCCGAGCCACACAGACCTGTGCAGACAGGTGCTCCCACCTCTCCGGGCGCGTCTCCAGGAGCCAGCTGTGTCTCCTTCCTGCTGTGGGACCTCAGTCTGTCCCAGCATGTCACACTGACAGTGACAATACCACTCCCACAGGAATCATAGGAGGCAGGGTGGTTACAGGCAGCTACAACTGCAAGACGGGAGCCTCCAGTATCGGTGTGGTGCCCAGGGCTGGACTGAGATGCCCATGGCCTGTTTCAGAGACCCTGGGAGCCCCAGACCAGCCAGGCCTCAGGTGACCATGGGCTCAAGGCTCCTAAGGTTTGAGCAGATTGATATCCAGCACGACCGACGCTGCACAGGACACCTGGGCACAGTGGGCCCTGATGCAGTTGTCACCACCCCCTCATCCTGGGCATCTCGGGAGCACATTGGGAACCCTGCTCCACGTGGTTGGAACAGGTTGAGAAACGGTGTCAGGAGCAAAGCTGAAGCCTTGAAGTGCTCGTTGTGACAGAAGAGATGAGGCTGGAGGGAGGAGTGGGTGTGACCGCTGGAATAGATGGCGGGGACTGAAGAGCAGGAAGCAGTCAGTGGGCTCAGGTCCTCCCTGGGTCTGGGCCCAGAAGTGAGGCAGACGACCTCATCACCCCCAAGTTCACAGGCGAGGCAGGTCTCCCTGCTTCCTCAGGGCTGGAGCAAGTCAGGGGGTGAACAGTCTTCTGCACCACTGAAGGTGACATTTTCCAAATATCATCCCTTTCCTATTGACCCGGCCTCTCCTCTGTGTGCCAGTCACAGTGTCCAGGTGGTCAAACCAAACACATTCATCATTAGTATTTATTCTAAATAGTAACTTTTGAGGAGAAGGGGTGATAATTATCTAAGACCCACGAGGCCCCTAGTGCCTAATTCAGTGCCTCCCAACACTGTGGTGGGCACAGGTGCTCAGAACTTATTATGAAGGTTCCAAGATGATGAGAAGAAATACAGATGTATTAGGAATTAAATGTATACGCTTCTGGCCTGAGTACAAAGGACAATAAATATTGTTGTCACAGGACAAATTAATAACCAGCATAAATCATGGATGACGAGGACACGGGCTGCCCTAGAACCCCTGCCGTCTTCTTTCGCCTTCTGATGGACTATAAACCTCCAGAGCAGCGTGTGGAGGCCCAGGACGTACTGTCCTCCCGGAGACACCTGGGAGGGGAGGCCTCTCAGGAGGGTGGCACATACACAGAATGACCGGGGAAGAAGAAGGCAGCTACTTCTCAAATTAGCATAATTAGTAATTATCCCTTAATAGCCCCACTCGGCTTCGGAGACTTGGCACTTGAAATTCTGCTTAAAGTTCAGTGAGAAAAAAAACAAATTTCATGCTGAAATGTCTCAATAACACAGCTGAGCTGCCAAGGTAATCATCTGCTTGCGGTAAAGGGAAGGAGACAAGCAGGTACACACCTGAGCCCTCCCCTGTCGGAGGGAGGTGTGCAATCACACCTATTTGGACAGAAAACAACAAAGAGAGTGCCACGTCCTAAAATGTGCCCCAGTCTCTCTTCCTGTCTTTGAAGACACTTTCAGAATTTTCCCTCCCTGGGGAGCCCATGTCACCAGCCAGGTACGAACAGCCATTCCATCTAATGAAACATAATATCGCTTCCCAAAGATCAAAGTCTGTCCAAAATAGAGACGATATGGAAAAGATAAAATAAAATACAAAGAAAGAAAAAGCAAACAGATGCATCAATGTCATAGCCAGCAGCTAACAAATCTCACACACCTTTCTGTTTGCATATTGGAACTCAAGTCCAAATAAGAGCTAATAACCCTGAGATTTAGTATCCATGGCAAGGAAACAGATGGATTCTTCCTAATTTTATGAAGACATGTTTGGCAGAACACAGAGGAGACATAGTTAGAATTTTTTTCAGCTAAACAGTGTCTTTCTTTAGCCTGGGCAAGGAACACTTTGCAACTTGTCAAAGCAGTCTTCTGATATTAATTCATTGAAGCCATTTGTGGGAAGTCTACACTATCACCTTATGTGGTTTGATCAATGAACCACTTGGTGGAGATTCAGACAGGAAGGTAAGCAGGTCTCCAGTTGGCAGCTGTGGTCGACACTGGTTCAGCACAGGAACAGGAACTGCTCCGTTAAGAGATCAGTGGCATCAGGAGGCTGAGGGTAGAGACGGTCAGCAGAGTCTGGGACTGCTTGTTCTCATGGTTAACATGCTCCCCTTGGTCCAGCCTCTCCGCTGACCTCAGTTCTCTCCTCCACCCACTGCCACATGCTCCTCGCTGTTATTTTCATGGGACACCCCTGACCCATTCCCAGATTAGCCCACTGTTCTGGCCGTCCTTCCATCTGGCTCACAGGTTCATGAGTTGTTTGTACTGGTGACTCTCAAAAGTAAGATAGAAGGAAGGAAGACTGATGTTTGATCCTCACTTCCCGCATGGAGCATTTCACAGACACCTTCTGGCTGAATCCTCTCAGTGACTCAGAAAGGTAGACATTCTTGCCTCTGTTTTTCAGGAAAGGAAAATCAGGTCCTAAAATGATACAGAATATGGCAAAAAAAAAAAAAAAAGGCCTTAACCTGCACCTAAAGTTTTCCCAGGACTCAAACCATCTGTCAAAGCTCATGCCTTCTTCTTGAAACACCAAGCAACATTTTAGCAGCTCCATTTCTCGAGGAAATTCCATATTGTCTTTCATAGTGGCTGTTCCATTTCACATTCCCACCAACAGTGCATCAGGACTCCCTTTTCTGCACACCTTCAGCAACACTTGCTGTTTCTTGGGTTTTGGCTTTTTTTTAATGGCCATTCTCATATGTGTGAGGTAACATCTCAGTTTTCATTTGTTGTTAACAAGTGATGTTGAGCACCTTTTCATATACTTGTTGGCCATTTATATGCCTGTTCAAGAAATGTCTGTTCAAGCCATTTGCCTATTTTTTATCAGTTGTTTCTTTTTTGCTATTGAGTCGTAAGTGTTCTTTCCAAGACTTTTGGAAATTAACCCCTCCTCAGATACATGGTTCATAAATATTTTCTCCCATCCTGTAGGCTCTGTTTTCAGTTTGGTTGCTGGTTTCTTTTGCTGTACATAAGCTTCTTAGTTTGATGTAGTCCCACTTGTTTGCTTTCACTTTTGTAACCTGTGGTTTTGATGTAAATAAAGATTCAAGTTCATTTTTGCTCTTGGGGATTTCTAGTGTTCCCATCATCATTTGTTGCAGATGGTACTTTACCTGTTGTAGTTTCTTAATGCCCTTGTCAAAGACTAGTTGACTGTATATGCGTGAGGTTTCTTTTTGTGGACTCTGTTCTGTCTTGTTGGTCTGTATATCTGTCTTTATGCCATATTGTTTTAATTACTGTTTGTGATAAATTTTGAAATCTGGAAATCTAATGCCTCCAGCTTTGTTCACTTTTCTCAGAATTGATGTGGTTCTTTGGGGTCTGTTATGGTTCCGCATGAATTTTAGGATTGTGCTGTTGATACTTTAATGGAGATAGCATTGACTCTATAGATTGTTTTGTGTTTGGACATTTTTAACAATGGTAGATCTTTCAGTCCATGAACATGGGATGTCTTTCCATTTGTTTTTTATTTCCTTCGTCAGTGTTTTATTGTTTTCAGTGTACAAGTCTTTCACTACCTTGGTTATGTTTATTTCTGAGTATTTTATTATTTTGATGTTATAGTGAATGGGATTGTTTTCTTAATTTCCTTTCCTGCTGGTTCTGTGTTTGTCTACAGAAATACAACTGATTTTTGTATGTTGATTTTGTATCCTACAACTTTACTTAACTTGTTTATTATGTCCAATAATATTTTTGTGGCATGTTTGAGGTTTTATAAATATGGGATTATATCAATATCATCTGCTACTATATATCACTTCCTTTCTTCCTCTCCAGTTTAGATTCCTTTTCATTCTTCTTCTTGCCCAGTTTACCTGGCAAGGACTTCCAGTACTGTGTTGAGTAGAAGTGGTGACAGTAGGTATCCTTGTCTTGTTCCTGATATTAGAGGAAAAGCTTTCAATTTTTCATCATTCAGTATGCTAGTAATCCTGTTTCTGGAAATTTACCCAAAAGAAATAAAATCAGGATCTGGAAGAGATATCTTACTTTCATGTCCATCGCAGCTCTGCTCATGGTGACCCAGATGTGGACATGACCAGTATCTTGAAATGAGTTAGAATATTTATTCAGTCTTTAAAAAGGGAAATCTGCCATTTTCAATACCATGGAGAAACCTAGAGGACATTGTGTTAAGTGAGGCAGGCCATCACTGAAGCAAAAACTGTTGTGTGATTCCACATAGCTGAGTATCTAGAAAAGTCAGATTCTTAGAAATGGAAATATGATTATGGTGGCAGGGGCCCGGAAAACTGGAAACGGGGAACTTTAACAGGAATAAGGTTTGATATGCAGGATGGGTGAGTTCTAGACAGCTGCCGTGCAGTGAGCCTGATGATAGCAATGCGGTGTTGCTAGGAGGGTAGAGCGCATGCTGTGCTCTTAGGATGGGCGTGCACACATACACACACACACACACACACACACACACGCACACACACAACAGAAGGGCACAAGGGCACTTGGGGAGATTTGGACATCTCTCAGCCAATTATGATGGTGCCACCAAAGCATCAGTGCACATCCACACTCATCAAATCCACACAGCTGGCCAGGGTCAAGCACATTGACCTGTGAAACTGTGCAGGAATCTAGGACTCCTGGAGAAGGCAGCTTTAAGAAAGGAACTCAGTGACAAAGCTGTCTTTGGAAACACTTTGTTTTGATGCAAATCATTTGTATGTCCATTTCATCAACTAAGAAAAGCCCTGGGGCTGGGTGTTTGCAGAGAAGAGCATGTCAAAAGATGTCAACACGTCTTCATGCTGCCATCTCCAGAGGAGACGCAGTATTTGTCTTTGAAGTGGGGATGCTCTGGAGAGTATTGTCCTTCTGGTGAGGACATTGGTGTGTTTATTAGTGGCAAGAGATCTGTGGCCTCAGTGCAGGAAGAACAGGATCGGAGGGACCAGATTCTGTTTCAGAGCAGAAGTTGCATGGCTGCACAGTTGGACGTCTAGAGATGGATTCCCAGTTTGTTGAAACTGTAGGACTGTTTTTCCTTGAAATGAAACTATTTGAAGGACCAAAGAGGAATTGAAAACACTGCTGTTGGAACATCCTTTGGGTTCAGTGTTTGAGAAGGAGGAAGGACTGTAGCAAACTTTATCTTCTAGTTATGTGGATGCCAGCCACGGACTGCTCTTGGCTTCCAGAAGGAAGACAAGCCCATGAGCCAGGAAGGCACAGGAAGATCTGGTTCTGCAGTCGGGTCAGTAACCCCTTTTGCTGTCCCACCTTTCACTGTCCCCCATCCTGTCCATGCCCGTTTCTCACCCCGATTCCTGACACACAGAATATCCCTGCTTCTAAGTGGCAAGATGATATCAGAGATTCCACAAGCCTGCCCGGGACCTGAGGCCTGGCCCATTCAGGAGATAAACAGCCACCTGCCCTCCATGAGCAGGCTAAGAAAACGCCAGCATCTTCACAGACAAAGTAAGTAAACAGCCAAGGAAGACAAAGCAGGGGGTCTGGCTGGTCCCATAATTTCTGTCCTTTCACCCAATGAAAGTGGGTCAATGTTTTATGCTGCTCATATTGGGTGTCATCATTTTAGCTCCACTAATAAAAGCTAATGGCTGGTTAACTGTTAGTGGGAACCAGAATCTCAGATAAAGAACAGAAAGAAAGATAAAATGGCAAATATATGTTTAAAAATCAGGCATTATACCACCAAGATGCTCCCGTAAAGTATAACTTTCAGATCCAGTGATATCTGGGGAAGACGTGTTGAACAGAAAGAAAGTCACTGAATGTTGACCTTGAGCTTAGGTCTTTCTCATGCCTCCACTTGTGTCTTGGAGTCAGCAACGCAGAGCGGAGTCAGGGCTGCAGCCATGGGAAGCCCTGGGGCGCCCCAGGGTGTGACATATGTACAACTGCCCCCTCCTCAGTTTGGGGAGCATGGTTCTCTGCCTGAAGATTTCAGTCTAATCATCTTACTCATTACAAATGTCTCTAAACTGTCTCCTTCCCTTTGTTGACCTTTCCTGACCCATCTTTCCTGGAGACTTCACCGTCCCCGGAGTCACCACCCTCTCCCAACCCCCTGCCTCTCCCCTCTAGCAGCTGACCCCCCAGGGCCCTGCAGCACTGATGCAGACCACCCTGTGCATATGGCCAGCCCTGCCCACAAACTTCGCCTCATCCATCCCACCAACAGCATTCCAGACCCCATCCACCCTCCACAGTCTCAAAATCGGCCTCGGACATGGGCCCACCCCTCACAGTAGAGCAACCCCAGGGGCCGAAAAGCTTTGAACTCACCATTGTTACAGCAAGATGGTGGTCGTGTCAAAGTCATGCTAACACTATAGAAGTCTAGGAAATGAAACTTTAATTAAATAATGGAAAACCCAATCTAATTTTCTCTCTTAATTTTAATGCATCTATGAGATTTCAAGTGTGAATCTTCACACTGAATGAAACGGTTCATAGGATTTCCACCCACCCTTGGCCTCTCGGCCTGTGCTCCTGGACTGAGCACCTCTGGACTTGAGGCCTGGCTGCCCAGAGCGTTTACCTCTCTATCTGTTCTCTTCCCACTCAGGCAATGGGCCAGTAAGTTCAACTGACGTGAAAAGAGAGAAAAGATAAGCCAAAACTGGACAGGTGAAGGCTGCAGTGTCTGGCCAGCTCCCAGAGTGACCAGCCGGTCAGTCCCCAGGGGAGTGGGGAGGGCTGGGTCCCCCCAGCCAGCACATGGGGGTCATCAGCACATGGGGGTCATCAACACATGGGGGTCATCACCACATGGGGGTCATCACCAGCCACTCAGCTGCCTACATGAGACATCCCAGGCTCCACAAACCCCTTTCACTGAATTCTCTTGGCCCACTTGCTGCTGGGCCCTGTCCCTCAAGCCCCAAGTTACCTCTCTAGCCCATCGTCTCAGCATCCCAGTGACCATGGGTCTCGTTATGTCACCGGAGGCCACAGCAGGTAAGACTGTGGGTCCCAGGTCACAGGCTCAGCCCTGTCACCTGGTGGCTGGTTGAGCTGTGAGCCTGCTCTTCAGCCATTGGAGGAGCTTTCGGTGGAGACTGGAAGGAGGCGGCATGGAAAACGCTGGCTTCACAGTGTGGGAAACAAGGACCAGTCGTTATCCGCACTGTTACCCTCACTTCCTAGTGGAATTCCCGCCTCAGCAATCTTCCCTCCAAAGCTTGTCCGCAAGCTTAACCTGTGGAAGGACACACTTAATCCTGTCACCCGGTGGATTCAGACTCCTCAGTGGGTTCCCCAGCCAGCTGATCTGACTCAGACCCTTATGGGAGGGTTCATGGGCCACACGACTGGCCAGCCATCCTTCCCCATGGAGGTCCTGTCCCCCCTACCCCCATCACCCTTCCCCCATCATCCTCGGGCTCTTGGTGCATCTGTGCACTGGTGTGTTTATCAGAGCAACAGTTTTCAAAAGCCCAGTAGGTGGTCAGGCTTAGTGGATGCATCAGTGAATTAAAAACAACAACAACAAAAAATCCCGACCTTCTGGTAGCTTTCATTCTGTTGAGCCTTTTGGAAAATTCTTTTTTCCTCCATCTCTTGCCTGACAATCTTGTCCCCTCCTCTTGGGGTTTCATCTAATTACTGATTCTTGGTTTAAATATTCCATCAACTCTCCAAGGCCACACATCTAAGTAGGACACTGGCTTTGTACTTTTGCCATCGTGTGTTCTAATCACTCTTCTGTGTGTGGTCTCCCCACTGGGCTGGGAGCTCCTTCAGATCCTGTGCCTCTCACAGCAGTGTTCCCAGCACCCAGAGTGGGGCCCACTTGGATGAGGCATCTGTACCAATTTCACTTCTTTGTTGGCAAGAATGGAAATCACATCCAAGCAACTTAAGTGAAGAGTTCGCTGGAACTGTTCTGGGTGGGTAATGGGGTCAAAGCTGGAGACAAACAGTCGGAGCACAATAATGGTGACGGGTACCTGAGACACACCTGGGCTCGACTGCCAGCGTCAGTCTTGCATTTCCATGCAGGGTTCCACACGCTTCCCAGTCAGGCTGGCTTTGTGGAGTGAGGTACCCATGGAACAACGAGGAGGGGCTCACTGAAGGAGGGGTGGTGCACGGTGCTGTACCCAGCAAGGACGGGCAGAGCAGGCAAGGGGCAGGCATTCACAACCCTGTCTAAGGGTCCACACTGCAGGACAACGTGTATTATCTCACACACCAAGTACTGTGCTCAGAATAAAAGTGCAGATTGCACTGAGGTGATTGGGTGGTCATCTCTGCTTGAATGTTTCCTTTCTCTCTGCATCAGATCCCCAGAGCAAAGAACGGAGAAAAACAGGCACACACCACACTGAGAGTTGAAGGATGAGTCTTTAAACGTGTTTCACCAAAACACACTCAGATGATGTGTGTTCTGACACCCCTCCCCTACTCACAGCACACCTGCATGTTGGCTGGATATGCCCAGTGACCCCCTTCTCATGCTTGGAATGTGGCAGAAGCTGTGGAGGCAGCTGACAAAGCAACTGAGCCTCCCACCTCACGCCCGCTCTGGCAGGTCGGCAGTGGACATGGGGTGGGTTTGAAAGTGGGTCCTCTGGGGCCTGGTCTCCAGGTAAGCCCTGCAGCAGAGCTAAGCTGCACCACCTGGATTCCTGACCCATGGGAAACAAGACCTGGTGTGTCCTGCCTGGCATGTCCTGCTGGCCCCTAGCCCTATCATCCTACTGTCTTGTCTGTCTCTGGGCTTGATGACTCTAAGCATCATCTAACTGGCATCTGTCTTACCGTATTTGGTTTGTTTTTGTTTTGGTCTGTTTTGTTTTTTTTTTTAATTTTTACTTTATTTTACTTTACAGTACTGTATTGGTTTTGCCATACATTGACATGAATCCGCCACGGGTGTACATGAGTTCCCAATCCTGAACCCCCCTCCCACCTCCCACCCCATATCATCTCTCTGGATCATCCCCGTGCACCAGCCCCAAGCATCCTGTATCCTGTATCAAACATAGACTGGCAATTCGTTTCTTACATGATAGTATACATGTTTCAGTGCAATGTAACATCCTGAAGGTGCATACGTGTTGTAGCACGAATGGACGATGACTCCATCCTTGGGTGCGACTTACGCATCCACCACTGCTGACAGTTCATTCTCCTGCAGACACACTGCTTTTACAAAGGGGCTGCAGTCAGACCTGTGCGTAGGTCCTCGTTGTGAAAGCCTTGCTGTGCTTCCAATAAAAATGGTGTCTTAGGTCACTTGTCTTGCTGGGCTATTACTCTGAGTTGTATTTGCATCATCTTACTAAATGGGCAAGACGACAAGAAGATAGGAGGAGTCTGTGGAAGTGGTCCGTGGCTCGCAGGTCTTCCTTTGGTGCCCACCATGCAGGAGGGGCTTGCCCCCCACCCCCAGGCATCTGATGATTTTACTTAACAAGTGGGGGAAGGAGGCCCAGGGAGGTTAGGACACTGCCTGCGATCACAGCCCTGGATGCAGACTCGGGGCCCAGGGCCCTGCACAGCCAGCTCGGCGAGTGGCAGCGAGGCCCTGGCACCCAGGCCCTCAGATCTGGTCACCTTCCTTGTGGTGTGGACACCACCTTCTCCCCTTTCTGCTCATCTCACCCCCATATCGGCATCTCAGAAGCAAGCTGTGCAGTAAGGGACCTTGCTATTCCCTTCTTTGCTGTGAAAACATAAAGAAACTGTTAAGAAATAGTCATTATTTCATGCTTTATTTTTGTTTTGATGAATTGCTTTCTCAAATATTTCCCTTAAGAAAAAATACCGTGACGTTCCCTTGGAACAGTCCTAAGGCTCAGGGAGCGTCTTTGAAATGTAACAGAGCTGTCCTGCTGTGTCAGTTTCATCCTGTAGACAGCAGCATGGGGGACACATTCTCAGCAATTAAGATGCCTTTTGCCGACAGGAAGCAGCATCAGAAGCATGCTGACAGGAAGCAGCATCAGAAGCATGGATCAACCTTTCCTCAAAGTCCAAGGCTCATCCTTATGCAAGCCACTCTCAGAAGAGGTCTGGGAACCGGATCTTGAAGTTGATGGTCTTTGTTCCTTTATTGTGTGGCACAGATTGCAGTTTGCTCTCTTGTGTTCTCATCCTGGTTTTGCCTAGGCTTCCTGTAGCTTTTTTCAACTGTCAATAGTCAATTACTATTAATGTGCCTTGGTGCTAGTGGTAAAGTACCTGCCTTCCAATGCAGGAGACCTAAGAGAAATGGGTTCAGTCCCTGGGTCGGGAAGATCCCCTGGAGGAGGAAATGGCAGCCCACTCTGGTATTCTTGCCTGGAGAATCCCATGGACAGAGAAGATCATTGGTCTACAGTCCATGGGGTCGCAAAAAGTCAGACATGACTGAAGTGACTTAGCACAGGCATGCAATATGCCCCGTAGACTCTGCTGCTTCTAACTGGCGAATCTGAATTGCACTGAGCTTGTTGTTCAGTCACTCAGTCATGTCCAACACTTTGTGACCCCGTGGACTGCAGCACGCCAGGCTTCCCTGTCCTTCACCATCTCCTCCTGGAGCTTGCTCAAACTCATGTCCATCGAGTCAGTGATACCATCCAACAATCTTGTCCTCTGTCATCTCCTCCTCAGCCCTCAATCTTTCCCAGCATCAGGGTCTTTCCTAATGAGTCGGCTCCTCACATCAGGTGGCCAAAGTATTGGAGTTTCAGCTTCAGCATCAGTCCTTCCAATGAAAATTCAGGACTGATTTCCTTTAGGATGGACTGGTTTGATTTCCTGCTGTCCAAGGGACACTCACTTGTCTTCTCCAACACCACAGTTTAAAAGCATCAATTCTTTGTCTTTCAGCCTTCTTTATGGTCCAACTCTCACATCCATACATGACTACTGGAAAAAACCATAGCTTTGACTAGATGGACTTTTGTTATCAAAGTAATGTCTCTGCTTTTTAATATGCTGTCTAGGTTGGTCATAGCTTTCCTTCCAAAAAGCAAGTATCTTTTAATTTCATGGCTGCAGTCACCATCTGCAGTGATTTTTGAACCCAGGAAAATAAAGTCTGTCACTGTTTCCATTGTTTCCCCTTCTATTTTCCATGAAGTGATGGAACTAGATGCCATGATCTTAGTTTTCTGAATGTTGAGTTTTAAGCCAGCTTTTTCACTCTCCTCTTTCACTTCATCAAGAGGCTCTTCGGTTCCTCTTCACTTTCTGCCATAAGGGTGGTGTCATCAGCATATCTGAGGTCATTAATATTTCTCCCAGCAATCCTGATTCCAGCTTGTGCTTCATCCAGCCCAGCATTTCGCATGATGTACTCTGCATATAAGTGGGGTAACAATATACAGCCTTGACATACTCCTTTCCCAATTTAGAACCAGTCCATTGTACCATGTCCAGTTCTAACTGTTGCTTCTTGACTTGCATACAGATTTCTCAGGAGGCAAGTAAGGTGGTCTGGTATTCCCATCTCTTGAAGAATTTTCCACAGTTTGTTGTGATCCACACAGTCAGAGGCTTTGGCATAGTCAATGAAGCAGAAGCAGATGTTTTTCGGGAATTCTCTTGCTTTTCTTATGATCCAACAGATGTTGGCAATTTGATCTCTGGTACCTCTGCACTGAGCTTGGACACCAAGAATTCAAGTCTTTTTGATGTCGACATGAAATACAGGTAAACTGTCTCCAAAAATATGTTTAGTGGTTTTCCACTAAACTAACCAAGTTTATTTTGACAATTCAGATGTCCTTAATGCCTCATTCAGGATCAACCAAGTGCTCACCATGCAACTGAATTCTCAAAGTTAGCATAGCAAGTATAAAAGGAAATCACATCTGGCCAGTTAAACAGGCAGCAAAGACTGTTTTCAGGAGTATCCAATGGGGAGTGAGAGGGCCTCACCCCAGGGGGACCGGATGGAGGGTCAGGAGCTGCTGGAAACCACTGGGCATCAAGGACCCAGGATGGGGCTCTCACATCCAAGGGGATTCTTCATAAACTGAATTCTTTACAAAGTAGCAGGATTCTTGGTAAAACTGGATGGGCATGGCAGGGCAAGGCCAGGTCCCCAAGGGGCCCCGAAGAGCTGGACAAAGTGTGAACAAGGGACTCTCGTCCCTCACAAGTCCCCATGCTGCCCAGGGCCACAGGGAAGCCCTGTCCACAGTGTGGCTTCCAGTTTGGGGATCGTTCCATGAAAGGTTATGAAACTGGAAAGATGGCTCTGGTGAAGTTCAGGCAGTTACAAAGGAGGCTCTGAATTCTGTCATCGCATTAGGAGTCACTCAGGATAACCCGGGGCTTCTAATTGGTGGCTTTTCAGGACAGTTGAGCGGTTCTGCCCCTTGTTTATCTGAAGGGCTGGCAACAAATAATTTAGGACCTATTTTGAAGCCTGCTAAATGCGGGCTACTTAAACTGTCAAGTGTCTTCCAATTATGGTAAACAGCCCTTTGAATATTCAGCTGTGAACACAAGGATCCCTGGGTTCCAGTGGAGTCGGGAAATTGCTTATGTCGCTTCTTTTAAGCACTCACTGTTTGTGAGTGCGGGATTTACTTTCCCTGGACCACTTCCAGCATTATCTACACAATGAAAACATTTTATTAGCAGAGATATTCACAGAGGACCCCCACACACACTTGTACTGTGGTGTGTGCTTCCCCTTATCCTGTATGATATATGAGCTATGCTTAAACATACCAAATTTAAATGTCTGTACAGTCCTTAAAAAATAGCTAAATAAAATGTTCGTATGTTTTATAACTCTCATAAAACACATGCTCCAGCCTGATTACCTAAAGAAAAGAGAGAGCGAGCCAGATCTTAGGTCTGAGCTCGCAGCACCTGACCAATTATCATATGACATTTAATTTAATGTTGACTCATTGCCCTGGACTTTCCAAAGACAAGAGCATGAAATCTCTGGTTTCAAATTAAACTCTGTTTGGGACCATCTATGTAGATAATTTCCCACACAAACGTGCCTACTATAAATGTAACATCATTTCCTGAATTCAACTGCTAGTACAAATGTTAATTTTACAATAATAACTGGAAAAAAAAACCCCAAACCCTCTGTTTTTAGTAGATCACAGTAGGGCTCTTTTCAGAATGTACAGAAATTATGAAGGTGTGAAAGCTCACACCTTTGCCAAGAATACCCACATGAGCCTTGAGCAAATGGGTCTCAGCAAAGCTTGACTGTCCCCCCATCTCCAGGGCTTGAGATCTGGGTCAGAAATGTTGGTGACGCTTATTGACAGACCACGTCTGCCTGTGGAGTCAACGCTCTCCCAGTGCCCAAGTGTCTTTGCCAAACCATAAGCTGAAGAGCAGATTTGGAATGAACGTCAGGAAACTGTGTTGATGAGACTGCTGCCCAAGAAAGTGGGGACAGGCAAGGAGACCCCGAGAGCTTTCAGAGGATAAGGTGTGGCTCCCTGCACATCCGGGAACCCAAGCCGCTGCTGTTCTGCTCTGCGGTCTCAGCTGGACCCTGCCCGTCCATCAGCCCAGCACCCACCTGGGGCACAGCTTGCCAGGGGTCGCCCCTCCCAGCCTCGTCCTCCCGTGTGCTCCACAGGTGTGACGCCTGTGACGTCACGCCCACGTCTGCTCTGTCCTGGGCTGTCCTCCCCCTCACCCTCCCCACTCTGTGTCTGGGCCCGGCAAGCCCCGGGCTCTGAGAAGCCCTGAACAGCAGTGCTCAGGTGTGCAGTCTGTCTGTCTGTTTGGAAAGCCCACACAACTGTCTCCCCTCCTCTCCTCTCTGGGGACCATCCCCACAGAAGCCCCTCCATCCTGCTCCGACCCTCCCAGCCCCTTCCTCTCCTCCACCCAGGATCTCCTCCACACCGAGGAGTATGGCTTCTCTGTGCTGTTCCATAGCTGATGCCACTCTCCTCTGTCACTACAGGCACGTGGCCTGGGGTGTCCAGGGGGGCTGGGCAGCATCAGCCTAGCCATGCTCCAGGGAAGGCTGACGACCCGCTCGGCCTCAGGAAGCTCATGTGCGAGGGACTCCTGAAGTCTGCTCCCGCAAACAGGGCAGGGGCTCCGAAGAAGTCCCCAGTCCCCCGGGAGCCCCTGCACCCAAGCCTTACACCCTTCAGCGCCCTCCCCCATGTGCTCTGTGAAGTAGCTAGAAACAGCTGGGGACCTTTCCTGTGGCCCGTTGAGTGGAGTTTTAACTCTTAAGGACATATCTGGGGCAGCGACAGGGGAGCTGGGGAGTAATCGAGATTAGAGACGCTGGCACAGTCGTTACAACAGTCCGAGGTCTTCCTCTCAGAGGTCACCATCCACGGCCTCCTGGAGACAGGGCACTCTTATTAGTAAGAGTAAGACCAGAAGTCCTGGCTCCTCTCGGGCTTTTCAAGGCAAGACCCCGGACTCCTGCCCCGAGCCCGCCAAGGGGCCCAGTGGATGAGGGCTCCCTGACTGCTGTCCCTTCAGTGCCCTCCCTCTTGGATCTGCCTTCCTCATTTTTCGTCTCTTTCTTTCCACATTCATCCTAAGCAGTTAAGCCCCGGCAGCCCGGCCAGGCCCCCTGCCCTGGACGGTGGTGAGGAGGCATTTCCAACAGAGAGAACTCACGGGCAGGGAGCACCCAGGTTCCAGGGTGTCAGAGAACCTGGGCCTCAGCTCCCACCGGGCTCTGTCTTGAGCTCTATGAAGCTACGAGGCCTCCCTATTCAGTCTCTTATCAGTAAAGGACAGAGAACAAAAGGCACATGCCCCATGGGCCACAGAGGTGGCCACCAGAGCTGAGGGCAACAAGAATGCCCGGCACATGGTGAGTGCTGAAGGGACGGTGGCCCTTTAGTTCACTGATAGAAATTTGTTAGTAAGCGCAGCTCCCTCACAGGGATGCCCTGAGGCTGGCCACGTGTGGGCGCTTACGCCAGGTCTTTGAAGGGCGTGAGTGGCAGGGACACTCATTCACAGCTGGTGGACGGGATCCAGGCGCAGCCACCCTGGAAGATGGCTTGGCAGTTTCTTAAAAGTTCACATGCCCTTGCCGCATGGCCCAACAGTCAGACTCGTTAGTATTTACCCAAAGAGGTGGGAAACTGACCTGCTCACAGATGTATATCAGTTCAGTTCAGCCGCTCAGTCGTGTCCGACTCTTTGCGACCCCATGAATCGCAGCATGCCAGGCCTCCCTGTCCATCACCAACTCCCGGAGTTCACCCAGACTCACGTCCATCGAGTCTGTGATGCCATCCAGCCATCTCATCCTCGGTCGTCCCCTTCTCCTCCTGCCCCCAATCCCTCCCAGCATCAGTCTTTTCCAGTCAGTCAACTCTTCACATGAGGTGGCCAAAGTACTGGAGCTTCAGCTTTAGCATCATTTCTTCCAAAGAACACCCAGGGCTGATCTCCTTCAGAATGGACTGGTTGGATCTCCTTGCAGTCCAAGGGACTCTCCAGAGTCTTCTCCAACACCACAGTTCAAAAGCATCAATTCTTCAGCGCTCAGCCTTCTTCACAGTCCAACTCTCACATCCATACATGACCACAGGGAAAACCATAGCCTTGACTAGATGGACCTTAGTTGGCAAAGTAATGTCTCTGCTTTGGAATATACTATCTAGGTTGGTCATCACTTTTCTTCCAAGGAGTAAGCGTCTTTTAATTTCATGGCTGCAGTCACCATCTGCAGTGATTTTGGAGCCCCAAAAAATAAAGTCTGACACTGTTTCCACTGTTTCCCCATCTATTTCCCATGAAGTGATGGGACCGGATGCCATGATCTTCATTTTCTGAATGTTGAGCTTCAAGCCAACTTTTCCACTCTCCTCTTTCACTTTCATCAAGAGGCTTTTTGGCTTCTCTTCACTTTCTGCGATAAGGGTGGTGTCATCTGCATGTCTGAGGTTATTGATATTTCACCTGGCAATCTTGATTCCAGCTTGTGTTTCTTCCAGTCCAGCATTTCTCATGATGTACTCTGCATATAAGTTAAATAAGCAGGGTGACAATATACAGCCTTGACACACTCCTTTTCCTATTTGGAACCAGTCTGTTGTTCCATGTCCAGTTCTAACTGTTGCTTCCTGACCTGCATACAGATTTCTCAAGAGGCAGGTTAGGTGGTCTGGGATTCCCATCTCTTTCAGAATTTTCCACAGTTTATTGTGATCCACACAGTCAAAGGCTTTGGCATAGTCAATAAAGCAGAAATAGATGTTTTTCTGGAACTCTCTTGTTTTTTCCATGATCCAGCGGATGTTGGCAATTTGATCTCCGGTTCCTCTGCCTTTTCTAAAACCAGCTTGAACATCAGGGAGTTCACAGATGTATATACAGCGACTTTATTCACCATCGCCAAATCCTGGGAGCTGCCAAGACGTCCTTCAGTAGGTGATCGATAAACAAACGGTGGTGCGTCCAGACAGCAGGATGTTTCTCAGTGATTAAAAGAAATGAGCCATCAGTCAATGAAAGACACAGAGGAGGCTTAAACGCATGTTACTAGTGAAAGAAGCCAGCCTGAAAAAGCAGCCTACTGAGTGGCTCCACCTACATGACCTCCCAGCAGAACTAGGGAGACAGTGCAAACCATGGCAGGGCCGGGGGCAGGCGGGCTTCAGAGAGCACAGAGCACTTTCAGGGCAGTGAACATGCCCTGGATGATCCTCTCACAGCAGACATGTGAATGCAGGTGTTAACAGTGTGTCCATGTTGCCTCACGAGCCAGCACACTGACCAGATGTAAACACTGGGGGGTGTGGAGGGAGAGGGCACCCGGAGCTGTCCACACATCCCACTGAGTGCTCCTCTCACCTCAGCCGGCTGCTCTAAATGTAGTTCACTCATTTGAAAACGCATGACTGCCCGTTGTAGCATTTTATTCACTGAGTTGCTCCAGTGTTAAGCTGAACACACAACCATTCATGTGTGCACTGCATGGACCTAGACTCAGCTCTGCCCAGCACCTCCTAAGAGAGATCCTGACCACTCCACATGCATCACCGGCTGCTCCATCAGACTGGACCTGCAGTTCTCAGGTAATCACCCAGGTCCCTCAGATGCTGTCCTTACCCACACAAAGCACCCGCCAAGTGGACAGCCAGGACACCTCCATGCCAAGTGAGAGCAGAGGCAGCCATCCATGCACCAAGAAAGGCATCGCCTCAACCCAAGCAGGCTCACTGCTAGAGAGGCCATGCAGCTAGGACCCAGCACCAACCCTGGGAGTCCCCGTGGTCATGTGACTACTATGGGCAGAAAGCAAGCAGAACGCTGTGGACTCCTTCTGGGCCAGGATCTTCAGAATTTCTTCTTCTCTGACCAGCTTGGAGCAATGGTTTTCATGGGGCTGAAGGTGACCACATGGCTCAAATTGCTGTGAGGAGCTGCCACCCAGATCTGACAGCTCCTTGAGCAAGAGATTGACTTGTTTTAGCTTCTACAGCTGTGGTCAAAAGTACCACCACTTAGCAGCTTTAAACAAGCCATTTGTCATGTCACAGCTCCATGGTCGGGCATCCAGGCTCCCTGGGTCTTTGAATTCAGTTCCTGGTGCTTCATGACTGAGCCCCTTTCCCTGGCTCTGGGCAGAGGTGGGAGATAAACATGTCTCATGACCCTGCAGCCATGTGTCTTTCGGCTTCAGTGGAAAAAGTTCTCTGCCTTGCTGTCACAGGTGATCAGACGCCTCCTGCCTCCTATCCAAGGGATGAGTGAAGCTGTGGGCCCCAGAGTCTGTGAGGGCAGTGGGAGGTAGTGAGAGCGAGCTGATGGGAGCAGACCAGGGTGAGAGTCAGAGCTGGAGGCCCACACCCTCGGAAGGCCTCCAGACCGTGGCACCCGGGTCAAGTGGGAACTCCCTGGGTGAAAGTATGACCCAGCAATTGCAGATCTGGTGTCAGCAGATGAGTTTGTGGAGGACAGAGTGGGACGGGGTCCATAGGACCCAGTGTTGACGCTCAAGACCAGGGCAGTTTGGACCAGAGACAGCTAGTGATGGGCATCAGGGCTCTTTCAGGAAACAAGAGATCTCCTCCTTTCACCGTCTGAATGCCATGTCTGTGTGTGTTAGGTTTTGCTTTTTTCTGAAATTTTGTGTGGCTCCAGATGTTCAATGTTTTCCTTTAGTAGCGTTGCAGGGGGACTGTGCTTTCTGAAGAGGACTTCCCAGGTGGTTTAGTGGTAAAGAATATCCCTGCCAAGCAGGAGACATGGGTTTGATCCCTGGGGAAGATCCCCTGGAGAAGGGAATGGCAACCCACTCCACTATTCTTGCCTGGAGAGTCCCAGGGACAGAGGAGCCTAGTGGGCTACAGTCCATGAGGTCACAAACAGCCAGCCACGACTGAGCAGGCACACACTCTGATCAATGTGGCCAGCGTCCTGTCAAAGGCTCTTCCTCCTACAGACCCACCCTGAGTGCTGGCACTTGCCTTTCTGCTCTGGGCAGGATGGGAATTTGATAAGCAGAGACACCCTGGGGCCAACAGTAACGATGGCCATTATCCTTTATTAAGCAGGTGTTGAGTGAATTGGTCTTTTCTATCACAATGCAGATTTACAGTGCAATAGGCAATCCATTCTTCAATGCAGTGTGCTACGCTGATAAATTAACAGATGGCGATTGATTTTTTCCCTCTAGTCCCCTGTTTACACCTGACAGGCCATACTTTATAGCTGAGCAGTTATTTGAAGTTATAAACATTATAATTAGCAATTTTTTAATTAGGCTGACAATTAACAGGAGATTTGCAAAGCTGCTAATTTGACATGTCCTACTCTCCATAGTGTTTATGTTAACCACAAGTCGAGTGAATTCAATTGAACAGAACCATGGTATCTGGAAAAAAATCAATCTCAGAAGAACCTTTTCTCCCTACTTGGCTGGCATCATGGCATTTCAGACAGAAACGTGGGAATTCAGTGTGATTTCACAAGATAATACAAAGAATCTGCTAAACATGGAGCGGTGGGTGCTCTGCAATGTTCTGAAGGCCAGGTGCCCAGCATGGAAGAGCCCGAGTCAGTCACAGGGAGGGGATGTCTCAGGGGCCCCCACACTCGGACTGCTCCCCAGATGCACTGGTGCCAGGACCCTTGTCACACCATGTGCTGTGCTGGACTGTCGGGGACAGAGGGGGATGTGAGAGACAGAGATGGGTCAGAAAGATGGAGCCAGAGATGGAGACAGAGGAAGACAGAGAGAGAGATGGAGTCAGAAAGATGGGGGGGTGGGGTGGGCGGGGAGATGGAGACAGAGAAATGGAGACAGAGGAAGACAGAGAGAGAGAGACAGAGATGGAGACAGAGAGACACAGAGAGAGAGAGAGATGGAGACAGAGAGACAGAGATGGAATCAGAAAGATGGAGAAGGGCGGGGTGGGGAGATGGAGCCAGAGATGGATACAGAGAGAGACGGAGATGCAGAAAGACAAGGAAGATGGGGAGAGAGAGAGGGGTCATGTCTCTAGGCCCCCAGGGTCCCCCAGCTCCTTTCTCTCCATCAGTACCTTCCAACCAAAGCTCTGACTCTGGAGTCCCAAGTGCTCCACTCAGTGTCCAAGAAATAGCGCCTTCGTCCTCGGAAGGCTCCTGAGATCTGTCACCAGGTAGCTGCTCCCAGCCGAGGGGACATGACCCACTGTCAGGCCCTCAGCAGACCTTAGGGATGGGAGACATCTGCCCTGGATGCAGTGGTCTTGGACAAGACAGGAGAGGCCAGGAGCCAAGCAGCAGGAATGACTTGAGAATTCTCAGTAAGACGAAGCCAAAGTGCTGCTTCTGCTGTGTTTCAGAGAGAGGAAGGAACACTGAAGCACAGAAGAACATAAAGACCCAAACTCCACCAGTTACCAGCCCTCCCAGGGCTCTCCCCACCTGTTGCAGCAAGCACACCATGCATTAGAACCAGCTACCAGAAGAGACGTAGGGAGGGCTCTGATTAAGAGCACCCTGCTTTCATGTTTCCTTGAAAGCCTAGATCTGAAAAGGTGTGCCACCTGGAGGCCCCTTGGGAGCCAACCTCTAGCTGACTCTCTGCCAGGTGCCCGGGGCTTGAGAAATCACCCATGGGCAGAGAACTGCGTGGGGAGACCCCAGCTTCACCCTCACGTGTGTTCAGAACACACTGGGCAGGAAGCACCCCTTTAGGGACAAGGGTTTCCACCTTCCACCAGCATCTTCTTGGAGCAGGTTGCCTGTGCTTTTCTCTGCCTGACCTGATGCTTCATGTGGGAGAAACCAGTGTCTCTGGGCCACAGGAGAGCTCTGCCCCTTAGGACAAGTGCATTGCTTAATAATCACTAGCTATAATTATGACAATTAATTTGACACCAGTGAACACATTTGCCTGAAGGCATTTAACTTCAGAAAATTCTACATTCATCCCACACGCAGCCCAGACCTTAGGGTCCCAGTATCAGGTGTGAAGGCTACTCACAGAGCCAAGAATTTATAACGCAGGGAGCAGAGTTTCATCCAGCTGAGCTTGCTCTGTTTCTCTGTCCCTCTCTGTCTGCCTCTGTCTCTGTCTGTCTCTCTCTGGGTCCACGGAGCAGGGGCAGGAGGTGAGCTGAGAGTGAATCCCAGGGTCTGAGACCACCTGGGACCCTCAGATGAGCATAAATTGTCTTGAACACACTGTTAACCCACAAGAAGTTATTTTAAAGTGACTTTCCAGGATAGTCATTGACACCCATGTGCCAATGTGCCTTCAAAAGGGGAGCATGTGCCTTGAAAAGGCTGGATCACTGCGTGTATTCTCCTCTGAAGGGCGGGCACCAAGTAAAATGTCCCAGAGATATGTTCATAAAACTGCTCAATGTTTTCTACAGACTTTACTCTTCCATGGGCTCTTTGCAGTTATCTGAAAAATTAAATCTGTGCGTTATTTTGTGGGAGGAGGTAGATACACTGAGATTCACACCTCACAACAAGTAGTGTTGAAACCCACTAATTCATACACTTGTATGTAGTGTGAACAGGAAAACTAGGTCTCTTGCCTCCCTTGAGAGGTGGTGTGACACGCACCGGACTCCTAAGGGGCAGAGATGCTGCCTACAGCCCACCGGACATGCCGGCCAGGTGCTGGCCAGCACCAGTGTGAACCCTCCATGATCAGCAGTGCCAGGAGGGAGCCACTGAGTAGAGAGACCACCTCCAGCTCACACACTCCTGTAATTTCACTTTTTCTAGTGTGGTTTCCACGTCCACTCTAGATCAGTCAGAATGACGACCTTTGACCCAGATGATGGAATATCTGAAAATACAGGAGATTTTGATGCTCCTTAGTTTTGATGGTTAAACGTGCCGGGCATCCTTGCTGTGGTTCCCTAAGCACAAATGGCTGATGGACAGGGAATTAGTTACAACAGAGTGTGTGTCAGAGGTGTCGGCCGCTCACGATGAAGCGCCTGCTCCTGGTGGGCCAGTGAACCCACAAACCAGCCTCAAGGGGCTTGTCCACTGTCCCCCAACCCTGTCCTCGGGGAGGGGCTCTGCAGGCATCTGCTCCTGCAGCCACACCCTGAGAGGTGGTTTGAAAAGCCTCCCCCAGTCGTTCTAGGGGGTCCCTCTCAGGAGAGGGTGGTGACATGCCTGTGGAGGGATTCCATCCACTGTGTCCCACGTCCCCTCCCCCGGCCTGTCCTTGTCCTGACCGTCCCCAGGGATAGAGCCTGTCCTGACCCCCTCCCCACCCTGGGTGGTGCTCCATACAGAGTCTGACTCCCAGGCCACACTCTCTCGGATCTGCCAGCACCACCACCCGACATAGGTGATGGTCAAAGACCAGCAAGAAGGCTGAGTTACAGGCAGAGATGTGGGAGGAAGGGTGATTCAGCAGGACCCGCCCAGCCCAGGGTGGCTGGAGAAAGCGAGTCTGCAGGGCAAAGGGACCACACGCTGAAGACTCAGCCTGTCCTGGGCAAGACCCTGTCCTCTGGCCTCAGTTTCCAGAGGACGAAGTGGCCTTTGTGCTAAGACACCAGGCGGGGCCAGTGGCTCCAGGGTGGGAGCGTGATGTGCAGGGGCCCTGGTGGGTCTGGAGCTGGGTCGGCTCGGCCTTCCCCATGGGTCCATGGTGGGTGGAGAGAACCCCAAGTCCAGGAGAAACAGCAGGAGGGGCAGGAGTCCGGAGTGGGGAGCCGGCTGACTGGGGGTCTGCTGGCCAGGTTCTCTGAGAACCACCAGCAGAGCTTTTTCACCCAAGGGTTTGGAGGGGACCCCCAAGGGAGGGGTCTGCTTCTCCCCAGTGACCACCTTCTGCTCCCTGTTACAAGGGCCAGCTCGTCTGGAATGCAGTTGCATGTGAGCCCAGATGCCATCTCCACTAGCTCAGTGTGCACGGGGTTCAGTGTTCACACTCCATTAGCTCAGTGTGCACGGGGTTCAGTGTTCACACTCCGTTAGCTCGGTGTGCACGGGGTTCTGTGTTCACACTCCGTTAGCCCAGTGTGCACATTAGCTCATCATGCACAGGACCTGGGGCATCACCGGAGCATCAGGGCGGAGGGTCCCACCATCAGTTCATCATCTCCTCAGCCTCGTGATGCCGGCCCAGCGCCCACACCCAGGCAAGCCTGGAGAGGCCCCTCCCGGGTCACCTGCTGGAGCCTCAGCCGTCACATTAGCCGACAGCCTGGGGTCCAGTCAGGCCCGTCTGGAGTGGGGGGAGGGGGTGGCGCAGGTGACACAGCAGAGGGGCAATTTGTCATCCCGCGGTAGGGACCACGCAGGCTCCCCGAAGTCGAGCAGCCCACTCCAAGCAGGCCTAGCCGGACGCCTGCAGCACTGGTGGGTCACCTTGACAGAAGCGAGGCGGTGCGGCCCCCGACATCCTTGAAGTGACCTCAGCTGGGGGGCCGGGACTGTCCTGCCGGCGGTGCCTCTGCACGCAGATGTGGCCTTTGCGGAAGGCTCCTTGTGAAGGAACACGCCCTGTGGTCCCTGCACCCTAAGCCGTGTGTCTTTTCAAGCAGGTCAGGCGTTTCCCTCCCCATGGAATGGACGCCAGGTCTGTGGTTCTGCAGAGGACAGACGGGGGCCGGATGTCCACTCTGAGGAGGATCTTTGCTGGGGGTCGAGCAGGGCAGGGGCCAGCTTAATTTAGGAGAGTGAAGGATGGAGCAGGCAGGACGTGTTACAGTGGCAGTGTGGACTCAGTGCAGCAGGCCCAGCATCCAGCCCCTGTATGTTGGGAGGTGCTGACTCCATGAAGAAGGGACTGGGGCAAGCTTCCACCTTCACGTGCTGGCCTTGTCAGCTCTGCTCACCCGGCTCACTTACGAGGCTGCCCCTCTCCCCTTCCTATGTGTCTTTTCCTCCATCAGGACCCCAGAAGCCCCCGTCTTGTCCACACATAGCCATAGTGTTTCACCTTCTCAAGGAGCACCTTCCTCCTTGAGTGGCCTGGACAGACGGTGAGCGGACCCCTCCCAGTGTAAGCGTGGCCCAGCCCCCTCTGTGTCAAGCGGTCAGCTAACCCAGTGCTTCAAAGACTGTGAGAGAGATGGGGACCCTGGAGGGCCCCAAAGACCCCCACAATGTGGGACTCCAAGAGTCAGTGCTGTGAAGGTGTTCGGAGAGTCTGTGACTGTGCTCTAACTGAAGAAAGGAACAGTGTTTCGTGAGTAACCCCATCCATGTGGGCTCTGGACACCCTGAGGACCGAACAGAAGCACCTCCAGGCCAGCCCTGAGTGTGGGGTGCCCCCGCCCCTCAGGGCGTCAGCATCCACAGTTTCAGACGTCGTCCCACGTGATTCAGGGAACGTGCAGATCACAGATGCGGGAACCTCAGCAGAACCTAACGGTCCCGTCTGCATCCATGTATGCTTTCCAGGAAGACACAGCTGAACCCCAGCGGATCAGTGACTTGGGGAGCCAGACGGTAGAGTTGAAGCTGGGACCCAGTGACCAGCCACCGGCCCAGGGTGTCTGACTTCCTCACACCCAGTCACACCAGGCGTGTGACCCTTGTCAGCTGACCCTCTGTGCTGTCTGCAGGCTGATCCTCATCGCAGGATTATTTTTTGCAATGCGAAAACAGCTTAGAATTCCTCCTGTGCTCTCCACATACAAGACACCCATACCTGGGTGAAGAAGCAGTTGCAACTAGAAAATAAAAGTTGACGGTACACATGGGCAACATCAGCCACCAGATACACTATGGCAGCATCGAAGGGAGAAATGTAGGTTAGATCAGTCAGGAAAGATTCAAATATGGAAAGGGGCCGGGGAAGATTCAAGGAGAGTCTGGAAAGGCCATTTTCTGTGGAAAAAAAATGGTGCAACTCAGTGCTGGACAGAGCAAATAGAGTCATGCTGCTGCTGCTAAGTCGCTTCAGTCATGTCCAACTCTGTGTGACCCCATAGATGGCAGCCCACCAGGCTCCCTCGTCCCTGGGATTCTCCAGGCAAGAACACTGGAGCGGGTTGCCATTTCCTTCTCCAATGCAGGAAAGTGAAAAGTCAAAGTGAAGTCACTCAGTCGTGTCCGACCCTGAGCAACCCCATGGACTGCAGCCCACCAGGCTTCTCCGTCCGTGGGATTTTCCAGGCAAGAGTACTGGAGTGGCGTGCCATTGCCTTCTCCGAAATATTGGACTCAAAAAATCTGTAAGAGGCACCAATTTATAATATGAACTCAAGACATAAGAATCCCCTTTCTCTGAAATGTGTTGCATACCAGCCAAGAAAGGTTGAAGTCCAAGTGGCTTCATGTCAGTCTGAGATCCAGGTATGTGACTTGGTAGCATGTGTCCGGGCACTGCGTCAGACTCTCTCTGAGCTTCATCCTAGCACCTCCTTTCTCAGGGCAGTTCTCACACCAAATAGCACCCTTGCGAGAAGCTGCAGGAACACAAAGCAAGGAGACCTGACCCAGCCTGGAGACAGGGTGACAAGCGGCCTCACCCCTCACACCCCGTCCAGGCCTTTCGGGCCCAAGTCCCTCTGCAGAGGGGGTCATGGCAGTGCCCTCCCCAGCCTGTGGCGAAGACAGCACGGCCAGCACACACAGGCTTCTTCTGACACGAACGGCGTGTGACAGCGCTCAGGAGTCGGCCTCTCTTTTGCACTGAGGTGCTGGCTTCACTGTTATCACCTTGCTGGCAGTTACAGCCCTAGACTCATCTCTGAATGTGATGTACGCGAGCAAGGCAACTCAGGCGCTGTTGGAGGCTGGTGGGTGGACAGATGCTCCCGCGAGGGCCAGAGTCTGCAGACAAGATCCGCGTGGACCACGCTCAGGCACACACGTGTTCTCCAGGTTAACAGCTCTCTGGGGATGCAGTGACTGTAAGCACAGTGTATTTATTTTGTAAAACTAGGGAAGGAGCATGAGAAACAGTGGAACAAATATTTCCTAGAAAACAGACTTTTAAAAGAAACTCTTCGTCAGTTCCTAGACTGTCTCTGGCAAAGTGTGAATTGATTCCGTGTATGCGGAGTCCTGGGGTGTTTCTAGTCCAGGCTAGAAACAGCCTGCTATGTGGTCCGCCACGCATCGGGGAGCTTCTGGTTGAAGAAGGTCACCGTGTGCCTGGTTTTGTGCAAAATGGTTAGAGATAAACCCTTCTTTGAAGGGGCTGTGACTGAGGAGAGGGATTATTTTAGGCAGCAAAGGAGAACGTGCAGAGCAGATAGGGTACAAACCTCATACCATAATCTTCAGATGCTCAAAAGGCCACAGAAATGTTGCACTTCAAAAAAAAGAAGCAGAAGCTTTTTAAAACTGTAAAAAAATATATTTTTTTGGTGTCCTAAGCTTTCTGCTAATGTGCCTGTATGTCTTTAAACCCAGTCTCATTGGATTTCCCTAAATTATTCCTCACAGAGAGGCATGTACATACTCATTTAGAATTTCCTGCATCAGCTTAATGGTATTTCAGGCTCATAAATTAGAACTTCCAGATCTGGATACCCCCTAAAAAGATAAAATGAAATATCTTGGTTTTTATTTTCTCAGGGGGCCAGTGGTAGAAGGAACCACAGATGGATGGCAGCAAGTAATGGCCCATGCGACCTCGTGGCCCTTTGCTGGGCAGTTTCCACAGAGCGCTCCAAAGCACTCCCCTTCTTTCTAATGTTCCTGAAAAGGCATCCAAATGAAAAGGCCTCAAACTACTCATTTATCTTGGTGAGGGTCTCTCCAGTTATTCATCTTTTGTAATTATGCCTCAAAAGGAACGTGGAGCTGCCATAAATAACGTCAGCCGTGACAGCGGAGGCTGCAGGGGCCCAGGCGGAATGTGGGTGCAGTTTCCCTGCTGGGCTTTCTCTCCACATTTTCGGGCACTTGCCGTTTCCCCACAGCTTTTCCCTGGGCTTCTAGAACCAAGGCTCAGCGGCTGGGCCTGCCTGAGCCACAGGCGCAGACGGAGGTGGACCATATGGACTCGAGTGATGTCACTGCTCAGGGCCCGCACAGAACCCTCACCCTCACTCACCCCCGTGGTCTACACTGACCCCAGAGCACCTCCAAGATACTGAGGCCAAGGAGGGGCTGCCTGGAGATGCCGAACCCATGTGGACGGAGCTCAGTGTCTGAGCATCCTCTTTCTGGGTGAAGCCTCGCATCCTAGGCGTAAACATTAAGGAAACAAAGCGGGAAAGCCTAGACCCCAGAGAGAGGCTGCAGCATCAGTGCAAGTGTCCCTGTGTCTGAGGGTCTGAAAGGTGTCTGGCCACCGGCAAGTGTGAGCCACTGGGCAGGGGCTCCGCTCCTGTGAGCCACGGGTGGGATTGGACCAAGCCCAGGGACAGAGCCTGGGCCACTGGCCGTCTGTCCTGGCCAGCGTGTGCATCTCCTGCTTTCCAAGGAGAAGCCTGCACCTTCCCTCCTCCGTCCTCGCCCCCTGCTCCCCACCGAGCCCACAGCCAGGCCAGGTGATAGATGGAGGCGGCTCAAAATAGTTTATTTTGCATGTAACACACACGCAAGTGAATAATGTCCTCCGTGAGCACACTGCCCGGGGACAGCAGAGCTGGGTGGCAAGGGCGGTGGGGACAGTGACGGAGTGCTGCCCCGAGTGGTGCAATGGTGCTCGTGACGTAAGGCCTGCTCCCCCAGTGGGGTGGCCCAGGGCCAAGCCCCAGGGAAGCCCCCCTGCATTTGGATGTGGTGCCAAGCTCTGGGGGGTTGACTCAGAGCTTTGATCCTCGCTGCTCAGCCCCTGTGAGGGGCATGGTGAACCCTGCCCCTCACTGTCTTTGCGGTGACCAGGTGTGTGGGCCCCTGAGCACGCCCTGCTCTCACATGACTGAGCCTGTGGCAGCCGGTCCTTGAAGCAGCCTGAAGGTTTTCAGGCTCCTGAGTCCTGTCGGGTTTTAGAACTGGGCTGGGATCCAAGCCGGGTTTCTCCAGATCCAGCAACTTAGCCGACAAGGAGGAGGGTCTCCAAGAGGCCCTAAGGCCCCTCCACAAACTCACTTGTGCTCTTCCTTACCTGCTGTGAAATAGAAGTCACTGATGGTTTTGGAAATAAACTCACAAGGTAAGCCAAGGCCCCACTCTGAGCACCCTGGTCTGGTGGCAGGGTCCTTAGCTGACCACTGGCAGAATGCATTCAGGCCTGGGGTCTCCAGGCAGTTCTCAGAGCAAAGATAAGGTGACACAGGAAACTGCCTGCACAGTGGAGCTCGGGTCGCTCTGCTAACTAACTGTAGATGCTTCCAGGGTGAAAATCTACAGCTTCCACACTCCAGAAATAAATGCAAACCTGTCCTTTTCTTTAAGAAAAAAAACACCCTGGTTTAAAGAACACTGCGCGGTTTTCAGAGCTGATGTGGGGCAGTCTCGTCACGTCCCAGGAAGTTCCTAGAACGGCAGGTCCACACAGTAGCACACCTACCTCCTGCTGATGCTCTGCGTGGAACCCACTGGCTTCTTAACCTTTGGGAGACATTTCATTCCTTCCTGGTGCCAATTCAGATCAGAGTACCCAGAGATTACTCTATGAGCTGTTTTATATCAGGCATTAAATAACACAATTGCTCTCGCTGGTAACGTGTGGCTTCCACAAGAACTGCAGGTGTTTTTTTCAATTCAGTAAATTGAATATGTATTTACAGTTTACAGAAACTTTTCTTGGATGTAGTTATGATAATTCTAATCTTTACGCAATAACACCTCAGCCTCAGGATAAAAGCAATTAGAAGCAATCTTTTTTTTTTTCCCTAAAAGCTTTAACTCTTAATAGGTTCATAGCATGCATTACCTGTAGCTAAGAATAAATTTTAGACTCTTGTTATTTTTGCCATGGAGAAATAAAGGGCAGCTTTTACCCTGTCAGTGTGTGCTGGGTCTACCAGGCTGTTTCATTTGGATATTTCTTCTTTATTCCCTACTTTATATTATTGAAACTCATTATCGGCCGTTAGTTTCCTTTCAAAAAGGAATTTCTGCACTAATATATTTTTCAACTCACATAGACAAGGAAATCAGGAAATATTTCTTTATATAGTTGACTTGTGTTTCAGAAGAGCTACCATAAAATATGTACTGAAAGTATGTTAAACGTGTGTGTGCATGTACACATATAAAATATAAATACACAGGATATCTCACACAGCTCTGTGAGTCTCCCAGACAACCAGAGACTTCATTTAGGCTGGTCCTTTGTCTAAAATGTTTGACTTGACCAGCTTACTCGGGTAGTTTAGAGCCTCAACCGATTTTTGCTGTTTCTCCATCAGTCGCATTTTCTTCACACTTCAAGTCAAAATGCTAATGGGCCACTTGAAGTCCCCTTAGCAGTGAGGGGGAGCTCCTGACCTTAGCAACTGTGAGGTCTGACACTTGCTTTTAACCTTTACTAAAAGGTAGAATTTTTTGCTCATTTGTCACTTTTCACCCACTTTCTTTTAAACATCACCAGTGATTACTATACTGAAAGGGAAAAATAGTATCCCACCTCTCCCTCCCTGCTTGTCTCCATTAAAGAGCTGTACATTTAGGATGAGCTTAGATTTAACCCCATCAGTCTGAGGAGTTAGACTCTGATCGTCAAGCATAAGTTAGGGAGACAGTCAAGCTGAGTGTCTCCAACAATCTACCTGCAGATAAAATAGACTTCCTTGGGGAAAACTGGGGACATGTTTTGTAGGTAGTGAGTTCCCCATCATGGGGGTGTGTAAGCATAGCTACCGTACCCCCTCGGCCAGTAGCATCCAAACATTTGTGAGCAGTGGGGTTAGAACACTCTTCTGACTGCCAGCCTGGTGTCCGGTGGGTCCCGAACTTCACTCCGAGCTGGAGTTGACTTGAAGACCCTTTCCAAGGTTGAAGACCCTTTGCAAGGGCACGTGGAGGACCTGTAGCTATACCTAGGCTCCAGCGGTTCGTGATGTGGGACCTGGGTAGAGTTGGTACGCTGGCTAAAGCCTCCTGTTATTAGTGTGGAGCAAACACTTCTCCGGCTGCTCTCAGTTGGGCCGGGGGGCAGGGAGAGGAGGAACAGCTGAGGAAAGGTAGTCTGGACCACAATGAGGGCTCCCTGGGACCCCTCTGGACCTGGCAGAGAGGGCGGCTCTCCAGCCAGCAGCCTTCACAGCACAGGTTCTGAGCCCAGCTCCCAGATGGTCAACTAGTGGAGGGGAGAGAAACCAGGTCATTCCCAAGACTGTGGCTCCTCTCATTCTTCTAGAACTTTCTGACACCAGCAGATGCTCTTCTGTGTCACTGGTATCCCAGTTGTAAATACCCCTTGACCTAATGAAGGATAACAGCCCCGTATCCCAAAACAGAAGCTCAGCGAGACTGTCCTTTCCTGCCTGGCCTGCTGTGGATGTGGGGCAGGTGGTGAGAACAAGGAGCACCGCTCCCTGCCAAGTGGGTGCAGACCTTGGGCCCTCAGCCGCCCTGTGACCGTGCTAACACGTGGAAGATGCTCACACAGGGCAGTTTGTCTTTCCTCGTGGCCAGAGGCAGGGCTGACGGCTATGGCAGGTGGGCACGGGTCCAGAGAGGGAAGGAGCTCCTGGGAGAAGTAGGCATCTTCCCAGAGAGCCAGTGTTTACAGATGTGTCCCCCCAGAAAACACACTTCATCCAAAGCCGAACTTTCTCTGGAAAAGGGTGGTAACAAAATGAGCTGCCTCATGGGGCTATTGTCAGAACCAGATGAGGCACACAGAGCGTCAGGAACAATGCTTGTCCTGTAGTCGATGCTTGGTGAGTGTTAGCTTGCAATACATACCCTTCACTATAATTGGCCTGGAAAAAAATCACTAATGAAAGTGGAACAATAGACTGAAGCTTTATAGGGTCTCAATCGAGTAAAACTGTTTCAGAAAACGTGCCTTTAGCTACATTCATTATAGCTTTTATAAATGCCATTTTTATATTAATGCTAAAAGATTTATTTGACATCATGTTACTCAAATATATGTACTTTTGGCATTTAAATTAACTTCTTGTCCCAAACTCTAAATGGGGAAATATGTCACCTTTTCTCAAACAATCAGGGCTCATTGTTCATTCAAAAGTTAATGACATTTTGAGGCTATTTCCTTAGATTGAAGTGTAATATCTACATCTGTCTTAGTGCGTCTCTCCTGAAATGATTAAAAGTTGCTTCATTTATATTATGTGTTGAACTTGACAGGATAATTTAGGAAGGGTACTGGGGCCAAGGGGAGCTGGAGAGGAAACTTCTCATTTCTGTAAAGTTCTCTCTAGTTAAAGACAACCTCCATGCAAAGAAACAGAAACATGGTGTTTACCCAGACATGTACGATGTTATAAACCAGCATTACCCCAGCAAAGAAATTAAAAATACTTGTTCCCTGCCCAGACCTCAAAGGCTTAGTTGGCTGGTTGGGCGAGCCCCAGGCTTCCCTGGTGGCTCAGATGATAAACAATCTGTTTGCAATGCAGGAGACACGAGTTCGATCCCTGGGTTGGGAAGATCCCCTGGAGAAGGGAATGGCAACCCACTCCACTATTCTTGCCTGGAGAATCCCATGGACAGAGGAGTCTGGTGGGCTACAGTCCATGGGTGGGAAAGATTTGGACACGACTGAGCGACTTTCGCACAAAAGTACTTGTATTCTTTCACAGCCAGGCCAATGCATTTGTCATTTTAATCCCTGTTCTCCCACCTGGCACCCTGACACAAATACCCCTGGAGAAACAGTGTGGCAGCGTCTCCGCTCTGCTGGTAGAGTCCCCTCTCGGTGCAGAGGCGCCTCACTGGAGGGTCACGGCCCAGCCGCGCAGGAAAAGGTAACCGCTCTGCATGGAGCCCGGCCAGACGAGGCCATGAGCCCCCCATACAGGTCAGGACAGAGCCTGTCTCATCACAACGTTTCCCGTACATCCTGCGAGGATCCTGTTTAGCCTTTCAGTGCCCAGAACAAGTGAGTTAGTTGATGTAAAAGAATTTGAAGACTTTAAGCTCCAAGTTGAGAATAATTATGTATGGGAACCTCTTCCCTATCTCAAGGAGAGCACGTTTGCTTCTCAAGAACATGTGGGCTTTCATTAGACGCATTTCCTCTAGGAATCGCTGTGATCACGGCTCTGGCCAGAGAAGAGGGTGATGCCCGCGAGGCCTCCCAGTGGGAGGTGCCACCTGCCGCTCCTCCTCCTTCCTGCTCTGAGACCAGCAGGGCCGAGAGTCCGAAGGGTTCCACAGGAATGGGGCTCCCGTTTTCTCCTATGCTTGTCACCCCTGCGACCACTGTCACCAGCTCGTTTCTCGGTTTTTCCCTCAGCCCTGCTGTCACTTGTCCCCTGGCTCAGCTGCTGACAAGCTGTTTCCCATATGATTTGTGCTGGAAAGCCATTACCTAGGGTACAGCGCGTGTACAGTTGCACGTGAGGAAGGCCTAAGTGCCCCAAGTCCTTGCCTCAGAGCCCCAGGAGAAGGACGTGAATCACACCCGTGAGCCTGCACCTCCAAGCAGCCTCTGTCTTTCTCTGACTCAGGTTCTTCACGATGCTGTTGGTCATCTGTGTGCCAGGTGAGGCGCCTCCCCTCTGGGAAGTGAAGTGACACCTTAATAACAGCCCCAGTAATGGCCAGGATGAGAGCAGCAAGGCTCAGACGGAAGCCGAAGCTGGGCTTGAGGCACGATGGAGGGAAGAGTAAGGGGCCATGATCACTCGCACGTGACACAGAGGAACCTGGAGAGTCGCTTAATGATGGTCGTAAAAGCTGGGGAGGAGTGTGGCCAGCAGACTCCGCCTCCGGAGGACAAGGAGCTGCGCGTGGTAGGGGCTTGAGCTCCAGCAAGGATTTCCCCAGAGGGGCAGCATGGAGTGGCTCAGGGCAGCCACGTAGGGAGGCTTCTGTTTGGAGGTGATGACAAGCTATGAGCCGAGTCACGGCTGGCTTGGACCTCTCGGGGTGGGTGCTGTCAGCAGGCAAGCCTGGTGAGCATGGCAGTGATGGAAGGGCTCACGCCATCCCAGATTAGGGCCCTTCAGAGGCTGCAAGTCACCCGTGACACACACCAGACATGCACGGAAAGGATGTCACACCCAGGCAACGCGCCTGCCAGCACCACTCTATCCAGACCAGACACAGGGCTCCAAAGTCTCCTCCTGAGTGAACTCACGTACGAACATTGCACCCTGAGAAACGGTTTAAATAATGAATGGAGATGGTCCTTCTCAAGATAACCTATTAAAACTATACACATTTTAACCTTAATGACCAGGGGTGATAGACGCATTGGTATACATAAGATAGATGTAAAACTGTAAAAATGCCATAAATTCCCAGAGTACCTTATGATCTTCTCAGTTTCACAAATACACTTAATTTACTTCACATGTAGTGAATTCAGGGAAACGTTTAAGTTTATACCCGCCTTCGAGGGTTTAAATGAGCATTGGCTCCTATAAATACAGATTGGTTGGCTTAACTACATCCAGCTGTGGCAGAATGAAAATAGACCAGAAATATGAACAAGTGTTTGTTTTGGAAAGTAACTACTGGTTTTGTGAGAAACTTCTTAGAGCTAGTTAAAGCTGGATTATTGATGAATATTTGCACACTTACAATGCTTTCAGTTACCACTATTGGCTGTCTGGTAATGAAACAAATTTCATTAAAGTATTTTTAATACACAGAGATATATACGCCTTTGTGGTTGTTCAGTCACTAAGTCATATCTGATTTCTTGTTGACCCCATATATACGCCTTTGTGGTTGTTCAGTCACTAAGTCATATCTGATTTCTTGTTGACCCCATGAACTGCAACATGCCAGGCTTCCCTGTCCTTCACTATCTCCTGGAGTTTGCTCAAACTCATCTCCATTGAGTCAGTGATTGTATATAAGCATCTTATCTTCTGCCACCCCCTTCTCCTCCTGCCCCCAATCTTTCCCAGCATCAGTATCTTTTCTAATGAGTCGGCTCTTCACATCAGGTGGCCAAAAGTACTGGAGCTTCAGCTTCAGCATCAATCCTTCCAATGAATATTCAGGGTCAATTTCCTTTAGGATTGACTGGTTTGATCTCCTTGCGGTCCGAGGGACTCTCAACAGTCTCCTCCAGCACCACAGTTTGAAAGCATCAGTTCTTTGACACTCAGTCTTCTTTATGGTCAAGCCCTCACGTCCATACATGACTACTGGGAAAACCATAGCTTTGGCTATACGGACTTTCATTGCAAAATGATCTCTCTGCTTTTTAACATGCTGTCTAGGTTTGTCATAGCTTTTCTTCCAAGGAGCAAGCATCTTTTAATTTTGTAGTACATCTTTAAAGTGTATCAACTGGAAAAATTTTATAGATACTGTGTTGCTTCTGAAGCTCTGAAAGTGACCTTCATGTCACAGTAAAAAAGATGAGAGCAGGAATGTCCGTGAGTATGAGACACAACTTGGCAGGTTGACTTCTTACAACTGGAGTGATTATAACCTGCACACTTGAGAGAAGAGAAGGGCCTTCCTGGGTTGGGAATCAGTCAGAGAGAGAGCCTGTATCTCGGGAGAAGGACTTGTGCACTGCTGATCCAGATGGTCACTGGTGAGCCCATCTCTACGCTTAAAGGGTCAATGTTGAGAACAACCAGGCCTCCAAGGTCACTTCTGTGAGCTGCCTACTCCAGATGGGGACCAGAGAATTTCAGGGGAGTGGCCCTCTTGTCTCCATGTGCTGAGTCTGTGGCCTGGCGGGAGAGGACTAAGAGAAAACACAGCATGTAATCCCGTTTTCCCCATCATTTACAGAAAGAAACAGTCTCACCAAGAAATACTTTCTGATCTACCCCAGCTGCGAAAGGGGCCACTAATGAGGCTGGATCAAGTGTGTAAAGATCATGCTGAAACACCCAGGACGCTAATCCCTTCCCTTCTGACGCACCTCCTTAACCCCTAGGGGACGCTGCCCTACTTGTGTGCAGAATAAAACTGGGCTCAAGGTGAGACTTGTTGCCAACAGGCAATGGAATGTTAGGAATACATTTTTTGTCAGCAATAGCTTGGGAAGGAAAAGCCATAACGAAGTTATTTTCATGTCTTAAAATATGTTTGTCTTTCTTGTGTATGATAGTAGCTTATTAAACCCCTCCCCATGCCATCGCTATAACAGAATTCTAAAATGTTTTGAAAACATTCCTTGGAGCCACGCAACAATAATTAACTGCTTAGCAAGTGCTGAGCAGCAAGCCGCCGATAGTAGCACAGCCTAATGTAGACAGAGCGCAATAAATCACAGGACCACCATCACACCCCGGGTTTACACTTGGCAATCACAAAGCACTGTCATGGCCCCGCTGGTCCTTTAAGATGTATGTGCTAAGTGCATATCCCCCTGCAAGCAGCTCAGGAGAAGCAGGAGGAAGGCTCTGAGAACTCCGTCTCCTGGTGTTGTTTACTCACTTGCCATTAGGTGCGGCTCACCAGCTCTCTGAGAATGGAATGTCCTGGGGAATCCCCAGTGCCTCTGTCTTCCATGGGCATGCAGCAGGCCTGGCCTGGTCACAGCGGGACCACCCAGAGCACATACTCGACAGGGTCTCCCAGGCCAGAGCCCTGCAGATGGAGGTGAAGTGAAAGTGAAAGGTGCTCAGTCATGTCCGACTCTTCTCGGCCCCTGGATTGTAGTCCACCAGGCTCCTCTGTCCGTGGGATTCTCCAGGCGAGAATCCTGGAGTGGGTTGCTGTGCCATCCTCCAGAGGATCTTCCCCACCCAGCAGCTGACTCAGGAACACAATGGGTCTGCCCAGTGTTGCCAGGGAGTCCTGACAAGGCCGTCCAGTAGTAGAAGGACTTGCTCCTCACACGTGAAGTTCCCACAGCATGTGGTTTTATACTTTGGCATCAGGTCTGTGCAAAGACAGAGATTTAAGTGTCAAGTCAGACTGGTGTGTTACACTGGGCTCTGCTCTTTAACCTCCAACAGATGTAAGAAAGCAGTGAGATAGCAAAAAAAAAAAAAAAAAAAAGGACAGAAAGGCAATCAAGAGAAAGAACTGGCAGGCACTTCTGTCCTTCACTTTCAGGCAGGCAGCCCTGAACGTGTAGCCCAGCCCTGCTCTCCAAATGGAACCATGTACCTCCTGATCTGCAGGGTCCTTTCAGGGCTCGGGTTCTGTGATGCAATCTCCCAGGACTCTAATCTGCAGTGACTGGGGCTAGAAAAGCAACCTCCAAATCAATAAATCAATCTAAAGCTAGTCAGCCCCTTCTTGTACACGTCGCTGTTAAAATGTATGCACTCAGCGGAGTCCTTGAGGAGCTAACAGTTTACTGAGGGTCATCTGCAGGGCATGGGGGGAGCCCAGGCAGACCCAAGCAGACAGGCCCAATAAGCACGCATGCAGACGGGACACACAGATGGGACACGGGACTGGAGCCTGGGGTGGAAGGAGGACCCGTTAGTCGGGTAAGGAGAGAGGAGTGGGGCGGGCAGGGAGGAGGCCCATGGTGGGTTTTGATGAGTGAGAACACAGGCAGAAAATCAGGGCAGACACTTGAATCTGGTTACACAAAACACAGAATTGGCCAAGCTCAGAATATGTAGGCTACTTCAGGAATGACTCTCGATCAGTCATAGGAAAGACAGACATCTGGGGTGACTACAGCTACCCCACCTTACCTATGGCCCCAGCAAATCATTCCCATTGCTCTTCCTTGTTGAGCCCAGGTGTGGCCTCAAAATACCACGGAAGACAGGCAGTGGCTGTGAGTTCTGAGCTGAAGTCAGTCCTCTGGATAATGGCTGCAAACTCTTGTCCTCAGAGCCAGCTCCACATGGTAACAGAGGAGAAGAGATGTCTCTTCTCCTGGGTAGCAGAGGAGGTCAGGCAGTGAAGGGTCAAGACAGGCTGAAGACGAAGGCCAGGTGCAGAGTCTGGTTGGAAGTCCAGTCCAGACCAGCATCCACATGAGAGAAAGAGCAGGAAAGAGGCAGACAAGACCGAGGAGTTGACCTCCCATGGACGGGGGCAGGGAGAAACCAGCCAACTTAGCGGGGTGAGGAGTTAGGCAGCGGGTGTCCAGAGAGGAAACAGGGTGGACAGAGGCCGAGACCTTTGGCCTGGGCCGTCGGAGCTGCAGGGTCTGAAGGCCATCACCCGAGACTGAGTCTGTTGCCTGCGATGCTTCTCCACCCCGGGTCCTACCGTCAGCCTAGTCTTGCTAAATGCCAACTTGATAATGCTCCGAAACCCTCACCCACTCCCGATTCCTAAAGATCATAAACTTAGACCTGTCAGAACACAAACCCAGTCCCAAGTCCCGTTTCCTTACTGAGGCCTGACCCTGCTGCCCCTGGTCCCGCCAACCCAACCAACAGTCAGCAGTCCAGACCATGGTCCCCATAAGCTCATCCGTGCTGGCCTCAGCCCCAGACACCTCACTCGCCTGCAAGGGGCCGTATGGCCTAGGCCCTGGTTACCATGGAGAAGGCTGCTGTCTCTCGAATGAGGGTAAGAGGTGAGCAAGGCCCCAGCCTAACACTCAGCCCAGGACCCGGACTTGAGTCAGCCCAAATTCCTTGTTATGTCACAGAAAACAGGCTGTTAGCACCTGGTCTCTTGGGACCAGGTCTCAGGACTCATTAATTCTGAATAACTTATAGAAGCATTTTGCCAATTCCAAACAGACAGATAAATTCACATTTTCCCAGAGAACTCAAAAAAATAATCTGTAGGTGAGACAACAATAAAGGTGAAAGTGCTAGGAACCCCTCTATGCGTACCCTTTAAAAACCTATTTTTAATGAATTATATTTGTGTTTTTAATTCTCTTGCCTCTCCTTAAATAAATATAGCATGACATCATCTGTCATTTCAGTTTTTTTTCTTTCCAGTCAAGTAGGATCTCAAGTGCTTACAAAAGCTGTCCTCTCTTTCCAGCTTACTTCCTTTTAAAGTACTTTTTTCCCTTCAAAGACTCTGAGGATGAAATTAGAAGTCACTTTGCTCCTGCATTTTAGTAATGAATAATTATGCTGTCATGCAGTGCATAACTATTAATTACATGACTGCCTTTTCATTTCAAGGAGTTATTTAATAATTTTTAATAAAGAGTTACATATGTCAGTCTCTAAAAAACATATCAATCAATGTTATTTTTCAAGGTAGAGAATTGTCATAACCACATGAAGATTCACTGGGTTTGTGATTATAGTCTTCACCGTTTGTGTGCTTTGATGCTCTGAGAACTGTCAGCTGAGCCTGGAAAAACACCAGCTCCCAGACTGCCCTGGGCCTGTGTTTCAAGGTGGTAGGACAGGAAAGCTCATGACTGAAATCACCTGTTGAAAAGCCACACTGCAGAAAAAGCTAACGGTGCCTCTGGTTCCGCAAGAAATTCTGGGGAGAATCGCAGTCTTCAATGGTTTAAAATGGAGGCCATCCGGGTTCTTACCAGTTTCTGGGCAGATCATCTCACCTTGTTGTCTGTCACTAGCATCCTGCATAGGACAAGGTGAACAGCAGCGTCAACCCCTGGGCTGTGTGAGGGTTAAATGCCACATTCACCTACTGGGTTCTGTGAGCATTAGGGAGGGCAGGGCCTGGCATCATCCTCACGCTGGAGAGTCTATTCTCAAGGGGACCTTCCACCTTCCTGGGACACAGGGTCGATGCATCAAGCAGGAAACACTCCTGTAAAATCACACATTATCTACTCTGAGGGAAGAGCAAAACCAGGCAGACTCAGAGTCCCAGGGCAGGACAGCATCCAGGTACCAGCTCCACTCATGGAGAAGGCAGGGATGGGGGGTTGGGGGGCAGTATCTGGGCCAAGACAGAGCTCTGGCTAGTGGCAAAAACACAGGCTCAAGTGGGCTTTGTGAAATCTGGTTCTATTACCAAAACGTTCCCCCAAATGCACTGTTTATATTCATGTGGAAGTGAAATGGAGAAAGTGGCATTCCAGCAGTAGACTAGACTGCATTTGCCTCTTTGGGAAATTTCATTTAAATAGAACAAGGCAGTATGGAGTGGTTTACTTCTAGCTTCTTTCCCTCAGTGCGGTTTTGAGACTCACCCCCGTTGTAGCATGTATTTTGTTATCTGCCTGGTGTTTCATGAGGTAGATAGATGGTCTACCCTTGTTTATCCCTCAGTGTTGATGGACACATGTGCTGACCCCAACTCCCATCTGCAAAAATAATGCATTGAATATTCCCTTTGGTGCCTGTATGTGGCCCTACTGTTTTGTTCCTCTGGCAGACCACTGGGTGTGGAATTACTATGCCATATGGCAAATGTATGGATTCAAGAGATTAAGGTTACTGTGTGCATGGTGTGTATTTTTTCCATTCTTTTTACTTTTAACTTATTTGAATCTATCTTGGGTGCCTTGTACACAGCTTATAGTTAAATCCTTTTTGTCTAATCTTATAAACTCTGCCATTTTTATTTGAGTGTTTAGACCATTTATATATAATGTAATCATTGATATGGCCAGATTTACACTTGCCATTTTGCTGTCTTTTTTCCATTTGTCTCCTGCCTTTATTTCTCAGATCCCTCTCTGAATGACTGAGTGTGCTACTTACTTCTTTTGTTGACTATATCACATCATCAATCGCTCCAAATGAAATTATCCACTGACTGCAGCCAGAGGCTATGGTCTTCACAGCTTGTCCTGGCCCTGGTAGAATCGCCACCCTGCATGGAGGGACAGCATGTTCAGGGTTATAGCAGCTTCCTGGGGAAAGGATTTGTTGACCTTTTCAACTGGCCATTGCTAGAAGTCCTGCCTGCAATTGATTTTTAGGGATTTTAGTTTTTATTGTTGTTGAGCCTGCTGCAATGTTTTTCTACTAAAACAGTGCCTTTATCCTATTTCTTTAATTCATGGAATTGCTGTCCGTCACCAAGCCACAGATTTTAACTGCCTCAGCCCTGGTAGGTGGCCTTTCTTAAAACTTAGTGACACTGATACCTGGAAAAAAATGACTCATTGGTGTAAAAATTACTTCTAGAAATGATGACAAAATTTTTGGTTGACTATATCAACATTTCCTATAAGTATATGGGTTTTCAGAAATTTCTCTTTAGTTTGTTACTTTTAGAGCCCATTGAATAAGTATTATATTTTTTTAGTTCTTGAATGGCAGTAAAGGGGTGAGAGTAATGATGGTGGATTTTTTTAAGTAAAGCTACAATCTTAAGAGCTTAAATGAGAAAAAATACGTAAGCCCACTTTTCTTCAAATTTATAGAGAAATTATATGACTGACCTATAGGACACATGCTAGAAGGAAAACTAGAACTTAGGTGCCCCAGTGTGGGCAGGCCATAGACAGCATCCTCGTGGGTGTAAATATGGCCGTTTGATGGGGAGAGGGAGTCTCAGAGCTGCGAGGAACATGAGGGGGCCACAGACGGGAGCCCTCCCTTCAGAGACTCTGCACCAGGGGTTCGTTCTTCCCCCAGGGAGGGAAGCCCCTGCCCTCCGCTGCCTCTGAAGTAGCCTTGCCTGTGGCCAGCTGCATCCAGAGGTGAGACCACGCTGAGGTCAGGCTGCCGGGAGGCGAAGCAGAGCTGGACAGGCAGGCAGGGAGCGCACCCTGCTCATTCCTTTTGACCCCCGTTTGTTAGCTTTCTTTTCCTGAAAGAAATGCTCAGGTTGCTGACACAGAGCAGCGCTAGGGCTCACCAGCAGAGGTTACTCTGAGGGCAACTCCACTACTGAAAGTTAGTGGCCATCAGTGCCTGTCCCACGGCCACAAGACCCTGGGGACACATGTAATTAATGAGCACACCCGTGGCTGCCACCCTCCTCACATCAGAGCACAGACTGTGATCCCCACTCCACCACCAACCTTCTGAAGCCAGTTCCACCAGCCCCAACCTGCTCAAATCTTCACGGCTGCAAACGCTTCTGGCTAGTCACCACATCATGGGACATAGAGTGCTGGTGAACTCCATGTGCCCCTCGTGAGGCCTGCGCATGGCTGGGAGCACTGGGGTCAGTGGCCTCTCTGCCCGAGGCTCAAGGAGGGAGGAAGTGGGCATGCCCATGCAGTTCCCTTCACCTCCTATTGAAGGAACTGTGGCATCTTCACTGGCAGAGGGACACCTCTGGTTACTCACAGCTCCAGTAGCCATGCCCAGAGTTGTGGTTTCAGGGAAAGACCCTTTCAGTGAGAGGGCCACGCCCACCTCCCCCTGCCTGCCCCAGTGACCATGGAGTCTCCACCCCTTTCTGCTTCCAAGACAAGTGCTACCAGGCCATGGAAGTGAGTGCTTCCAGGTCATGGAAGTGAGTGCTTCCAGGTCATGAGGCTTATGTGGTTGAGGCTGAGCCCACACAGCATTTCCTTCCAGGGGAACGGTTTCCCAGGTGGCCATCAATGCTGGACAGGCCTCACAGGGCAGGAAGGAGGCCATGCCATTGTGTCCACTGTGGGACACAAGGCACTCCCCGAGAGCAGGGGAGCCCCCAGCCATCTGCTCATGTCCTGAGCTCCACTGCGCCATTTCACCATTCCAACTTCACACCATCCCATAATAATGAAAAAATAAAATAAAATATTAAACCTTAGGAGAAGAGTACTGTTTTGCTGCTTGTGGCAGCAGCTTGCCACTAACCTGTCTCAGTAGAAGACTTAAAGGCACCCCACTGCAAGGCTGCCAGTGGAGGAAACAAGCTCATGGACCCCAGAGGTCTGCTTGTTGCCCAGCTGAGAGGAAAAGTGTATTTTATAAAATTCTTCGAAGAGGTCCTGAGGTAGACACATTTTCTTCCTGCTGAAACACACTGAAGTAACCTGCTCTCCTGTCTTCCTGATGAGAACTGGACAACAAAAGCCCAGTGGGTTTTCCCTCGCTGTAAACCCTGATAGCAACACTGGGTTTCCCAGGTGGCTCAGGGGTAAAGAACCCTCCTGCTAAAGTAGGACACAAAAGAGACACAGGTTCAGTCCCTGGGTCGGGAAGATCCCCTAGAGGAGGGCACGGCAACCCACTCCAGCGTTCTTGCCTGGAGAATCCCACGGACAGAGGAACCTGGCAAGCTACACTCCATGGCGTCAAAAAGAATCGGACACAATTGAAGAAACTTAGCATGCACACACACAGGCACATAGCAGCACTGGGTTTTATTAACTTTCACACATTGATCCATCATTTAGGAAAATAAAACCATTGCTTTTTTGGTATTTTCTAATGTTCCATATAAAGCCATGGCTGATGTACTAAATGCACTTGCTTTGCCTGGCTTTAAAAGTGTCTAGGAGAAGACAGTGGTCTAATGATAAAATGTTATTTATTTGCTTTCAAGGCTGCCATGAAGCCTCATTTTTATATTCTGATAATACACTGTAATCAACATTTTTTTATTTTACTTGTCCTAGAACAATAGTTTTGCCTTTTACCATTTTAAGTTGATGACAACTGTACAAAAATACTCATTTTCCCCTCGAGAAGATGGAAACACTGTACTTCCCTCTTTAACAGCTTCGGCTGCTTTCAAGCCTGAATTAACGTGTCTGTCTGTGTGTTATGCCGATGATGGACATCTAGACTTCAAGGTATAATTTCCAGTAAAGAAAAGTCATTTTATTTCCATCTGAATAAGCACTCTATCATACCGACCAAGTCAAACAAAGTTATTATCTGGCTTTTCGCCAAGGCATGAAAAATAGAAAGGTCATATTTTTAATAGCTTTGTACTCTATAGTAATCAAATTTGTAAGCCTGGAGAAATAAACTGCTTGAGTCCGTGGGCTCTGCTGGGCCATGTGAAACTGCTGGCTGGCTGTTCCAATGCCCAGCCCAGCTGCAGCTTATCTCTCCTGTGAGCTCAGGACACGGGCCCTGGTGCTCTAATCGTAAAGCGGCAGAAACCGGCTAGTCAGGGTACGCCGGCTCTGCTCCACCTTTGAAGCTGACACCAGGCAATAATGACCAGTCCAGCTTCACTCATGGACAAGGAAGATTACAGCCCTGGAACCTGGACACACTCAGCTGTTAATAGATTACTCAAATCAAGATTAATTAAAATGAACACCTTCTTTAAAAGTCAGTTTTGTTTCTGGGGGCTGTGCTGTCTTCCTTGAGATTCTGAACAAATCAGAGTGTGGCTGCAGCTGACTTTCAAATTTCTCTTTGAAATTATGAGTAATCCCCAAGTTTGAAGACCACCTTTGTGGATGTCCATATCAAAATAGTAGTGATAAGAACAGAAAATTAGTATGTAAAGACACCTTTCTGAAGAATCATGAAATTCATAGTTTTGCTTTTTTTTTTTTTTTTATTATTATTATTTTTTTTTTTTAATTTTAAAATCTTTAATTCCCATAGTTTTGCTTTAAAAACTTTTCACAGAGTGATTTTGGGTAAGGACACACATTTCAGTTATGATTAGAGCATATTCTGCCCCAGAGGTTTCCAAGAACTGTGTTGCTTCCTTGTTGGTTAATTGTAAATGTCTTTCCCTGCGTATGTCTCCTTCCATTCATCCCTGTTCTTGAGATGTTAGTCTAATAGCAGAGTTATTTTTGTCTCTGGCGTACACATACTGAAGAGCTGGCATGAGACCCTTTGTAATTCTGAAACGCTATTGATTTGCTCAGTCATTTAATCAGTATGTGCCATAATAGGTGAACTCGTTGTCAACAGCTTTCATCCAAACTTCAGACACTCCTGTAGCTTAGAAGAAAATTTCTTTCAGTTGCCAGCCACTACATACCAACAGTTTAAAACAGAGTTCAGCAAAAAATATAAATAAAATAAAATAGAGTTCAGCAGACTTGTCCTCCAGGGGTAAATTTCATGGAGTAAATAGATTTGGAGGTCAAGAAGCAAAATCAGGATATTATGTAGGTATTTACAAAGCCATTCAAAGTCCACCCACTTAAAAATGGGTGCTTTGTTAGTTTACAGGTGATAAAATACATACATATATAAACACACACAAAACCAGAAAGAAAACAAACAGGAAAAATAGTTGGATTCAGCCCCAGGGCCATAGCTCGCCCACCTCCATTTAAGTAGAGAGTCAGGCGGATAACTAAGGGTTAACAGAAGAGTCTCTGAATTCACTCCAGTCAGGGCTGCAATGTTGCTCCTGATTTGAACAAGATGTTCAGCATCTCTTGGCTCAGATTTTCTCATCTATAAATGAGGACAGTAGTAGTGGCTGCCTTGGAGCTGTAAAGATGAATAATATTAATAGTCAGTGATCACTACTAAGCAACTGCTACCACTGTTGTAAAGTATTCAGTTCAACAGAATTTCAGGAGCACCTTGTACTGTTCCATGGTTATTTGGGGGATGCCACATGTGCCCCTACCTGGAAGGGTCACTCCCGCTTCGTGTAGAGCTGCCCTGCCGCCCAGCAGAGAAACAGAAGACACAGCCCCCCTTCCTGGATCAGTACAAGCCATCAGCTGCTCCCCATCCTGCTTTCTCTACCTCCCACAGGGGACCCTCAGAGCCTGCCTCCGGAACCAGCCTGCAGCCACTGCTTCATATAATCCCAGGCAGAGCACAGGCCCTATGGGGCCTGGAGGAGAGTCAGGGTGGTTAAGTCCTGAAAAGGCCTTGCAGTTTCTGTAGGTTGGGTTTGAGGAACCTCAGCCCTCTGGTGCCTTGACTTGTAGCCCTTCTTGAGATGTTGGAGTCAGGGATGGCTCAGCACAGGTGAGATCAGAGAGGCAGCCCTCCTGGCCTATGTGCCAGTGAGACCCTCCTGTGTCAGTGGGAGGACCAGGCAATTCCAGGGCTTGTCGTTGTTATTATTTATTTTCTATTTATTTTAAAGTGTTTTTTTAAATTTGTTTTTTGTTTGTTTATTTACTACTGCAGGATTTTGCACAGAAGGGAAAGGGTGGGTATGAGAGATAACAAAAATCTCATTGCTGGGAAAATATATCAAGTCACCTTGAGCTAAGGTCGTTTGGAATGAATCCTATCCTTCTGGGCTGAAATTACGCCAAAGGCAAAATTATTTTTTTCTCCCTTCCTTCAGCCTAATGTACATGTCATATTCCTGTCTTAAGACTGTCACACAAGGACAGCCTTGCTTCCAGGGAGAGGGGAGGGGACCGGGCATCGAGGACAGGGGGAGAGGACACCAACAGAAGCCGAGTTCTCCCCTTGCAGGCATCTGGGAATCGCCGACCATCCAGGAGTGGGGTGCTCAGGGGATGTGGGTGCTGACTAGTGACACTCGAGGGGAGAGAATCACTACTGGAGGGAGAACGTTGTGCAGACAGGAGACTTCCAAAGGGAAGGGAGTGGGTTTCTCCCCGGGATCATATGTCCTTCAACTGTCTAGGGCCTCTAGTCGTGCGTCCTAAGGTGAGTTCAAAGAAGAACCAAGTCATGCACGTGTCTGCAGCCCTGGGTCGTGGGCCTGCTGATGGTCCAGAGAGTGAGACAGAGATGCCAGCCCCTTTCAGCAGTGGACTGAGTGAGAATCACCAGGAGAACTCAGGGAAAGAAGAGCCCGTGGAGGAAGGTTTCCTTTCCTCTCTCCTCCTGTGTTTGGTATTTTTCTGGTAGGTTTTATAACTTTACAACTTACAAGCAAAGGGTTCAACTTATTTTCTGACACATTAAAAAGCTGTGTGTGTTTAACACATACGACTCGGGGAGTTCAGGGTAAGAATATGTATGACCCCACTTCTGGGTGCAGTGTATCAGGGAATTTAATTAGCACCTTGAAGATGTGCCCGTGGTCACTCTTGTGGCCAGGGCGGCGTGCGCACCAGCCAAGCTGTAGAACAGCCTGCGTGAGGGTTGACAGGTGAACGGCGCCCATGCCGTGGAGTATAGCTCACCCCTGGAGAAGAAGAAGGTCCTGGGGTCTCAACAGCAGGACTGGACCTTGAGGGCACAGAGAGTATCATGGTGGTTGCCCAGGACAGGGGAGGGGACTGGGGAGGTGGAGGTGAAAGGGCACAAGGTTTCCATGGTGCAGAAGGGATAGCACTGGAGGAGCTGATGGACAGCACGTTAATAGAATCATTAATACAGCGTATCATGCACTGAGTTTGATGGGGGAATGCCTCGTATATAACGTGTCCTCACCACAAAGCCATAGCAGTGAAAAGGGGGGTCGAGGCAACGCTGGAGGGACCAACATGTCTGTGGCCTCGATGGCGGTAGCGGTTCCTGTGTGGCTTTATAGAGCTAGTGTCTTGCTGTGGTCATCTCTGAAGCTGTGTTATAAGGTTGAAGGCAATATCCACAAGTTGGTGGGCCCTTCCTGTGCCCAGGGACCTTGCCAGCACTAGCACACAAGGGGAAAGAGTTCTCGGCCTCGAGGCACCTGTGGGCCAGATGGCAGTGGAGGGGCTCCAGGGCTCTGGCCTCCCTGCTGGCGGTGGCTGGATCGCGCAGTGGCCTCAGGAGACAGAACTGAGAGTACCTGTCTTGACACCCGTCAGCCATCCCAGCTTGCTGGCCCCTCGTGTACCCTATAATTCTCATCAGCCCTTTATCCAGAAGAGCAGCACCAGTCACTAAAAACAACCCTTCTTCCCTCCTTTGCAAAGACCCGTGTAGAATGTCCAGGGAAAGCCGCATGCCCCCAGGTGTGCAGAACGTGCGTCTGAGGCAGGTCTGGGTCCCCACATGTGGGCAGGGGGCAGGTGAATGTGTTACTGAGAAAGACAGGACACGTTCTACGTGAGCACCATGTGCAGACAGTGTGCTGGGCAGAGCTGCGGGGTTTCTGGAGGGGTTGAGGGAGGCGATGGGTGAGACCGGAGAGGGGCTTCAAGGGGCCAGCAAGGCTGAGCAGCACCTCCCCTCCCAGGGCCTCTCTCACCGATGCCCCCGGCCCCAAACCCGCTGCCCTGTCCCAGAGACGACCTCACAGACAGGTAACTCCTCCAATGAAAGAAGTAAGAGGTGTGAGAAGGCGGATAAATGGCAAAGTCATCTGAGGCTCACTGAGACGCCAGCTCCAGCTCAGCTGGCAGAGAGAACTGTGCGAAATTGAAGGGGGCCTTGTTCTAGGGTTTCTGTCATGAAGCACCCGGCTCCACCCAGACCTCCAATTGGGCTGCTCAGGGAGATGGTGGAGAAATGGGTGCTTGTCCCCACCGCCCCTCCCAGGTGGCTGCGTTCCAGGGGGGCCATGGCCACAGCCCTGCAGGGCGAGCCCCGGTCACTGGCTATTGCATGTTTATCTCCAGGCAGTGGAACATCTCTGACCTGAAGGCCCCTTCTCATAAAACAATTCTAAAAGGAAAACAGGCAGTAATAATAATAATAATCAGCAATCAGTTTAGCTGGTGGCTGCCCAGGCTTGAAGGTCTCTGGGCACCTTTGCTTAAAGAGCTAAAAACAAATGATACTAAATGGACACATTGTACAGTGTTCTGAAGGTGCCCTGTGACCCTCCTAATGAAAAGGGCAGGGGACACAGCACACAGGCCTGCAATTAATTACTGGGCCTTTAAATGAAGAAGTGAGTTTAAGCCAGACACCTGCAGAGGCCAGTCACTAATTGTTCACATCGTGATGACCACCGATGCGCAAGGGACAAACTCGTTTCAAATGCACACAGAAAGGGCTCGGGATCCACACCAGCGAGCGTGTGGCTCACAGCCCCACCTCTTGCTTGAGGATCCAGAGTAGATGAGCAGATCCCAGGGAAGTGTCTTTTCCAGGCCTTTTTCACAACTGCAGGCAAAACCCCACAGATAAAGCACCATTCAGACGGCAGGGGACCCGGGGGTTAAGTGTGAATTCCTGTCCCTCCTTTGTGAACCATAGGAGGCTGATACTCTGGCTCCAGACTGAAGACCTCCAGGAACAAGTGAACTGATTAAGCAATTTCATGAGTGTGAGAGGAGGCTGTGTGGGCACCTCTGAGTCAGGAGGCGAGGGCACAGGCAGGGGGCTAGTGGCCCCCACCGCTGCTCCTGTGGACGGCAGGGCCAGGCAGCACACAGTTAACACGAGACAAAGCCCAGTGCGACCAGCGGGTCTCCTGCAATCATCAGCAGAACCCGCTATTATAGCCAATTTAATAGCTTGAAAATGAACTCATTAGTGGTCTTTTATCAGTGGAGAAAGTCTATTAAATTCGGATATGCGAAGCTGCAGCCCAGGAGCTCATTTCCATCCTGCCTATGACCTGAACAAATCCGAGACGTGCTTTTCTGGGAGCAGGGTCAGGCTCTGAGGGAGCTGGGGTTGCGTGGCCTCCCTGCCTGCACCCACCCCAAGCCCAAAGTCTCTCAGGACGATCCACAGGGTGTTTCCGTCCTCTTTCCTGACTCTCGTGTCATCCACATGCCCCCAGACAGCTTCTGGGGCAGCTAAGCGAGGACACCGTCACCCAGACGTGATCTAGGGTCGTAGTGACCTGGGACAGCACCCTCCGCACAGCTGCACAGCTCAGCACAAAGCAGCTGGGGACGCGGCTCAGCCCAGGGCTTTCTGTGGTCTTCCTGCTCCCTCCTCCCCCACCCCCCTCCTTCCTCCTCCCCCTCCTTCCTCCTCCCCCTTCCTCACTGCCAACACACTGGAGAGACCAGAGGGACACTTTTATGCTCTGTTCATTCCTTATTTCCCGCTGGTGATTAGATTTAAATGCTCTGGGACAAACAGTGAGGGCTGAACGCAGGCCAGGCTGCCGACTCTTCATTAGCTCTGGGATGGGGACCTGATTAGCATCAATCTGTGGAGTAAACCTTGGGGCAAATAGAAAGCGTCCCTCCCCCGCCCCTCCCCAGCGGCCCACAGACCTCCCAGGCTGCCTGCGGACTTCAGCTCTGGTTTGAAACTACGTCCTACACGGGTCACTGCTCATTTGCACAGACCCCTCTTGTGAGCACGACGATGAGTGGCCTGGTAACAGAGACCACCCCGTCCTTCTCTAGAGCCCCCACAGCACAGAGATCAGAGACCACTGATCCAAACCCAGGTGGGACAGGATTGGTGCCTCAGGAGCTAATCAGGTGACACCAGGCTGTCATTACTCTGATGAGGGGCAGATCTCAGTAGCCAGGAGTCGCTTACCGATTAGAAACCCCTTTTCCACTTAAACCTCACTGGACCCCACTGGAAGCCAGAGAGTGGTATTTGTGGCACCGGAATTGTGAAGGCGGAGGCCATGGTACCCACCGATGGGACCCACCAGTGGTACCCACTGTCATCTATCGAAGCTCAGAGACCACTTTCTGTAATGGATCCTCTAATTGGATGTGAATTAAAAGTGCAAGCTCATGGTTACGGGTCTCATATACAAGGTTTCTGTTTGTGTTGTGTTATTTTGTTTTGTGTTGAGTGTGGAGTGTGTTTTTAAGCCAACAACCCTCACTGCCCAGCAGGTCCTAAGGGGGGAATTCTTCATTCTTTGTCACCCGCCCTGGTCTACTTGCCCTATGTGTATCATAGATACAAACAAACCGACAGGTACAAAAGCCCATGTCCTCTCAGTGAGGTGGCTGGAGCCTCAGGTCTGATGCATCCAGCCAGCATCTGGGAGCCCCCGGGGCCTGGCTTCCCTCACTGGCTCCTGCTGGGACAGCCCCCTTGGGGCTGCTGCCTGGGCACCAAGGCAGCCCCCACCCCATCCCGTCCCCACCCACCGCCCGAGTCCCTCTTCTCGGGCAACCCGCAGAGCCCTGGTCCCTCGTGGCACTCCACTCACTCTTGGTGCTATTGGGGCTTCAGAGCCCCTCCCCGACATCTCTCCATGTCAGGGGCTTGGGGGGCCAGTTCCATCACCAGTCCACAGCCAGCCACCTGCCTGCAAGCCCCTTTCTCACAGACCCCAGAGCTTCCTGCCCCTCCCCAGGGCTGCAAACAGCATCTCAGAGCCCTCAGCCGCACCCCAGTGCCTCCTGTCACCTGGCGGGCTTGGCAAGCAAGACAGGGCATCCCTGGGGCTCAGCTCAGGGAGACATCCGCACCCCAAAAGGTGCCCACACACAGGATAAATCGGCAAACAACGTGCCGTATTCCTCTAGACAGTCCCTAACTCGTCAGTAAATTTGTGCTCTGGGGCCTTATACTAGGAAGTCCTCACGCATCACCCTTAGTGTTTCTGAGAAGTCTCCCAGAGCAGGAAACCTAGTCCTTGAGGCAAGGGCCCCGCTCAGCTTTCAGACTCTCTGGGTCCCTGAATCACACAGGGGCAGCTGGAAGCTGGTCCTCAGCATTATTTTCCAGTTTTACGGAAGTATCGTTGGCAAATGAAAGTTGTATATGTTCAAGGTGCACGACGTGATGCTGGACAAGTGTCCATACGGGGACATGATTACCACGTCCAGCCAACGAGCCCATCCCCCTCACAGGCACCTTCCTGACTTTCCTCCTGTGATGAGAACACATAAGATTAACTCCTTGGCAAATTTCAAGAATACAATACAGTATTATTAACCACTGTCCCCACGCTGCACATTAGATTGGGTTGTTTAAGAAAATGCATATAATAACCAAAGGTTACTATGACTTTAGCAAATAAACTATGTATTCTCTGCCCCTAATAGAACCTATACAAATAAAAACTGAATTACAAGTCACTGCAGGACTTGCTGCTAATTCCAGCTGCAGAGAATTCTTTCTTGCCCAACAAGGGGCACTGCAACTCCTCAAGGCCTGGCTCCCCGGGAAGTGACCACCCTGGGGACTGTACTGAACCCGGCTCTTTCCCTCGAAAGAGTCAGGTTTACACCAAAGAAAGGCCAGCAGGGGACCTCTGGGCCACCTCCCCCACCCCTCAGCGTCCTAATATAAGGGGCAATGGTGTACTTAAGGTAGGAGCCACACGTAGTCCAAAAAGCTTGATTAAATTAGTGTCTGCAGACGTTGTAAGAGTCCTCTAACTCACTACTGATGGGAACGAGGGCACAGAGACCCTGAGGTCACAGAGACAGGCTGCGTTTTCCAAGAAAAGGAAGGAATCAGAGGAGCCAACTTTCCCTTGGGACTCTGGAAACAGCTTCTTGAACCTGGTTTCCTAGAGATCAGATTCACATCATCCTTTCATTACTTTTCCAATAGGAAAACTCAATATACTATTTATTAGTGTAACTCCATTATATAAATGGGTTTATTCTGCCATTACAAAAATAATTGCATGGAAAATGTGCCTTATGAATTCTCTGACCATTCTATTTTGCCCTTTTCCTTATCTCAGTCTTCTGAGTTTTAGCTGCGATATTGGGGGCACAGCCGAATAAGCAGATAAAAAATGCCACGCTTCTTCAGCAAGGCAGAAATGATAAAACTCAGAGGAATGTGTAATTTTATTCAGAGCTTGATGCACACAAACTTTCTCACCAAATTTATTATTGGAAGTGGTCGGGCGCCTCTGAGTTTAGAACCCAGGGAAACATACCATCTAGTGTGGCAGCTCTGCTACAGACTTGCCCGTTATGGAGACGCGGACCCTGAGGGGCAGTGAGCCAGCCAGAGGCCAGGATGGGCTCTGCATAAGAGCCGTCTAAGTCCAGAAATTTTCGATGCATTTTCTTATCATGTAATTTGAAAAAGTTTGAAAACCACTGATCACAACTCTAAATGTTGATGCCATCATAGAACATATGACCATTGTTATTGTTGATCAGTTGCCAAGTCCTGTCCAACTCTTTGAGACCCCGTGGACTGTAGCACACCAGGTTTCTCTGTCCCTCACCGTCTCCGAGAGTTTGCCCAAGTTCATATCCAGTGAATCCATAAGACCATCCAACCATCTCATCCTCTGCCACCCCCTTCTCCTTCTGCCTTCAATCTTTCCCAGCATCTGGGTCTTTTTCAATGAGTCAGCTGTTCCCATCAGATGGCCAAAGTATTGGAGCGTTAGCTTCAGCGTCAGTCCTTCCAATGAATATTCTGGGTTGATTTCCTTTAAGACTGACTGGTTTGATTTCCTTGCAATCCAAGGGACTCTCAAGAGTCTTCTCCAGCACTACAGTTCAAAAGCATCATTTCTTCAGCACTAAACTTCTTTATGGTCCACCTCTCACATTCATTCATGACTACTGGAAAAACCATAGCTATACAGACCTTTGACTATACAGACCTTTGTCAGCTGTCTAGGTTTAATATGCTTAATATGCTGTCTAGGTTTGTCACAGCTTTCCTTCCAAGGAGCAAGTGTCTTTTATTTTCATGGTTGCAGTCACCATCCCACCTACAGATACGCACCTGATGATACTCACCTATGATGGCCTGATGATGCAGCGTGATGTCATCAGTGGCCTCTGGGGTCTGTTTCCCACATACCCCTCAGTCCTGGAACCTTTGTCAAGCAAGTCAAAGGTGATGGAGGATATCCAGAACCAAGTCAAGACATGGGATGCTCAAGGGATGCTGTGTGCTCATCAGGCACACTTCCTAAATTTGTCCGCACAATTTCTGGTCCTTCTGTTACCCGTTACCCTGTCAGTCAGGCTGGTTGCTCGCACAGTTCAAGAAGGAAATGTGTCTAGTGTGGAGACCATGAGTACCTCCCAAGTGGCCACACTCCACCTTTGCATCCTCAGAGGCCAGCAAGCAGGCTCTGTACTCAGGGCTCACTTCTTCCTTCAGGGCAACCAGCCTGGAAGGCAGGCCCAGAGAAGCACAAGGTTCTGTGGGGCCCCGTCCTGGTGTGCCATTCCCTGACGCGGCTCCCCCATCCTGGCCATCCATCTCCTTCCAGGTGCTCCCTTCTGGCCTGCGGCCCTGCAGCCACCTCCTGCCCAGGCCACCACCTAGGGAGGGCGTGACCACAGAGTGACCCCTGGGCTCCAGGGCTTGCCTGCAGCCAGCTCCCATGGATGTCCTACTCCCCCCTGAGGCATCCCACCCAGCAGCCTCTGCAGCTGCTCAGGCCAGGCGGAATCTGCACCGTGCATGGAGAGACAGCCCCTCACGTCCCACAACATCAGGAAGCTCACCAGGAACCCCTCACTTCCAGACGGGCTCTGGGTCTACCTGTGGGCTTGCAATTGGGCCCAGGTGATAGGGTATTGCTTTAGAGATGATGTTTTCTTAAAAAAAAAAAAACTTTTCACAGTTGCCTAAATATCTGCTTCATTTTGTTACACACACATATCAAAAAAGAAGAAAGAAAGGAAAACCCAGAGGGCTTGGCTTGAAAGGTTTTATTTTCATTTCATTACCGTCATTCGTGGCTGTGAACCTTCATGAAAACTTCCAACTCTTCAAAAGAAAGACCTGTCGTCATGGTGTGTCATCATGGGCTCCTCACTAATGTAGTCACAATTGTTTAACATGGTCTACGGCCCAGTGCAGAGAAGGCAATGGCACCCCACTCCAGTACTCTTGCCTGGAAAATCCCATGGATGGAGGAGCCTGGTGGGCTGCAGTCCATGGGGTCGCTAAGAGTCAGACATGACTGAGCGACTTTACTTTCACTTTTCACTTTCATGCATTGGAGAAGGAAATGGCAACCCACTCCAGTGTTCTTGCCTGGAGAATCCCAGGGACAGGGGAGCCTGGTGGGCTGCCGTCTGTGGGGTCGCACAGAGTCGGACACGACTGAAGCGACTCAGCAGCAGCAGCAGCAGCAGGGCCCAGGGAGCCTTCGTGAGTCCAGCAGGAGGCGCTGCCATGGAGACAGCTGCTATGGAGACAGTCACATCAGAAGCGAACAGGCCACACTTTGACCTTGACACAGGAAAAGCCAAGGCGGGGAGCCCTGACTTTAGCTCCATGAGTCTCTCCTGTGGGGTTTTTGGGTTCCAGGATCACTCCCTGGCTTCAGTTGCAGAGGCTCTGTAAGCATTTCCCACCCTCACTGCATCTTTTGTCAACTACCAGCTGAACAAACGTTTCCATAACTTTGAAGGAGTTTCCTGGTGTCTGTCAGAGCCTGTGGGCTGGCAACTCCCAGAGCCTGGACTGGGACTCGAGGAGTCTGGGCCCTTTGACAAATAATTAGCAGCATCGACTCAGAGCCTGCGTCCAAGCCCAAACCCTTCCCCACCAAACTCTGTGGGGATGGAAGTGGCCCCACCATTGAGACCCTGGCAAAGGAGCCAGTCGGGGCACGAGGTGGAACCTGGCACCTGGCAGCCCATGCACCAAGACAGAAATGCACTCCTGAGCCAGCAGAGAAGAAACAATGGTGGTGCTGTTAACAGGTGGCCATGCAGCCCCAGGCCCGCTGCATTCTCCCACTCGTCCCAAAGGCCCCAGAGCCCTGATGAGACGCGGTCGAATTCAGGACCTCCGGTAGACAGTCAAGGATGCTCTCAGGCAACATTTGTACGAAGTTTTCCCAAACTAACCCATCAAGCACTATAATAGGAAACAAAGAGGGAGAGGGTGGAGGTCAAACAAATTCAGGGGAAAAACCAAGCAGCAAAGAAGAGCAATGACAAAGAATGTTTAAACTACCTATACAATTGCATTTATTTCACAAGATAGTGGGTTATGCTCAAAATCCTTCAAGCTAGGCTTCAGCAGTAGGGGACCAAGAACTTCCAGATGTACAAGCTGGGTTTCAAAGAGGCAGAGGAGCCTGAGATCAAATTGCCAACATCCGTTGGATCGTAGAGAAAGTAAGGGAATTCCAGAAAAACATCTGCTTCTGCTTCATTGTCTATGCTATAGCTTTTAACTGTCTGGATCACAACAAACTGTGGCAAATTCTTGGAGAGATGAAAACCAGACCACCTTACCTGCCTCCGAGAAATCTGCATGCAGGTCAAGAAGCAACAGTTAGAACTGAGCATGGAGCAACTGACTGATTCAAAATTGGGAAAGGAGTACATCAAGGCTGCATATCATCACTCTGCTTATTTAACTTCTATGCAGAGTAAATAAGAAGCCCTATGCAAGGATTCCCCAGTGGCTCAGCTGGTAAAGAATCTGCCTGTAATGTGGGAGACCTGGGTTCGATCCCTGGATTAGGAAGATCCCCTGGAGCAGGGCACAGCAACCCACTCCAGTATTCTTGCCTGGAGAATCCCCATGGACAGAGGAGCCTGGCAGACCATAGTCTGTGGGGTCACAAGGAGTCAGACATGACTGAGTGACTAAGCACACGTGCAGAGTACATCATGCAAAATGCCAGACTGGATGAAGCTCAAGCTGTAATCAAGATTGCTGGGAGAAATATCAATAACCTCAGACAAACAGATGATACCACTCTAATGGCAGAAAGTGAAGAGGAACTAAAGAGCCTCTTGATGAACATAAAAGAAGAGAATGAAAAGGCTGCCCTGAAACTCAACATTCAAAAAACTAAAATCATGGCATCCAGTCCCATCACTTCATGGAAAGCAGAAGGGGAAAATATGGAAGCAGTGACAGATTTTCTTTTCTTGGGCTCCAAAATCACTGTGGATGGTGACTGCAGCCTTGAAATTAAAAATCGCTTGTTCCTTGAAAGGAAAGCTATGACAAACCTAGACAGCGTATTAAAAAGCAGAGACGTCACTTTGCCAACAAAGGTCTGTATACCAGTAATCATGTACAGATGTGAGAGCTGGACCCTGGAGAAGGCTGACACTGAAGAATTGATGCTTTTGGATTATGGTGCTGGAGAAGACTCTTGAGAGTCCCTTGGATAATAAGGAGATCAAACCAATCAATCAGTCCTAAAGGAAATCAACCCTGAATATTCACTGGAAGGACTGATGCTGAAGCTGAAGCTCCAATACTTCGGCCACCTAATGTGAAGAGCCCTGATGCTGGCAAAGACTGAATTCAGGAGGAGAAGGAGGCAGCAGATGATGAGATAAAGGTTAGATAGTTTCACCAACTCAATGGACATAAATTGTATCAAACTCCTGGAGATACTGCAGGACAGAGGAGCCTGGAGTGCTGCAATCCATGGTGTCTCAAAGAGTCAGACATGACTTAGCAACTGAACAATAACAACAGCTTTCTTGTAAATTCACTCACATTTGACTTTTCTGAGTCCCACAGAAATAAGAGAACAAATAATCAATCAATAAGTTTAATAAAGACTCCTCCAAACTCTTTAAGATAGAACTCTCTCCCTTTGTAAAAAAAAAAGAAGAAAAAAACCTGGCAGAGTGTTTCACAGAAATAGTGTACAGTAGAACATGCTTTGAAATTATCATTTCTTAATGATCATTATTATTTTTACTTCTAATTGCAAATTCCTCAAAGGATGTTTAATGTAAAATAAATTCAAGGCTATCAAGTGCCGTGGTGACTGACTCCATGATGAAGCAGAAGGGGAAATGAAGGCATGGCTGAGGGGAACATGAGGGACCAGGATAGGGTGTCATGGAGACAGAGGGTCAGGGCCACTGCCTGTGTCAGAATCAGGATGGGAGCTGGGGGTGGAGGCTGAGCACGTAACTGACATGAAGGATCTTCTCCTGAGCCTCAGATTCGCTGCACAGTGATCCCACCACAACTGAAGAATTGGGGGTGACAGGGAAGTGTGAATGCCACCTGTGCCAGGATAGGCAGTGAACAGAAACCCCTTCCCAGGGGATAGGAGCCCCAGTCTTGGGCTTACAATTGGGGTGAATAATGCTGGCTGGAAGAATTTGATCTTGCATTTCCCCAGACTAACTGGCAAGCAGATTTTCTTTCTTTATAATAATTTATCACTTACAAGACACCAGAGCTACACAGAGATCGTTGAATAATAGATGAAATTGTGCTGAACCACGTTTCTGCCCTAAGGAGTTTTCCATGTCGAGGAACCCGTGGAATCATGTCGAACAAGAAGAACGCAATCTTGCTGTCTCATCAAACATGACCGGTGGTATTCCCGGTGAGCGGGGAGGGAGGTGGGGACAGAGGCAGAGATGGGAGGTTCCCGTAGTGCAGAAGAGAGAAAACAGAGGAGCTCTACCTGCCATCCAGATACTGAAGGGAAGATGGAGCAGAGCCACCTGAGGGTGGGGGCTGAGCCCAGGGGCTCCAGTTAGGACCTCACCCTAAATGTAGCCCCACTGCCCAGAGCTGGGAACATCTCTGGGTCCATGCCGGTCACCAAAAATGCAAATAGTAGAGTCAAATCAGTTAGGTCAGTAGACTGACCCTGAGCAGCACTAATGAAATGAGACTTGGCTAGAGGGGGCAACTTGTGTTTAAGAGGGAGAAAGAAGGACGTAAACGGGAACCTGCTTCAGGGCCAGGGTGGGAGGCCCTGACGCCTGGCCAGAGGGTGGAATTTGGAGCCCATGTTCTCACAGGCATGTCTGGAACCTGTCTCATTCCCCCTCAGGGCTCCTCACACCCGAGTAGGCTGATGGCCCGCCCACCACCCCTGCTCCAAGTGTGTTTCAGCATTCAGAGCTCGGGAGATTGTCGGATGTGAAGGAAAGGAACAGTGTAGATTGAATGATACCCCAGGGGGGTTTATGGAACCGCAGTAATAATTTGTGCATCAGACACGTGAGCACCAAGTGGGACACACCTGGAGAAGAACGCCTCGAGCCACTTCTGCTCAGGTTCTGAGGCTGTGAGGGTCAGGGACATGTGTGATGTCACCTGACCAGTGACTTCAGTGCAGGCTGAGGATTCACCTCTGATTCTGACTCTACTAGGATGCTCCCTCCTCCAGATGCAGTTTTATTTCTCACACAAATCCCCCAGGGCTCCCTGGTCCCTGAGAAGGAGACCACCCATGCTGACCAGAGGGGTGCCCACTGCACACGGGGCTCCCACCCATGACCCTTCACCCCAGAAGTGGCCTCCAGAAAACCCTGGACCTCCACAGGGTCCCAGTGTCCCTGGGATGCCCAGCCATCGGACTTGGAATGAACGTCTTGGGTTCCCACTGGCCTGGAGTGGCCTGGGAAGCATTCATCTGTCCACAGCGCCATTTTCTAGAAGACTGAGTGCCCACAGGAGACCCTCCTGTATCTGCAAAGAGATGGGTTCTCAGTGGCATTTTGTGTGGGATGGCCTGCCCCCTCCTTCAGCAGTGACCACATCAAGGGTTCCCCCACCCCATCTGGCTACCCCCTGCTGTGTGGTTCCTTCCTGCATCTCCTAGGTCCTGCTGGGCCTGTGCCCACGTGTTGCTGGGATCCATATCCAGACCCACCATAGGGCTGACTGTTCATCCTCTCTGGGCCATCACTGGAGGCCGAGGCCCAGGGTCCAAGCATTTCTGTAGGGAGGGTGCACTGTATCCCAGGAACCTGCCGTACCAAATGGGATCAGAGGGGTCCTTGGGACTCTGGAGTTGGAAGTCACCATCTTCTTGAAATGACTCAGATTGGAGACTGCTGGGGAGCTTCCATGCCTGGTCAGCCCCAAATCCCGAGACGTGACAGGTCTTACCCAGGGAACAGAGATAGAAGAGCCCCAAGTCGTCAGGGTCAACTCTGAGCCTGAGTTCAGGGTAGGGACCCAAGAGAACCGCTTGTCGGAGCCTTGGAGTTGGGCAGGGGTCCCTCCTCAGAAAACCCCAAACCTGCTCTAATTGGAACTGCCGGCTGCAGAATCTGGTCCCTCACATCAAAGAAAGGCAGCACTCAGTGTGAAAATTTAGGGAAAAAGGCAAGTCCACAGCCTGACTGGTAGAGAACTGAGGGGTCCCCAGGGTCTTCTTTGTCTGGAAGCTTTAACAGATATGCATGGTTTCACACCTGCTGGGGATGTGGCCACAAATGGAGATGGGGCCTGAAATCTGCCCCGGCAAGGTCACTAGGCCTGGCAAGGTCACCATGCCCAGGCAAGGTCACCAGCCCCATGGACCAGTGCTTCTCAAATATTTCTGTTTTTCAAAATAAGCAAGAAAGTCATGTATTTAAAACAAAACCTAGCTTTTCTGTTCTCTGGATGAACGTGTGAGCAGTCTCTTCTCTTGACAGAGGGACCTTTGAGGGTCAGAGGAGCTCGATTCACCCTCAGAAGTCTACACCAGAAATCACTCATTTCTTTGAGGTCAAAACCTTGCCTATAGGAAAACCAATTTTATAGCCAGATGATGTATAAACAAGAAAGGAGAGGAGAATCCTTGGTGGAGAAATGAGTATATGAGTAGTTATGATCATCCTAACCAAAATTTAAGAGAAAATCTTTTGAGTGCCAGAAGACAGAAAACCTGCAATTCCCTGGTGTAATTGAGTATACTTTTACAGACTTTATTTCTGTTTTGGCAATTAATTCTTCCATAATGGAGATACGCTAGTTAATTTAAGTCATAATTAAAAACAAACCTAGCTTATATATTGATTTCATTACATTGTATTTCATTTCTGTTTATCGTTTCACATTTTAACAAGTTAATAAAGGAGCCATTTTATGTATTCCTTTAAACCACTTACAAACCCCAAGTACGTTTTGAATAGAAATGGAATTTGTGTGGCACATTTTTTTTTCTCTTCTATAATAATGACGGTGTTGTTTAAGTGACATTGAATAATCAAGGGGAAACCAGGAATCCAATATTTGTTCTGAAGGAATTCTGTTCTCCTGGTTTTCCAGGGAAAATGGGTTCCCATTTGCACTTGAAAGATGATGGTCGGGGAGAGGGGGAGGTTTCTGTTCTATCTGATGAGGACAATGAGTGGATTAATCCCTTGGGACCAGGTGGTTACCTGGGAAGGTAAAGGCAGGAGCAGGGGCCTGTTTTAGACATTTTCTAAGTGTCCACCCCTGTTGATCTTCACACATGAAAGACCTCACTGCTTTCTGCCGTTCCCTCCTGTCCTACCCACTGGTTGAGTGTCTTACGTCCAGGACTCGGTGGCCCTCAAACCACATGGCCAAGCCCACTTCCCGTGGTCATCCAGCCTCCCATCCATCACCTGGGCTGGGCTCCTGGCTAGATCTCTATAGATGTAGAAATACACATACATTTTATGTATAGATAGATATATATATATATACACATACACGGACATTTAGTCCTCAGAGAGATAACCCCTCGAGGTGGTGCCATTAAATACTCAGGAGCCACCCCCGTGTGCTGTCGTTCCTGCTGTTCCCTTTTACAGACTCGCCCTGAGGTTCCTAACCCACCCAAGGTCACAGCCTCAAGGTGAGGCAGGGCCTCCTGCTCTCAGAAGAAGTAGCTGCCGTCCCTCTGGAATAAATGGCAAAGCTGGGAATGTAGGCGTATTGGGTGAGTCTGTAAAACTGCTCTAAAAAATAAAACCTTTTTAAAAAAGAAGACTTATGATATGGTTCCTCATTCCAAAAAGGAAGACCAGTGAAAGCTCACTATCTAGAACCAGGTACACCCGCTAGTTTGGAGACTAGGCAGTCAGACTGCGTCGCCCTTAAGAAATGACTCGTTGTGAGTCTCAACTGCCAAACCGAATCCTCTGAGAGTGGAGACGGTCGGTGCTTTATGAGCTGGGCCCACGGGGCTCAGCTGGGGATGGGAGAGGTTCTGGAGGAGGTGGCTGCCTGGACAGGGCTCCACGCTCGGGGAGAAGAGCTGGTCACATGGACCCACACGGCCAGCCGGTGCACCAGCTTGGGGAGCTTGGCAACTGGGAGCCGAGGGCACGGCATGGAGACACCGGATGATGAGGGTAGGGTCTGGTGGGGGTCAAGGCATCCTCCTCCTGCTGGTACTCTTTCCTGGGTGGTAAACTGGACATTCAGGTGACCTGCACCCCATTTTGTGCTCCGTGAAACCTTCCTCTCCATAAAGATGCAGGATCCCCTTTGTGCCTGTGACAGTATCATGTGTGACTGGGCACACAGGCGACCTAGCATGCCCTTCACTGCTGATCAGCAAGCTCTCTGATGGAACCAACAGGCTTCTCCTTACAAGTGTATTAACTTCGAGTTACGTGTGTCCTGTAATTCCCCCATTTTCATCTTTCTTTAATAAAATCCAGAAATTACATGAATCAGCTGTAAGAACAAGGGCGTGGCCAGACTGGACCAGCCGTCATCTGAGAACACTGAGGTCTGCTGCGTGGAATCCCCTGGGCCGCAGCCCACCGGTCACTCGGGGAAGCACGAGTCTCGGTGCAGTTCGTAGTGGGTGGGGCTCACCCTGGGGGCTGTGAGGAGTGGGTGGGCCCCTGGGCCTAGACTGTCTGCTGGCCCCATGCGTGGGTGATGACCCCGGGCTGGGGGGACGGGCCTGCCTGTGGCCTCTGCTCCAAGTGCTCTTCCTAGTGCCGTTTCCTGAGCAGCATCATGGACCCCAAAGTAAGAGCTTTGGGGTCCTGGGCTGACGCCCTTACAACCCAGAGGTGGTCAGGGGACCTGAGTGCTTACCAGTGGCTAGATAGCTGAGCGCCCCCCGCCTGCCAGCCATGAGGGCACAGTGCTGGGCATTCACCGCCTCCCCCGTCTCAGGGGTGGTAGAGATGCCCCCAGCCCCATGGCCACCGTGTCCCAGACTCAGGGGAAGGACCTCCCCCAGCACCAGGGGGCAGCAGGGAGCCTCGTGTGTGACCTGGGACATGGTTCCCCGAGCGCCACATCCCCAAGACCTGACGTGAGGACAGGCCTCAGCCAGATGGCCTCTGAAGTCGCAGGGCCGTGTGAGGCCGTGAAGGATACCCAGCATGTCCCAGCCTGCCTGGGGTCACCCATAAGCCCTACAGTGCCCTGCTCTGTGCACACACATCCCATCCCTAGTTGGCCCCCCAGGGCCCCTGAAAGAGCCTGGTCTCCCTAAGACCCCAGCACGGGTGTTTCCAGGGAGGCAGGCAGGGCGCCTCCGACACCGCTGACCCTGGAGGACAGTGCCCCCACCCGTGGGGGCACAGGTGGCTCCTCCAGGAGCAGACGGAGGTGCCTGCCCCTCCTCTGCATGGAGTGCCCCGGGGAGCCGGGCGTCCAAAGTGCCTGGACCCCCAACAGGAACAGCCGCGGAGCTTTGGGCCCCACCACCACCTGGCCGGGGACACTGCAGATGTAGGAGGCGAAGGACTACCGGGAGACACTGGCACTGCAGACGGGCTCTCGGACCAGCGGGGCCCCAAGCGCTCTGTCCCATTGCTCACTGCTCTGGTGTCTTCGGGGCCCCGTTTCCCCGTGGTCACAGCCCAGGCCCTGGCACAGCGGAGTCGTCATTTCTCCCACCCGGAGGAGTGGCTGGTCATGTAACGACAGACTCACACCTCTGCCTTTTAATGAGCCGGGCAGCCTGGCCATCGATTTACAGCAGCTTCTTAAGCAGGCAGGGGAATGTATGAATTTTAATTCTTTTTAGGAAACAAAACAGCAGAATTGCTCTGCTCGTAAAATCCAGACCCAGGCAAACTGCTTCATGAGGGGTGAATTAATTAGCTCTACTTATTAAGGTTTTACTGTTATTGATTCATCCTGCTCTATCAATAATCTTAATTCACCCATAGAACCAATTCAGTTTAATAACTTGTGAAGGGAAGTCGGGAAACTGAGGGCCCTGTTAGAATAGGACAGCCTGAAGTTTCTCATTTCAGGACTGCATGTCTGTCTGTCCATACCACCCCGGGTGTCCTACACCCTAGAAAACACCCCCACATCCCTCTTACCCGCCCTGCTCCCTGCTGCTTCATGGCAGGTCATGGAACAGCTTGTGACAAGCTGACCCGTGTGCCCACTAAATTCCCACGTGGGAGCCCCACCCCCAGGATCCCAGAAGGTGATGGCAGATAGAGATGGGACTTAAGGAGGTGATGGAGGCGATGAAGATGAAATGAGGTCACAGGTGGGCCCTGATCCCACAGGACTGGGGTCCTTATAAGAAGAGGAGATGGGGACACCAGGAGAAGACGGCCAACTACACCCAATGGAGGGGCCAGCCCTGCCCACACCTAACTGCCCGTCCGCACCCACAGCCACCCCAAGCTACCTACCCTCCCCTCACTCCAGGCCAGGACGTCCCCCTCCCCCCAGACCCGCAGTCCCTCCCTTGAACCCCACGGTCCACACCCGCCTCCCTGGACATGTCTGGGCTTCTGACCAACATGGCTGCGTGTTACTTCTCAGGCCTTGCTGGGCGTTCAGTTTCTTTGCACGGACAGTCCTGCCTCCCTGAGCAGTAAGCCCAGATGTCCTCCGGGGCCCAGGTGAGCCTCCCACGGCTCCCTTCCTGTCTTGAGTGGCAGGTGGGCCTGGTGTGCCAGGTGCTTGGTCCTTAGCATTTGAAGTTTGAACAAAGCTGCATTGAGCTGCCAGCCTTCTCAGCACATTTCTGACCAACATTTGACCCTCGAGGACACCATCTTCCCCAACCCAGCCCCCTCTGAAAGCCAGACCCTCCCAGGACAGGCCATGCGGAGCCTGTGCCCAGGGAGGCAGGCAGGCTCAGTGTGCAGGCCTCTGACCTCCTCCCACTACCCCCAGACCCCTGCCTAGGGTTCCAGGATCCAGTGGCCTCCACCGCAGTCAGGACCTAGGTTTTGCTCAGTTAGGTCTCCTCCCCTTAAGTACAGACAGAAAAGGCAGCGGGGATCCCACCTCCCGGCTGCCACACACTATGGACCCACGTCAAGGCCCTGCCATCACGAGGGAGGAGGCAGGGGCTCAGAGCGGGGATGTCCACACCCGGGGGTGGGGACCAGAGGGGTCCTGAGCCCCCAGAACAGTGCAGGGAGGAGGGGAGGAGCCATTCCCAAGCCCATCTCCGCGGCTTCTCAGTCAACATGCTCGAGCCCCCGGCGCACACACACCACCACACCCTGAGAGTCCTCAGTGGGAGCACTACTCACATCCGGCTATTCCTCTCTGGATGGAAGGGGTGGTTGCTCTGGTTCATTCCCTGAACTCACAGAGGGAGAAAACCAGAGAAAGCGAACCTGACAGATAAATAATGGTTTTGTGAGCAAGCACATTGTACATATTTCCATGAAACTGCAAAGAAAAATTGTGGTGCAGGCTTTAAAAAAATAAGAGCAGATCAAAAGTCTCATGTCCAAAAGAACTCCCTTAGTTCAGTAACAGTTCATGCAACTCTCTGTGCTCCGAGGGTGCATGCGCTCTGCCTCCAGGGTGTGGGCAGGCATCCAAAGGCAGGAGAAGACACACAGACATGTGGGGGAAGAAACTGGGGACCTGTCTTTCCTGTTTAACATACCTTAATCGGGGGCACATTTGAAGTTGTTTATAGAAAGGGTTTTTTTTTTTTTCACAATATTCAATACTGATTTACTGGAATAAAGAAATGAGATTAATTTGAACATGCTGCTGCTGCTAAGTCACTTCTGTCGTGTCTGACTCTGTGCAACCCCATAGATGGCAGCCCACCAGGCTCCCCTGTCCCTGGGATTCTCCAGGCAAGAGTATTGGAGTGGGGTGCCATTGCTTTCTCCAATGCATGAAAGTGAAATGTGAAAGTGAAGTCGCTCAGTCGTGTCTGACTCTTAGCGACTCCATGGACTGCAGTCTGCCAGGCTCCTCCGTCCATGGGATTTTCCAGGCAAGAGTACTGTAGTGGGGTGCCATTGCCTTTTCCTAATTTGAGCATAGTGTCTTATTAAACCAGCCTTGGTTTTGTGTTTTAAAGAAAAAAAAATGATATTCTTAGAAAACAATTTCTCTGTCTAGAGAAGTAGGTTCACAGACAATTCAGTCCTCGATTGATTGGAAGACCCAGTGAGTGGACGCTTCGAAGGTCCAAAAGCAGGCAGGTGCTGAGGGAAACACAAGTTTCCTGGGGCACCTCCAGATGGAGCTAAGAGTAAAAGTAGAAACTGAAGAATAGGCCGTGCGGGAGCTCAAGGAGACCTCGGCTGCTCATTCCGGGCACAGAGGCTGGGTGCCACCCCCGCCCCAGGAGCTGTGAGGCCTGGGCTCAGCCAGAGTGCGGCGGGGATGCCGGGCGCCCTGGGATGGGATGGGGGTCACTGCGATGGAGCCAGTCGGCTCGGGTCCCAGCTCCATGTCTCCTGCCTCCCGTCCTGTCTCTCCCCTTCTCTGTCCCTGTCTTTCCATCACCATCTCTGTCTCTCTCTGTCTCTCCCTTTCTCTGTCTTTCCCTCCCTCTCTCTGCATCTCTCTGTCTCTCCCCTCTCTCTGTGTCTCTCTGCCAGTCTCTGAATCTCTCTGTGTCTCTCTGCCTGTCTCTATCTCTGTCTCTCCCTCTCTCTACCTGTGTCTGTCCGTCTCTCTCTGTCTCTCTCCCTCTTTCTCTGTCTGTCTCTGTCTCTCCGTTTCTCCCTCTCTGTGTCTCTCTGCCTGTCTCTGCATCTGTCTGTCTCTCCCTCTTTCTCTGTCTCTCTGTCTCTGTCTCGCCGTTTCTCCCTCTCTGTGTCTCTGTGTCTCTCCTTCTCTCTGTGTCTCTGTGTCTCCCCTTCTCTCTGTGTCTCTCTCCGTCTCTTCCCCTCTCTGCCTGTCTCTATATCTCCCTGTGGCTCCCTCTCTCTGTCTCTCCTTCTCTCTCTGTCTCTGTCTCTCTCTCCCTCTGCCTCAGTCTCTCTCTCTGTCTCATCTTGTGTGTTAAGAGGCAAATGTGTCCAGGGTTCAAGGCCCATTGGGAGAAACAGTCCAGATGCAGCGGGCTGTGTCAGGAGTCTCAACAGGAGATTGGGTGGTTTCAGGTCAGACCACCACCTTCTGTGCAAGCACACGGAACTGTCAGCAGGTTTATCTTTCTCAGGACAGGACCCGTAGACTTCCTGTGATTGTCAAAGGCACTTAAGCCCAGCATCTACCATCACTGGAATTAATGACAGCGTGTAGCCCTTCACTTTGTAAAGCTCTTCAATTCCCCATGTCCGCCCTGAAGTCTAAACTGAAGAGAATTCTGATTTGAATTCTGTTCCTCTCACCCTGAGTTATATCTTCTTTTCTGAAAGGAGTGTTTTATATTTATGTATTGTGTCTGGTTTTCTTATTGCTTTTGAGTCAATCATAGCCACATCATTATATGTTCATAAAAATCACTTTAGCTACATTTTAGAATTTAAAAGAAAACAGTTTTTTTGGAAGCAATTTAAGACAAGAACAGATAGCAGTAGTGTAAATTAAGACTTTATCGTTAAAATGATTGTATATAGAGTATGCAGAGTGATTCTATATAGAATACGTAAAAGTAAAGAGTGTGCAACTTCAACTCTCTGTTTAGGATGCAAATTATCTCCAAAGTGGCCTTAGTTTTAAATAATAGTCAGAGCTGTGTTTCCTCCAGTTGAATTAGCCATATGCTGTCAAGAGTAAACATCACTGAGACACATGACGACCAGATACTACTGACGGGTGTGCTTTATTCTCATCTCCCCTAACTCCCGGCCCTGTATCCTCTATATCCCCCAGGATCTGACTCTCTCGCATTGAGCAGTGACCAAGGGGAGCAACCAGGACTTCACAAGACCTGGCCTCTAGGGCAGCAACTGGGGAAAGAAATCAGGATCCCTGCGGAAGCCAAGTGCAGAGGCACCAGGCGTGTAGATGTGCCAGTCCCCAGGAAACCAGGGAGCCGGTCCCCTAGGCACAGGGACCAAGGCTGAAGGCTCCACATGAAGGAAGCCAGTCTGACGCATAAGCAGCGAGAGACCCAGTGGCCCTGCACACAGGCCCAGGGCCCTTCTGGGCTTTCTCCAGACTAGTCTCAACCACGAGGAGAAACAACATCACAAAAGTATTGAGAGTCTTCAACTCCATCATTCTTGGACCAACCTGGGCAAAGAGGCTGGACTCCTGGCTTATCCTCGAGAGCAGTTAGACAGAGATGGAGATGCCGACGCTGGGGTCACGAGAACCAACACAGCAGCTGGTGTAAGAACAGGTGCTCTCACGGCCTGGGCCAGAACCTCCTTTTCTCCCAGGACAGGCAGGCCAGCCCGCATGCTCACCAAAACACACAGGTGGTTCCTTTAGCATCTCCCAGACAGTGTTTACCCCACTTTTCTTTAGAAGGATGACTGGGCAACAGACCAGGTCTGACATACTCTTTTAGAGCTGTGTGGCCCATCCACCGGTCATCCTGCCAGACCTGGGACAGCTGGGCTGCAGCCCGGGGTGGACACATGGTGGGGAGGCTGGGGAGTGGAGCAGGGTGAAGGCCAGGCCTGGGGTTCCGCTGGGTCAGGAGCCAGTGGGACTGGGGCGATTGCAGGGAATGGGGGTGGGGAGGCGTGCAGGTCACAGTGGGGAGGCTGGTGTGCAGGGTGCAAGGCACCCAGAGCCAGCAGATGTCTGGGTCCTTCTCTTCAGCTCCAGTTCCAACTGGGAAGATGGGTGTGGTGTCTCCCGACAGGTCCCCATCAGAGAACAAAGCCTCCATGGATTCACAGAGATGAGCACAGAGAGCTGGTTCTGTGGGCAAGGGAAGGGCTGGGAAGATGAAAGAAAACCAGGTGTGGCCAGAATCACAGAGGCCTGGGCTAGGACAGAGCGAGCAGGTGGGCACCCAGAGACCAGCCTGCCCTGAAGGACAGAGAGGGGAAGGCCGGCCAGAGGCAGGCCCTCCTGGGCACCCAGGGAGGTCATGGGCTTCAGGCCACCTCTGCTGTCATCCCTCTAGTTCCAGAGTTCTCCTGTCCTCAGGGAGCGTGGACCTCATCTGCAGATGAGCTGGGTATGCACGTGGGGACTGGGTGCTCACGCCTGTGATCATCAGTGCAGGGAAGGAGAAGCTGTGAGCTTTTCAGCCTGGCTCCAATGCCTTCTTTCTCTCTGACCCACTACATCTCCCTCTCAACACGTGTATTTTTAGGCCTCTAGACAGAAAGGACTGTGACTCCTCCAGGAATAACTTCTTTGAAATCAAACAGAAGGAACGAGGTGTTTCTGTGCAATGCAGACGCCTAGGGCCTATTAGCGCGTCCTTCCTTTTGATTTCCGTTTTCCTGGCAGGAACCACACTTCCTTCAAGGCTGGAATCACCTCTCTGATGAGGCGTGCTCTTCTCGCTTGCCGAGCCCGCCCTCCTGGGTCAGGCCAGAGGCCTCTCTCACTCCACTGACCCCGCGGAATCCAGCACTGGCGTGATCGAGGGCAGTTCTCAGAGGCGCCGGAGCCAGCGGAGTTTGAACCGAATCCAAAATGCATGTGCCGTGCAGCTTGGGAAAACGCAGCAATTAAAAGCAGCTAAAACTAAGCAATTTATGACTTACAGATGTCAATTTATGACAGAAATCACTGCATATATTGTACCAGCAAAGTGACATTTATTTGGTAATTAATGATTAAAACAGTAATTTCCCAACATTAACAGCCACCTGGTGTCTGGTGGCGGTGAGAGAAGCTTGCCAGGGCTGGGCTGTCTCCTCGTGGTGGTGGGAGTGTCCCCACCCCGGACCCTGTGCCCCAGCCAGCTGCCCCATCTCAGCCCAGAACCTTCCAGATACAATGGGCACAGCCTGTGAGGCTGGTGTACAGTTTCTGCCTCAAAACATCTTACAAGCATTTGCTGAATGAGTGACCACATCAATGAATTAATTAATAGTTTGATTCCATAGGAAACAAAAAAACAAAGCAGACAGGAAATGTAGAAGTACCTGTGGAGACCTGGGGGTCCCCTCCCCATTTCCCTGGGCCAGGCCTGGCTGGTTCCACCCAAGCTGGCACCCTAGTGAGTCTGAACGTCTGTCCTCCTTCCTCATAGATTTAGTTGTCAGTGTAAGAAAGATGTCCTCTGACCCTTCCCGGTAGGGCCCTGACCCAGTGCAGAGCAGACCACCCACTGCTCCCTGCACTCGTTGCTGCCCAGCCCGGAGGTCACATGGGGTGCACAGGTGACATGCAGGTCTGCCTCCCCTGCTCTCAGAGTGCACCCTGGATGTGCTGCTGTGTCACAGTGACGGGTCCCACTGCTCAGAGAGGGCGAACGCAGGCAACGGGCTGCACAGCCACACCAGGAGGTCCCCAGCATTCTGGTGATGAAGGACCACATGAGGGCTGGGGCAGAAGCCAACCACACTCGGCCTCCCTCAGGGTGCTTGACATTGTTTGCTCAGGCCCCCTAGCCAAGACTAGGGTCTGCTCCGCTGTCCACTCTCCATTTTGCAGTGGGGCTTTTACACCACGTCCACTGACCCAGGGCAGCGCTGGGCACAGTCTGGTGGTTTAAGTAGCAGGTGTTCATCACTGCCCAGTCCTGGAGACTGGATGTCCAATATCCAGGGTGGGCAGGCTGGCTCCTCCCAAGCCCTCTCTCCTGGGCATGGACACCACCTTCTCCTGTGTCCTCTTGTGGTCATCCCTCTGTGTGCATCTGTGTCCTCACCTCCTTTCTTATAAGGACCCCAGTCACATGGGATCAGGAGCCCCCACATGACATCATGATTCCTTTATCCCCTCCATAAAGGCCTATCTCCAAATGCAGTCACCTCTGGGGTCCTAGGGTCAGGACTTCACATGTGAATTTGAGGAGCATAACTCAAGCCACAGCACAGCACTCTTCTACCATTTTCATACTTTAAAAGTACATGATGTCCAGGTAGAAGGCTGTGCTGGGGGTCCTAGCTCTGCTACCTTCTAGCCTCATTCTTTCCAGGGGAGGGAGCCTGAGGTCTGGGCTTTCCCCTCTGTGGAGTCAGGGTAACTGCCACATGCTCCCCAAAGTCTCCACCACCTCTGTGGGCTCTGCAACCTCCTCCTACAATCAAGTCACTTAACCCCAAAGCCACTAGATGGACTGGTGCCTCCAGGTCTCTGGGAAGCAGGGTGTGTCACCCACATGAGCCACTCAGCTTTAACCAGCCAGAAAGCTGACGTCCCTTCCACAGGTTTTAGCAGCAAAAATGTCCTCCACATTTTTCTTGGTTTTCAAAGACATGTGGTGCTGCCGAGGCTTCGGAGCCAGATAAATTAGTACAGTGGCCTCGAAAAACGGAGCTTTCCTAGATAACTGCTGGTGCTCTCTGTCACAAGCCAAGGAACAGGAAGTCATCTCTGCAGTTCTTTGAGGTCAGCACTTCCAGGAAATTCAGGGAGAACAAAGCAACCAAGACGGGGGCGTGGAGACTTGCTCAGAGACAGGAGAGAGGAAAACAAATCCAGTGCCTTGGCGTGTTCTCTCAGTGTAGCCCAGCTCGCAGACAGAGCTCACGGAGAACAGGATGGCACAGCCAAGGCCGTGGTTGCCCGGGACACCTTGGACAACGCCCGGCCGCTTGCCGGGCTGCAGGGTGCGCTGTCCAGGGTGCTGACGCTAGGCTTCCTCAGACAGGACAGCACGCTCTGCCCTGTCCAGAATCACATTGGCAATGTGGCCGGCGTGGCCCACATCTTAGCTGCACATCCCGCTCTTATGGAGCCCCTGGGGCGTGCTGAGCGGGGACAGTGGGATCTGCCTTGATCCAACCCCCACCCCCTGCAGGCCTGCTCCACTGTCCACACAGAAAGCAGCCCCTCAGCATGAACTCTGTGTGCTTTCAAGTCTTGCTTTCAACAGCAGCTATGCGTGGGTTCTCAGAAACACTGAGAAGCCCCTTTTTGCAAGATAGAAGTTCCTAAAATAGAGACAAAGTCCACTAGGATGGGACCAGCTTGATCTCTGTGACCCAAGCCCCCCTCTGCATAGAAGCCATGGCTGCACACCCTCCAGGCTCAGAAGTTATCGGCCCTCTTCCTACAGGAAGGGGGAGGGGGGTGCGGTGGTGAATACAAGCACCCGTCACCCAGAGCATCAGGCACGGGTGTTTCACCACATCATTTGTCAGGGGTGCTTCCCGTTTCAAAGGCTCCCTTCATCCGTTGAAGAATGAAGTCAGTGACAATTTATCTTCCTTCGGATGCAAACATTTCTTTTGCCGTGAGAATCCGCTCATCTGCAGAGGCTCTACAGGAGATGCAAATAGTTCCAAAACAATAAATGCAACTAGGACGGCATTGTCGGTACTGTGATGTCTAAATTGTCCTCCCATTAAGTCTGAGAGGTTCGTGAGAGCTTTAATTGATCTCTTTTTAGATACAATGAGCTATCGAAAATGGAATACTGAATAGCAGGCTTTTTGTCTGCAAGTCGCACGGGGAGGAGGAGCTATTTTAAACCGTGCTCCCAGCACACTAATCACACCAGGCCCCAGGATCCATCCACCTCGTAGATGCCCTCCTTGGGGCCCCTCTTCCAGGTCTTGAAGGACCTGGCATGGCTGGTGGGGGTGGGGAAAGGAGGGCAGAGGACCTTGGGCATCAGCTCTTCAGGGTCCTGTACCTGACTCATGTTTCTGGGGCTAAGAATGTGATGGGGCTGGGGGACATTCCTTCCTGTGCACCCACCTGCACCACCAGCCAAACGGGGCAAGACTGCAGTCTCCATGCAGCCTCGTCTCCACGGCCTCAACTATCCAGAACCAAGCGCCAGCCTTGGAAACCTGTGGGCCTGGATGCCAGGTCTAAACCATGTCTGGGTCGGGCCCTGCCTCCTAAGATGTACAGGGAGAATCTTGTCCAGTGGAACATTCTGCAAGGAGTCTCAGAGGAGGTTTCCTGGAGGTCCCAGTGGCATAAACTGGTTTACTGACTGTACATTTCTGCCTATGTTGACTCCAGAGAAATCCTCTCTCCCCGAGGACATCCTTGGACATCCCCTCCCAAGTAGGGCCTGTGGACCTGCCCTCAGGACAGGAGAACAGAGGCCACCAGGGATGAGGAACAGAATACACATTCCTCTTCTCGTTGTTGAGAACAGGGGCCTGGATCCAGTTCTCAGCTGAAAAGGACTCTGAGCTGCCACTGTTGAGATAACATCCCACTGTCTGCTCCACCTCTAATTATCAGTCTGCCTTCCAGGTGAAATGGTGCTATTCAATTATTGTTTTTTGTTCACATGTCAGCCACAAAAAAAAAAAAAAAAAAAAAAAAAAATCACTGCTTTCAAACCAGCTAAAAGAACAGAAATTCTGCAAATTGCTTTCTCAACCTAGTTACTTCAGACCTAATACCTCTCTGCAGAGTGTCAAAAATTGTATAATGCTATGTTGCCTGCAAATCGTGCTTAATGTGGCTGTTTCAATGATTTGTTGTACATTATGTAATTTTATTGAAATGATTTCTTTTGTCACCACTTTGTATGTGGCTCATTCTGACACTTCCCACTCGTCACATAAAATACACATTTGATCCCAGCCCTGTAAATAATCACAGGATTGTCGCCAGGGCTGAGTGGCTTCATACTCCCTAGTGAGGCGAGGCTGGAGCCAGTTCCCAGGTCAGAAGTGGGGTCACGGCAGGACCCACAATCTGCGGCCTCACCATGTCCACCCCCCTCTCAGTTTTGCCTTTCTCTCATTTTCAGAGAAAAGGGGCCAGTTCTCTGAGAGTCATCCTGGAGACTCACACCCTGGCCTTGGGGCAGCTGGACCTGATGTCCTGCAAAGCGGAGGCTGGACGGGGCAGGGCAGTATGAGGCTGCTGGTCAGCGAGCGTGTCCCATGAGGGCCACCCCTTTTCTGTGGCCCCTGGAAGGACTGGCTCAGAAGGCAGAGGCCTGTCCGGCCCAGGTCTTGCTGCCACGTAAGGGGTGGTCCCTCCAAGCAGGTGTGTGTGACCCTGAGAGTCTGATCAGCCGGCAGAGGGGGCTCTGCTGGCCAGGCACCCTGAGCCCGGAGGATTCCCTCGGCCCACTCCCAGTTCCCATGTCCATGGCCTGGCCAGCAGTGCATCCCCAGGTCCTCTTGGTGGTGCCTGCATTTCTAGGATAAAGCTCCCAGCACGTCCTCACTGCCCTCAGCTGTTCTCTTCTCCCCTGACCCCTAAGGGAGCGTTTGATAAGCATTTGTCATTTCTTTCTGGGCCTCTCTTCTGCTCCCAGGCACATCTCTCCGTGTCCGCACCTGAGAGAGGAGCGGAGGGCTCTCTGCAGTCTCTTTAGAAGGAACTGGTCCCATCCTGGAGGCTCCACCCTCAGGACCTCATCACCTCCCAGAAGTAGCAGAAGCCCCGCTCCTGACACCATCATCTGAATTCGGGGCTGCCGTTCAGCCAGCAGCCCCCCGCAGGCCTTGTGCTCTCAGGTCTCCTGCAAGTCTGTTTTCTTCCTGCTCTTAGAGGCCAGGATTCTAGATCGTCCTGGAATCCGAGGGAGAAGGGGCACTTGCTTCCAGTGGGGTCAGGAGACTAGAGGCCTTGGTGGGAGGTGTGTGTCCACTGCAGGAGGCCTGGACCTGCGGCCATGGCCCCACACTGGCCTCCTCCCGTGGGACAGAGCAGGGCTTGTGGGGCCGGAGCTAGAGACGAGGAGACTATGGATGCACCATCCACCCAGTGTGGAGGGACGTAGCAGCTCATTGGGAGGCGCAGGTGAGCAGTGCCCAGGCAGCTCAGAACCCGGGAGCTGCAGTGACAGCGTGAGCGATGCTGACAGGTTCCCCTCAAAGGGAAGCAGGTGTCAGGAGGGAGATGAAACATGCCTCCCTGTCACCTCGCACGGAACAAATGGACGGTGGGGCCTGGCCCCCAGAGGCACAGCCGTCTGGGGAGAAACGGGAGAGTCGAGTCTGAGGTTATAAATCACCATAATTTGTTACAATTTCCAAAGACAAATATGACAGGGTGGAATTACTTTGCAGGGCTGAGGCAGTCATTTGCAGGAGCCATAAAGTGCCGTATAAATCTGAGGATGAGATACATTTAATCTGAGGAAACCGTGCGGCATCAGCTCCGTCTGTCCTGTTTACCAGGAGCTCGGGTGCACCGATGCTGTGGGGTCTCGTCTCTCTCGAGGCAGGCAGGCGAGGTTCACGGGGCCAGGAGAGAGGCTACTGGGTGCCCGGCACCTGCTCAGGACAGGATGGGACGGAAAAGCCAGCGGGGGTCCTTTCTGTCTCCTGCGTCCCCCAGGACAGCGATGCCGCAGGGCCCCTGGAGCCTGGACAGACGGGGCGGAAAGAGGTGCCTGGGAATCCCTGAGCATGCCGGCCCAGGGTGGGGATAGGCAACGGCTTTTAGCCACTTCACTTCTGCTGTGTCAGGGGCCGTGTGCATGAGGACGGGGTGGGGGGGCCTCTGGGTGAGGGGCAAGCTGTGCGGGCCCTCCTGCGAACGGAGAAGGCATGTCTGCCTGGACACGGTTTCAGAAGTGCCGAAGAGTGAAGGGAGGCAGATAGGTGTGCGTGGCAGCTTCCAGCCGCAGGGCTTGTGGGAGGAGCCGTGGAGGAGCCGTGGAGGAGCCGTGGGCAGCATCTCTGTGTTCATGCGATACCCTGTTGGCATCTCCTGGGGCGTCTAAGTTCTCCACAGGAGCCCAGGACTCCAAAGATAGAAGTGGGCCATCCCAGGGGTCCTCACTGCCTCACCCGGGGTCCCCCCGCCACCCCACCTGAAGAACCACATCCCCAGGGAGGTCTGGACTCTGAACATCCACTGAGTTCCCTTCGGGGCACCCCAAATGTGGTCCAGCCCCACGTGTCTGCCCATGGCCTGAGGGCTCAGGGGCCCAGGGACCCCCCTGAGTTCACCACTGACCAAGTTGAAGGGCCAGGGGACTTGCCCACAGCCTGCACAAGGGCACCCTTGGCTGAACCACCAGGCATCAGCATTGAGGGCTTTATAATCAAATGCCCAAGTGAGAAAGACACTGGAGGTGTAGCAAGGCTGCCAGGGCCCCTGAGGGCTCGCGGAGAGCTGGACCCACTTGTGTCCTGCTGCCTGACCTGTAGATGCGTGATGTCACCTGCACTGGAACACAGATCCCCAGACAGGTAAAGCACGACTTCTGGAAGTGTCTGTGAGGGTGTTTCCCAGTGAGATTCACATTTGCGTCAGAAGACTGAGTAAGCAGATTGCCCTCCCAGAGTGGTGGGCCTCATCCCATCAGGTGAAGGCCTGAATAGAACAAGAGAAAGTTCTTTTCTCAGCCTGTGAGCTGGCTCGTTGGTCTCCTCCTGCCTTCAGATGAGATTCAGATGGGACAATGAGGGTGAAGAACTACTCTCTGATATTTGTTTTGCTAGTTTCTTAAAAGATAAAAAAAAAAAAAAGACAGTACAGAGAATCCGAGATTGACATAGTATCTCAGAGGAGAAAACAGAACATCCACATCACACTCGAAGGATGATTTGTCTTCAGGGTAAGAGACACTGCTGATCAAGAAAATGCCCGCAGAAAGCAGACGGCGCAAACAGTAATAATTAACTCTTTGGGGACAGTGCACAGGGATGTTTTGCTCTGATTCAAATTGCAGGCGTAGATGTATTTGATGTCAGTTTGCAGCCAGAGATGCTTGTGATGGTTTCTGAAAACAGCGGAAAAGACAGAGAGCTGGCAGGAATTTAAAGTGATGTGGGAAATCAGGCATGGAATTCTTTCATCCCTTTTTTAGGAAGAAAACTTGGGTTTAAAATATGTAGTTACTGCTTGGCTAGAACAATGATCAGCTGGTGAAGTTACCACATTAGTGAATAAACTGCTCGCTGAGACACCATCAGGCTGGGGTCGGAGACCGGTGGTCTGTTTGGGGCTGAACATGGACTTTGAATCTAGGAACCGTCAACAGTCCGAGACCCAGAAGTGGTCAGGTGTCTCCCACAGGGTCTGGTACACCTTTCATGGTAGAGTCCCTGGGAGGAAGCACATGGGCCCCAAGGCCCTTGTTATCTTTGATCTGTGAGGTCCGATTTGTTAAATGACTTCTGATCTGCTGAGAAGACAAAGCCTGTCAGCTGATTCCTTCATCCAAGGACCCCTAACCGTGCCCTGCCTGTGTGGAGCTCTGTGCCAGCCCTGAGGGCTGTGGTGAGCGGGCCGCAGTCTAGCCTAGATCTGCTTACCATGGGAAGGCCACTGAGAAAGTCTCTAATTCGGGGACCTGGCCCCAATCCCGACTCCACGGACCTCTGAAGCATCAACAGAACTGTTTCCCCCAAGCTGTCAGGGCCTCTTTCCACCTTTTTTTTACTGGAGTGTAGTTGTTTCACAATGTGTTAGTTTCAGCAAATTGAGTCAGTTACATGTATACATCTATCCCATTTTCATGGACAGGAAATCTAAAAAGGCCTCTATTTTGACTACAGAGGGAGTGCATCCCTTGACCACAGAAGGACCTGCCTCACCCAGAGGGCATGAGAACCTGATTGTGACTGATGAAGGCAGGGTCAGAAACCCTGGGGTGGTAGAGGGGTGCTGATGGGGGAGGGGACAGAAAACTCAGGGTGGTAGAGTGGTGCAGAACCAGGCCCCCAGGCCTTCCTCCAGGCCCAGACAAATTACCAAGTCTGTGTCACCATTTACCAACCTAGGAAACCTCGTAGAATTATCTTGCACAACCTGTGAAATAATTTAGCATATGTGTAAGTCTTAACTCAGTGCTTGATATGCAGCAAGGACTCAATAGATGATTGTTCACAGATGGGGTGTGATATGTAAAGAAGACTGAAGCGTGGCCAGGCGCTGTGAAGATAGAGGACTGGTGGTCTGAAAGGACCATAAATGGAGCTGCATCGTTTGAAGTGGGTTGAAAAGTCTGCACAGGCCAACAGCCGTAAGAATGAGTGGATGTGGACTTACTCAGATGGAGGCGGGAGTGGGTGCAGGTAGAAGGCCGCCCACTCTGATCCTGGCAGGAGGCTGTGTGTGCAGCTCTGTTATTCACGGCCGCCTTGGGAAGAACAGGGCCCATAAAGCGTGGGGCTGTTATTGATGGTGGCGTGATTATATGTCTCTTACTGCACAGATATATCAGCCTGGCACTTCTTCACTTACTCCAGGAGTTTTATAAGGTACAGTTCAATGGCATTCTTGCTTAGTGAGTAATTTTAATTTGTGCATCCAGAGTGATAGATTTTTGAATGTTAGCGACAGCGAAGACCCATCACTCCTCCTCCCCAGCCCCTGCTCCGCGGCGGCAGGATCACCCTCTCCGCTTTGTCATCCATCTGATGTCCTCGCCCATATGGCTCCAAACGTCTCAGCTGCCAGGCTGTCCTACTCCTCCAGTAGACACGTGATCAAACGGAGGGGAAATTATCCTAATATCTCATTCCATTTCAGCAAATCAGATAGCATCACATGTTACATCTTTAATCTGTAAGCATCCTGTACATATATTGATGGGCTCTATTATGAGTGATCTTCACAACAGGAATGGAAGCCTTCCTGCCAGCTATGGGAAAGGGTTAGTTTTTATTGATTATTATTTCACTTGCCTGATTGACTGAAAATGAAAAGCAATGATGAAGAAATTTTTAAATACCCAGAAACTAGGTTGCTGCTTCCTGTACTCTGGGATCTTTATTTATCTATGATATCTTCAGTGGAATCACCACCTCCGGTCCTGTGAAAGCAAACGCTTTGTCCTACGGTGTCGACGAGTGTTCTGTGATGCCCCTCTTACAAGGAGGAACCAAGGTGCTGCTAACACAGTACCAACATACATGACATTGACGACTTTACGGAGTTCACTTACAGTTGCTCAATAAATAGTTTGGGGATATTCAAAGCTCGTTCATCATTGATTTTCGTTTTCAAATACACAAAGATAATCAGAAATATGATTAGCCAGTTTCCTGAATTAAACAGTGGGCCAGTGACTCTTCTTCTGTGCTCATGGGGTTGATATCATCCCTAGATGCGAAGGTTCTAAAACCTGAATGGGGTCTGCTTGGGAAGTGACAGCTCTGTGCTAGGGACCCGTTCTCTGTATTTCACATAATTGTCAACAAGCATAGATCCCAGCGCTCAGGGAGCTTCTCACCCAGGACTCACTCTCAGGGCCTCACCTCCCCTCTGTGCCCTTGCACAGCTCAGGGCATCCTCTCCCCATGCAGCCCAGGCCGCCCCCCAGGCCACCCTTCCCCTGGGCACACCCGGGCACTCTGCCAGCAGCCAAGCCCTCCCTCTCTACACTCAGCCCCCACAACTGAACTGGGGGAAGTCACCTCAAGCTGCTGGAGAGTTTGGTGGTGGTGGTGGTGGTGGTGGCGGTTTTGTCTGAAATACTTTGAATTGAAAGGCCCTCTATAGAGAAGAAGCATTGCAGTAAACTGTGCAAAGCAGAAATCTGAAGTGTTTCAGGAAAGTCAAAGAAGAACTGGGAGAAGGTTTTAGAGTAAAAAGAATTGGAGTAAGTAAAATCAGTGTTTCCAGATTGGAGGTCTTCTCTGCCAGATGCAATTATGAGATTTCTGAAGGAAAGGACAATGCCAGTGTTTGATCATTTTATTCTTCGTCTTTAATTATGACCATTTCAAATTTTAAGGATAATGAGTTCTATAACGATGGACCTGTTTGTATCTTGATATGCACACGTTACAAGTAGATCCTGGAATCCCTCCTTCCCCAGAAGTACCCAAGAGAAAGAAATTATTCAAGTCAGGGTGCAGCCTTCTCATAGCTATTAGCACATAAAGTGCTTCCTGAGGTGGTCCCCTGATGTGAAAGTCAGGATTTATCAAATCTCATCCTTATTGTGAAGTTATTATTATTTCATTACTAAAGCCCATCACTAAGGCAGGGGTGCTTACTTAAATTGGCAGTTAGCTATGAAGACAGAAGGGTGAAAAGAGATGGCACCATGTATTTGTGGACATAAATTACATTTAAATCTTGAGGCTCAAACATAGATTTGATTCGTCTCTTCTTTGTGTATTTCATATCAGCCAGACTGCAATTTCTGAGGCTAGAAATATTAAGTGTAGAGTTACAGACCTTCCCATTGCCTCTCTCATCCATAGCCCGTGATTCCCGGAACCCCAGAGCACATGCATACATCACGTGTGGACACCCACATGTGTGAGCTCACACAAGCATGATGACCCTGCCCAACCCCTCCCCTCCACTCCGTCCAAGCGATCACCCAGCTATACTGCTCTCTTAACCTAAGGCTAAGAGCAGGGATGCATCTTGCTGCAGCAAACACTCACAGAAATAGATTTCCATGAAAACAAAACAAAAAGGTAATAGAAAGAGGAAGTAGGAGATATTAAATTTTTCATTAGATCCACTGCTCCAAAGCTTTTAGGCTCTAGGCTCAGGCGCTCCGCTTTCTTGCTGACCTGTAATCCATTCTCATTCAAGGAACTGAAAACTCAGAATTGTGATGCCACTGGGTCTGAAAAGAATGCCAGAAAGACCAAGGAAATGGATGTGTGTTTGAGATGGGAAAAGAGGTGACTAAAGGACCCTGATCACTTGGGTTTTATTTTATATCTTTGCTGCAGAGTTTTAGGAATGAATGGCTATAATCTTCGTGGAGCTTGAATTTAGTGATTCCATGACTATGAAACCTCTATGGGCTTCAGTGCATAGGAATCAAAAGCCTAGACCTTGTGTTTGCTCGATGGCACTGAATACATCCATCGTCTCAGAGAATGTGTTGCACCTTAGATGCTCCCACAGAATTCTGTGCTGATGTGTCTACCATGTATCCACCTGTCATTTCACCTATCATCTCTCATGTATTTATCATCCATCTATCTCCACATTCCCCAGACATTGTCTGGAACATAATAAGTATGGAGCAAATGTTGAAAAGCTTCATAGAAATTAAGGAATAAAGGGATGGATGATGAGCAAACAAATAAATCAAACTGATGGGGATGGCACAGAAACCACTCGATACATGTGTTTAATACACTGCGTGGGTGTTTTCAAAAGAGGAGATTGACAGGAGAGCAGACTGGACATGGAAACGGGCTTCCTCATAGCGCAGGTGGTCAAGAATCCGCCTGCAGTGCAGGAGATCCTGGTTCCATTCCTGGGTCAGGAAGATCTGCTGGAGAAGGGATAGGCTACCCACTCTAGTATTCTCGGGCTTCCCTAGTGGTTCAGCTGGTAAAGAATCCGCCTGCAGTGCAGGAGATCCTGGTTCAATTCCTGGGTCAGGAAGATCCCCTGGAGAAGGGAAAGGCTACCCACTGCAGTGTTCTGGCCTGGAGAACTCCATGGACTGTATAGTCCATGGGGTCGCAAAGAGTCAGACATGACTAAGTGACTTTCACTTCCACCAGGCTGACGAGGTGACGAGACTGGGAAAGGGTGCATGAACTGAACTGAACCCAGAGCAAAGCACTTGTTCCTCTGGCCACTGGGATCGCTGGCTGTGTTGAGGGAGAAAGAGCCACTAATAACTGGGAACTACCGGCCAGAATAAAGTTACGGCATTAAGGAGGTAGAGAACCCTAAGCACCCTGGTCTGCTGGACTTGATGATGATGGAAATGCTGGACTTGTGCTGGCAGAGACAGGAGGGTGCTGTGAGGAGGCCCTGCCGAAGCCCAGCACAGAGCGGGTGAGGAGGGGACGTTCATGTGTACAGAGACCCCCCTCCTCCTTCGCCCGCTCTCAGCTGTGTGGCCCTAACCCCACTGAACACACTGGCACTGCATCCTCAAACCTAATGTTAGACATTAAGACTACGTCACCTTTTTGCTTACATATTAATACTTGAAATTTATTGTAGTTTAAAATGATACAATGTTATTCAACTTTTAAATTCTGTATCTAAGTGGATAGTCACTTATTATTAACTAAGTGGCTACCTGACCAAACACACTATAGAACTGCCATATAGAACCGTACCATCCCCTGTGAAGAAGCACAGATCTAAAGCCTAAGTCTATTAAAATTAATGATAAACCTGCTGACCTCCGACTCAGGCCTTAGCCCATCAGTTTGCAAACAGACGTGTTGGACGGGGTTCCTGTTGTTGAGGGGCTGGAGGCCCATCTTGGCCCAGTGCCAGCAGGGCCCAAAGTGCAGGAAGGTCAAGGTGGAAATATGCCTGAAAGGAGCGCTTAAGGGCTGTAAAACCAATAACCCTGTAACTCCCCCTCCAGTAAGAGCGTGGAGTCACCCACACTGTGGGGAAAAGCAGCACAAACGAGGCATCAAGTGAAGAGCAGCAAGGGGCAGAGGTCCAGAAGGAGACCCTGTGTCTCGGGCACACGCCGCCCCAAACACAGTCACTGTGCTCAGCAGTAAACCTGGGACGTTCCCCGGGGCAGCAGAAGGCCAGGGTTCAGGTGCACTCGTTCAGAAATGAACTGTGAGAGCATGAAAGAAGAGAAGCATGACTGCTAAGGAGAGGGCGATTGCTCTAGGTCTTCACCAGGAGGTAAGGAACCTGCTGTGGGAGGAGACACACACCAAGGAAGAAAAAGGGGCAGCAAGGTTCAAGAACAGGGGATTTCCATGAGTCGTGGGAAAACAGGACACTTTGAGCTTGAAAATCCGTGGGACCCCACATGAGCGAGGTGCAGTTCGCCCCACCTGTTGGTTCACAGGAAGGACTCCAGCTTCAGTAAGGCCCCTGCTAAGGGATCCACCACATCCAAGGTCACAGGTGCCCACATCCAGTCCCCTTGCCTATAAAATCTGAAGTCCTGGGGGAGAGGACCTGAGACTTTGTCTCTCAGATTCCTGCCAGACTGAGTGCCAGTCTGTCTGCATGGACTTCACTGCCACCAGCCAGACACACCAGAGATACAGGACACACTCTAAGGGCATCACAGCACCAGCAATTCGATGGTAATTGCCATTTGTAACCGCTCCAGGCAACTGTGTGGTTATTGCAAATCCCTTTGATTTTTCTCAACAACCATGTGAGACAGACATTTTTAACCGAGGATTATGCCTGAAAAACTCAGAACTACAGAGATTAGAAAATGATACCCAAGACGGTTCAGGTGATTAGCAGCCAAGTCAGGATTCGCTCCCGAGGCTGTTGGATTTCAGAACCTTCTTAATCGCTGCATCCTGGTTCCACCTGGGACATGGAAGTCCTGAGTGTGCAGCAGCGGGAGAGGGTAACACTCTTCACATAGGAAACATCTGCTGATTCTATGACGCACACAGTTTCCACGACTTCTGTGTAGTTTATAGCCATCAATCTGCAGGACACACTTGAGCACTTTTGGACAGAAATACCAAGCACCCACAGGTGTGTGCCAGTCTCTGCCACAATGGATTTTGAACCAACAAAGTCAAAATGAGGAAAGATGGTGGACGGCGACCAAGATGGGCTTGGTGGACCCTTCTGGAGCGTATGCTGCCAAACTGGGCACTTCAGTGTAGATCCTGGCCTTGTGTAATTCTCAGAAGCAGAAAAGGTTAAGGAACCATCTGAGAAGTTTACATCTTGGTGTCATATATGTGGTAAATACTTAAATGTTACTTGATATCTTCATCATGTAGGACATGGGAAATCCCTGAGAACACATCACCTGGGAAACGTGTGATGCCATCTTCCCTAAACTTTCTTCCTGTGGGGCATGACCCATATCCAGCAGAAATGAATGCAGGTGACATGAACTCAGGGGTTGCAGTCTAGCCACTCGGCAGAAACATTATTGCAGGTAACAGGCTCCGTCCTCCAAGCCAAAGCTGCAGCTGTTGGGGAAACTATGCCCTGTGGAGCTTACAGTCTGGTGATTCAGATGAAGGAACAAAGACGTGGTGACATTAAATGATGTCCTGATTGGCTAGCAGCAGAGCTAGCAGCAATCTTGTGATTCTCGAAAGTGTTCTCGTTGTTATTCTCTGTCACTGTGGTTGGGGCTCCCTGGACCCACGGCTCCTGGGCAAGCTGCTGGGAAGGCTGTGTGCATTTCAGGATGGTTGCTCATCAGGGACCCAGGTAGCCTACGGTGTTAGCAAGGTCAGTAGGTGAATGTAGGTAGAAGGTAGGTCAGGAAATGGAGAAAAGGAAAAAATAAACATAAACACTTAGATCCCAGCATGTGAAAAGGGCTAGCATGTCCCTCTCCTTTCCTGGTCCACAGTGAAGGCTAATTCACCACACCCGCAGCTGACATCCAACACCTGGGCACTTCCTCTGACAGTGCCAGCATCCACAGTTGCTTTTGCCCAGAGAAAGTTACAGCATTCCAGGATCTGCCCAGCTCACTTTGCTTTTAGTGAAAATATAAAGGACAGTGAAATTTGCTTCTTGGTGTTCGTTTGCTTAAACAATCTGAAGGAGGAAATGATTCAGAATCATTTCCTGTCTAATTCACCATTTAAGCAAACACCGCTGTTTTCTGATAAAGGACATTGGGAAGCAAGAGCTCCATCCAGGGCAGCATGTGAGTGACATTATCTCTGTCTCACTGGCACAGCTGCTCAGCCCTGGAATATGGAATTTCCTGGTGGAAATCCCACCTCCAGAGGCAGGGAGCCCAGCGAGACACATCCCTGGATTGACCATGGCCAGGATCCAGCTCCGCTGCTCACAGCGGCATTCACTCGGAAGGAAGCGGGGCGCACTGCCCAATGTGGGCACGTCTGTCTCACCGCTCCTCACTCTGCACATGCGTCGGGCTGGTTTACAAACAAATGGGCTTAAATAAACTGCCTGGCAGATCGCCTGTTTGCTGTCTATGCTGAGACCTCTAAAGTCCAAATGACTACAGGGAGGCTACTGGCCGTCCTCTTGTCACTGTCCCATAATGTCTGCTGGAGCACGGCATGGGTCTCCTTATCTCCACCTTGTTCAGGCAGGCATGTGCACCAGGGCTCTAGTGAAGGGCACTCAGGCAAGGCCAGTGTGCAACCCACTCAAACAGGCATTCCTTCCCACATCCTTATTACAGTTTGAAACAGATGACATTACCATAGGAGCCCACGCCAACCTTGGTTTTCCAAAGCAGAGACCCGTAGCATAGGTAAATAAGTAGGTGTAAATAAGCTTACTTACTGCAGAGGTAAATAAGCAGGTGTCCAGGCCCAGGTGTGAGCTGGAGTGACAGGCTCCAGCCACCTCTGGAAATGGGAGATGGGGAAATGAGGAGAGGGCCTCCATGAACCAGGCTGTTAGGTACCCATCAGAGGGGCTGCCTTGGCTTCCCGGGAGCAAGGGGTGTGGGGGAACAGACGGACACTCAGGTCAGGGCTGGGGTGAGGGGGTGGGCCACACGGGACAGACAGGCCAGGCTGGGGAGCGAGGAGGGTGGGCAGACACGGAAACATGCCCAGGACCTGCGGGCTTTCACTGCGGGGGGACTGTCACAGCTCCCACCGCAGAGAGGAGTCTGATCAGCTCTGACTTCTCAGCGTCAACAGACAAAACAGTTCCACTCCACAGCTGCTCCCCACCAAACAAATCCACCTGCCGCTCTCAGGTGGTCCTGCTGGATGAGAGGCCACATGATCCTGGCATTCCCCTCGCCTGGGCAGGTGGGGCCACACGTTATAATGGAAGACTCTCCCGTGATTTACACACCAACCTGGAGCAGCCAAACCAACCACATCCCACACTCACACAAGCAAGACGTGAGTCCCAAGACAGAGGGAAGAATGCCCACCTGCCGTGCCCTTGATCGGGGTGACCAGCACGTGGAGCTGCTTCAGGACCCCCCGCAAAATCACGGCGCAGCCAGACCCCACCACCAGGGTTTCTTGTCCAAGTCATTATCCAGGGGTGTCCCGCAGCTCAGGGTGAATGAAGCAGGACCCTTAGGACTGGCAAACGCCCAAATAAACTGTCAGGTGAATTTCACAGGAATCCATGGGGCAGCCCCCTTTCTGCTCAGCAAGTCCTTGTCAAATGTTCACCGTGTAAGAGGCTCTGAGATGGAGCCACGGTGAGCACTCCTCAGACCAGCGACGTCTCCCCGGTGCCCCAGGGCAGCGGGCCATTCCAACATCATGTGTCTGCAGTTTATGGCAGGAAGTCTAGACTGAGAGCAGCGAGCTGGACGTGGATGCAAACCTGGGTGTCTGACCCTGAGGTCTTGAGTCTGAACACCGAGCCTTCTGCTTAACACCCACGACCTTGATTCTTCAGAAACTTGAGGTTTCTTGTCTGTGAAATGGACCCAGCAATGTGGGCCCCATGCAGCTGAGCTGAGGACTCGACAGCCATGTGGGCCTCTGGTCTGGAGCCTCGTCCGGGCACTGCCTGTGCCCTCTGTCCATTCCCACCAGGCCCCGAGGCCCGCCTGAGCCCCAGCTCTCCTGTCCTGCTGATTTTGTGTATCTTCAAAAGGACTTGCTGCCTACAGGCGCGCACAAACATGCGCACACATGTAACCTCCCTCCTCCAACTGGAGTTTGAGCTGCATGAGAAAAAAGATTCCAGCTGTATCATTCCTTGTTCTTTCCAAGCATGAGAACAAGGCCACCATGGGGGAGAGGCTCAGTAAACAGGTGGTGAATTAGTGGAAGTCTTTCCCATAATCACCTCTCTGCTGAAGTCAGCTACTCAGCGATCACCATCACAGTCACCAGCATCTGACGTGCTCCCCAGCGAGGCCCCACCCAACCCCAGGGCAACACAAGCAGGTAGGACAAAGCGAGAGAAAGAAAAGAGCCCTTGGACTGAGTTCCTTCTGTAATGACATGTGATTGTCACTGATTTTGTGGCAACAGGTTTTCACGTTCAGGTGCAGATTCAAGTCAGATTCTAGTGAAGTGGCTGCCCCGGGGGAGGCACTGATCCAGGGTGAGCTGCAATTATCACAGCATCCTGTGGGCCTGTGGTGGCGCCTCCCAAGGTCTCCCGGTAGCTTCATTAACATGAAACACTATAGAGAAACTAAGCCCACAGTTAGAACGAGATCGTCATCTGCCACCCAGTGCCTTCTGTGGCTGATACTAAAGAAACAGCTTCTGTGAATGTGGGTAGAGATGGTGGAGCTCAGAAGCCATTCGGGTTAAAACACAATTTAAAAGCCCAGCCTTGACTAAAGGAAAGAATGAGCAGGCTTTGCTGTGGGTCCGTGTCCTGGTGGGGGCTCAGTTCTCGTTCTGGTGAGGGCGCAGAGTCTCATTTGAATTCTGTTCCCATTCTGCAGCTGTTAGAGTGTTATCCAGAAAGACCCAGGAGCTCCATCTGGGTTCGAACACTTTGGAGACTGCAAGGACCTAATGAGAAGCTGAACGTCCGCAGTCTGTGCCACCCGCACATCCTTTCCTCAAACAAATGCTCTAACACCACTTCCAAGAGTCAATGAATTTATTAAAGGCAAATAGTCAGTCCCATCTGCAAATCCTGCAGAATGCAGCATTTTGACTAAATGACATTTAGCCGAGTTGTAACTCTAACGGCAAAGAAAACAGTAGCAGCTTAGTCCTTAAACCCCTGTCCCAGGGTGGGTATCATTTCCAATATCCTGCACAAATTCTTTGAAGGGTTTGTGCCGGGCAGACCCCAGAGGGCTGCTTTGGGATTAGTTAATAGTGAGAAAGCATCAGGCTCAATTTATTGGTTATGGGCTCCCATGATTGCATAAAAAAATAAAATTAAAAGGAAGCCCCCAAAGAACAGTTTATCAAGTGTGATGATGGTACTTTCTCTGACAGGAGATCATAAAAGCATATCAGCAACCCCCCAATGTGATGTGTTTGTGAGTAAAGTCAGCAAGATTGATCGTTTTATCCAGGAACGGCATTTTAGTTCAACATGCTATTGCCATTAGCCCCAAAAACACTCTAATCACCTAGTCCATGGCACACCATAAAAGCAGGAAACGAGCACGATTATGGGGTCTTTATGGACATGGCTCCTCTGAAATGTGACCCGTTTATAGCGGCTCTTGCCTTCCGTCTGCATGGACATCTCACAGGGCGTCCTCCCCTGAAGGCCGATCTAGGGGTCAGCCCTCACCTGAGCCTGGGCTCACGGGGGCACTCCTGGGAGCCCTTCAGGCCTTGAGGTTGCTAAGGACAAGACCAGCATGACCTGGTCATGTCCACAGCCTGTGCAGGGGCACAGAGACCAGCAGGGCAGGGAGCTGAGCTGGACCCTCCTCACGTTGGAGGTGAGGACCCCGGGCCAGGTGTTACCAGCAGTGGAGCCAGGCCAGGGTCCACCAGCCTCGGCCTCCACCTGCTGCTCCCTGCCCTCAGATGTTTGTTGGCAGGGGGCAGCCTCCCCAGGAGGCCCTCCATCTGCCCAGGTTCTCCCATCATGTTGCTAAGGACCTACAGTGAGCGATGTCCTGGCTGTGCTGGGCTGGGTCATGCAGGTGCTGATGATCTCCCTTGACCCTGAGGGCACTTGACTTTGGCATTTGTACTTCCTTCTGCTGTGTGGTCACCTTGGTTGCACTGGGTCTTCACTGCTGCAGGCTTTCTCTAGTTGCCACAAGCAGGGGCTCCCCTCTAGTTGTGGGGCACAGGCTCTGATTGCAGTGGCTTATCTTGCCATGGCTCATGGGCTTCAGGAGTTGCCCCACTCCAGCTCAGTTCTCCACAGCATGTGGGATCTTCCTGGACCAGGGATGGAACCTGGGTCCCCTGCACTGGTGGGCAGGTTCGTATTCACTGTACCACCAGGGAAGCCCTGTTGTGCGGTTTAGAACGCTGAATTCTGGAGGAGTCCCAGCTCACCTGAACTCACACGAGTGAATCATGGAGCCTGGATCAAACGCCAGAGGTCTGAGGAAAGTCTCAACCATAGGGCCCATGTGGAAGCCCTGAGGGGCTGGAGGGACTGGCCATCTGTGCCTGCCTAGCCTCCAGGCCCTGGGGGACACTGGGTCCAGCCCTCTCCCCACTGGTCTCCCCACTTCCTGTTGATGATCCACCTCCCCGACCCCCTGCCCTGGTTCTCTGCCGTTCGCCTGTCTGGCCCAAAGGACTCACCCCAGCAGAGACCCCTTCAGGGACAGCCCATCTCCTCACCTGAGTTCTGAGCCTGCTCATGGGGCTGGCGGGGAGATGGTGCAGTGTCTCCACATCCCTTCCCTGCATGACCTGATACTACAGTGTAAGCTACACTCACAGATGCTAATCCCTGTTGAAAACTGTCACCCTGATCCAGCGTGAACGAGGCTGGGGACACAGACTCCGTGGCTGTCAGACTAGCATCAGGAGCCGAGGTGCCCAGGGCAGGTGTTGATTGGGATAATCAGGAGGGAGGGACAGGGGCAGGAGGGAACAAGGCTTCTGCCCACAGGAAGCCCTCCTGGGCTGTATTGTGGTGCTGGTGGGGGCGTCTCCCAGAGGGCCCAGCCTCCCCCTCACTCCAGCTCCAGGCTGAACCCATGAGCCCATCTGCTCACCTCCCCACCCAGCCCCAGGTCCAGCACCAGGTCCTGCACTGGGCCCTCACCATCCCGCAGGTGGAGGGTTGGGGTTACTTGGCACCATGGCACCCTGCCCCCGACATCAGGAAAGCCCTTCATAACTGTTTGAAGGGCAAGTAAAGTGCTTCAGTGGGGGTTGGGGGGTGAAAACATTCCAGCCCAGGGGTTCCCAGCAGCGTCCTCCTGAGTTTGAGGCTCTGGGGGAACCCAGGGATCAGCAGCAAATGCTCCAGGACTTCCTCACTATCCGTCAGCAATGATGCTTGGTCTCAGGCATGAAGACACCCGAGCTGGGGCTCACCCCCCAGCTCAGAGGGACTGGGCAGGGAGACCTTTGGCACCTCTAGACCTAAAGCTCGGTCATTCAGAACTTTCCACAGGGTGTTCTAGTCTCTCCCCCCAGAAACCATGACTCTAGCAGGCAGACCTCCTCTATTTCAGAGGGGTTACTGGAGGCAAACTGGAAATGAACCTTGCGACCAAATTCAAACTTTCATAAACAAACGAGTCATTAAATTTTTTCTGACTAGTATTACTCATCTTCGTGTGAAAAATATTCAGAGGATCTTCAGAGCCGTGAGCACACCTAATGGTTTAGATGCATATTATTTTACCCAAAGACACGTTAGTATAGATGATCAGGTCAAGGGTTAGTGTGTATTATCCGATAGTAAAACAAATAACTGGTAATAGATAATTACCAGAGTGTGTCCTGATGATATCAAGAATAAGAAAAGTCATGAAAAAGGATGAAATTGAAAAATCATTTACTGTCTTTTTTTTTTTCTGATGCACCACACATGCACACAAAGAGACAGACAAGAGAGTCCAGGGTCTGCTGATAAGAGAAGACGTCTGTTGACAAACAGATGGCAAGGATGGCGAGCAAGCGCCATGGGGTGCCAGGCAGCAGGGGCCCCAACAGTGGGCCCCCTGGGTTCACAGTTGGAGCAAATGACTCAGGGCTGGAAGGTGCTTGGGCTCTAATTCAAGCAGAACGAGCTTTGAGCAGGAAGGTGTGTGTGGCAGAAGATGCCGCAGGGAGCTCGCTTAACCTCCCTGCGACTCAGCCACCCAACCGTGAACTTCCCCGAGAGGAAAGGGGCGTCGGAGTCATTTGTTCTGCCCGAAAAGAAAGCTGCTGCTTTCACAGTCCTTGCACCTGCCTGTCTTCACGGCCATGGTCCGTCTCAGCTTCACCGCAGTCCCCAGGCTTTCTGACCGTGTGGAGATGGGCACAACCTGCACACAGTGGATGTGCTCGTGGAACGTCCAGTGTGTTTTGTAGAGCGTGGTTCCTGGTTTTGAGAATTGCAGAGTCCAGTACAATTGTTTTTAATGTCAGGTGCGACACAAAGCTGTGATCTTCTGTTAGCAAAAATAAACAGTAAAAATACCTTCAAGACCTTTCCAGATGTTGAAAAAATGTAGCTCTAAAAAACGAACAAAACTGCATGTGTTTGCATGCATGCATGCTCAGTCGCTTCAGTTGCGCCTGACTCTTTGCGACCCTGTGGACTGCAGCCCGCCAGGCTCCTCTGTCCATGGGGATTCTCCAGGCAAGAATTCTGGAATGGGTTGCCACGCCCTCCTCCAGGGGATCGTCCCAACCCAGGGATCAAACCCATGTCTCTTATGTCTCCTGCATTGCAGGTGGGTTCTTTACCACTGGCACCACCTGTGAAGCCTGGATGGACAGACAGCACTAAGGTCAGGTCGGAAGTTTCAGAGCAGATGGGCTGTTTCTCATCAGGCGGGGAGAGGCGACACCTGAGCTGAGTTCTGGAGAAACAGAAGGTTCTGAGTTGCTGGGAAGAGCGTCATGGTGTAGACAATGAAGTCCTAGCAGTGGAGACAGGGCGTCCTTTCAGTTTCTTCTTGTAAGTTTTATTATAGAATGTGGATTTAAGCTTAACCTTACTGCTATTTCCTAATGTTTTTCCATGAGTTATTTAAAACATAATTAAGATAAGATGCTCAATTGCAGCAGAAAAAACAGGAAATGAGTAGAATGGCGGGAGAAGAGAGATGGTGCCATATGGTTATGTTATTACACAGCCCCACCCGAAACACAGGCATCCTGGAAACATTTATTGAAAAATAATTCCTACTTGCATGTATAAAGATTATTTTCATGCAGTAGTCCGACACCATGATCCCAATTTTGGGAAACAGATGATTTTAGCCCCCAGGCCTGTCCCCGCAGCCCCTGGGCAGTGCTTGCTGCAGTGAGGCCACCTCAGATTCGTGTGTGTGTGTGTGCGCGCGTGTGTGTGCATGTGCAGTGTACAGCATATGTGTGCATGTATACAGTGTGCAGCAGGTGTGTTCATGTGTGCATTGTGTGCGTGTGTGTAGTATGTGTGTGCAGTATGTACAAGTGCAGTGTGCAGCATGTACAAGTGCAGTGTGCAGCATGTGTGTGCATGTGTGCAGTGTGCAGCATGTGTATTCATGTGTGCAGTGCGCAGCATGTGTGTGCGTGTGTGCAGTGTGCAGCATGTGTGTGCGTGTGTGCAGTGTGCAGCATGTGTGTGCGTGTGTGCAGTGTGCAGCATGTGTGTGCGTGTGTGCAGTGTGCAGCATGTGTGTGCATGTGTGTAGTGTGCAGCATGTGTGTGTGCAGTTTGTGCACATGTGTACAGTACATGCATGTGCAGTGTGCAGCATGTGTGTGTGCAGTTTGTGCACATGTGTACAGTACATGCATGTGCAGTGTGCAGCATGTGTGTGCATGTGTATAGTGTGCAGTTTGTGTGCATGTGTACAGTACATGCATGTGCAGTGTGTGCGTGTGTGCACACTTGTGCTCCCCACACTACAGAACATGGTTGTCTTTCTCAGTGTGGATGCAGGAAACAACATTGTGAGATGCAGAAGCATCTCAGTGGGTGGAGCAGCAGGGGCAGGGCCGGGCCCATCGGTGCAGGTGGGGCAGCACCATGGGGCCCCGGGAGCTCACCTTGGTTGGGGTTGGCACCCGGTGGAAATGGCGGAGACAGAGTCTGTTCTCTGTGACTCCTGGAGGTGCTGTCTGCATGCTGTCTCCTGACCGACAGGTCGCTAGCCATCAGCTCAGCTCTGGAACTGCCTGGCAATTGTGGGTTCATTTCCCACCCCACCTGGCTGTTCCCCAAGTGGGCACAGACAGGGTCCATTGCCGGCCAGCTCTGGTGTTGAGGAGGGTGAACACTGTTCAGGATGCAGAGTTCCTAGAAAGAGAATAAAATCTCAACCCTGCCCTCAGCTGGCTGGTTCACAAATCACATGGCTTTGTCCTCAGCAAGACACAGAGTTACTGGCCTCTGGGTTCTTGTCAGTGAAGAAAACCTTGAATTCCATTTTCTAATCCTCCTGAAATGCCCAGTGGGGAGAAGCGATATTTATGGAGGATTGTCTGAAGGACAAGAAGTCCATAAATCCCCCAGCTGGTTTACATTCACCCTTGGATCCAAACAGGCTGCGGGATGAGGGGGGTGATACAGCTGAGAAGTCGGCTCCCGGCCTCCTGCAATGGCCCCTTATAACCTGCTCCGCACTGGTTTCCGCTTTTAATTAAAGGTAGTTTTGAGAAACAGTGAGTGAGTGAGTGGGGGTGAGCGCATGTGTCTGAAGAAAAAGTCCTAGTGATGTAGTGGAGAGGGTTCACACAGGCCGTTTATTAAAATGCAGATGCCTGGTTCCTGTTTGGTGATTCCGTCTGGGGCAGAGCCCAAGACCCTGCACTTATCAGGTCACTGCATTGACTCTGGTACAAGTGGTCTGACACACACATTTAGAAGATTGCCTCTGAGAACCTGGAGGGAGCTCTGGACATGAAATTCTACAAAAATTAGGACATATACTTACCATCCTCTGTGGGCTATTCCAGGAGAATGGAGACTCTCCACAGTTCAGTTCAGTTCAGTCTCTCAGTCAAGTCCAACTCTCTGCGACCCCATGAACTTCAGCACGCCGGGCTTCCCTGTCCATCACCATCACCCAGAATTGGGTCAAACCCATGTCCCTTGAGTCAGCAATGCCATCCAGCCATCTCCTCTTGCCCTTAATTTTTCCCAGCATCAGGGTCTTCTCCAATGAGTCAGCTCTGGGTAACAGATGGACTTTCTGTTGCATAAATGTTTAAGCTGATCAACAGGACATGCTAGAAATCCATCTCCAGGTTTTAGACTCAGTAAGACCAGGCTTTTCCAGAACAAGCAGTTTGTTTTTATTTTGTGATTATTGTGAATCTTGTCAGAGATCACAACTTCTTTGCTTGGGCAGCAAGGAACTGCTCCTATCTAACTGCACCCACCTCCAAGAGATGGACAGAATTTAGCATGATTGCAGTGTGCTTATTGGATTCCTATTTTATTGGCCTAATTAAATTGCTCTTTGCTACTACTCACTCAAAATTTGTTTTTATCCTTTTGTTTTGCAAATGCACGATGATGCACCCAATGCTCATAGCCCAGTGTGCAGCACCCTCCACAAAATGAAAGTTCAGTTACATGATGGTGGTGGTGAAGGTGGTGATGGTGACGGTGACATGGATAATGGTGGTGATGATGGTGATGGTGGTGGTGATGGTGGTGATGGTGACATGGATAATGGTGGTGGTGATGGTGGTGATGGTGGTGGTGATGGTGGTGGTGGTGATGGTGTTGACGGTGATGGTGACATGGATAATGATGGGATGATGCTGGTGATCGTGGTGGTGATGGTGGTGATGGTGATGGTGACATGGATAATGACGGGATGATGCTGGTGATCGTGGTGGTGATGGTGATGATGATGATGGTGACATGGATAATGGTAGTGGTGACGGTGGTGCTGGTGATGGTGATGTGCATAATGGTGGTGGTGATACTGGTGATGATGGTGGTGGTGATGGTGGTGATGGTGATGGTGACATGGATAATGGTGGTGGTGATACTGGTGATGATGGTGGTGATGGTTATGATGGTGATGATGGTGATGACAAAGTGATGGGGATGACAACTGTGATGACTAGAAAGGATTATACTTTATACCCAAACAGGAAGTTTGCATTCTAGCCTGTATTTATAACTCAGTGACATGGAATATGTCCAAAGCTCACACACCTTACTGCCTGAATCCTGCCCCAAATCTTCTGCAAGCCTGCGTTGTACCCAGATGCAGCACTGGGCGGGAATCGCCTTCCTCAGGCTCAGTGTGTGTGTACAACTGCACGGTGGCCCTGGATCAGGTTTATTTTTACTTGGCACCATAGCCCCGGAGACACTTTTCATTGAATCTGGAAGCTACAAGCTGTCATTTTGTCCTTAGAAAGGTAGAAATTCTCTGGAAGCATTTATAAATGAACACAAAGGTGACTTTCTTGGTGTGAACTTTACATATTTGACATAGAACCTGGAAATTTTCTCCAGCATAGACCTATTGCCTTTTACTGATAATTCTCTTAAAGCCACATGCTGTATTGGTTTTGTAGCAAGACTTAATTCATATTGCCAATTTCTACCACTTATGCTAAAATGCAACTCTCAAACCAACCATATTATGCAAATTGTCATCTAAAAACTATTTTAGCCAAAATCAAACTGCTTAAAATTAGTGGGTGGTCCAAGCCTGCCTGCACAGAGATATACAAGTTATACCCGTGGTTTGCTTGAGAATTTAAAATAATAATAAGAAAATAGAAAGCCTAGAAAGTCACTAAATCAGCACAAGTTTGGGGTTTTTAACCAGAGATAACTAAAGAATTTCAATATAGGAGAGGTTTATAGTTGGGCGTGGGGTTAGTAAAAGAAGTGGCTTGTCTTGAGCAGCGCTGACCCATCAGGAATACTTTTTTACTAGATTATAAATTTATTTGGAGTGGTTTGGGACCCACGTGGGCATTTGGGAGGTCAAAGCCCCCATCCGCCCCTTGACTCAGCCTGCGTTTTATGGTTAGGAATTGGAGAGTAAGCCTAGTTCCGTTTGTGTGTACAGTTGTTTAATCATTCTAAAATGACATTTCAGTGTGGTCACCTGGCTACGGTGACGTTGCCATATTTCAAAGGAAGTGGAGCTGAAGGGTAGCCTGCAGTTGGTGTTCTGCCAAGCTGAAAATAGCATTTAACAGGCTTTTAATCTACTGCCTGGGCTATGGGCCCCTTGAGTGCTGTTTTAGTCCGCAGATTTTAAAAATTAGAACAAAGGGTTATTTTCCCCCAGCACTCACAGCTGACAGTGCTGTTACTGTGCTTTCATCGTGGGGCAGAAGATCTCCAGCAAGTGCAGGATTTCAATTCACCACTCACACAAATGCGTTTCCGTGTTTAAAGGTAAACAAGAAGCAGGAATCCAGACAGGACACTGTTTCAGTCAAAGAGAGTTTGTCAGCCTCAGACCCAAAGCTGATTTCCAGGAGACGCGGCTACTGGCTAAAACAATGTGCTCATTCTGTCGAGCTTTTCAAATCTGTTTATAGAAGAATTTAAAGTGGGGGCAAACAGGGACCAAGGGCAGGACCACACCTCTGTCACAGCACTGTTTTTCCTGCACCAAGCACCTCGGAGATACTTGGTGCATGAAAAAATGAACTAAAATTCACGAGGACATAGGTCCCCACAGGCCATGGAGAGGACCAAGGCAGAAAGTGCTGCAAGCATGAATGCAGCAACACTTCCTTGCTTTGTGACTTTCTCTGTGACTCATGGAAACAGAGAACATTCAGGCTTTATCCCCTCCCCCACCCCCATCCAGCACTCCCTGCCCACCACACTCCAGAATAATGTGTCCATTGTCCTGACCTGAATCTATCAAGGTCTAAAACTGGAACATGTGATTGTACTGCAAAACATACATTCAAAGAAAGAAACAAAAGGGTGGCATAAATCACCAGGAATTAGACAAAAATAAGTAATTTAATTTTTTTCCCTCTCCCATTATCAAATAATAAAAAGAAAATACCACAATTGACCCAGTGTTGCCAAAAATGCAAAGTTTTAATTTTTCAGTCTGGGGCCAATTTTCCTACTTTCTTGACCAAAAAGCACATTGTGCAGCCACTGTGGCCCAGGGCAAGGCTCTGATAATGGCTGTGTAAGCCTTGCTGTGTCACGTGTGGGTGGCCTGCCCCAGTCTCTGTCCCACAGCCACATGTGGGAACAGCCAGGTGGCCGGGAGTGCCCCTGAGGTCTGAGAGCCACGTCCTGACTACTAGGCTCATGGCCCTCCCCGAGGCCGGGGCCATCAAATCGAGCACCACCCATCCATGTGGTCCCTTCTGAAGCATCCCCCACATTCCCGCCAGCTACCTGCACCCCCGCTGGCCCTGCAGCTCCCCTGTGGGACCCATGGAGCCCACAGGAAGGGGACAGCTGTTCCTGACTCACAGACATACCCCCAATATCCCCTCACCCCCTACCTGGTCTAGCCTCAGATGACTCCCCTCGCACTGAGTCGCATCAGCCCCTCCCAGCTCTGGAGGCGGGACCCAGCCCAGGGTGTGGGCAGGGCTGCAAGAGAAGGTGCCCCCCATCCCCCAGACTGGGTGGTCTCTGAGACCTGTCTTCTCACAAGGACAGCTGGCAGGTTGGGTCACAATCCCCCTACTCCACTGTAGTCTCACTCACCCCCACTGACTTCACCTACAAGAACCTTCTGTCCACAGAAGGTGTTGTTCTGAGGCCCTGGGGGTAGGACCTCCACGTGGCTTCCGCGGGGGGCACGGCTCCGCCCACATCAGCGGCGCTGCATAAAGGACCCTCTTGCATTGTCCTCATCACCGACCCTGCCTCCTTGCCACCCACAACGGCCTGCCCATCCCGGTCAGGTTTCTCTCTGTCTCCAGCCGCTGACTGTAAGGGCCAGTCCAGAGAGGACATTTTCTGTGCTGCTCTCTGCTCACCTCCCAAAATCGAGACGCAGAGACTCGGTAAGAAGCTATAGAATGAGCCATACGTTTGTATCACAAAGTAAACAGAGTAGAGGTGTTAGTTCCAACTACAAAGGCAATCATTTTGCAAGAATACATCAGCATTCCTACACCTTAAATTCAAGCAGTGTTACATGTCAGTTATATCTCATTTTTTTAAGGATGTAAAATTATTCCTAAAAAGAAGTTGCAAAATTGACAGGACAAAAGAAGGCAGTTCATCTCATTTAAGGACTGATCAGGCTGAAATAGATGAGGTGGGTTTTGCCCAAGAATTATTATCCAGAAACATTCTCCATTGTCATGTTTTCCTCATGGTTAAAAAAGACTCTGAGATTGATGCTGTCTTCCTTCTACTAACACAAATAGAAAACCCTAAATTTATGGATTTACTACCCTGGGGCAAACACACTACCTTGGAGCCATGAAGGGATTTATTCCTCTAAAATCACAGAAAAATGCCCCATCAGAAAATGCTGAGAGGTGTGAACAGTGGATTAATGTACAGAGGCCAACAGGTGACATTGCAGAGCTGGCACCCTGATGGACAGAAACTTCCAGAGTCACACAGTCACCTGCCCAATGACGGATGCGTCCCTCGGGCCCCTGAGTAAACAAGATGCCAGTCAGGTGTCTCGGAGCAAAAGTATCAGGGAATGACTTTGGCTAAGGAACGAGCAGATTGGGGAACATTTGGTCACAATAGCTCGCACAGCCCAGAGAAATCTGGAGTCTGTTTCGATTCCCGATTTGAGCCGCATCGTTGTCCCAGAGGCTCACTGCCAGGGGTCTGTGTGCGGAAGCACAGCAACCCATCTGTGACCCATGCCCCTCGGAGGGGTGTGACTGTCCTATGACCGGATGTAGAGTCGCTCTGAGATACAGGCCTGTCGGGCAGCATCCTCGAGACCCCAGAAGTACTATGGTCTCCCCCACCTGGCAGAAAGTGGATAAATGCACCCAGTTAGGACGAGAGAATGCTCAGGGACCGTATTTCTCTCAGTCAGCACCCCGCTAGGGCCGTGAGCCTGCAGACACATTTGCGTCCACAAGTGTCTCAGCTCCTCTCCCCCAGGGCTAGCATCCTCCTCCCTGGAGGTCATGGCTAACTGAAGGGTCCTCAGGCTGACCATGTTAGTGATGACATGACCTCTGGGGGGAATGTGATTTCAGAGGGATCCTGCCCTGGTGCCATTTGGCCATTCATCTATTGTTACTCCAATTTGGTGATGCACCCCCAGGGTGCTCTTTGGAAAAGGCCTTAATTAAGATTTCTGCCTGCAGCAAAGTGCTGGACCCAAGATACATCACGTGGCAGCAGCCCAGACACTGATCACTGCTCCTGTGGCCCGAGCATGTGGTGTGAACCAATACTGCCATTTTCATTTTGCTGGGAGTCGTTTTTGAATATGATTTAAAAGGCAGCACCCACTTAGAATTTTCAAACATCCATTTCTTCACCAAATCTGAGACAATATCTATATCTTTCAAAAGAAGCTACTCACCTCAAAAGTCTATAATAATGTATAAATTATGGAATAATCCTAAGTTAAGGGAAATATTTTATATATATACAAAAATAGAATGAATCCTGCACATTAAATGTTTTCATGAAGCAAATCAAGAAATAAAAATAGGACCCCCTTTTATAATTTATGCCATTCTTAAAAAATGAGCTGATGATGATATAATAATATTTAAATCAGTACGAAGGAAATATTCTAGTCTACTCTAAATTCAGATAACTCCTCCTGTGTGACCTTTGCCTTCCTCCTCTGGACTCCCAGAAGGGTCCTTGTCCATGCCAAGGCCATCCTTTCACTCGTAGGCAGAATCACTGCCCCTGCTCTCTTTCTCTGACCCTTCTCAACTCTGCAGAGATACAGAGAGGTGTCTATACTTAGCTGGCACAGGCCTGACACATGAACTGAATGACAGACATGTTTCTTGAACATTTTATATTCTTAAGGTGGCTTCCCAAAATCTCACCTACTGTATATACATATATATATACCTGCATGTTTCTTATTTTAAGCCTGACTGTGTCTTAGCAGTAAGTTCTGTCACAGCAGGGTCCTGGGACATCTGCGTGGTGAACCCATAGAGCCTGGGGGATGGGCAGGGGGTGGGGCAGAGAAGCTGGTCCAAGCCCAGGTGTCCCAAGCTGCCTCCCCCGCCTGCTTTCTCACGGGAGCTGCAAACAGTCCCGCTGCTGAGCTGGACTCAGTGAGCAAGGTCTAATTTGAAAACTAAGGGGAAGTTCTGCCTTTTCTCTCCTTCCTCTTCCAGCCCCAAACCAACACACACATCCCATAGATCTACGTCCCAGCTACTTTCTCAGCATCTTCCATCAGAGAATACCAGCCATAAACCTGGATTTCTGGTTTCTCTTGAAATGCCTGGTCAGCAACAGGTGGCCTTGCTGACCCTTGTCCGTCATCCCTGTGTGGACTGTCCCTCACCACTTCTGCACTGGTACCTTTCTCTGAGGTAGATAATGACTCTACCTGCACAGAGGTCGCTCTCGAGGTAAGAGATTAGCACACAGACCAGGAAGAACACAGCAGTGCCTCACTGCGGGCAGCAGCCCCCATTGTCTGTGCACGGTCACAGCTCGTCTGAACTGAGACCCAGATCCCTGCATACATTGTGTTCTTGGTCCCTTCACCTAAAGTTCTCAGACTTTTTGTCTACATTGCTCAGTTCATCAGGTGATTTACTCAATTGTCCATCTAGACTGACCTATTTGGAGTACAATGCTTTGGAATTTAGGGGCAATATTGCAGTATTTCAGAATTCTATCTGTCGTGTCAAAGGACTGAAAAGTTTGGTCAGAGCTGCCACCAAGAAAACTTCTGTCACACTTGTCCTGGTGCTCAGTGAACACACGTGAGCACACACAGACATACATGCACACACACGTGCGTGGCACAGGTGAATGGCAGCAGATGTGACACCCCTAGGAATAGTGCCGTTTCCCCTTGAATGAGGCAATAGCGGCGCCAGAACACAGACCTCAGAGCTGACGTGGACCGTAATCCCCAGCAGGCTGCTTAGACCGTCCCTGCTGAAATCTGCAGATGCAGCCAGAGCGGCCAGAGGCACTTGTTTTGATTCTCTTCAGGAGAAACCTGAGTGCCTGGGGCCCCATGTCCCGCTAGAGTCAGACATGAACAGGCGGGGGTCCAGGCACACATGCGGTCCCAGAACAGGGAGGGCAGGGCTCTGGGTGGGCAGGAGCCCACAGCCCCCAGGTTCTCACAACAGCAGGTGCCAGGTCTTCCGTGTGAGATGAGCCCGATTGCAGCCAGCAAGTCAGTGTACACCTCACAGGCCAGGGGGCCTGGCGCGGCCCATCCCCTCAGCCAGAAGGTGGTGCCAGAGGCTGGTGCATGGGAGTCAGCCTGCATCTGTCCCACCTATGTGCACACCTGCCTCCAGCACCTGTCTTACCTGTGTACACACTCACCTCCCTCACCTGTCCTACCTGTGTGCACACTCACTCCTGCACCTGTGCCTACGTATGTGCACACTCACCTCCTGAACCCGTCCTACCTCTGTGTACACCCACCCCTGCACCTGTGCCCACCTATGTGCACACTCACCCCCTGAATCTGTCCTACCTATGTGCACACCCACCTCCTGGACCTGTCCTACCTACGTGCACACCCACCTCCTTCACCTGTCCTATCAGTGTGCACACCCACCTCCTGCACCTGTGCCCACCTGTGTGCACACCTGCCTCCTACATACCTACACATATACTCACATATCTTCCTAGTTCCTCACCTACACACATACCTACATACATACGTACTTAGCTACATACTTGCTTACCTATTTGTCCAAATATGTACCTGCGTACTTACCTTCACATATACATGTGTACCTACATGCATACACACCTACCTATGTGTCTATTTACATACACGTCTACATATACTTCTACCTACACACCTACATGTTTACCTTCACATGCACATGCATATGTACCTATATACATATACATATTCCCACATCCATACGTACCTACCTATGGGTCCACCTCTATGCATACACATATGTAAAATGCAGGAGCAGGTACCCATCTTCCTACCAGCCTACATAAAAAGGCAGACTTCCTTAGCATTTCATGCTAAGCAGGGTGTGTTCACTTGAGTCCCCACTACCTAGATGCTTAGGTTTATTTGAAAATCGCAAGGCTTGAGTCCTGTGCCTTGAGGTGGTGCTGGGTCTCCTTGGATTTGCAACTGGGACAGAGCAGGACAGAGCGAGGGACAGGGGGGCAGGGCTGACATGGCTCTCGCCCCAAGTTAGGACTTAAGGCAACTCTGGAAGACCCCCTTGGCTCAGCCATGGAGTGACTCTTCTTAATTTCACTTGCACGTGAATGTCTGACAGACGGTGCATCTTGCTAAGACTAGTGTTTAAGGAGAACTCCACACAACAGGAACTCTAGCCCGACAGTTCTGTGTGTCACTTTTCAAACCAATTTTTGAGGATTTGTTTCCTTTGCAGCTGAAAGAGAGGAATAAAGTCTGCACTAAAGAGATAGCATTGTCCCCGGGAAATATCCAGAGGATTAATGTATTTTGACTGAAGTGAGCAGGAAATTGTGCTTCGGCTGTGCTTATGGGCTTATTGTGAACACGTCACATCAAGAACAATTTGTTAAACCAGGAATACCGGGTGTGGAAACAGGCAGGCAGAGTAGCGGGGAGACAGATCTGGAATGGCCGTGATGTGCGATATGTCATCAGAGCTGAGAGCCCTTCTGATCAGGAGGAGGTGGACGGGCACCTGGAGGGAGGGAAGACGTGTTCCCATCATGTTACTTCCGGGTCGTGGCTGAGACGGGAGGACCAGCACTTCCCATGGCTTCCAACTGTAAACTCAGTGCAGCGGGCCTTTTGGAACAAGCTCCGCTCAGCCCTCTTAGATGACACCGCATCACAGCCGCCTTCTCACACATGCAGATGAGAAGGTAAGAAAGAACGCCCGACTCCCGGATGGCAGGGACAGCACTGGGGTCCTCGAGTCACCGCAGGTCACAGTGATGCCGGCAGATGCAGCCGCTGAGTGCTGCGTGTTGTTCTCCTTTGTTCTGTTTTGTCATTAGTTTCTCCATGTTGGAGACGGAAGAAGGCAGGTCACTTTTTAAAGATTTGTTGGTTATCACATAACAGTCAAAATAAGTTTCCGGCTGTTACCCTGTAAAGCATACCATTCAGAGATCAGAAAAGCAGCATCTCAGGGTTGGAAGGACAGGGGTCTCTGAGTTTTCCAGGCAGAACTTCATTTCTTCTCAAGCAAAATGCTGTTGAAATTACTTGCTATCTAGAGCATTGGGTAGTGTTTTCTGCAAATACCTGCATTGCTAAGACAAAATTACTACACTTTTCTTAGAATTACTGTGGGATTATGTGTCACTCAGGATGCCTCAACTTATGAAACCTTCGGGATCCTGTTGTTTCAATGATGGGGATACTTAGATCCCAAAGACCTGCGACCACCTGAGAACGAGGCAGCTGAGTGATTAGCCCAAAGACCTACAACGAACAGTGTCCAGAAAGATAACTGACAAAGGAAATATTTTGTTAGGAGCAGGAGTGTTGAAAATGCCACTTTGGAGTTTACGATCTTTCTCAGCTTTTGCTCTTAGCATCATTTGCATCTATAATTTAAATCCTATAAGATTTTTAGAAAAAAAAGAAAGAAGTAGTTTGCTTTTAAGTCTAAGGACAATAGCAGCAAAGAAGTTCCTTGAAAGTGAAACGTCATATTCTTGTCTGAAAGGAGATACACAAGCTGATGCTTTATTCTGGCCTCTGTGGGTTCATTTCAGAGACGATGACCCCATGTATTTACCTGCAGCTTCTCCTTGTCCTCCAGAACATCATCACGTGGTCAGGGTAACAGGCACCCCAGTAAAGGATCGTGAGCCCCGCCAATCAGAAGAGGAGACGGGGCTGCCCTGGCGCCTGCAGGTGAACAGACAGAACACCCGACTCCTCTGTGGTGCTGACAGCAGCAGGTGGACAAAGAGGCAGCACAGTCCAGGGGAAAGTGTTTCCTCAGGTGGCAACAAAGTGTGCTGTGGACTCTCGACCCGTGTGCTGGGGGGCATTCTGGGAGAGTTACTGTGACTTGCCAAAGAGTACTCCTCCTCCACCCACAGGCAGCCCGATACTGTTCTCTCTAATTGTAAGAGTCATCCACAATGTGGGACCAGAACTTGGTCCCGCACCTGCCCCTCTGGATGCAGCCTTTGCAGTTCCATCCACATGGCAGGAGCCGAGTGTCCAGGACCCTTGCAGCAGGTTCCACCCAGCCGACACACATGGGGTGAGCCTCCCAGAGGAGCCGGGCTCACAGTCTTGAAATCCTCTGGGCAGATCGGAGTTCTGGCTGCTGATGGCCTTTCTGATCTGGTTGCCATGGGAACGGCGGTCAGATGGAAGAGGATAAGGTAGGGAAGTTATAAAAAGAAGTCTGTCATTAAAACTTGCACCTTGTCTCCCAAGCTTGTGCGTTTCCATGGAAGCAGGAGCAGATCCACTCGCGGCGCCGTCAGGCCGTGGCCTCTGGGCTGTCAGTCACTCAGGCCTTCTCTCAGGAGCTGTTTATGAGGCCTTCATGACCAGACCCCGCAAACTGCCCAGGCCAGGCGAGAGCTCTGCGTCTGGGGCCCCACAGCTCCTAAGGTGCCTTCTTGGAGGGTCCTGCTGAGTGGGGACACCCCAACAGGCAGGCAGCCTGGCTCCTGTCACCTCCAGCCCCAGGCCCCCACTCGCTTCCATGAGGCCAGCCTCTGGGGGGCCCTGCCCACATTGCTGGTCTCTCCTATGCTGACCTAGCACCCCACCCACCCTAGGCCACTTCTCTGCTGCAGAAGTCAGGCTCCCTCAAGACACAGTTGATGGCACCTCACCTTCACCTGTGACTCTTCTGTTGGAGGTGCATGGCGCCCCCTCTATCCTCAGAGCAGCATGTTTAACGGTCTCCAAGACAAACGATTTCTCACCTAGATTTGGGAAAAAAACAAAAACTACATTTTAGGCACAACAGACATTGATCTCTGTCGCCTGAAAATTCATGCAGCAACCTCCTCTTCTGCCTGGGAAGGCGTTTCTAAGACTCACTCCAGGGGCCTTTACATCCTAAGATGAAGCACAAATACACAATGATGCCGCCATCGTGGCCAGCCTCACCCACCCTCTCACCGGCGCATCCTCCCTACCATTGCACTCACGGTGCTGTTGGATCCACTTTCTCAGGTGTAGACACCAAATCTCGTTCATCTCAGTGGTCTCCTTACCTGTCACACGGGAGATGCCCAATGTTTGTTGAGCTCTTGGACTGAATTGCTTTCATCGAGGGCCAGATGATGACTGTGTGTTGAATTACAGCATAAATAAACTTGATTTGTAATAGTCTAAATGACCACAAGCAAAGACGACTGCTTTGTTCAAACGGTGGTATCCAGAGGCCACTGTTCAGGGAAGAATAATGGCTAACGGGGAAGTGTGGGCACTGTCCTTGGTCCTGCCTCGTTCGGTGTTTTCACATGTGGAAATAAATCATAAATTCCTGAAGGCACACACACCTGGAAGCAGGGTCAGTGTAGTGGTTGTTAGAACTGGAGTACAAACTGCAATAAATAGGAGATGGAGCAACACAAAGCTTGACAAGAGACCTCTCCCCCCAAAATGAAAACCAGAACAAGAACAATTAGTTTTCTCCTGCTAATTGAAGACATATAGAAATAGAATTCTCTGGGGTGTATTTTACAGGGATGCAGATTACAATAATGTAAGAAAGCCTTCTGGAGCACTCTGAGTGTGGGGTGAAGTGTTTGTGGAAGTGAGCTCACATTCTTCAGATGCTGGAAAGTCCTCCTTTGGGACATTCGGCAGCAGGTGCAAGGCGGCTGAGAAATGTATCTTATGGGTTCTCCTTTCTATGGTTCTTAGAAGCAATTTGCACAACAGAGCTGGCCTATATTTACATCTAAAGATCTCTTGCACATAATCTGCTATGCCATATGACATAAACTTTATTTTAAAAATTGGTGTTCTAGAGTTAATAAAGAGTGAAATGATGTGTTTATGATAAATCTTGGCTGTTACAAAGCTCCTTTAAATGTAAGTGGGATTCCTGCAGGTTTGTGAAAAGAATACATTTTTAATGCTATTTTGAGCTAGCCATGATTTTAAGTTGCTGCTTTTCAATCTAAATATAAAGTTATGTTCATTCAGCTTCAACCTTTCAGTGACCTTTGTTACATATCATTTGTTATTCCTATAGTACCTATTGTTACCCCTACAGGGCTTTCCTGGTAGCTCAGACAGTAAAGAATCTGCCTGTAATGCAAGAGATCTGGGTTCAATTCCTGGGTCAGGAAGATCCCCTGGAGAAGGGAATGGCTACCCGCTCTAGTATTCTTGCCTGCAGAATCGCATGGACAGAGGAGCCTGGTGGGCTACAGTCCATAGGGTCACAAAGAGTTGGACAAGACTGAGTGACTAACATTTTCACTTGCACGGTGCCTGTAGTGTAGAGCAATGCATATATGCATCAGTAATATTTTGGCTTATAATTTCCAGTCACTGGAGTTGGAAAAATATATGTATTACATTTCAAACATTGGTAATCAATACCCCTTTTGATAAAATAGATAAGCACCTAATGCCGTTTGAATGCGGTTGCATTAGAAACAGTTGTGGTTATCTGAGTTATTTTGCTGCAAATGAAAATGGTTTTGGGAGATGGCTTAGGGTATCTTTCCTGCTAAAGGGACTATTTCAAAAAGTCTGAAACATGAACTTGAAGGGACCTTCCAGTGCTACATATCCACAGCTCTCTGGCTGCCTTGCCAACATCCAGACTCCTCACATTCACATATCCATCCATGTGAAGCACATTTGCTTCATCCAGACTGCTCATCATTCCCCATTCAAGTCCCATCCATTCTTATCTCCAAGTGCCGTACCATACCATTTCAACTAGTGCAGCTTTGTGATATATTTTGAAATCAAAAAGTGTTACTTCCATGTTTTTTTTTTTTTCTTTCTCCAGAAAAGTTACTTTGGCTATTTGAGGTGTTTTGCACTTCCCTATGAATTTTAGGTTTTTAACAATTTTCTGTAAAAAATGCCATTGGGATTTTGATAGAGATTGCATTGACTATGTAGATTACTTTGGCTAGTATAGCTATTTTAACAACATTGTCTTTCAATCCATAAACATGGGAAGTTGTCCCATTTATTTGTGCCTTCTTCAATTTCTCTCACCAGTGATTTGCACTTTTCAGAGTACATGTCTTTCACATACTTGGTTAAGTTTATTTTTAAGTATTTTATTCTTTTGAACATACATGGTCTTGGTTTTTTAATTTCCTCATTGGTTAGTTCATTCTTCATGTACAGAAAAATGACAGATATCTGTATACTGAGTTTGTACCCTGCAAATTTACTGAATTTATTTATTCTTAGGTTTTTTTTGTGGAGTCTTCAAGATTTTCTACATATAAGATCATGCTATCTTTAAACAGAAATTTTTACTTATCTAATTGCTCTGGCTAGGACTTCCCCATTATGTTGACTAGAAGTGGCATGAGTGGGTATCCTTGCCCTATTCCTGATGTTAGAGGAAAAGTTTTCAACTCTTCACCATTGAATTCGGCATTAGCTGTGCTCTTGTTATGTATGACCTTCATTATCTTGAATTAAATCTCTTCTGTTCTTAGTTTGTTTAACTTTTATTATGAACAGATTTTTTATTTTGTCATATACTTTTCACATCTACTGAGATAATCATATTTTTATCCTTTATTCTGTGAATGTGAATGTGCTGTATCACTGTTATTGATTTGCATATATTGAACCATCCTTACATCCCAGAGATAAATTCCACTTGATCATGGTGTACAATCTTTTTACTATGCTTTCTTATTCAATTTGCTAGTATTTTATTGAGAATTTTTACGTCTGTATTTGTCAGGGATATTGGATATTGGATTTTCTTGCAGTGTCTTTGTCTGGCTTTGGCATTAGGGTGATGTTGGCCTCATCTGGAGAAATGTTCCTTCTTCATCAGATTTTTGGAAGAGTTGAAGATTTGATGGAGCCTTATTCACAACAGCCAAAATATGGAAACAATCTAAATGTCTGCCAATGGGTGAATAGATAAAGAAAATGCACATGTACATACAACAGAATCTTATTCAGTCTTTAAAAGGAAGGCTATCTTGCCATATGCAACAGCTCAGGTGAACTTTGAAGACATTACGCTGAGTGAAACAAGCTAGTCACAGAAAGACAGGCACTGCATGATCCCATTATATGAGGTCATCAGATGCTTAAAGCAGAGAGTAAAATGGTGGTTTCTAAGGGCTGGGAGTAATTTTTCTTCAAAAGGTATAAAATTTAAGTTAGGAAAGATGACTAACTTCTCATTTCTACCGTGCAACATGGTGTGTGTAGTTACGATACTGACTGTGCACTTAAAGTGTGAGACAGCAGGTCTCATGTTGAATGCTCTTATCACCAAGAACGGGAGCAACAGAGGGAAGTGTGAAGGTGAAGGGTGTTTGCTATCCTGATGTGGTGACGGTTCCATGTGTCAAATTGTGTGCATTAAGTACGTCCAGACTCCTGTAAATCAATTATAACCCAATAAAGCTGTTTTTAAAATATGACACATGCAGGAATGAATAAGTTATAAATTAAGAAACTACTATCAAACCAATCAATTCAGTAAGGTACATCCATATTCTTGTGCTAATTGTTACCTCACTTGATCACCCCTCCTTGTTCCACAAATCTATTCTAGAGGTTTTCATCCTTTGGGACTTCTCAATAAGCCAGCAAATTTAACTTCTATGAGAGCAAGAAAGCGTGGTATTAAAATTGGTAACCATCAATTAAGTAAAATTTGGAGTAACTAATGGTTTTCAAAACTATTTTCACTTTTGAAAGATAAACTCTAAGATCTGAATACTAAATAATAATAATTCCGAATTAGGCAAGGGACTAAAGATGACATAAGATGTGACCACTAAATATTATCTGAAAACTTTGCATCTTGCCAACAAAAGGAAGGTTGTGACATAGTAACCTTGCACAGGTAACAGCACGTTCTAGACTTGAGAAGCAGCAAGAGGCCCTTGGCCACACGTGTGCCATGGAAGCTTTCAGGTTACAGTCCCCTGGAGTCCACGCTCTCATAGAAATACCTCTTATGGTGCCGGCATCAGCCAAGGAGGGAGGAAAGGTTTGGACACAGCTCCTCATGGGCCCTCAGACGTGGCTGGTGTTTCTGCCTTCCCCCAACCCCTCAGCTGGCTGCCTCCTCCATCCCAAAGCATCTGGATGCTGCCGTGAGATTGTCTAGCAGTGGATCCGCCCAGATGGGAAGGGTAGACGTCAGATGGAGAGACCTGGTCAGCCTGCAACACCAGGGAAGGTGTCAGGTCCCCTGCAGACCTGGAGCAAGAGGCCAGCCAGGAAGACTGGCCTTCACTCCCCGGGGTCACGGACAGTCCATCTCCAGCCTTCATCTGTGACCAGTTCCCACAATGGACTCAACAGGCAACGGGGCCTGACTTTATTTTCTTGCTGCCATTTTTCTTCTACTTTTCAGCTTCATAAATACTTGCATTTTCAAGTGATAATGTTATTTTAGAGGGAAAAGCTCAGGAAAAAGGATGGGATTGATCCTGACAGTCTTGCCCGGATGACAGGCTAAGAGCATGCTGGCTGAGAAGTGCCTGCTGTCAGTGCCAGCCTGGCACGTGGCCCATCAGAGCCCAGCTTGGATCCCACTGTGATTGCAGAAGGAGGGCAGTCCCTGCACAGGAACACTTACAATGACAGCGGAGGGATGACATTACCCGGCCGCCACGTTGCAGACAGACAGCTCTCATTTCACGAAGAGGGCCTCGTGCGGTGGCAGAGCCAGCTACCCGCGAGCTTAATGTGCTTTTAGATAAAAAGCTCATGGTGGAACAAAGGGACTGGAGGGAGATTGTGCCATCCGCCAACACAAACATTTGTGTTTATTTTCCCAGAGTGCAGAGTGCCAGAACTGTATCAGGAACACTGGCGATGCCCATTCTGAGTTCCACTTGCCGACCCGGGAACAGAGCTGACCAGTTGACGGCCAGCATGTGTTGGCTCCTCGGGCCCCTGCAGCGGGCTCAGTGCCCACGCAAGGTGTCAGGGCCCCCCAATCCTCCTCTCACTCAGGCACCAGCAGTGGCGGGTCTGTGGCAATGACGTTGCTGTGGCCGGCACAGAGGTGCTTGGAACCGCTCCCAAGGTGCCATCCAAGCTCAGGCTAACTCTCAGGGCCTGAAAAGGATGAGGTTGTTTCTCACAAAGCTGCACAGGCCTTAATTAGTTCTTGAAAACCTAACCGAGTGTTTTTTTTGTTGTTGTTGTTCGCTCAGAAAAATGCTGGCTCTGAAGCACAGACAGGAGCTTGAAACCCAGTAATATCTTTTCACGCAGACTCTCTTCCCGAGTCCTGAGCCTCTGCATTTGTTGCCAAGAGCTAAACTGACAGGCACTTAAACTGCTAAAGACAGACGCAGGCAGAAACTAGCACAGCTCTCACGTGCTGGACACAAACCCAGATGCTCTCTGCTTTACGAGGGACCATGGGAGATGATGAGACTTGTGAGTTGTCTTTTTGTTCCCTTAAAAGTGCACCTCAGACTTCCCTGGTGGTAAAATGGATAAGAGTTCATCAGCCAGTGCAGGAGACACAGGTTCCATCCCTGGTGCCAGAAGATTACACACGCCACAGAGCAACGAAGCCCGTGAGCCACAGCTACTGAGCCCACGAGCCACAGCTACTGAGCCCATGAGCCACAACTACTGAAGCCCATGCACCCTAGGGCCTGTACTCAGCAACAAGAGAAGTTACTGCAATGAGAAGCCCATGAACTACAAAGAAAAGTGGCCCCCATTCAGTGTAACTACAGAAAGTCTGTGTGCAGCAATGAAGGCCCAGCACAGCGAAAAAAAAAAAAAACTAACAAATAAACAAAAAACACTTTTTTAAAAAAGGGGGGAACACCTTGAAAGCACGAATTGTTAATCCGGATGAATCCAGTGGTTGATAAGCCATGTGCTAAGCTAGACCTGAGCCAAAATCCCTCTCACGCATTCAGGTTCAGAGAGAATCATTTCGTCAATTATAAAAAATAGAGTGGAACATTTGTTTATTATCTGCACCAGGAGAGAGTGAAACCCTTTCATTAATCAGATGTAAAATGACTCATTACTGACATGAGTGTGCCCATTAACTGCCTTCAGAGGGAGAAAGCACATAACGCTACAGGGCTGTCACTCATGTGCCTAAGGGGGACAATGGTCCCGAAGGGGGACAGTGATCTCTGAGAAGGAAGAGGGTGCCCCCTCAGCCCAGGGTCTCCCCTCCAGGCCCAGGGTCTCTCCTCCAGGCCCAGGGTCTCCTCTAGGCCTAGGGTCTCCCCTCCAGGCGCAGGTCTGTCCTCCAGGCCCAGGGTCTCTCCTCCAGGCCCAGGGTCTCTCCTCCAGGCCCAGGGTCTCCTCCAGGCCCAGGGTCTCTACTCCAGGTCTAGGGTCTCTACTCCAGGTCTAGGGTCTCCTCCAGGCCCAGGGTCTCCTCCAGGCCCAGGGTCTCTCCTCCAGGCCCAGGGTCTCTCCTCCAGGCCCAGGGTCTCTCCTCCAAGCCCAGGGTCTCCTCCAGGTCCAGGGTCTCTCCTCTAGGTCCAGGGTCTCCTCCAGGCCCAGGGTCTCTCCTCCAGGTGCAGTTCTCTCCTCCAGGCGCAGGTCTGTCCTCCAGGCCCAGGGTCTCTCCTCCAGGCCCAGGGTCTCTCCTCCAGGCCCAGGGTCTCCCCTCCAGGCCCAGGGTCTCTCCTCCAGGCCCAGGGTCTCTCCTCCAGGCCCAGGGTCTCCTCCAGGCCCAGGGTCTCTACTCCAGGTGTAGGGTCTCTCCTCCAGGCCCAGGGTCTCTCCTCCAGGCCCAGGGTCTCTCCTCCAGGTCCAGGGTCTCCTCCAGGCCCAGGGTCTCTCCTCCAGGTCCAGGGTCTCCTCCAGGCCCAGGGTCTCTCCTCCAGGCCCAGGGTCTTTCCTCCAGGCCCAGGGTCTGCTCCAGGCCCAAGGTCTCTACTCTAGGCCCAAGGTCTCTCCTCTAGGCCCAGGGTCTCTCCTCCAGGCCCAGGGTCTTCTCCAGGCCCTGGGTCTCCTCCAGGGCCAGGGTCTCCTCTAGGCCCAGTGACTCTCCTCCAGCCACAGGGTCCCCGTCCAGGCCCTGCCCAGTGCCAGGCAGTTTCCCACAGCTGATGGGGATGCCCTGCGGGGGTGCGAGGCAGGGGGTGCAAGAAGCAGGGCTGGATGGGCGTGTCACCACTTGCACATTAGTCATGTGGGCATCTCCAGGGCAGGCGGCCTCCACTACTCATTGTAAGTGGTGTTTACAAGTCATCTCACTCCTCCTGTGTGTGAGTAGCTGTGTTTACACACGCGCACATGCAGGGTCATCTTCTGTCCACACACCTGCCTCCCAGCTGCAGATCTGCACTGTCACCACCAGTCTCTGGCTGTGCTGCGGCCCCAGCGGTTGGCAGAAGCATGTTTACACAGCCATCCGGCTCGGCTGGAAGCTGTGACGGTTTGTACGGGACACGGGCCTTGTCCGCAGGGGCTATAACAAATGCACAGGCCTGGCTCCTCATCAACAGCACACACTGCTCCTCGTGGTCCGGCGGGTGGAGTCCAAGGCCAGGCGCTGGCAGGTTCCTCGTCCTTACCTGGAGGCTGGGCGGCGGCCCTGTGGTTCCATCCTGGGAGCTCTACCCCGCAACCTCCTGACCTCCCGAGGCCCGACCTCTGACGCCATCCCCTGGGGCTCATGGTCAGCACGTGAACCTGGGGAACAGAAACCCTCAGGCCACAGCTCCCATTCACAGGAGGTTTTATGGGGATGATTAGCCAGCATGAAACACCACACACACACCCCACACACACACACAAACACTCACACACACAAATAAACACACATGAGCATGTGGACAGAAGGGCCACCAGAGCCCCCAGAGGCTGTCACAGGGACTGGGGAAGAAGCAGGTGCAGACAGAGGAGAGGGGCCACTGGCAGGAAAATGTGGGTCTGGAAAGCTGGAAGAAAGCCTGAATAGTTTTGCTTCAGAAAATAGAATCCCAATGGCAAAGTAACTATAAAATAACCTCAAAATCATCCATGCTCCTTCAAGGGAAAAAAAATGATTTAGAAACTCACCTTGGTGCTTAATTAGGACAATTATTTAAAGTCGATCAGAGGCCAGGGAATGCATGAGAGATCTGAATCCCTCTTAAAAACACACTTTTCCTCATCAGGGAAAACTTCTTTTAAAAAATTATAGGCAGGAAGAGAATTAGATAAATTGCCCTTGAAATTTCTCCATTTTCATTTGGCGGGAGATAAATCTTCAGCTCTCTGTTAAAGGGATTATGAGTGGATGCTTCTGTCCTCGCCCTGGGAAGGACTGTAATTACAGGGACCATATTTTCTGAACCAAACACCAGGACAGCTGACCTGACAAGTACACGTGTATTTGTGAAGACAATGGGATGAGATATTTGAAATGGAAAATGGCCCACAAGCACCAGGGCTGTAGCGAGCAGAAATCACCTGGTTTTCGGCCTTCTTCATGACGTCACTGGTGCAGCACTTCCTCGTCAGTGTTTAAAACTGATTGCCTCTGAAATTGCCTCCTCACAGCCTCATCCATGCCACGAAGCAGATTCTGATCTTAAAGGAGCCAATTCAGTTGAGTCAAAATAACCACTTTTCCGTCTTGGGAAAGATTATCAGAGCGACACAGTATATAATGTCCAAATTAGCATGCTAATGTGGCCATAAAGCCCATCAGCATATTGTACACAGAAGTGCCTCTTTGACATTCGGTCCACTGCATGTCGGGGTCTATCCCACTTTAAGCAGATCTGATATGAAATTTTAGCAACTATATATTAAGGAGTGACTATGCATCGGTGGACAGCACCTCATTTCACACAGCTTCCTCCACAAGGCTCTCGGTGAGATTGCCCATCAGGTTAGCATTGATGTGATTATCGGCGAAGGAGGGAGTCAGGAGATGTGAGCCAAGAACACCTTGGCCAGTGGAGGCCCCATGAGCACGGAGACCGGGCCTGAGGCTGCAGCATGAGGCCAAATGGGGAGGATGCCAGACTGTTCTGGAGGGCGGGTGAGGATGCCCTGGCAATTGACTGGAAACCTGAGCAAAGAGGCGGCCCCTCTGGGGGCTGGACAGGCAGAGACCCTCCTGGGAGCCTGGCTGTTGGCAGGGGTCAGTGCTGGGGTGATGCTGGGGGCGGGGACCTTCTGGTGGGCTGTGATGAGTGCCCCAGATGAGCTCAAATGGCAGATGATCATCGACTCCAGGCCTGGGGGCTGGGGGCTGGGGTTTGGACCTGGAATGGGAGACGTTCAAGCAGGTTTGCAAGCAGGGAAGAGGAGGCGGGCAGGCAGAGCCCAGGACACAGCAGATACTGGTGGGCACCTTAGGGTGATAGTCCAGAAGCAATCTTGATGAGGCGCTGCTGGAATCGATGAGTCAGCTGTTCGGTTGAGTTGGGGTCAGGTGTTTCCTGGAGAGACAGCAAGGCTGGCAGGGAACAAGCGGGTTCTGTTCTCACTGGTGGAGGAGACCTGAGAAGTCCTCCAAGCTTTCTCTCCAAATAGTCCCTGGGGAAATTAGGTAAAG